>NC_133449.1:76450055-77880055 GCF_048565385.1 Saimiri boliviensis | reverse complement strand
GAAAAGGGTGGAATTCCAGGGCACTGGTAGAACATTCAACAATAATTCTAACTCAGGCAAAGGGGGAAAAAATAACTCTGTGAAAACCTTGGAATTTGAAAGTAGTGAAAAAGCAAATGTCACACAGGAGACAAACAACAGCCTCTAGAATCCTCTTCCAAGCAGAAGCCACCTGAATTCCTCCTCCGTGTTATTAAGCACTGGCAATGGGCACCTCTGCCCATTCGAGGACATTTTAGAGTTCTGCTGCTTGCATTTGACAGATACATTGCAAGCTCCTGAGAGTGGAGAGTGGTGTCCCTGGGCCCTCTTCAGCACTCTGTGGGCTGCAAGTTAGAGGCAAAGGTTTCTCTGGAGAGGGAGGCCTGAGATTGAGCAAATAAGGAATTATGGTGCCTCTCCAAGCTGTAGACCACTGGCAGTGGGACACTACACGAAGGAAACAGGCTCACTAAGTGGGAGGATGGGCAGTCATGGTGAGGGTGACCATGCCCGAGGCCAGTGCTGTCTGGGACCATACCTGGGAATTTTGGTGGCCAACAGGGATCACAGGAAGGAGAGCCAGGAGGAGTTGTGCCTCCTGAAGATCCATGTGGCAGGGGGGCAGAGGGGGCAGAGCTGGAGATAGGTTTAGGTTTACCTAAAGTCTATCACCCTTCAGTAATATTTCCAGAAACCTTGATTAAGATCAAAGTAAATAGAAAGGACAGAGAAGCTGAGCCAGCCTTGAGTTGGGACCATGTTCTCTAAACTGGCTGGGCATTTTCTCCTAGTATGTGGGCACCTGGTGAGAGATCATGCAGCAGGAAACATATGTGCTTGCTGGTTAGAAAAATGAATTTATACAGGCCTCAATTTTTCTATCTTTAATATGGGTAGAATTCTTTCTTTGCAGAGTTATAATGAGGCAAGTAAGAAAATAAAAATGTATACACATGACAAAGTATCTGGGGACATAATGGATGCCCAATAAAGGTTTTTCTTCCCTCCTTCCTTCCTTCCCTTCCTTCACTTCCTTTCTCTCTCCTTCTTTCCTTCCTTTAATGACAAATGACATCAGCCACCTCTTTCTCCAAGAGCATAAAACTGCTGTTTATCTTCCACTGGAAACAAGGCCTAGTTGCCCCCAAATAATAACATATGGGTCAATTCTTACAGGATACAGCTTTTGTTGCCTTTATCAGAGATGCTGAAGAGATGAGGTATGCTCACATCATTTTCATAAAGCCGCACACCATGGTTCTGGGACAGCCCTAGTGCACTGACTCTAAAACTTAAAAGGAAGAGACAAAATGGCATGTTCGAATGAATGCACCGGGCTGTCACAAAGGTGCCCGTGTGCACTCTGGCCAGGTTCCTGCCATTGGGCAGGGTGGGAGCCCCATAGAAATCTGCAGGACTGAAGAGTAAAGTGGCAAAGCTCTGGGACCCAGCCACACAGGGAAGTGTTGTGGGAGCAAGCTGGCCTCCCCACCTGACCTCCCATCCCCAGCTCTGCCCGCTCTGCACCCCTGCGGCATGGATCTTCGGGAGGAACAACTCCTCCTGGCTGTCCTCCCTGTGATCCCCTGGCCCACCAAAGAAAATAGAAGTTCTCTGGCATCCGAGGGCCTCTGCCACACCGTCATGGAGTTCCGCCAGGTCTCTCTCCTCTGTGAGCCTCATGCTCCAGTCAAGTGTCCATCTCTTACATCCGCATCAACTGGAAATACCCTCTGCCAACCCTCAGGTCCTGCTCCAATTGTCACCTCCTGCTGACGCTTTCTCCCCAGGCCACCAATGAGAGGCCTGAGTGCTTGGTGTTCCCATAGGAGAGGGTCTCTCACGACACTCAGGAGACTTTTTAGGATAGTCATTTGTGCTCTTGCTCTCTTCTACCACCAGCAACCACATGCGCACACACGTACACACACACAAGCACATGCATAGGTACACAGATGCACCACACACACAGACACACACAACATCACCGTCCCTTCCAGGGCTGGGACCACCGCTTCCCTCACACACACTAGAGACTCAATAAATGCTTGCTGAGGTAAATGCTCAAATGTAAAACTACACCCAGAAGAACAGTTAGTCCATGCCTATCAGCGTACGGCAGGCAGAATACTAACAAGTGCAAGACTTCTCAAGGAGGACATACTCCGCAGAAGCGGCTATAATTTAGTCACGATAACGGCCACCACCTGCCAAGAGAATGTTTGTCCAGGGTACTTGACAAGCACAGTCCAAAACGCTTTCTAAGTATTAGCTTGTTTAGTCCTCACAACAACCAGATGAGGTCACTATTTTTATGGGCACCATTTTACAGACGAGGAAAGCAAGCCATAGGAAGCTTAAGAATTGGCTCAAACTCACACAGAAAGAGTCGCGCCAGGACCAGCCTAGCCTGGCCCCCGAGCCCTCGTGCTTAACCGGCATGCTGAATGGGCTCTTGTTAAAGTGCTGGATTACCGAGTGCACGTTGGTTAAGAATATTTCTCCTCTATGCAGCCATAAAAAAGAAAGGGTTCATGTCTTTTGCAGGAACATGGACGAAGCTGGAAGCCATCATCCTCAGCAAACAAACACAGGAACAGAAAACCAAACACCACGTGTTCTCACTCATAAGTGGGAGTTGAACAATAAGAACACATGGACACGGGGGCATGGGGGGGAACATCACACACTGCAGCCTGTCGGGGGGTAGGGGGTGGGGGGCAAGAGGAAGGCGAGCGTTAGGAAAATATCTAACGCACGCGGGGCTTAAAACCTCGATGCTGGGTTGATAGGCGCAGCAAACCACTATGGCACATATATACCTGAACTTAAAGTTCTATAAAGTTTAAGTTAGGTGTTCTAACTTAAACACCTATTCTGCACATGTATCCCAGAACATAAAGTAAAATTTTTTAAAAAAGAAGTCTTCCTCTAAATAAACCCCATCAGTACCTTGCAGACTCACCGGAGGAGGAAAACATGGCCGGCCGAGGGAAAGGCTGGGATGGTCCACAACCCACTGCGGGGCAGATGAATAGTGGAATCAGGTTTTTCTGTTTGAACTGATTTTGTAGAAATGCGCAGAATCTTCCCTGACCGAGGTCACCACCTGCCCCGACTTTTCCCTTTGAAGATAATAGATCTGGTCCATTTAAAAGGGCCAGAGGTGAGGTGAGAAACCAAGAAACCCCTTAAAGTTTGGCTGCCTAACTAATCAGTGAATTATGTGCTCATCAATGAATCATAGAAATGAGAGATAGCAGAGGCCCCCTGATCACACGCCCATCCCCACAGTGTGGGGGATTTTCTCTGCAGCATTTTCTGTGAGTGCTTCTCCAGTCTAATTAGAAATGACCAAGCAATGGGGTTCCCACCATTGCCTCTTGGGGAACTATTCTGCCGTCTAAGAGACCTAATTATTAGGAAATTGATCATTATATTCATACTAAATTCTTCTCCACACAGTTGTATCACATCGCTTCTTAATTGTTCTCCTTTTGACCCTGCCCCCTCCTCCCCCAAACAATTCCTCTTAAGCACTTCAATTACTTTTTCCCTCCGCTGATTCCCAGCTGACCCACCAGGGAATGAAGTTGAGAGGAAAAAGAGAAAACAGCGACGGAGGAGGAATGAACAGAGGCCTGGCAGCCCGGGAGGGTCGCAGACCACTGGAAGGCCCTTTATGTCACTCACAGGCTTCCTTCTACCTGCCAAAACCCAGAGCAGACAGCAGGCCACTGCACACCAGAGTCCCTTCCCACCGTGGTGCCCAGCAGAGCAAAGGCATGGCCCAGCCTCGGGAACATCCCTGGGCACACCTCACTACCACCACCGCCACTACTGTAGCAGGAAGGTCCCAGACAGGCTGGGGCAAGTCAAGCAAAGCTGATGTATGGGAAGTGGGAGGGAAAATCCCGTCACTGGCATCATACCCTTTGGCATAAAAATGTTGGCCTGGAATCAACAAGTCCTGCAATTCCAATTAGGCAAAAACAAACGAAAAGTCAAGAAAAACCGAATCAAACTCACAGAGATCCTGGCACAGGTTTGGTCAGCTCCACCATGAATGAATCACAGTCACAGAGGCCTGTCCCTGATCTGTGATCCTTTCTCATGGACTATCTGGGCATTATGGTACCAAAGCCTCTCAGAATGTCCTCCCTAAGACCCTGGCTGTGGGGGAAGCTAGGAGCAGCCCCTCTATACGGGGTTTTGTGGATTTTACCCTAAATGGGCCAGGGCAGTGGGCAGTGGGCAGTGAAGATTGAAACCCATTCCACACTCCAGCACTCCCTTATTCAAGCCAGAGGAAGAGGCACCTTTTTGTAATTCACACAAAAGGATATGTGCCAGTGGCTGGCCTGGCTAAGAAGCTGTTCACCTACCGCTGAAAGAGTGTTTTTTCTGATCTTTGACAACATCAAATCATCATTATAATCAGCACCTGATATATCTGTGGTCCTAACCCCCTTAAGCACAAGCTCACAGAGGGCAGTGACGATGTCTCAAACTTGCAATCCCCACAACATGCGGCACCACAGCCTCTACACAGCAGATACAGCGAGAACGTTTACTAGTCAATTACAAGATTCTGAAGCCATGAGATTCCACGGGGACACGTTTCTCATCTTGTCCTTCCTTACTGGTTTCTCACTTTATCTTCCCTTTTACTTGCCTTGCCCCTTTCTTGCTTTTCCCACAAGTTGTTTTTCTGCAGTGCTTCAGTATACTTCTGATGGAAACTTCACCTCTGTGTCCCCTAGCGGTCTCAGGCAGTTCCAGAATCCAACCAATGCCATCACAGGATCACAACTCCTTTCTCTTATATCTTCCTTGGCCTCAGGAGGTAATTGAAGCAAGCGAGATAAGTAACTGCCCACCACCCGTTGTTTTTATCAGTGTAGGAGCAATCATTTTTCAAGAAACGTGTGAATACCTCCCATATGTAAAGCTCTAGGTTAGTTGCAAGGGTTACTACAGTGACTACGGTTGAATTCCTGATATTAAGATGTTCACAGCTCAAGCAACACACTGACATATACACCACTATCTCCAGCAAAATAAATATGTGCTTTAATAGAAGATTAGGCAAAGTCCTCATAAGCCATGAAAGAAAGCAAGAGACAAAGGAAGCTTCTTGAGAGAGGTAACATTTGAGCCAGGTATTGAAGGATGAATAGGAGTTGACTAGAAAGAGAATGCTGGAGAGATACTCTGTAAAATGAAAGGATGCTCAGGAAGCAGCTAGTAGCAGTATGGTGGCATTCCAGAGAGCATGTGCTTAAAAGGGAAGAGGTAGGGATCAAGCCTGGAGAGGTAGATTGTGAGGGATGTCCCACAAATGCCACACTAAGGAATCTGGATCTGAGTTTCATGTAATCAATAAGGCCTACATGATTACATTTATTTTTGAAGGAGAAATGAGATCTTTATTAGCCCCTAGAGCATTGTTCAATTCTGAGACAAAAAGTAAAATGTATAGACAAGGAAAACCAAGGCACAAAGAAGGAGCTATAAGGGCTGCAGAACCCACCACAGACACACAGCAGAGGCCTTCTCTTCATATCCAGGGAAAGTGCAGGTGAGAAAGTTGCTTTGCTCCACTGAGATATGCCCGAGCACTCTACAGGATTCTGATCAGGGAAACGACTGTATCAAAACTGGTATTTTACAGAGAAAAGAGAGTATAGTACCGCAAGGCCAACTGACCAGTTGGGAATTTCTGAATTTCTTGGTCAAGAAATAGTAAGAAATTAAACGAAGATGTTAACAGAGGGTAAAAGAAGATTGGTCAATTCTAAGGAACATTTTGAAGATAGACTCAACTGATTATATAGGAAGGGGATGAAAAAATAAAAATTCAAAAATGAGTTTGAGATTTCTGACTTGGTTAGCTAGGGTAATATGCCTTAATGGAGAGTAGAAAATACAAAAAGAGTACAGGGTTAGGGGGAAAGACAGTTCGGTTTTGGAGATATTGCTCTTGGAGGCCTGGAGCTAGAGTTCAACAGGGCAGTCTCTGCTAGAAATGATACAGATTTCATGTGGAAAAACATGAGTGGTAACCGAAAGCATGGGAGTGGGTGGTCACTTGAGGAAAGAGTAGGGTATAAGATGAGAAGACTGGAGATGAGACTGGGAGCAAGTTATGTGAAAAAACCAGGCAAGAGAGGGGTGCCAGAAAAGGTGTCTGGGGAAGTAGCACCAGAAAAGTGAGGGGGAACCAGAAGAGAAAACACCTCTGACACCAAGGAGAGTAGGATCAAGTTCACTGCCACAGAGAAGTTCGATAAGAGGAAGACTGAGAAGAAACCAGTGAATGTGTCCATTGGAAGATTACCAGGGACTATAACAGAGTGAACAATATAGTGATGGAAGATGTCAGATCAAAAATTAGATTGTACTGCTTGGGTAGCAATTGAAGATGAGGAAGAATACAGACCATTCTTCATACACATTCGAGACTGGAATTCACTGAAAAGGAAGATAAGACTGAGGAAAAACTTTACTTTTAGTAAAAAGGAGCTCATAATATTTACAAAGAATCAATGCAAGAGCAGAAGAGGGTGATTGATAGGTAAGGATTCCAGAGGGCTTATGAAGTTATATAACTGAGATTAAAAAATGGAACAGTGTGAAACATCTTCCTTCTTAAGACAAAGAGAATGAAAGAAGGTGATCAAGGATTGATATGTTTGGTGATAGGATGGAGGAAAGTTGAGGGAATTCCAGTCTGTTGACCAGTATTTTTCACTGAAATAGGAAACGTCATCTTGTGGGTGGACAGACAGATTGAGGACTGCAGTTCAATGGCCACCTCTCGTGGCACATGAAAGGAGTAAGGAGATATGAGTAAAATGTCAGGGTCAGAACTAGGGTGAGACAAGTGAGGCACTGAGGCACAAAATTTAAGGAGGCACTCATCCCCCGGGGTGATGTAAATGCAAGCACGGCACCAGCAGTAAGGGCCTCCTTAAATTCTAGGCACTTCAAATTGCACTCTAGTCAACTCCCTCACCCCACTCCCCTCCTGGCCCTGGGATTATTCAGCAGCTCCAGCCATTTAGGTGAGCTTGGCAATCATTGATTTTTTTAACAAAGTAGATCATCCTTTAGAAAATTTAGAAAATTTTCTTCCATAGTGCTTCGAAGCTCAGGACAAGCAATGAAAAGCAAGAGGGGAAGAGAGAGAAGGAGGAGGGAGGATAGGAGGGGGGAGAAAGAGAGAGAGAGTGAGTTAGTTCATTAGCCAGACATTGGAGAAACAGATAAAACAAGAAGTCAAAAGAGCGAGAAAACTGAATGCTTGTGAGAGTAGAGTTGAAATGGTTGCTCACACAAGGTAGGAAGAGGAATGAAGCTAGGAGGGAGTGGTATACTGCTAACATAAGGAAAGGTCAAGAGACAGGGAGTCCCAAGGAGACCAAAGAACATATTTCAAGGGCATGAAAGAGTGAGGACTGATAGAAGGATCAGAGGTTGTGGTCAGAAAGGAGAATTTCAGAGTTCAGGATTTCAAAAATGGAGCAACTCCAGTTGATGACAAGGTCTAGTAGTTGCTATGGGAGCAGTTGCTAAAGTGGAATTGAGTGGAGGTTGCTGGAGAAAGAGGGTGTCAGAAGCTGAGGCTGAAACATTGGATGGGTTCCTCTATGGGACATGGCTGCAGTGGTTGGAGGGAAAAGAAACCCCTCTGCTTTCCAAATGACTTTTCACATAACTAGCAGGGAACAGGCACAATTCTTCACATACATCCATCTGCCCTTGTTCTGCCCAAGTCAAAATCTTACTGGGATATCCTGGAGTGGTTTCACTAGCATTAAGTACAGTAGAGTCCTATTTTCATACTATTGTGTGGCCTTCTAGATTAACTCTTCTAGATTGTGCTTTTACTGCATATCACTACATATCTTGAGATAATATATGACTCAAAGCTTATGTCAATCCATGTAGTCAGATGGGGTAATTAAGTGCTACTGTAATATCACCAAGAGCAAAGCTTCTTCCTTCGCCCCCACCTAAAAACCTTCTTTCAACACTGTGGAAAAGCTTGTATATGAAAGAGAGAGATTTCTATTCCTTACATTTTCTGCTCTATTATGTGAAACAGTTGTGTTTTTCCCCATTCTGAGCCCTATTTCCTATCAATGCTTCAATTCACATTGAATTTGTTTAATGAATAAAGAAAACTATCTGGTCTAGCAGGACTTAACTTTTGAAAAGATAACAGGTCAAGTCTAGCCATTTTTATTGGAGCAAAAACAAAGTCCGGCATTTAAAGACCTAAAGACCCTGGGTCTCAAGTAAGCAAACTTGACCTAAGAGTTTGGATAAGAGGTCATTTTCATATGATGATGACCCAGCTGAGGCTAATGAACACTTTTATGAGACTCTGTCCATTAAAGATCCTGTCCCAGGGCTGACCCTAGTCATTCTGGCCATGCTGTTCTAGGGGGAAGTTTAAGAGCATCTCAAAAATCTATGTCCAAAGACTGTCCAAGGCTCTTCACATAAAAGAAAACCAGAAGTTAAAAAGCAGCACAAACACTGGATGGCCCAAGCATACCGCTGTCTCCACAGGCATTAAGGATACAAGTTGCCCCAATCTCTACTATTGAAGTGTTACCAGAAATTGAATAATTATGACCATATTGATATAAGCTCACTTGGCTCTCTCTCCCTTCATATACAAAACTTTAAGAATGTTTTAAACAAATAGAAACATTTTGGGGAGTATGAATACTGGAAGCATATTTTTGTGATATTAGGGAAATCCATCACAGTTTTAAAAACAACAGACCTCAGGCCTTCCAGGAATTTAAGAAACCCTTGAGGACCCCATCTCAGAGCCTAGTTTCTTTCTACTGCGTCTCCTAAAGAGAAATGCCAGAATCCCTCCTTTGCACCCAAACAGCTTCTGTGCTTTAAGTACCAGATCAAATGATATCTCCTCCAGGAAGCCTTCCCCACACATTCTGAACCCTTGACACCTCCTTTCTGAAGGAAAGATTTTGCATGAGTTGGAGACTCACATCTGATATAAGCAGCATTTATGCAGAATGTTAACATATCTATGTAAATAAATTTGCATTTCCTACATCCAGTGTAGACTAACCAGATATGAATAATAAGTTAAAAAAAAAAAGAGAAGAAAAAGAATGAAAGCTTTTTATAATTCTTTGAGCTATGAGAACCTAAACTTCCTTTTTTATTTTAACTAAAAGAGTAGTCCCTCTAACATTTGATTATGTACTCTTTTGTATGACACTGACCTATATTAACCTCGGGGGTGGGAACATCATACACCTCTTGTTTTTTATGTTGTTGTTTTGTTTTTGTTTTTGAGACAGAGTCTCACTCTGTTATCCAGGCTGGAGTGCAGTGGCATGATCTCGGCTCACTGCAACCTCCACTTCCCAGGTTCAAGTGATTCTCCTGCCTCATCCTCCTGAGTAGCTGGGACTACAGCTGCATGCCACTACACCCGGCTACTTTTTTTTTAATTATTTTTAGTAGAGAAGGGGTTTCACCATATTGGTCAGGCTGATCTTGGACTCCTGACCTCGTGTTCTGTATGCCTCAGCCTCCCAGAGTGCTGGGATTACAGGTGTGAGCCACTATGCCCAGCCCATATGCCTCTTTATATGACCAACAGGACATAGTTGTGTAAATAAAAGTTTTATTTTTCAGAAATGAAAAGTCATACCCAGGACCTAGATCATGGTTTCTAACAACATTCTCCAAAAAAAGCAACCAGGGCTCCTTGGAGAAATGGCTGATTCTAAGGCCAGGGCAGAGAATACACATAATGGGCCCAAAGCATAGTGCAGTGCAGTAGGAAGGAAGTGCTCACAAAGCAAAAGGATGGGGACATGTCAAAGGGACACAGAAGCCAACTTGAAAGAGCGCCCCATGGCCAAAACTGGAATAATTCAAGGAGCAAAATAAATGGCTAAGTATCAGATTATAATCCAAAGTATAAAATGAATAGCCACAAGCCCACTTTGATATAAATAAATGACTGAATAAATAGATGGGAAGAAGAGACAAATCTCCCAATACAGAAGTATTCCAATAATTCATGTAGATACTCCCCTACCAGAAGGTGGAGCTAAACTCCCCCAACCACCCTCCCCAGCAGCCTTGAGTGTGGACTGCTCTTAGTGACTTGCTTCCAAAAGGCAGTGTACGGAGGGAGAGAAGGGGCTTTACAGTCCAGAGATCTGGCAAGCAGCAACTTACCCAGGTGATAAGGTTAATGTCATCAGTTGACAGCATGTACCCTTGATAAGAGGTGATGCAAAGGTCAGTTCACCTCCATGATCTTCCTCCTAAAAACATTACCCCAATCCAACCATGAGTAAAACATTAGGAAAACTCCAATTGAAAGGCATTCTACAAATTACCTGACAGGTATTCCTCCAAACTGTCAAGGTCATCAAAAACAAAGAAAATTTAAGATACTGTCACAGACCAGAGGCGGCTAAGGAGACACAACAACTAAGTGGTATCACAGAGGGGACCCTGAAACAGAGAAAAGACAATGTGGAAAACTAGTGACGTGAATAAAATGTAAACTTTATCTGATAATAGCAATGTATCAATGTTGGTTCCTTACTTATGACATAGGTATTGTAAGAATATAAGATGCTATTCATAGGAGAACTAAGTGAGGGGTATACTGGGAATTACTGTCTTTCCAGTGTTTCTACCTGTGTAAAACTATTCCAAAATGAAAAGTTCATTTTTAAGTGGAGTGAATGGAAAACTACCTGAGCCAGAATGTTATAACCAGAAGGAATCTTTAGAGTCCACCTAGACAAACCGTCTGTCATCTGTGGAAACTAAGACCCAGAGTGGCTCATTGTTATGCTCAAAGTTACAAAGCAAGGGGAGGAACTAGAACTGAAGCCAGCCAGGGTCTCTTCCACCCAGTGCAAGGGGCACCCTGTTGCAGCATGCTGAAAATAGACGGGTGAGAACCCTCTAATTAGAAGATGAATGTTAACTTTGGAAGACAATACTGCCCCTAGAATCAAACAGTCTGTCTTTCAGGGCAGGGCCATGAGGAGGAAGAACCAGTCCCACACACTGCCTGGCAAGGTGAAGAGTCACTGCAGGCAGGGGCAGGAGGCTCTCCCATGGCCCCTTGGGCAGAAGTGGTCTGAATTTTTCATTAGCTTCAGAGACTAAGAGCATCTTATTTTGCTTGTTGCGCCTGTTTTCCTCTGGGGGGGAAAAATAGAACCTTGGTTCAAGAACTAGTTGGGAGCCAGCAAAAATGAATAGTGATGAGGCTATTTCTATCAAAATGGCTTCATTACCATGCCAGTGTCTGATAAAACCAAATGTTCAATTCTCTCTAACAAGAAGGGTGCTAAAGGCAGCGTCCTTCCACCTTTTGGGATGAAAGAATCTATAGCTTAAATATATGAAAGATCTCCACATTGACATACACCCATTTCTGATTGAACCAAATTTGGATACACATTTTCTCAAGTACAATTTTAAATAATCTAAGGAGATAATAAAGTATTACTAGTTTGGGTTTAATGCTTTGTTTTGTCTTTTAAAAAGGTAAACACACTTAAGAATGTGCTAATGATCTGCCTTAATTCTGGAGGAGAAAATACTTTTTAAAATTCAGAAAGCTAACGTTGCTTGGCCATAGATCAGGCTTCAGGAATTGTGTAAAATTATTCAAATTCTTCCTGATGTTTTTCATCCACAAGACAATAGAGACTGTTCATCAAATGTGATATTGGGGGAGTCTGTCAGCTGAACACTTCTGCCATCCTGATGTATCATCCCAGATGCTAAATAAAATGAGAATCTGGTTCTCCATCTCCAACAGAAGAGGGCAGGTGGTCAGATCTCTAGTAGCCCAACTCTGGAACTAGAATTCACATTTGACGAGGCTAAGTTCCCATAAAAGGAGCCAGTTTCTGTGCAATCATCTGTCATTCTTCCTCTCCCCCTCTTCATTGTAACCTGTGATCAAGAAAGTGCAGAAGAAAATGGCTACCCAAATGAAACAATATCTCACAAACCATAGGAGCCTGACTAAAAACCAAAGTTCTCCAGCGGATCGTTGTCACATTAGCAGGATAATTTCTTTCCTCCAAGAAAGAAATGAATGAGCAAAACTCCAGATTGGAAAGTCATGAGTCACTCATCCTCTATTTCCACCTGCCCCTGCCCCTTGCAGAGGAGTCCCAGAAGTTTCTCGCTCAGCCCAAGTCAGAGCAGTCCATCTGTCTGCTTGGTCAATCCAGGAACAGTTAACCTCAATGCTTATTTTCCACTCAGAAGTAAAACCTTTCCTCTCACACAGCTTGAGAGTTCTGACTCTTCACTTTCACTCACTCTGCCAGCCATTTAAACCAGAAGCTCCAGGCAGGCTGAGTGGAAGACATCATTTGTAAACTCTGCTTGCCAAGGCGGGAGGTCTAGGGGGCTCTCCGAACCACTGCAATAGAGCCTTTTAACACTGAACAGTGCAAATTGTCCACCAGGGATGACTTGAAATATATCTTCAATGCACAGTGCCTGGTGCCTCCAACCCGGCTCCAACTGAGTTTCTACCACTTACGAAGGACTCTTACAAAACAGCCCTATGGATCCTCTCTGGCTCTAGTAAAAGAGGCAGCTTCAAATAAATTAGGGAAAATTCAAGATGGGAGACAAAAGAACAGGAATCTTCTTGTAAAAAATTGAGTTGCTTGTCCCTGAACAAGATACTGTTATCTTACTAAACACACACACACACACACACACACACACACACACACACACACACACAGAGGCAGCTACTGAAAGCAAATCCACTTGTTAATGTTCAACTCTCCTATCTGGCTATGGAATAGGCTAGCAATAAAGAGCAGTTAGATCAGTTCTTTTAGGCGCACACACCACTGATAAATCAGAAACAATAAAGCTGGAGACAGGCTTGCTGGGCCCCAGCTGGTATTGCTTATATCTGTCCTAAGCAATCAGGAATCATGGAGAAACTTCTTTTGGGAACGCCTAACCACAAGACTTCACAGTGACCGCCTCAATCCCACATGCCCATGTGCTGAAGGAGGGTTCTGGGGAGTGAATACCTTTATTCTTTTTGACAAGATCAATCAGTCTCTCTGGAATCTCCCCATGGCCCACTTCTCACTGGCCAGCTCCCATCCTCCATCCCACCCCCATATCCAAGAAAAAATTGTTAAAACAATGAGGCATTGCCTTTCTCCTTTTCCTTTGACAGAGGCTAGCCAAACTCTGCTACACTCTGATGCAAAGCACCCCTCAAGGAGTCATCCCCAGGAGGGTAAAGGGAGGCACTGTACACTGAAATCCAGAGAAGTCAAAATTGCACACAGCACACTTGAGTCCTCACACAATGGAGTTATGTACTTCCACCAGGCCAATTAACTGGATTTCTACCTGAAATCTCTCGCACATCAAACTAAAAATTCTGGCAAGGTACAGGGGTTCAGTGATGCAAGTTCATTTTCCCACTGCAGGCCCAGAAAGCATGGTAGTTCTCTGGCCAGAAACAAGCCCTCCCTCCCATAGCATCATTTCTCTCACACCTGTTCACACACAGAAATACGGGCCCAGCCGGTCCCAGGCTAGAAGCACACTCTGGGCACATCCCAGCCTTTGCAAAACCGGCCTTCTCTCCATCCTCTCATTGTGGGGGCCACAAATGTCATCTCATTTTCATTAATTACTGCAGCCTCTACCTATTGTCAGTCATCAGAACCTGCCATATGGTTACCATCAGGTGCGCTCAAGTTCCTATTATGTGGCATTCCCGGATGCCCTAAATAGATATTGTAGAATCTGCTTGTGTTTTCACAGGGCCACTTATATTTCAAAGGAGCTCATTCTGCTTCAAGAGATTGCTAAAGGGGGCCTTTCTGTTCAGCACTGCACCCTATTGAAAACCCCATGCTTCCTTTTGAACGTCGCATCCCTTCTCCCAAACACCACTGCCATAATGGGAAGCATCCTGTAGACTATTGCCTTTGAGAAAGACAGTCTAGGGTTTTTTTTTTCTCTATCATTTTAGGCAGGTGAAGAGTGGGAGAAGATGCCAGGAGGATTAGTGAAAGGGTACATCAACTCTCAGTCTAAACTAGATTCATGAAGAACAAGAATAACTCAGGAGAGCCTCAAAGAAATCATGTCCATAAACCATGTCATGTTATATAACTATGAAGAAATCCCTTTAAATATTTTTATATCTGCCACTGACCAAAATATAAATCCCTGCCATCTCTGTGCTTTGGGGAATGCTATAAGAAGAAGGAGACTTCGTGAGGAAACTCCAAGCCATGTAATATGCTTATTGAACAACCCAGTCCATGCTGCCCCCATGATTTGGTCTGCTGTCTGGACCTTGAGTGTGTCCATTCATTTTCCATCATCACAGGTGTAATCACTGGAGAATACCTCTCTGAATCCTGACACTCTGAAGGTGGTATAGGGTCATGTGGCCTGGGTAGACAAAGCCCTGTGCTAAATCCTGAAACAATCTTGGCATCTGATTGGATGTGATCTTCCATCTACAGTTGCAGTGGCTTGTGAGTTATAGGCCATATTTCTAGAGGTTGCATAGAGCCTGCAGGACTGGATTGTTGCCCAACGTTATATTGATAACACTACCATCAGCGGAACATTTCTATAACATTTTTCCAACATATGATTTTGTCAGTTGGGTTTATATGGACATGTATTTGTTGTCTATGTCTCTGCTGAACATATAAACATTTCCTATTTCTGGATTTAACCTGAACCCATACCTCTTAGACTTGGTGGCCCTGGAGAACAAACCATCAGCTCTACACAGGGGCCCAGAAGTAGATACACACACACACACACACACACACACACACACACACACATACACATACATACATACACACACATATACATGCTTCCTTGCAGTGATTAGGACAGAGAAATGTGATGAAGCACAGAACGCTGACTTCAATTACGTAGTCAGAACAGTTTTCAAAAGTATACTGTCTTACCCAAGATGATTCTCTGTTCTAAATTATTTTCTGTTAGCCAAAGATTTTCAGAATTGCCCAGTAACTTCCCAGGATGGACTAAACTAGATTTCCCAGCCTAAGAACAGAAGAGTCTTTGGAATGAGACACTCTCTATTTACCTGTAGGCATAACCTTCTTTTAAAAAGCGAGTGTAACACAGGCATGCTCTATTTGCTTGCCCTCTTTGTAGACAAACTTGTGGGTGACAAGGGGCGGCCACACCTCTGGCAGACAGGTTTCAAATGCACTCAGTGACTTCTCTGCTCTTGGGAGGGGAAGCACTCACGTATACAACCATAGTGTCCAAGCTGGTCACTGCAGCCTCACAGCCATTTCATAAATAGAAACCAACTCCATTCAAGGAAAAATGAGTCACCAGAACAAAAGAGCAGGTCTGTAACCCAGGGCTCAAGGTCACATTTATACAAACACCTGCTTGTTCTCAGATAACACCTGCTCAGACTCTCAAACAAAAAAGGGCAGGGCTCTGTCGATAAAGTCTTCTGCCCTAGGCTCTGAAGGGAGGCACAACCCTCCTGGTATGGTTAAAGGACAGATAATAGGTAGGAAAACTTCTAGAGTGTCCCAAAGAGCTGACTTTCCTCCCTGCTTGAGCCCCATGTGGAGATTCTTCGGCCTGCACTCAGGGCAGCTTTTAGATGCCCCACAGCCTGTACTAAGTAAGATCTGGCAGTCAGCATGACCAGAGCAGGTACCCAAAGTGTATGTCATGTCAACTGGGTAGAGTAAGTCCCTAGTTGAGACACTATCTGGAGAAAATTACCATTAAATATATAGGACACTTTTTCTCTGTTACTCTCACACAACAAACCACAGTTATTACAGCTTTCAAATTCAAATTATAATTCCAAAGGCTTTCTATGAAGAGAGTGTGGGTTAAAAGAGACCAAAAAAGGAGACTCTAAGTCTCCCACCTACTCTATTTTACATATTGGGCTTCTCAATATGACTTCATTCTTACCTAAGTGTGGTAGATTAAAGTCGGCCACAGATCTTTGCTACTGCTCCCATTGGCAGGTAAAATCTAGTTTCCCTCCCCTTGAGGTTGGTGGTGTCTGTGACCTGCGGTGAGCAGTAGAATACAGCAGAAGTGACACCATGCCAGTTTTCCAGGACCGGGTCTTAAAAGATTGGAAATTTCATTTCCTCTCCTATAGAAACTTGCTTCTTGAGTTTCAAGTCAGGCTTGGACTAGCACATTGCCTGCTGCTGCCCCTGGCATGGCTGATCCTACTGGGCAACAGCATCTTCTAAGCTTCTCAAGGCCAAGACTGCAAAAGACCACAGCTACAATAAAGGGGGTCTCTGATATCAGAAACCCTTCAGGGTGCTATAAAAGCAGAACTCAGCAAGAGGCTGAGACTTTTACCACAAGACTTGGCATGTCTAGTCTTGGCAGAATGCCTTTATTGTTCTTGAGCTGATTTCCTATGATTATTGAGATGAGATAAAGTAGACCACAAAGAGAGGCTGAACTGAGTGACATCGTTCATTAGGAAGCTGGGGAAAGGGTAGAGTCCCACAGCTAGCAGTGCAGGTAGGTTTCTTGGAGGAGTGTAATATGTGTGTGGTCCTGGCTAGCGGTGGGTGAGACAGTAGGTATGCAAGAAATGTGTTGAATTTGGACTTGGAATTGAATTAAAGTGAATTAGAATTGACCCCTACTCGATTTAAAAAGAAGCCTGGAATTCTGACCACAATTAAATGGGAAACCAGAGCTTCCTGCTAGTCCAGGAGATGGTTCCTTAAATGCAAGTGGCTGCCTTCACTCTGTCCTGAGTTACTTTCATTGGGGCAAATTCAAGTTGTTTGATGTGAAGTCAGTGTCAGCCTTAGGCTGAGCTGGGGACATGGGGAAAGGATTCTGGGCATCCCCTTTTCCTCCCCAGGCCTAGAACTTTCCACGTCTAAGGCTACCTTCTCTGTCTAGATCCATATGCCTTCTCACTCACCTCCCCAGGGATTGTATTTGCCCAATTCACAACTTTATTCTCACATCTAATTTGAACCTCTTTCTTCTTTTTCCTCCAGATCTAGACTGGAGTTCAACTTCAATAGCATACAGCAGAGAAAAGGAGATCTGACCCGGCGTTTAGCAACCTGCCCCACGCTTGCTCTTCCCCATCCTCTTCTAGGTGCCACCGCCTGCCATGTGAGGGAGTAAAGAAGGAAAAGGATAGCCAGACTCCTACATGGCTGGAAGACCTCACCATAGTCTTCCTACTGCTCGCAACTATTATTCTAACTCACTGTCCCTGGGCTAATATCAATGGGGACATCGACCTGTCCTACTGACAGGTCATGACCCCCAAACAGCTTCCTAGGGGCTACAGCCAGATAATTTGAAGCATATTTTCTGACTAACATCAACCACATTCTTCAGCTGCAGTAGCATCTGGAAGTCAGTGCCTCCGCTGCCATCCACCGTTCCATGAACTGCAGGAAGACCTATAGACAAAGGTAGCATCTGTCTTCTGTACCTCTCAGAGATTGACAGGGGGACTTCATGCACACTACCCTTCCCCACAGCTGTCTCTGCTCTACTGGTCCGTACATGGAGGAGGTGGGGTGCTTAGGCTGACTCTCTGAGCTGACACCAACCTGGAAGCCCTGTAGAGAGGTGACTGTCCTGATTGCATTTTGTCCTCAGCTGTGAGCTTCAGACACAACTAAGGACCACGGGGCCCACCAGTAATTCTTTGACATGTGTTTACATATTGAACTTCTGAATTTTTTTCTGAAGAACTCCTTGCTTAAAAAGTCTAAAAACCACTGCTCTCAACCATCAAGCCCAGCCCCAATTCTATGGCTCTCGTGTTCTTTGTCATAGTTTCAGTTGTTTAAGTTGTACTTCCTCATGTGTTAGGGAAAGGCCTTGTCTTCCTCCTCCCTGCTCCAGATCTTGCCCCTTGCACGTGCTTGGCACACGATGCCCAGGGATGCCCATGGGTGGCCATTCTGCTCACCGTCCAGGTTCTACCCTGACTACTTGCTATATGAATCACAGCAGGGTCTTGCTAACAGCATATTGGAAATGCAGCTTTCCTGGCCCACATGGACAGGTTTTTTGTCTATTTTCGTCCTTTCCCTGCTCTGTTTAAATATGGTGTCTGTGACTGAGTTTCGTGTTCCGGAGGCACGCGGTCCAGAGAGAAGGAGCCAGAGTTGCTTCTCTGCCTTGGCGCTCAGGAAAGAGCAAATGGGGCTGCCACCTGCCCGGTCTGGGGATGGTTCCAGAATGGCTCAGGTTATTCACAGCACAGATCCACCCGGGGGTAAAAATACCATCCCAGAAGGACTCTCCTTCTAGCCACAAAAATACCTATATGGGTATAAAGACATACTCAAAAAATGACACAAGGTTTGGGAGAAATCATCTCCTTGGAAAAGAACTAAAGTAATTAGTATTGGCCTTACAAAAGAGAAGATAAAGAGATCCAGGAGAAAAGAATGAGGGCAGTTCAAGAAAGGTATAAACTTAAGCACAAGAAATATTGTTTAGACTATAGAAGAACTTCCTGACCATGAGACATGGGAAGACATTTACAAGGTGTCTCCTTTGGAGATGAGAAGATAAGCTAAGCTCTCCTTTGTAAGGGATCAAAAGCAGACTGGGCCCAAAGCAAAGGGTTAAGCCAGGTTATCATACAAAGTTCCCACTGGCCTTGGCCATCTATATATTTTTGAGGACTGACTTCCTCAGTAGAAGAGCTTATCCTTTTCAAGCCCCTTGTCCATATGCTTCCTTTTGAACTTTATCTTTCCATTACAATATCATTTACACAACCTCTGCACGACACATGAAACTTGGGGGTACATGAAATGAAGAGATAGACTCACCTTTATAGAAGGTCCATATTTTGGCACATCCCTTTTGGGTTTCTGAGATTCCCTTCCCTGGACCTGGCTCTCACAAAGATTCCTCCACCTTATGCTTCACCACTGGCATCCTAAACCCTCCTCTCTAGTTTTCTCTGCCTGCCTTAGAACCAGTCTCACACTTTTTGAGTTTGTCTCATTCAATCACCTGGATGTTGTGAGAAGTAGTACTGCCACATTTCACATACCAACTTTGGAAGTGGATATTCCCAAGAATTTATTACAAATTCTAATCTGCCTTTGACTTGGCCTTGTCCATAGGGGAAAAAAACGCACCCAGGGTATCTGTCCATAGGAGTCAAAGGAGTCATTACCAATGTGGCTGTATTTCTAACTGACTTCTTCAGGGAGCTGGCCCCTTAGACATTGATCCTGCATCTTTTACCAGCAGTCTGTTTTCTTCAGCTCTCCAAAGTTATTTTGAATCTCCATGTAACTCCAGGGAGAAAAGAAGAAAAAGAATTGTCCAAATTCTCAAGAAGGTATTAAAAAACAACCAATTTGCTAAAATACAGAAACAAATTACTGTACCGTTGGATGGTTAATGTTTAAAATAAACTAAAGCATTTCTCTTCATGCCAGGCTGAGAAACAGAGTTCTGGCTCCTTCTCTCTGGACTGCATGCTTCAGGGACATGAAACACAATCCAGAAACCATATTTAAGCAAAGCACAAAAAGGTTGAACAGAGACAAACACCTGCCTATGTAGAAAAGAAACATTTCATGGAATGCATAGAGTACAAACCTACTAATTAATGAGAAATGGCCTGATCATGCATTCCAAGAGTATTCATTTCTCAGGTTGGGGTTTTCTGATATTTTCATTTCTTTTGAATACAAGCTTGTCTCTTCATTAATGTTATACAATATTCAAATGCTGGCCAACAGAAAAAGGAACCACTTAAGCCATTAAAACCTATTGTTGGAATTGTTCACCAGCAAACCCTCTTAAGCTCAAAAACATCCATGTTTCAAGAACACACTCTTGTAGCAGGTGACTGTGGGCTGCCGCTTACGATGATGGGCCACAGCCCAAATGTAGGGGACAAGAAAGGAACAGTTCCAGCTCCAAAGGAACAATAAATGAAAATAGAGTCACATGGCAAAATGCACTCAGTTCTGTTATTGCGGAAAGTTCTTCCTCTTTTTGTTCCATCTGAGGAATTAATTTGAGAATAAAGTATTTCAA
Organism: Saimiri boliviensis; assembly: GCF_048565385.1. Classification (NCBI taxonomy): domain Eukaryota; kingdom Metazoa; phylum Chordata; class Mammalia; order Primates; family Cebidae; genus Saimiri; species Saimiri boliviensis. Next base: position 77,859,934 of record NC_133449.1, on the reverse strand, counting down.
ATATCAAACTAACTAGAAACAGCTGTTGCTATTTCCTCTGCTTTGGAAGCCCCCACATAACTTCAGATCCAAAGCCAGCATAAAGAAATGCTGTAGAAACATCTTAGGACAATGCCTATGGACCTTAGTAAATAAAAACAGCAATAATAAAAATAATGAAAGCGAATAGTGCCATGTTTGCTAGGTGCCAGGCACTGTCCTAAGTGCTTTATACTTGATCCTCATGAAAACATGGTGCTATAGATAGGATCGTCACTCTCATCGCCCAGACAAGGAGATAGGCTGCTCGTTTTGGCTGAAGAAAGATGTGAGTTCCCAGAGAGAAGCCATGTATCTTCCTACCTCCTGCAATACTAATGATAATAAACGCTAAAATTTATTGAACCTCAAATGTGCCAGACACTGTGCAAAATGCTTTAGCATTTCATCTCAGTCAATCCTCACAATAAACGTAAGCTAGACAATTTCCCCATTTCGCCTATTAGGCAATTGAGGCTTAGTGAGCTAAGAAAAAAAAAAAAAAGCCCAAAGTGACAACTCTAGAAGGCAATAGAGCTTATATATGAATCCAGTCTGTCTCGTTTCAAAATCTTGGCTTCTAAATCCTACTCTATTCTCCCTGCTGGGTACTTCCCATTTCTAGGGCACTTACAGTTACCACCAAAACCTGGCCTCTTAGGTTATTTTCATCAAGTTTAAAAGTCCTTCCTGAGGCTGGAGACAGCCAAGCGGATTGCTCCCAGAGAGCCCGGTGGCACCGTTGCTATCCGTTGGCCTCAGCCACAGCTGTGGTTTCCAAAGGAAATAACTCATGCGGCCGTTAGTCGCACCTGTCACTCATTGGAGCCAGGACTTGCATCAGAACACTGGGGCCCCACAGGGAAGAGAACAGCAGCTACGTCAAACTGATGGGCATCAACACATCATTATGGATGTGTGAGCCTGCTTCCCTCCATCAGTCCCACTGTGATCCATTCTCCCTGTTTCAGAAGGTCAGGGAGAACAGCGCTAGACCATGTGCATTCTGCATCTGTGGAGACAGCCCATCCCAGTGGCTTGGGCAGAAAGAGGTACTGGAAAATCTGCAGGTGTGGTCTAAATTAGGTGAAGTACCTCCAAGCTCCCTTTGATTAAAAAGGCAAGGAATTGGAAGACAATGCTAAAGGAGGCAATCTAAACAAGAAAGGTCAATAAATGTCCTGTGGGAACTGGGGTCTTTCCAGCAGGCCCAGAAGGAGGAGAGGGCATATGGAACCTTCAGGCCCTGGTGAAGTGACAGGAGTTAAATGAGGACACAAGGAAAGGAAAATCTTCAGGGTTGTTCGTGATGGTGTCAAATTCAGAGGGATCTAGGACGAATAGTGTTAATTTGATTGAGTTGAATGCAATTCTGTAAACATTAATGGAGCATCAACTAACTAAGCATTTCCACCAAAATATAAGGACTACATTTAAGAGTTCTCGTACCTGCATCCTGACATACTCTTACTGAGGAGCCAAGCCATATGTGCTCATCACCCTTAAATAACAAGAAAGGCTGGCATGTGAGTAAGTGCTAGGATGAGTGGGGAGTTCCGTGAAAATCAGAGTATGGAGGTATGTGCGTGCTTAGGTGGGCAGAAAACTCTTTGTGGGTGAAATAGGATTTGGTCTGGGGCCCAGACATGGTTCTGTAGCATTCTAGCACTCAAATCCTCTCTCCCTAACCACCACCTCCAAATTTACCTGCAAAGGCATCTGAAAGAACCAACAGTCGTGCTTTAATCCTGAATTATTTCTGTTCTGTGATATGTGGTTTCCAACACTACCTTCTTATGGATCTTTGAATCCCTCCCAGGACGCAGCCTTCCCCTGTGGATACTGAAAATCTTTAGTCCTGCACCCTACAAGCTCTCTCAGCTGCTTCATCCTGCTGTGGTTTTCTAGGGGTCAGTACTCAGAAGAAGGGAGAAAAGGCCTGAGTCATGGAGTTACCAAGATGTCAATTCTTTTCAGTTGAAGAATTTTCTAAAAGTAAAGTAAAACTACATGTTTTTTAAAAGGAATGATGATTTTTATATTTAAAATATAACCATGGAAATGGATTTGACCAATGTGGCAATGCACAAATATCTTACTGACATTTGTACTATTCCATCTACAGAGAGGACAAAGTAATTTTTAAATTTGTCACGGAAAAAGTAATGGCACAAGGGTCTCTGTAATCCAATATTTTCCTGTTGCTGAGTCAAAACTACCCTCCATCATCCTTGAGGAAGTTGAGAATGCACATTGCTAACAGATGAGAACGTCTAATGTCTTTAGAAATACTGTGTTAGATGCCTTTGTCAATAATCTCGTCTTTGCTCTACACATTTAAATAATACTCTCACTCTACTAAATTGCCTGTTATAAATCCTAGAACTCAAAAACAGTCTAATGCATCCCATCCTAAAGGTTTTCTTCAGACGCTCTGAAGCTGCCTGAGGACAGCAACACCAACTGCGACTGAAAAATCCAACGCATTTGTTTCTCCCATATGGCATCGAGGTTTCATTAAGCTCTCCTGAGCTTCTGAGAACCTTTTCCTTGGAAGACTGTGGTTGTTGGCTCACCCAACCAGAATATCAGCTCCTCAAACACAAACTCATTCTCAAAGTCTTCTCCTTTTGTGTGCTGCAGCACCAAGCACAGTGCCAGGCACACTAGAGGCACTGGGTAAACATGTGTGCACCTAAACAAATCAAAGCAATGGCAAGAACAAAAGTCATCACAGCAGAACCAGAAGGCAAGATTCAGGTTCTGAGACAGAGTTTGGGTCAGGAAGTGAGCATCAGGCAGGAAAAGATATGTTGGAGGCCTTACTAACTTTGAATTCTCTATCTCCCTATCCAGCCCTCCCTGATCAATAATCCAATCTTGGGATTCAGTCAAGATAAACTAAAATGTCAGCAAGCTAAGAGTAGACTGTGATCTTTTTTCTACTTCTTCAGAGCATAGCACTGTATCTGGCACATTGTAAGGGCTAAACAATGTTTATTGCTTAAACCATCCTAGCCCTGAATTGTTGGAAGATTTAAATTATATAATGTATAAAAGCCATTAATTCAAGCACTAAATAGATGCTAGTTCTCTTCCTATTTTCAGAAGGAGTCTTTTCTTCCTTCCTCTCTCCTTCCCTCCTCCCTCCCTTTTCTTCTCTTTCCTTTCCTTTTCTCTTTTCTTTCTCTCTTTTTCTTTCTTTTCATCTTCAGCAAACACAATTATTTTGAACAAATGCCCCTTTTCAAACAGCACAAATCTGTCATCTGACGTCAATAACAAGTCAACGTGCTATTTGCATGCCCAACGACTCTTATTTTTTCACCAAAAAATATGGAAAACATCGATGGGCTTTTTCACCATAAGCAATATTGAGTGGTAAAACTTTTTCTTCTCTCTGTTGTTTGTTGTTAATTTATGTAAACCAAACTTAATAACCTACACCTTATCTGTAGAGATTAAATTGTTAATGGTAAACAGTGATAAGTGGCCTAAGAAGATGGAAGAGGTAAGAGGAGCTTATTACAATTTTTGAAAACATGAGCAGCAAGACCTCATGTTTTCACAAAGAAAGATGCTACACAATCAATTCTAATAACATCACTTACCGCTTTTCAGAGTCATAGTCAACATTTGCCTTCATAACCCACTTTTGCATAACAGAGTTACCCAGAATGCTTCTTGTAGTATTTTTTTTTCGGTGGGTGCGGGGGCGGGGGGTGTAGATTTGGCTTTATGGATGCTTTAAAGTTGCGCTACATGAGTCATATAAAACTCTCCTCTGTCCCCTCCATCTGGGGAGAAAGAAGGAGAGAAGTGAAGAGGGGATGGAGTCAGGGGAACCAAGGGTAAGAGTGGGGGAGGGATGGTGAGATTTCATAGCTTTCGAAACATTATAAAAGTCCAAAGGTTGATTTTTTGGCATCAGTTTTACCCAAGTGGAAAATTTCCAGTTTTCTCTACTTGGTCCTTTCTCTCAGAGGAAATGCACCAGTTTTGTTGGACTCAAGTAAATGCATCTTCTTTTCTTAATTTTCATGTGCTGGATTCAATACTAATTTACATCCACACTTGTGCCGGAGATCTCAAAAATCTGCTGTTGTTTCCTTCCCAAGCTGTAAGGCGGGGGTTGTTGGGGGGAGTGGAGGAGTAGAGTTTAGCACGAGGGAAAGGAGAGAGGGAATGTGGTTGGAAAAGTGAGGAGAGAGAAGAAAGAAAAACTTCACCCGGTAAGCATTTTCCATACTTAATAATTTGATTTTGAAGGCTAGTCATATCAAAGAGCAAAATATTCAATATTGTTAATTCAGTTTTGCAAAATATATTCTTAATTTAAAAATGATTTTGCTCCGGGTGGTAGTGCAGTAATAAAGCAGTTATTGACCAGATCTTATTGATTGTAGAGTCTGCGGGCAAAGAGCACTGACCTCGCTCATACTCTTATTGCTTCCTCCCTCCCTGGCCTTCTTCATCTATGCTCGCTCAATAATATATTATTAATATATATTTTTAGCAAAAACTGTATGTTACAAGGTTAAGGGCTTCTTAGTGATTTTCTTCAAGCTACTTTCTGCCTTTGGGATGTTGGGGAAGAATAAACTCAGTAACCAAGTGTCTGAATGTAAATGGCTTTTCTTGGAAATACTTTACCCACCACTGGGAAGCATGCTGTCACCATCCACTTTTTCTGTCACATAGGGCAGAAAGAGAAGACTACCTAAGCCAGAAAGGGTTGCAGCTTGGGCAATGGCGTAACCATAGAGAAGAAGACACACATGGCTATAAAGACCGAATTCAGGACATGTCTGTGTCTCTTCCAAGAAAGGAATTCTGAGCCCCAAAGGCAAGAAGGCTGCAGTCCTAACAACTTCAATGACCAGTGGTGTCCAAATCCTTCCTCTCCTTCTGGAATCTCTTCCTTGAGGATTTCCCCAATGGCTTCATGACCATCTTCTTTATGTCACAGTCATTTATGTCATGCAGCAATTGCTTACCTTCAGTTTTTGCACATAAACTATCTTGCACGTCTGCCTGGAGTTTTTCCCAGGTTAGCCATATTTCCCTAATAAGCATGTAAGTCTTTTGAAGGCAAACACTATGCCATATGCTCCTTCAATATCCCTTCTAGGACCTATCATGTGCTAGGTTCACAGAAAGCATCTGGTAACTAATTATCAAAGTGGAGTGTAAACGATGTGCACTTCTGTACTGGACTTCCTTTCAAAGAAAGCAAGAAAACAGAGCAGTATAGTGCAGTTTCCTTCTGCCTTTCACCCTGGAAATCCCTTGAAGCACGTGGTTTGCTTGTCTCCACCTGTGTACCAGGTGAGGGAAAGAAGAGTGGGGACTGTTAAGTCAGATGAATGTGGTAGAGACCGATCTCACCCTGTTGCATCATGAAGTAGTGTTTGGGTGGGCAGTTTGCTCTCACGTCATGTATGTAGAAAGAGGAAAATGCAGCGATCACACCTCCCAAATGCCGAATTCAGAGAGGCTAGCAAATCCCCAAGTGCACGGAGAGATTAGAATTGAAAGTGAATGGACATGATCGTCATCTGCTACTTCTGACTGTACGACTCCACCCACATCTCTGTGCATTGCACTCATAAATGTGGTACTTCCTCAGATGACAGAACAGACAGGTTAAAAAAAAAACAAAACCTGAATTTCTCTCATACCATTCACACTGTCTATGCCCACGCTTGGGTTCCTGCTTCTACAAAGAAGTCAGACCATGAAATCCAATATTCATAAAGAGTGGGAAAGATGGGACAGGATCCAAATCTCTTATTTTCTGGTGGTTTCACAGCCTGCTGAGAAGGAACGAAGAAGACACCAGTGATGCAGGGATGAGACATCGTGACCTAACAAAAACAATCCAGATGAACGAGGAGGAATTCTGGGCTTTCCCTGCTTAGCTGTGTGGTAACTGGCAAGCCACTCATCTTACCATTTGAGGTCCCAGCAGGCATCAGCTGCTTACTCAAGAGTTTAATAGAGAAGAATGCAGGAAAGGGCTTTTTATAGATATGTGGGGAGAATTCAGGGAACCAGTAAGAAATGGCAAAGGGGCTGGCATCCACACTAAGTCTTTAACAGCCCTGGATCTGAATGGGGCAAGATGATTGAAAAAGGGTGCTGAAAATAGTGGAAGGTGTAGGTGGGGAAAAGCAGCCACCAATAGCAATGTGGCCATCTATTGGAACACAGGTACTGCCACCACCACACAGGTTGTAATAAAACCTCAGACTCTACCTCCTAGTGCTGTCTAATCTCACATCAAATCTACAAGGGATGAAGGGGTCCCCTGAGGTCAGCCTACCAGAGCAAAGAGCCAGGCAAAGCAGCAAGGGGAAATGAATCTGGAAGAGCAAACCAATGAATAGCCCCATCTTTGTGCCTCATTTTCTATTTTTTCACACAGCAATAATTATGCAACCCTACCTACTCCACAGGGTCCTCTTAAAGATTGTGTGTAATCATAGCTGTGAATGCACTTTGTTAAAGTTTCCAGCCTGCCACAGATGCTGCGTTGGAGAAGACCTGCTTCCTCTGCTCTCTGTGGAGTCCTCTACCCACGCCCCCACCCCAGCCAGGGGAGGCTACCCCACCCCCAGCCAGAGCCCGAATGATGTGAACAGAGCAGCACAGGGCTCTGCAGGTGGCAGGGAGGGGGGAGCTGCACACGCAAGGAAATAATAGAGACTGGATTGTTTATGCTTGTGAGAAAGGGCGCATGAATATGGATAAAACCCTGTGCGCATTTTGCTAATTACCCAGCATCAGTGTTAAAGGAGAAAAGAGCCCACTGCAGATTTTCTAGCCAATTCCATCCCTTCAAGCCCACCCCCACCTTTGCACACACTCACACACACACATACACAACCACCGCTGCCACCACCACCACTGCCACCACCACCATTTTCTCTCCTCTCATATAAATAACTGACACTGTTCTCCTGAATATGAACCACATGGACCCACTGAAGATACATGCAAATTGACAGAAGATTCCAATCCTGTATCAAGACAGAGAGATCAAGGAAGATAGTCCTATGCTGTGGTCTCAGCTGGCAGGAGCCTCCGTCCTACAATTTCCTGACAGGGTCAAAGCAACCTTATAACCTCACAGGCAAAGACATGAGGAATCCAGAGGCTTAAAGCAGTGGAGGGACCAAAAAATCACACACAAGTGGAGGCCATTTCTACAGGGAGCCGAAATTATGGAACAAAAGGAAAAAAAAATCCTTAGTTTTTGGTTCCAGTCTAAATTTCGACCCCTTTCCTTTCTCTGCCCACTAGAACTTGATTGATGAAACTCTGGCAAGATGTTTGGAGTTGTGCAGACCCAGCTCTAAAAACAGTAGAAATGGGAATTCTATCCTTTGTTTCCTGGAAGCTCCTGGACTCCTCCAGACATCCTCCAGGTAGATGTCACCTGCTTCATCTAAATATCAGCAGAGATTGGGGCAGCTGGGAGAAGTGCTTGGGGAAGAGCCTATTCAGGATAGAGATGGAGGGAGGGGCTCATGCCTCCTGGCTTTGGTCCTGACGTCCATCACCAAAGGCTGCCAGGGGACACATTGCACCTGCATCTCAAGAGCAACGAAGCTAAGAGGTGGCCAGTGATCACCTGTCCTGAGCTACATGCTTTAGGGCAGTCACAAAGATACAGGATTTTATATTATGCCCTACATTTGTACTTCTCTGCAAAAAAAAAAAAAAAAAAAAAAAAAAAAGAAAGAAAAGAAAAGAAACAAAAATAAAAAGGCAGGCAGTCAGATGCACTAGAAGGCACTGTCCTAGGAGTCTGGAAACCAAGGTTCTTGTATTGGCTTCATCCCATGTAGCTGTGTGACTGTGAGTAAGGCATTTAGCTCTTCTGGGCCTCAGCCCTACAGTTGCTTTCATCTGTTAAATTTAAAAAGCTTGGCCGAAAGGACTCTCACTGTTCTAAACTTCAAAAACTCTATAAATAACAATGCCAGTAACTAACATAGATTAAGTTCCTCCTAAGTGCCAGATATTATTTTACATACCTTCACTCAATATTTCTCAACAACCGAATGAGTTATGTTATCTTCATTTCATAGATAAGAAAACCAAGTCCCAGAGTAGTGAAGTCATTTTCCTGAGTTGGTAAGTGAAGCCGTAGGGAATTTGAACCCTACCACAGCATATTGATTGTATAGCATTTCTACTAAAAGCATAGACTTTTTTTCCAATTTTTTTATTGTGGGAAAATCACATGAAATTTACTATCTTAACCGTTTGCATGTGTATAATTCAGTGACATTCAATACATTCATATTGTTGTACAACGATTAGCACTATCTATTAAACAACTCTCCATTTTCCTTTTCCCCAGCCCCTGGCCACCAACACACTACTTTCTGCCTCCATAATTTTGACTACTCTAAGTATCTCTTAGAAGTGGAATCATATAGTATGTGTCTTTTCGTCACTGGCTTATTTCACTTCGAATATTGTCCTCAAGGTTCATTTCTGTTGTAGTATAGATACAGATCAAAGCATTCTTCCTTTTTAAGGCTGAATAATACTCCATTGTATGTGTAAACCACATTTTGCTTACTCATTCGTCTGTCCATGGATACTTGCTGTGCTGCCACATTTTAGCTATTGTGAATAATGCTGCTATAAACATGGTTGTACAAATACCTTTTAGAGACCCTGCTTTCAATTCTTTTGGATATATACTTGGAAGTGGAATTGCTGGATCATATGGTAAATCTATTTTTAATTTTTGAGGAGCCACCATACTACTCTCCACAGCATCTGTATCATTTTACATTCCCACCAATGATGCACAAATGTTCTCTATTATTCACATCTTCATATCTTCTTCAATTCTTGTTATTTTCTCTGTGTTTGAATAGTAGCCATCCTAGTGAGTACAAGGTATCTCATTGTCGTTTTGATTTGCATTTCCCTAATGAATAGTCATGTTGAGCACCTTTTCATGTGCTTAATCAGCCATTCACATATCTTCTTTAAAGAAATATCTATTCAAGTCCTGCGCCGAGTTTTGAATTGGGTTGTTTGGGTTTTTGATGTTGAGTTTTAGAAGTTTTGTATATTCTGTGGATATTAGTACTTATCAGATACATGATTTGCAAATATTTTCTCCTATTCTGTGGGCTTGCCTCTTTACTCCATTGATAGTGTCTTTTTTTCCCTACCAGGGAAACATCTGATGATATTGTCTTTTGACGCACAATGTTGTAAAATTTTTATGAAGTTCATTTTGTCTATTTTTCCTTTTGTTACCTGTGCATCTGGTGTCATTTCCAAGAAATTATTGCAAAATTCAATGTCATGAAGATTTTGTTCTATGTCTTCTGCTAAGTGTTCTATAGGTTTAGGTCTTACATTTGAGTCATGGATCAATTTTGATTTAATGATTGTATATGGTGCTAGGTAAGAGTCCAACTTTATTCTTTTGCATGTACATAGGCAGTTTTCCCAGCACCATTTGTTGAAAAGACTGTCTTTTCCCCCATTGAAGATCTTGATACTTCTCAAAATCATATGACCACATACGTATAAAAGTTTATTTACAGACCCCACACTCTATTCCTTTGGTTTATCTGGCTGTCTTTACACCAGTACCACACTGTTTTGATTAGCTTTACGGTAAGTTCTGAAATCAGGAAGTGTGAATCCTTTAGCTTTGTCCTTTTTCAGGACTGTTTTGGCTATCTGGGGTCCCTTAAAATTCTATGTGAATTATGAATTTTAGAATGAAATTTTCTATTTCTGCAAAAAAAAATGGAAATTTTATAGGAATTGCATTAAATCTGTAGATCACTTTGAGTAGTATTGACATCTTAACAATATTAAGTCTTCCAATCCATAAATGTGGGGTGTCTTTCCATTTATTTATGTCTTCTTTAATTTGGAAAGTGTGGGCTATTCATCAATATGCTTTTCTATCTAGACTCAAGATACTATAGTCTGGTGTTTCTTCCACTACACTAAATAGCTCCTTGTCACTTTCCTGGAGGTATTTATTTATCTCCAGCTCAGTCTCAGAAAAATCAAGAAAGGGCACTGCACCATGATCCAAAATTTCTGAACAAGTTCTTACGGGTATTCCATCTTTTGTGGGTTGATATGGGCAAAATAGAACTTCTGGGTGAAAGCTGGTCTCCAGCTCTGGCATACACATTCTACGCAGTAAATATTCAATAAATGTTGCACATACATTATACCCAGCAGATATTCAACAAATGCTTAGCACAATACCTAGCATACATTAAGCACTTGATAGAATCGTGGCACAGAGATTAGAAAACATGACAGAGACTATCAGTTGGAAGTTATTGAATGACATCAAAAATAATTTTAGATAATGAAATTAAATGTACAAAGACATTGTATTATTAACACTGGTAGCTATAACCCATAGGATAACTCCTTCACCCCTGTTCCTCCACTGCCCCTACCCAGAGCTCCCCATCTAAACCCACACTGCCTCCATGTGCAAAAAAAGAAAATTATCTCCTAAAAGCAAAGCCTCCCTGTGCCCAGACATACTGCCATATTTCTGCCTTGGACTTTATATCTAACTTTTCAGCAGGGGAGGCTAGAGCTGATTGGATTATAGGAATACAAATGGATTAATTTGGGGTGGATTAGATACATCACAAAACATAAGTTTGACTTGCATTAACATAAAAATGTCATAAAAATGTAGATGCTGAGGCTGAGCTTATTTGTGATGCTGCTAATGCATTGTTACTCCAGCAAAAGATGTACACAATATTTACGCTGTATCTGACCACATAAAACATGCCGTATACATATGCAATTTTTCATTATGTCAAGGGAAAAGAGCCAGAGGGCCCTTCAGAATTCTAATTCTTGGGCTTCTGATTTTTCCTTCTTTTTTAAAATTTTTTTCTTTATTTTCCAGAAACAAATACAGGTTTACCATCATTACTGTATTTTGAACAGTTAATATTTCATATCGTGACATCTCTACTCAGAGGTAACAGGTTTACTTGATTACTATTTGTTTATAGAGCTGGAGAAACCTGCAATCACAGGGAACATAGAAGGATTGCAATTAGATCCATTGGCTGAGAGCTGCACCTCGCTGACCCACGGTTAAGTGGTTAGCGCTATCAGAGAGAAAATGCCTACTGGCAGCTGGCACATCTGCACATAATAATACAGGCAAAACTGACACGGCCACTAAAGGCTGCTGTTCTCCTCTTTACCCACAAGCTGAAAACAGATCATGCTTTTTAATAGTGCATCAACACAGTTCTTCTGAATTAGCATAATCATGTGAGTGATGGGAGGAAGCGGGTACACCTTGGCTAAGCTGCTGTGAATTCTTCAATGTATTCAAATAAAAAGGGTTCCCCCACCATAAACCTAATTCTATATCTAGCTTATATTTTATTAAAAAGAGAAAGGAGAGGGAGGGAGCAATATGAGAAAGAGAGTTAATCTAGGTGTTTTTAACAAAACAAGTAATGCCCCAAATGTACCCAATGTTGATAAACATCACCTGAGGTAGGGGAAGGGGAGTGGTTGGCATCAATGCACTAACAGGATTCTATCCGTGCTGCAATACTGATGGCAATGATGGTGATACATGATTTTAAATAAGAGCTCATTGTGTGCCTGGTACTGCATGAAGACTTGACAGGATCTGTCAACTCTTCTGGCCAACACTTCTATAGCCAAGTATCCCAGCTCATCACTCTCCACCCATCATTTTTTTGTAGTTTCCAAAATGAACAGGATTGGGCAACTCAGATGAAGACTCTCTCACAGGTATGGGAGGATGACCGCTAAATAGCAGGCCAAGAAAATTCCAAGCTGCTCTGAAACAAGAAAGGGTGTCCAGGGTCCTGGTGGCCTCTTACCCTGCACTGGTGGCACAGAGAATTCATAGGTAGTCTCTGGAATGTTAACAAAACAGTTGCCTTATGAGTCTGTCATTCCTGTGCCCCAAGAATATCACTATCCTATTGTAAAGTTAAGAGTCAAACTTTAATCCTCTGGAATGGTGATTCCAGTCCTCTGGTCTCCACCACACGGAGTGTCAATTGTGACTGGGCCCAACTGGCCAAAGCCTCATATTTATTCACTCATAGGGATTCATTTAGCCACTCATTCTTTTCTTTAAGATTTTGCCCTGTAAGTCTTTAACAAAAAAGAGAAGACTGTTGAAAAAACTGAAAACAAGAAATAAGAGCCATACACAAAAAAAAGATTTTGCAATAGACTACCGTGCTGACAAAACAGGGTTTAAATGTGACTTTGAAAATTATTCTGTTGTGCATTCCAGATTCTGGAAAGATAATTAACAACGAAAGAAATGCATACCCAGCACCAGGGAAAATTCATACCAAATTTTCGAAGCTCCTTGTAAGTTAAGTTCACTTATATTACCAATATACTAGGAATCCCGGTTTGTACACAGGTAGAAACATCCTAAACAGGAAAGCTAGACTCCAAGGAAAATAAGTTATTTTCTAAGTAATTTTCAAGTTATTTTACATGCTGGAGCAAACCGGTACCCAGACTTCCCAGTAGAGCCCAATAACAACCCAATAAGACATCCACAAGAGCATTAGCTAGCAGGTAGCTGAACTAGGACTAGAATCATAGTTTGCGAAACATATAAGTATGCATTATTGACATTTGTTAAGTGTAATAGACATAAAAATTGAAGGCATATGATCACTGCCCTCAATTTATGTAAAGTACAATTCTATATACAAAAATACTTAAATCATTACATGAGACAAGATTAGAAAACAACTTCACTTTCAGACCTTTTCAAATCAACAACCTGAGTCATAAAGCAAGTCAACACATTTCAAAGAATGCCAATGGTCACAGCCTCTAAGCACAATGCCATTAAGTCAAATTTTAAAAACAAAAACAAAAAAGGTAAACTCATATAGTTCTAACATATAACCAGTTGAAAGCCCAGAATGACAATAAAAAGATGATGAAGTAGCGACAATATGTAAAAATAAGAATAATAATGGAAACGAAACTTACCAATGCTAATAAATCAAATTCAAAAAGTAGAACATATCCCAAGTTCAAAAAAATCAAAAGAAATACATGCCTAGACATGTGATTGTGATACTATTGTATACCAAAGACAAGAAGGAGATTTTAAAAGCAGCCAGAGGAAGCAATAACCTTATTTTAGCAGAATGATGATTAGACTAAAAGGTGAATGCCCAACAGTAACAATGGCACCCTGAAGCAGGGGGGGAAGTATCTTCAACTTGATGAAAATATCTATCATGTTCATCTAGAGTTGTATGCTCCATTAAAACATCTTTCTAATGTCAGGAAAGAATTTTCAAACAAACACAAGCCAAGAATTTCAATCAATAAATGTTTACCAAAGGAGATCCTACAAATTATGTTTCAAGCTGAAGAAAAGTAATCTTAGATTAAAGGCTTGTGATGCAAGAAGGAATGTCTTCTGATGGCAGTGGAACTTGTCAATTTGACTAGGATAAGCTACGTTTTGCAAATTCTGTAGAATTCCCTTTCTTGTATGTTTCCAGGTAGGGTGAGTAGCAAGGAAAGTCTCAGGAAATTTTGGAATTTGTAATTGAAACACGCTGCTGCTGATTTGCTGACTCACTTCACTGATGTGAAGTACCTTGGGGCCTGCGACTGCCCTGTCTTCCCTTGGATTCTCCTTCAGCTGCTTTGCGTGGTGGGCCAGGCATGTATGTTTAACTTTATGACAAAGGGCATCATGTTCTCCAAGACACTCATGCTGCCAAGGTCAGAGCACCAAGAACTGGTGTAAGTTTCTGTCCAACTTCACACGTTTCCAGCCTGTGCTTGTGGGGCTCAGCTTGCTCTTCGTCTCCCTCACTTTGCATCCTCTTTCCTTCCTGACCAATTGGGGACTTCAAGCTCCAACAACAGACACAAAGATAAGAGGCTTACAGAAACTGCCGGATCAGGTCCTACAATTGATTAAAGCCAATTCTCTGTGACAAATCCCTTATATAACACATATGCGTATGATATACATAATTATATGTTGCCTGGAGAAAATCACATATCATGCTGACTTTGAATTTGTGGGTATTGAAATATGTAATATAACTATATATTCTATATTCTGTATTTCCTTCTTTCTGTTTTCTTTGAACTCATTCTAATATTTGTATACATTGTTAAGTTGGATGCTTAAATCATTCATTTTATTACAAATGTTTAAAACTAAATATTACAAATGTTTGCAACTAAATATTACAAACATTTACAATGAAATGTTTTAAACGCTAAATGTTTAATGATGCTTTAGCATCATTCCATAAAGATAGTACATAGTAAATATGTACGTAAATCTAAACAAATATTGTTTAAGATGTAGCAGTAATAATTACATCTTCTAGAGTTTTAACAATCAGATGGAACTTAAAAACCTGACAAAAATAACATTAGCTGGGAAAGTACTATAGCACTTAAAGTGACATAGTTTATATATTGTTCAGAAAGAGGATAAGGATTTTGATTAACTTTAGACTTTAGTAAGTCAACTGTTTGTGTCAAAATTTCTAATTAGAATGAAAATAGAGTTTTTGTTAAAGTATAAAGAGAAAAACAAAGAAAAAAGAAACAGCCAAAAGTAGACCAGAGAAGAAATAAAGAAACAGACAAGTAAAAAAAAATAGAAAACAGGCCAGACATAGGGGCTCATGCCTGTAAGCCCAGCACTTTGGTAGGCCGAGGTGGGAGCATCATTTGAGCTCAGGAGTTTGAGGGTAACCTGGGCAATATTGCTTGACCTCATACTGGGTGTGGTGCATGCCTTTAGTCCCAGTTACTCAGGAGGCTGAAGTGAAAGGATTGCTTAAGCCTAGGAGATTGAGGCTGCAATCAGCTGTGATCACGCCACAACGTTGGCTCCAGCCTGGGTGACAGAGCGAGACTGTCTCAAAAAAAGAAAGAAACAGAAAAGGAAAGGAAAAATAGGAAACATAAAACAGTGTGGTAGAAGTGAGTCAAAATTTATCAGAAACTAAATATAAGGCAGAGCAGGGGCCTGGGGACCTGAAAAATAAATAAACATGAATGGCTATTTCACTAAATCTATAGATGGTACCAGAATTGGTATCATGACAAGTCAGGGCCAAGTAAGAGTTTCAGATGAGAAAAACACAAAGAGCCTCAGAGAAACACCCCATAGTCTGAAAGTAGAATGCAGCAGGCTATCAAAGAGTAGCACAGTCATGAAACCACATTCCTAGAGAGTGAAAAAAGACCAAAAAAAAAAAAAAGGAACTTCTGGAGAGTGTCCTAGTTTCCAGGAATCACAGCTTCTCTTCCTGCAGCCAACTTCTATGAGATACAGGACACATCAGCATGTCCAGCACCTTTCTGAGAATTAGAAAATAGGTAAAGCATGCTTAGCAGACCAATTGGAACAAGACAGCTCAACTAGTGAAAAAAAATCATAAGTCAAAAGACAAAGAATTGGGAAAAAATATTTAAAGAATGTTAAGAACCCCATACTTGCACAGACACGTGTGGGTGGGTAAGTGTGTTTAAGTTAAGAAAAGTGTAAAAAAGATATAAATATATTTAAAGAACTTCTAAAAGTTGATTTTAAAAAACAAAAATCATAGAAAAAAATGAGCAAAATATATGAACAAACAATTCCTCAGAACATATAACAATAGCTCTGAAACATTCAACTTCATTCCAAGTAAGATAAATGCAAATAAAGATACAACAAAATACCATTTCTCACTCATCAGGTTGACGAAAATCAAAATCCTAACAACACACTCTATGGCAGTGTTACCAGGAATCATTCTCATACATTGCTGGTAGAAACAAAGTTGTATAGCCTGTGTGAAAGGAAACTTGGCAATTTCTAACAAAACTTGCATGTGCCTATTGCTGTTCAACCCAGCAATTCCACTCTCTAGGAATTTGCCCTGTAGTTATACCTCTGACAGTACAAAAATACATGTGCATAAACGTAATACAGCAGTGTCAGTAATCGCGAAATACTGAAAACCATCTATATGCCCAAACATAGGAGATGAGTTAGTTAGACTGTGGCATATACACATAATAAAGTATTGAGCAACTATTTAAAAACAAGCACACAAAAAAGGAAGATCTTTATGAAGAGACATGGAACAATTGTGTGTATTGTTAAGTGAAAGAGTAACATACAAAAAGGTGTTCTGTATGCTATCTTTTACATACAAGAAAGAGAGGGGAGTCAAGCATACATAAATATGGTTTTGTTGTGTATGCTTTTTGTTGTTGTTTTCAAAAGAAATACAGGAAAGATAAAACAGGAAACAATAAAATTGGTAACCTGCACAGGTAAGATTGGTGCAAAAGTCCTTGCGGTCTTTGCCATTAAAAGTAATGGCAAAAACCACAAGGACTTTTGCACCAACCTAATGTGTGTCTAGGTTAAAGGAGTAAGAGCAGATGCATCCACTTTCAGTGTGCCTTTGTATATAATTTTGATATTTATACATGTTCTAATGTTTCAATATTCAAAATATAAAATTAAATGTAATTAATTGAAATTTTAATCTTCAAAAGATAAAATTAAAACATTAAAATGGATTGAAAACAGAAAAAAATAAATCTAGCTATTTTAAAAATTAATAATATAAGTATGCTGACTGATATTTTAGCAAAGGACTAATGCAAGTGATGCAGCACAGGCAGGCAAGCCCTAAAATTGGATTTTAGCCCAGGAGGGTCCTTGGATTTGCCCAGGAAGGAATCCAGGAGTGAACCAGTGGAGTCAGACAGCAATCTTGTGTTGAACTGGAGCTACTCCCTTGCAGAGCAGGGCTAACTCACAGTGAGTGTACCTAAAGCCATATCTGTGGGCTATTGCCAACTATATTTATATCCATTTATATCCCACTTTTTTCTTTGTTATTTTCCTTTCTTTCTTTTTTTTAGATATATGTATTAGTTCACTTTCATGCTGCTGATAAAGACATACCCAAAACTGGGGGAAAAAAAAAAAGGTTTAATTGATCTTACAGCTCCACATGACTGGGGAGGCCTTAGAATCATGGCAGAAGGCAAAACGCTCTTATTACATAGCTGCTACAACAGAAAATGAGGAAGAAACAAAAGCAGAACCCCCGATAAACCCATCAGATCTCATGAGGCTTACTATCACAGGAAGAGCAGAGGAAAGACCGGCCCCCTTGACTCAATTACCTCCCCCTGGGCCCCTCTCACAACACGTGGGAATTCTGAGAAATACAATTCGAGTTGAGATTTCAGTGAGGACACAGCCAAACCATATCAATATACAATCATTTTATTTTATTTTTTAAGTTTTATTTTAGGTTCAGAGGTAAATGTGAAGGTTTGTTACATAGGTAAACTCATGTCATGGATGTTTATTGTACAGATTATTTCATTGCCCAGGAATTACGCTCAGTATCCAATAGTTATGTTTTCTGATTCTCTCCCTCCAACCACCTGCCCCACTAAGGTAGACCCCTAGTGTCTGTTATTTCCTTCCCTGTCTCCATAAGTTATCGTCATTTAGCCCCCACTTATAAGTGAGAGCATGTAGTATTTGGTTTTCTGTTCCTGTGTTAGTTTGCTGAGGAGAATAGCCTCCAGCTCCATCCATGTTCCTGCAAAAGACATGATCTCATTCTTTTTTATGGCTGCATTGTATTCCATGGTGTATATGTACCACATTTTCTTTATCCAATATGTCATTGCTGGGCATTTAGTTTGATACTACATCTTTGCTATTGTAAAGAGTGCTTTAATAAACATTTGCATGCATGTGTCTTTATGGTAGAATGATTTATATTCCTCTGGGCATATATGCAGTAATGGGATTGCTGGGTCAAATGGTAGTTCCACTTTTAGCTCTTTTAGTAATCACTATCCTGCTTTCTACAATGGCTGAACTAATTTACACTCCCTCTAAAAGTGAATAAGCATTCCCTTTTCTCCACAGCCTTGCCAGCATGTTATTTTTTGACTTTTTGATAACGGTCATTCTGAGTGGTGTGAGATGGTATGTTACTGTGGTTTTGATTTGCATTTCTCTATCAGTGACATTGAGCTTTTTTTCATATGCTTGTTAGCTGCATGCATGCCTTCTTTTGAAGTGTCTGTTCTTGTCCTTTGACTGCTTTTTAATGGACTTGTTTTTCTCTTGGAAATTTGTTTAAGTCCCTTATAGATGCTGGATATTAGACTGTTGTCAGATGCATAGTTTGCAAAACTTTTCTACCATTCTGTAGGTTGTCTGTTTACTCTGTTGATAGTTTCTTTTGCTGTGCAGAAGCTCTTTAATTAGATCCCACTTATCAATTTTTTATTTTGTTGCAATTGTTTTTGGTGTCTTTGTCGTGAAATCTGTCTGTTCCTATGTCCAGGATGGTATTGCCTAGGTTGCCTTCTAGGGTTTTTATAGGTTTTGGTTTTACAACTAAGTCTTTAATCCATCTTGAGTTGATTTTTGTATATTACACTCTCTTTCAATTACATGCAAATTAAGGGGTGAGTTACTGCAAATTGAGGGGCAGGCTATTCAGAACTTTCCAGGAAAGAGATGGTGACTTCTGAGTCATTGCCATGGAAAGGGACAGTAACTTCTGGGTTGTTGCCATGGCATTTGTATACTGTCACGGTGCTGGTGGGAGTGTCTTATGCTAATCAGTAATGAGGGATACTAGGAATCACTTTTGTCACCATCTGCTGGTTCCTGCCAGTTTCTTTACTTACTCCATCAGAAAAGGGTAATAAATCTTGGCAGTCTCCTACCTCACAAGTAAGTTCTGATCATAGTACTTTGATGTATACCTTAAGTCTAGGGAAAAATAAAACTATAAACAAATCTTGGACTTCTCTTAACTTTGTTTTTATAGTGGTATGGGCGTAGCAATTTTGAAAGTATTTTATGTGTATCATAGGATTGAGCAAATGAATAAATATGTTGATGTTTTTGGGATCCAAAGTTCTCAATGTGGAAGATACAAAAACATAGAAGAAGAAGAAAAATAAGAAAAAATAAAACTCTGTAGGGGAATAAAAACTAAAGGTATGGGTATAAACTTCTTTCATAGTCTAGCTTCATCTGCTAAAAAGACCTAGAAGTAATTGCATGTCAATAACAGTGAGCACAGCTAACATTCAGATTTTGGTTTCTAAATTCCATCATCCTTGGAAAGGAACCAGGGTCTCCCTGGAGAACTAGATTATTACAGGGCTGGGAAAGAGATGATACAAGATAAGCCCAGAACATCCTCTTACTCCAAAAAGTAAGGAAGTGCTTGAAAAAAGGAGGAAAACATGTCAAAAAAAAAACATAGGAGCCCCTTGAAAAATCTCCCCATGGGTCACTGATCATTTGAGCATCAAAATAAATAACAGATTACAATCCACTGTAAAAAGTAAAAATTTGTGAGTCCATATTGATTATAAATAGAAGAATAAACAAAAGAAAATGGAGGGCTTTTTCTTACAACAGAATGCTGACTTATCAATTTAGAGGAAGTGGTAAAGTTGAAAAGTCACCATATTAAACCATCAATGAGCAGGAATTATAAATGACTGCTACATTTTGGGTTCAAAATTTGATGAGTCATAAACTATGATTTTAAAGTGTGTCCCCACAGATTCTTTAATCATTATAAGAGTTTTAAAAAAAAACTGTCACTACACAGTGGAGAAACCAGACAATACCCTGAACCAATTATCAAAATTAACATCAACAATAAGGATCAGACAAATCAAATGGCTCTATGTGTGTTACTCTGAGAAGCATGCAATCTCATACAAAGAGAATTCTGGCCAGGAATTCTGCATAACCTTTAGCTCATCATGAAGAATTATCAGACAAACATTATCAGATAAACCCAAACTGAAGAATGTTCTATAAAGAAACTGGTCTGTGTTTTTTAAAAATATCAATATAATGAAAGATAAAGAAAGGTTAAAGAACTACTGTATTCACAACTAACAGAGAAAAAACACACAACTAAGTACAATACATGAGGCTGGGTCTTGTACTTGATGAAAATGTAATATTACAAAGAATGTTATTGGTGTAATTGACAAAATTAGAATAAGAACTATCAAGTAGATAAAAGTGTTACATCAGCATTAGGTTTCCTATTATGTAATAACTATATTCTGGTTACATAAGAGAATATCCTTGCCTCTAGGAAACACACACTTAAGTATTAAGGAACAAAGAATATGACATCTTCTTTCAAATGATTCAGAAAACAATACAGTAGACAAAACAAATGTGCCGAAACACTTAAAATTGTTGGATCTTGATAAAAGGTGTATAAGTGTTCTCTGCATTATTCTTGTAACTTTTCTCTAAGATTGAAATTATTTCAAAATTAGATTTTTTTAAAAAATATCATATAAAAGTGAGGAAATGGAAAAGAAAATGGTGCCCTCTACAGCCCCATGCCAGAGTTAGCACTGCTGAGTTTCAGCACTACATTCCCCTTCAGCCAAGAGCCCTTGCGCAAGGGAAACCTTGCACAACCACCCACAGCAGGAGTAGAAGAAAAGGGGTGGGTTAGCCTCTTTGAAGATCCCTACACCCAAATGATTGCTGCCCCTATAATTACAAGGGGAGGAGGACTTCACTTACCATAGACAATCGGAAATTCCCCAAATCCAATTCCAAGAGTTCAGAACGTGTGTCTTTCAGATTCTCACCCTGAACGAGTCTGATTGGTCCATGTTAAGAGCCTGAACTCAAACACAACCATATTGACAATTGCTCTCTTGGTCCCTCAGAAACCTCATAGAAAAAGTAGAGAAAACCCAATAATAGACCACAGTGGTAAACTTCTCTATCCAACTGAGACCTTTTCTTGAGATTTCTTCTCAGGTCCCTAGTCTTGGGCAATTTACAAGTTAATTAAACCAATGAGCAGTTGAAGGGAAGAAATCTTGCAGTAGAATCTAGATCTAGCAAAACTGGAAATAAGCCTGGTCTCCTCCATTTCAACAAGAACATGTCACTACAAATCTGACTGGATCAAAGAAAGTTAATCTATCTCCTAAGAATAGACAAGAGATAAGCAAGTCTTGAGTCAAAAGTCTCTTGGGTAAAGCCAGAATATGCTTTTTAAAATCATTATTTTCATCATTTTGAGGTTACAAATGAGTTGCTAGTTATGTAAGTAGATAAAGAAAGTTCATTAAACAGTTTTGTAATCTAGCTGCGTGATAATAGGATGTTTTGCAAAGCCTAGAACCCAACAAGTGAATCCAAATGAAAAGGACATTACAGTGGTCTTTCTTGAAAAGTTGAGCTATTTAGGGAGCTCTGTCAAAACTACAGGGATAGTTTTAGTGGAAATTCTTAATTGGATGGAGGGAAATACATGTCCATGGAGTCTTTAACAGAGCTAAAACCTCCTTGGAATCCCTCTCCCACCAACTCTAGCTTGTCACCCGCGGGGGAGGAAAGCCTCAACAGAATAAAGGAATGAATAGACACTAACAGTGATTTTGATAAAAAACTAATTAGGAATATAACAAGGAGATTGTTAATTCCTGCCAGAATTAAAATTACAGACCTTATCATGTTGGAAATATGAATACTAGAAAAGAACAACTCTCAGCTCACACTTTGAATACTGCAACCTGGAAGAGAAAGAATGATGAACTAAAATACCATGAAGGGAATTGGAGACTTGGGCAACCATGAAGTTTAGTGGTAACATGTGGATATTCTGATATGGATGCAAGAATGAGAGGTCGTAATGCCCTGTATGTGACTCTTAGAGCGTCAGAGTGGATGAGGGAGCATAGAACCAGAGCTGGAGCTAAGGCTAATGCTGACTCAAGACAGAGTATTGAGAAGAAATGAAAATGTATGTGGACACAGGAAGGAGAACATCACATACGGGGGCCTGTCAGGGGATGGAAGGCAAGGGAAGGGAGAGCATTGGCACAAATACCTAAGGCATGTGGGGCTTAAAACCTAGATGATGGGTTCATAGGTGCAGCAAACCACCATGGCACATGTATACCTATGTAACAAACTTGCACGTTGAGCACATGTACCCCAGAACTTAAAGTAAAATTTTGAAAAATGAAATGTATGTAGAGGCAAATGGGTAGAGGAACTTCAACACTGAAAAGAAAAATGAACTGTGTTCTACAGGCCATAAGAAAAGTATGTTCTTAATTCCATCTTCATGTTTTCCCAAAGTTAAACTGAATAGGCTTTAAGGTTATTTTTTCTTTTTTTTTTTTAACTGTAAGGAAATGTTACAATTACATACTAAATGAGACCTATGGTCAACTTTATGTACTTTATTTCTAAGACGGTAGAAACTTCAGCTGATTTGATTTAATCCTTATCCCAGGGACACGAATCACAAGGGAATTTCTATTTTTCAGATGAGCAGGGTAAATTCTAAGAAGAGATTTAATAGATACTTATTTAGCCACGGAAAGCTAATTGAAAGCCTCTTTCAAAGTTGGGCTAGACATTGAGAAATCCTGCACTGGGACTGGGCTCAGGCCTCTGCTGGGTAGCCCCTTCTCTCTTCTCTGTCCTCACATGCCTCGGAAAAATCTATCTCTATTTTTTAAGATCATTTGTAGTTTTCTCTCCTCCCAAGTCCCCCATCAAGAGCTGGACGATGTTATAATTTTCTGTTACTAAAATTTTTATTTCTTTAAAGTGGTCATAAATGCTGGCTTGATGACAATCCAGAAATACTTCATATACTAAACACAAAAACTCACTATGAAAATTGCTTGGTTTATTTTTGTTTATGTTATTGAGTTCTTGCAAATGACACAGCTGAATGTTTATCCTACCATAGGGAAATGCATTTTGTTATTTGTATTTGTAGATTTTAAGTTTTTTTTCCTTTCTAGTTTTGCTTTAAAAGATAGGGGCAATAAGGAGGTGACTTAAACATACACCCAGACCCTTCCCTAGCACCCCGCATACCTCACAAATTTCAAATTTAGGAAAAAGTTATTTAACAACGTTTCAAAATTTTACTTATTTTTCATCAAGATTTAAATAGCTCAAAGTCAGTAATATTGAAACACGAATTGAGATAGACTAGACTGTCACCATTTTTTTCTAGACTGACCCAAGACATTTTCCTGGGATGGCTCTAGGAGGCCCGTGAGCCTTCACCCCACCCTCATGAACTAGGTCTCCTTGGACATGGATCTCAGAGCAGGACATGGATATCAGAATGGACAGAGACAAAGAGGTCCAGTGAGGAGCAAAACAGTGAGACCACAAGAGAAGGGCAGCTCTTGTTAATACCACTAGCTTATATAAGACTCCTGAAATTATAGCAGCAATACACAATCTAACCAGATTTCCAGGGAGACTTCTGTTAAATGGCAATTAAATCTACATGAATGAGTAAAGCAAATAATGGAGAAATAGGGAACAAGACATATGCATGTACGATCCCTTATTTTGCAATCAGATATAATAAATTGGAGCTTTGGGAGTTGGACTAATAATTGGAATTACACACTTCTTGGCCACTGTTGGAAGGCGTATCTGCTCCAGACCTCAAGTGACCCATTGTTGAGGCCTCACCTTGTCTTCTCCTTGATGGGAGGGGGGAATAAGTGAGCATGTATATCATCAATACCAATACAAGATGGGAGCTATAGGTGCCACACACTGGGCTGATGAGTTTCATGAATCACCTCACAAGGAGTGTATTAACATCCAGTGTACATCCCAAGATGTCAAGTATGAAGCACAGTCACAGTTCGAAGTCAGGTTTGACAGTTTCCAAAGCCTATCATTTTTCCTTAACTGCCTGCATTGAGTCAGGAGAGTTGGCCCATAGTGAGAGCTTTGCAGAAACAACATAACATTGAACAGAAACTTCCCGTCTGCAGGCCTCAACATTCTCACAATGAAATCCCTTAGGCTAAGCCTCAAAGTTCTCTGAGGACCTTACAGCTCTAAAATTCAATGATTATCTGGTCAATGCAACAACCACAGAAAGAAAATGTACTAAGTATCTGTGAAGCAGGGTTCATCTCTATGTCTAATTGGATTTCATTGCTATCTGAATTCTTATCTCCCAGTTCATCCCCTGGTCCACACCCCCACCCCGCCATAACCGATGATCTCCAGGGATTTGGGTATTGCAGAACATTTCAAATTAGTGGAATACATATTGCACAGTAATATACTTCACCATAAAAAAGGTGAGAAACCCGCTTATGGAAGCTTCCAAATCAAATGACTTATTCCTCTTCTCACAGCTAATCAACAAGGGCTCAAGGGACAGTTATTTGTTGATCCTTGAGTGTAGGGTGTGTAGGGTGATGTCCTCTCTGACCCTTTTAATTCAGACATCTACCAAAAGGCCTGAGAAGCTATTGTACTTCTGGGACTTTTCTTTGTTTTTTAAAAACAAAAAAAGTGCAGGAAGACATTCAGCTGAATAAAAAAGAAACATCGACGTTTCCATTGGTAATCTGGTCTGTGTGTTCCCTGCTACTGAGCATTTTCAGAAGGCCTGACTGTCTGGGTTAATTGTTTAATGCTTTTAGTTAGAATTAAACTTTGCACCTGCTCTGACAGTGATAAATTAAATGTGCTCCTTTTCCAATACTGTTGCCCTCTTTAAGTAGAGACCAAGAAGTGTATCTCCCTTCTTCCCCTGCGTTTGAGGAATCTCTGCTACACTGGAGTGTAAACCAGCATAATTTGTCACCAGAGCTAGCGCCAATTAAATTGATTGCGTCGGACTGAACTCTGGGACCCCTAATGCAAGCACTAAGGGAAAAATGGGCTCTTTTCTGCCCATTCCCCCATGTGGCACTTAGGCATAGCTCAACAGTGGAAGGCTTTCAAGGTTCAAAAGGGTTTTATTTTCAAAAGAAATGGGCATTGATCAGCTGCATTTAAAGGCAAAGATAATTCCAGAGCTTGAAGGCTGGATTTGTGTTTAAGGTCTAAATCTCTTTCTTTAACCTTGGGGGGCCAGTGTAACATAAAAGCAACAAAGAGATTAAGATTACAAAGGGTTTGCAAGTGTAAATGATGCGGTGGTATTCTCCAAACATAACACAGTCCCCATTCACAAGCCCAGGCACAGGCCAGCATTTGATCTGTTGGTTTTACACCTGTAAAAACAACTTGTGTTTATTTGTCACTCAGCAAACCGTTTGAGGCAAGAGGGGAGAAAAAGGGAAAGTGGAAGAGGAGCGAACTTGCTCATATCACAGAGTTCAAACACCTTCCCCAGACCAACTGAAAAGTAAACATGGTAAAGGTCAGCATGGCAGAGACAATCAGAAAATCCCTGCTCTTTGTCAGCACAGCACACATCGCACAGGAACACGAGAAGTGCGACACTGTTCCAGCCCTCGGTTTTCTCCTCGTTATCCCGGCCCCTGATGCTTGGGTCTGTTACGCCACATCCTTCCAAGGGAGGCTGTAAACAAGCTGTAAACTAATTTCAGCTCCTTTTTTTTTCCTTTACTTATAGGCTACCAACTATGTGCTCCTCCCTCATGCCTTTTAGTTTGGTTTCCCACAATCAGTCTTGTAGAATAGCACCATTTGAATAATCTCACATATCAATCAAGTCCACCAAGTTAGAGACTCGGACTTCAAATTAGTTGATTCTATCACCACACATGGTGAAACCAATGCAAGTGTGCCAGTTCTCTCAAGTTCAGATTTCATTCTCCATCTATTCTTTCATAAACTGTATCTCCCTCAGCAACATACATCTTCAAACATTCACTCTATCCCTAGTCCTTCTTTTCACAAACTGAAGCCTTCTCAGGGGACTCAAGGCTTCATTGCTAAACCAGGTGGCAGCATTGGAGTCCTCCTGTTTTAGAGAAAGGAGAAAGGAACTGAGCCCATGGAGGTTTCCAAAGCCAGATTACACATCTGAGGACCTGAGAAGGTTGGCAGTTCGGCATGAATATAGGTGGTTAAGAATTCAGGGCTCCTTTAAACTCATAGTCTTTAAAAGCCAACAAGTAAGAGTTCATCATGTATTTAGGAGAGAAGCTATGCACCAATCAGAAGGAAATAGAAAGGGATGATTCAGGTGGCAGTTCCCTGTCTCCCTAGCTTCTTGAGCAGTTCGGCTCTGGTCCCAAACTTGCATACTCCACCCAGAAAACAAAAGATCTAAAAGGTAGTGACATCTAGTAATTATTGAGTATAATTTTTGAGAGTCTGATCCTCTTTCCATGAATTTGGTCGTATTTCTTCTAGCCCTATTATTGCATAATCTCCTCTAATAATTCTCAGTTTTTAAAAAGTCCTGTCTTGTTATATTCCCAAGGATACTTTGCTATGCCAGTGATGTATTAGAGTCTTCTATTAGTTCTCCAAGCTGTATAATAAATTATGATAAACATAGTGGTTCAAAACAATATCCATTTATTATCTCACAGTTTCTGTACAGCAGAAATCTGAGAACAGTTTAGCTGAGTCCTCTGCTCCAGGTCTCATCAGACTGAAATCAAGGCTTCAGCAGGGCTGCAACCTTATCCAAGTCTTGAGGACCCCTTTTAAGCTCACTGGTTACTGGCAGGATTCATTTACTTCACTTTGTGGTTTCTTACTGGCTTTTGGATCGGTCTCACTCTCAGCTACCAGGCCCACCCTCCTATCCTTGCTCT
The DNA here is from genome assembly GCF_048565385.1 of Saimiri boliviensis. Taxonomy (NCBI): domain Eukaryota; kingdom Metazoa; phylum Chordata; class Mammalia; order Primates; family Cebidae; genus Saimiri; species Saimiri boliviensis. The sequence goes on along the minus strand of NC_133449.1, from coordinate 77,833,240 downwards.
GTGGTCTTTTCATAGGCACTTCACAGTGCTGTTTGCTTCCTGGAAACAACAAGAGAATCTCTCTGACTTCTTTTAAGATTCTGCCTGTTTAGGTCAAAGCCACCCAGGATAATATATCCCTTTTGATTAGTTCAAATTCAACTGATTAGGGACCTTAATTACATCTGCAAAACATCTTCGCCTTTGCCATATAGCATAACCTAATCGCAAAAGTGATGCCTTTTATAGGATCCCACTGTTTTTATAACCCCAATTTTCATTTGTTTGTGAATTCACAAAGGAGTCACTGTCATGGCACAGTTTTGTGAAGGAGGAGGAGGAGGAGGAGGAGGAGGAGGAGGAGAAGAAGGAAAGAAGGAAAGAAGGAAGGAAGGGAGGGAGGGAGGGAGGGAAGGGAAAGAAAGAGAGAGTGAAGAGAAAGTTTTCTCTGTTCTAGTTTATTGTGTCCTTATTGGGTTATTAGGGAAAATATGTGACATGTCTGTTAATGATGAAAAAGAAACACATCCCTCTGATATAAAGGAATGTTGGTCCTTATTACCGTACCAGATTATCCTTCCCAAAATACCACTTTCAACCAGTCAGTCTCCTATTCAGTGACTGCCAATGGCATCCCATATTATACCACATCGAGCCAAATTGCCACATCAATTTTATTTGTCTCAGCCTAGCACTCAAAGCCTTCTATAGACTGATCCTACTGCTTAACAAACCAGATTTCCAAAAACTGCTCAACACAATTCCTATAAGCTTTGGCTGTTCTACAGGCAAAAATGGTGATTTCTTCCACCATAGTTAGCCTACCTACATGCTTTATTTACCTTCTTACCTAAAAACACCATTCCACTGAATTCTCTTCCTGCATTCCTCCATCTACAGCAGACTAGAAGCTGAAGGCAGATTCATTCTCGTGTGCTCCCAAACCAACTTGAACCTCCAAGCTTTCTCCTCCAAATGACTGATTTTGTAGTCCAAATTGAATTTAGCCCTCATTGTGTATCTTTTCTAGGTTTTTGCTCCACATATCTTGGTTCCTAAGATTGTTCTTTGTGTACTCCAGAACAAGGTTTTGTTTTTCCAATTATCTGAGTGTCATTTTATTTTTTTTTTTTATTTGTACAAAGTTATGGGGCACATGTGCAATTTTGCTACATATGTAGATCACATACATCTTTTAATAGTAAGATTTGAAATCAGTTTAGTAGGTTGAACCAGAATTTGTTAATTGAAGTAATTGGATAGGAAAAGGGATGGAAAGTCAGTATTGTATAGATAGCAAGAGTGTCTGGTTTGGTGAAAATTTTGGTTTTAATATGTATTTGTGTGTATGCAAAAACTAAAACATAAATGTGTGGTGTTAGTGTGTGGTATTGTATAATGACATAAAATGTATTGATATTTTGTATTATTGAAAGACAGTTTTTAAAGAATTTGAAGGCCTTGGGGGAAAAAAAGCATAATATTCATGGCCAAAATTCATGCAAAAATCAGGCAGGGTCAGAAAGACACCAAAGGTCTCTATAGGAAATCAGACACCCAGCAGCCCTAAACCAAATAAAGTACCTTTGCCATTATGGAAACAGATCTTGTGTCCATACAGTCTACTGATACAGGGAATGATAATAAGTAATACTGACATCATTTTATCATTTGCAAAGGGCTTTCACATTCTTTATGTCACCAGCAATTCCATAAGGCAAGCCCAGCAGACATTTCTTATGATTCCCATTTGTGAAAAGAAGAAGCTTATGGCTGGGCACGGTAGTTCACTTCTACAATCCCAGCACTTTGGGAGGCCAAGGTGTGAGAATCACTTGAGCCCAGGAGATTGAGGCCAACCTGGGCAATATAGTAAGACTTCATCTCTACACACAGAAAAAAAACCTTAAAAGTTAGCCCGGTGGCATACACCTGTAGTCCTAGCTACTCAGAAGGCTGAAGAAGGCTGAAGTGAAAGGATTACCTGAGCCCAGGAATTTGAGGCTGCAATGAGCTGTGATTGCACTACTGCCCTCCAGCCTGGGAGACAGAGTGAGACCCTGTCTCGAAAAATAAAATAAAAAGAGTTTGAGAGGTTAGGTGGCTTGTCCAAGGCCATATATAGTAGGTAGGTCAGTGTTAGAAAATAAACTCAAATCTTCTGATATGCAACTCAAGTTCTTTCCTCTATGTGCTTAGAATATTCTAGACTGATCCATCCAAATCCTCCCCATTGTTAAGGCTCCAAGGCAAATCCTACCTCTTCCAGAAAGGCCACTCTGACAGTCTCCATGACCTAAGCCACGACTTCTAGCACTGTCTCACCTGGTTCTTGGGTTGTTCCAGATAAGTAATGCTTCTTCTCTAGCTCCATTCCAAGTCCCTAAAAGGTGGGAGCCGTTACATATTCCTCTTGCTAAATTCTCATTTATTGCTTAACTGCTTCAGCCTGCCAAAGTCAGGTTAGGCATTTCAGAGAAGTGAATCAACAGTGTGGGACCAGGAATGTGTCAAAGCAATTGGCAAAGCCGAAGTTCAGCCCCATGAAGCCCCAGCCTTTTATTTCAAACCATCAAGCATTTATAGGATGCCTACACCAGGAAAGCACAGTGAAAAGTGATATGGAGCTTACAACTTAATGGTGCAGGCAGACAGGCAGGCAATGAACTACAGCGCATGGCAGAAGGGAATGAGGGCTAACTCAGGTATGAGATACAGGCTGTCGAGATAGGAAAGGGTGATGAAGGAAGGGTAAGAGAGGGCTTCACTGTGAAAGTAGCATCTGAGTTGAGCCACGAAAGTCAGCGAGGATGTCACCAGCAAAAGCCTTCGACGCATGTCATTAGCTCCATTTGCAGGACTCCTTTTCAGATCCCCTGGGGCAGCAGGATCAGGAGCAACAGAGATTAAAGCATTCAGTCACAGGCAGTCCAGAAGGACCTGCCCCGCTTGGCTTTAAGACCTCTGCCGATATCTAGGCTGGAAAGAGGGCTGAGCAGCCAGAGGTCAGAGGTTTATCCCAGAGGCCCGCTCCCTAGGTCATTCTGGTGGTCAGCTCCAAGTTGCAATGAAAGAGTCCTAACCCCTGGCTCCCGGGAGCACGTAAAACCAGTTGTAATCAGGTTGCTGTTTTGCAGAGTGTAGATTGTATCAACTAGCAGCCCTAATCTGTGAATGTCTGGAATAGGAATGAGTGGATTAGCCTTTCAAACCTTCTTGGATCAGGTCAAAGTCATGCTGGGGCCCGTGCTCAGAGCCAGGTCGGATCTCCCCCGAGGAAGGCTTGTATTTTTACGTTGTTTGGTCAATGGTAGGGCGGTCTCTTTTCCCTTGATTTACTGTTTCTCTGGTTGCAAGACAGTTGCACATTTCTCCTGGGGTTCAGGCAACCCCAGAGAGCCAGAGAGAAGAAACTATCAATTGAATTTTGGTCCATATGGACCCCTTGCAGGGGTAAAGCCCATGACACCAGGAACCTGAGACTTTCCCCAAGTCCTCTGATCAGGTTTTGAAGGCGAAGCATGTTTGATTAAAGATTATTCCACACAAAGTTGCCAAGAACCGGCTGGGGGGATTTCCACACCTCACTTTCGACCCAGCAGAGGAGTGCTGCGTAACAGGATGCAGTCCTATCTTTCCTTTACACACCAGAAGTCTGTGCTGAGGGTCTCTTCAGTCATTAACCACCAACTCTCTTTAGCCGCTTTATGGCCAAGGGCTTAAGATTTCTGACGTGCTTATTAATGTGAATTATAACTCCTTCCCACACCTATCTCCCTCCTGCTACCCACAGAGGACAGATGAATTATACTCGTATGAGAGATGAGAAGACTGAGAGCAGAGAGAGATCAAATGTTCTGGCTCATTCTAGATTCACATTCTCCAATCAGAGCTCCCATTTCCCAGAGCCAGTGTGGAAGCCACAAGAAGATTGGAGTGTGTGCTGCTGGAGAGTACACATTCCCAAGAGACTTGTTGGGAGGGCCGTGTATAAATCTTACCAGTACAGACTCCCTTCTTAAAAATAACATCTTTTGTTTCTCACTGATATAAAAGTAATAAATCTCCACTGGAAAAAAAAATGGAAAATATAGAAAAGAAGAAAATAAAGATCATTCCACAATTCAATACCCAGAGACAACAATTGTTAACATTTGGTATCCTTCAAATATTTTTGGTATGCATGAATTTCTTTTTTCCAAACTAAAGTTACACTTCAATATACTTGAGCATTCTGTTGCTTTACATATAACAGTCTCTTGTATGTCTCTGTGCTGATAACTATTACTCTACTACAGCATTTTAAATAACTGCATGATCATGCTCTGTGGGGATGTGCTGTAATTTATCTTACCAATCCCCATTTTTGGACATTTGAGTTGCTTCCAAATATTCTCAAATATAGATAAGGCTGTGATAGAAATCCCAGCTATATTAAGGAAGGATGAGACAATATGGTAAAAGTCCCAGGGGGCTGGGGTGCCGTGGCCAGATCTCAACTCACTGCAACCTCCACCTCTCAGGTTCAAATGATCCTCCTGCCTCAGCCTCCAGAGTAGCTGGGACTACAGGCACACGCCACCCACCATGCCCAGCTAATTTTTGTGTTTTTAAAAGAGATAGGATTTCACCATGTTGGCCAGGCTGGTCTTGAACTCCTGACCAAGGGTGATGAGCCCACCTCAGCCACCCAAAGTGCTGGGATTACAGGCATAAGCCACCATGCCTGGCTGATTAGTCTATTTTTTTAATGGAAAGGGTACTCAAGTGAGGCTTGGCATCTCCTTCCCTGGATCCTTTTATAAACAGAATCTATGGCCAGCACATTTTGATGGTACAGATGGCCTCAGAAAGGGGAACAACTAAACTAAGAGTTGGGAACGCCGATTCTATCACCAACTCATAATTCACTGTGCGACTTTGAACAAGTCACTTTACCTCTCTGAACACACTTTCCTCATCCATAAAATGAAGGGATTGGGTTAGATGACTTTAGTATTCTTTCCAGCCCTAACACCATGGTTCTACAATATTTTTAGAAAGACAATACTCAAAGCCAAATTAATGAATGTTACAGGACTATCTATTATCAAAGGTCTTTTGTGTAATCTTTTGTGTGAGTCAGAAGAGCAGTTCTCAGCCTGTGTTGGAATGCAACTGTGTGTCCCTATCAAAAACAACACCCATCACAGGCAAATTGTTCCTCATCATCATTTATGATTTGAAAAAAATCTATTGTGTTTAATAATTGAGATTCGTGATTTCCCTCATAGTAAGGTTCCTGTCACTTCCACTCTGGCACGCTCTTGAGAGTGCAAGAGAGCTGAGCGGATGTGGAGTTCATGTGCCCAGAAAGGCACAGAGCTTTGCATCTATATGATTGGGTGGCCTCCTTAGGACTGAGTCCCTGCAGTTTCCAAAGAGCCGTAAAAGGACATTACTGCTCCTACTCACCCTCTTCACCCTCATTCCCAGGGGAAAGCAGACCAATTGCATCCATCTGAGAGACAAGGAGCCTGAAGTAAACATGTTCCTTCTCTAAACAACAATAAAAGTGACTCTCATGCTTCAGGCACCCAGGCGTAAGCCTGCAGCGCTTGCCTAACGTCAGCCCTTTGCTGCCTGATCAGGGCGTGCCCGCGGCATTACGTTGCACAGCGCTGGGGAAACTGGTGGTCACATCCACTGGACAACAGGATCACCACTACCCTGTGAGAAGGGACCTTCTCAGAGGGGCTGAGGAGTGACTGGACCCCAAGAGAAAGCAGGGTGTGGACCAGCAGAGAGGATAAGGGAAAGGAAATTCCCTGCAGGGTGAGCCAAAACCTCTGGGATCTGTGTTCCCTTGACATGGGCAATCAGCCAGTGCCGTGCAGCCCTCGTCGGGTAGCCTGGGTTTCAGGGGCTGTCTCTGGTTCTGCCTCCCTTTTTCTCAGGCAACTAGCAACCAAGTGGCCACTTGGCTCACATCTAAGCTTGTCTCTGCTCACAGCACCCACGTTCACTGTGTCATGCAGGGGAGGAGGTCATCTCCATGAAGCTTTTGGTGGGCTCTGTGTGTGAGGGCTCCCACCACCTCTGAAATATGCAAGGGACACTAAGGCCAACATGGGGCTCATCTCCCTCCCATGTCAGTAAACTGTTCCTGAAGGCTACAGCCTCTGCTGACTAACCCTCTCCAAGCCAGGAGTATAGAGTGCATTTTATCCCTAGCCGAGACTGCAATACAGAACAAACGAACAGAGTTGGCAGTAACAACCAAGAGTGAGAAAAGACCTCCGGTGCGGAAGGACACAGACTGACTCAGACACTCAAAATTACCGCTGGGGCCATGTTCCCAGAGGAGCTCCGCTTAGGAGGGAGAAAAATTCAGTCAATCCCAAAGTAGTCATAAATAGATGGATATATATCCAGATGTGTGTGTGTGTGTGTGTGTGTGTGTGTATGTGTGTGTGTGTGTGGAGAGAGAGTGTATGTGTGTCTGTGTCTGTATCTACAGAGAGAGAAAGAGAGACAGAGAGAGATTGAGAGTGAGTGAGTGAGAGTAGTGGGCAGGAGAATATAGCAATTTTCCTGTCCAGGGACTGCCGCACTTATTCAAATCCTGGCTCTGGATGATGAGTCTAAGGGGAACTGAGATTCTGTAAGGCTACATTCCCCCTCCTCCTCCTCCTCCTCCCCCCTCAATTTCTTCACTCCCCCTCCTCCCCCTCCTCCTCTTTCTCCTCTTCCTCCCCCTCCTCCTTCTTCCTCCTCTCCCTCCTCTGCCTCCTCCTCCAGAAGCTCCTCCTCCAAGAATTTTCCTGATCCTTTCTGAAGGACCTGGATACTCGAGAAAGAATAACTCATGGTTGGCCAGTCAAAGATTAGGAAGACTTTGAGGCAACTATCAGAGGAAGTTAGATGAGTCCCAGCTTTCCACCCCACTGGCCTAGGTCCTGGGGAGACAAGGTGTGGAGGGGAGCACAGAAGAATGGGCCCTTGTTGAAGTTCTAGCAGGAACTCGCTGCGGAACTTGGGGACCACCAAGCTTCAGCCAGCTCAGCCCTCTTGCCTTTCAGTCTGGGGATTTTAATGCATGCCCAGCCTCTCTTGCCAGGTTCTCATGCGGCTGCGTGGGAACAGCTCCAGTTCAGCCAGCACAGAGGCTCCTTCCATGGGATGCTCCTGAAGTACAGACATGGGGACAGTAGGTCCCCACCTGACAGTCCAATAGAGCCAACCCTTGTGTGAGCCAACAAGTTACAATGTAGGGCAACAAGCTTTTGCATCTGCGAAAGCACAAAAGGATAGGAATGCACGGGAAAAAGAAAAAGACAAAATGTCTATGTACAAGGAACACAGACGTATTGAGGTGCAGGCTTCATCCTGGCAAGGCCAAACAAGGCTCTCCGGGAGAGCAAGTCCTGGACTGGCTACAGGTGGAACATGGAAGAGCATTCCAGCTAGAAGGAAATGTGTCTGCAAAAGCACAGACGTGGTGTCTGTGGAGAATCCAAATTCATTTTCCCAACAGTACCTCCCAGTTTACAGTGCTCCATGGGCTCAGAGAGTTCTCACGTTTTCCATTTTAGTCTTCAAAATTCTGTGAAGTAAGTGATTCCCCATTTCACAGGAATTGAACTTGTCAAAATGTAAACCTTCACTGACCACCAACTACACGTAAGGCAGAAGCGCACAGTGGTCAGGAGCTTATTCACCAATCACATTGGCCAGCCCCTCATTCACTAGCTACGTGACAGAGCCAAGGCATTTACCCGCCAGGGCCTCACTTTTGGCACATGCAAAATGAGACCTATAATTGTCTTACCTCATTGGGTTGTTCTGAGAATTAATTGAGATAACCAAGAGATAATTCAGAGAATGAAATGAAAGCATATAGTGTTCAGCCTGGTGTCCAGCACATACTAAACAATTGCTCAGTCAACATGGGTGAGATCATTAGCACACAATAGTTGCGTATAAGACCTGCTAGCTGCTGTGTGATCTTGGGCAATTTTGTGTGATCTAATGACCTTGGTCTTTCAGAACTTCAGTTTTCCTGTCTGTAGAACAACCTGGTTGGATTAGGTCATCTCTAAATTTCCCATCAGCTCTAACATTCAGTGATTCTAAACAGATTAAAGCCTGTTATAAAGCATCTCAAATGTAATATTCAACAACATTTTTCCAAACACTCTCGACCTACCCAGCACTGTCTTGGAAACAGAGAAATTCCTCTGAAGAGGTGGAGAGAGATGCCAATGGCTATTACGTTGCAATAGAATGTGTATCTGCGGAGGTCAGAGACTGAGTTATGCAGTGGGGCAGAGCTTGCCCCAAGCTTCCATGGTTCTCTAAGCGGGGTCCATGAAACAGCAAGATCAGCATCGTGTGGGATCTTGCCAGGGATGCAGGTCCCCAGACCCTCAGACCTGTGGAATCAGAAAGTCTGAAAGTGGGGCCCAGAAATCTGAGTTTTAACAAACCATCTAGGTAACCTGGACACAAGCTAAAGTTTGAGAACCACTGCTCTAGGACAACAGAGGCAGTCTCTGTGGCTAGGAGTCAGCCCTTGGTATCACTCAGGTTTCCTCATCTCAAATCATGAAAATCCAAGCAGAGGCAGCACGGGGAACGTCCCCTAGCCTCCCCACCATGCCCCGTTTCCTTGCCTTTGGTCTCAAGAGCGACCAGTAATAAACAAGCCGTGGGAGGCTGAGGCCAATCGAACCCAAGGAGAGCGCCCTTTCTCATTCCCACCCTCCATCCCTCACCAGGTGGTTCCCTAGGCCAGACAAAGCTGCATCCGGAAAACATTAAAGCAGCTGCACAGAAAGGGTCTGAAAACCACAAGAATTGCCGAGGAGGCCAGAGGAAACGTGAGGCCGCCCTGGGGGAAGTCCTGGCAAGAAGGGAGTGTTTGTGAGGAGCTAACAGGAGGCCCCATGTCCCCAGCTTCAGGGTTTTGTGTCTCCCAAACTCACACCTCAACAGCAGCCAGTCTCAGGCACCCAGCCCTGTGCCTCCACCCCGGCTTCTGGAGACTTTGGTCTAAGAAGGCTGCCCTGCCACCCTCCTTCACGCCTTCCTCCGTGGACTCCTGGTGGGTAACTAGAAGGAACAAAGTAAAAGTGTGTGTTTGGGTTTTGTTTTTTAAGATTGGTTGGGGTATTTTTTTTTTCTAACTTAAGAGAATCTTTTCTACATCTGGATAGTAGATTGCCAACAAGCCGCAAGCCCTATCAGGAACACAGAACCCTCGCAAGAACCCTAGGCCCGCACAACAGCCTACACAGGCCAGGCACGCTGTGGCAGCACGAATGCGCTCTAGAGATCTTCAAAGCGAAATCTTCTTCCCTCATCCCAAATCTCAAATTCTCCTGCTAATTCATTGCTCGTTCCTTCTATTTCACAGCCTTCAAGGAAAGCCAGTGAGCCCATTTCAGGCCCTTTTCTGGGCACAAGCCAGCTCCCTGGGTGATGGTTCCCCACAGTGAGCTCAGGTACTTTCAGAGTGAGACCAGGATCACGCCCTGCCTTCCCAGCACAGCCTCACTTTCGGGAACTTCTAAACATGGTGCCATGGGAACCCAGGGACCCAGCACTCTTATCTACTTGCACCCTTCATTCCCTTCATCTATAATTCAGAAGAAAAGAGAGCAAGTAGGCGAGATAGCCCAAGAGTGGATTCTGAGATGACACCGTATTAGCAAACAAAATAGAAAGAACACTTGGGGACTCAGGACTGGGAGAGGGTACCAGGTGAGGATGGAACCTCAACTTGGTTTCCTATGCTCTGGCCAAATGGCATCGTATCAATTTTTCTTTTTGAAAAGTTGATGAGTCTGTTTTTGGATTTATAGACAAAATGGTTGTTAATACACAACAGTCAAGGCAAGATTTCCACCACCCATTCGTGGGAAATTGTATCTTCTGCATTTTATATTTCCTCTATCCCCTGGACAGCTGCTGGATGAGCTGATCTCAAACTCTAGAGAATAAAAATAGGCAAGGACTTTATATCTATGACTAAATGATCAGCTTAGGCCATTGATAACCATTCCTCCAGCCAAGCAGACTGTTGAAGCCACTTTTCCATCACCTCTCATCTGATCTCATTTTAATTCCCTTTGAATGTTTAAAGACTTTCAACCTAAAAATATGACCATCCAGCCATCTTCCATAGCAAAGACAAAGTCTTCCCCACAGACAATTAAGGAATAAAATTGTTGTTTACTCACTTTACGCTCTAAATGTGAGCTATCTAGGTTGGTGCCAAAGTAATTGCAGGTTTTGCCATTGAAAGTAATGGCAAAAACCGCAATTACATTTTTATCAACTTAATATTTCTGATCGAATTTATAAACTTGGAAGGGTAGGTGGCTGGAGGTATGAAAATTATCTCAGCCTCATTGGCATAATACTATTACCTTGATGTTTTACTTTTTCAAAAGAAAATTTGTTTCTGAGTTTTCCTCCTTTTCTTCCTCCTTTTTCTCTTCTTCCCTCCCTTTACCATTCCTCCCTTCATTTACATTCTCCCTTTCACATCTCCTTTCTCAAACTAAAGCAATATACAACTTTGGCTGGGAAGAGTGATTACACACAGATTCAAGTGGCTAAACTTTTATACATTCCTTTCTCTTAAAAAAAAAAAAAAGTAAAAAAGGCCAGGTGCAGTACCTCACACCTGTAATCCCAGAACTTTGGGAGGCCGAGGCATGTGGATCAGAAGGTCAGGAGTTCGAGACGAGCCTGACCAACATGGTGAAACCCTATCTCTACTAAAAATACAAAACAAAAAAAAAAAAATCTGTATTCCCAGCACTTCAGGAGGCCAAGGTGGGCAGATCACCTGAAATCGGGAGTTCAAAACCAGTCTGACCAACATTGAGAAACCCTGTCTAAATTTAAGAAAAAAAAAAAAAAATTAGCTGGGCATGGTGGCACACCCCTGTAATCCCAGCTACTCAGGAGGCTGAGGCAGGAGAATCGCTTGAACCCAGGAGGCAGGGGTTGCGATGAGCTGAGATCAGGCCACTGCACTCCAGCCTGGGTGACGGCAAGACTCTGTCTCAAAAAAAAAAAAAAAAAAAAAAAAAAAAAGACATCTCTAAGAGAGAAGAACTAATAAAGTCCTATATTGTTGATGATGGTGATGCAGCAGCACAAACAAATTATAGTGTTCAGAAAGTTTGAGAGACTGAAGAGAAATGTACAACATGTAACACCAAATTTGCCTGTCAAGGGTTTTTTTTTTTATTATTATTACTGCTTGTTTCATTTTATTATGTTCTTAAAGCTGATGTTTGCAGCGATTTGCTTCACTATAGGAAATTCCAGATTCCAGGATTACTGATTTACAACTTCAATCATCACCTGACAAATACAGCCCTTGCTAAGTGAGAGCTGATCCATAACAGGTATTTCAAATTTTCATAAGTCACAACATATCAACCCTAAAGTAAAGAGTTTCATTCACAGGAAACAATTTTCTGAAATCAGCAAATATTTTCTATAAAGCAAGAAAAAGTAAAGAATAAAGGGTGAACAAAAACCCTCCCCTCAAGATAACTTTATACCTGAATATAGGAATCCATATGCTGAAATATGGTGAGCTCTGCGGTTTTTGTTACTTTATTATACCTCTCTCCCACACCCCAGGTTTAACTCTTGTCTTCCTCTGCCCAAGTAGCTTTCCAGAAATTGATATAGATGGGCTAGTAGTCTTCATGGAACACCCAGAGTTAACCTATAAGTCCCACAGCTTCTGCCAAGAGCTGTTGGCTGCTTACTGTCACAAAACATTGTGTCTGAGCCACTGTGACATCCTTCTTCAAGTTTTCATGGAACATGAGACCATTTCAGCATTGAATCATTGCCTCTGATCTATTGTGTATGTAACCAAAAAAAAAAAAAAAAAAAATTGCTGCTGCTGCTGCCAAAACTATTAATCCCTAGTCTGATATAGAAGTACAAAGATTAGAAATGCCACCCTTTTAGTAAAAGTTCTTTCTTTCCTATAACTCTTTGTACTATTCATTTTTTGAAAATACATAATGTTTTTACTTCTCCTAAAAAATTTAATTGCATCTGGAAAATGTATGCAGTTACTAGTGAAACTAAAATGTCTAGATAATTTCTAGATTAATAAGGAAAATGTGACTGAAAATTTGAACAATAAAAAATTTGTTTCAAAGATACTTCCCAAGTTATTCATTTTTAGTATATTTAATGTATTTTTGTTGAAAATATCTTTTTGTTCATTTTTAAAAGAAAACGTTATTCTGTAAAAGTGAAGCCTTTTAGCATTACTAGAATGGCTCACTAATTTCTTTACAAAAACTCAAATAACAAACGGGAAATTTTCAGGCTAGGGCTAGGGCTTCTGATTTGTTTAGAGGTGGAAATCGAGGCTTCTGTGCCCCCAAATTACTTTTGGGGGGAAATAATCCGTGGTGCTCTATATCATATGTTAAAGAGCAGCACCTAATGGTAGAATTCGGTATTGCAGGATAGCTCTCTTAGGCATTGGAAATATGGCTGGCAAAAGAAGCCTAAGAAGTTAGGACATTCATTCTCCAAAGTAAAATGCATTCCTTCATCTAGAGCAGGTAGAGATAAAGGAGGCAATGATAGAAAAGTGTTGCCAAGAATCTGGTAGTTCTAAAGTAATTGCAAAAGCATATTCAATATTTCTTGAGGAATCCACAGACCTGGCTACCAAATTAGCATTGCTTTCATATAATATTTTTAACTTATTACTTGTTAAATTTTATGAATATCCAAGTAACTTTTTATAGAATCAGTTGGAAAAAAATAGATTTGATATAAAGCCAACTTTATTAAACAACAATGATTTTGTAAAGTAAAAGATAATGATATCATCAATTACTCATGAAAATAGAGGGATAAGACAAGAACAATGGAAAATTATACATGATCTATTTTATTTCTATTTGGCTTTGAAATGAAAAGCACAATTTCACTGCACAAAGAAACTGTCAAGCCCATAAAATTTAGTGATAAAAATCAGTAAGATCATTTAGACTCAAAAAATCATTTGACTGCCTTTATTATTTTAAAGGGCTTTGTCAACCCTTACTAACACACATAGTCTACACAAACTAGCCATTTTAAATAAAGAGGACTGTTTAATGAATGGCACTTTCGTTACTCACCTACTGCTTGATTCTGTTAAAACAGAATTTAAGTAGCCAAATTGCCAGTCAAAATGTTGAGAGCCATTTTTGGATATAAAGAGAGATAGGGATCATATCTGAGAACACTCCCACTCTGACTCCATGCCCAGCCTCTCTTCTGAATTAGTTTAAATGCTGGCAGAAGCAAAGAGCATAAGTTTAAATGCTGAGCAGAAGCAAAGAGAGGAGAACTCTAACCTCCATGAATAAGCACCAGTAGATTATAAAGAGCTAAACACAGTGGCCTCATGGAGTCAACAAAACACACACTGAAACCAAATCTTTTCACCTTCAAAACAGAGCCTTGTTTCTCCTAAATTATGATGTTAAATTTCAAGTACTTCAAACCTGGTTTAGAGGGCTATTTTGTGAATGTTCAAATGAAAAAAAAAATGCATCTATACAAGGGATGGTAAATAGAGTACATAATACTTACATGTTATTAGATTACAAATTAAAACTGCAGCTTAAAACAACATAATTTACCATCTCACAGTTTCTGTGAATCAGAACAAGCATGGCTTAGCTTAGCTGGATCCCATATAAGGCTGCCATCAAGGGACTATCAGGGCTGGGGTCTCATCTGAAGCTCAACTGGAGAAGTATTCACTTCCAAGTTCACACAGTTGCTAAAAGCACTAAGTTCCTTGGCAGAACGCTATGGAACTGAGGCTGCATCTATTTCTCATCCAGAGAGATTCCTTGGCAAATGACCCTCTCCACAGGCAACTCCCAACATGGCAGCTTACTTCTTCAAAGTCAGCCACAGAGAATGGTGAAAGACAGCTATCAGAATCTTATGTAATGAAATCATGTACACGCAATTACACACCTTTGCTGTATTCTGTTAGTGGAAGCAAGTTCCAGATCACTCCCACTCTCAAAGGGAGAGGTTTACTCAAAGGTGTGAAAAGTAAGAGGTGAGAATTGTGAGAAGCCATAGAATAGGTCCACCACAGGTTATTAGAAAGCTCGTGGCAGTTAATTGGCAAAAGCTACCCGCAGTATGAAGTCAGCAAAGATTCTGAACCTCATCTCAGATCATTCATTCAACGTCTGGTTTTTTTGAACATACACTATTTTCTCAATAAATGAGAAGGATATAGTGGAGAATAACACAGATACAGACCTATCCCTCACGGAGCCTACATTCTAGTAAGTGGGGACAAAAAGTGAATTGTAACATCGTAGAGTTCACAAGAAGTTACAAAGAAACATCATACCTTAGAGTTGAAGAGACTTTCAAATCCACTCACTCCATGCCCTCATTACAGAGGCTGTGGTGATGAGTGGAATGGCCAACAAAGACTGCAACAATTTTTCCAGCTTCACTGCTACCAGTTAGGAGCTTTGTGAACTTAGGTGAATTCATTCACCACTCCGAGCCTTCATTTTTACAACTGTAAAATGGGGAGAAGGTTGGAATAAGTGGTATCGACAATTCTTTCTAGTTTTAATCTTTTAAGGGTAAATTTTACATAAAACAGGAACCAGTCTGTTAAATGTTTTTGGTTTAAAATTTTTAAGTAAATATTTGTAAATTCTTACTATATTTCTGTTATATTCAAAACATTAAATGGTAATCCTCAACAACTTACATACAAAGCAAGTGTTTTCCTTACAATTCCTCTCACATGAGCCTAATTTACCATCTTTGGCTAATACCAAGCAAGTTATTGATTATCAGGGTAAATTTCTATTCATTGTTATTTATAGCATTCTCCTCTTATTAGTGATCATTTTGAGGTCTCCTAATTTTGCCAATCTCTTGCTCTTTTGCAAACCCAAACTGATGACTCAGTGATAAAAGTCTGCTATGGGGAAGGAGGACTATGGGTCTCATGCGGTATTTACCATTTTCGTTGTAGATGCTTCAACTTTCAGACCCTAACCAGTCTAACTGAGAGAAGAATGACCAACACCAAATCC
This sequence comes from Saimiri boliviensis, assembly GCF_048565385.1. Lineage (NCBI taxonomy): Eukaryota > Metazoa > Chordata > Mammalia > Primates > Cebidae > Saimiri > Saimiri boliviensis. The sequence goes on along the minus strand of NC_133449.1, from coordinate 77,818,148 downwards.
ATGCAGAAAACTTAGCTGAGAAATGTACTCTTGTAAATACGCATCTACACTACCTGAACTAGGATGGACAGAACTCATCTTGCATTACCACCATCACAAAAGTAGACCACGTGAAGGTGTAAAATAGTCGCACTCCTATCAGTGTGATCAGGATCCTAATGTTAACCTTGTCCTCAACCGTAGTCATTTAGCAAAGGTCTTGCTTTAACTCTTCTGTCTATGTACTGCCGCAATTTGATCCCCTATGTGAGCTTATACTAACAACCACACTGACATAAGCCTGATGATCCACTAATTTTGCAGAACCAAGAGTTGATAAGGAATCATTTCAAAGAAGCATCTCTGTTCACCTTCCCTTATAAAATATTGACAAATAGCAATAGTGTTTAAATCAGAAAACATTTGGTCCCCTAGCTGTTTAAAAAATATCAGATAGGAACCTCCTCACGTCCTTAACCCAATTGGAGTGTGATGCATTTTTTTAAACTGTTTAATTTTTTTCATTCTTCAGTACTTTTTTAATGGGAAAACATTTATTCATGCTTAGAATATTAGTCTGGTTGGTTAATAGAGTCTAAAGATAAACACTTCCATTTGTCTGCATGTTCTGAAAAACAGGTCTTTTATCCATTCTTTAGATGAGATTATTCTTCTTGCCCTTTTCTTTGTTTTCATTTAAACACTTGTTAGTTTTTCAGCCTTGTATCATCTTGGCAGGGATGAAAAATTTTAAAACATGTTATGTCAGGCCTGTACTAAAATCTAAATAAGTTTTAGGTAATCTAGTAACATAAAACTCAGTAGTCCATTAGTTACGAAATAAGCATAAAACATATTCTAAAAATGCCACATTTTCATATACAAAAATCTTCTTAATATATTGTAGCTACAGATATTTTTTTCATAATCGTTCATTTATTTAATAAACTTTAATTGAGTTTCCTCTGTACTAGATTCCAGACTTAATGTTGGAGATAAGACTGCCTCTATTCCTGCCTTCAAGAAGTTCACAATCTAGTATGATAGCTTCCAACACACACACATTTTCAAGTGTACGTTTCCTATTACCCAATACATGTGTCTCCAAAATTCATGTCAAAACTCATTTTGATAAATTTAATCAGTTTGCATATGCCATTTAAGTAATCCTATGATATGGTTGATTCTTTTGTAATATAAACAATTTTCCTAATTTGGCATTTCAATTTTTATATCTTGGGTTTTATTAAAGCTATATATAATTTATTCAGTTAGTCATACAGCTATAATATCTTGGAAAGTACACTTAACTTGGAAGGAAAAAACTTTGGTTTAAGTCCAAGTTAAGACCTTAGGCAATTCACTGTCAGCCTCAGTTTTCTCATCTGTAAAATAAGGATAATATCTCACAGGCTTGATGGGAAGAGATGTAAAATGGTATGTGTGGTAACCAGTCTCTAATAGGGACCCCCATGATCCCTGCCTCCTGTTATCCGTGCCCTTGTAAAGTCTCCCTTCACACTGAATCAACGCCAGTCTATATGACCCATAGGATGTGACAATGTGTGACTTCCAAGAAGAATCACGTGAGGCACTGCAGTACCACCATGTTCTGTTACATCACTCAATCTAGGTGAAGCAAGGCACCATGTCATCAAGACACTCAAGCAGTCCTGCGAAGGGGCCCATGTGGAAAGAAATCGAGGCCTCCAACAACAGTCATGTGAGTGTACTGTCTTGGAAGTGGATCCTCCGGTCTCCACCAAGCCTCAGATGACCGCAGCCCTTGCTAACATCTTACTCTAACCTCATGGAAGACCCTGAACCACAGTACACAGAAATTTTAAGAGTTAATTAGTCACTGGGTTTTGAAGTAATTTGTTATGCTGCCATAGATAAGAGGAAAAAATGTGGGGTTTTTTAAAATTTACTGATTGATCCATTGATTGATTGATTGAGGCAGGATCTCGCTCTGTCACTCAGGCTGGAGTGCCTTGGCACAAACTTGGCTCACTGCAACCCCTGCCTCCTGGACGCTAGCCATTCTCCTGCCCTAGCCTACAGAATGTGAAAGTTCTGTGTAAATAACAAGTAGAAAAGTAAGTTGAAAAGAGTATCCTCTTTCAATCATTCATTCAACAATTATCCACAAACAGACCTCTTCATGCCCAGTTCAGTGCTGAGCCCACAGTCACAGTGAGAGCAAAACACAGACCCTGCCCTTATAGAGCTTACAATGTGGCCAGGAAAACAGGCAACTAAACAAATAATTAAAGTGTGAAAATTGCTATGTCAAGGGAATGCAGCATACACTTGGATCTTATATCAAGGGCAACTAACCTATTTGAAGAGGTCAAGGAAGGCACCCTGAAGAAAAGAAATGTTAAAGCTAAGAGGTAGCTGAGACAACCAGAGGTTAAGACAGACAAAAAGTTGCCTTTCTTCCTTCGTTAGCAAATTTGTGGTAAGTGAGTTTGGCATTGAAAAACTCAGAATTGCCACACCAACTTCCATTCATTCTTTCAGCCAAAATTTACTGAGTGCCTTCTATGTGCCAGAAACTGTTCTCACCTCTAGAGAGTCATCAGTGAACAAGACAGACTAAAATTACTGCCCTTGCCGTTGGTGTTGAAGGAAGTAAGAAACTATCCTTAGAGAGGCAGTAAGGTAATAATCATTAGGAAAATAGGTTTTGCACTCAGACCACCTGTTCAACTCAACACTCTGCATCTGACTGGCTTTGTGATCTTGAGCAACATTTTTCATCACTCTGTGCCTCAGTTTCCTCAAATGTAATAATAGGACATACTTCCTGGGTTGATGCAAGAAACTAAATAAGTTAATGCACATGGAATCCTTGAACAATGTATAGCACACAGTAAGAGCGCAATATATTTTAGCCACTTTCGGCTTCCTTGTGATCATGCTTATGGAGCTCAGGGCTTCACCATCTTAACTTACTTTCTCCAGTTCCCAGTTGAAGAAAAGGCACAAGGTTAAATTAAAAATACACAAGATCCTCACAAAGTAGGTCATTTCTGTTTCAGCATAAGGTTGACATCCTGAGTAATTTATTGCCTGAATAATTCTGAAACACAGAAATGCAAATGTACAAGAGTTCTAACCATGTTGCAGATGGAACAATGCTTCTTATCCAAGAACTCGTTTCATCTGTTAAACAACCTCTAAAACAGGCTCTTTCTATACAATACTGAAACAACCTGTTGAGAAATAAGAAATTTAGTACAGTGTAGTCCCAAAGAAACTGCCTTTATATTTAAACACAACCTTTAAGAATAGTTTTCCAAGGTCAGGCACGGTGGCTATCATCCTAGCACTTTGGGAGGCCAAGGAGGGTGGATCAGCTAGGGTCAGGAGTTCAAGACCAGCCTGATCAATATGGCGTAACCCTGTCCCTACTAAAAATACAAAAATTAGCTGGGCGTAGTGGTGTGCACCTGTAGTCCCAGTGACTCTGGAGACTGAGACAGGAGAATTGCTTGAACCTGGGAGGCGGAGGTTGCAGTGAGCCAAGATTGTGCCACTGCACTCCAGCCTGAGCAACAGAGACTCTGTCTCAAAAAAAAGAAAAGAAAAAAGAATATTTTTGCATTTGATCAAATAGTTTCAATGAATAAATAGAGACAAACATAATAAAGTTGGCTTTGAGAACAATAAACCCTAATTTCTTTCTTGTTTCATTTATCCTGTTTGTTTCTCTCCAGTCGATTTTGAATGGGAAAAGATGGCCAAGAATGGAGGGTTCCTTAAAAATGTTTCACCACCGTGTATCTTACTAACAAAGACTTCATGTGTCTCAGGCCCCAGAGAGTAGCCGTAGCTATAGTGCTCCAGTAAAAAGCAGACAATCACGAAATCGTAGACACTAAAGACGGAAAAGACCTTCGAGGTCATCCTGTCCACTCTCTTGTCAACTCTGTCCTGTTCCCCACAGCATATTCTCAGGGGCTTTCAGCAGCCAACTTGTAAATGATTCCAGTGCTACTGGCCCTGCCACTGTTCCCCTGGAGATACCACTCTATTACCTAATAGACCTTTCTGTTAGGTAATTTTCTTCCTTGATATTCAGCCCAATTTTACCTTCTCTTAGTTTAATCCCATCATAAATCGACATACCCCATTGGACCAAGCTAAGCATCCCTTCTCCTCTTTTAGTAAAGATATCTTGTCAGATTAATTATGGTATCAGCAGCTTCAGGGAGCCACGTTCACAAGGTCCAGTACTGTAGCATTTAGGGAGACACACCCTGGCACGAATGCCTCATCTAGAAATTTACAGAAACAATGCCACTGACTGCAAGATCTTTTCTTCTTTGTCCTTCATTATCTATTTCCACAGCTTGCTCAGGGTTCATGTGTTAAGGGCAGCAGTGTTTGATACTTTCACTTTTCCCTAAAATCCTTTCCTTTCTCTGGCTTCCTTTTTCTGGCTCCAGGATGATCAGAAGCAGAGCCCAAGAATGTCCCCATTTTAGATGGCAGTTTACCAAGCCACAGTCTTTTACATCCCAATAATGGATCCCAATATTCACTCCACCCTTTAGCCCCTAACAGGCCTATTCTAACTCTCTAATTGCCTTGGATTTATAAAATTGAAGAGGACTCAGTTTCAGCTTGGCTTTATTCATATTTGAAACTTAAGATGCCTGGTTTGTGTGTTGCTTTGGGGGAAGGCAGTTAACCCTATGTGTGTGCATACGTGTGCATGTGTGTATCTTTGTAAAATCACATTGTGGTACATAAATTTTGTCATTGTTCCTTAGGCACAAAGAGTAGTGACTATCAAACATTTTTTTTACCATATTCTAAAAAAAAACAGCATTTTATATGACAACTCAATACATTATATTTATGTGTATATACATATGGATATATAAAATGTATACATATATAGAGAACTAAAATAAAATTTCAAGAAACAATATTTATCCTCACCATGTGTGATGCACTCCATTTCCTATTCTCATCCTTTTCAGTTATTTTTAAATGCTGGCTCAACCCATTAAGGTGATTTTACAACCCACTAATGAGTCAAGACCAGGAGTTTGGAAAGCCTGTGGAGAGATCCCACCTTCACCTGTGACCCTAGAAGCAGCTGGTGTTCAGCACAGCCTCTGCCTTTCCTTCCATCTTCCCCACCCCGGTGGCCAGACTCCCATGAAGCCTCATTCCACTTGGAAACCCGAAGACTTAGCTCCCCTACCACAAGCAGTTTCTGGTTTCCTGACCTCAGCTCCCAGAGCAGAGGAGGACAGAGGCAGAGATCATGCAGAAGCATGCCCAGCCGAGTGGCCAAGCCAGCTTTCTCCCAACAGGCTCAACGCCCACCAAACACCCTGTGGATCAGGAATGGCACTAGCAGATACAAGTGCAGAGGCCAAAAGTCTTTCTGAGATTGATTTTATAATCAAGCTCTGAGGTGTAAGCCTCATGGAGCAGCCAGATTTGCCCAATATCAAGGGACATGCAAAGACACATCTCAAAAAGTGTTTTCAATGACATAATATCGATGGTCTAATTACTGAGGTTCTTGGGACCCCTTTTAAAATATTTTCTCTATTCTCAGGACTTTTCTGTTCCCTCGGTGTTTATTTATATTAACTACATTATATGTGAGAACTCAGGGAGGTTCTTTAAAAGTTTTAAATATAATGCTTTTTTTTTTTTTTCGCTTTTATAGTTAGTTTCATATTCGGCTCCTCTTAAACAAGTTAAATAATAAGCCTTCTCTGAAATGACGATTCCCCTTCCTAAAAAGTAAAAGCTAGGCCGGGTGCAGTGGCTCACGCCTGTAATCCCAGCACTCTGGGAGGCCGAGGCGGGTGGATCACGAGGTCAAGAGATCCAGACCATCCTGGTCAACATGGTGAAACCCCGTCTCTACTAAAAACACAAAAAAATTAGCTGGGCATGGTGGCACGTGCCTGTAATCCCAGGTACTGAGGAGGCTGAGGCAGGATAATTGCCTGAACCCAGGAGGCGGAGGTTGCGGTGAGCCGAGATCGCGCCATTGTACTCCAGCCTGGGTGACAACAGCGAAACTCCTTCTCAAAAAAAAAAAAAAAAGAAGTAAAAGCTATCCCATGTCACTCACAGCTGTGTGGAGCAGAAGATGCCCATTCCTGTCTCAGACCTTCTATCCAAGGACAACCCTGAGTGCCGAAGCCAGAGCTCCCACAACATTGGTATGCAAATCAACCTCCCTTCGTGGATACCTGCTTTACAGAAGCCTGTGTTACCTGGCAGCTTCAACCAAGCCACAGGGATCTGATTAGTGCCATTCTGCAGCTGAAGAATCCAAGGCTCAGAGAGATGGAGCAATTGACCCAGGGCCATAGAACACAAGGCAGAACTAGGATTTAACCCAGTGCTTCTGAATCCAATGCCTACTCTCCTTTGTCTTCAAAAAGTGTGCCTTCCAAGAGTGCACATGGATTTGTGTGTTTAAAAAAAAAAATAGCAATTTTTATACCTAATAAAAAATCGATTACTTAAACTTTTTTTCATGCAGACACACTTGAAAAATAAAAATTGAAGTCAAAGTTAAAATATGATTTTGGGCAGGGCAGGGTAGCTCACGCCTATAATTCCAGCACTTTGGGAGGATGAGGCAGGCCAATCACAAGAGGTCAGGAGTTCAAGATTAGCCTGGCCAACATGGCGAAACTCTGTCTCTACTAAAACTACAAAAATTAGCTGGGCATGGTGGTGGGCACCTGTAATCCCAGCTAATCAGGAGGTTGAAGAATGAGAATCACTTGAACCAGGGAGGCAGAAGTTGCAGTGAGCCAAGATCGTGCCGTTGCACTCCAGCCTAGGGGATGGAGTGAGACACTGTCTCAAAAACAAAAAATACGTATACATATGATTTGATGAACACAGCTTCATTTTAACTCCCAAATATATACAGTAATATATATACATTTATACACATATCAAAAATTGTGGGAAAGCAAAATAGAATACTAGAGAGGAGGCATGACTCACCCTTTTAAAAATAGAAAAAAAGATTATTTTTCAAAAAATAAATAAGAAATTGGCTATATTTTTTAAATGGACTCTGAAAAAGTAAGCTTACTGTGCATTCAAAAAATGTATTTGATTTTATCTTTAAAGACCTGCTATACCATTTAAGAAACATCTATTAGGTTAAGTGTGGTTAATCAGTATCTTAGCTCTACCAAACTACACAAGAAAACAACTGGGAGTTTCATCCATATTTAAAATTAGGCTATCTGCACTGGCCTCATCATTGGTAATAATGATTAGGATAAACACATTTCTCTAACCCTCTAAGTTTATGATGAAAGCCAGAGCCCCTGTATTGACTCTGGGAGGCTCACCCTCCTGGCACACAGTAAGCAGCACTCCCTCTGGACATAAGGTGGTACTCACTGGCTCCCTTACTTTCCAAAGTAGTCTAAAAAAAAGGGGGGGGGTTGCTCTGTAGTCCAGGCTGCAGTGCAGTGGCATGATCACAACTAACTGAATCCTCAACCTCCCAGGCTTAATTGGTCCTCCTACCTCAGCCTCATGACCATAGGTGCACACCACCACACTCAGCTAATTCTGTATTTTTTTGTAGAGATGGGGTTTTGCCATGTTGTCCAGCCTGGTCTCAAACTCCTGAGCTTAAGCAATCCATCCACCTCAGCCCCCCAAAGTGCTGGGACTCATTAGCGGGTTGTAAAATCACCTTAACGGGTTGAGCCAGCATTTAAAAATACCTGAAAAGGATGAGAATAGGAAATAGAGTACATGAGCCACCAAAAGCAGGCTTCAAGCTTGTTTTGTTTCGCACTTGTGAGAGCCACAGAGGACGCACCTCTGTCCAACTTTGACCTCTCTAAAGCCAACATGCACCTGTGTTTATACACTCAAAAGGTCTCCTCAGTCATTTCTGCTTCAGTGGAAACCCAGGTGAGGAGACAAACTAGGGATAATGAAGAGGAAAACGAGTGGCCAAGAAAATCTTAGATGGAATGTATCTTTTAGACATTTCATATAAGTTCAGAAGGAGCCACACTCCAGCACAGTCCAGGCATTCTCCAGCCAAAGATATTGATTTGAGATTTATATGATATGGGGCCTCTGATCATTTAAAAATAATGCTGACCTCCCTTCCTGAATCTTTTAAGCCTTAAGATATATGTGGGTAATAAAAATATAAATGGATTGAGAGTTTGGTTCTTATGGAATAAGATGGTTAACTTCAAGTTAACTTGTCTAGACATGTGAATAAAGTGTTTTGCAACTGGAGGGCCCAGTAGGGTCAAGACAGGTTTTTCTAGGGCTGTCCTGTGGCTGCATAATTTTTCATGAGCTCAACTCACCTCACGGAACAACTCTAAAAATAAGAAAGAAATAATTAAACCTCAGCATATGGGAATGTCTGTGGTCTCCGCTTCACTTTCTGCCTCCTTTCTTTTTGTATCACAGCTTTCCGGAGGTGGTTTTCAGGGAGTGTTTGGTTATCTGAATCCTCCCAACCTGCAAAAACTCGATCCTAGGCCATCTTTCTATTTCAACTCACTGAGGCTGCATTGGTTTAAATCAATAGGAATGGTATCTCCCTAGGAATCTGCGAGTGCAATTTAGGGCAGCACAATGATGGGAAGGGCACTGCAGGCATACATACAGGACCAGCAGGACTGCCTTCAGACGGGACAAGAGGTCCCAACACTGGGAGCGATGCTTTGGGGTAGATCTGCCCCTCTACTGTCTTGTCCTTCCTCACAGGTACCCAGGACCTCAGATTTCCTGCCTAAAAAGTCACAAGCCTATTTCCAAGACCCTACATTTCCTGAGGGCAGACCCTGTCATTAGTACACACATCCTTGGGTGGCCCAGAGGCCGTGTTAGCAGGGGATGTGAACAAAGGAGGGATATGTGAGTTAGGATACTCACCCACATACACGAGTCCCCTCGAAGTGTGGTCAGCACTGCAGAAAGAGAACAGAGGCCTACATCACCCAGGACCTCTACACAAGGACTGGGACCAGGACCGCCTAGATCCTACCCCACCCCAGAAGAACCTGAGAGTCTGTGGAAAAGAATTAGAAGGAAAACATCTTAGAACTCGACAAAGGTAAGTGATTAATAGCCACGACCTTGGGCTTTACAATGTGTGAGCTTGTGTGAAATGGAAAGGAGGGCAAAGATAAAGATAATAGACTCAGAGAAAACTATATATAGCTGAGAACTAACAAAGTAAAAAAAGAAAAAATGAAAATACTGGGTTGCTTCATACCAATCATAGTCATTTATATGAACTGTTTACCATTTGTACTTACATACATCACAATCATGATTTTATATATATAATATGCATATGTATATAAGATGTAAAAATTGCAGTTTCAACAAAGATACCAAAATATCATAGATGTGAAAATCCAAAATGTGGACTGGACCATTCCAAGGAAATGAACTATAACAAGTTTCACAACCCTTGAGCCCCTTACTCCCTTGGAGAATATGAAAGACCAGAAAGAGAAAAAAATCTGTAAGAAAAAATTTCCTCTAGATGAAAACAGGGGCTGCCCACCCCCAACTCAAACCTTGACATTGAGGCAGGGCAGGGGGGACTTCAATGAGCTGATGAGACCCTGACGTTTGGGAGCAGAGTGGATGCCACCCAAGAAATCTAGAGTGCAGAAGCTACTTTTGCAAAGGAGGGTAACACGCAGGTAACAGAGCTCATCCACATTTCCTACAGAGACTGTGCCCGCCTTAAATGTGTGCACTCCAGAGCCTGAATGCCTAGGTCTGAAACTCTGATACTTAACTGCTGTTGGTATTGAGGAAGTTGTTTAGCCTCTCTGGGGCTTGGTTTCCTCATTTGTAAAACAGAGATAAAGTACCTACCTCATACAATTCTTTTGAGAACTAAATGGGCCGATATATGTAAAGTGGTACCTGGCACAAGGTCAGTGCCACCTCACTGCACATTATGAACCAGATGGAGACTCCCCTCAGGAGACAGAGCCGCTTAGAGCCATTTTAAGTCCAAGAGGACTGGGGTCCTTTGTGGACTGGATTCCTAGAGAAAAGCGACTTTCAGGGAGCAGTCAGCCAAAGGAAAAGCATCATGCACATCAGGGCCATTCAACACGGAGGGTCTGGAACCTCTGGAGCCCCCAGGAAAGTGCCCACAAAGGAAAGAAGCGGAAGAAACAGCAGCCAGGATCAAAGGACCTGACCCTGACTTACAAGAGTATCCTTCAATTCAGGACTTTTCAATTACCACAGTAAGACAGAGGGCAGAAAAAGTGACCCCAAAAGAGGGAAATGAGTCCAGGAATCCTCCCATTCCCCACCCCACCTTAAGCATGCAACCCACAAGGGGCCTCACTCCACATGGAACTATGTGACCTTATATCATATCAAGACTCTAGATATTACATAAGACTGGGCATTCTAAGGACAGTGGGAGAATGTATGAGTCAGTATTCTCCAGAGAAACAGAGCCAACAGGAGTATGTATGTGTATATATAGAGAGAAAGAGAAAAGGAGAGAGAGAGATTTTAAGGAATTGGCTCACACAGTTGTGGAGGCTAACAAGTCCAAAATCTGCAGGGCAAGACAGCAGGCTGGAGACCCAGGGAAGAGTTGACAGTGCAGCTTGAGGCTGAAAGCAGCCTGCTGGCCGGATCCCATCTTCCTCAAAGAAAATCAGTCTTTTTTCTATTAAGACCTTCAATTGATTGGCTGAGGTCCACCCACATTATGAAAGATAATCTGCTTTACTCAGTCTACTGATTTAAATGTGCATAGCATCTAAAAAGTACCTTTAAAGAAAAGTTTAAAATAACATTTGACCAAATATCTGGACAGCATGACCTAGCCATGTTGACACATAAAATTAACCAGCACATAGAAAAATATGCTTCATGTTAACATTGATCACATCCCACAAACAAGTATCCTTCATGTACCTCTTCTACACACACACACACACACACACACACACACACACACACACACACAATTTGTTACCTGCTTTATGCTTTATATTAAGATAGCAAAGGACATAGACATGGGCTTTGTTTTTTTATTTTGTTACTAGTAGTATTTCTCTACTCACCACTCAGAAATTAAAATGAGCATTGCCTGTTTTCCCAAAGAGATCATGAGTTCCACGTGGAAAAGTACAAAGCTCTGTCTTCTGTATCTTTGCACCTCTAGCCTGGGGGACAAGGGGTATTGGTCTATGTTCAACGTGGACTTGCTCCCTGATTAGGCCTCCCTTTTGTAAAAGGAATGTCAAGTCTCCATATAAATCATGTGACTGGATTTTTATAGAATCAAGTTGACACATGTAGGCCCCTAAGTAGAGAATTCCTCCCTGACTTTACTTGGAGGCAAAATCAGGAGTGGTAATTTTTAAAAAATGAAAGAAAGAAAGAAAGACAAAGAAAGAAAGAAAGAAAGAAAAAGAAAGAAAGAAAGAAAGAAAGAAAGAAAGAAAGAAAGAAAGAAAGAAAGAAAGAAAGAAAGAAAGAAAGAAAGAAAGAAAGAAAGAAAGAAAGAAAGAAAGAAAGAAAGAAAGAAAAGAAAAGAAAAGAAAAGAAAGAAAAAAGAAAGAAAAAGAGTCAACAAGGAAAGCACAGGCATACCCCACGTTAGCTGTTGAAGTTTTTCTCAACCACTGTTATGGCAGCTTTATTTATTGATTCACAAACGTCTGTTGGGCACCTACAATTTGATAATGGCCATCCTTTTAAAAGTTATCATCCTTGTTCTAAGCAATACACAGATGTCCTTCATCCCCTGGGACACACTCAAGTCTCCTGGCTGAGGTCATGCTTAGAGTTCTAGACCAGAAGTGACATCATCTGGCTTCCAGCTTCAGCTGGGCCACTGTCTTATTTTGTGAAGTCAAGTTAGTCACTAATCTTCCTGGCCCCTTTTTGCTTCTTCTATTATAGGGTGGCAATTTTAATGGCTTGATTATTCATGGACTTGTTGTAAGGATCAGTGAGCGTATGTTTGAGAGAACTTTTTAAAGAATAAAAGCGAATACAAATATAAGATGTTCTGGAGGTTTTTCCCACTGGCCTTCTTTTAGGAGAAATGGACAGAGCCAATGGGTAATAATGTAAGTTAATAGCCTCATTAGGATGGCTTTCTATCTGCTTTATACTCCACCAGCGTTCCTCAAAGGGAAGATGCCAGTAAGGCTGACCTTATGACTTTCTACTCCCAAAGAGCTCCTCCATCGGCCTCTTATTGGTATCTGATATTCAATCACTAGAGTGTCATTCCTTTGAGCTAAACTGTCCCCTCAAAAAGCAGCACCGTAAGTTATTAGGTTATTTAGAGCTTTCTCTATTTTAATATGTACTAGTTTATTAGGCCCATTCTAACAAAACAGCTAGACGAAGAGATGTAGTTAGAAGTAGGAAAGAGGGATCTGGATGAATCAGTGCAAAACTTTATTTTATAGATTGGGAAACTGAGGCTCAAAAGAATGCAGGTAATTGTTCACTATCACACAGCAAATTAGAGAAAGAACTGCATCAGTCTTTAAGCTGTGTGTCTTCTCTACTGTTTGAACTCCATGCGGACAATTTCTCTATACCAAGTGGGTTAGAAAAAATACTTTGTTATTAGAAATTTACTGGACTAATGGGCTCTATTTAGAACCTCACCAAATTCTAGGTGCACAGTAAATAATTAGTAAATAGTTTTTTATTTAATTGTTAACAAAACTTTTTTATAGGGCATTGGTGTTATTTCTCCAACTGCTTTCGACTTTATAATCCCATTTTTACCTGCATAGCTTATAGGGTAGTTGTTATCTAGCTCCAGCACAGGAAACGAGGGTTCTTAAGGGTTTCATGCCCATTCACGGTAGGCAGGGAGCCTGGCTAGAACTTGGGTGTCCTAACTTGCTGCCTGGTGTTCTTCCATGGCCTGGAATCAGCACCACTGTGGGAGCCAAAAGAGCGAATGTGGGTGCTTTGGCAGCAGATGGCTCCTTGCTGCCTTTGGAGGTGACTTTATGTCCTCAGGAAGCTTTCTCCACCCTCATGGTGATGGGAGACAAGCAGGCACCACTTTCATGAGCTCAGTTTATAATGGGGAAACACTGGGCTTGCCAACATGCCCTGTGCTCCCACACAGGGCAAAGGAGGTGGCCCAGCCTTTGCCTTCAGGGTTCCCAGGGTGCCACCCTCAGAGATTCAGTTCTGATTGCCATGCATCATAATTTTTCCTGGGTCATCTAAAAGTTCTTCAGACACAATTAATGCCTTTTCTTTTTGTAGTGTACAGACACACACACTTTTTACAGTTTTAAAAATGACTTGCATATGACTATTTTCTCCCACTTGACTCTTAGGCAACAGTGTCAGAATCTTCTGCCTTGTCTTTATCTTTGTGTCTCCAGTACCCAGCTCCAGTAACTTGGAGGTCTGACAAATATTTGTCGACATGAAATTAGGTTGGCTGCCATATCCCCTGCAGGGGTAAAACCTTAAATCACGAACTCTTCAGTCTGAATGAGCTTGTCTTGGGTCTTTAATGAGGACAGGTGCCCTGAGACAGCAGGAGCCCCAGTCTCTTGAACATACGGGGAAAGGAGGAGCTAGCTGAGAAGGAGACCCAGAATAGACAAGGAAGTCTTGATCCTGGAATCCCAGGTTCTAGAACTCTCTTCATTTAATTGCAGGTCTTTTCAGTTCCACCCAAGGAGCAAACTTGCTCAAACATCTGCAGTTCAACTGATACCAACCAAGCCTGTGTGGACTGTCAAGGCGGTGAGTATCAGGCTTTTCTACATCTATCCAGGCCTTTCCCTCCCCTCCCAGAAATGTGGGCTCAAAGAGTAGATCTGCTTGTTGTTGTTCAAAGAAGAGAACATACTGAGTCTACTGCTGAGAATAAGATCTGTCTGGGGATGTCCAATGAGCAGATGGAAGCTCCTGAGTTAGAACTTCTGAAGGAAGAGGCAGTCATACAAAACAGTCTTCTTCACAGGAAAGTCACTGAGCAGGGTGAGATGTTCCCATCCAGATGTGATAAGTCAAATGCATTGGTCCTACTCAGGACAAAGCTGAGAGGCCCTCATCATGCCACCTGGAAGAACAGATAGAAACAACTGGTGCTGCCTAGGTGAGTCATTATCATCTTCTCCAGGAATGACTGGGAGTTCTTGTTTTCCTCACTTCCAGGTAGAGTTCCCAAAAGTTCGTGCATATGCCTGTAGCAGGATGACACGGAATGTCCAGATATGGATGCAGGGCCCTAGGGGAGTCTGATGGGGTTGCTCAGTACTGAGGGGAAAGATAAAGAAAGAAATCTCCCTGTGCAACAAGTAGAAACAAAATCAAGTTCTGAATAAATAAAAATCATCTAGATTTTGTTTCATAGACATAAGCGACATTCCTTCAGCCTGGGGAATATAGAGTTACTGTTCTTATCTCTATAGCCCATTGTGGCCTTTGCAGATTCTATTTGTTGTTGATTTTTAGGCAGTCCAGTGCTTATTATATGCCCAACACTGCTCATGGGTTAATCTATTAAGTTTTCTCATAAGATCTATGGGCTAGATGCTTTTGTGTTCAATTCACACGCATGGACATTGAGAGATGACTTCACCTCTCTAAGATCACACAGGCAGTAACCAGCAAAACAAACTGATTCCTACTCAGGCCTAGTTGACTCCAAAGCTCTTACATTTTTCAGTATCCCAGGCTATTTCTTTATCTTACCATCCACCTGCCCTGCTTCAGTGAGGTTTTTTTGAGGACCAAGAAAGTATAGAACATTGTGTTGGTTCATGTGGAAGTAATGAAATAAGTAGAAGCTCTGCCTCCCTATCCTCCACAGTGTCTTCGACAATGATTAAAGTACCCAGTGAAAGCTGATGTATGATGACTAAATCATAGCACTTGACGAAGAGGTATACCTTCCTTTGTGTGATCTGAGATGTGATAAGTCAAATGCATCAGTCCTACTTAAGACAAAGCTGAGAAGCTCTCATCATGCCACCAAGAAGAACTTGGAGATTACTCAGTTTACACAGCATTACCACCCATGGCTAACATTTTGGTTTTGACCATTTATTCTTACATAATTTTTAAACCTAGACATTAGGAAAGTGTTCTTCCATTTGTTGGGAAATCAAGGTATGCAGTAGTAAATTTAACCAAAGCCAATTTTTCCTCTATATGTTATTATTCTTAGAATCTTATCATGAAATTTAAAAAAAATAAAACTCACACATTGAAAGAAATTTATTTAAGAGGAGGAACCTATACTAAGAATAAATTTGGAAATGTAATGCAACCTGAATCATGGCATAAAGTCAGGCATTTTAAATCCAAAATATATGCTTGACTATTTTGCCATGGAGCCCAGACCTTCAAAGTCCAAATGCTTTACACTGGGCTATAAGAGCCTTTACAGTCTGCTTGCAACTTAACCTCCCACCCTGAGTTCCTCTCTTTTCCTAAAACACAGCCCGTGTCCCAGCCATGGGCTGCATCATCTCATGCTCTTCCAGAATTTATACCTTTGAGCACACTGCTCCTTCTGCCTGAGTTGCCTCTTCACCATCTAGTGATTCATCCTTCTAAATATTCTGTAACCTCCTCTTTAACTTTTTCTTCTGTTCTTGCAGGAAATATTCTTACTCTACTTATCATAATGCTATAACCAAAGTAGCCAAGAACTCTGAGCAGTGCCCAGACCGAGTCCGCTGCTGAGAATAAGATCTGTCTGGGGATGTCCAATGAGCGGGTGGAACCTCCTGAGTTAGAACTTCTAGGGGAAGAGGGACTCATGCAAAACAGCCTTCTTCATAGGAAAATCACTGAGCAAGGTGAGATGTCCCCATCCAGCCCCTGATGAACTTGTGTCTGCTTCCCAGGGAGTGAGATGGCTGTAAGCAAAACCCGATAGCTCTATTTCTTCTTAAACCTCTGTAAGATGTTGGGGAACAACTACTTTGTGTTTCTCTATCTGTACACATTGTATACACACAAGAAGGCTGCAGTTGAAGCAGAAGTTGTGGCCAAAGGAGGCTGGGATGGAAAGGGCATCTGCAGAAGGATAGTGCCCAGCAGCAGAGGCAGCAGAGCCCAGAGGGGTAAGCCCACCCAGTGGCCAGGACAGAACCATGGGAAGAAGAGGAATAAGGAGTGGTTACCATATTAGCTGACTGGACTTGGATGTGAGCATGAAGAAGACAACTGGGTGCCACAGGAATGCCAGGAAGGGGCTTTCAGGAAGCTAGGTAGGAATAGAAAACAGTGCCATACAGGCTACATCGCTACAGCGCTTACAGACTTGTTTTGGTGTTGAATGAGTGTTCGTCTCCCATCCTGCCCCTTCTAGCCGGAAAAAGCCACAGGGACTGACCCTGCCTTAGCCTACTATATCCCTCTCCCCCAAAGGAAACTTGCACTACATCTGGCACATGGTGCCTGATGGTTAAGACATCAGTGATGAATGACTGGACGAATGAATGAATGGATGAATTGATGAATGGATGGATGGACAGACAGACGGATGGATGGTTAGGGACACTGGTAAGGGCATTGTGCTCATTTCAGAAAAAGAAAACAACATAACAAGAGCATGACAATGGAAATAAGCAAGCATGAGGAGGACATAGGGAGAAAACACCAGCTTGACTCTCAAGTTAAAGGTGAATATTAGAGAGTGGTGAGAAATCAGGTGGTGGCAGGGTGCGGCCTTGTGATGAGGAGCCTTAAAAGCCAAAGAGGTTAGACTCAGGGCAACAGAGAACTGAAGGGTCTTTGTGAGCCAAGACTTATACATATCTGTATACCAGCCAGTTTGTCATCAGTGAAAAAAAACTGAACTTCAGTCAAACATTGGTTTCTTAGGATCTATGTGATGTTAAATGACCAGTTGAAATTGGTTCCCTCAGTTAATTTGCTTAGTGGGTTTTCAGGTTTGCTTCCAGTTGGTTTTCCGTTGCTTTTTGGTTTGGTTTCGGGAAATATTTTAAGGGCTGAGTACATGTATTTTTTGTTGACTTGTTTAATTGTAGGCACAATGTGCATGTTAAGCCTGCTTTCTAGATGAGAATGCTGAAGAGCAGATAAATGAAAGGCGCTTTAAATAAAGCCTGACAACAAATAGACCCCCATGTACTTGGTCTGTTTGCTGGATGAAGAGTTTTTATCAAGTCTGCTCCTTTCTGTGGGTGTTTGAATGAGTAGCCTGGCTCTAGCCGCACCATCTCTGCAATCCTCAGGGCTTTTGATAACTGAACTGCGCTGCTTCTGGCTCCACTCTCTTCACAAGCACCCAGGTACTGAAGCCACCAGCTAGATCTGCAGACACTCCAGAACGACCACACTTTCTCAGAATGTGCTCTAAGTCCCAAAGAATCCTCTGCCACCTGCTCTATTCTATTTCTTCTTTGCTTATGAGCAAAACCCAGTAGAACTGAAGAAGAAAGAAGAGGGAGGAGAGGAGAGGACAACTTTGTTTCATTTTTTAGTTAGGCAGTCCACTTTCCTTAGTTACCTACTCTCTCACCACCCCCTCTTTTCAGTTAGGGGTTAGATATAATTATGTTTATTTGGGAATTTTACTTCTAATTTCCTTTAAAACCCCTACAAATCAGTGGGTGTGTTGGTGCACACCTGCCATCCCAGCTACACAGGAGGCTGAGGCAGGAGGATGGCTTGAGCCCAGCAGGTCAAGGCTGCCGTGAGTCATGATTGAGCCACCGCACTCCAGGCTCAGTGACAGAGTGGAAAACCTATCTTTGGGGGGGAGGGGGAAACTCCACAAATCAATTAAAATGGAAGAAAAAAAAGAGGAAAAAGTCAAAGGAGGAAGGAAAATAAAAAGAAAAAAGTGATGGGAAAAGAAAAAAGGCATGAAGGGAAGGAAAGAAACCATCCCATGATTTTAGGTCTTCTCCTCGCCCCTATAGAGATAGCTCCCCAACAATTTCATGCCCACTTAGAACATCTGCCCCACCTGCTCCACACGCCCTTTAAATTGGCTTAGAATTTTACTATGTGTTCAGCTAATAAAATTCTCCCTATTCATAGCACATGCTCTCCAGGTACAGCATGAGGGGCCCAACCTCCACTTCTTTGTGAACTTGCACATCATTGGTAGGTGTGCCTTTACAGGCTGATTATATTTTATAGATGATTTCCTTTTCCAAAAACAGATGTCTCCAATGTCTTGTCTCCACGACAAAGTGCCAAAGGCCTAGTCTTCATAAGCCACTGAATAGGGGCCAGTGAGAACATGTACAATGACAAAAGGAACTATGCACCTCTATGTGGGTCCTGGAAAAAACCTTTAAGGTGCTTTAATTACTGTCAGAATGACTCAATGGTCAGATTTCTAAAGGGAGAAAAATAAGGATTTTTAGATACGTTTATGGTCATGTGTTATCTTTTTCACTATGAGAAGTGATCTTTTTATTTAGGTGGCTGTGCCTGATTAGAGTAATGATAAAAATAATAAGTTGTATTTTATAGGCCTCAAATTCCAAAGGCCCTTGAGTACCTCATATCATCATCATCATTATTGTTACTCACAGCTAATTATACGCTGACAGTCTTGGCATGCAAGTAAGAACACTTCTCTATAATCTGACTCATTTGCAATGGTAAGGTCAATGGTTCAAATCCTGGGAAAGATGCTGAAGAGCAAAGGTGGTTGCTGCCTCACAGGTATTCTATGTCAACAGGGCTGGAGGCTGCAGTCTCCAAGGAAGGCTGCAGTGTCAAAGCTGCTATCATAGCTCAGGTCTGGGGATGACCCATCACCTGAACTGGCCTGGGCTGGCAGGTAATCACATGGTTTGGATTTTCTGAGACTATCTCAATTTCAAAATGCATTTCTCTTTTAACAGCGTATTAGTTTGCTAAGGCTGCCATAATGAAAAACCACAGTCCAGGTGGCTTAAATAGCAGAAATGTATTTCTTCAGAGGTCTGGAGGCTAGAAGTCCAAAATCAAGGTATCAGTAAGGTTGGTTTATTCTGAGCCCTCTCTTTCTGGGTTGTAGATGGCAGTCTTCCCGCTATGTCCTCACGAAGTCTTTCCTCTATGTAAATCTGTGTTCTGATCTTCCCTTCGTATAAGGATGCGGGTCACTAGGCCCACCCTAATGACCTAATTTTAGCTGAATTACCTCTTTGAAGACCCTGTTTTCAAATACAGCCACATTCTAAGGTATTGAGGTTAGAACTTCCACATATAAAATTTAAGGGAGACACAATCCAGTCCATAGCAGAAGTCCCAACTTGAGGTTCAGAAAGTATATATTACGTGACTCATATTGTCTCTTGCACCCAATCTTCAACCAAAATCTGACATTCCAGATCGGGGAAGAGATAAAACTCTTTCCCATGATTTTCCAAGGGATAAAACTCCTCCCCATAGTTCCCATTCAAGGTCAAGCCCAAAGTCACCTCCTCAAAGAGGCTTTCCCTGACCCTGGAAACTAATGTTGTCAGGCAACCAACCCCTCATCATATTGCCCAACTTATTTTTTTCATAGTATGTATTGCTATCTGAAATTATCTTCTTCCTCAATTTGTTTAATTGAGCACAGTTTATCTTTCCCACTAGACTAACTCCAAAGCAACAGAAGCCTAGTCAGGTTTTGTAGCTGGATCCCAGGGCCTAGGAAAGAACCCAGCACATAGTAGGGTTCAAAATACATTTTTAAAATAAGGTTTTTGAAAGGGTAGCAAGTAGAAACACAATTTTTTAAAGTGAATGTAGTCCTCCTGGAGGGAAAGTTAGCAGCCTGTTTTCCAAGAGTTTCACAAAAGGACCTTTCCACCCTGATGAATGTACCTAGATCCAGTCACAAAGACTCAGAAACCAGGTTTTGTCATCACTAAAAAGACAAGCCTGTCACTCAGAGGAGGATGCACATTATACCAAGCTCACCAGCTGATGTTCTAAAGTGGATGCCATTTTAGTTAACTGCACTGAGCAATTTCTGTCCAAGGACTGGACATTTAAAGTGCATGTGACCAGCACATCCTACCCACATAGGTAAGCCTATGGGAGAAGCCAAACACAGTCCCAAGGTTATTCAGTACACACAGACTTTGAGGAAAGGAGTGTGATTAATTGAACATTTAATTACAACGAGCTAAATGCTCTGATCTCACAGCAGGTCTTGCCAATGGTCCTAGAAGACCCATGTTCCAGTGGTAGAGGCTCCTGGTCAGTGTTTAAAAGGGGCAATGCTACTTCAAAGACTTTCCTTGTAGGTTTCTGGGGGCTCGCCAATCACCTCTCTCAATGGTGCATTTTGCTTGAGGTATGTGAATACATTTAGTCCCTCACAGTCACGTCTTGGCCTGGGAACAAATCTGTCTGTTAAAGGAGATTTCCCCCATCCCTGCCCTGATTTATTTCAAAAGCTTGCATCTCAGAGAGCAAGCATTTTTCTCATTCCAAGCCTTAAGTATTTGCAAAATCAGAAATATTAGACACTACATAGTTAGCATATATTCATTCAAAAATATGGATTGAGCACCTTTTATGTGCAGGGAATGAAGATACATGATGAATAAGATAAAGATCTCTCTTCTCAAAGTGCCCACTTTTTAGTGGAAGAAAAGGACAATACACAAGTAAGCAAAGGGGCAAACAAGAGAGTATCAGGGAATGACATGGGCTGAGATGAAAATTCAGAGAGGGCAACATGGAACATGACCTCCCTTCTCAACAGAAGGGACAGTGAAGTTGAAAACAATACAGGGAGGCACTACATGTACACATCTAGAGGAAAAGCATCCTCAGAAGAGGACACAGCAAGTGCAAAGGCCCCTGAGCAGAGCACACTTGGGGCGCAACAGGCTCCAAGGAGCAGCAAGCAGGTTGCAGAGGCATTAGCAGCGTATGTGGGTGGGGAGCATGATGCATGGGGAGGCTGGAGGCACAGAGAAGCCAGGTCTCCCTAGTCTGGTGGCAAGAATGCAGTGGGAAGCTGTTGAAGAGTTTTGACCAGAGAAGACACATGATCCCATTTACTTTTTAAACTATCACTCTGAGTGCTATGTTGAGAGTGGATTACAAGAGACAAAGATGGGAGCAGAGAGAACAGTTAGGAGGCCACTGCTGTAGTCCAGGAGAGAGATGACGACAGTGGGGACCAGTGGGCTGCAATGAAGATGAGGAGAAGTGGCCAATTCAGACCCACTTTGGCAGTAGAGCTGGCAGTTAGGTTTGAGACACCTATTAGTCAAGTGGACATGCGAAGCTGTTCATTGTAGAAAAGAATCTAGAGTTAAAGAAAGAATTTAAAACTAGAGTTATAAATGTTTAGTCACCAGCATATATATTGCAGTTAAAGCTGTTTTCCTGGCTGGAATCACCCAGGAAAACAGGATGATTGAGAGCAGAAGCAACCCTGCTACCTTGTAACATTCCCATCTGTGATGGATAATTTTAGGTGTCAAACTGACTGGGTTGCGGGATACCCTAATAGCTGGTGAAGTATTATTTCTCGGTATGTCTGTGAGGGTGTTCCTGGAAGAGACTGGCATTTGAATCAGTAGGCTGAGTAAGGAAGATTCACCCTCACCCAATGTGGGCAGGCACCATCCAATCAGCTGAAAGCCCAGATAGAACAAAAAGGTGGGAAAAAGGCAATTTTTTTCTCTCTGTTGAAGCTGGGACATTCATCTTCCCCTGCCCCTGGATATCAGAACTCCAAATTCTCTAGGCTTCAGACTTTAGGACTTGAACCACCAGTCCCTCTAGTTCTCAGGCCCTCAGCCTCAAGCTGGAAATTCTCGGGCCTTCGGACTTGGACTGAGCTATGCCACAGTTTCCCTGGTTCTCCAGCTTGCAGACGGCAGATCATAGGACTTGTCGGCCTCCATCATCACATGGGCCAATTCCCATAATAAACCTCTTATATGTCTACATGTATATATCCCATTGCCTCTGTTTCTTTGGAGAAGCCTTACTAATATACCATCAGAGAAGAAAGAACCAGAAAAGCGTTTCAAGAAGAAGTGGACAAGAAGAGGGAGAAAAAAAAAACAGGAGAATTCGGTGTTATAGAAGCCAAGAGACCAAAAGTGTTCCAAGGAGAGGGCATGGTCAACTAGAATATTTGCAGGAAACTGAGTCAGATGAGGGCAGAGAAGCAATATTGAGATCAGTGGTGAACTTGAAAAGTACAGTTTGGGATTAATAGGTTGGAGCCCAACTGAGGTATGTAGAGAAGAAAAGGGCAGTAAGGAGGTAAAAATAGTCATTATAGACAGAGTTTTCTTAATTTTCTGGAAAAGATTGCAGAGAATTTGATGGAATGAGTAGCCTCAAGAGGCGGGTATTGTTTCATGTGGTTTCAAAGGTATGTTTATGTGCTAATAAGAATGATCTCATAAACAAGGAGACATCAGCGATGCAGCTCTTGAGGTCAAACAGATAAGATCTGGAACACAGGGGAAGGATGGCCTCTGTGAGGGGCAGGGACTCACGGCCCAAGGGGAGGGAAGATAGAGAATAGCTACAGAAGCTGTTCAATGGGTTCAGCAGAGGATGGACATGAGGATTTCTTCTATCTTCTCTGGGAAGTATGAGACCAAGTTGCCAGTGAAAAAGAGGTTGGAAGGAAAGGAGGTGAAGGGTGCCTGAGTAGAGAAGAAAAATGTAATAGGATGCTTACACATTGCTGAAAATACATTTGTGATTTTGGTTCATGAATTTAGAGTTAACCCAGACAGTCTCAAATTAATGATAAACAGTTGGTGGCTATGGTGACTCCAGGGAAGGAAAGAGAACAGTGAGCTGGCACAGTCATGGAAGGCTTCACAGAAGAGGCAGGACTTGAGTGGGGGCTTGATTGATTTGTGTAATTTACACAGGCCCTGCCCTCCCGGTAAAAACACAGAGCAAAGCACAGAAGTGGGGATGAACAAAGTCAGCCAGTCCAGCTGCAGAGGAGTAATGGAGATGGAACAGGCCTTATGCAACAGTGGATGCTTCTGAAAAAAAAAAGGGCAACAAGCAAGGTTAAAGTATCATTTGGGAAGATTAACCCAGCATTTGGTATATTGAATAGGTTGGAAAGAGATTGCTGGCCCAGACAGGTGGCCATGGTTAAGCCCAGGAGACTAGGGTTGTATCCTCAGGAGAAGGAGGACACAAATGAGAGACCTCCGTTCTTAGGATGACATCTTCAGCCCTTCACCTCCTTCTTGTCTTTCTTTACAGAAGTATGAAAAGTTGATAATATTTTTCAAGATCTTGGTACTTCTGAAGTTCCTGAATGACTTCTAATGCCCATCCTTCCTAAAGATAACAGTCCATCCACTAAATGTTCAAGGACAAATCCACATGGTCATAGTGGTGGCCATGATTAATACACTGAGTGCTTAAAGTACTGCCAGTAATGTGCTAAGTCCCACACATGCCTTATTTCATTCAATCTTCACAACGCTTTGAAGTAGATGCGTTTACTATCCCCATTTTATAACAAGAAAACTGAGCCACAGAGCAGTGGAGTAAGTTGCCCAAGTCACACAGCTGGTGACAGGAGAGACCAGGTTCAAACCCAGGCTAGAATCGGGGTCATGCAGCCACTGCCCATGACATCCATAACTAGACAGTAGCCTTGTAAAGAGAAACACAAAGAGACTTTACCCTCAGGCTCAGCAGAGAAAAGTGGGATCCAAATCACTTGTGGCCAAACTGGAATGCAGATGATACACATGGGGAGATGACAGACTATGGACCTCTCCTGTGAGGCCAGGTATAAGACCTGTCACTTTCAGAGGCCCAAAAAGAAAAGCAGAGAAAAAAAGAGAAGCATTGAAAGTTAGAGACTTATATAAGCTCACGGTTCGTGATACAGCACCTGCCTCAAAAATAATTCCACAGGAAAGCACCAAACCAATGAATTACAGTGCTAAACTGACACCTAGCCTTTGAGAAGAGATTATAATTTATTAGTGAGAAGTAGAAAGAGGATACATAGCCTCTGGGGCCCAAAAGACTTAATATTTTAATTTGTTTGGGGTTTATTTTTTCCATGATTTTTCCTATTTCTTCTATGGTTGGTTCCTGAGCCACCTATAGCTGAAGAAGGTATCTGTGTGGCAAGGACACACTGCAGGGCCTTCCCGGAACGTGTCACCGATCATGTACTTATGCTAGTTGTTATCACCCTGGAGCCAGCAAGCTTGATGATAGGTGTATAAAGTCAGATCATTTCCAAATACGTTTGGAGAAAGAGAAGCTGGAATGGAAGAGTTTATTTTGTTTTTCCCAGTAGGTCAGTTTTAGAATCACAAAGTGTTCTGGGGTCACTTGGAAAATAAAGAAAACAGAATGTATCCAATTGCTGCCCAGGCTGGGGAAGCAAATCCCCAAATCACACAGAACTAGGAAGGATTTGGTTTCATTAAAAGCAGCCACTAGCATTTGGCCCTTGAAGATGAAAGTAAAAGCCCCTTAAACAGGCTCGAACACGAGCTGAATTTCCAGACAAGTCCCTGGGGTGCCAGGATTGTTTCAAAGGAAGGCATGAACGTCCACAGCTTTCCAGAGACTTGAAAAAGGAGAGCAGTTCCAAACACATGTATGCCAACCTCGTGGAAGAGACTGTGGAATGAGGAGCCAACATTCTGGGTGCTAAAGAAACACTTTGATTTAGCACTTATAATAGCCATATGTATATTACTATTTTCATTTTACTGATGAGGAAACTGAGGCCTCAATGAGGATCAATTGCCTGCTGAAGTTCATATAATAAGTGATGGTCTCAGAAATACAACAGAAGTCTTTTTTTTTTTTTTTTTTGAGATGTATGTCACTCTGTCTCCTGGGCTGGAGTGCAGTGGTGTGATCTCAGCTCACTGCAACCACTGCCTCCCAGGTTCAAGCAACTCTCCTGTCTCAGCCTCCCACAAAGCAAGGATTACAAGCGTGCACCACCACACCTGGCTAATTTTTGTTTTTAGTAGTGGCAGGGTTTCGGCATGTTGGTCAAGCTGATCTCGGACTCCTGACCTCAAGTGATCCACCCACCTCAGCCTCCCAAAGTTCTGGGATTACAGGCGTGAGCCACTGCTCCCAGCTCATGAAATCTTTTGAACATCAAAGTCCATGTTCTTGTTATTGCTTAACAGAAAAGTTCATGTTTCCAAGTCAATGGTCAAATTCTTGCCAGGCCTACATTTTCAGGTCATCATAAATCAGGCCCTTTGGCCTTTTCCTTCAAGCCCACCAGTTTATATTCCACTGTTGCCTGGTTCTCAGAGCCAATTGGTCTACGGCTCATGTTCAATGTTTGGGTTAGTAAGCTCGTTTACTAATTTGTGCGCTTATACCAACCTTCCTCTAGAAAGAACAAAGGTTAGCTATGCAGGCTCTGTAAACTCTGCAAGAGAACAAAAGGAGTCAGAAATGACGCCAAAAAAATGCATGTCCTAATTGACATATACTTTTATGTCTCAGAGGTCACAGATCTGTGGTTCTGAGCTAACACTGATCTTAAAAAGGAAATAAGGAAGGAGAGATTAAGGGAGGAGAGAGGGAGAAAAGAGGAAGAGAAGGAAGACATCAGATTCACTATGTCCACAAATTTTTTAAAAACAAAACACCAGATGAAATAAGAACACTATCTCTGACATTTTTATAATCATAGACTAAGGACACACTATATAGAGCTAATTCATCAATCAGCCTTTCTCCTACCGAACATTTCAATGAAAGCCATTCTGCAGAAAGTCAGTGCAATGCTGTCTTCTAAGCATGCTCCTTGGCTTTCTGTTAAGACAGCACCAGGGTCTCACTTCAAAAGTCTCAGACTACACTCTCTTCTAGGGGACAACTCATACTGGCTCTTAGTCACAAGAAAGGTCACAACAGAATGTACATGGATCCCTACAGAGCCTACACCAGGAGAAAAACACCTACCCCTGGAAGTTAGACATCTCCCCTTACAGGTGCATGCCAAAGTTGATGTGGGGAATCTTCCTAAAGGCCCAAAGTCACATCGAAGGGAGTGAAAGCATCTTCCTTTTCTTCAAGATTAGCTCTGGTCCTGGGAAAACCTACCTCTCTAGAGTCAGTTTCATGTTTCCCCCTAAAATAATTCTAAATGTCCATCAAGACCCCTCTTCTGTTTTAAAGAATTTTAGACATTTCATTTTTTCTCAATGTTCTCTCCCTTGTCAGAGCTTCTGAATCTCAAGGAACAATCTAGCTTGTCAGATTTCCAGTCTGAGTTTGCAGTCCCAAGTCCACATACAAGCTTCCTTTTCTGTTCTGAAATCACTCACTCTCCTCTCTCTCACATCATGAAACCCCATCAGGAACAGCAAGGGGGCAAAGAGAGACACTCACTATCCCTCCAGCAGCCTCTGCCTATGCATGGCCAGGTCAGGGAGGGACAGGAGCACGAGGCGCTGGGGACAAGGAGTGTCACCATGCACGACTCCTCCAGCCTGTTGTCTGACAAGGCTTAACAGAACCCTCTCCGGGTCTGGTTCTCCTGCATGGTGCACACCTCAGGAGGTGAATCCAAGGGCCTTTTCCAGCCAGGGTTTCTGAATGCCTCCATGCTGAAAGGTGAAGCACTTGACATTTGGCTGCCATGCTGTTGTGAGCACGTCTGATTTTGCGCAAGGCATGTGGAAATCAGAATGTACCTGTCACAGGTGTCAACCTCTGTCTGACAGGTACAGATCTGGAGAGTGGTCACAACTTGCTGTTCCTCGTTGCAAATATCTTCTTTGTGACCTTTCATCTGCAGATGAGCAGGCACCAGGCTTTACATGCTAATGTGTCCCTTTATATTCCATGGTTTTCCTTCCAGTTTTAAGGCTGTATGAAGTGAATTCATGAGAGACAGTAGCTGGGCGTGAGAACAGTTGTCACTAAGACCACAGGAAGCATGTTTGGAAATGGCGTTGACTTTTTCTGGCCACCAGGACACCAGTGGAAAGTTACATTATGTACATAATGTACACCTTTTACATAATAAATGAACTTGCCAACCTTTTGCACATTAAAGAATTTATGATTTGATACCCCTTTATATTTATTTAGGTATACCCTGTCTCATTTGACAAAGGATTACAGATAGCTATTACATTTTATGGAGCATAGGCCATTTTCCCTTTGTCTTAAGTTTTCATAATATACATTAGACAGTGTTAACTAATTACTTTTTAGGGAATATGATTTTTCATTAAGCACACCACGGTTGGTAACAACTTGGTTGCCACTAAGAACTAACACTGCTCAAGGTGGGAAAAATAAGTGGCTGGCTGCTCAAATAACACAGTGTTCTTTCACTGATGGATGGTGGCTGGAAATCTGTTCTAGTTTTATGAGTGTTTCAAATTTTCTCATTGAGTTTGCAAGACAATCTTTCAATTTCCATTTACTGTATTATCACCTTGATGTATCAAAACAAAATATATTTAGAGCCATTAAATTTCTTATTGAAATTCCTAAGCAAAAAGTTACTTTGAATGTGTATTTTTTTTTTTTTGGACCTCTGAAACTCTGTAAACCCAGAACTTCACAGACAAATACAAAGAGTCATGGCCAAGATCTGCTTCCCTAGAACAGAAACCACTAGAGCCAGAAACTGAAAGAAACACTTAAGCAGTAATTTGGATGAATTGTTGCTGGCTGAATACGGACTAGCAGGAGAGTGAAAAACTCCTAGGGGCCACAATCTTAGTGGGGTCCCTTCACTTTTATGGGCTTTACCTCTAGGAATCCTACTAAGTTTTCACAGTGCAGAACCAAGAAAGATCTCTTCATGGCAATAAATGAAGGTGGGAAAACATAATCATTTTTAAATACATCAAGAACATTCTCCATGTAAAGTCCTGTTCTGTAGGAAAACAGACTTTCCCAGATCCTTATCCCATATATGAGAAAGGCCATTTACCCAACACTAGCATGCTGTAGCCTTCCTGTCTCACCTAAGGAGAGAAACAGCTAAGTAGCACTGTGTGAGTCACAGCCTAAAAGACTAAGCTTTTATCATAACATTATACAACATTTTTTCTCCTCCACATCTACCACCACATTGATAGGACTCCAATAGATTAACAGTAGATTACTGCTGAAAGAACTGCAGGGTAAGCTTTACTTAAGGAGGAGTCTTTAAGGAAGCCCCTCAAAGAAAACACTGGAGGCAAACAGAAGGACACCAGAGAAAATAGAAGGCCCTGGCATTTAAAGATACAGAACACATCAGGCAAGCCCAGCTTCAAGCCATATTAACTTAGATCTCACATTAAAGGACTTTTGCCTCATTTATTATTACCCAATACATCATGCCAGCTTTAATAAAAAATTATAAGACATGCTGAAAAAGCAAGAAAAAACAGTCTAAGAAGCAAAGCAAGAATTAGATTCATATTCAGTTACAACACAATTGTGGAAGTATCAGAGAAAAAATTTTTAAAAACTATGAATAGTGTTTTAAGGATATCAATGAAAAAAGTAAACAACATGCAAAAACAGATGAGTAAGGTAAGCAAAGAGATAAAAACTCTAAGAACAAATACAAAATAATGCTAGAAATAAAAAGCACTGTAACAGAAATGAAGAATGCTTTTGATGAGCTCATTGGTAGAATGATCATGGTCAAAGAAAACTGTCTAGATTGAAATACAAAGAGAAAAAGAATAATAAAAATGGAATAAAACATAAAAAAAACTGTGGAATAATTTTTTAAAGTATAACCTAAGCACAACTGGAGTATCAGAATGACAAGAGAGACTGGAGCCAAAAATATATATGAAGTAACAAAGGTAAAGAATTTAACAAAATTAATAACTAACTGTAGATCAAGGAAGCTCAGCAAACACCAAGCAGGATAAGTCCCCCACCCCCAAAAAATCTACACCTAGGCATATTATATTCAAACTGAATAAAACCAAAACCAAAGGGGAAAATCTTAAAAGAAAAAACAAAAACAAACAGAAACACCTTACTTATAAAGGAACAATGATAAAAATTACAACAGACTTCTCATCAGAAGCCATAAAGGCAGGAGAGAGTGGAGCAAAATATTTAAAGTATTAAAAGAAAGAAAAACAACAAACTAGATTTATATGTCAAACAAAAAAAAATTTTTTAGGTGGGAGAAATGGTCATTCAGAGAAACAAAAACAAAGAATTTATTGCCAGACTTGTTCCATGAGAAATGCTAAAATAAGTTCTTCAAGGAAATAGAAAGTGACACAAGTCAGAAACTTGAATCTGCATAAAGAAAGGAAAAGTATAGGAGAAAGAATAAATAAAGGTAAAACTATTTTCCTTATACTTAGTTAATCTAAAAGATAATTGTTTAATACTATTAACAGCATATTGGTGATTGTACTATATGAATAAATGAAATGAATGACAGCAATGTCATAAGAGATGGGAGAGAATAATTGGTTTGGAATAATTTATTATAGGGTACTTGTATTTTGTATGCAATAATACAGTGTTATTTGAGGTAGACCTAGATTACTATCATTGTAAATGTGCATTGCAAACTCTAGGATTAAAAAAAATTAAATATAATCAATCTGTTAAGAGAGGAGCTAAAACTAATTGTATAAAATGCTCAATGAAAACCAGGGAAAGCATAAAGAGAGGTTAAGGAAAAAAATAAACAGCAAACAGGTGCAGCAAACAGAAATTACAACATAGGTATTTAATACAACTCTATTGATAATTTCTTTAAGTGTGAATATTAATCTAAATACATCAATTAAAAGACAGACTGTGTCAGAGTGGATTTAAAAATAAACAACACAAAATGTATGTTGTCTATAAGAAGCCCACTTTTAATATAAAAACTCAGATCAGTTAAAATTTAAATGATAGAAAAATATGTGCCATGACAATACTGATAAAAGAAAGTTAGAGTAGCTATATTAATCTTAGACAAACTATACCTAGGAATAAGAAAAATTATCAGGGATAAAGAGGATACTATATAATGATGAAGGACTTAATTCTCCAAGAAAATGTAACCTTTATTAGCATGTATATAGCCAACCACAGAGTGTCAAAATATATGCAGCAAAAATTGATAAAACTTCAAGTAGAAATAAACAAATCTACTATTATAGTTGGAAATGTTTAACAATCCTCTTTCAATAATTGATAGACCAAACAACCAGAAAATAAGCAAGGATATGGTTGACCTGAACAGCACTTTAACAAATTTGATCTCATTGACATTTATAAATAATGGACTTCAAAACAGCATATCATAGTCTGTTCAAACTATTAGGTTGGTGGAAAAGTAATTGCAGTTTTTGCCATTATTTTCAATAACAAAAAAATGCAATTACTTTTCCACCAACCTAATTATAACACAATACCATAGACTGGATGACCTATAAACAACAGAAATTTGTTTTCACAGTTCTGAGTTTGAAAAGGTCAAGATCAAGATGGCATCAGTTTTAGCATCTGGTGAGGGCCTACTTCCTGGTTCACAGGTGGCCACCTTTTTTCTGTGTCCTCACATGGTGGAAGGGTCAAAGGAGCTCTCTAAGACTTCTTTTTTAAGGGAACTAATCTCATTCATGACGGCTCCACCCTCAGGACTTAATCACCTCCCAGAGGCTGTACCTCCTAATATCATTACCTCGAGGGTTAGGATTGTAATATCTGAATTTGGAAAGGAACACAAATATAAGTCTGTAGTACAGCAGAATACACATTCTTCTCACACTCACATGGAAAATTCACAAAGACAGACCACACCCTGGTCATAAAACATACCTTCACAAATTTAAAATAATAGAAATCATACAAAGTATGTTCTTAGACCATGACAGGATTAAACTATAGAAATCAAATCAGAAAGGTAACTAGAAAAACCACAAATATCGAGCATTTTAATAACTCACTTCTAAATAACATATGAAAGTCTCAAGATAAATTATAACATATTTGAACTAAAAGAAAGTAAAAATACGATTTATCAAAATGTGTGGGCTGCAGCAAAAGCAGTGCTTAGAGGCAAATTTATGGCACTGAAATTGAATATATCAGAAAAGAAGAAAAATTTAAAGACAATAATCTAAGATTCCACCTTAAGAAACTAGAGAAATGAGAGAAATTTATGTAAGCAGAAGCAAGTTAGAGCAAAATTCAATAAAATTGAAAACAGGAAAACAATGGAGAAAAACAATAAAGCCAAAAGTTGGTTCTTTGAAAAGATTAATAAAATGTATAAGCCTCTAGCCAGATTAAGAAAAAGACACAAATTACCAATATCAGAAATAAAAGAAGGCTATCGTTAATGATTCATGAGTATTAAAGGAACACTAGAAACAACTTTATGCCAACAAATTTTATACCTTAAATAAAATAGACCAATTCATTGAAAGATACAAGCTAATAAAATCCACTCAAAGAGAAATAGATAATCTCAATAGGCCTATATCTATTAAAGGAATAGTTAAAAACCTTCCAAAAAGGAAAGCACTAGATCCAGATGATTTTGCTTGTGAATTCTACTAGACATCTAAAGAAGAAATTATACCAATTCTTCACAATCTCTTCAAAAAAAATAGAAGCAGAGTAAAGGCAGAATGAGTTAGGAATAACTCATTCTCTTAAGCCAATATTACTTTAATACAAAACCAAGTAAAAACATTCCAAAAAAGGAGGAATATAGATCTATATCTCTCATGAACCTAAATACAAAAGTCCTCAATAAAATGCTAACAAATAAAATCCAACAATTGCCAGGCATGGTGGCTCATGCTTGTAATCCCACCTCTTTGGGAGGCTGAGGCAGGTGGATCACCTGGTCAGGAGCTCAAGACCAGCCTGGCCAACATTGTGAAACCTCAGAACAAGATTCTGAAAAGTTGAAACCTCAGAACAAGGTGAAACCTCAGAGTAAGATGAAACCACTTGGTCAGGAGTTCAAGATCAGCCTGGCTAACATAGTGAAATCTCAGAACAAGGCTGTGAAAGGTAAACCCTCAAAACAAGTTCCCACTAAAAACACAAAAATTAGCTGGGCCAATGGTGTGCACCTGTAGTTCCAGCTACTCGGGAGACTGAGGCAGGAGAATCACTTGAGCCTGGAAGATCAAGACTGCAGTGAGCTGAGATCATGCCACTGCACTCCAGCCAGGGTGACAGAGTGAGACTCTTTCTAAAAAAAAAAAAAAAAAAAAAAAAAAAAAAAAAAAAAATTTGATTATATATAAAACAACACACCATAATCAAGTAAGATCTATTCCAGATATGATCAAGGCAATTCAACATTTGAAAATTAGTGTAATCTGCCTCAAGAACAGACAGAAACGAATTCTCAGATGATTATATCAATAGATGCAGAAAAAGTGTTTGATAAAAATTCAATGCCCATTCATGATTTTTTTAAAAATCTTAGCAAACTAGGAATAGAGGGAAAATTTCCCAACTTGACAAAGAACATCTACCAGCTTGCTGGGTGCCACAGCTTATGCCTGTAATCCCAGCACTTTTCAACATCAAGGCAGAAAGAATGCTTGTGCCCAGGAGTACAAGAGCAGCCTGAGCAACACAGGTGATACTCATCTCTTCAAAACTAAAAATTAAAAAAACTAGCCAGGTGTGGTGGCATGTACCTGCAGTCCTAGCTGTTTATGAGGCTGAGACAGGGGTATCATTTGAGCCTGGGTAGGGGAAAAAGAACATCTGTCAACAAATCTACAGCTAACATCATACTTAATGGTGAGAAACTAGGTGTTTTCCTGCTAAGACAAGAAATAAGTCAAGGATGGCCCTCTCACCATTCTATTCAACATCATACTAGAATAACATAGCTAACATAATGAGACAAAAAATAATAAATGTTATACAGATTGACAAAGAAAAACTGTTTTTGTCCTCAGATGACATGATTGCCAATGTATAAATACTAAGAATTGACTCCCAAAAATATTTTAAACTAATAAATGTTCACAGCAAGTTTGCTATATAATGAATATGAGATAAATATACAAAACTCAATTGTTTTTCTATATGCCAACAATAAACAATTGGATTTTGAAGTTTATAAAAAACATACAATATTATTAAAATAGCATCAAAAATATAAAATATTTATGTGCAAATACACAAAAACATGTATAAGTTTTACATGAGGAAAACTATAAAACTTTAATAAAAGAAATCAAATGAGAGCTAAGTAAATAGATATTCTGTATCCATGGACGATGATGTTAATTCTTCACAATCTGTTTTATAGATTTAGCACAATCTACTCAAAACCCTAGTAAGCTATTTGTAGATATTGGCAAACTGAATCTAAAGATTATATGGAAAGGCGAAAGATTTGTGAGAGTCAACACAATACTGAAGAATAACAACAAAATTGGAGGATTCACTAGAAAGCTACAATAATTAAGAACATTGGCAAAAGAACAGATACATAGATCACTCAAACACAATAGAGAGCCCAGAAATTGACCCAAACATAGTTGACTGGTCTTTGAGAAAGAAGCAAAGGAAATTCAATAGAGAAAGGCTAATGTATTCAACAAATGATGCTGGAACCTTTTTTAAATTAATATTTTACTTTAAGTTCTGGGATACATAGAACAGGTAGGTTTGTTACATAGGTAAGCATGTGCTATGGTGGTTGGCTTGACCTATCAACTCATCATCTAGTTTTTAAGCCCTGCATGCATTAGGTATTTGTCCTAATGCTCACTCACCCTCCCCTTACCCCCCACCCCCAATAGGCCATGGTGTGTGTTGTTCTCCTCCCCGTGTCTATGTGTTCTTATTGTTCAGCTCCCACTTATGAGTAAGAACATGTGGTGTTTGGTTTTCTGTTCCTGTGTTCATTTGCTGAGGATGATGTCTTCCAGCTTCATCCATGTCCCTGCAAAGAACATGATCTCATTCTTTTTTGTGGCTGCATAGTATTCCATGGTCTATATGCACCACATTTTCTCTATTCACTGTAACATTGGTGGGCATTTGGGTTGGTTCCATGTCTTAGCTATTGTAGATAGTGCTGCAATAAACATACATGTTCATATGTCTTTATAGTAGAATGATTTATATTCCTTTGGATGTATACCCAGTAATGGGATTGCTGGGTCAAATGGTGTTTCTGATTCTATGTCCTTTGAGAATTGCTACATTGTCTTCCACAATGGTTGAACTAATTTACATTCCCACCAACAGTGTAAGAGTGTTCCTATTTCTCTACAACCTCATCATTCAGACTGGCGTGAAATGTTATCTCATTGTTGTTTTGATTTGCATCTCTCTAATGACTAGTGATGATGAGCTTTTTTCCTGTTTGTTGGCTGCATAAATGTCTTTTTTTGAAAAGTGTCTGTTCATATCCTTTGCCCACTTGTTGATGGGGTTGTTAGTTTTTTTCATGTAAATTTGTTTAAGTTTCTTGTACATTCTGGATATTAGCCCTTTGTCAGATGGATAGATTGTAAAAATTTTCCCCATTCTGTAGGTTGCCTGTTCACACTGACACTAGTTTATTTTGCTGTGCAGAAGACCCTTAGTTTAATTAGATCCCATTTGTCAGTTTTGGCTTTTGTTGCCATTACTTTTGGTCTTTTCATCATAAGCCTTTGTCCAAGCCTATGTCCTGAATAGGTTTCCTTCTAAGGTTTTTATGGTTTTAGGTCTTACATTTAAGTCTTGAATCTATCTTAATTTTTGTATAAGGTGTAAGGAAGGCATCCAGTTTCTGTTTTCTGTATATGGCTAGCCAGTTTTTCCAGCATCATTTATTAAATTGGGAATCCTTTCCCCATTGCTTGTTTTTGTCAGGTTTGTCAAAGATCAAATGGTTGTAAATGTGTGGTGTTATTTTTTAGGGCACTGTTCTGTTGCATTGGTATATAGATCTGTTTTGATACCAATACCATGCTGTTTAGGTTACTGTAGCCTTGTAGTATAAAGTCAGGTAGCATGATGCCTCAAGCCTTGTTCTTTTTGCTTAGGATTATCTTTGCTTTAAAAGCTCTTTTTTTTCCCCATATGAAATTTCAAGTAGTTTTTTCTAAATCTGTGAAGAATTTCAAGGGTAGTTTGATGGGAATAGCATGGAATCTATAAATTACTTTGGGCAATATGGCCATTTTCATGATATCAATTCTTCCTGTCCATAAGCATGGAATGTTTTTCCATTTGTTTGTGTCCTCTCTTATTTCCTTGAGCAGTGGTTTGTAGTTCTCCTTGAAGAGGTCTTTCACATCCTTTGTAAGCTATATTCCTAGGTATTTTGTTCTCTTTGTAGCAATAATAAATGAGAGTTTATTAATGATTTGGCTCTCTGCTTGTCTATCATTGGTGTATAGGCATGCTTGTGCTTTTTGCATATAGATTTTGTATCCTGAGACTTTGCTGAAGTTGCTTATCAGCTTAAGAAGTTTTGGGGCTGAGACAATGTGGTTTTCTAAATATACAATCATGTCATCTGCAGACACAATTTGACTTCCTCTCTTTCTATTTGAATACCCTTTCTTTCTTTCACTTGCCTGATTGCCCTGGCCAGAACTTCTAGTACTATGTTGAATAGGAGTGGTAAGCGAGAACATCCTTATCTTGCACTGGTTTTCAAAGGGAATGCTTCCAACTTTTGCCCATTCAGCATGATATTGGCTATGGGTTTGTCATAAATGATACTTGAACAATTACATGTTTATATGCAAAAAAATGAAACTGGATATGGTTCTTACACTTTTCACAAAAATTAATTAAAATGGGTCATAGAACTAACAATAAAACTCAAAACTATAAAGCTTCCAGGAGAAAATATAGGTGAGTTTGGGCTTAGCAATGAGTTTTTATATAGACCATGTAAATAGAAAAGCATAATACATGAAAGAGAAGATTTGGTAAATAGGACTTTATTAAAATTAAAGACTTCTGCTCTGTGAAAGGTACTGCTAAAAGAATCAATATATGAGCTACAGACTGGGAGAAAATATTTGCAAAACATGTATCTATAAAGGTCTTCTATCCAAAATGTACCACAACCCTTAAAACTTAAACAATAAGAAAATAATCCAACCTAAAAATAGACAAAATATCTGAACAAACACCCATCAAAAAAGATAAGCTTATGAAAATATGTTTAATGTCATAAAGCATAAGGGAATTACATGTTAAACAACAATGAAATACCACTACCCTCCTATTAGAATGGAAATAAAAAACTGTCAATATCAGTGACAAAACTATAAAGGGACATGAACTCATTCATTGCTGATGGGAATGAAAAATGACACAGCCACCTGGGAAGACAGTTTTATAGTTTCCCACAAATATAACCATATTCTTATCATAATAGCAATCATACTCCCAGACTGGTTTTTCCAACTAATTAGAAAATTTAGGCCTACACCAAAACTTGCACCCAGATGTGCATGGCAGCTCTGTTTGAAAAAAAGAAGCAACCAAATATTCTCAATAAGTGAATGGATAAACTGTGGTAGACTTATGCAATAAAATAT
The DNA here is from genome assembly GCF_048565385.1 of Saimiri boliviensis. Lineage (NCBI taxonomy): Eukaryota > Metazoa > Chordata > Mammalia > Primates > Cebidae > Saimiri > Saimiri boliviensis. The sequence goes on along the minus strand of NC_133449.1, from coordinate 77,781,687 downwards.
TATTCATCAATAAAAAGAAATGAGCTATTGAGCCACAAAAAGACATGGGTGAACCTTGGATGCACACCAGTAAGTGTAAGAAGCCAGGCTCAAAAGGATACATACTATATAATTCAAATTATATGATATTCTGGCAAAGGCAAATCCATAAGGACAGCAAAAATATTACTGGTCGCCAGGGGTTCAGAAATAGGAGAGAAGGCTAAATAAGTGAAGCACAGGGAATTTTTTATGGTCATGAATCTACATAATACATTCTGCATAATGCAGTAATGATGGATTATGCATTTGTCAAAATGTATAGAGTTTTACAGAAGAAAGAGCATAATGTAATGTATGTGATATTTTTTAAAGTCATTTAGGAAATCAGGTGCTCTCCTAATTGGTAAATTGGAATCCAGGAATCACCTGATCACCTGGGTTCCTAAATGTGATCAGGTGATTCTTACATGGAATCAACTGATCAGAAATAAGGTGATCTCCTAAATGGAATACAGACCATGCCAAAAAATCTTACTGTATTGCAAATGCATAAAACATCATTGAAGGAAAAGGCATTGACCCAAGTAACTTTGGAAATGAGTGGAGTTTTTAAGGCTAAAGGCAAAATGAACTGTATATAAGCACAGTATTCTTGTTGCTAAAGTTCTTTCAGACAGGGGTACAAGTTAACAATTCTTGCTATGCATGTACACTGGAATTGAACAATTAAGGATGGTGAACAGTAGGAGCTGGGTTTCTCACTGTTGGAGTGGGAGTGTACAGGCAAGCCTAGAATACTCCAAGTGGTAACTGACTAGCGTTGAAATCATCAGTACGTATTCACATTTAGTTTAATATAGATATAATTGTGTATAAAAATAGTTATAAATATGTGCACATATATGGATGAGTATACACACATACATTTCTTGCTCTGTCATCTGAGAGAGGCTAGAATCAATAATATCACAGTGACAGTGAGCACACCTACAACACAAATCTTGGTTTCTAATACCATTCTCCAATAAAAGGAAATAGAGCTCCCTGGAGAACAGCCTGATTCTAGAAATGGAGCAGGAAATACACAAAATGATTCAGGAGCATCTTGTACTAACAAAAAAGTAAGAAAGTACTAAAAAAAAAAATACTGGGTGTATATCAAAGGAACCCAGGAGCCAACTGAAAAAGCTCTCAATGGTCAAAGCTAGAACAATTTAAGCAGCAAATTAAATAAAATGAAATAGTATTGAATGATAACACAAAGTAGAAAATAAATATTCATGAGTTCATACTGATATAAATAAATACATTAGAGAGAATATGCAATTCTCCCCATAGAAGAATTTTAAATTATGTGTGTGTGTGTGTGTGTGTGTGTGTGTGTGTGTGTGTGTGCATATATACATGTACTCCCCCCTCATGTAGCATAACTCATCAACCCTTACATGTGGGCTTCACATGGTGACTTCCTTCTAAAGAGTACAATATAAAAAGGAAGGGAAGAAGTAACTTCACCATGGACAAACCAGACAAACACTATTCCAACCAGGCAATCAAGTTAACATCAACAGCAATAAATCATTCTGATAGTATGTGCCCTTGATATGATGTGATAAAAAGGGCAATTTGCCTCTATGGTTTTCTTTCAAGAAACCTATAACTCTAGCGTAATTATCGTAACAATCCTACCATACTAATGTAAGGTGTTAGTAACAGTGGAACAAGGTGGGAGGTATATAAAAACTGTCTGTACTATCCTCCCAATTTTTCCATAAATCTAAAATTACTCTAAAAAGTAAAAGCTATTTTAATAATTAGGCTGTACATTAATGATTAGGCTGTGCATTTTTATATTTATGTAATTCTTTGCTTTGTTATGTTTTGAAAATCAAATAAATTATATTACTTGGTATAAGCTATAACTTTTGCCATAATAGGCAAAGGGTTTCATTTTTTGTTGTAGTTGTTTGTTCTTTTTTTTTTTTTTTTAATTTATTTACTTTAAATTCTGGGATACATGTGCAGAATGTGTAGATTTGTTACATAGGTATGTATGTGCCATGGTGGTTTGCTGCACCTATCAACCCGTCATCTACATTAGGTATTTCTCCTAATGCTGTCCCTCCCCTTGCCCCCCACCTCCTGACAGGCCCTAGTTTGTGATGTTTCCCCTCCCTGTGTCCATATATTCTCATTATTAAATTCCCATTTATGAATGAGAACAGGTGGTGTTTGCTTTTCTGTTCCTGTGATAGTTTGCTGAGAATGATAGTTTCCAGCTTTATCCACGTCCCTGCAAAGGACACAAACTCATTCTTTTTTATGGCTACATAGTATTTCATGGTGTATATGTGCCACATTTCCTTTATCCAATCTATCATTGATAGGCATTTGGGTTAGCTACAAGTCTTTGCTATTGTGAATAGTCCTGCAAAAAACATATGTGTGCATGTGTCTTTACAGTATATTGATTTATAATCTTTTGGGTGTATGTTCAGTATTCAGATTACTGGGTCAAATTGTATTTCTAGTTCCAGACCCTAGAATAATCACCACACTGTATTCCACAATGGTTGAACTAATTTCCACTCCTTCAATTTCTCCACATCCTCTCCACCATCTGTTGTTTCCTGACATTTTAATGATTGCCACTCTAACTGGCATGAGATGATATCTCACTATGGTTTTGATTTGCATTGCTCTAATGACCAGTGATGATGAGCATTTTTTTCATATGTTTGTTGGTCATATAAATGTCTTCTTTTGAAAAGCATCTGTTTGGCTGGGCACAGTGGCTCACACCTATAATCCTAGCACTTTGGGAGGCCAAGGCAGGTGGATCACCTGAGGTCAGGAGTTCAAGACCAGCCTGGCCAATATGGTGAAACCACATCTCTATTAAACATACACATGCACACAAAAATAGTCGACATGGTCTCAGATGTTGAGGCCAGAGAATAGCTTGAACCTAAGAATCAGAAGTTGCAGTGAGCCAAGATTGAGCCACTGCACTCTAGCCTAGGTGACAGAGTGAGACTCCATCTTAAAGAAAAAAAGAAAGAAAGAAAGAAAAGTATCTGTTCACATCCTTTGCCCTCTTTTTGGTAGGGTTTTTTGTGTTTTTTTTTTCTTGTAAATTCGTTTAAGTTTCTTGTACATTCTGGATATTAACCCTTTGGCAGATAGATAGATTGCAAAAATGTTCTCCCATTCTGTAGGCTATCTGTTCACTCTGATGCTAGTTTATTTTGCTGTGCAGAAGTTCTTTAGTTTAATTGGATCCCATTTGTCAGTTTTGGCTTTTATTGCCATTGCTTTTGGTCTTTTCATCATTAAGTCTTTGTCCATGCCTATGTCCTGAATGGTATTACCTACGTTTTCTTCTAAGGTTTTTACGGTTTTAGGTCTTATGTTTAAGTCTTGAATCCATCTTGGGTTAATTTTTGTATAAGGTGTAAAGAAGGGGTCCAGTTTCCGTTTTCTGCATATGGCTAGCCAGTTTTCCCAGCACCATTTATTAAATAGGGAATCCTTTCCCCATTGCTTGTTTTCATCAGGTTTGTCAAAGATCAGATGGTTGTAGATGTGTGGTGTTATTTTTGAACCCACTGTTCTGTTCCATTGGTCTACATATCTGTTTTGGTACCAATACCATGCTGTTTAGTTTACAATAGCCTTGTAGTATAAAGTCAGCTAGCATGATGCCTTCAGCTTTCTTCTTTTTGCTTTGGATTGTCTTTGGTTTAAAAGCTCTTTTTTTGGTTCCATATGAAGTTTAAAGTAGTTTTTTCTAAATATGTGAAGAAAGCCAATGTTAGCTTGATGGGAATAGCATGGAATCTATAAATTACTTTAGGCATTAGGGCCATTTTCATGATTCTTTCCATCCATGAGCATGAAATGATGTTTTTTCATTTGTTTGTGTTCTCTCTTATTTCCTTAAGCAGTGGTTTGTAGTTCTCCTTGAAGAGGTCCTTCAGATCCCTTGTAAGTTGTATTTCTAGGTATGCTATTCTCTTTATAGCAATTGTGAATGGGAGTTCCTCATAATTTTGGTTCTCTGTTTATCTATTATTGGTGTATAATAATGCTTGATTTCTGCACATTGATTTTGTATCCGAGACTTTGCTGAAGTTGCTTATCAGCTTAAGGAGTTTTGGGGCTGAGATGATGGGGTTTTCTAAATATACAATCATGTCATCTGCAAATGACACAATTTGATTTCCTCTCTTCCTATTTGAATACCCTTTATTTTTTTCTCTTGCCTGACTGCCCTGGCCAGAACTTCAATACTATGTTGAATTGGAGTGGTGAGAGAGAACATCCTTATCTTGCACTGGTTTTCAAAGGGAATGCTTCCAGCTTTTGCCCATTCAGTATGATATTGGCTGTGGGTTTGTCATACATAGTAGCTCTTACTATTTTGAGATATGTTCCATCAATACCTAGTTTATTGTGTGTTTTTAGCATGAAGGGGTGTTGAATTTTATGGAAGGCCTTTTCTGTCTCTATTGAAATAAACATGTGGTTTTTGGCATTGGTTCTCCTTATGTGATAGATTACATTTATTGATTTGTGTATGTTGAACTGGCCTTGCATGCTAGGGATGAAGCCAACTTGATCATGGTGGATAAGCTTTTTGCTGTGCTGTTGGATTCTGTTTGCCAGTATTTTATTGAGGATTTTCACATTAATGTTCATCGGAAATATTGGCCTAAAATTTTCTTTTTTTGTTGTGTCTCTGCCAGGTTTTGGTATCAGGGTGATGCTGGCCTCATAAAATGAGTTAGGGAGGAGTCCCTCTTTTTCTATGGTTTGGAATAGTTTTAGAAGAAATGGTACCAGCTCCTCTTGGTACCTGGGTAGACTTTGGCTGTGAATCTGTCTGGTCCTGGGCTTTTTCTCTGTTGGTAGGCCATTAATTACCTGCCTCGATTTCAGAACTTGTTATTGGTCTATTCAGGGATTTGACTTCTTCCTGGTTTAGTCTTGGAAGGGTGTATGTGTCCAGGAATTTATCTATTTCTTCTTGATTTTCTAGTTTATTTGCATAGAGGAGTTTATAGTATTCTCTGATAATAGTTTGTACTTCTGTGGGATCAGTGGTGATATCCCCTTTATCATTTTTTATTGTGTCTATTTGCTTCTTCTCTTTGTTCTTCTGCCTTAGTCAGGCTAGTGGTCTATGTATTTTGTTTATCTTTTCAAAAAATCAGCTCTTGGATTCATTGATTTTTTTGAAGGGATTTTTGTGTCTCTATCTCCTTCACTTCTTGTCTGATCAGTTTTTTTCTTGTCTTCTGCTAGCTGTTGAATGTGTTTGCTCTTGCTTCTCTAGTTCTCTTAATTGTGGTGTTAGGGTGTCGATTTTAGATCTTTTCCACTTTCTCCTGTGGGCATTTAGTGCTACAAATTTACCTCTAAACACTGCATTAGCTGTGTCCCAGAGATTCTGATACACTGTGTCTTTGTTCCCATTAGTTTCAAAGAATTTATTTATTTGTATTAATATTATTATTTACCCAGTAGTCATTCAGGAGCAGGTTGTTCAGTTTCCATGTGGTTGTGTGGTTTTGAGTGAGTTTCTTAATCCTGAGTTCTAATTTGATTGCACTGTGGTCTGAGAGACTGTTATGATTTCCATTCTTTTGCATTTGCTGAGGAGTATTTTACTTCCAATTATGTGGTCAGTTTTAGAATAAGTGCTATGTGGTGCTGAGAAGAATGTATAGCCTGTTGATTTGGGGCAGAGAGTTCTGCAGATGTTTATTAGGTCCACTTGGTCCAGAGCTGAGTTCAAGTCCTGAATATCTTTGTTAATTTTCTGTCTCATTAGTCTGTCTAATATTCACAGTGGAGTGTTAAAGTCTCCCACTATTACTGTGTGGGAGTCTACGTCTCTTTATAGGTCTCTAAGAACTTGCCTTATGAATCTGGGTACTCCTGTAGTGGGTGCATATTTAGGATAGTTAGCTCTTCTTGTTGCATTGATCCCTTTACCATTATGTAATGACCTTCTTTGTCTTTTTTGATCTTTGTTGGTTTAAAGTCTGTTTTATCAGAGGCTTGGATTGCAAACCCTGCTTTTCTTTCTTTCTTTCTTTCTTTCCTTTCCATTTGCTTAGTAAATATTCCTCCATCCCTTTATTTTGAGCCTATACGTATCTTTGCACGTGAGATGGGTCTCCTGAATACAGCACACCAATGGGTCTTGACTAACCAATTTGCCAGTCTATGTCTTTAAATTGGAGCATTTAACCCATTTACATTTGTGGTTAATATTTTTATGTGTGAATTTGATCCTGTCATTATGATGCTAGCTGGTTATTTTGCCTGTTTGTTGATGCAATTTCTTCAATTCCTGGAAGTTCTCCTGGATAATATACTAAAGGATGTTTTCCAACTTGATTCCATTCTCCCCATCATTTTCAGGTATACCAACCAAATGTAGGTTTGGTCTTTTCACACAGTCTCGTATTTCTTGAAGGCTTTGTTCATCCCTTCTCATTCTTTTTTCTCTAATCTTGTCTTCATGCTTTACTTCATTAAGTTAATATTTAATCTCTGATATTCTTTCTTCCACTTGATTGATTCAACTATTGATACTTGTGTGTGCTTCACGAAGTTCTCATGCTGTGTCTTTCAGCTCCATCAGGTCATTATGTTCCTCTCTAAACTGGTTATTCTAGTTAGCATTTCCTGTAACCTTTTATCAAGGTTCTTAGCTTCCTTGCATTGGATTAGAATCCTTTAGCTCAGAGGAGTTTGTTATTATCCACCTTGTGAAGCCTACTTCTGTCAGTTCATCAGACTCATTCTCTGTAAGGTTTTGTTCCCTTGCTTACAGAGAGGGAGGAGATGTGATCCTTTGGAGAAGAGGCATTCTGGTTTTTTTAATTTTCAGCCTTTTTGCACTGGTTTTTCCTCATCTTCATGGATTTCTCTACCTTTGGTCTTTGATGTTGGTGACCTTCAGATGGGGTTTTTGTGGGGGAAACCTTTTTGTTGAAGTTGATACTATTGCTTTCTGTTTCTTAGTTTTCCATCTAACGGTTAGGCCCCTCTTCAGGTCTGCTGGAGTTTGCTGGAGGTCTATTCCAGACCCTGTTTGCCTGGACATCACCAGAAGAGTCTACAGAACAGTGAAGACTGCTGCCTGATCCTTCACTGGAAACTTCATCCCATAGGGGCACCTGCCAGATACCAGCACAGAGCTCTCCTGTATGAGGTGTCTGTCAACCCCTGCTGGGAGGTATCTCCCCATCAGGAGGCATGGGAATCAGGGACCCATTTAAGGAGGCAGTCTATCCCTTAGCAGAGCTTGAGTGCTGTGTCAGGAGATCTGCTGCTCTCCTTAGAGCTGGCAGGCAGGAACATTTAAGTCTGTTGAGGCTACGTCCACAGCCACCCCTTCCTCCAGGTGCTCTGTCCCAGGGAGATGGGAGCTTTATCTGTAAGCCCCTGACTGGGGCTGCTGCCTTTCTTTCAGAGTTGCCCTACCCAGAGAGGAGGAATCTAGAGAGGCAGTTTGGCTACAGTGGCTTTGCTGAGCTGCAGTGAGTTCCACCCAGTTCAAACTTCCCAGCAGCTTTGTTTACATTGTGAGGGGAAAACCACCTACTCACCTACTACCTCAGTAGTAGCACATGCCCCTCCCCCACCAAGCTTGAGTATCCCAGATTGACCTCAGACTGCTATGCTAACAGCAAGAATTTCATGCCAGTGGATCTTAACTTGCTGGGCTCCATGGGGGTGGGATCTGCTCAGCAAAATCACTTGGCTCCCTGGCTTCAGCCCCCTTTCCAGGGGAGTGAATGGTTCTGTCTTGCTGGCATTTCAGGTGCCACTGGGGTACGAAAAAAATTCCTGCAGCCAGTTAGGTATATGCCCAAATGCCTGCCCAGTTTTGTACTTGAAACCCAGGGCCCTGGTGGTGCAGGCACCTGAGGGAATCTCCTGGTCTGCTAATTGTGAAGACCATGAAGAAAGCGTAGTATCTGAGTTGGATAGCACCATTCCTCATGACACAGTCCCTCACAGCTTTCCTTGGGCTAGAAGAGGAAGTTCCTCTACCTCTTGTGTTTCCCAAGTGAGGCGATGCCCCACACCCCTGCACTGGTTTGCCCTCTGTGGGCTGCACCCACACTGTCTAACCAGTCCCAATGAGATGAGCTGGGTATCTTGGTTGGAAATGCAGAAACCACCTGCCTTTGGCATTGGACTCACTGGGAGCTGCAGACTGGATCTGTTCCTATTCAACCATCTTGCCCAGAAATCCTGGGTTTTATTTTATTTATTTTATTTTTATTTTTATTTATTTATTTTTTGAGACAGAGTCTTGGTCTGTCATCAGGCACCAGGCTGGAGTGCAATGGCACAATCTCAGCTCACTGCAACCTCAGCTCACTGCCTCAGCCTCCCAAGTACCTGGGATTACAGGCATGTACTGCCACGCCCAGCTAATTTTTGTATTTTTCAGTAGAGACAGGGTTTCACCACATTGGCCAGGATGGTCTCCATCTCTTGGCCTCCTGATCCACCCACTTCAGCCTCCCAAAGTGCTAGGATTGCAGGCATGAGTCAGTAGCCCTGGGTTTTATTTTTAAACAGTTCAAAATCATTCTTACGTTTGCCTGTCATGAAGGTGATAATTAAGATAACCCTTTTATTTACACATTTATTTATTTCATATTACAGGTGAGGGCTCCTATAATTCATTAGTTCTAAAAAAAAAAAAAGCTTATTCATTTTTGTAGTAATGGCTAGAAGGCAAAATGAAACAATGGACAAAATAAATACTAAGGCAATAGGCTGCCAGCAGTATCCTAAAATATCACTGACAAAGGTACAATCACTGACAAAGGCTGCAAGCTAAGCTGGCCTTAGATGATCTTCCTTCTTTCTGTTTTTGTGGGGGCAGGTTAAGTATTTTATACCACATTTTCTTTTCTTTTTTTTTTTTTTTTTTTTTTTTAGCATTTTCTCCAATATAGATCCATAGTATTTTATGTCTTATAATTGTTTTTTTCCTCTGAGTTCTTCTCCCTTTTTCTCTGACCTACTAACCCCCAAGTATGAGTTGCATTCAACATAAGGATCTCATTTCCCTATATTGGTAAGACTGGGGTATCCTGATGTCATTGCTTGCTTTTGATGTACATATCTGGTAGGCCCACGAGAAGGCCACCCTGCCTCTGCCTCCGCTGCTCTTTTCCTCATGGTCACCAGTCAACCACTGCCCCACGGAAGCTGGCAGGAAGATCCTCTCTGGCTTCTGTTTCTCTGAAGAAAAAGGAAGTGGGAGGCCTGTGGCCTGAAGTAGGCTTGGCATCAAATCCTGAAATTACCCTGCCTCTTTCCTGTGATAGAACCTATCTTGGCCTGCAGTGTCCTGGGTTTTGACTGAGCTCAGAAAAGTGTAGAAGCCAAATACCCAACATAGCCGAGAAACCGCTGTCACTTTGTTGAGGAGCTTAAACTCTGGTAGGCCCGTATTCAATAATAGTGGAACAGATAAATCTATGAATTTAGAAGGCACTGCTTAGAAGTCATTGTAATGTTTCACTAATGTGTATTTTGAATAAATCCCTAGAATAATAGTATTTTCAAGCTATAGAAAGGGCTTGGAGAAAAATCTTCTCATGTAAGCCTTTTATTTTCTAAACGAAGAAACTAGCTCAAAGAGGTCACTTAACTTTCCTAAGGTCATTCTACTACTTGAACCAGAACTCCTTTTATTATTACCAGCTTTCTACCTAAATATATTATGTAGTGGTTTAATAATATGTACTGAAGATTGCTACCTATGCGTTAGTGTGAACCCTAGTTAATCCCTGGGTCCGATCTCTCTCAAGGCATTGTTCATAACTCAACTCTCTAATGCTCTCTTTGCCACTTCCTTTTTGCACATTGTATGAATATATTTGTGTTTGTGTGTTTTTCCTCTCCTTATCCATTTAGCCTCAAGTAATGCAATGGCATTGCAAATTCAAAGACCCAGTTTTGCTGACCATTACTCACTACCTGCAGAAAGAGATCATCTTAAACTACCCCATGGCTTAAGAAGAGCACTTCTACCAAATGAAAACAGCAACCTTGTATCTTATCTTTCAAAATCAGACTTTTTTGGGGTCAGTGCTTCATTGGCAACATAATTAATTCAATTAACAATCAATTTAATTGATAAAAGGAGAAACCCAACCTTGGCAGAAATCCGAATTTCAGGCTTGGTGCTTTCCTATGTAGGTACGTTGTCATTGCCCAAACATAAATCATATAGCTAGCTATTCCCAATGCAGTTCTCATCCAATGATTTAATTTTTGATCATGTCTCATGCTTTAGAATACATTTGTAAACTGCCCCTCTAGTGGAAAACCAATGCTTCATTAAAACAGCACTTACACTTTGATACGTTCAGTGGAACCATGACAGGATATTCTACCAGTCCAATCAGACCATGACATACAACTACATGCTCAGACTAAGCTCTTAGTCCTAGTTCCCAAGAGCAGACACAGTTTTACATGATTATAGAATTCTGCCATGATCAAAATCCTTTCTTCACTAGCTTTGGCTAATAAAAATTGCTTGTTTTAGCCTTCAAAGGTTATTCTTAAAATGCAAGGCATCCTCTATCATTGTCCACCAGGAATCTCTTAGCTGTAATAAGCATATCAACACTGGGTCACAGGACAGCTATGCTTTTATCAGAATGAAGATTTCATGGCCTAGAACAGAAAGCAATGCCAAAGCAGGTCCTGGAAAGCCAAGGACCAGCAAAAGTGTACAACAGAAACCCAATAAGCATCCCAAATAATCAATTCACAGGCCTTTCGATAAAACATGCAGTATGAAGATACTGATTGCTTTGTGAATAGTTTATGCTTAATTAATATTAGTTAGAGTGAGTTGAGAGAGATTTTTCTTGGCTTCAAAGAGTTCCCATTCCTGGAAGTATACACGCATGGGTTAGACGGTCATGCTGGCGGCCTTGGCTGTCTAGTGCAAGTAATGACACACTAGCAGCACATGAAATTAACATGGGGTCATAGTCAGTATTATAGAATTGAATGGAGTGGAAAATGTCAAAGTGTATGACAAGCAGTAGATAAACACTGTTTTGTGAAACTTTTGTTTCATTTGTCTCTGTGCATACATGTACCTAAGCATAACACAGCCATTGTGGCAAGAAAAGTAAATCACTGGTTTAGATGACTTCCAGAAACTATTCTACGTATTCATCTTGCCTCTCCATTATATTTTACACCACCTCATTCATAGTAGGTGCTTAAGAACAATTATGCATAAAGTCAAGTAGAATCTTGGAGTCTCAGCAACTCTGAAAGGTAGGTATTCTGACCTTGGTTTTACAGAAGATTAGATTAAATCACTTGCCTATATTAAATGACTTGCTCAAGGCCACCTAGCTAATAAGATCCTGTGACAATATTTGAATCCAGTCCAAACAGGGCTCTACAAGACCAGATATAAGTGATACTCCCTAATACTCTTTAGAAGCTAAATAATGAAAAAGCAGAAATTAAAAGTGAAAATTTGTCCAAAATGTTTAGCCAATGAAAATTCAATTCTTGTGACCCCTTTTGAAATGGCAATGCTTTTAACTTGTAAATTTCTATTATTAGGAGAGACAAAACTCTAAATCACATAATATGAAGTGGCATTACCCAAATGTTAGTCCATAGATTGTCTACGTCATAATCGCTGGAGGAGCTTTAAAAAATACAGATTCCCAAGCTTCACTCCTAGAGAATCTGAGTGAAAAGGTATGTTTAGAAAGCCCCCAGTACTTATGCACAGACAGGTCTGAGAACCACTAGACCTAGTCACATTCCCAGGTTTAAGAACTTTCTAACTAGAGGAAATGTTGAATGACATCTAGCCCTTTGGTGGCAACAGATTTCATCTCGAGTTCCAAAGGCAAACAATAAATAATGGCTGCTCAGAAAATCAGCAGAGACAGATTCCAAAACAGCACCTAGACCCAAGAGTAACAGATAATGTTTGGTATGGATAAGGAGGTAGATGGAGTTCCACTATAATCCAAACCCTTTATTTTCCAGCCCTATATGCCCCAAAACATATATTTCAGTGACATGGGACTAAAACCCAGGCTTCCTCACTCCTAGTTTGTTTTATTTATAACAATTTCCATTACTCATAAGAAGGCTTATCAGAAATGCTGGTTTCTAGAGTGCCTCTTGCTGGTATATGGCAGAAAAAGTCAACATTAACTGTATTTCAAAGATGAAGGCAAATCTGCCCTAATTGCTCCTACTCAACAATGCCTTGGCCACTTTAAAAGGCAGATTGACTATTTTATTCCATTGTTATCTGTAAAATTTTAAAAACTGAGATCCATTGAGAATTAAATACAGAAAACTATATATTTTATTTTAAAAGTTCTACCACAGATTCTGGCTTGGGTTTAAACTCATACTAAAGAATACATGACTGATACAAGATCTTTTCTTAAGAACAGGTTTGATGAAAGGGTACAGCATGAAGAAAGAATGACTGGTACCCAAGATGAAACATCACTGAGGGAAGGAAAAGGCACAAGAGAGGCACAAAGGTGTCTGTGGTGTGAAGGGAACCTGTCCACTTCACAGTTGTGCTTAAAACAGCTGTGATATGGTGAAGAAAAGAAAAGTCAGAGAATATGTCCTCTTCCATCTGGGGCTTTAGGCACATTGCTTCTTTAGCATCAATGTCCTCATCAGTAAAACAGGGGTAATAATGTCTACCCCTCAAGTTTGTTCTCAGAATTCGTCAAGAAAAGTCTTATGCTCCAGAAAGAGCCCAGTGTAGCTGCCAGCATATACAATTCCTCAGTAAATGTTTATTTAATCAATGTGCCAGGTTTGGGCAGAAAACTTTATATGTACTGAGAAACCTCTCCATGAAAACCAACACCGAGGTCTGTTTAACCCTGGGCCCTATCTGCAATGAGACCCCTGCATGATCCAAGACAAAACCTGAAGGGAGCGGACACAGGAGGTAACATTGTGTTACAGGCCCCAGAAGACAGGGCTAATCCCAGAGTGAAGTACCCAGAGATGGGAAGGACCTGGGAGATCAGGTTTACAGACAAGCAAACTTCAAACCACCCATGATCAGGAGGCATGGCCTCTTGTCCCAGCCTCTGTAAGCAGTTTCTGGGTGGCACCTTGTGAAAACATGTGTTCCTGGCCCTGGAAGCCTCCATTTGTGGATTAAATACAAGGTTTTATAGGGAACTAAACATTTTGACTTCATTCCTTCTCCAGCATGTCTGCCGAATATTTCCAATAGGTACTTCTGAACAACACCTATTCTGAAGTGATATGGGTAAACTGCAAAAACATTAATTTACTATTAACATAATTACAGGGTTTTTTCTCCTCTCTAGATTTTGTTTAGTGCTTGGGGCCAAATCCCTTTCACTCTCACAATACCTTCTTTGTTTTAAAAAGGAGATACTATAGTGTCTGGAAGGTGGGGAGAAAGTGCCCTTTGAGATTTCCTGTTATCACAGTCATAAGCTGTCTCTAATCAGAAGCAGCGCAATAAATAGACACAAGGCTCCCTTAAAATGCCTACAGTCTGCTAAGAATTAAATGTCTTCCTTTGCGTCTCTCCTCAAAATATATTTTAAATAGTTGCTCAGTCCTAAGCTTTCCCTAATAAGGTTTCATTTAAATAAATTCGGAAATATTTTCCTTCTTTTAGAGAGAGCCACTCTATTTGGAAATGTCAGATAAAAATACATGTACGTTATAAGGCTATCACCTATTTTCAGCTATGTTTTTTCAAGCTCTCGCTTTTCCTTTCTTTCTTTTTTCTCTTTCTGTTTGCTGTTCCCAGTAGTTTCTGGGAGCTTTCTCACCCAAAAAGACCAGGCTCATCAGATCACAAACAGGTTCATCTGTTTTCCTGGCTGTAGCCATCATATGAACAAAACTGGCCCCCATTGTCCCATATAGCCCTCCTGAGTCGCTCTAGCTCTCCAAACCCCAGCCTGGGCCATGTGACTGAATTGCAACCAACTTGCCCTTAACTTTGGAAAATTAGCCACTCTCCTTCTTGCTGTGCCATGTCAAAATTAAAGAGTAAACAGAGGTCCCCCCAATCCCCCTGATTGCATTAATCATTCAAATGACGTATTAGCATTCTTCAGACTCTTCTGTTGTGCTTCTAAATTAACACCTCCAGGTTCAAGGGAATAGAAATTAACTGAATTATCTGGCAGCCCCAGATGTCCTAGCATACTCTTCCTTCTTGCTGATTTAACATGCCTGAAGAACAGTTATGAGGCAGAAACACCGCTAATGGTCAAGAAATAATTTATGATGTGTGTAACCAATAGCCTTAGCCCTCCTCCCAAATACCAAAGTTGTCCGGATTCCAGGTGAACCCTGGTTACCATGGGGACCTCACTGCCATTGGGCATGGGCTCCTAAAGCTAGGAGTCCAACTGCCCAGGACCAGCTGGATGGAACCCAGAAGCAGAGTTCCAGAGCCGGCCTGAGAGGTCTGTCCCAGAGAGCAGGAGAGGGTGTGAGAGGAGAGCCTGTGGGATCCAAAATGGGGCCTCTCTGGTACTTCCCAGCTCTGGCCATGAGCAACCTTCTTGTCGAGGCATGAAAAGGATCAGCGATTCCACACTTGTGGAAGGGCTTTTTAGAACATTGATGTAATCCTTCACAACAGAAGCCAGTTTCCCTTGGGGGTTAATCCTGTCATTTGGGAGTGTCTCCAGGGCATTAAGCCATAATTGCTTGCATAACTCCAAGAGGCAAACAGGAAGCTGGAGCACACACTCATTCAGAAGCTTCCTAGAGCAGGCAGGTCCCGTCTTTGGCAATGCACCTCCTTCCAGACCAAAGCTCCATCCCCCATCCATTCTGAAGGGTGTCCCCCCCAAAAAGAAGGAAACCTGAGAGCTCACACAGGAACCTCACTCCTACCCCAGCTCCCAGCTGCCTGGCTGTCTCCAAGCTAGGAGTAGGGAGATGAGGATCAGGGGAGGGTCAACAAGAGGCGTCACCTGAACACGGGGACCTCACAATAACAGGCAGAAATGCAAACGCTTTCACTGTGGCTTGGTGGGAACCGAAACATCAGATGTTTATTAAATGCCATAGCAGTGGCGACTACTTTGCACAGCGAGCCCAGAAGTGTATGCTGTCACTTTAAAAAAAATTGAGCCGATGCCAGGCTAGTCATGGTAATGCTCCCATGGCATGATTAGATTCATGCCCAGGGTTGTATTTGCATATGATATTCAGGGCATGATTTTTTTATTGTTCTTAATCAGAGCCGAATGTCAACAAAATAAATGAAGTTGCGAGTTGAAGTGAAATTTTTATCACATCAGGGATGTGCTTTTTCTCCCATTTATCACAGCCCATATTGAGAGAGTGAAATTTTTTGAAAATGTGGTAATCAATGGAAGAGCTCCATATGGCAGGGATCAAAGGTGTTACATAGTGTGTGGTTCTGCTTTATTGCCAGCCAGTACTGTTAATTGGACAACAAGATCAGAGGCAATATTAAAATCCAATTAAATTGATATGAACAGATTGCCAAGTGATGTACACTAATGTATAATTGAGTATCAAGCAAATGCAAGTCCCCGTCTTCTGCTTCTACCTCCTGAATAAATGATGGCGCCATAGAGGACAGAAACAAGTTTGCACATTAGCTGCACAGCTCTGGGCTCTCGTTTGTTACTTTCAGAGTTGATGACTTTTGGTTTTCCTCCTAGTCTGTCTTAAAGAGACAGGCCCATTCCCTGCCCTCCAAGCACCCACCTTTTACCCCCCACCTGGGGTGGGTTTTCTTCCCCGAAATCATTTTCCCCTTTCAGGGCCTGGAAATGAAATCCATGTTTCATATGCTTCATTACATGTCTATTACATAGCAGGTCCTAAAGAGCAGTGCATTGATAATATATTGTGCTAGTTGTAAATGATCTGTCCATCTGGAGCAGCACGCTAACACATTTCTAATGCTGTTTCCCAGATATAAATTACAGTAGAATGTTTCTCAACCCAAAAGGAAAGAGAAAGTAAGCAAGCAAAGCCCTGAATGAACCCTGTTGGAATACCTCAGCACACAAAGAAGGTCCGGAGATGCAGGTGGAAGAGCTGCCTGGGATGTGGATCCCCAGAGTGGATCCTGTGGCCCAAGCTCCTGACTGGTTACCAGCAGGAGCTGAAGTGGGCCTCCATTCATGCCTCTCCAAACAAGGCCAGGAAGGGACAGATCGAGAGGAAAGCAGTCCCTCCCACTCAATTAGAGCAATTAGCTCACAGGCCGTACAGGGGCCAGGCCTGGCTGAATGGGATCCCTCAGCCCCACCGTTTGTTATCCAAGCTGAGCTCACAGAAATTAATGAGGAGAGGGAATGAGGAAAGCCAAGGGCTGTTGCTGGCAAACACTCTGGGGGCCTCGTCCCTTCCTCCTGTAAGAACAGCCCCAGATTACCCCCAACAATAAAACCTGTTAACTTATACAACTTTGCTTAAGAAACAAGCCTGATGGGACGTTGGCAGTCTTCCCTGCTGCCAACCGAGAACTATTGCGGGCAGCCGTGGGCTTCTCAGGACTTAAGCGCATGATGGAATGGTAAACGAGGGAGCAGACTGTTTATTCCAGCAGCCAGATTGTTTCTGGCCATAAAGTTCTGTGTTTGGAAAGTTTTGTTGTTTTTTTTCCTCCCCGGTATATTACCAAAAAAAGGGGGGGTGGGGGGAGAAGAGGGTGGAGAAAAAGGTATTGAGCAAAGATTATGCTTTATTTTTTATTCAAGCTGTTCAAAAAAAAAAAAAAAAAAAAGCATCTACCTTCCTGGGTTTAAATGGACTGTGCTAATAGATACACAAGCCCATTTCGATATTGCCGAAAAGGGAAGGGAAGAAGGAAGCCAGGTCAAGCTGGAACAGGGAGGAGGGAGTTATTCAAATAAATTCTAAGGAATGGGGTTTTAACTAGTTTGGAATTTGAGTTGCAAAATTAGGCACATTTCAAGTTTTGATCAAACATTGATGTTTCTTTACAAATAGGTACACACTTTAAAAGATTAGATTATATTTGTGGGCCTTAAAAAAACTAAGATGATATCTACACTCGTAAACCAGTTTGAATTTTCTTGTCTGGCTTATATTTGTCAAAGCAAGTGGTGGATTCCTGGTCAGTAGCTACTTACTACGCAGCTGGTAAATCAAAATGATGTTTTGCTTTCTTTTCCCCAAACCCTCCTGACTTAGGTCCAAACAGCCTCATATTTGCAGTTCACCTTGAAAGTGGAGCAAAGTGAAACTCCAAGTGGAGGCAGACCTGCCACACACCTAGCAACACCGTTGAAACCTGGGATCCTGCCCACACAAACCACAACAGATAAAGCCGGTGAAGGCTGGCGTCCTATTAGGTGAGGAAAGCAAGACCAGACTGTCTTTTGCCTAGAGCAAAGGTGTACTTTTTAATAAGGCAGGCCGCTCAGGGCTGTAACTCCTCTCTGTAGCAAAAGTTTCCCCACACGTAACAGAAAATGGGCTCTCTAGCATGGTACTCAAAGGTCTCTTGGAATTAGGGTGAGCAGTTTCTAGAAGCTGCTGTTTTACCTGAATTTCTTGGTGCCTGCTTGCCCATACTATGAGCACTGGGTGGCCTAAAAGCAGTTCTAAAATGGGAGGAAGCAAGAAAAGACCCTGAAATGTCTTTTTTTTTTTTTTTTTTTTTTTTTTTTGACATTGTGAATGAATGTGTAGCATGCACATAAAGTCAGAGTTGTTGGGGGCAGTTTGTTACTGTAGCGTAACCTAATCCCCCTGACAGATACAATGAACTTAATGACATTTTAGCAAAATAAATTCAGTAGTCTGCAACAAACAAAAAATAAGTTGTTTGTTTTGAAACAATGGCAACCTCACTTAGTAACAGTGCCCCAATATTTCTGGACCTGTTCTGGTGCTCAAAATGTGGAAAACCAAAACATCTTGAAGAATTGGGTCATGCTGATCAGAGCAGCTCCTACAGCAGACCTGCTCTCGGCACCCATCATTGTGCAATGCATTTCAGAACCTTTCTTCTTTCACTCATCACAGTCTGCAGAATGAGAAATATTATGTTCATTTTTTCAGAGGAAGCAACTGAATCTCAGAGAAGTTAAGTAACTTCCCAGAAGTCACACAGGAGAAAAGACAAAACTGAAATTTAAATACAGATCTACCTAAATTTAAACGATATTTTTTCATACTTTTATCCTACACAATCCAGCCTCCCCCAGTTGCTTCATAGAAAAGATCAGTCGTTCCAAAGTCTATTTAAACTATAAACTTGAACCCATCACCATAGAGAGACCTGTATTCAAGATGCTTAAAGAAATGAGAGCTATTCCTGAAACGACCAAGGAGAGTCTCAAAGGTGGTTCTGAAGGCAATGCATTAGGAATCTGGGGCCCTAGGTGGCAGGATTTTTGCTAACACAGATTATTATGGCTTTGAGTAGGTCACTAATTCTTCCTATGTTCTACTTCTTCTAGAAACAGTGGCACCAGCAACCTACCTGCTCCTCTTTTGCAGATTTGTTTTAAACACAAATCACTTTAAATTCTTCAGGAAAAAAATAACAATCTAACCAAACCACCATTTTTATCATATAACCATGTTGTAATGATAAGGACCATTCCCATTCATTCTGATTTTCCTCCTTCCAGGAAATATGGTAGAATTTGAACTTAAGTGTGGCTATGTATTCTGCCTTGGACAAAACAGAAAATGGTAAGTGTCCCACCTGATAGGAGATTTAAGAGCCAGCATGCTTTATTACATCCTTTCCCCTATGGCAATGACATGGGAGAACATATTGAAATTGAGCCTCCATCAGCTTAAATCTTGTGTCACTATGACGAGCAGGGCCTCTCTTTGACCCGCAATGGATATGTAGCATGAAAGTGACGTCAGAGATGTTCAGGGTACTTTGTTACTGCAGCATAAACTAGTCCCCCTGACAGATATCATCCCATGAAGAGTATCAACAGGAGGAAGCAGGCTAGAAAGTAAAGACATTGAATGAAGAAAATCCACTCATTTAAGAAATATTTATTAAGCACCTACTTTTATAACTGGGTGTGCTGGTGTGCTAGAGATACAGTATTTTTCCTGAACCAGGAAATCCAGAAAGAGCATTTTCTACATATGTTTATTATGTATTATGTTATTTGAAATTGGAAAAATATTTGCCTTTGACAGACATTTTTATTATCAAAATCTGTTTGTAAGCTACTGAAAAAAATTCTCCCCAAAATCATCCACAATCTACCTCTTAAGTGAATCTGCTTAGTTGGTTCCTTCTCTTTGATTCTCTGTGGTTATTCGTGTGTAAAAGTGTGGCTAACTACACCTAAATGAGAAAAGACTGTAACCTAGATGTATTAAAACATTGCAGGATGGTGGGAATTTCTACAGACTTCTTCTAAAGGCCAATATTAAAGGTCAAGGTTATAAAAGAAATGGATTACTCCTCCCCATGGGGAACCCATCTTTATTACCACTTAGGGCCAGATAAATAAATAAGTAAACTGGAGGTTTCCTCCATTGAATAGAGTTTACATAAAGTTCAGTTTTGTTTGGAAGAAAAACAATTGTCCATTGTAATGAGTTTACGCTACGTACGGCTTGGTTCTCCTTTCCATTTCTTATGGGTTTCCCTTCCCTGTACCAGTGAGGTTTTCACATTGGTAGGCAGTGGCTGGCATTCCATCATAAATAACCTAACAGCATGCAGTGTAAAACCTTAGAAAAAGCTTTTTTAGGACACTTGGCAAGAAAAATGTTATGTGAGAAAATGTCAAATACCATAGTCCCATGGTGATTTTTTCAATTCTTTTCCATTTTTATAATTGTTTATGAAATGAAGTTTTCCATAATTAAGCTTTTCCATTAAGTAGAAATTCATTTTAAAAATAATAATAATAAATATATATATATATATATATATATATATATATACACACACACACAAACACACACATGTATATGTATACATTTAAAAGGCAAGTTGAGGAGTATGTGCTGCTCAGGACTAAGAAAAACACCATGAAGTGGTCAGAAGCAGCCGGATGTTGGGAAAGCCCCAGCTCAGCTACTCCCAATCTTTGTCCTTACGGCAAATCCCTTCACCTCTCTGGACCTCTGCCATCTCACTTACAAAACAAGAAGATCCTGCCAGATGCTTTCAAATGCCCCTTCTTACTCGTCCATCCATGGATCCATTCCTAAAGCTGCTTCCAGTTTCTAAATGTTATTGGGTAAATTGAAAGTCTGTGTGGCTAGGATTCCAACTGGGTAGAAATATGTCAGCCAACAGCAAAAAGGGAAAACTCAAACATGAGAAAGTTATGATATCAGAATGGTGAGATGACTGAAGATGTTTCTGTTTTCTCGAACTTGCTCAGTGTTATTATCATATTATTCTTACAATTTTATAAGTCAATAAACATTTGATAAAGAGAAAGTCTGTGTAGAGGGCAGTGTTAATAATTACCCTCAAAGAATGTCAACTCATGAACACAAATCCCTTCCTTATCTTTATAGGGACACAATATATTTATTATGCACCAAATCTATAGGATTATCAGTTCTAATTTTCAATAGCAAAATTTTCTCAAGCAACACAATTTATTTGTCTAAAGGTGTCAGGTAAACTCATTTGGCAAGCCCTTTTCTTATTCAATTGCCTGCTTTGACATCATGCACACAATAATAAATTTCTAACATCACCCCGTCTTACCCCATCCACCAATGTGCTTGTAGACATGACAAAGTTGGCGTTCTCAGGTTAGTACTTACACCAAAGGTCATAAAAATCATGTTAAGCAGAAGTGCCCAGGGAATTTGGGTCTCTCTCTATTACCTCATTCTCTCTGGAGTTTTCACACATAATGTGATTACATAATAAGTCAGGGCAGGAAGTAAAGGAGACACCATTCCAGAAACCTAGTTGAAGCCCCCATGGAGTCATCTGAGTTGCTTGTCCTACCTGTGTGTAAAGTTAGCAGGAAACACACTGTTGAGCCCTGAAAATTCCACTCACTTCCCCACTCCATTCTCACTCAACCAAAAGCAGTTTTTTCCATGGGAGAAATTATGCTACTGAGAAAAATGATATGTTCTCCATATCATCGTACAGTGATAGTAACAAATGAATTATTTTAATCAACAAAAAACATGATGATCCACAGACTCGAAAGTCAGCTTCCTCCTCAGTGCATTCTTATTGCCTCAAAATAAGAATAGTGTCTTATAGCCAAGTAGTGTCTTTTTGACCCTGGCTATAAGAAGTCAAGATTTTAAATCATCTTTCTTTTGGAATATTTGAAGTTTTCACATGAGTTCTATGTCCCACAAACCAAGAAGTCACCAGAAACGCAGGCTCATTCAGTGGCTCTAAAACCCTGACCTGCAGGATCTCAAGTCTGGTTGCTGCCAATACTTCCCTGAGGTTCAGGAAGAAAGACAATGCAACTGACACGCCCCACCCACCCCCTCCACAGTGAGACTTCAGCATTGATATTGCCTCCTCCTACCTCAACAAAATCACACTATACAGAGCAGGAAGCCAGTTGGAAGCCCCGGTAACAACCAAAAGAGTGAGACAACCATTCTGCAGAATTTTCCCTCCTCACGAACTTCACTCATTCTCATTTTGAAGTTGGTTCTTGTTTTCTTCTCCAGCTGGTGATCTAGCTTTGGTAATAGACAAAAATTATTTGTAAATCTTTTGTCACATTTCAGACAATCCTTAATCCATCTAAGACTGGGAGATCCTTAAAATAGGCAGGGAACTGTGAAGGAAGGCAGTAACTGGAAGAAAAATTGCCTAAGAATCACTGAGGCCTTGTGCTGCATTGCCCAAGTACATCATGGAAATTACTTACCTTGACTCTGAAGCCAAGGTGTTGGGTTCTAATCTCAGCTCTGCCACTTCTCAGCTTGTAATTTTGAGCAATTTATTTCCTCTCTCTATGTTTGTTTTTTTCACTTTTGTAATGGGGATAATAATAATGCGTTTTCTATGATGTTCGTTGTGGACTTGCAGTATAAAAAAGAAAGAAAAATAATAATAATAATAATAATAATAGTGCCTTTTCCATTGGATCACTGTGGAGATTAAAGGAATACTTATAATAGTACCAGTACGTAGTAACTATTACGTATTAACTATTATTGCTGCCAGTTAGCCATTGTATGTCTTTGGATAAGCAATCACTTCACTGCCTTGAGTCTCCGTGTACAAAATGAAATTAATAGTATCCTTATCCACCCCACTTACAGAGTTATTGAAAAGATCAAATAACCCAACTGAGGTAAGAAGTTCTTAAGGATGGAAAAACACTTCACAGTAATATCTGTAATATGTTGCTTTTTAATATAATATATAACAATATTATACCTGAGTTGATTAAAACAAAGTGCTTCATCTTAAAGGAACTGAAAAGAAAAAGAAGAACAATCCTCAATTGGCCAGAAACTCCATCATGGACTAAGTTGAAGGGGCGACTTTGAAGGGAACGTGCCAGCCTTGATTTTACTTCCAACACTACATCTTACCTCCACTCTATGGAATGAGCTGGGGGAATATGATAAATCTGCGTCACTATGGTTCTAAGGCAAGTCATTTGCGTTTGCTCTGAGTGGCAAGACAATATAATTCCTGGTCAATTCTGTCTTACTACAAGAGTCCTCTAAAATCAGAAATGTTTCGGGCACTGCTAGTAATTGCGAGGCAATGCAATTTCTGACCCCAGTAACTGTTGTGGGGGATTGGCAGATGCTGCTGTTAGAACTGCCCAGTCCCAATAGCTGGCCAGGCCAGATGATGATTTGGAGTTCAGGCCTCACAGGCAAGCCACCAGCTCTCCCTGAATATTGGTTGGACTGAACTTTTGGATTAAAAAAACCAGTTGTGCTGATGCCAGGTGAACATGGTTGGAAGCAATGAGATGCCAAGTGAGTCAACTCCATGGGCACTCCTAGTCAACAGCTGAATGCATCTTCCATGTTTTTATTCTGTCAACCCGATGCGTTGCTAATACACACCCCTGACAATATAACTGTCTGTCTTCTTCTTACTACACTCTCCATTTCTTCCTTCCTAAAGTTCTGTGTGTTGGGCTCTCAGTCTCATTTCACCCATCTGAACCCACTTTCATTTCCACACTGTCCATGTGGTTTTCAATCATTGGAGTTTTTCCTCTTCCTAAAAAATTTATCTCTCTCTCTCTCTCTCTCTCTCTCTCTCTCTCTCTCTCTCTCTCTTGTTCACCATGCATGGAAAGACAACTTTACAATTATATATTTATGAAAATAACAATAATAAAAACTGACGTTTATTGAGTTTCATCTCAGCTGGGCATTGGTCTCAGTACTTTATGTAAATTATCTCACTTAATCCCAAAACAAGTCTATGATGTAAGTACTATTATTTTTCTTTCTTATTGATGAATAGACTAAGGCATATAGATGTGCTGATGTGCTGAAGGCCATATAACATGCATGTGGAACATCTAGACACTGGTAGAACCAGGACATGAGCACAGGCAGTCTGACTCACAGAGCTGCAGATTTTTAGTGAAGTGCAATAGACTCCAATATATTCACATAGGACACGTGTCTTCACAGCCCAAAGTAATTTCAGGTCACACAGGATTCCCTAGGGATGGTAACTCAGGTAGATTTGTCTTATATAGCTTCAAGGAACACACAAAAAAGATTACTTTAAGGCTCTTTGAGCTCTACAACACAGACTCTTGGTTTGACCCCAAGATTCTAATTTTCACCCATGTAACTATGTGTAACTATATGAGTAATTCTTCCTTGCTGTGTACAGACTTCCAAAAACATAATTATACCTTCCAAATGAAGCCATATCTTTGCCCATCAAAATGTGATGGTCGAGAACTTGTGCCTGCCTCTGGGGCCCAGTGATGAAGACAGCACTCAGGGACCCTGCCCAGATGCAGATTATTACGATTTAGTAGAGAAGACAGCCGTCGAATAAATGATTGTAAATAAAGAGAACAGGGTAAAGAAAGCAAAGTGCTCTAAAGAAAAGTACAAGACGCTTTTGAGAAAATGGAGGCAGAGGTAGCTAATTTCCTTTAAACCCATGGCATCCTTTTTGGAATTTGAACTGAATGCTTTCAAAATTGCCCCAAATCCTGAAATCACTTAATAAATATTTCTGAATTAATATCCTAGACAAGGGAAATGAGGTAATACTTGCAAACCAGAGAACACGTGGCAGCTTCTTTATACTCCCAATGTTGGGAGAAAGTTGAAATGAGCTCGAACAGAGAATGACAAGAAATGCAGGGCACATTTTGCTGTGGTTACAGCCCTCGCCACACTAGCTGGATTGTTTTGGGCCTCACTTTCATGAGGCTTAATACAATCAGGAAGAGCTTAGTCACCCAGCCAGGATAAATACCCCACCAGGAGCCTGATCAAGGAGAAACCAAAAACTAACCAGCCTGGGCTCTCTTGTGGTGCCCAGACACACATGTGGGCAGCTCCCCCAGCCAATAACTCTGGCTCCCTCTGGGGGCTCCCCATCCCACCAATCAACACATTCTTAAAGTAGCCTCAGGCTGCTGACGCTCATAATCAGACCTGGGTTGGATTGCAAACATCTCTATACTGCCAGTGCTGGCTAATGTGATTAGGCACAGAGCATTAGCCAAATAAAAGGGATGGGAAACAAGGAGCCAGAAAGACAAGGAGGTGGAGAGGAGGAGAGGAATGCACAGTCTGCACAAGGCAGGAAGAAATGGGGAAAGGCCTTGTATCACCCCGGAAGAGAGGACATTAAAAGTCAAGGGAACCCTCAAATCAAAATAATTTATTGCTGAGTCAAACAGCTATTCAGCAGTCAATGAATATCAAGCTCCTACTATGTGAAATTTTCCCTTATCATCAGCCAGTTCATGGCCTACCAGAAAGTAGACTCAAAACAAATACCATAAAGCCCTACACTTAAAGCATCCAAGATGGATGGATGCTTAAACAAATACCATAAAGCCCTATGCTTAAAGCATCCGCCATGCTTTCATAAGAGTTTTTGAAGGAGAGAATGAATGAATGGATATAAATAAACAAGTATCCAACTATAGGGTTAATTTCCTGTGTCAACTTGTTGCGCTATGGTGCCCAACTCTTTGATCAAACACTAGTCTAGATGGTGCTGTGAATGTATTTTTTAGATGAAATTAATATTTAAATTAGTAGACTGAATAAAGCAGATTATCTTCTATCATATGAGTATGCCCCACCTAATCAGTTGAAGATGTTAAGAGCACAAAGTGAAGTCTCCTGAAGAAGGAGGAATTTTGCATCAAGACTGCAACATTGCAATTCTACCTGAGTTTCCAGATTGCTAGCCAGCCCTGCAAATTTGTACTCACAACTGTAATATAATTCTCCCCTGGGTCTCCAGGCTGCTGGCCTGCCCTACAAATTCTGGACTGACTAGCCCCTATGATTGCATGCACCTCAAAAAATCTATACATAAGCTAAAATAATATATATCTATTAGATTGTGTGTGTATCCTACTGGTTCTATTTTTCTAGAGAAACCTGTCTAATACACCCATTAAATATGTCCATTGATTGTAAGGCAAGCCCAAATTCCAGAAATGTTAAAATGTGAAAAACTTGTACTTCTTAGAATTCAGGAGATAAGGTCACTGTAATTAGCACAACAACTTCCAGTGCACTGAGGATTGCCAAGGAAGACAGAGGATGCTATGGGAATTAGTGCAGAAATACCCGCATGAACCTGGCAGGGTCAGAGCGCTGGTAAGCAGAAATGTGAAGTACTAGAAGGCATTGCCAGCCAGAGGACAAAATGGGCTCAAGTGGCAGAAAAGAAAGGAGGCATTCTGGTAAAGAAGAAACCTGCATCTGCTGCCCACAGACATTCCCACCACTCAAAGCCAAGACCAACTTGCACTGCCGTGAAGGCTGGCCTCCTGCATGTGGCCCACCGGCCTCTTCTCCAGGCCCTGGAAGAGCAGAGCATCTCACCAGTGGGTGAAAGTCTCCGGCTTTTACATCTGAGAAAGAAAGCTGTGAGCCCACATCCCACTTGCACAATGCTAAAAGGGTTAATTCCCAACATCCCCCTTCCTCCCCCACCCTGTAAGTAGTGGCAATCTTTTCTAATCATTTCCATTTCTATTCCTCTTTAATTCTCCCACTCCCTTCTTTGTTTTCATGACCTGTGGGAACCTGAACTGCAGCTGGAGGTAGAGACTGCCTTTATACTTAAAGCAGATATTTAAGCAATTATCCTGTCACTGGGCCTTGCCTTGCCTCCTGCATATGGGTTGCTCCCAAGCAAGGCATTTGATTTCTCCTTTGTTCCCAGTGCACAGAGTAAAATTGTTCCAGAAAGCCCTTGCCCTTGAGCAATGGGACTGGGAAGATGGGGGTGAACTCTGCTGGGATCCTGGATGTCAGAAAGGAGGCAGGCAATGGTGACTTGGGCCACTTTCAACCTCTTTGACTCTATCCACTCCATGCTGCACAGGCTGTCTCCGTCCAGCAGCAAAGGTTCTGTGAGACAACTCATGGCTGCTCCTCATGACAGAAGCTCAGGTGGTGGGAAGGCCCAGCCTGTGATATGGAAAGTTCTGCCTGCTGCCTATGACTGCAGGTGCATGCATGCTCTCCTCTAGGGCTCTCCTAACCCTGCAGGAGAAGCCAGGGATCAGGCAGCCCAAGGAGAAGCAAGGATAGCCCCAAAGATTTGCTGTGACCTGAATGTGTCACCTCCAAGAAGGTGTTCATGAAGAACCACTGGTATTGGTTTCCTGTGGCCATTGCAACAAATGACCATGAACTGGATGGCTCAAAACAACAGAAAATGTGTTCCTTTACAGATCTGGAAGTCAGAAGCCCCAAACCAATAAAACAGGGATGAAATCAAGGTGTCAGCAGGGCCACACTCCCTTGGGAGACTCTAGGAGGGAGGGATAGTGAGATCTCTTCTTTACTTCTTCCAGCCTCTGGTGGCTGCCAGCATTCCTTGGCTTGCAGCATCATCATTCCAATCTCTGCCTCCTTTGTCACATTGTCTTTCCCTCTATGTCCATCAAATCTCTCTCTGCCTCTGTCTGATAAGGACACTTGTAATTGCATTTAGGGCCCACCTGGATAATCCAGGGTAATCTCCTCATCTCAAAATCCTTAATATAATCCCATCTGCAAAGACTGCCATGTGGGGTAACATTCACAGGTTCCAGGGATTGGGACGTGATGTTATAGTCTCACCAATGTACCACAACATAGCAGTCTCTTATGAGGTATCAACCAGAGTTCTTTGTCTCATGATCAAGAGAATTAAGGAGTGTGGACACAAAGTGTGAGATTGAAATGAAAGTTTAATAGACAAAAGAAGAAAGCTCTCCACTGTGGACAGGGGGCCTGGAAGAGGGCTGCTGTTTTTACAGTTGGATGCAAAGGCTTTTATAGGAAACAAGTAAGGGCTGGGCATCTCATTTGAATAAGGTGCAAATTTCTGGTAACTGCATCCTGTCCTCTTAATGTGCATGCAGGCCCTTAGCTTGAGTTAGTGACTCCATATTGCTTTGTCCCCCTTATTGCGTATGTGTCTCATGAGTTGGGGAGGGAGTTTTCCATTGGGGGCAAGCCCCCCTATGCAAGCTCCCCTATCTGTGCCTGCAGGCTGTTCTTTTGTTTTAAATGATTCAACTGAGGACCCACGCTAACTGCCGGCCTGACTGGGTTTTTTTTCCTTTCTCCTCTCTCACCTTCCCTCCCTACAACAATCTTATGCCTGCTTCTCTCAGAGTAAGAGACGGGACCAATAGATAAGATGGGATGGATTTCTCTCCTCTCCTAAATTCCTAGGTGTTGAGGGGAAACCAGGGTTTTACTAGATGAGCAAGGACCAGCTCCTTCACAGACACGGAGGTCGAAGAGAAGAGAAAGGAATGG
Source organism: Saimiri boliviensis (assembly GCF_048565385.1). Taxonomy (NCBI): domain Eukaryota; kingdom Metazoa; phylum Chordata; class Mammalia; order Primates; family Cebidae; genus Saimiri; species Saimiri boliviensis. Next base: position 77,753,682 of record NC_133449.1, on the reverse strand, counting down.
TTGGATTTAGTTTCCCATTGTCAAAAACATTGAGTAGAATTAGATCATGAAAAGATGTCTAGGCTTAATCTTATACAAAATCATTTACTAACAATGTGGCTTCGAACAAGTTAACCTGATGTCTCTAAGCTTCAGTTCCCAAACGTAAAATAGGTTCAATAATCCCTACCTCAGTAAGGAGTCATCAGGACTTATTTCATATTAACCATGTGCTGGATATCATGGTGAGCACTTTCTAAATATTTTCCAATCCTTACAGAGATTTATAAGTTAAGGTTTATTATTCTCATTTTACAGATGAATAAATAAAGATTCAGAGAAATTATATAATATGTCCTGGGGCCATACACCTTAAAGTCACTCACAGAGACTTACTTTGTAGCCAGGCCTGTCTGACTCCAAATCATAAGACAATCAGCCTAAAGAGAACTTAATCCTGGTCCTTATCCCTGGTTCCCATTAGAATCACTTGGGGAGCTTAACTTACGAAGCTGTGTGGGGCCATCCTGACCAACTGAATCAGAATCTCTAGCCATGGGGCTTGGGCATTTGTTGAAAGCTTCCCAGGTGAACAATGGGCAGCCAGGGCTGAGAACCTGTCAGATATGAGAGCCCCTCCCCCTCCTCATGCTGAATGAGGTCCATGCTTCCTTCCTCTTCAGGCTGGTTGGTCCCAACTGTTCATCCTCAATCAGCCCTTCCTGATAACTTTGATCTTGATCTAACAACAAAAACCCTTCCCTGCTGAGCAAAGAATATCCTCAATTAGGCCGGGTGCCGTGGCTGAAGCCTGTAATCCCAGCACTTTGGGAGGCCGAGGCGGGTGGATCACGAGGTCAAGAGATTGAGACCATCCTGGTCAACATGGTGAAACCCCATCTCTACTAAAAATACAAAAAAATTGGCTGGGCATGGTGGTGCGTGCCTGTAATCCCAGCTACTCAGGAGGCTGAGGCAGGAGAATTGCCTGAACCCAGGAGGCGGAGGTTGCGGTGAGCCGAGATCGCGCCCTTGCACTCCAGCCTGGGCAACAAGAGTGAAACTCCGTCTCAAAAAAAAAAAAAAAAAAAAAAAAAAGAATATCCTCAATTATTCATTCATTTGTTCACTCATCCATTGAATGAGTACAAACTCCATGTTGCTTGCTTTCTTTCTTTCTTTGAGATGGAGTTTTGCTCTTGTTGCCCAAGTGGAGTGCAATGGCACAATCTTGGCTCACTGCCCCGCCCCATGTTGCTTTCTTTCCAGCCCCTCGAACAGAACCTGGCTCTTAGTAGGCATAGTGAATCTCATTATTTCATTCAGTGTCTACTACAGGTCAGGTAGTTATAAAGGTTTCCTTGTTATGTACCCCTTAGATATGTTTTCTTTCCCATTGTATCTAATCTCCTCTGCCCCAAGAGGACAGGTCCCCTGGCTCCTAGTGAGGGCCTGACTCTGCTGTGCCTATTTCTGGCCTTTGTCACTGGCGGAAGGTTGAAACATGATCCCCCAAAAGAACACTACATCCCAATTCCTGGAATCTGTGAATGCTACCTTATGTGGAGAAAGGGTCTTTGCAGATGAGATTATGCGAAGGATTTTGCAATGGGAATTCTACTGGATTATCTGGGTGGACCCCAAGTACCATCACAAGGGTTTGTTTAGGAAAGATACAGAAGAAAGAGAGGCCAACAGAAGAGGGGACGGCAATGTGACCCTAAGGCACAGGTTGGAGCGATGTGGCCACTTGCCACCAGAAATGCCCACAGCCACCAGAGGCAATTCTTCTCTAAACCCTCCTAAGGGAGTGTGGGCCTCATGACATCCTGATTTTGGCCCAGTGATACTCACTTCAGATTTCTGGCCTTCAGAACTATCAGGGAATAAAGTCTGTTGTTGCTCATTTGTTAGATCAGCCACAGGAAACTAACACAATATTTATCCTGATTTTTACCTTGTGCCCACCTCAGAGCGCTAACCAAATCAGGCTTAACCCCTAACACCTGGTCCACTCCAGGCCAAGTTATTGTCCCACATAATCATTCCAGAGGGGCTTTTAATCTTCCTGCCAACTCCTGAGAGTGAGGGCCTGGGTTTCCTTGCTAGGCCAAAGGTCAGACTGCCAGATACAAAGTTTAGAGCAGGCGTCCCCAAACTACGGCCCACGGGCCACATGCGGCCCCCTGAGGCCATTTATCCGGCCCCCCGCCGCACTTCAGGAAGGGGCACCTCTTTCATTGGTGGTCAGTGAGAGGAGCACAGTATGTGGCGGCCCTCCAAAGGTCTGAGGGACAGTGAACTGGCACCCTGTGTAAAAAGTTTGGGAATGCCTGGTTTAGAGTTTGGAGGACAAGACCCTGGGTGAAAGTGGAATACAAGACTGATCCCAAGGAGCCATCAAAACAAGCAGGCTAGTCCCTTCCATGGACAGGATAGTTCACATCCTGGAGAGTTCTGGGGAGTAGAGATATGCAGAAATAAAACAAGCTTGGAGACTACAGTACAAAGTTCGAACTTCACACTCCCTCCACACCACAACTTCTCTTGTAGCCTCGCCATTTCACCTTATCCACCTTTGTAATGTGGTCCCATGATTTTCTGTGAAGTTCCTCACATTTACATAGCATTTACTGCTTTTGAAAAAGATTTCCACATCCACCACTTTATTTGAGATCCACCCTGTGAAGTAGGTGGGAGTGTTACCGTCCTATTTTACAGCAAAGGCCAGAAGACTGAACTGAGGTTGGACAGTTTGGTAAGTTAATGCAATAATCAGCTTAACACAACAGCAGGTCTCTTTACCTGCATCCAGTGCTCCACCCACTTCACTTCACCTTTTGCCTTCTGGGCCTCAAAGGCTTAAGTACAATAGGTACAAGTACAGAGAGGTTAGCAGACCAGTCAGGGCGACCAACAGCTCACTCTTCTACGCTCTTAGTAGAAGCTCATGCTTCTACTACACTTAATCCTCACAACAGCCCTAGGAGGCAGGCACTTTTCATTATCCTCATTTTATAAATGAGGGAACTGAGGCACAAGGAAATTTACCAATTAGTCCAAGTTTTAAGGGCTAGCACGTGGAGCAGCCAGGCTTTGAACCCAGGCAATTTGGCTCCAGAGTCTGTGCTACTAACCCAAAGGGAGCTAGTGTAGCACTACAGGAACTATTATCTTTAAGCTGGAACTTCTCAAAATATATTATAAACCAGTGATGTTCTAAGCACTCTTCAAAACAAAGAACCAAAGGCAAAATGAAACTAAATTAGCCTTTTAGAATGAAAGTGATATTGCTTTGGAATTCCTGTTGGAAACTCTTTCTACCAGATGTGTCTATTTGTAATGTGATCATCATTAGCCACACATGTTTGGGGCACACACGTGTGTGTGCGCGCGCGTGCGCGTTAGTTCATGTACTGTGAGATGAGTGGCAGACTCTCCAGATGGTTCACTAGAAACCTTACTTCAGGGCTCCCCCAGTGCTTCTGCTCCATCAAAGGAACTTTGAGTTTGGAGTTTGAGTAAATTAACAACATCCCTGTTCTTTATTTATCTCCCTTCTGACTGTGATAAATAGCCCTGGGGAATCCTTCCTATTTCTGGGTTGAGAAAAAAACGAAACATCTCTGCCTACATTTCACACCAATATGGTTCGTAGAGTATTTATTATAAGCTAGCTGTATTCTAGTGTTATAGTACATGTTTTCAGACTCCCAAATGTAATAAGTGTGCTTATCACCATCATTTTAAAGCCTTACTAATTACCTTAACCAGGTGGGGCAGGATGCCAGAGCTGTGTGGAAATAACTGTAACTTCCCTGTAAGAACTGGCAGTGTAACCCATGTGTCCAATGCATACAGCCTACTGATAAGAATATGCAGACACTGGCTGAAGGGTGGGTTTGGAAAGGTCTCCCCATCTAATCTCTTTATCATATAAATGTGAAACTGAGGTCCAGAGATGAAAAATGATTTGTCTAGGATTACAAAGCAACAGAATAGCAGTGCCTGCTTGTATTGGCACATTAGGTAACTTAGATGAACCTTCATATAGAGAACAATCTGAAAAGCTGGGCAATATTTTAAAAAATTATCTGGCACAAGAGATGTTCCAAGTAAGGAAAGAATTAGAAGACCAAGACTGAAAGAATAAAAAGGAAACCAGAGAAGTCAGTCTGAAATTTTAGTCTACTTTTCCTCCTGACTCTAGAGGCTCAGCCAACTCCAGTCAAGGTGGCTGACAAGTTTAAGAGTAAAATGTAATATAACCTTTGACAGACTATCTTATGGATATGAAAAATAATTATATTCATGACCCACCAAAAAAGAAGGGCTGATAAACTCCTCAGCTTTGGGTTGGGACATGAAAGGAACAGAGGCTTACCCTAGGAGTAAGGTTGAATAAAAAATAGACTAGATCTCACTGGACTAAAATCCAGATTTGAACCATTTATGCCTAATTATATTAAGGTGATATTGAATTTCAAAGGGACCCTAACTTTCAGTAAGACACAATTTAAATCCTCTCTAGAGGAAGATAACTTTATGCTGAGCCTCAATTTATCTCCAGTTTTTATATATAATACCTAATACCCAATCAAAAATAACCAGAAGGACTCAGATAATAAAGTTTTCAGACACAGACTTTAAAATGACTATGCCTAACCTATTCAAGGCATTTAAAACCAAGATGGAAAATTCTGCCAATCAACTGGAAACTATCTTAAAAATAAGAAAATGAAACTTCTAGAACTAGAAAATACAGTAACTAAAGTTTTAAAATCATGAATGGTTTTAAGAACAGATTAAATGTTAATTAGTAAGAGAGAAAATAAGTTGGAAGAAAACATCCAGAACAAAGGACTGAAAGAGAAATGATGGAAAATAGAGAAAAGAACATATGACATAAATTAGGATTTGTTTGCATAGGAAGAAAAGGTCTAAGCAGTATTTGTTGTCACAGAAGAAGAGGAGAGGAAGAATAGAAGAGGAGCATTTTTAATTTAATTTTTAACTTTAGAGCATTTTCCAAAGCTGCTGAAAGGCAAAAAGGCACAAATTCAGGAAGTACTTACCATGAATCTTACGCATTATTTTTTTATAAAAAAAAATAAATATTACCTAGACATCAGGAAAAAAAATTAACCAAAAAAAGGAGGATTCTTAAAAAGAAAAATTACAGAAACAAACATAGAACTCACATCTGACCTTTCATCAAAGAAAACACAAGCTTGATAATAAAGTAATAGTATTATAAAAGTGCTAAGAAGATAACTGCCATTCTACAGTCCTATACCCAGCTAAAATATCCTTCAAAACATGTCAGTGTAATCAAGATATTTTTCACACAACTAAAACATAGAGAATTTGTCAGTAGACTTGAACTAGAAGGAATGTTTATAGGCAGTAGCAAAGTGATCCCAAATGGCAGCCTAAAGATGCAATAAGACATGAAGAGCAACAAAAATGATAAACAAGTGGATAAGCTTAGTGAGAAGTTACTACATAAAATAATAATACTATCTTGCAAGATATATGTGTTAATTAAAATTTATGGTCATAGCGGCATATAAGTTGGAGGTGGGAAATATAAAGTGTTTTAGGGCCTTTGCTTTATTCAATAAGTGATGAAAGTTCTAATTTATGAATTTATGTTACATTTGTTTTATTAAATATATATGTGTAAATTTTTAATAACCACTACAATTATAACCAAGAATATACCTATAACAATCACAAAAATATAACTGGCAAGCTAATAGAAATAGAAATGAAATAATAAAGGACTAATGAGTTCAAAAGAACATAACAAAAGGAGAGAAAATGAAATCTATAGGTAAGACAAACAGAAAACAGTAAGAGTGTAGATTTAAACTCAAATAGATCCATAAATACAATAAAAGGCAAATGGACAAAATGCTCCAATTAAAAGAGAAAGATCATCAGACTGGATAAAAACCCAAAACCCAAAAAATGTGTGCTGCTTACAAGTGACACCATTTAATATAATCATACAAAAAGTCTGAAAACGTGGGAAAAGACATACTGGGCAAATACTAGCCACAAAGAGCTTGCAACGCTAAATTAATATCAAATGAGTAGAAATTTGAGGCAGAAATCACTCACTGAAATAATCAGAGACACTTCATAATGATAAAAAGTATTCAATTGACCAAGAAAGTACATAATTCTAAATTTACATGTAGGTATTAATATAGTTAGTCACCAGTGGGCTAGGTCCCAAGTGATGAAAAAAGAATATCCTTGGCTTTAGAGAAGTATCTTAAATGAAGACAAAAAAAGAAAAAAAGAGGAAGAAAAATGAAAAATAGATTAGGAAAGTCATGGAGCTAGGAAAGAGTTGCAGAGAGAGAAATTAAAAAGACAGTGGGTGTGGAGAAAAAGTCTAGGGAAAATGAAAGAGAGAGAAGAAAGAAGGCTAGAAAGGACAGAGAGCAAAACCTGAAAGTAAAGTTAAAATGTGTTAAGAGAAAAAGTATGAAGTCATTGAGATTCCATAAATGCACCTCCTTCTAGGAAGCTCAGCTCTTCACCCCCAGGGTCAGACCTTCCTGTGGCAAGCTGAGTGACAACTGCCTTCATTAATTTCAAATATCAAAATCAGAAATCAAAAGGGGAGCCGTCATCACCATAACCCCCTTTCTGGCCTCAGAACTTGCATACAAATTGTGATGTTCTCCACATTATAGGAGCAAGAACAATCACGCATTTCTCTTCTGCCCAGAAAAACCAAGAAGTGACAGATCACGTAGCCATGCCCTCACCTAGCCAGACTGCTAGGACCTGGTCCCGTGTATGGTCTCGTCAATGATAAAACCAGTGAGGCCTAAAGTTAGGACTCAACTAAAGCCTGAATTCAACTTTTGAACCATTTTCCACAGATACAAGCTGACTCCTGGGTGAACAGGCCAGGGAAGATGGTTTGAAAACAAATTTATTTCTGTTGTGCCCTATCTGCATGGAATGTTTGCTCTGTGTTGTCGTGCTTAAAAGTGCTTTGGGGATTTGGAGGTTTTTGTGGGAAAGGGAGGTGGGACAGAAGAGTCATCACTCTTTAAGCAAAGAGATTTGAATAACAATTTGAAAATACTGACTGGTGTGCAGGGCCTACAGCTGTAAGAACTCTCTATTGAGCCTATTGATGTGGTATTTGTAAAACTTAGGGCTTCTTCTTCTTCTTTTTTTTTTTTTTTTTTTTTTTTGATGGAATTTTGATTTTGTTTCCCAGGCTGGGGTGCAGTGGTACAATTTCAACGCACTGCAACCTCAACCTCCTGGGATCAAGTGATTCTCCTGCCTTAGCCTCCTAAGTAGCTGGGATTACAGGCACCCACCACCACACCCAGCTAATTTTTGTATTATTAGTAGTATTTTGTATTATTATTCACCATGTTGGTCAGGCTGGTCTTGAACTCCTAACCTCGGGTGATCCACCCACCTCAGCCTCCCAAAGTGCTGGGATTATAGGCATGAGCCACTGCACCCAGACAACTTATGGCTTCTTGGAGGATTCATTCATTTATTCAACCAGTAATGGTGAGCAAGGCAGATAAGACCCTATCCTAACAGAGCTTATATGCTAGTGGGAAGAACATGAAAAGTCAAATAAAACAATTACCACTTGTTATGAGATATCAGAACAGAGAATAACTGGAAAGACAGAGCGCCCTTCAGAGAAGGTTGACAGGAAAGGTCTCTCTGAGGAGGTCACACCTTGGCCAGGTGTGAATGAATTGAGAGCCAGCCATGTAGGAGCCAAACACAGCTTTTAGCAAGAGAGGAAGTATGAGAGAAGGCTAAGGTAAGAAGGGGGACTTCAGTGTGTTTGAGCACTAAAAGCCAAGTCCAGCCAGCTGGTGTGCACAGGAGGTACCATTTGAGGGGCCATCATGGTGGAGATTATGCAGAGCTTGCAGGCAGTGGTCAGGAGTTGGGTTTCACCATGTCAGCTATGGAAAGCTTCCAGGGTCTTCCAGGTAGAGGAGTGACTTGATCCATTCAACAACTGCAAAAGCCATAGGCTTTTTAGGGCAGCTGAAAAGCCTCAAGGGCAGCTGCAGAAGAAAAACTGTGAAACTTGAAGAATTCCTGGCTAAGAGTAGCTGGCCAATAGCCCCAGGAGACTCCCTGCCCTAAGACTCCAAAAGCCCAGCCTCTGCTCAGCTGAGATGGGCTAAAGGGATGGATATTCCTCAGGCAGGGGAGAGCCTGGACCAGTGACTCAATGGTTGTTCTTGTGACTGTAATTACATTGCTGAGGTTAACCCCAGATCCAGTAGTGTCAAAGTACTTCCAAGTATTGATTCTATCCAAAGGTAGGCAGCTAAATTTTACCCAGTGAGGAAATACTACAGGGTTAATCCAGGTAAATTTTGAACCTCAACCAAGTGAAGTAAACACAAACCAAATTTGAGTAGAGACACAGGAGATGGTGTTGTCAAGATTTTGGACCAATATTTCACTAGTGTGGTCCATGACTCATCTGCATCAGAATCAACTAAAGGACTTGCTAAAAATTCAGATTTCTGTTTTCATACAACTCAGATCTGCTGAATCCAAATCAAATGTGGCTTTGAGTTTGGAAGGACCCTTTGTGACAAATGCATTTTTGCCTGTCACATCATTGGCATAATATCTCATAAACATAGAAAAACACTATTGAATATGTGCTGTTAGTTTTCCAGATCCCCAGTGAACCCTGAGCATCCCTCTTATCTTAATGAGTCTCAAGGTTAATTTACAGAACTATGTATATTTAAATCCAGATATATAATTTAATCTATTTTATTTAAAAATAGTGTTGCTTACCATAAAACAGGATCCATGTCCTTTGCAGGGACATGGATGAAGATGGAAGCTATCATTCTCAGCAAACTATCATAGGAAGAGAAAACCAAGCAGCACATGTTATCATTTGTAAGTGGAAGCTGAACGATGAGAACCCATGGACACAGAGAGGGGAACATCACATACCAGGGCCTGTGGGGGGGGGGGGGGAGGGCATGGGGAGGGAGAGCATTAGGACAAATACCTAATGCATGCGGAGCTTAAAACCTGGATGATGAGTTGATAGGTGCAGCAAACCACCATGGCACATGGATACCTATGTAACAAACATGCACGTTCTACATATTATCCCAAAACTTAAAGTAAAATAAAAAATAATAATACTGTTGATTTAATATGCTTTTGTTGTTTTCTAACAGCTTTACTGAGGTATAACTGTTCTACAATAAACTATATATTTAAATGTATGTGTGATAAGTTCGACACAGAAATACATCCATGAAAACATCACAATTAAGACAGTATACAGCTATCACCATCGAAAGTTTCCTCATGCCCCTGGTAATCTCACTCTCCTGCCCCTCCTACTCCTTCATCCCATTCCAGACAACCACTGATCTGTTTTCTATCACTACAGATTAGTTTGCACTTTCTATATTTTTTGTAAATAGATTCACACAGTATATCCTCCTTTTTTGTCTGGCTTCTTTTACTCAACATAATTATTTGGAGATCCGTCAATCCTGCCTGTATTAATAGTTTATTTTTATTGCTAGGTGGTGTTCTATGGTATAGATATACCACCATTTGTTTATCCATTTTCCTGTTGATGGACAGCTGAGTTGTTTAGGGTTTTCAGTAATTTCAAACTAAGATGCTGTGAACACTCTTGGACAAATCTTTACATAGACAAAGGCTTGCATTTCTTGCTGGTATGTACCTAATGGATAGGTCCTCTGGCAGATGTACATTCAACTTTGAAAGCAACTGCCAAACTGTTTTCAATAGTGTTTTATTGATCGCTTTACATTCCCACCAATAGCTTATGACAGTTCCAGCTGCTGCTTATCTTTTCCAACACTTGGTATGATCAGCAATTTTCATTACAGACATTCCAATAGAGATACAGTGGTACTTAATTGTGGTTTTAATCTGTATTTCTTCTATGTTTTAATCTGCATTCCCCTTGAGCATCTTTTTATGGATTCAGAATCCATAAAATATATCTTTATATATTTTATAATATATATCATCAATATATCTTTTTTGGTAAAATGTCTATTTAACTTTTTACCCATGGTGCAAAGGGTAATTTTCTTATAACTGAGTTTGGAATTTCTTTGTATGTTCTGGATATGAGTCCTTTATCAGATAGGCAGTTTACAAATATGTGTTCTCTGCCTGTGCCTTGCATTTTCATTCTCTCAACAGTGACTTTGAAGAGTAGGAGTTTTTAATCAAATCCAATTAGTCAATTTCTTTTCCTTTTATGAATCGTATTTCTGATGTCATATCTAAGAAATCTTTCCCTAACCCAAGGTTAAAAGATGTCTTTCTATGTTTTCTTATATGGTATTCTTATAGGGTATTTTATATTTTCTTATAGGATACTTCTTAGAAGGTTATTTAGGTCAAGATTTATTTTGAGTTAATTATTGTACGTAGTGTGAAATGTGGGTTGAAATTCTTTGTTCTATTTTTTTAATATGTACATACAATTGTTCCAGCACCATTTACTGAAAAGAATATTCTCTAGGCACTGCATTGTCTTTGAACTTTTGTCAAAAATAGGCATATGTACATGTGTATCTGCTTCTCAACTCTACTATGTTCCACTGATTTGCTTGGTTATCTTTGCCCCAGTGTCACACTGTCTCAATTACTGCAGCTTTGTAATGAATCCTCCAATATTGTTCTTCTTTTTCTAAGTTGTTATGGTTAATCCAGGTCCTTGGATTGGATTTGTAGATCGTTTGGACAGAATCTTAACAATAGTGAATCATTTTATTGATGAACACAATTTATCTCTCCAATTATTTATGAACTCCTTAATTTCTTCCTTAATTTCTCTTAGGACTATTTTGTAGCTTTTGGAATACAAGTCTTGCATGACTTGTCATATTTGTTTGTAGTATTTTCCGTCTTTGATGCTGCTGTAAATGCTATTTTTTGTTTCAATTTTTCATTTTTCATTGTTCATTGTTAGCATATGGAAATGTAATTAGATTTTGTATCTCAATCTTTTTTTTTTTTTTTTTTTTTTTTTTTTTTTTTTTTTTTTTTGAGACAAATTCTCTCTATTGCTCAGGCTGGAATGCAGTGGCACAATCTCAGCTCACTGCAAACTTCACCTCCCAGATTCAAGTGATTCTCCTGCCTCAGCCTCCTGAGTAGCTGGGATTACAGGTGTGTGCCACCATGTCCAGCTAATTTTTATATTTTAAGTAAAGGCAGGATTTCATCATGAGGCTGCTCTTGAACTCCTGACCTCTGGTGATCCACCCACCTCAGCCTCCCAAAGTGCTGGGATTACAGATGTAAGCCACTGTGCTGGACCTGTATCTTGAACTTTTATCCTACAATTTTTTAAATCTTACTAGTTCTATAAGATTGTAGATTTCACAGAATTTTTCTACATGTGCAATCATGTCTTGCCCAAATAAAGACAATTTTTCTTCTACCTCTCTTATCTGGAGGATTTTTTCTTTTTCTAGCTATTTTGTACTTCCTAGACCCTCCAGGAAAATGTTGAATAGAGGAATGAACATCCATATCTTATTCTTTAACTGAGGGCAAATCATTCAGTCTCTTACAATTAAATACAATGTTAGTGGTAGATTTTTCATAGATGCCAATTATTGTTAGGATATCTACTTCTATTCTTGGTTTGCTGGACATTTAGAACAGAAAAGGATTTGATTTTTATCAGAAAGGTCTGGATTTATTTATTTTAGCATCTACTGAGATAATCATTTTATTTTTAAATTTTTAAATTTAAATTGTTAAATCGGTAAATTATATTTTTGTTAATGTTAAATAACACTGAATTTCTTAGATAAACACCACTTGTTTATGATGTATTGTTTGTTAAAGGGTCTTCAAAAAGATCATGGAAAGTGCATATTATGAAAAAAACTATGCATGGATTTTATTATTATTTTTTTTTTTTGCATCGAAATAAAGTTGTGCTAACTTGTTATAACATGTCTGAATAGAATCAAGTTTGAGGCACTAAGAAAGATATCAGTTGGGAAAAAAAAGCCCTTAAGAGAGTAACATGAATTCTGCTAAAATAGAAGCAAGAACAAGCATTAAATTTATGGTGAAGTTTGGATGGAAGAACAGTGAGATCATTGAAATCACTGACAAAGTTTATTGTCACCATAAGCTTTTTGTAAAGCTTTTTAAAGCTTATGGTGACAATACCCCAAAGAAATTATCAGTTTACAAATGAGTAAATCATCTTAAGAAAAGAACAAAATGACATGGAAAATGAAGCTCACACTGGCAAGCCATTTGCATCAACTTTTGAGGAAAAAAATCATCTTGTGTATGCCATAATTGAAGAGGACTGTTGATTAACAGCTCAAACAATGGCCAACACCAAAGACATCTTGACTGATTCAGCTCATACAATTCTGAATGAAAAATTTAAGTTGAGCAAACCTTCCACTGGATGGGTGTCAAAACTGTTGCACTCCCATCAGCTATAGACAGGAATAGAGCTTTCAACTGAAATTTTAAACAAGTGAGATCCTGAAGCATTCCTTTAAAGAATTATAACAGGAGATAAAACATGACTTTATCAATGCAATCCTGAAGACAAAGCACAATCAAAGCAATGGCTACCAAGAGGCGGAAGTGGTCCTGTCAAAGCAAAAGCAGATATCTGCTTTTGCATATCACTGTAATGCTGTCATACAGATTGAGTTGAAAAATATTTTTTCATCTTCAATTTTCTGGAAAAGTTTGTAAAAAATTGATATTTTTCTTCCTTAAATGTTTGGTAGAATTTCCCTCATGAAACCCTCTAGGACTGGAGTTTTCTTTGTGGGAAAGTTTTTAAATATGAGTTCAATTTTTAAGAGATAGGAATACTCAGTTTACTTATATTTTTGAATGAGGCTTAATAGTTTGTATCTTTCAAGAAATTTGTCCATTTAATCTAAGTTGTAGAATTGATTGACTAAAGTTCTCCTTTATTATTGTTTAAATAACTCTTTATTGATAATTTGTGTCTACTCTCTTTTTTTCTAGTTAGTCTAGCTAGAGGTTTATCAATTTTATTAATTTCCTCAAAGAATCAACTTTGGGTTTTATTGATTTTTCTCTATTCTTTTTCTAGTTTTTAAATTTATTTCCATTGTGATATTTATTAGTTTTTTTCTTCTTACTTTGGTGTTCTCTCTTTTTAATTTTCCAAGGTAGAAATTGAGGTCATTGATTTGTAACCTTTTTTGATATAGACATTTAGTACTATAAATTTTCCTTTAAATATTACTTTAGCTGCTTCCCACAAATTTTGATATATTTTCATTGTTGCTCAATTCAAAATAGTTTTTAACTTTGTTTTTGATTGCTTCTTTGACTCATGGGTATTTTTAAGTGTACTATTTAATCTCCAATACTGGGGGGTTGGGGTTGAAATATTTTCTGTTATTAAAGTTTTAATTTACTTGCCCTGTGGTCAAAGAATGATTTGATTTGGATTCTATTATATTTTACCAAGATTTGTTTTATGGTCCAGAATATAGTCTATCTTAGTAAACAGATATCCCATGGAAACTTGAAAAGAATATATATTCTGTTTTTGTTAGGTAGTGTGATCTATAAATGTCAATTAGAACAAATTCATTTGTAGTGTTGTTCAGGTCTCCTATATCCTTACTGATTCCCTATTCACCTATTTTATTGAGTACTAGAAGACAGCTGTTCACATTTGACTATAATTGTGTATTTATCTATTTCTTCTTGCAGCTCATTTTTACTTCTTGTATGTTTAGGATTGTAATACCCCATTGAGAAATTCACACTTTTATCACTATAAAATGATATTCTTTATTCTTGACAATATTATTTGTTCAGAAATCTACTTTGTCTGATATTAAAATAGCCACCCCTTCTTTCTTTTGATTAGTGTTAGCATAAAATAACTTTTTACATTCTTTTATTTTTGACTTATTTATGTCTTTAATTTCAAGTGGATTTGGGGAGTTTGATTTTTTATCAAATCTGAAAGTTGTGACTTTTGGTTGGAATATTTACATTTACTGTGATTAATAATACACTTGGATTTTAATCTACTATATTGCTATCAGTTTTCTATTTGTCCCATCTGTTTTTTAAATTTCTTTCCCACCTTTTTTTGAAATAATTGAATATTTGTAATAATTCCATTTTATTTGGATTGCTGATTTGTTTTTGTTTTTGTTTTTGTTTTTTGCATTTTAGGTTTTGGGGTACATGTGAAGAACATGCAAGATTGTTGCATAGGTACACACATGGCAGTGTGGTTTGCTGTCTTCCGTCCCCTCACCTGTATCTGTCATTTCTCCCCATGCTATCTCTTCCCACCTCCCCACCCCCGTCCCTCCCCCATTTCCCCCCAACAGACCCCAGTGTGTAGTGCTCCCCTCCCTGTGTCCATGTGTTCTCATTGTTCAACACCCGCCTATGAGTGCTATAACTATTTATTTTGTTATTTTCATAGTTTTTAAGGATTTATCTTATTCATCTTTAACTTATCACAGTCTACCTTTGAATAATATGCCATTTTATGAATGGTACGTGATGGTTAATGTTAAGTCTTAACTTGACTGGACTATGAGATTCTCAGATAGCTGGTAAAACTTTATTTCTGGGTGTATCTGTGACAGTATTCCTGGAAGAGTTTAGCATTTGAATCAGTAGACTGAGAAAGAAGATCCATTCTCACCGTTGGGGATGGGCATCATCAAATCTGGTCAGAATCCAAACAGAAAGACAGGTGGAAGGAGAAAAAACTATCTCTCTCTTCTTGACCTGGGATACAATATTCTTTTGCCCTCAGATAAAAGAGGTCCTGCTTCTTGAGCCTTCAGACTCTGGGACTAACACCAGAACCATCTTTTTATCCCCTTACACCTTTGACTTCTCTGGTTCTCATCCTTTGGACTCAGACTGAATTATACCACCAGCTTTCCTGGTTCTTCAGGTTGCAGAAAACATATCATGAGACTTTTTTGGCTTCCATAATCACATCTCAATTCCCATAATAAATCTCCTATTATATATCTATATATACATATCCTTCTGGTTCTGTTTCTCTGGAGAACTTGGACTAATACTTTGCTACTCCAGAGGTTGCAATGTGAGGACTGCTTAAGCCCAAGACTTTGAGGCCAGCTGCATAACACAGCAAGACCCCACCACTTAAAAAAAAAAAAAAAAAACAAAAAACTATTGTATTAGTCTATTCTCATGCTGCTAATGAAGACATACTCCAGACTGGGTAATTTATAAAGGAAAGGCATTTAATTGACTCACAGTTCCACATGACTGGGGAGGCCTCGCAATCATGGCAGAAGGTGAAGAAGGAGCAAAGTCACATCTTATATGGCTACAAACAAGAGAGCATGTGCAAAGGAACTCCCTTTTATAAAACCTTCAGCTCTCATGAGACTTATTCATTATCATGAAAACAGCACAGGAAAACTACACCTCAATGATTCAGTTATCTCCTACCAGGTTTCTCCCATGACACATATAATGGTATAATTACAATTCAGAGTGAGATTTGGGTGGGGATACAGATCCAAACCATAACACCTATATACTTAATTTTTCACTGTTTATCATTTCTAATGGAAATTTTATCCATTATTTCTTCAATTTGTTTTTATCCTGCCTCTCTCTCCTCTATAAGGTCTTCACTTACACATAGACTACTTGGAATTGTCTCACAGTTCATTAGCATTCTGTTTCTCTCTCTCTCTCTCCCTCTCTTTTTTTTTTTTTTTTTTTTTAGATAGAATCTCACTCTGTCACCCAAGCTGGCAAGCTGGAGTGCATCTCAACTCACTGAGGCCTCTGCCTCCCAGATTCAAGTGAGATAGGGTTTTGCCATGTTGGCCATGCTGGTCTTGAACTCCTGACCTCAAGTAATCTGCCTGCCTTGGCCTCCTAAAGTGCTGGATTACAGGCATGAGCCACTGCACTCTGCCTCAATCTGTTTTTCTATCTGGGTTTTATCTTAGATAGTTTCTATGCCTACGTCTTCAAGTTTACTGACACTTTCTTCTATAATATCTAATTTGCTATTAATCTCATTCAGTGTTTTTTTTTTTCTATTGGATGTTGTAGATTTTATACCTTCCATTTTTCTACCTAACATTCTTAATCTTTTTGCTAGTTTTAAACTTAAAACAGTTATAATTGTTTCAGTGTCCTTGTCTATAAATTCTATCATCTGTGTAATTCCTTAGTTGGCTTCTATTGATAGGTTTTTCTCTTCGTGGGACATATTTTTCTGCTTCTTTGCATGTCTCGTAATTTTTTATAAGGTTGCTAGACATTGTGAATTTTACCTTGTTGGGTACTGGATATTTTTACATTTCTATAAATATTTTGAGCTTTCTTCTGTGACACAATTAAGTTGCTTGGAAACAGCTTGGTCCTTTCAGGAATTTTTTAAGCTTTGTTAGGTAGAATCAACATTTAATCTAGAACTAACTTTTCTCACTACTGAAACATAACTCTTCTGAGTACTCTACTCAATGTCCTATAAATTATAAGGTTTTTCCACTCAAAATGAAAGAAATAGAGACTATTCCTGGCCCTATATAATCTTCAGAGGTATTTTTCCTCTAATTCTTTTAGGTAATTCTATCTCTAGCCTTGCATAGCACCCTCAACGCATGTGCTGATTAGCACTGCTCAATAGATAATATGAGTAAAACCCTCTATAGAGCTCTGGAGCTCTTTCTCTGTGAAAGTCTCTTCACTCTGCTACTCTACCTTGTGAACTCCAGCTACCTTGCTTCCCCAGACTTCCAGTTATGTCTTCTAAGGAACTTGCCACAATTCACTGGGTTTCCCTTCCCTGTACCATGACCTGGAAACTCTCTCCAGGCAATAAGCTGAAGTGATCATAACATTCACCTCATTTGTTTCCCATATTTTAGGAATCTCCATCCTTTGTTGCCTTTATGTCTAATGACTTGAAAGTCATTATTTTGTATATTTTGTCCAGTTTTATAGATGTTAAAGGTGGAAAGGTAAACCTTATTCCTGTTACTTCATACTAGTTGGAAGAGGAGGTCCTGAATGTACCTTTATCATAGCACTTCCTACATCTGTCCATATAACGGCCCCTCACAAGACCATACCTTCTTTGAGGTTAGGGAATACTTTACTCACTACTAAATATATAAAATACATCTCAATCATTCCCACTCTAGCATTGACATAGAAGAGAGAACTCTTCTTTGTTTAATATAGGGCATGGGAATTAGGATTTCTGGATTCTGATCCTGCTTCTACCACTAAAGAACCTATATAGTTTTGGAAAAATACATAATCTTGATAGTTTTTGATAATGAAATGAGGATAACTGCTCTTGCTAATTTCACAAGATCACAAGGATGAGCTTTCTAAGTGCTAAAAAATCAGCCCAACACAAAGATTATTGAAGGCAATAACAAGAATCTCCCAGAGTGCCTAAGAAATGACCATACCTGGAAACACATTTTTGAAGTTAATATGACTGAACATTTATCAACATTACTTTCCAGAATTGTAAAGTGCTAGAACTGGGAAGGATTTCTCCACATTTTACAGTTAGGAAATCTGAACCCAGAGGGTTAACTGATCTCTTCAAGGACATTCAGACAGTCAGTGACAGAACTGGGAGAATGGCTCTCCTCATCATAATGTCACACCTTTCTGTCTAAACCAACTCTTTCTTATTTTTTTCATTGATTTTTTTTTCACTTATTCTTTGGCATTCCTGATGATTTCACAATTTCAGTGGGGGACATTTCCATGGATGTAGTAGATTGCAATGTCATAAATTTTTTTTAAAGTTAACTAATCCAAAGGTCACAGGCATAATGATCATAGTAGGCATTAGGAGGATGACTTACAGATGCAGGGAATATTCAGCAGCAAGTGGTCCTCTGGCAGTTAATGGTGTTAATTCTATGCCACATGCTGAAGTTTGAAGCTGGAACATTATTAGGGAAAGAAAACCCAAGACCAGTGTATTCATCTGTTTTAACACTGCTATGAAGAAATACCCAAGACTGGGTACTTTATAAAGGAAAAGGGTTTAATTGACTCACAGTTCCACAGGGCTGGAGAGGCCAAAGAAAATTTACAATGAGGATGGAAGGGGAAGCAAACACGTCCTTCTTCACTTGGCAGCAGAAAGGAAAAGAAGTTCAGAGCAAAGGGGGAAAAGCCCCTCACAAAATTAAGATCTCATAAGAACTCATTAACGTGTGAACAGCATGAGGGAACCATACCCATGATTCCATCACCTCCCACAAGGTCCCTCCCCCAATACATGGGGATTATAACTCGAATTACAATTCAAGATGAAATTTGAGTGGGAACACAAAGCCAGACCATATCAATCAACATATTTTACTATGTAACTAACCAGAGGTCATCAGAATTAAAAGAAGCACCACTATGTCTTAGGGAAGACCCTGACTGATCAAAACCAAGGGCTTGACAGATGAAAGTAATACAGGGCAGGAACTGAAGGGAAAAGAGTCCAGAGATATGAATACAGAAAGAAATCTTCTTAGCTTCCAATCTACTGAACTTCCTCTATTGAACAGGCCCCAAAAGCACAGACCACAAAAACGGAAAAATCAGAAAATAAGGTCCTCCAAGACACAATGTAACATAAGTCCAAGGGACCTTCCTGGAGCTGAGGTCAAGTGGAAGATGAGACTGGCAGGAAGACTGGAAGTATTCGGCACTCATATTTTGCTTGAGTTGTGCCAAAGATGCAACATGGTAATGGATTTTTCCATTATAGTATCCTAGATCAGCAATAACCAAAGCATCCTTTAGAACGAACCCTCTTGTTATGGGTTGATGGTGGAATGCAAAATTGTTCCCTGGCTTCTGAACATTTCTTACAAGCAGACTCTCTGCTAGAGGAGCCCAACAAAGGGTCTATGCAGCCATTCACACTGTGATCTTTGAGAATGCACTGCCCCTCAGTTGTTTAGGGTGCAACCTCAAAACTGTGTGTGGTAGCCCTGCTCTGATATTTTGAGACATGGTACATAGGAGCTATTTGTTGTTCCACATAACTAACAAGGACTCCAGTGATCTTATAAGACACTTCTTCAGTTCAAGCTCTAAAGAAAAACATTTATCTTTCTCTTTGGCCAATTTGTGGGTTTCTGATATCTGGTCTGCAACACTGAAAAGAATAAGGTCCAGCTAAGTAGAAAAATATCTTTATTCAGAAGCAGATAAAAATTATGCATTTAAAGACTGAGGAAACAAAATTTCACATGGATATAGATTGTGTATTTGTGTATTGGGATAGCTTAGATTATGCTGCAGTGATTTAAAAAAAACAAAACAAAACAAAACAAAACAAAACTTCAGTGACACAAAGCTACAAAGGTTTATTTCTTGTTCACACCATGCATCCATGACAGATCAACCAGGGGCTCTCACTCCAAGGCCCACGCTGAGGGAGCAGCTACTAACTGGAACTTTGCCAGCAAATACGACAGAGAAGGAAAAGAGAAGACTTGTTTCTCACAGCTTCTATCTAGAAGTGCACATATTGGCTTTAGTTAACATTATCAACCAATGCAAGTCACATGATAGCATCTGCCAGCATTCAGGAAGTGGAATTCTCCCCACAAGGAGGTGAACTGCTAATTGGTGAACAATGGTTCAGTTAAGCCAGCGTGAGAAGAAAAGTTTTCAGGGAAGCCAGTCTAGGATGGTGACCTAATGTTTGGGAACAAGATTTATTTTTTATTCCTTCATTTGTTCATTCATTCATTCACTTAATTAGACCACTACTTACTTAGAGTGAGGGGAGAATACTGCCTTGCTCAGGAGATGCAAATGAGACCAGCCACAAAATTACAAAGAAATAGACTAAGAATCAGCAAGAAACCATGAATCGCACTGAACACAGCGAGAGAAAATGTAGAAAGCAATAGCAGAGATTGGGCAGAGGAAGGAGAACCCAGTGAACTATCAAAAGCGCATCAGTGAGGGACATTGGAGGAGCAGGGAGGACATCAGAAAGGACAATAAATTGAAATTGAGACCTGTCCCTAGACAACAGCCATCAACTGCCCTCAAGTAGGAGTGTCTGGACACAGACTCCTGGACCCCGAAGGCACTCTTGCACACTCACCAACAGACCAGTGCGCTTCCCGACGAGGCAGCAGACCACTCCATGGCCCAGACGCCCTCCTGGGACAGCCAGCGTCTTCCTCTCCCTTTTCCAACTTGAATGGCAATTAGGAGAAGGTTAACTGAGTGTCTTTCTCCCAGGAATCCTCTTCCACTTTTCAAAATCACAGCGTTAGCAAAAGAAAATCCCAGCTTAGGCTAACAGGTAGGAACGTGGTGTAGCCCTGGGAGCTGCTGTTGGAAGTGGGGAGATTGGGTGAATCTTCCCAGCGGGAGGTTAATACTCATCATTCGGAGTTGCAGCTGAGGCCCATTTGAGTGACAGGCAGCCGGGAGCTGAAAGAGCCGCTCAGATCCCAGAACTGCTGGCATGCGGGCTTGAAAGAGATTTATTTCAGGATAATTAGCTGGGAGTATTAAAGGTGGCCAGGAAGATCTGCAATTACTGTTTAGCAAACAGAAAGAAGACATACACGTGCAAAAAAAAAAAAAATTAAATTAAAAGACCCAAATTTTTTCCACTTGAAAGTTGTTGAATAATTGAAAAAAAAAAAAAAAAGAGCTCAAAGCAACTTCATTGCATTGACACACATGCAAAAGTGTTAGCGGAGGAAGGAAGAGGGAAAAGGGAGGAAAGAATGGAGTCTTGGGTGACAAGGCTGATGGCAAAAGTATTCTCACCGAAATTGAGTATTTGGTGGGCAGAATCTTACGGCAAATTGTTCTCACATCAAATGGAAAGTTTTCGCACCTCTTTCCTTTTTGCTGCTTTTTACCCACACAAAAAGAACTATGTCAACACTAGTATTCCTTCAGTTTAAAAGAACATCAAATCAAATCCTAAAGTGCAAGTATCTGAAACAAGAAGTTTCACATTTCTCAGACATTTCGAAAGAAACAATGAAGAAGACGGAGGGAGGAAAGAAAAGAGGGAGAGAGGAGGCCCTGCCCCTTCATCCTGTGTGCCCTAGAGGAAATCCGCACCTTCATCTGTAGCCAAAGGAACTGCCAGCCCTTCGCCTTTCAGAGTTGGAGTTGGAAGGCTGAGAGATCTCCTCCTCCTGTTTTCTACTTTTGCACGCTGGTTGGAGACGAGGTGGTCCAAAAAGGGAGACAGTATATTTTTACCTCGTTCTATCATGAGAGAACCAAGTATAGAATTTTCTAAGTAGTCTGATTAGTGACAGTTTTGTTCCTTCTTTGGGACAGACAGATTGGAGGGCGTCTTCCTCGCCACATCCGGTCACCAGCCTTGGTCAAAGCAGTAAATACAACTGCACCCATCACAAGGCTTCATTTCTGCAGTGTGCCAAAGAGGGGCCCAATGGCTCCTGACCACTCACAAATCCACTCACTAGAGATGCATTCATTCCCTAGCTTTTAAATGTTCACCCCCTGGTGTGTCCCCTTAAAAAGGCTCCTTGGAAAGTGGAGCCTTACATTTTTATCAGCTGAGATATTGGCCCAGAGTCTTCCAAAAGGCTTCAGAAATAAATGCCAGGTCCCTGGTTGAGGGATCTGAGGAAGAGGCACCAGGAGAGGAGTGGGCAGAGCAAAGGAAAGGAAGGCCGCATTGACTCCTGGGTTTGCCATGTTCTCAAACCTGGTCAAGAGAAAATGCCACACTAACTATTCATAAGGCCGGTGGCTTCACAAAGAAAGACCCAGTCCCCGGTCTTGCCTGCTTACATCTTGATGAAAAGACCTACAAAATGTTTAAATACATGAAACAAGAGTTTATATTATTTATAAAAACATACATATATAGTAAAAGTACAAAGTGTGCATGGGAAGGATACACACAAACTTCTCAGAGGGTTGAGGCCTGGGATTCAGCTCTGGCAAGTCTTCATCAGCTTCTGGTGGGGGCCAGGAAGCTTACAATCACGGTGGAAGGTGATGGCGAACCAGCATATCACATGGTGAGAGCCGGAGCAAGTCAGAGAAGGATGGAGAAAGTGCCACACTCTTTTAAACAAACAGATTTTGGGTGAACTAACTGAGCAAGAACTCACTCATTACCAAGCGAATGGTGCTAAGCTATTAATGAGCAATCTGCCCCCATGATACAATACCCTCCATTAGGCCCTGCCTCCAACATTGGAAGTCACATTTCAACATAAGATTTGGAGGGGACAAACCCAAACCATAAAAAGTTAGTAACACCAAAGGGAAATGAGGAAAGGGAAACTGCTTAAGAAGAGCTATGTGGGGAATCCTGTTCTGTCATGCATTCACGTGTCCCAAGGAAGGTGTGAGGTTAACCTGGGAAAGTTCCCTTCTCACATACATACCTTGATCTTTCATGACTCCTCCCATTATGTGGTCAGCCCTGATTTCTTGCCCTATGATGTCCTGCAGCTACAGAGAGAAGTCTCCTTTTCTTCAGGCCTCCTTTCCTCCTAAGATCACAGCCTCAGACAGGGAGAACAGTGTCTTCGGCCTGTTCGAGACTCCCCATTAAGCCTATCTCAGAGCTGAGTTCCTGTAGGCATGCAGTAGTGAAATGGGATTCCGAAAGAAAATGAGGTTCCGTTTTTCAGGCAATTGGGAACAATTAGCCAATATTTAGGGATGTTTGCTAGAGTATTGTTTACAACAGGAAAAAATGGAAATGATCTAAGTATTTATCAATAGGAAATGATTTATTTGAATTATAGCATATCAGTAATATGGGAGTATTTTACAAAATAAGGAATGAGATAGAGTTTTGGAATAATATCCTAAATATAGTAAATAAAAAATGTAAATCCGGCCAGGAGCAGTGGCTTATGCCTGTAATCTCAGCACTTTGGGAGGCCGAGATGGGTGGATCACGAGGTCAAGAGATCCAGACCATTCTGGCCAACACGGTGAAACCCCATCTGTACTAAAAATACAAAAAAATTAGCCAGGCATGGTGGCATGTGCCTGTGGTCCTAGCTATTTGAGAGGCTGAGGTGGAAGAATCGCTTGAACCCAAGAGGTGGAGTTGCAGTGAGCCGAGATTGCACCACTGCACTACAGGCTGGTTACAGAGCAAGACTATGTTTCAAAAAAAAAAAAAGTGTAAATCTTACTTTAAATACATTTACACTAAAAAAAAAAAAAAAAAAAAAAAAAAAAAAAAAAACCCTTTGAGCACTCAAGCCAGACCAGTGGCTCACACCTATAATCCCAGCACTTTGGGAGGCCGAGGTGGGTTGATTACTTGAGTCCAGGAGTTTGAGACGAGCCTGGCCAACATGACAAAACCCCATCTCCACTAAAAATACAAAAATTAACGAGGAATGGTCGCGCACACCTATAATCCTGGCTACTCAGGAGGCTGAGACAGAGAATTGCTTGAACCTGGGAGGCAGAGGCTGCAGTGAGGCGAGATAGCACCACTGTGCTCCAGCCTGGGCAATAGAGCAAGACTCTATCTTAAAAAAAAAAAAAAAACCTATATATATAGTACATATACATCTTTACATAAATAGAATCATGACTGGAGGGCTATATACAATAGTAGTCATTATTTTGGCTTCTATCTCCCTGTGTTTGGCCATTCTCATGTTGCTATAAAAGAATGCCTAAGACTGGGTAATTAATAAGAAAAAAGGTTTAATTCAGTCATGGTTCTGCAGGCTGTACAGGAATCTGCTTCTGGTGAGGGCCTCAGGAAGCTTACAATCATGGTGGAAGGTGATGGGGAACCAGCATATCACATGGTAAGAGCAGGCGCAAGAGAGATCGAGATGGAGAAAGTGCCATAATTTTTTAAACAAACAGATTTTGGGTGAACTAACTGAGCAAGAACTCATTCATTACAGAAGAAATAGCACTAAGCTATTCATAAGGGATCTGCCCCATGATACAATACCTTTCATTAGGCCCCATCTCCAACATTGGAAGTAATGTTTCAACATAAGATTTGGAGGGGAAAAACCCAAACCATATCACTCTCCAGCCCCAACTCCTGTGTCCTGCCAGGATTCCAGGGTCATACAAAGCAATATCTTCCATGTGGCCCCTCCAACCTTTGGTCTACTCTGGTTATTATCCAAAAGACACAGGAATCATTTTATTGTCTTGGGACATGGGAGTCTTCACAGACTATCCCAGTAACCAAAGTGCCTTCTTGGGTACAAGAGGCAATTTACTCCTTCCTTAGGCCTTTTCCCTGCCGAAGGAAAAGTTAAAGGTATGAACAAAGTCCCACCCCTTAGAACCTGTTTCTGGTCCTGGATTACCTCCCAATCTTCCTCTCCCAAGGCTTCTGCCTATTTTCCCCATCCCACTGTGCCCTCACCCCCAAGGAATAATCCCATCAAGTTGCCAAAGCTTTGAGAAAGAGAGGTTAGGGGCAGAAAATTTCTGCTTTGTCTTTATAGTGTGAAGCTGGGTGTCTTCCTGGAATGGGAGAAGGTAGCAGAATTATAAGAGAAAACAAATTAATATCTCTATAAATTATCCTGCCATAGATGGATAGATGGACAGATTAGACTGAGGAAAGATTGGTAGGTTGACAGATAGATGATTGATAGAGCTAGACAGGCAGAGATAGATAGATAGGCAGATAGATAATATGGAGTATTAGGATTCTTTAGAGAAAGAGAACCAGCAGGATGTGTATAGAGAGATACAAAGAGGTTTATTTTAAGGAATTGGTTCACACAACTGTGGAGACTTGGTAAGTCCAAAATCTTCAGGGTGGGTCAGCAGGGTAGAGACCCAAGGAAGAGCTTCCCTTTGCATCTAAAGGAGGTCTACTAGCAGAATTCCTTCTTCTTCCAGAGAGGTCTTTGTTCTATCAAGGCCTTCAACTAGTTGGATAAGGTCCACCTACATTATAAAGAGTAATCTTCTTTATTCAAAGTCACAGATTTAAATGTTAATCTCATCCAAAAACCACCTTCACAGAAATATCTGGAATAATGTTTCACCAAATATCTATGCACTATGGCCAAGTCAAGTCGACATAAAATTAACCATCACAGACAGGTAGGTAGGTGGAAAGATACATGTTAGATAGATGGATAGGTGGGTGGCTAGATGAATAGATGAATGGATAGATAGATAGATAGATAGATAGATAGATAGATAGATAGATAGACAAATATAGCTATAGAAACACATGAGAGATAGAGCTAGAGATGATAGAGACTGAGATTCATGGTTTCTGAAAAGATTCATTCCCACGCCAAATACCCTGGGTGAGAATTGGGAATATATTTCTTAATTGTTCAAATGTTTTATAGTGAAAATGTCCTGATAAATTATTTGCTCTGTGTGTATGGGTGTGTGTGTGTGTGTGCATGCACAGGTTATGTTTAAAGAACAAGGATTCTGGAGGGAAGAAAGGGAAAAGAATGCTATTTATTCCTTCAAACTGCTGGCAAAGGAGTTCTGTTGTCCTCTGCTCCTTTGTAAAAGGTTAGTGTTACAGTCACCTATCAGATGCCAGGCACGTGCTAGGTACCAGGTGTGGGAAAGTGAACAAAAGGGAAGGGCTGAATGCCTGGAATATACATTCATATTGTTTAATCCTAAAATAGCTCCATGAGGTAAATATTAATGCCTCATTTTTGTAGATGAGAACACTTTTATAGATGAGGTGTTGTTAAGAAAACATCCCTAGGTCACACATTCTCCCCCAGAGCCTTAGTGTGTTGGTCCCCAAATCTCATGCTCTGCTTAGGACAAACACCGGACTCTCTCTGCAAAGGGCATCTGTGTCTCTTAGAAATTAACACAACAAGCATGTTGCAGCTTTTTCAAAGAGACTTCAATTTTCCTCCTGCAGCCCAGATAAACTTTCCACTGCCTGTGGACCCTGGCTGCGGCTGGCAGCCGCTCCAGCACAGGCGTGCCAAACGCAAATAAAGTTCGAAGGACAAACTCAGCCAGAAAGCATCAGAGCTTTCCATCCAGCATCCAGACTTATTATTTCTTATTATTTCTCAAGAGCATCCACTGCTCTTTTAAAAAACAAGGGTCCTATTTTGTGAGCTGCTCAATGGTCTATTTTAAACTCATGGCTGTGTTTGTTTACGTTCAATCCTAGGCCTTGGCCTTTGCAATAAACCGCCACTGGCATCGTGCAGAAAGCTAGCGGAGACTGCCATATCACTGTTTACAGCTTTCTCACTTCAAGAAAGGGGTGGAAATCGAATATTTGCAATTGTCCAAATTCTGAGAGGGCTCTAGAGAGGAAAAACAGTGCCAAGCTGACAGGTCTAAAAATTTCTGAGGCAGGAGTGAGTCGTATCTAGGGGTTGAAATGGAAAACGGCGAATTCTCCTACACCGAGGGAAACAATAAACAGGTTCATACATTCAGCAAATACTCGTTGAGCACACACTGTGTGCCAGGCACTGTCCTAAGCACTCAAACACAGCAATGAACAAAATAAAGAAGCCGCCCATAGGAAACTTATATTCTAGTGAGGGAAAGCAAACAATAAACAATAATTAATAATGTTATATATTATGTTTGCAATAGATGAATAATAATAATTAATACATTGGAGACGCTTCAGGTGCTTCTCATAGAAGTTCAAGACTTTTTGAAAGAGAAGGCCAGATCCTAATGTGACATTGGCCAATCATTTCAGAATTGTGACAGCTGAACTGTGAGTACTGTTGGAGTGATTTTTATCACCTCTTCAACTCTCCTCATCAATTTGGCCCATGTGTCTGCTGACCAAGGCGGGGCTTCAGCATAACAGGGAAGGAAGCCAGACTGATCCTCCAAGACCTCCAGACCTCCCCCTACAGCATGCCCTCCCTTACCTGGAGAGAAGAAACCTTTGATCTCCACACTGACATCAGCAAGACCTTCACTCTTACACCCTTCAGCCCCTCAGGTCAGAGAGAAAACGAGCTGATGCAAACACAGTTTACAACTGAATGGGCTCTGGTTTGCATCCCATAAGTATTTTCTTTTTCTTCTCTTACTATTTTTAATTGATACGTAATAATTGTACACATTTATGGGGTACGCTGATATTTCTATACCATACATGCATATAATATGTAACAATCAAATCAGGGCAACTGGCCTATCTATCACCTCAATCACTTGTCATTTAATTATTTTGTTTGTGTTGGTAACATACAAAATCTGCTCTTCGAGCCAGTTGAAAATACAGAATGAATTGTTCATTATTGTCACCCAACAGTGCTCTAAAACACTAGAATGTATTCCTAATATCTAGGTATAATTTTGTGTCTGTTAACCAACCTCTGGCTAGCCCCCCTGCCCCACTCACCCTTTCCAGCCTCCAGTAACCACTATACTACTCTATATGTTTATGAAATTAACTTTTTAAGTTTCTGCACACAAGTAAAACATGCAGTATTTCTCTTTCTGTGCCTAGCTTATTTTACTTAACTCAATGTCCTCCAAGCTAATCTGCATTGCCATGAATGAAAATTTTTTTATGGCTGAATAGTATTCCACAGTGTGTATATACAACATTTTCTTTATCCATTCATCTCTTAAGGATGCTTGCGTTGATTCCCTGTCTTGGCTATTGTGAATAGTGCTGCAATAAACACGGGAGTTCAGATATCTCATCAATATACTAATATCCTTTCTTTCTGCTATATATTTAGCAGTGGGATTGCTGGATCATATGGTAGTTCTATTTTTACCTTTTTGAGGAACCCCATACTGTTTTCCATAATGGCTGTACTAATTTACATTCCTACCAACAGTGTTCCCCCTTCTCCACATTCTTGCCAGCACTTGTTATTTTTTTGTCTTTTTGATAATAATCATTCTAACTAGAATGAGATGATATCCCATTGTGGTTTTGATTTGCATTTCCCTGATGATTAGTGATATTGAGCATTTTTTATATGCCTGTTGACCATCTGTATGTTTTCTTTTAAGAGATGTCTATTATGCTCATTTGCTCATTTTCCAATCAGATTATTTGGTTTTTGCTGTTGAGTTGTTTGAGATCCTTGTATATTCTGAATATTAATCATTAGATTAATCATTAGATTAATATTGGATGAATAGTTTGAAAATATTTTCTCCCATTCTGTGGACTGCCTTTTCACTCTGCTGATTGCTTCCTTTGCTGTGCAGAATTTTTTAGTTTAAAATAATCCCACATGTCTATTTTCAGTTTTGTTGCCTGTGCTTCTGAGGTCTTCTCCGTAAAATCTTTGGCCAAATAAATATCCTAAACTGTTTCCCATGTATGTTTTCTTCTACTAGTTTTATAGTTTTGGGTCTTATATGTAATTCCTGAATCTATTTTGAGTTGATTTTTATATCTGGTGAGAGATAGAGGTCTTGTTTTATCCTTCTACATATGGATATCCAGTTTCCTAGCATCATTTATTGAAGAGACTGTCCCTTCCTCAATGAAACTTCTTGGTACCTTTGTTGAAAATCAGTTGACTATAAATATGTGGATTTATTTCTGGGTTCTCTAATCTGTTCCAATGGTCTGTGTGTTTTGTTGTTGTTGTTTTAATGCCAGTACCGTGACATTTTGGTTACTAAAGCTTTGTGGTATATTATGAAGTCAGGTAATGTGATGCCTTCAGCTTTGTTCTTTTTGCTCAGAATTGTTTTGGCTATTTGGGGTCTTTTGCAGATTCATATAAATTTTAGGATTTTTTTTTCTGTGAAGAATGTTCTTAAAATTTTGATAGAAATTGCATTGAATCTGTAGGTTGCTTTTTGTGGTATGATTATTTTCACAGTGTTAATTCTTTCAATCCATGAACATGGAATGTCTTTCTGTTTTTGTGTGTTTTCTTCAATTTTTTATCTGTGTTTTACAGTTTTTCTTATAGAGATCTTTCACCTCCTTGGTGAATTTTATTTATAGATATTTTTGTAGTTAACTATAAATTTCTGCTAGTTCACTGTCAGTATATAGAAATGCTACAGATTGCTGTCTGTTGATTTTGTATCCCGCAACTTTACTGAATTCATTTGTCAGTATTAAGTATTTCAGTGGAGCTTTTAGGGTTTTCTGTATATAAGATTATGGCATCTGCAAATGAGGACAAAGCATTTGCTTTTAAAATGACAACTCCCCTTTCCACTTTCTCTCAGGGACAACACCTAACCAAAAGTCTATCCCTGATGGAGAAATTTCAGACTCTGTGAAACCTAAATAAGCAAGCTAGTTTTAGGCCAAGAGGCCTTCTGAGTGCTATCTTGGAATCATATAAATCTTTATCTCTGGCCCCCAAGGCCTGCTGTTCACTCTCCCCTTGCATCCTTCACTTGCCAAATTTCAGAAACAATTTCTTTTTTTTTTTTTTTATTGGTTGGGGGGACCAAGAGTTACTACATAAAATCACATCAGAAAACCTGCATATTTGAATAAGACATTTGTTAAGAAGGCCCTGAGTACCCTGTGGGAGAGGGGATCCACTGCAGGTTGATCCTGTGGTCTATATAGAGGGACACACACTGCAGTGATGTTTTTGACAAGACCCATGGTTGATTTGGCAGGTCATTGATGAGAGAATCTAGAATTGCACATTACTTTAGCTCTAAAGAAAGCATATGATTACAGCATTTGTAGTGGAAAATACTATAATTAAAGTTGCAAAACACGGTTTATTACACACCCATTTTCAGGGCTTGGAACTTTCTGAAACAGTCTCCTTTTTAGAAGCACTATTTGCAGGTAATGAGCCTCAGGAGGTTTTCTTCCACCCAGGGCATCCAGAAGATTTAAAAGAGCAGGGCTGGGGCAGAAGAAAGGGGCTTCCGAATTATTATAATGAAAGAACAAAATGAGGCCTGGCTTGTCCAGTGAAAAAGTGAAAAAGGATGGCCACCTCTCTCAGAATTGAGGCTCAAATAGCTGGATCTCAAGGCTTAGGACAAAGTGCTGTTTTGCATTCAGAAGGTGGCACTTGGAAATTATATCATAGATATGAAAGACTGCATTTCAACAGTAGATCATTGTAATATAGAGTTTGTCCTCTTATACTAAGTTCACAGTGGTTTCTTCTGAGCCATTAAAAAATAAATAACTGTAATCATAACAAAGATAAAAACACCATCATAGATGTATAGCATACGTTCCCTGCCAACAGCACCAAGTAAATTGCCTGGATGCACCTGACATCTCTGAGTTACAACAGGTAAAAGAAATGGTCCTGATTTTCCAGGTAGGGAAAGGAATGTAATGAGGCACAGAGAGGTTAGGCAAGCTGCCCAGGGAGAGGCAGGTCAGCAGGCAAATCAGGACAAAAACTAGTATTCCTGATTCCCTATTCAGTGCTCATACTCCTCAGACTGCACTGTCTCAGAAATGTCAAACACATTATGCGGGAATATCGAGAGTCTGTGTTGAGGCAGAAAAGACTTGATTTCCAGTTAATAAAATTATCAGTACATACACCACATAAAAATGCCCTCCCTAGCAGACTGAGCACGTCAGAGGAGACTCTGGAAGCCCAGGCAACCCCAAGAAGCACACCCCTGTAAATGCTGGTTAATAGCGAAGCTGTGAGATGCTACTGCCCCAGCCTACCCGCCCCTTCAGGACACATGATTAATTGTAAACCTGGAAGAACATCCACATATGCAGCGTGAGGGAGTGGAGATGGTGACACTGGAAGCTCCTATTTAAGTAGTCACTTTTTTGCCCTTTTCTTGATCCAAAAAATACACATGTGTGGAGGATATTAGATAATTTCTCATCTTAGCTGCAAATGCACATGCAGACAGTAAGACTGCAAATTCCAACTAAGCCGGGCTAGGAACACCTCACTATAAACATCCAGGTCCTTTGGCCCTTCTCGGGAAGGCATTCTAAAAGACACTTGGATTTGGGCCACATGTGTACAAACTGCATGCATGCATGGACACACACTGTGCAGAATATAATTTTCCATAACTTTTTATGAAGATGTGTGCTCCACTGAACAACTAGGATAAATTGATTTCATAAAATTATAAAATGATCTTTACATCTTTCTTGGAAGACCATCAGTCAACATCTGTGGTTGAGCCAGTCTCAAAAAGCATCTTTTCAGACCTCCAAAGAGAGATGAGCTAGAACTCTCCTCAGTCACCTCTAAAAGAGCTTAACAACTTTGTCACTAGAAAGTTCTTCCTTAAGCTTACACCCATTAAGCTGTGGCTTAAACCAGCCCCCTCTCTCCTATCACAATCAGTATCCCATTTGCTTTCTTTTGGCAAATACCAATTTTTCTTTTCAGTACTGGTAGTAACCAAGGACTTCTTCGTAATAAGAAGACAGCATGCAGACTTATGTGAAAATAAGTAGAAAACCTGAATGAGGATCTTTTACTACAATCTAGACTTAGGTTTCTAGCTGAAGTTGAGAGCAAAAGTGTAAGTTACCTGGCCTGTACCTGAATTGACTGAGAAAACTGGTTATTTCTACCTAACATGACCAGTTTAAACTTTAATGGTAGTCGTGGAGTTTTGGTCATTCTATTTCAGCCCAGATTAGCATTTCTGGTGTACATGTGGGTAAAACTGAAAATCCTAAAGTTGAAGATTCAATTAACTTTGCTAAGGCCAACAAAATGATAAGTGTGCCCTTCATATGTCCTTGTCAGGGGGAATGCCAGATCTTGGCTTTTGATCCTAGCCTAAGCACTAATCTGCTGTGCAACCCTGGGAAAATCCCTTAATCTCTCCGAACTTTGGCTCTTTTTCACTTGTGAAGTGAAAGTAGTAGAACAGAATATCTCAAAGTAGACGAAGATGTCTAAGATTCTGTCTAATAATATTATGATGATGATGAATTGAGACAAAGTTTGTGAACTGCTTAGCTCAATGCCTGGCACACAGTAAGCACTCAATAAATGTTTACTATCATTATCAGTTAGTTATTACATATGCACACTCTGGGCTCACCAACTTGAAACCGAACTTTCGGTCCTATTCCATTGTCCTGTAAGAAGGTTATCCTTGAGCTCCAACATCAGGCGATAAGTAAGTTCACACCAGTTGTAGAAAACTGTATCTCTAACCATAAGTAAGTCTGTGAAACTTCAGAATCATTGGAGTGGCATAAAATAAGGCATAAAAAGCTCCCATGAAGTCATTAATTTAGTCTGTTCCTCTCTTGCTAGGCAGCAATGCCTCAAATCAGACCAGTTCTGCATCTTCATTACTTGATCACTAAATGTATCAAAGACCTACCCTGGGTCCTGCCTAAATACTACTGTATGTGCTTTATGTCATTCCTTATGACCACCTGACACTTTCCTTCTCCTGTGCACATAGGAAGACCATACATCCCCATCTCCCTTGCAGTTGGGTTGGGACCATGTGGCTTAGTTCTGATCATTAGTGTTTAGCAGTGGGGATACGCCCACTTTCAGACCTAATCCTTAAGCGCATCCATGAGACACTCCATTCCTCTTTTTCCCTTTAGTTGCAACTGTGGAAGCCACATGTGAAAACAACAAAGTGATAAGACGGAAGCTGCCTGAATCCCACTTGGAAGACAGCTGCCTTGAAATGTTGCCCAACCCACACCAAACTTGACAAAAGCAAGAAATAAACCTTCAGTGTCATGCCACAGGTGTGTCAGGGTTTGCTTCTGCAGTGTAATTTATCATATCCTGATTAATAAGAAGTCTGGATCTTCAATATATGAAGGGAATGGACATCTATTAAGTACCTACACTGTTCAAACTGTGATGCAACCCATTTATTGGCCATAAAATCAATGTAGTGGGTTGTAATCGCCATATCCAGTGAAAAAACACAATATAATAGAAAATATCAGGAGCATTTTTAGACTATAGGTGAAAATTGTTTCATGAGTTGTTTGTTTTTATTTTACAAATGCATGTATGTAGTTGTTTGTGCCAGCTCTTGATGTAAGCTTTATTTCTTACTGTGGTTCATGGTCAAAAAAGTTGAGAGTCTCAAAGCAACCTTATAAGGTTGGTATTATCTCCATTTCATAACTAAGGGCACCAGCATTCAGAAAGGTGTAAGTGATATTTCAAAGTCACACAGTTACTAAATTGTGGCACTGGCATTTAAGCCAAGCTCATGTGTTGGTCTTCACCACAGCTGGTACAACCAGCAGCCCCCGCCCAAACCAGCCAGCCTTCTCCTGGGTCTCCTGAACATGCAGCCTCCAATATTACCTGGCCCTTCACACATTTTTAGGAGCCATGTGTGAGCACTTCAATAGCTTCTATTTGCAAATATTTTAAGCAGGTAGCATTTTAAAACACATGCAAATTTATCAGCCTATCATTAGTATGTATTTGATTTCTCCCAAGTGGTACTTTGAATACCACAAAAGGAAAACCCACATTAGCTAGGAGAAATGTTGGCTGATGCCAGGCCAGTGATGGCAAAATCACCAGCATAAGACAGAAAAAAAAAAAGAAACAATTCATTCTTGTAAGGCAGATGAAGTAAAATAGAAAAACTTGAACTCTCACAAGACCTATCCATTTCATTCATTCTCATTGATTCCTTAAGTGCATCCATGGACAATTCTAAACTAAAATATGGATACTGCATATCATGAAACTCCATTTTAAATATTCCTAGGAGCTTTGCCCCCTTTAAATATCAATACATGTGCTTATCAGCTTGGCTCCTAAGAAGTTAGGGCCTTGATTATTTTGAGGAATGCAAACATTCTGCTGTCCAATTGGAAGCTGGCAGCACCATTCTCGGCCTGATTCTTGGACATAAGGCAAGGTCCCATGGCCACCTGACTGGAGAAGCTCAGGGGCCATTTTTTCAGCTTTTACTTAGCATGGGCCAGAGACATGGTTCAGTCAAGATTATCCTCAACCTTTAGTATAAGGGCCAGAATTCAAAATGAACTCAGGAAGGTCATTCCAGTCTTGGCTGGCAGCTTCCCAGGGGGCTGAGTCATGCTTAGTAGGTGGCACGGTGCAAGATCTCTAGTCTTTTGGCCGGCAAAGGAGCTTCCTGCATGCAGGCAACCAGGCCCAATATCCACAGGGTCAGACAGGTAACAAAATGAACAGGATTCTAAGAACACTTCTCACCCACTTTAAGTGGGGTCTATTCTATTCCAACATAGCCTCACCAGGATAGCTGCCAGAGACAAACCTTTTAGCTTGCCTCAAGGTCCCCAAAGAGCCACAGTCATAAAAGGTTAGCAAGACTGACTTCGTAACCCTCCAGACCCTGCCTGGGCAGCTCCACCCTCAGTGTGTCATAGCAAACATATATGGATTCATCATGACTCCCAGGCCCCTTTCCGGCTGACAGAGTGGTCCTGGAGGCAGGATCTTTCATGTTAAATACTTCCAGCTCAAATATTCCATCAGAAATGTGTGGGCCCCATCTGGGCTCACATGTCCTGGCATGGCCTCACCCACACCCCTGCTTATCTACCCCCAAGACATAACAGTCTGATGTTCCCACTCTTCATCCCTGTCTCTTTGGGAAGGAAAGACGTTACTCACTAACCTAACGAATGTATTTAAAAATTGCAGCTGACTGCCATAGTAAATTCATGTCATGTTTTTTATGATAGATAATATTTCAGAGACACAGTCCTGAATGGAACCAAAAAAAAAAAAAACAACAACAACAACGACTTTTTAGAAAAACAATTTCTGTTCGGAAACTCAGCTGCCCAGCTTTCAGCTGTTACTTCTATAGAAAAAACACATTCTGAATTCCGGCAGGCAGGCGACAAAGCCAGCAAGGGACTGGTACATAGAAGGACTTTTTGTGTAACTTACACCTAATGTGGGAAACTCCAGTCATGGTGCCGCACCTTTAAATCTCATTAAGCCCCTTCTAGGTATCAAAGGTGGGCCAGTCGTGCCATTTCCTGAGTCCTGTCAAGCACGGTTATAGGAAATTGACAAAAGAGCTTCCATTAGCCTAGCCAAAATTCACGTGGCCCTATTATTAAGATGCTGCCAAGTTTGATCACCCTCTTAATCTATCACAACTCCAAAAGGATAATCTCTTAAAAGCTTCCCCCGTTCCCACCCTTCCAACCCCGAGTCTTTTTCTTTGTGGCTTAAATCAAGGTAAGTTGATTTTGCACAAAGTTTGGAGGGAAAACGTGCTGGTAGTTGGTAGCTGACAGAAAACAAACACAAGACTTTTCTACCTGGAAACTGTTCCCTTTGATTCAAGACTGAATGTCACCACTTTGTAAACAAAGAAGATGATTAAAAAATGCTGCCTTTTTTTTTTTTTTTTTTTTTTTTTTTTACTTTTTTTTTCAACCAAGAGTCTTCTCACAGTACCTGGCACTCAAAAACTCCCATTAGGCACACCAGAAGAATACTCAAAGGGATTACGTGCTCTTTGCTGGTTTTGTTTTATAAGCCAGAGGCCATTCAAAGAAAATAGAGCCTCCTATCCAGGTGTCCCTGCCTGGCAAAATAATGGACGCAGATTGATGTGATCTGGAGGTAAAGGATGTTAACATCCTCAGACCAGACGACTGGCAGGCACACTGCCAGCCTGGCTCCAAAGAGGCCTTGAAGAGCAGAGCAAGACTCACCTGCACCCCCGGCCATCTCCTGATGAGGGCTTTTATTTCGAGACCAGCCTATAGGCAGGTTCTCCCCCCACTCACAGCAGAATGGGCATGCAAGACTGCCTGCATTATTGATTTAAGACGGCCAGCTGACAATACACTATGCCTCCTTTTATTTATTTCCAGAAGGCACACCTTTCTCCAAACTGAATTGTCTTTGATTTAAAAGCAGGGGTGTCTTCCCCCACCTGCCCCCCTCAGCAAAGAAACTGAATCCATCTCAACACAGCTGCTCAAAGGCTGGCTGCTGGCAGTTACCTACTGAGGAAAGCTTTTGTGCTGCCCAAGGGAAGACAAGGACCGCACCGTGCATATAATTTTTGATCATCCCTCTTTAAATATGCTGTGTGTCAATCAGAGAAGTTTGAGGAACATTATAATTATACCATATATTCCTGCTGTATAATCAGTATTGTTTGTTATAGTGGACTTAGTGGTGATAACAGTATCAATACGTAATCCATGGAACTTACAAACACCTATTTTACATGTATGTTCAGGAAATACGCTGGAAAGAAGGAGAACAAATAAAAGGGAACTGCACTGGTCAACGGCATGTCTCATGCAGGGTGGTCCTCTCTGCAATGGTGACAGTGATGATGCGATGGTAATAAACTGTCCCCGCCTTGCAGACATTGTGTGGCCAGAACTCCCTGACCTGGAACACTGGATCAGAACACGTTACGTGCATTAAATAATTGACAATTGCCTCTGTTTTAATTTCACCTTGTGTGGGATTTTGCAGGACTCAGCCTGAGTCAAGCAGGCTCCCACCGTCACCTTCAAGTTGTGTACGTGTGCTGTTTATTTTATTTTATTTTGAGACAGAGTCTAGCTCTGTCACCCAGGCTGAAGTGCAGACGTGTCATCTCAGCTCACTGCAGCCTCCACCTCCCAGGCTCCAGCAATTCTCCTGCCTCGGCCTACAGAGTAGCTGGGATTATAGGCATATGCCACTGCGCCCAGCTAATTTTTGTATCTTTAGTAGAAACAGGGTTTTGCCATTTTGGCCAAGCTCATCTCGAACTCCTGACCTTTGTGATCCACCCGCCTCAGCCTCCCAAAGTGCCAGGATTACAGGCATGAGTCACTGCAACCAGCTGTGAGTGTGTTCTTAAGAGGCCAGGGAAAGAAACGAGAGATAGGAAGCCCACCAAGACACCTGGATGGTGCCTCTAAGCGGTGCCTTTAAGTGGCAGACTGGAAATAAATTTTAAAAGAGGTTTCTGATTACACCTTCACCCTTCTCTCCACTTTGAAACCTGATTAGCAAACCTACTCACTCAGCTTCTCCCCACCCCTGGATGGCTTCCTTCATGCTCACCTCCCACAGGGCCCCCACTTTGACACCAGGATCGTCCACCAGCACTCCAGGCCTGAAGAATGGACTGCACAGAGCTGGCTGCCTTCCTGGGAGCCCCTCATGAGCCATCACAGTGAATCAATCTCCAAGTGAGACACAGTTTGCCTTTTCTGACTTCCTTTGACCTACAGGGTCAAACCCACACTTTAGGCTGCCAGTCCCATGCTGTCCACCATCTGGCCCCAGCTTTGCAACTCATCCTCCCTATAAAAAACACTCTTGTTCACAATTCCCTGTAACCTGCTGGGAGTTCCTGCCACTGACTCTGGTTGTGCCCTTTCTCCTGCTCTGAGGGCACTCCCTGGCCCTCTCACTCTACTCTCACTCTATCCATCTAGATCCTCCCCATGCTCACCCATAGCCTACCTGCTCCCAGAACTCCACACCAGGACTGGGTCTCAAAGTCTCTCATTGGACACTTGGGATACACCCTCTTCAGTGAAGTTGCAGAATTCTAGAATGAGAAGGGGCCTTACCCACAACCTGATGCAGGACCCTTCCCTTGTTCTTCAGTTGACAACTCCTACATGTAGACCGTTTGCCAAATTCCCAAACCAGTGATCGTGCCCCTGGCCATGCAGCTTCCCGTGCTTCTGGAAGGCACACTGACAGTCTGCTGCCTCTCCCTGCTCTCTCCAGAGCTTCCCCTGGTGCCCCTCCCTGTAGAAGAACATGAAAGAGCTTGCAAATAAAATCCCTGCTGCCATATTGATTTAGGTTGCCTGACAGCTCTGAGGCCGTAAGTTCTCTTTTTGCTATCCACAATGTATAGCTTTCTCTCAGGTAAATTACCTATTATTTAAAAGACAGGTTGTCCTCATCCCACCTTTATGTTTCCCCCTACTCCTCCCCACAAAATGAGTCCTTGTCAATGCAATAGATGTCTTCCTTAATTGCCACAGCTTTTCTTCCCAATTGTAGTATCACTGGCTTTCCGTCCAAGACCCCGAGTTCTGGATGGTGTGCCAGGGAGAGAGAAAATCAAACACCAGGAGATGAGTTACAGAGGGAAGGAGGCAGGAGCCCTGCCCCTCTCTGAGTCCTTCTCTGTACTTCCCAGACTGCACCACACCCCATGCTCTGGTCAGCCCAGGGGGCTGACATGAACACCAGCTTACTTCTGATACCCTCATTTCCTCCTACATCTAATGCTCACCTCACCAGACCTTGTCTGCTTTGTTCTCAGAGTTTAGAATCATTTTTTTTCTTTTAAACAAGGCCACTGTAACTTATTAGGGTAGTCCTACAAGAGCACATAAGGATAGATGCAGTATATGTTTAATTCAGGGATAACATCAACTTGGAGTAGAAAGGGAAGGGTTCATAGAGGAAAGAGAATTTGAAATGGACCTGGAAGGACGACTGGGTTTATACAGAGCATTTCAAGTAGAGGACATAAGGAGACAAAGTCACAGGAGTAAGATCCAATATGGCAGCAGACAATTGACCAGGACTGAATGTGAACTGTCGAAGCTTCTCAGCAACACACCTACCAGCCATGCAGTAAAGAGGCTTTCCACCATCACCTGGGTGAGCAGAAAGAAGGCGGCGGGCAGGAAGAGAAGGATGGAAGGTGGAGAACTCTCGGAAGACAAAGCAACCAAATGTTACTCCTGGGGCACCCAGCCAAATTCAGGGCCTATCAGCGAGCTGGCAGTGAGCAGTGGGAAGGGCCCTGGGGACATTCTCCCTGCCTTGTCCCCCTCTCTGCCAGCACTAGCCACAGAAGGGATAATGAAATATTAATTCCATCTGATCTGGGGCCACCAAAGCAGGATCATGTTACATGATACTTTAATGACCATGATTCAGGCAACACAGTCTGGCTGTGAAGGAGGAACTCCTCTCCCAGTCCAAATCCAAAAGGTGCTCATGTTACAGGAAGGAGCAGGAAGTGGGGCTCAGAAACAAATCATGGGACCCCATGAATGCCCCCGGGCTCCCTGAGATCCTGCTTAGTCCATTTGAAATAGGAAGACATCCATTACTTTCTACCTTGTTCCTCATTGCCACTAAAGTGAGCTGTTCTTCAGCATAGAGTGTCACTCCAGAACTAATAAAATGTGAAAGTGTAATTGTGTTAGCAATTTCCCATCATATTCTATTAATATGTATCATATTGGTATCCATTTTCACGAATGTGACATGAAAGACAATAATGTGATTACTTTTTTAGTGGAAACAAATGCTAATGTAATTAAATGTTGACCACATAGGCTGAGAGACATGGCAACCACCAGCTATTAGGGACTTTCTTCCTCTAGAAGAAAGAAAGGAAGTGGAGGAAGATGAAGGTGTCAATCAGAATTGGACAAAAATAGTTCAAGTATACTGTGGAAATCCATGGTCAAAACCTGCTACCCAAAGAGCTATCCTCTAGGACAGTGCCTGGCACACAGTAGGTTCCTGGGGTGCAGTGGGAGGCAAGGCGATGCAGAAATAATAACTTGGTTATTGACAGAGAGAGACCTGGCCTTACATATTCTGGAAACTAGTCAGGGAACTTTGGGCAAGTTAATTTTTTAGGCCTTAGTTTAACCATTTGAATAACAGAAATAATAGCGGCACCAAGCTCAGAGGTTCTTATTAAATTAAATGACATCATCCTCTTAAAGTATTTGGTACAGTTTCTGGCACATAGTAAATGCTCACTAAATGGTGGAAATTATTGTTATGGTAAACACAGGAGCAGAATAGTCACAAGTTTTTTGTCCAATGATGTCAGTTCATGTTCCACATGTTGCTCTTTCAAATATGCCTTTGTTGTCCTGGAAAAATTTACCTTATTTAGAAGACTCCAAAGGAGATACCACATTCAAACTATAAGGAAATAGGCCAGGCACAGTGGCTCACACCTGTAATCTCAACACTTTAGGAGGCCAAGGCGGGTGGACCACGAGGTCAAGAGATCAAGGCCATCCTAGCCAACATGGTGAAACCCTAGCTCTACTAAAAAATACAAAAATTAGCTGGGCATGGTGGCATGCACCTGTAGTCCCAGATACTCAAGAGGCTGAGGCAAGAGAATCACTTGAATCTGGGAGGTGGGGGTTGCAGTGAGCCAAGATCGCACCACTGACACTCCACCCTGGCGACAGCAAGACTCCATCTCAAAGAAAGAAAACAAAAAACTGTAAGGAAAGAGAACATGGGAAATGGGAAGCAAGCCTACCCACAAATCCTTCTGAATTCCATTCTCTGCTGAGCTAAGAACGAGTGAGCGTTTCAGGCTCAAATTTCCAAGCAGACCAAATACCATTTTGGAGAGTTAAAAAAGTGTTGCTGTTGTTGTTGTCTTCATCCAGGTCCTGTTCCTTCTTTCTGCATAGTTCAGAAGTGAAAACCCAAAAGTCCTTTTCTCCCTACCGCCCACCAGGAAACAAGGGAGCCATTTACCTAGAGACGTGGTCATTGCCAGGACACAGGGTGTGCCAAGCTGCTAACCAACTAGACAACACTTCAGGTGACATGTGGCAGAAGGGCCTTTCTGAGACTCTTCCCAGCAAAAGCCGAGTGGTCTCCACAATTCCAAACAAGATACCACGTTCATTTTGTGGGTCTGGTTGGACAGTGGGTCTAAACCAAATAAGGCAAGTTGAGGCAAGATGGGGCACTGCTCCACCCAGGAGGTGCATGCAACCAACTGGAGGACCAGGGGATCTCTTCCTCTGGGACTTCGGTTCAGATACAGCGCTCCACCCAAGTCCTCTACAACCCACAGAACAGATCTTCGTTGGGATAAAAAGCCTCAGTGAGCTGGCTGAACAGAGCAGGGCAGCAACTTGGGCCAGCACCAGGGCTGTCAGCATAGATCTAGGCAGAAGCACTGGCTAACGCAAAAGCCAGAAAGCCAGCTGGAAGGAGCCACTGCACCTCAGAAAGAAGGGGAACTGAAAACAGAGAAACAGCCCATACAGTAGGATGGGTCCCCGGGCACAAAGCCCAGCAGGCTAAAAAATTCTCACTCCAGAGTTTCACACCCAGAACATCAGTTATAGAGCCACCAGGAACGATCAAGCTCGGCGGGGGGAATGGCAGTGCCATTACAGAAGCCAGCCTAATTTTCCTGAGTAAATAAAAGATGCAGCAGCTCCAGTGAACCCATGGCAGCCCAGCAGCGCCTCTGCAGGCAGACAAAGGAAACGCTGCCTCCCCAAGCAGCTACCTGAGATCAAAACTATATAAATCCAAGGGGATGGGAAGAAACCAGGGCAAGAAGAATGAAACCATCAAAAACCAGAATGCCTCTCCCCCACCATGAGATCACAACTCCTCACCAGCAAGGGAACAAAACTGGATGGAGAACGAATGTCATGAACTGATAGAAGCAGGCTTCAGAACGTGGGTAATAACAAACTTCTCTGAGTTAAAGGAACATGTTCTATTCCAATGCAAAGAAACTAAAAACCTTGGAGAAAGGTTAGAAGAAATGCTAACTAGAATAATCAGCTTAGAGAAGAACATAAATGACTTGATGGAGCTGAAAAACACGGCACAAGCACTCCGAGAAGCATACACAAGTTTCAACAGCCAAACAGATCAAGCAGAAGAAAAGATATCAGAGATTGAAGATTAACTCAATGAAATAAAATGAGAAGGCAAGATTAGAGAAAAAAGAGTGAAAAGAAATGAACAAAGCCTTCAAGAAATATGGGATTATGTGAAAAGACCTAATCTACACTTGCTTGGTGTACCGGAAGTTGACGGGGAGAATGAATCTAAGCTGGAAATCACTCTTCAGGATATTATCCAGGAGAACTTCCCCAACCTAGCAAGGCAGGCCAACATTCAAATACAGGAAATACAGAGAACACCACAACGATATTCCTCTAGGACAGCAACCCCAAGGCACGTAACCATCAGATTCACCAGTGTTGAAATGAAGGCAAAAATACTAAAGGCAGCCAGCAAGAAAAGTCGGGTCACTCACAAAGGGAAGCACATCAAACTCACAGTGGATCTCTCAGCAGAAACCCTACAAGCCAGAGGAGAGTGGGGGCCAATATTCAACATCCTTAAAGAAAAGAACTTTCAACCCAGAATTTCATATCCAGCCAAACTAAGCTTCATAAGTGAT
Source organism: Saimiri boliviensis (assembly GCF_048565385.1). Taxonomy (NCBI): domain Eukaryota; kingdom Metazoa; phylum Chordata; class Mammalia; order Primates; family Cebidae; genus Saimiri; species Saimiri boliviensis. Next base: position 77,711,577 of record NC_133449.1, on the reverse strand, counting down.
AGAGAAATAAAATCCTTTACAGACAAGCAGTTGCTGAGAGATTTTGTCACTACCAGACCTGCCCTACAAGAGTTCCTGAAGGAAGCACTAAACACGGAAAGGAAAAACCAGTACCAGCCACTGCAAAAAAGAACCAAATGGTAAAGACCAATGACACAATGAAGAAATTATGCCAACCAAAGGACAAAACAACCAAACAGTAATAAAATGGCAGGATCAAATTCATACATAACAATATTAACATTAAATGTAAATGGACTAAATGCCCCAATCAAAAGACACAGACTGGCAAATTGGATAAAAAGCCAAGAACCATTGTTGTGCTGTATTCAGGAGACCTATTTCACATGCAAAGACACACATAGACTCAAAATAAAAGGATGGAAGAAGATTTACCAAGCCAATGGAGAGTAAAAAAAGGCAGGGGTGGCAATCTTAGTCTATGATAAAATGGACTTTAAACCAACAAAAATCAAAAGAGACAAAGAAGGGCATTATATGATAGTAAAAGGATCAATACAATAAGAAGAACTAACTATTCTTAATATATATGCACCCAATACAGGAGCACCCAGGTACATAAAGCAAGTCCTTAATGACCCACAAAGAGACTTAGACTCTCGCACAATAATAGTGAGAGACTTTAACACTCCACTGTCAATATTAGACAGATCAACAAGGCAGAAAATCAACAAGGAAATCCAGGACTTGAACACAGATCTGGAACAAGAGAACTTAATAGACATTTAGAGAACCCTCCACCCCAAATCCACAGAAAATACATTCTTCTCAGCACCACATCGCACTTACTCTAAAATCGACCATATAATTGGACGTAAATCACTCCTCAGCAAATGCAAAAGAATGGAAATCATACAGTCTCTCAGACCACAATGCAATCAAATTAGTACTCAGAATTAAGAAACTAACTCAAAACAGCACAACTTTATGGAAAATGAACAACTGGCTACTGAATGTTGACTGGATAAATAAATGAAATGAAGGCAGAAATAAAGATGTTCTTCGAAACCAACGAGAATGAAGACACAACATACCAGAATCTCTGGGACACACTTAAAGCAGTGTCTAGAGGGAAATTCATAGCAATAAATATCCACATGAGGAGCAAGGAAAGGTCTAAAATCTTCACCCTATCATCAAAATTGAAAGATTTAGAGATGCAAGATCAAAAAAACTCAAAAGCTAGCAGAAGACAAGAAATAACTAAGATCAGAGCAGAACTGAAGAAGACAGAGAGACAAAAAAAAAAAATCTTCAAAAAATCAACAAATCCAGGAGGTGGTTTTTTGAAAAGATCAGCAAAATAGATAGACTGCTAGCCAGACTAAGAAAAGAGAGGAGAATCAAATAGATGCAATAAAAATGATAAAGGGGGCATCACCACCAATTCTACAGAAATGCAAACTACCATCAGTGATTACTACAAACAATTCTGCACACAAACCAGTAAATCTGGAAGAAATGGATAAATTCCTGGACACTTGCACTCTCCCAAGACTAAACCAGCAAAAAGTTGAAACTCTGAATAGACCAATAACAAGGGCTGAAGTTGAAGCAGCAGTTAATAGCCTACGAACTAAAAAAAGCCCAGGTCCAGACAAGTTTACAACCAAATTCTACCAGACGTACAAAGAGGAGGTGGTACCATTCCTTCTGAAACTATTCCAAACGATACAAAAAGAGGGAATCCTCCCCAACTTATATTATGAGACCAACATCATCCTAATACCAAAACTGGGCAGAGATGCAACAAAAAAAGAAAACTTCAGCCCAATATCCATGATGAACATTGACAGAAAAATCTTCAATAAAATACTAGCAAACAGAATGCAATAGCAAATCAAAAAGCTATTCATCATGATCAAGTAGGCTTTATCTTAGGGATGCAAGGCTGGTTCGACATATACAAGTCTATAAATGTAATCCATCACATAAACAGAACCAATACAAAAACCACATGTTTATCTCAATAGATGCCAAGAGGTCTTCGACAAAATTCAACAGCCTTTATACTAAAAACCCTCAATAAACTAGGTATCGATGGAAGGTATCATAAAATAATAAAAGCTATTTATGACAAACCCACAACCAATATCATACTGAATGGGCAAAAACTGGAGGCATTTCCTTTGAAATCTGGCACTAGACAAGAATGCCCTCTCTCACCACTCCTATTCAATATAGTATTGGAAATTCTAGCCAGAACAATCAGGCAAGAAAAAGAAAGAAAGGGTATTCAAGTAGGAAAAGAGGAAGCCAAATTGTCTCTATCTGCAGATGACATGATTGTAGATTTAGAAGACCCATCGTCTCATCCCAAAATCTCCTGAAACTGATAAGCAACTTCAGCAAAGTCTCAGGATACAAAATCAATGTGCAGAAATCACAAGCATTCCTATATATTAATAACAGACAAATTGAGAGCCAAATCAAAAGTGAACCCCCATTCACAAATTGCTACAAAGAGAATAAAATACCTAGGAATACAACTAACGAAGGATGTAAAGGACCTCTTCAAGGATAACCACAAACCACTGCTTAAGGAAATAAGAGAGGACACAAACAGATGGAAAAACATTCCATGCTTATGGTTGGGAAGAATCAACATCATGAAAATGGCCATACTGCCCAAAGTAATTTATAGATTCAACACTATCTCCATCCCGCTACCAATGGCCTTCTTGACAGAACTGAAAAAAACCACTTCAAACTTCATATGGAATCCAAAAAGAGCCCACATAGCCAAAACAATCTTAGCAAAAAGAATAAAGCTGGAGGCATCATGCTACCTGACTTAAAACTATACTACAAGGCCACAGCAATCAAAACAGCATGGTACTGGTACCAAAACAGAGATATAGACCAATGGAACAGAACAGAGGCCTCAGAAGTAACACCGTACATCTACAATTATCTGATCTTTGACAAACCTGAGGAAAACAAGCAATGGGGAAAGGATTCCCTGTTTAACAAAGTGGTGTTGGGAAAACTGGCTAGCCCTGTGCAGAAAGCTGAAACTGGACCCCTTCCTGACACCTTACACTAAAATTAACTCCAGATGGATTAAAGATCTAAACATAAGATCTAACACCATAAAAAACCCTAGAAGAAAACCTAAGCAAAACCATTCAGGACATAGGCATAGGCAAGGACATCATGGCTAAAACACCAAAAGCAATGGCAACAAAAGCCAAAATAGACAAATGGGATCTTATTAAACCACGGAGCTTCTGTACAGCAAAGGAAACAATCATTAGAGCGAACTGGCAACCAACAGAATGGGAAAAAATTTTGCAATTTGCCCATCTGACAAAAGGCTAATAATATCCAGAATCTACAAAGAACTAAAACAGATTTATAAGGAAAAAACAAACAAATCCATTCAAAAGTAGGCGAAGGATATGAACAGACACTTCACAAAATAAGACATCTATGAGGCCAACAAACATATGAAAAGATGCTCATCATCACTGGTCATTAGAGAAATGCAAATCAAAACCACATTGAGACACCATCTCACACCAGTTAGAATGGTGATCATTAAAAAATCTGGAGACAACAGATGCTGGAGAGGATGTGGAGAAATAGGAACACTTTTACATTGTTGGTGGGAGTGCAAATTAGTGCAACAACTGTGGAAGACAGTGTGGCGTTTCCTCAAGGACCTAGAAGTAGAAATTCCATATGGCCCAGCCATCCCATTATTGGGTATATACCCAAAGAATTATAAATTTTTCTATTATAAAGACACATGCACATGTATGTTCTTTGTGGCGCTGTTTACAATAGCAAAGACCTGGAACCAACCCAAATGTCCATCAACGATAGACTGGATAATAAAAATGTGGCACACATACACCCTGGAATACTACAAAGCCATAAAAAATGATGAGTTCGTGTCCTTCATAGGGATATGGATGAATCTGGAAACGATTTTCAGCAAACTGACTCAAGAACAGAAAACCAAACACCACATTACCACTCACAGGTGGGTGTTGAACAATTAGAACACGTGGACACAGGGAGGGGAGCATCACATAATGCAGTCAGTTTGGGGGGCTAGGGGAGGGACAGCAGGGAGTGGGGATGGTGGGGAGGGATAATGAGGGGAGAAATACCAGATATAGGTGATGGGGGTGATGAAGACAGCAAACTACCTTGCCATGCATGTACCTATGCAACAATCCTGCATGATGTGCACATGTACCCCAGAACCTAAAGTACAATTTAAAAAAAAAAGAAGAAAAAAAAGTAAGAACTGAATCTAGGCTTGTCCTAACCCCAATATTCTTCTCCAGAGAACCACCTGCCTTTGTGGGGAAATGCCTTTTCTCACAGAAGTTGCTGGAAGCTCACTGAGTGAAGGGATTACTTCTCATCAAATCCAGTGAAATCAGGAGCTCTGTGTTCATTCCTGCCTCCACCTCTGACCAGGTTTGTGAGCCTGACCTGTGATTTGACCTGTCTGAGCAAGGTAGCGATGTGATTTACAGTCCAGGCCAGGACGTATCTGAGAATGAAAGGAAGCAGTCATCAGACAGGACACCAGGAGGACAGACAAACCCAGACAGCCCTGTGAAAATGGAGACATGGTCACAGAGCCTTGCACACTCAGTTGCAAAATGAGGAGTTTGGATGAAACCTCAAGGTCATCTCCTTGTGAAAAAGGGAGGATATATGTATCTGGACAGCTCACCAGGAATACAAAACGGGGACTGTCGAAGGCCAAATGAATACACAGAAAGCAAATGTTTTAGCAGGAGAGCATTTGTTCATGTATTGCTTAAATTCTAAAAAACATGACAAAACACTTAAAAGAAAAGTCACTTCTAATTTTCTAATCTCACAGACTATAGCCCTCTTGGAGTTTAGTGCATTTTCTTTCCTGATTTTTACTTATGTTTAAGACAACACTGTTAGATATAAACATACATCTCTTTTTAATCAAAAGTGAGTAATTGTGTTCCGCGTGTCAGCCTGCTCTATGCTTTTCCTCATGTCAGCTTATAAAAATTGCTTAAAGGGCCAGGCATAGTGGCTCACCCCTGTAATTACAGCACTTTAGGAGGCCGAGAAGAGTGGATCACCTGAGGTCAGAAGTTCAAAGCCAGCCTGTCCAACATGGTGAAACCCCCATCTCTTCTAAAAAATACAAAAATTAGCTGGGCATGGTGGCAGGTGCCTGAAATCCCAGCTACTGCAGAGGCTGAGGCAGGAGAATCACTTGAACCCAGGAGGTGGAAGTTGCAGTGAGCTGACATCACACCATTGCACTTCAGCCTGGGCGATAGAGCAAGACTCTGTCTCAAAAAAAAAAAAAAAAAAAAATTGCCTAGTGATAGTTGTATTATATTTCACTGCACGAATGAAATAATACATCTGACTATTTCCCCTATTTCCAGATATTTAAGTTGTAATCAACTCTTTCACAAACCAATTATTAACAATGCCATTATAGCCTGAGCACAGTGACTCATGCCTGTAATCTCAGGACTTTGGGAGGTCATGGCAGGAGGATCATTTGAAGCCAAGGGTTTGAGACCAGCCTGAGCAGTAAAGCAAAACCCCATCTCTACAAAGGAAAAGCCATTATACATATATCCTTAAACATATACAATATTCCTGATATTATCTTATGCTTAGGTGCTAGATAAGAGCATTTTCAATTCTTAGAGATCCAACTACACTACTCACCCAAAAGGCTGTACCAATTCCCATTCCCATTCTCATTCCCACTGACTTGACTTGCATGAGTCTGCCCATTTCCTCACACCTTTACCAGCAACAAGCTGTTATCATTTTTCTCAGTCTGCTAGGTGAAAAAAATATGTATTATTGTTTAATTTACATTTCTTCAATAACTAATGAGGTTGAGTATCTTCTCAAATGTCTCTGAGCAGTGGTATGTATTCTGTAAATTACCTGTTCATGTTTTTGCTGATTTTTCTACAGGTTGTTGATCTTTTGCTTTCTGTTTTTTAAGACCTCTTAATATACTAGGAATATTTATCCCCTGTATGGCAGGCCAGTTTCTCTTCCCAGTTGGTCATTTGTCTTTTACATGTTTTTAGGTTGTCTTTTGTCATATAGAAAAGTTTTTGCCTTTATTGAGTTCTATTGTGTCTAATCTTTCTCTAGGGGTCCCCATCTTCCTCTGAAAGGCATACTATCCCCAAGTTTATTATAATTTTGTTCACAGTGAAAGTTCAGAGCACAAGTAGACTTCTGGAGCCATCCAGAAAGAGGGCTGGGCTGCAGTGGAGGCTTGCTGGCCTCCAGAGATCTGGCCCAGGCCAAGGGGCTCACAGGCAGCCAGGCTTCTACTTTTCTCTCAAAATGTCCCAAAGGGCAGAGAAGAGTGAATCCATACTGCCAAGGGCCAGCGGCTCTAGCTCAGAATTCCAGTGGAAGGAAAAAAATTTTTAGAAATCCTGGGTTTCATCTTAATAATGCATTAGAACTTTATTTTCTACTCCATAATTTATTTGTATTTGTTATTCTATAGAAGTCATATTTTGGTGACTAACCAGCTAAAGTATTTAACTTCTCCTGCTTGAAATCCACTAGGCTGATGGGGCAGCATTGAGTTCTCAGGCAGTAACTGAACCCCAGTCTGAGACGCACCCATGCAACAGGGCTCTTCAAGCATTCCCAAGCTTTCCCCAGCATTCACATTGCTGTGAACATTACACCAAACCAGAACTGAGGGACACTGTCCACTTGACAAGTTCCACAGTTTAGAAAGCTTAATGTTCCTTCCAGGACATGTCATCATGGCAACTGACCAGAGCACTGGACCAGAGCAGGAATAGGATCTGGCCTTTCAGGACTGTTCTCCAATGCCTCCCTTTCCCCTCTCCTCTCCTCCCCTTCCTCCACCAATGTGCTTGGTCACCTCCGGTCCACTCATCCCAAACTTCTCTCATGATCCCCGAACTCCTCCAGTTGCTCCACAATTTTCCAGCATATTCTTGAATGAAGCAGTTTTACTCCTGTCTGCTTCAGAGCCACAGATTGCAGACCTGCATTCAGCCATCCAAAAGGCCTGGGCAAGAAAAGCCCAGGACATGTGGAATGTGTCATCTCCCGCTAGGACAGGTGCTGGGGCAGAAGGTTGAGTGTTGACGCTATACTGATTGCTCAGAGACACCTTAGTTACCCTTATTCTCCTGATGGGCAAAATGGAGCTAACAACAGAGCTACTTTGCAAGCTCTAGGGAGAATTAAATGAGTCAATATGAAGTCCTTCAAACAGCATCTGTCACAAAGTAAGCATTCAACAAATGTTAGCTGTTGTCAATATTATTATACTATATACAAATGCTCAGTTAGGATTGTCAATTAATGAAGGAGTCTTGTGCCACCTCTTTCATCCACAAGAACAAGTGTCCCCATGCCCCAGGTGTTCTAAACCAAGGAGGGATAGGGGCTAGAGGGGGCAGTGGTGGGTATTAAGCAGATATGCTAGGATAAGTAACTAGTTTGCCTGTCACGTGGCACTTGCATCCTAGGCTGTTCCAAAAAAGAACAGCAAGAGAGCTGTGTCTTGGTTTGCATCACTCCCAGCGAAAAAGATTTCAATGAGAAGAATCCATCCTCAGGACGATTGATTTTTCGGATAGATTTACCTGGTGTCTATTCACACCTTCTCAAAGTCTGACATTCCTTCTCTTGGGCTGATCCTGTAGAGCTCCCTCACACTTTTCACTCTCTCTTTTCAATGCTGAAGCAGCATTGCAATTTGCCACTGCTATACCATTTTTGTTCCAACAGCCCTTAGGGTCCTTTTCCCAGCAGGGTCCTACCTCTTGCTAAATGACAAAAGATCAAAGCTTTCATAAAGCCACAATGAGAGGGAAAGGGAGATCAGGTTATCTGGGCCATTCACCATCCACCTACCCAGGCCTGTGTGCACGCATTCGTGTACACACACACAGACACACACACACACACACACCTCTGCCAGATTATAAATTGCAAAACCAAACAAGCCATAAACTCTTATGAGGAACAAGGGGGAAAGTCATGCCAGGAAGATAACAACAATAATGTCAAATTTCAGACATGAGCAGGTTTTGGGGGAGGGGGGAGTTACAAACCAGGGGTTTGGGATAGAAAAGCTGACAGCCCCTTAGAACTAAAGCAGCTCGACTGGGTGCCACTATAATAAATCAAAATCAGTTATGTAAAGTGTAAAATTATCATTTGGAAATCACTCTCTCTGAATAATTCTATCATTGACTTTCACATCAAACAACCATTTCAACCACCCACACACACAGTTCAGCCTTACACTGGTCTTAAACTCTCTTTAATTATCGGCATTAACCTATCACATTACTATTTCATTCCTATTTCATCCTGGGGGAGGGGTCAGTGATTATGATAAATCACAATGAAAAAGAAAGACTTTGAGCTGTCCTTCCACACAGCTCTGGAGTTCCCTTGATCTGACGGTGACAGGTCTGCCTTTGTCCCAGAAAGGGACAAGGACAGATAAGCAGCCTCCCTCTTGACAAATGCATTACGGATGCCAGTCAGGAGAAAAAGGCCAAAACTGCTTTAGAACACGGCTCTGCAGCCATGCATGGCTGTCTCCTGTGCCTATACCCCAGGCTGAGTGGGGATGCCAACTTGCCCTTCTGGCCGGTGGGTAAAACATGGAGAACCAGGCAAACAAGTTGCACATGCAGCCTACTTCTCATAATTCCCCCACTGGGCAGCCATCACCCTAAAATACAAATAAAAACAATAATTTTTTAGATACATGCATTTGTCTAAAGTTGATCACTTACCGCCTGAAAGAACAACTTAGCCACAGAAGGTGAGTCACCTATTAAATTCTTTTAGTGGGGGCTCTGGCCTTTGCCTTAGTGATCCCCAAGAAAGTGGGGGTGCACAAGAAGGGACATAAAGTGAAACATTTCATTTAGGAAAAAAGGGGTTTCCTCCATTACTGGTTTGGAATCCAGTTTCCTAGTTCTGCATATTTAGGGGTGTCCCCACATACCTATCCCTCCCCCTCACCTATTAGAGCTTCCAGTTTCCATATATTTGATAGTGAAGGGAAATCCAACAAAAGAATAAGAATGTTTTTATAAAGATGTTCGTTGCAACATGCTATCAGAGGGAAAGAAGAAACAACTTCAACGTCAACTTTGGTGCATAGGTTAAATAAATGGTGCCACGTCCATTCAGTGGAGTGTATTTCAACCATTGAAGATCATGTTGCACACATGTATTTATAAGCAATAGAAAGCTGTTCATAATAGACTCTTAAGAGAAAAAAAGGTGAATTATGTGAGACCACATAAACATGTTTGATTCTATTTTTTAATATGTAGGAAAGAAAACAAATTATGTTAGGCTATGTTCAAAATTCTAATAATGGTTACATCTGTGTAGTGTTATTATTACAGATGATGCGTACTTCTTATTCTCTACTTCTATTTCTATTTTCTAATTAGTCTAAAAAAGAGCAAATAAATAGAGTGGTTCAGACTATGGACCTGCAGCCAGTCTTCTTGGATCAAATCTAGTTCTGCCACTTAGGGATATGACCTCAGGTACATTTTATAACACTACAGTGCCTCAGTTTCTTTATCTGTAAAATGGTAAATGATCTGAACCTCAGAATCACTGTGAGGATCAACTGAATTAATTTTGTAGAGTGCTTAGAAATGCAGCAGGCACATAGTAAACACTATGCTAGCAGGAGCTACGATTATTAAGATCATCATACATTTCTTGTGTAATTATAAAGTAAAAACCTGGGGCCACAGGCCAGCTGTTGAATCTTAGGCACATCCACAACTCTTGGCCTGAGTTTCCTCAATAGGAAAATGAGCGAATTAGACAGATGACCGTAAAGGCCTGTCCTCATTCTGTGATGACATAATTCAACAGGGAGGCTTCTTGGGCCCTGAATGTGGCACAGAGGTGAAAGGGGAACCTTCAGAGGGGACTGGTGGGAAGGCTTGCAGAGGGGGCTGGTGGGAAGAGAAGGAGATGGGGCCTGTGAGATAGATCAGAGCCCCACAAGCTTTGTGGAAAGCCAGGGAAGGAAGGCTGCGAGAAAGCCAGCCAAGGCGACTGCCTCTCCACTCAACTATGTGATTAAGTGACTGGCTTCTGTTTTTCACAAAGCCAGACTCCAGCTCAAAGAACCTCAGGGACTATTTTAAAGACAAGTTATTCCTTTGTTTTTAATTGTAATTAAGTAGGTATTTTATAATATTTAAATGGTGCAATTTACACGTCACTTCCATGATGTGCTGGGTACCCTTCACCAGAGGGAGAGAACGTAAGTTTAAGAGGACTGCTGTGTATTATTTTGTGATTAGGGAAGTGCATTTATGCAATTGTGAGTAGAACGGAGATACTGGGATATTTCAAGACTTCATTAAACATGCCAGAACTTTAACAAATTTACTTGGAGCCAAAGTTTATTCATGTTAAGATTTCATTCATCCTTCTTCCCATACTTTGACAAAATGTTTAAGTTAGTTTCTCATTTTATTTGTCTACTGAGTTCCCTAAGTTAGGGAAATTAGTATTGTGTGTGCGGTTTGATTTAATTAGCAATTGGGGAAATCGGCCTGGCATGTTTCATGGAAGCTTGGGGAAATTGTCAATTAGCATTGTGTTAATTGGTGTCTGCCATCCTTGCTTTTTAGTTTTTAACCCCTTTTACCTTGTTCCCTCTTTCAGCATGTAAAATCTGGCTGTTTATTATTCTTTAAATAAAGGATTAATTGCCTGAATTCCTGCCTCTGCTCCGTGTCCTTTCTCTCCCCGAGCAGATGGGGAGTTGGGCAGGCCCGTGGTGGCAGCCTTGTTTCTTTCAGGCCCTCATCCTTGCTGGCACAGGAGGAAGCTCTCTCTGCCGCACTGCCCCATGCCCAGGCTTAAGCCTCCTCACTGCCATTCTCAGTGCCTGGTGGAGCCTCTCTGTCCACAGTCACTGAAGATCCCACTGGCTCTCAGGAGACACCCACTGTTCATTCTTCTGGAGTCTGCGGCTGATGTTTCAGACTTGAGGCACTCCCTTTGTCTGACCCAATTGGCGCCCTCCTCCAGTAAAGGTGAGGGAATGGTTCCAAAAGAGGGAAGAAAGTGTATTTTTATGGAGCACTTCCTGAAATCCAGGCTCTTTTAATCTCACAGCATCTCCCAAAAGGTAAGTTTACAGTAAAAAAAAGCTGGAATTCAACCCCACTTGTGAAATTCAAAATAAGACTGTCCATTGTGTTCAACATTGTATTTCTAGATCCTTGCAGTCCGTGTGGTCCCCGTAGTGTGGGTGTCAGCTGTGAACTTGATAGAAATGCAGAATCCCAGGTTCCAATTCGATCTACTAAGTCAACATTTGCATTTAAGACTCCCCAGATGAGTCACGTTACATCACATTAAATGTCAGAAACACTGGCCTAGCACATTGCTTGGCCTCTGTTAAGCTAGAGCTGTTATTAAATGCTAAAGTGCTTATTGTACTCCGGTATCTGTTGTCTTCTTTGTCCACAGTCATACAAGTTTTAACAGGGCACTTAGCTGTCCAGTCTGAGGAAAACATTTCCCAGACTCCCTTGCAGCTAGATTGTGGGCATGTGACCAAGTTCTGGCCAATCAAATGTAAGTGGAAGTTTCAAATGGCAACTCCCAGGACAGCTCCTTAACAGAAAGCTAGTATTCTACTCACCCCCATCTACACTCATCCTCTAGACAGGATGGCTTGAGTTCCATGTTGTACCATGAGGATAAGGGTTATACTTTCAGGATGGCAGAGTAGAAATGTAGGACACCAGGGCTCTAGGAATTGATGGGGCAGAACCTCCTACTTATGCAGTATCCCCTCCTCCAGATTCTAAACTTATTTTTTCATGTTTTTAATTTGTATATATTTAGAGGGAACAAGAGCAGATTTCTTCCACACATATATTGCATAGTCTTGATGTCTTGGCCTTTTGCGTATTCGTCACCCGAATAGTAAACATTGTATTCAATAGGCAACTTTCAGCCTCACCACACTCCCACCTTTTGTAGCCTCCACTAAACTTTATTTAAGCTGCTTTTTTTGAAGTGGAGGAAGAAGGCTTTATTAATGGACAAACCAACTTCTGACTAATACAGAAGCTAAAGCTCTCCTTGTCCATATAACACATAGTGCTTCCCAAGTTAAAGAAGAGGTAGGGCAAGGAAATCGCCTTTGTCTACCAAATAAAGACCACTGGGAAGAAGTTCCTTGAATGTGAGTTCCAGCTGAATAAAATGCTTGCCAATGATTAGAACTGTCCAGCTATGACGAACCGGCTACCCCATTGAAATAGTGAGTTTCGTGTCACCATAAATGTTCAAGCAGAGTCTTCCCCAAATGCTGCAGAGGAAATTCCTGTCCTGTGCGAAATGCTGATCCCTTTAACCACCAACCTCTTTTCTCTAAAGAATTGTAAAAAAAAAAAAAAAAAAATACATATGCAGGGCACAATGGATTTTGAATCTTAAATGTGTCTTAGTCATTCAGCCAAATTAAGAACTTCTCTCTTAGTTTCTACTTCTGCTCGTTTATCACAAGAATCCTGTGCCATTTATTTACTCATTGCCTCTCAGTCCCACACAGGCCCTTCAATGCTCTACCCTTTGCTGCTGGGGCTGAGAGTCTACAAACTACAGTTCACTGACCCTCCAGCAGCTTCTGGTTAGACTCTGCCAAAGGGAGGCACTAGTGAGAGATCAGAGATGACAGAGCAAAGCTTCCTGCTTTTTTTCCCCGAACATCAGAGGCTACTCTGGCTCTGGCTGCTAGTTACCATAGTGGCAGTGGTATAGAGTAATTCCCAATTCCAGCCACCCAGGGCACAGCAGCAGCACCTCCTTGGCAGTTCCAGCAGCACAGCCCGTGGGCTCAGGTGCAGGCTCTAATCCAGGGAGATTAGCAGTTTCCTAATCTCTGGATATCATCTCTTCTTCCTTCTGCTCCTTCACAACTATTCACCTTCTCCCTTTTTCTCCTCCAGCCCTTCCTACACCTTTGTAACCAATTCCTGCATCAAATCTCCTCTATGTAAAATATCTCAGACGGTTACCTGTTTTGCTGGCTGGACCCTGAAGGATGCAATCACCAGCCCTCAAGGACCTCTCTTCTCCTCTGAGGCCAACCCCAGTGCATGCCAGAAGGGCGCATACATAAAGTGAGCACCTGGCAGCAGCGGTGCCCATTGCCAATCTCTCCTGCCCTGCCAGAACCCTGAGCTAAGCTACCTTCTATCAGACATGGGCAAGAAAGGAGTGCTGTAGAATCTTCAAGCTAACACTTAACAATCACAGCTGATGAGGCCACACTCTGAGACAGATCTATGGCTTCAATTTCTCACCAGTATTTTAGCTCCCCAGGCCAGCTGTCATGTAGCAGGTCTCATTGAGAGGACATTAAGGGATCCGTTTTTCAGAAGTTGGCTTACACTAGCAGAACTCCATTTCCACGTAATATTTATCAACAAAAACCCTCAAACATGCTTCCACAACCCAGTCCCCTAGCAGATTTAACTACTAGACAGCACCCATTTATAAATGAGCAAATGAAATCCTTCTCTTGGATAAGAAGAGCAAGAAAATTCTCTGCTGCAAATAAGGCATTACAGGACTTCAAGAGCTCCCCTGCAAAAGAGACAGATTCTAGACAGGATGTCTCTGCCAGCCCTGCCCTCTCCAGCTCAAGTTCCAGGTAAGTTCTAGGGCCCATTAGTGGGTGGGAGGGGTAAAGGCCAGGGGTGAAGAAGGAGGCATCAGAGCACCAAGATAAGGAAGCTCGTAGATTTTCTACTCAACTTGCTCTCTCTCATTCTAGAAAATATGTTATCAACAATTGCAACCACCACACCCTCATATCACTCCATTGGATTGTCAGCTCAGTGACTTCAAGAGACTTAAACTCTTGTGGGAATAATATGTTTTGATACATTTTATACATTGTCCTGTATACATAAAAATGCTTATACAAGCCTGTGGGACCTAAAACAGGATCCCAAGTTCAATCTTGACACAACCCCAGGACCTGAAGGGAGGTAGGTCCCTTGCATGGCCTTTGTGAAACCAACCAAGATGCTTTAGAGAAGTTTAGGGGACACTCAGCAGGGATAGAGATTGTCAGTTGTGAGGCAAGGTCATGAGTATTTAAAATACATTTACCATTTGTAGATGCAGCTTAGAATACACCTCCACAGTTCTGGTGGAGAATCAGTGTGTATTTGTAGAAGTCCCTCTCGGTGCCAGGGTGAGCTTCAGGGGGTTCTAGGTCTTGGCTCAGCCCACTGGGAGAGCAAGTAACTACCCACACTCAGGCCTCCAAAGACCCTAGCTGTTGTCAGGTGAGGACAGAGTGGGGCCTTGGTGAGAGCCAGGAACTCGGGAGTCTGCTGGGGAGACTACGTATACCTGGTTGCCACTACTTCACTTCCATACAGCTCTCCCATCGCTAAGTAAGACTTTTATTCCTCAAAAACTATTTTGCCCTATAAAAAGCAATCCTTAGGAACCAAGATCAGAATTGAGTCAAATTTACTAATTTTATCTTTTCTTTCTATGTAACCCCCCACCCATCTCCCCTTCTCTCCTCCCTGAATCCTAGTCCTGAGAGTCTTCACAGAGTTCCCAGTAGCCCAGAAAACAGTGAGAGAAGCACAAAACAGGGAAACAAGAAACAGAGCATCTCTACTCACTCCTCCAGACTCATGCACGACCACCTGCCAGGCCCTGGGGACCTGTCCTCCCAGCATGAGGCAACCCTGAAGGACCAAGTCTTCCAAGGACATCTCCCAAGCTTTCCAGGACACCAGCCAGACTCTTTGTGCAAGAGGAAAGAACTATCTTTCGGGGAATTCTTAACAGCTCTTTCCCCTCTGCCCGGGCAGAGAAAAAGCGACGGGTAAACTAGACCAACAGCTGTGCGGACAGTCATTTAGACCAGGGACTGACAGTCAAGAGCTGCTTTAACCTTGGCAGGAGGAGAGGGGGGACTTATCTTTTGTAACTGGTTCCAGCTCTAGAATTCTAACAAAATCACAAACTTTATGACTTACCCAAGTCTGGCACTGTATCCATTCAGTCTCCTATCTCCTGGGTCTATAACTCGCCCAGGAAACCTGCATCTCAGATAAAACCTGGGCTCCAAACATCCACTTGGAGACAAAGACTGTTTTTTTAAATAAACGACCATTTACAGTTTGACAATGAAAACCAACAGAGCATATATATGATGGTTTTCTGGGAGAGTTGGGGCAGATGAGCCTAGACACTGGGATAAATACCCATTTGAGAATTGTTCTGGCCTTGGGCAGGAGGGGATTTCAGGCCAGTGATGAAGATACTTGAAAAAGAATAGGGTGATGTTAATCATAATAGAAATATTCACGACCAATAACATTTGCATACCACATATTATTTTAGAAGTAGTTTAAAACCCATTTGCTCTTTTATTCTTAAAACTTATTTCCACCTGGATGGGCTACAGGCATGTTCCACATGCTCAAATGCATCCATCTTCTCCGCCCACCTCCCTCTGCTCTGGCTCAGTTAAAGACATCAACACTCTTCCAACCCATGGAGCACAAAGCCTGAGAACAACTGACTCATCAGATTGACACACCTTACCTTCAAGTTCTGTGGCTCATTCCTCTGCAACACTTCACGTCACATTTTCTCTCTCCAACCCATCATCAGCACTCAAGGTAAGCCCTTGAGACATCTGTCCTAGATAACTGTCATAGCCCCTAACTGGCCTCTTCCTATGGTCACGCCAGCTCTCAACCCACGGCTGGGTGAACAGCCACAGAACTCACCTATTTGCCATTGCCAGTAGCCTCAGTGTTCTCATCCTTAGAAGTCTCTTTCATCTTGGTCCAAGGACAAAATGGTGCCTCTTTACGCCACCTATTAATGCCTTCATATCAGCACAGAATCCTATATTCACAATTCCAAAATAGAAAGAACTCAGAAGGTGAAAAAACTGGGGGGAATTATTTGATGTTAAAATTTATCATGAGGCTATTTATAATGTTTACCTCACTTAGAATATTCATTCACATCACTACAAAAATATTATTATCTTTGACTATGGAACACTTCTTTAGACCCCACTGGGGGTATTATGAATTATATTTGATATGTACCATCATATCTTGCTAAATCTGAAAAATTCTGCATTTGAAACACATATGGCCCAAAGGGTTTTAGATAATGGATTCAGGGACTGTATTAATGTGTATTAGAGTCATTACTCTCTGTGTCTTATGTGTAGTTATCAATCAGTGAATCCTCAAATTGAGCATGTGTTATACAGAAGGCAAGTTTCCTGGCAGTAGAGGCATCCAGTAGGTTAAAATACTTGATCCTTGACTGCAGGTTCCTATAGCCCTAGCCCTGAAGTAGAACCAACATGCTAGAGTCCCAGTGAGGGGATCTGATGGGAAAATCATCTTCACAAACTTAATGCTCAGGAATAATTTTGAAGAGGAGGTTTACCTACCCTGAGTGGTAAAGATGAAACAGAGAAAAAGTGATAAAGCTCCAGAAGGGCAGTCCAGGTATGGGTGGGTAGGGGTGAAATTCACAAGAAATTCACAATTGCAACCTAGTTGACTATACTCGATTAATAGACTTAGGTACAATCACAGGAGAGTTTGGCCACTCTTTATATAATTATCTTACTTGGATACTACTTCTTCTGCAGCTACCAATGTCCCTACCACAAGTGCAGCCAAAATGTCATCTGTACCCTCAACAACACTGGGCGAGAAATGCTACTTCTGTTCCAAGTACTGTTTATGGAAAGTGCAGTGAATGCTGCAACTATGGAAGATGTGGCTGGAGACTTAGCAGAGGTCAGATCATTAAGGGCCTATTTAGCTAGTGGTAGAGCCTAGAGGCTGAGAGTATGCGTTCAACATTTAACAGCTCAGCAACCCTGGGGAAGTTGCTTAATGCTTGTGTGCCTCGGTTGCTTCAACTGCACCCTGGGGCTGCTGTTGATGATGATGATGAAGATGATACTACCTAATGCTGTCAAGTATTGTAGAGGATTCAGTAAGCATATGCACATAAAGCCCTTAGTAAATATTCAACCAATGAGAGTTGTCGTTAATTATATTACCATTCAGAAGAGCAAAAGAAAGCAACTGAAGGGTTGTGACATGGTCAGACTGGCAGTACAGGACCTGAGGTGGACATGCAGAGTCTGCATTAAAAGGGAGGAGGCCAGGCCAGGCCAGGCTCACACCTGTAATCCCAGCACTTTGGGAAGCTGAGGCAGGCGGATCATGAGGTCAAGAGATCAAGACCATCCTGGCCAACATGGGGAAACCCCGTCACTACTAAAAATACAAAAATTAGCTGGGCATGATGGCATGTGCCTGTAGTCCCAGCTACTCAGGAGGCTGAGGCAGGAGAATTGCTTGAACCCAAGAGGTGGAGGTTGCAGTGAGCCGAGATCGCACCACTGCATTCCAGCTTAGTGCCTGGTGACGGAGCAAGACTCTGTCTCCAAAAAAAAAAAAAAAAGGGAGGAGGCTGGAGGTAAGAAGACCAGTTAGGAGGAGGCTTTGAGGCTTTGTAGTGCTCCAGGCAAGAGATGAGGCAAGGCTGAACTCACAACCATGGTAACAGGATCTAAAAGTAATCTCTGAGTCTAATATAATAAATATCTACGAGCCCATTCTGGTATAAATAAGCAATTAAATTTTAAAAAACAGGTGAGGGAGAAGGGGCATCTATTTCTTACAGTAGAATTCCAATTAATAAATGAGAAAGAAATGGCAGAAATAGAATATCATTAAGCAAATATACTATAGTGGTTATGACAGACGAGAAACATTGATAGTCTAAACTTAGTGGGCAAAAGTATGATCGGAAACAGGATACTTACATAGCCTCAAAATATCTCCCCACTAGATATTTTCTAATTACAAAGAGAAAATAGTAACTCTATAGTGAACTAATCTTGCAGTCACTATCTTAACCAAGTGATTGAAGACCACATCACAGTAGTAACGTGTATTGACATTATGCACCTCCAGATAGGATATACTGAGAACATCGCCTCTGTGAGACTCCTGCCAAAAATGCAGTAAGAGCATTAATCTAACTATGAGGAGACATTAGAAAAACCCAAATCAGGAGACCTTCTACAAAAAGACCAGTACTCTTTTAAAAACGTTAAAGGCATGAAAGTCAGATGGAAAAACTGTCAAAGATTGAGACTAACAAGAAACAACAGTTCCGTGCAACATGAGATCCTGGTTTGAATCCTGAACTGGAAAGGGGACATTCGTGAGGCAGTTGGTGAAATCCAAATAAAACTTATCCACAAGTCAATAATACTGAATCAATGTTAATTTCCTAGTTTCTGTGATTGTACTATAGTTACGTAAGATATTACAGGATATTTGCATTAGGGGAAGCTGGTGAAAGGTATTCAAGAACCTTGTACAACTTTTATAATATTTTGTTAGTCTAAAATAATTTCAAAATACAAAGTTAAAAACAAGCCTAACTCCTTCATCTGACCTATCTTCCTGGGCATCCCAGGGTGCTGAGTGTGGCAATGTGGGAAATTAGGTGGTCTCAAGTTGACAACTGCCACATAAACTACTTATCAACCTCTCCCAGCCACATTGTCACCATAATCACACTTGTTATTATTTATACACTGGTGCTCCTTCACCATTAGCGCGAGGACTCTTTTTTAAGAGTTTATAAGTATATAAGCATATCTTATTCACCCTGGCTCACCTGCCAATGAATGACTGTTGCATGCATTATATATCATCAGTGCTCAGTATGTTTGGAAATGTTTCCAAAGAAAATTTCCCCCAAGGCCATCTTCTTATGGTTAAGTCTGGTCTTACCTGAGAATAGTGAATAATGGAATCGACATTCACACAGCATATTCATTTCAGGGAGCCAGACCCTCCTCATAAAATAATCATAGATCACCAAGTTCTCAGGGGTTAAAGAGAGGAATTCAGAGGAAAAAACTCTTCCAGAGACTATGGGGTTGGATCTGTCATCAAGTTCCACAGGGCAAACACTGGAAAATAAAAATTCCATGTCCGTACTTGAAGATCCCTCTCAAGAAGTCGATGTAAAACAGGGCTCATGTCCACGTCACCAGCTGGGTAGAGCATCCACAGCTTTCACCTGCTGTTTTGTTACCAAGATCTCTAGTTCCAGCAACTCATCTGGAGTCTCTTTGCAGGTCACAGAGATTACTATGGCATCCATGGCACCGTCAGTCAGCCTAGAAGACCTTACACCCCAAATTCATTACGCCAAGGGAAAAGTTAAGCTGGGAACTGGGTCATGCAAACTTGCCTCCCGCTTTTGGTTCCTAAATAAGATGGCTACAAGATGAAAAGTTACACGCCTCCCTGAAGTATTTTGCCCACAACAAAATTGCTCATGAACTCCAAAATATTTACCCTAAGGTGTTTCTGTTAAAATTTCACCATTGCAATGTAAATTCATAGCTTATCTGTACAGATACTGTCACTCCCTCTGTCCACCTGATGCAAATACATATTTAATTATTCCCATGCCCCATTGTGTCTATCTTGTCTTATGTAAAATTCTCTGCATTTTTCCACTTGCCTATTTCTATTTGCCTATGTCATCTTACGTGTAAAAAAAAAAAAAGAAAAAGGCAGATTCACTGGGCCAAACGCATGAATGACTATTTTTCCCTACCCCTTCTTACATGAAAATTGTATACTTCTCAATATCCCACCCTTTCCCCTTTATATTCAGAGAATTAATTATATTCAGAGAAAGGCCTGTACCTGTCTCCCAAGAGTACATCCTTAACTTTAGCAAATAAACCTCCTAAAATGAAAAAAAAAAAAAAAAACAGTGAGGCTTCCTGATGACTTAATGTCTGTCATCTCTAAGGCCTTGGGACAACCTGAGGGACTTACTGCTTTTTGGAATTTTTGACCAGAGAGAAAGTGGTTTTGGTTAAAGAGAACAGGTAGAGAGAATGATAGGACAGAGGTGAGGGGCTCTGTGGCTGTGGGGATAGCAGGACTGGCCCGTGGGTGATATATTCAATAGAACGCAGTGAGGGAGATGGAAGTTGCAATACCATTCTCTCCCACCCACAACCTCTCACAGCTCACGCCTGGATGGGCCTCACGTGGGTCTCTGTTGTTCTGGAGCTGAGCCCACGTGCACCACCGGCCCACTTAAGACAGACCGGGAGCTACATAGGAAGCAGCAGCATGCATTTGAATTCCCCTGAACTAAGAGGGCATGCAGGCAGAGGAGAACTCTGGCCTTCATGTGTTGGCCTGCCAGCGAGCCAGCCACTCAAAGTTCACTCCAAATCACCTTCCTTTGAAGAAAAGGCAGTAGGAACACTTCAACTGACCAGAAAGAAGACCCCTCTTTCTCTACTCTGTTTGATCATGATGAATAATGAAACTGTGGTTCCCTATCAAAGCTGGGCAGAGGACTTCTGCCAACAAAGACTGCACTTGACTCGATGCAGCCAAAGGCACCCTGCAGACAAGTCCAAGGTGCTGAGGCCTTCGCAGAGTTCAACGAGCCCTAGACCCTGCCCTCCAGGAGCTGCTAATCTGTCCAGCATAAACAATGTTGACTCCAGCCACCCTCCGAATGAAACAGAGCCAAGCATATCAGTTGTCTCTCCAACCAACTAATAATAAACACTCAGACCCCTTCTTTCTCTGAGCAAATGAGGCAGGTCCTTCTGGGGCCTGGGTTTGAGTGTGACTTCTGAAGCTAGGCTGCCTGGTTTCCAACTCCAAACCTCCCCCTCACTGGTGCATCCTTGGGTGAGTAACTTATTCTTGCTAGGCTTGTCTCCTCACCTAGAAGATGGTGATACTGGAACCACCTTGAAGAAAGGACTTATTTCAGCAAACGGTCCTCAGCCAGCGCTTGGGAATATGAGCAGTTACCCTGCATCCCCTCTCATCGAGACGTGTGGCTGGGAGCCCCTGCTCAGTGGGAGAGAACCAGCAATTGGTCTTCATCTTCACATGCACCTTGACCCCTGACTTAAAGGGCTCAGAGAGGCACTTCTATGGCCACCCCCGAATTTGGTATAAACTTGGAAAGTGCTGATAAATCTATTTTTGTTTATTTCTAATTTATACCCTGCCAGCTTACAGAAAGGATGTAAAACACCAGAGAGAAATCTATGTAACCTCCAGTGACAGGAACCAGGGCATGGTCTTCCACATCTGCCATAAAGGTCAGCCCACCCCCACCCCTTCCGAGTAGATCAGGGGATGTCCAGAGAGCAGTCAGAGATGGGAAGGGGTGCGGGCAGCTGCTGAGGCACTGCCCAGCCCAACACCAGAGAGTCGCGTCTTTCCACACCTCCCCACTCACGCCATTTCCCTCCTGCCCTGCCAGCCTGCTGCTCCCATGTTTCCTGCAGCCACATCATGTTAATGCTGTCCCTGAAGATTTTAGGGACACAGGAAACCAAGGGCCAAGCTGTCCTTCTACAGAGACCCAAAAAATAAAATAAAGCCTACAGATGAAATCAAATCCACAGTAGCTTTAAAGGGTGGGTGTGTGTTTGCTCATTTAATCATTAAAGAGCAGCCTAACACTCTCAAAAGAAGCGGGTGGGTTTCATGGTGGCTGGTCAGTCACACTGTCCGCCATCTCATAGCCCTGCACCTAGCTGCCCCCAGTGACACCAGCTCCCAGCAGCTCCACTCTCCAGAGGCATCTCTAGCTGAGCAGCCCTTCTGTCTTTCCTCTGCCTACTCAAACCTCCCCAGCCTGCAAAGGCCTTCCTGTCCCAAAGTCCGTCCTGACCTCTCTGCTCACTGGCCTCTGCTCTCTGAGTGTCAGTGTCACCAACCATCTCGGCCTTCCCATAGCACTTAATCTCCTACTGACCTTCCCATTTCTCATCAGCCCGGCTCCCCTTCCCCACAGATGCTGATCAATAGGTCTGTAAGGTCCCAGAAAACAGGCTGCTGTGGCAGCATTCAGGGTGCACCAGAGGCAGGACATGCACTTGGGTTGATTAAAAAAACTTGGAGATTCTGCTACCATCCAATCCTTTTGTAATCTGATCAAACTACCCAAAAGCTGAGTGGGTAGTTCTCAAGCTTTAGGGCATATAAGAATCAAACAGAGGTAGAATGTAGAAACAGTAAGGGCATGCTCTTGGCTGTAATAGACTTTCAGGCACCATCCCAGGTGGGTCCAGGTTGGGCTCCAGGAATCTGGGTTTTTTTTGTTGTTGTTTTTGTTGTTGTCATTGAGACACAGTTTTGCTCTTGTTGCCCAGACTGGAGTGCAATGGCTCCATCGCAGCTACTGCAACCTCAGCCTCCTAGGTTCAAGCGATTCTTCTGCCTCAGCCTCCCGAGTAGCTGGGATTACAGATGCGTACCACCATACCCACGTAATTTTGTATTTTTAGTAGAGAGTGGGTTTTACCATGTTGGCCAGGCTTGTCTCGAACTCCTGACCTCAGGTGATCTGCCCACTTTGGCCTCCTAAAGTACTGGGATTACAGGTGTGAGCCACCACACCTGGCCAGGAACCTGTATTTTTCTGAGGCATGGGATCTCATCTCATGCTCTGAGGAACGGACCTGGCCCCACCACCTTGCGTGGGCAAGAAGAGTCCTGGTTTGAGCATGTAGTGCCACCAGAGCAAAACCCTGGCTCTGACACCAGGTAGGTGATCTCAGACAGGTAAATGACCTGGCTGGGTCTCTGACTTCTCATTGGTGAAATGAGCCTATGGTAGGAAAGGATTCCTCAAACTCTGATGATAAAAAGTAATGGCTAACATTTATTGAGCATCCACTGCATGCCAGATGCTATTTTGTTATTTTCCATATATTTTTTCATTTACTCTTCACAACAGCCAAATGAGAAGCACAACGATTTTTATTTTACAGATGAGGGCACTGAAGAGCAAAGTGCTGAGTAACGCGGCCAGGCCACATGGCTGGTGATGAGGGGTCTGATATTTCAGCCCAGGCAGTTGCAGTCCAGGGATAGAGCTCATTGCCATGCTCTGCCGCCCGCAAGGACTTCTGGGCCAACTTCACAGAGGGAGTAAGCAGGACACAGGTCACCTGGGTGGCTGCCATACTGGTCAGACCATTCCAGGGTTCCAGCCACACCCTTGGAACTGTCTCTGGGTCACCCTCCAGGCCAGCTGAAAGGCAAGTCTCACCACATGAGGTCAAATTAGCCTACGATCCATGCGTGGGAGGGGTGCCCATTACTTATGCAAAACCGAGAAGGATTTCAAAAACTGGAAGCAGAGTGTGCAGGCACATGAGTGCCCAGGCCTCCCCCACCCCAGAAGCTTTTTATGGGACAGGACAGGACTTTAGAGGAGCAAGGGGCGGGCTGGAAAAATTCCCATGAGACCAGACTGCCAAGCAGGGCTTGTCAGGGCAACAGGCCACTGCAGGCCTTTGCTGTCTTGTCTTTCCCAGAACAGACAGAAAGCACAGATCACACCTCAGGCCACGAAGGGGATGACCAAAAGTTCCCTGGGAGATCCCCAGGGCACTCGCCACCCCCATGAGAGCAGGAAGTCCAGGAAAGTGCCTTAGGGCCAAGGTCACCCTAGAGGAGGTGGGGAGGAGAGGGAGGGTGATCCTGCCCCCAGCCATGCAAGCTGAGCCCAGCAGATTCTGACAGGGAAGAGGAAGCAAGAGGCCCCGTGACACTCCCACCATAGGCCCTGCCATCCCAAGCTCCTGGCTGGGGTGCTGAAGTGTGTGTGGTATCCTCACCGCTGATCACCTCCCTCCTCCCCCACCACTAGCTGCCTTCCCAGTCCCTTCTGTCAAGAGTCCTGCTTCAAAGGCCTCCATCAAGCTCATCCAGATAACCCTTCCCATTGGCCTCACTCCAGGTCACAGCCCCCTTCCCACCTGGCCCCTCACACTCTGCCTTTGGAATCCTTCTTATACAACAGACTTGTAATGGACCCAGCTTTTTGCTTAGGAGCTGGGCTTCTAGGTCTGCCTGCCTGAGTCAAAATCCTAGTTTGGCCCTTTATGAGCTGTGAGACCTTGGGCAAGTCACTGAACATCCCTTAGATCCAATTTCCTCAGCCTTAGCTTGGGAAGAGTAATTTAATCCGCCTTATTGGGTGGCTATGAGAATTGAATGAATGTAGATAGCGGCCTTGGCATCAGTAAATGCTAAGGATTACTATTTTTCTGTTTGAATGTACATATATTTTCCCTTTTGCCCATATTTCCACAATAGCAGGTCTCTTCATATCTCCCAACTGCAATTGTAGCATCATATACTTTTTTCTCTTTTTTTTAGGACAGAGTTTCGCTCTTTGTTGCCCAGGCTGGAGCACAGTGGCACGATCTCGGCTTACCACAACCTCCGCCTCCTGGACTCAAGCAATTCTCCTGTCTCTGCCTCCCCAGTAGCTGGGATTACAGGTGCCCGCCACCATTCCTGGCTAAGTTTTGTATTTTTAGCAGAGGTGGGGTTTCACCATGTTGGCCAGGCTGGTCTCGAACTTCTGACCTCAGGTGATCTGTCCCCCCTCGGGCTCCCAAAGCATTATATACTTGCTATAGAGGGGCTGCTGTGGGCTGAGATGTCTGCGGGTCCCGGAGCTGCCCTTTAGGAGTCTCCAAGCTGAAGCTTTCTGCCAGCCACCTGGTACCCTACACAAAAAGCTACTTTTGTTGGCATAAGCTTCCCTTGAGCCTTGGGCAGTTTCTGCACTCCCCTTAATCCCAGGCTTGGCAGATGCCCTGGAAAGTGAGAGGGAAATGTCCTAGATCTTCTGCAGGCTGCTTCAAGGGCAGCAAAAGAAAACTGGGTGTGGGAGTGAGTGCCCATGTGTGTGCACAAGTGGGGTGCCCCATGGAAGAGCATTGTGTTCTCTAGCTCAGTTCTTGTGTCTGCCACATAACTAGCCATGTGACCCTGGCCAAATTTCTAACTCTCAAATTCTTGATTTCCTCATCTACCAATGAAAATTAAAATTTCTTAATACTGCTACTATGAGAATTGTTTCCAGCAAACGTTTATGAACTAATCCTGCCAAACTAGGTACCAACCAACCCTCTCTTATACAATGAATCAAAGGGAGAGGAGATGTAACCTAGAGAACCCAGACAACACAAGAGAAATAAGCCATGTGCCCTTTATCAGTGCCGTCAACAGTGAACATGGAGTTTCACGTGAGAACATGAACTCACGGGAATAGTGAAAAGTGCTATGAACTTAACAGTATGCACAAAATCAGTGTTTCTTCACACATCTTTACCCCCCAAGCACCACATTGTTATGTAAATGAAAGCAAAGTGAAGGCAAATGTCAAGGAAAACAGATATTCAAAATGGTGGACAAAACTATGCTAATGACAAGGGTCCTGCTACCCTTTCAGTTCAGAAAGGAGACTCACCCTGAGAAAACACTCCTCCCCCAACCCACACTCCCAACCACTTTAACCCAAGTGAAAGGCAAAGAGAACCTGCATGGAATTATTTAGAAATGTACCAGAATCACATGACTAAAATGAAAGAAGTCTTTGTTTTATAATCCATGTACAGCCAAGAGCAGGTCTTGACTCTTCTTCTGTAAAATGGGTACACCAAGAGTGCCTACTTGACAGAGAGGTTGAGAGAATTCATTGAAATAACCCAGTACTATGGTTTGAATGTTTGTGTCCTCTCTAAAATTCATGCTGAAACTTAATTCCCAATGCAACAGTATTAAATGGGGGGATTTTTTCTTTTTTTTTTTTTTTTTTTTTTTTTTTAGATGGGGTCTCACTCTGTCACTCAGGCTGGAGTGTTGGAGTGTAGTGGCACAATCTCTCAGCTCACTGCAACCTCTGCCTCCTCGGTTCAAATGATTCTCCTGCCTCACCCTTCCGAGTAGCTGGGACTGCAGGCACCCACCACCATGCCTGGCTAATTTTTTGTAGTTTTAGTAGAGACCGGGTTTCACCATGTTAGCCAGGATGGTCTCAATCTCCTGACCTCGTGATCCGCCTGCCCTAGGCTCCCAAAGTGCTAGGATTACAGGCGTGAGCCACTGTGCCCAGCCAATGGTGGGGACTTTTGAAGATGATTAGGTCATGAGACTAAACTTCATGGGTGGAATTAGAGTCTTTTTCTTTCCTTTCCTTCCCTTTTTTTCTTTTTTAAAGAAATGAGGTGGTGTTGTGTTGCCCAGGCTGGAGTGCAGTGGCTGCTCACAGGCTCAGTCATCACACACTACAGCCTTGACCTCCTGAGCTCAAGCAATGCTCCTACTTCATTCTCCCAAGTAGCTGGGACTACAGAAAACACCACAAAGTTCAGCTTTTAAGAGATCTGTGTTTTGTAAAAAGGCTTGATGGGGCAAAATTTAGCTCTTCTCTGTCCTCTGCCATGTGAAGACACAGCAAAAGACATCATTTTGGAAGGAGAGAGTAGCCTTCACCAGATGTAATCTGTTGGCTCCTTCATCTTAGACTTCCCAGCCTCCAGAACTGTGACAGTAAATTTCTATTGTCTACACATTACTCAGTCTCAGGTATTTTGTTACGGCAGAAGGAATGGACTAAGACCTCTGAGTAAAGAATTCAGCAGGGTACATAACGAGCTTTTGACAACTGTTTGCTCCCACTACTGTTGTTTTTGTTGTTCCTTGAATTCTTAAAATTAAAAAATCATGCATTAGGGGAATAGGAACCCTAATCAAATGGTTGACTCTTGGGTTGGAAATATTTTTCAGATATCTAAACCTTTTCTTCCCACAACATCATCGAATGCAACTTGTGTGATGTTGGTACATCTCACGGAAAACCCTGCCCTGGTCTGACATTCGTGAGCTCCCTGGAGGGGGACAAAAGCAGAAAGCTCAAGTCAGGTGAAATTGCCATTGAGGATTGGAGGAGGAGTGGCCGAAAAGAAAATGGAATTGGTCTAGAAGACACACACAAAAATAAATAAATAAATGAATAAAATAAAAGGGGAGTGTTGGAGAGCTCTTTAAAAGCTCACACGCCCTGCAAGAAAACGTCAAAGATGAGAAGAATGAGCTAACCCTTCAGACCCTTTGAAGCACTCATATAAACGGTGGAATCCCTTGGTCCACTCCTTCTTCAAATCCTGCCAAGCTAAGGACCCCCCCATCCCCACCCCAACTACATGCTCTAGGCGGTGTGTACCTGAAAAGCCAAGTGCCCAGGCATTGCAGGGAATTTCTCTCACTATTTAACAAGGAATGCTTGGAATATTCAGGCTGAGAAGTATTTCTTAATTTCCTGTGCAATCTGAAAGCATTATCCAAGGGTTATTTTTGTTTTGTTTTATTCAGAAGTGGGGTTGCTGGAGCATTCCTCTTGGACATGTTCAGATTTGAATTAATTAGAATTCCTGTACAGTTTTCTTCGGTTATAATTATAGCTTAATTTGATTGCTTAATAGCTCTGGTTTTCGTAATGTTTAGCACCTGTTGTAAATTGCACAAGATAAATCACCTTCTACCTTCTACCATGTTTATGCCTAACTTTTGCCTTTTCTCTTTCAGCTGGTGGGGGCTTGCGACAACAGCCACAGCCACGCGCTTTGCTCATTCCTGCCCTTTCCACCAAAGAACTCTCTTTTTCAAGGCTATTTAACCACAGAAGAAGTGACTTTTACTTAAATGCCTCCTTAAGACTGTTAGACTTTTTTTTTTTAAAGAGAAAAAAAAATTAGAAAAAAAAAGAGTACTTCAGATGCTATAAACTCTGAGGACTGACCTCTGGTATTATGTAGACTTCCACTTAAGGGTCACCTTTTTTGATGCGCTGGGTGTACAGAGTATTTTTTCCCTCCTTTCCTTTCTAGGATTATTAGACAGCAGTGGAAGCCCTGCATCATTAATTGATTTCTTCCATGCATTGTGCTATGATACAATTTTTCAAGGCTGTGCATAATTGTGTTCTCTGTGCCAGCGTTCTGTGTTCTGTCCTTGTCATATTGTCATTGAAGGCTGTTTCCACCCTCTGTAATTGGAGATGTTCTACTTTTGGACAAAGGTGTGGGGGCAGCTCAGGGGAACAGCGCTGACATTTACTTCATCAATTTATTTTTATTGTTCCTACATTTATTGCAGCTATAACAGCCCTTTAATAGTTATATCTCCTCCCTGTAGGGTATTCTGGTATTTGAAATTTTTTTAACTCATTTGTTCTCATAGATAACAGTAAAGTGCATTTCAGGATAACCTTTAGGTTTCAATCTCCTCTCTTCTTTTGGCTCTGAGGCAGTCTTCGCTTTAAACTTTTACTGCATTGCCAGTCTAAAGGCCAGAGCGCCAAGTTCATTCTAGCACTGGAGTAACCACAAATTAGTGGTCCTGAAAATTTCAGGGAGGTTAGTCCTAAACCAAGAGTGCAGCTATTACCGTAATTCAAAACTGGTCATCCTTTTAATGGGGAGAGGGGACTAAAGCAAGGTGGGCGGGAAGGGAAGAAAGTAAGGGGCAATGAGAGAGAATCCTAGTAAATACTGAGTCTCACGTTACAGTCCTGGTCAAATAAGGATTGTAATTAAATCTTTATGACCAATGAAGCATCAGACTGGACCAATTCTGAGTCTCTGCCCTTCAAGGTCAAAGACACAGGATACAATTAAGAGGCAACTGCACTTGGATTTACTGTTCTTCTTGTCTTTAGATACTGTGACCCTCCCCCACCCTCCAAGCCCAGTCTCACCTCCCTTAAAAAGGTTATCTTATTGTAGCCTTGGAAAGAAGTCCTTACCTGAAAGCCTAGTGCTTTTGTTTACTTCTTTATTTTCTACCTGCCCTGGAGAAAAAAATAAACACTTACTTTGTTCACTTTTCTACCACCATATCTATGGTAGAGAAAACATTGGCATGGGCAAAAAAAAATACGTCGAGGCTTATTTTTAAGGCCATAATACTAAGTCATTGTCTAATACTTTGTGCTCCAACTGCCAGCTTTCAACCACTCATTTCCTCTGAATAGTATCTAGACACATTTCAAAGTAATTTCATTCTTGTTTCTACCCTCCCTTTCCCCAGTTTCTCCTACAGAATCATTTTCACACCTTCTTTTCCTACCAGTGTCATCAGAGTCTACCAGAAATTATTGCCTGCCCCTCATCAGAGAGCATCAAACAC
Source organism: Saimiri boliviensis (assembly GCF_048565385.1). Taxonomy (NCBI): domain Eukaryota; kingdom Metazoa; phylum Chordata; class Mammalia; order Primates; family Cebidae; genus Saimiri; species Saimiri boliviensis. The sequence continues at coordinate 77,682,397 of NC_133449.1, read as the reverse complement.
TCTGTGACTATGAAACACCAAATAATCAGCCAGGAGATTGGCTCTGAATTCTGCACTGGATCTAGCACAAGGTCCCTTTCCCTTCTCACTTGTCGCATGAGCATCCTCTGTGGAATGGCATTGCTTATGCACCCCACTGCCACTATTAATAAAAAGTAATGTTTTTTCAAACCAAATAATCTCCATTATAGAAGGATGGGTCTAGCAAATCACTGCACAAAAAGCAGGCAGAGATTGAGTGGTCAAAGCAGGTGTTCCTGGTCTTGGTCCCTATGCCTAGATTCTCTCACAATAGTAGTGAAAGGCAATCCCAGGACATTCTGTTGAGGCTTCTATAGGCAGAGAAGCCTCTACTTCAGTGGCTTCGCAGGCAGGCTCTGCAGAATGGTGACCCTCGCCTCTACACTTCTCATTTGACCCACCTTCGATATCTTTTTCATCTTCTCCCACCCTGTCTCACCACTTCCACTGCAAAAGGACACTTTCCAGAAGACTGTCTTCTACTGTGATATTGGTGTATCAATGACAACTTCAGAAAGGGAAAGTAAAGATGAAGAAATAAATCAAGTGCACAAAATCAAGAGGGAAAAACATCACAGACTATCTGCTAGAATCCTAGCTTGGGCAAGGAAGCTATACAAGTGAACAGTTGCAGGCATCTGCTTCCCAACAGGGTTATACAAAAAAACACCCCAAAATGATGCTGCCAAGTTTCTGATAAAGGTAGGATGTTTGGAGGCTCTGTTGGGATTTTTTTTAGTTATTATTATTCCGGTTAGACTTTATCCCTGGATAGTTATAGAAAGATACCACCAGCAGGGTATTAATCCAGAGGAAAATATTTTCATGTTTCCACATTATAGATCTGGCTCAAAATTCCAGGTCTTGCTTAGTCAGGTCCCTGACTCATTTTCTCATCTGTGAAGACTTACGAAGGAAAGTCATGATGGGCAAACACACTGCAGCCTGATCCCTGATGAGCTTGGAGAATATGTCCACTGTCCTGGCAGTGAGGCCAGAGGCAGCTGACCTTCTGACTTATCTGCCCAATGGCAAGAGTCCTTCTGCACCAGTCACCATCTGAATCACGAGGGTAATTTAGAGGCACTAACCAGCTGCAAGTTTCACTATGTACAGGCAACTTATTTTCAAAGATGGAGATTAGGGCTGCTGGGATCAGAATGACTAAAACTGCTGAAAGTTAATTTTGGTCAATTTTGCTTTTAAATATCCTTGTGCATCTCCATTAATCAAGTCAAGAAACCGTCCACAATTAACGTGAGCTAAGCTTGATGACCATGGCATTCTAACAAGAAAGGAGACCTTCCAGAAGAAGAAGAGTGCCTTTGGACTCAGAGGTGAAAGGTCAAGTGGGCACCAGGTAGCCTCCTGAGCAGCAGACCAAAGACAGAGTGGAAGAGCACAGGAAACATGGGGAGGTAGCTGTGTGCCACTCCTTCAGATCTGCAAGTGTGGCATCAGCAGCAGGACAGGGCAGGGCAGAGCAGGCAGAGAGGAAGCCACCTGAACTAGGAATCAAAGGAAAAACTGAGAGACCCACACGTGATAGACCTGATTCCCTTGTTCCCTAGCCAGCTATTAGGCATACTCTCTCACTAAGAGCTTATAGTAGGCAAAGCTCATGAATTGATATTTCAAAGAAAAAGACACACTGGTGAACAAATATACAAGAAATTATCTCGTAGTTTTTAGAAAGCAGGTTAAAACACATATCAATTCATGAGCTTTGCCTACTTTCTTATTGTCATATTTGTCTTTGTATTGATTTATTGATTGCTCTTTGCATATTAAGAAAATATGTTGCAAAGATTTTCCCCAGTTAGTCTTTTATTTTCCCCTTTGTCTATGGTATTTTTGCTATATAGACCTAGTTAGCTGTATTTTATTTCTTATTTTGATAATATTTTGCCATATGAAAGTTTCAGCTTTTTTATTATCAAACCAAGCAGTTTTCTTTTATAGCTCCCATAGTTTCATGTCTGCTGTACTTGACTACCACTAAAATTTTCATTTACTTTTTTGTGATTGTAGTCTTTTTCAATTTAGGGATCCAGATTTACTTATTTTTTCCAAATAGCTGTCTCAACACTATTGACTAATACATTAATGACCCACTGATTTTCAATGCCACCTTTACAATTTAATAAAGAGTCATATAAATCTGGCTGTATTTATTGATGTTATATTTTGTTCCACTGCTTTTCTATCTTCTCTCTGAACTAGTACCATACTGTTTTATTATGACAGCTTTACATGTAGTTTTGGTTAGGTAGAGCACTGTTTTTTAAAAAATGGCGTTTATGGCCAGGTGCAGTGGCTCACACCTGTAATCCCAGCACTTTGAGAGGCTTAGGCAGGCAGATCACAAGGTCAAGAGATGCAGACCATCCTGGCCAACATGGTAAAACCCCATCGCTACTAAAAATACAAAAATTGGCTGGACGTGGTAGTGTGTGCCTGTAGTTCCAGCTACTCAGGAGGCTGAGGCAGAGGAATCGCTTGAACTCAGTGGGTAGAGGTTGCAGTGAGCCAAGATTGTACCACTGCACTCTAGCCTGGCAACACAGCGAGACTCCATCTCAAAAAACTTTTTTAAATGGAGTTTATGAAAAGTACAAATCTTTAAGAACATTATCCTAGACTAGATACTTTTCTTTTTATGAAGGATATTCATACAAAGAGTATGAGTTGTTTTTTAAAAACAGTGTGAAATCTGTGAACCAAAAAATATTTAATAAGAATTTATGGGCCGGGCGCGGTGGCTCATGCCTGTAATCCCAGCACTTTGGGAGGCTGAGGCGGGTGGATCACGAGGTCAAGAGATCGAGACCATCCTGGTCAACATGGTGAAACCCCGTCTCTACTAAAAATAGAAAAAATTAGCTGGGCATGGTGGTGTGTGCCTGTAATCCCAGCTACTCAGGAGGCTGAGGCAGGAGAATTGCCTGAACCCAGGAGGCGGAGGTTGCAGTGAGCCGAGATCACGCCATTGCACTCCAGCCTGGGTAACAAGAGCGAAACTCCGTCTCAAAAAAAAAAAAAGAAAAAGAAAAAGAAAAAGAATTTATGATATTAATAGCTGGGAGAATGGACAGAAAAAGATAAGGCAGAAAACACAACCTAAAGGAATCTTTTTCAATTAAAAGATGTAAGACTACAAATATCCAAGCAATTAAAAGAAAAGGCAACCTTGTCTGTTTGAGTGCTAAAAGAAGGTTTCTCAGGGGTAGTGATGGTGACGGACAGACATAAACACCACTCACAAGCCCCTGCATTGTCATCAGTGGGAAGGGTCCCTTTTCCCCAGAGATGCTCATAGGCTGTATATTCCTTGCTAATAATAAAAACTGACATTCATTGAGTGCTTACTGTTTAACAGGCACTGCTCTAAGTGTGTTAGACTTATCAACTGAAACCCATGACACAACCCTACAAAATAAGTATGCACTCTCATGAGGCCTATTTTATAGATGAACAAACTGAGGCACATGCCCTCTGTCGCCAAGCTACTCAGTGACTGAGCAGAATTTGACATAGGTTGTCTTGCTCCAGAAGGGTTATTCTTTTTTTTTTTTTTTTTTGAGACGGAGTTTCGCTCTTGTTACCCAGGCTGGAGTGCAATGGCACGACCTCGGCTCACCGCAACCTCCGCCTCCTGAGTTCAGGCAATTCTCCTGCCTCAGCCTCCTGAGTAGCTGGGATTATAGGCACGCGCCACCATGCCCAGCTAATTTTTTGTATTTTTTTTAGTAGAGACGGGGTTTCACCATGTTGACCAGGTTGGTCTCAATCTCTCGACCTTGTGATCCACCCGCCTCGGCCTCCCAAAGTGCTGGGATTACAGGCTTGAGCCACCGCGCCCGGCCCAGAAGGGTTATTCTTAATCGTTACGCTTTACTGTCTCCAAAACCAGAGAGAGGACTTGATCCAATGCACTGCCTCTTCCTGAAGCACTCCTCCATACGACAAAACTATTAGCAGTGAAAGGCCACCCGGCCAGCGCAGCCTGGACACCCCTGTGTTCGGGCTGCAGACGCACAAGAGTAATGAAGACCCCAAACTTCCTGAAGGGACAGAGGCACCTGGAACGACGCTGGCCCCCTGGCCGGGATCTGCAGTGGATTCCCATCAGCCCTTGCAGCTCCTCTCTCACAGGGGAGCCCAACAGTTCATGCTCCTGCACACTCTCTGGGCCTCCGGTGCAGTCTGGTCACCTGGGTGACCCCTGCCCACCTGGGACCAGGGTGGCCTCTGTCTGACCTTATCCCAGGCTGACAGCTGGCGTCGCACTCACCCAGACAGCCGGCGCTCCAGGCCGAACGGAGTATTGTCTCCCGCACTGCCTTACAAATAGGAGAGAGAGAGAGGGAGCAGGCCACTCCTGTTCAGCCATGGCCTCATATGGGGGAGGTGCCTCGAATTGAGGAGATAGGATGAAACAAAATGCCAGCTGCAAGTATTTCTGACTTTAAGAGAAAAGCAGGGCCCATGGCCTCCTGAAGTCCGGTGCCAGGAATTGTTGAAAACAAAAGGCCCTCTGGTAGGCAGGGTCGGGCAGGAGCACAAAGCCCCATTGTTAGGCTACACCAGCGGTTTTTCCAACTTTTCTTTTTAAGCCACGGAACCGTTTGTAACCCCTCAGCCATGCCCTCGACGTCTGGAAGGGCTTTCAGGTGGAGCCCGTTACCAGGAAGAAAACAATGGCACTCTGAGCCCATCGCAGGCAGACACGGCATTGAGACTACGGTGCAAAATGTCAGTTTTCCCATCAAGTCGCCTTTCATCCCTTACAGAGGCTGTCTTGAATGGGCGTCTGCAACTCCCTTCCCTGACATCCCTCTCCCTCCTCTTCCTCCCTGCCTGAACATGAAAACTAGAGAGGTCCGGATGACCCTTGCTCCTGGATCTGTTCTGTAAGGGCCCTGACTCTGCCCACCGCAGTCTCTCGGATTCTTCACAGCCAAGTTAACCTTCCTCTTCCTAATGCCGACAGCCTCTCAATAGCAGCGCCACCATGAGGTACGGTGCTCATAAATCTCTGCTTCTTATCCATCATTTGCTCCCTCCTAGAAGGAAAGAAGAAAAGGAAAGAGGGAGAAAGGGGGGCAGAAATCCTGACCCATCATCTTTTCAAAGAATGTCAGATGCAGATAGCAGGTACTGTAATTCTACTCTGGTCCAAGCAGGGGCAGGGCTTCAGCCCTCTCTGCCTTGTCCTGGCCTGGCGGCCCCAGTCTCATCAACTCACAGAATCTAATCTGGAATCCATGAGGCTGGATAAGGCTGGAGTAGACTCATGTTGGGAATTCATCTAACCTGTCAACCCCAAAGTCTTCCCATTGGACTAGAAAGCAAGATAAAGCAAAGATTATTTGTATTTGGGGAGTCCCAAATCATTTATGAATAGGAAAAAATGAATACATTCATACATATATTTTGCATCCAATTGCAAGAGATGCGCGAATCCTCCACAAATTCAAGGACCTCCAGTTAAGAAGCTCAGGCCCAGTCTTAGATCTACCCTGTGCCATTCAGGAGTCTATTCCAGAAACAGCTAGATTCTCACCACACCAATTTTCTCTCTTCTGGGTTCACAGCTAAACCAGTCCCATGGAAAGTCCCCAGACACTCCCTTCCTCTCTGCTGCCAAAGACCGAATGAATGACAGCACAGAGCTGGACTCCTGACAAGACTGGCAGACCCCGGAAAGCTGACCTTGAGTCTCTGGGCCCTGACTGACCATCCTGAGTGGAGACTGATTTCCATTCAATGTGACTGAGGCCTGGCTCCCGTGTGTGGTGGACTTCCAAGAAAGCCACCTCATGTGGAGGCTGCAGTAGATTCAATCCATTCCTAACAGGAGGTGGAATCCAGAGTCTACAGGCCTGCTGTCCACAGTGCAGCAATCAGTCAAATCTGCCAGTGATGGGGCTAATTTCCAGAGTACTCAGCATGCTCACCTTGTGCCAGTCTGGTGACAAGGAGAGGAGGTTTCACAGTTCCTCACAGACTCTGTTAGGAATTCAGAAGCCAATGCTCCTTCTCCACCCAGCTTCCTCCAGGAGATCAGGAAGACAGCAGGTAGCTAAGCCCACCATTGTCTCTCTCCACCACTCGCCACCATGCTCAGAATGACCTCAGTAGCATAACAATAGCTGATATTACTGAATGTTCACTCTATGCTGGGCTTTGTGCTGAGCTACTAGCATCCAGAACTTCATTTGGGTTTCTCATCACAACTCAGAAGGTACTAGTCCCACCTGCCTTTTAACTTTGACCCAGAGAGGTTAATTACCTGTCCCCAGATCACATAGAAATGAGCACCCAGTGCTAATACTTCTAACTTGTCACGACTTTCCCAACTTCTCAAATCACCTTTACAAAGACAGACAGTCCTAGGTAGAATCACATCTAAAGGCTTCATTAGTCATCACTTTGATACCATCTGAGAAAAAGGAGGCCTCAAGGCAGCTACCATGGGCACCAGTGCGAGAAAAGGGCTCCTGGTTGCAAAGGAGGGCAGCCAGGAGGCAGAGCTTGCCTTCCTTTCCCTTGGCTGAGAGCTGATTTGTCCCTGGTGCTCAAAAGCACCTTCCAGCCACCTTGGCCTCTGCTGCCCTTCCCAGCAAGGCTACGATGCCACATGATCCAAATGGCAACAGCAGATTGGGCAGAGGGCTTGAGTCCTTAGCCCAGATTGCGGACAAGGCTAGTGGAAGAAGAGCTCTGGGTGGGCAGTCCTCCCAGCAACCCCACCCCACCCAGCAGCCCACCCTGACTGTGAGGCAGGAAGCCTGGCCTCAGCCCAGAAGTCAGACTCCAAGCCACGCTGCTTCTCCTTGCCTTCCTGTGCCGAGGTAAAGGCTAAGAATCTCCAGTCTGTAAAACTAGCGGCGCAGTGTGCAGTGGAGAGTCCCGGCAACCTGCTCCCTGACTGAAGTGTTTGTTGAGTCAGGCATCCGGTTCCAGACGAATCAGACGAAGGGCATCCCGGCATCAACGCCAGGCACGCGGATGCCCGCGGAGCTCTGCGGGAGGCGGGGTTTAGTGTGGGGGCGGGGCTTGCGCGGGAGGCGGGGCTTGCGCGGGGCGTGGACCTCCGACGCGGGCTCAGAGCCTCCCCGAGCCCAGCCCTGTTTCCTGGCTTTGCCCAGATTCTTTGGGAACTTTTCGTCTCTAAATCCATTTCGCACGTTATTGCACATTCCTTTGTGCAATCTTTAAAATTCTATAATTTATAAAAGCTGTCATTCGATAGGGTCTTTACTCTCCCTGGCTGGAACTTCTTCTAAAGTACTTCTCAGTAGGCAGCGAATCACTCCCCTTTGATTACCATGTGATTAGTTTGTTCAACTGATGGCCTTTCTTCTCTAAGATACTCATTGTGTCTTCTGCCTCCTATGCAGTTCTTAAGAATTTAAATGAGCCGTTTTATTTCTTCCTCCAAGCCGGAATCTGCACACCCGGCCCCACCCTTCGGCCTCCCCTTTTAGTGAACCTAATAAACAGCGGCACCGTTTCTGAGGGCCTCCTCTAACTGGGAATTTTATGTTGTTTCTGACATTGTTTGTTGTGCTTCCCACAAGACCGAATGCTGCTAAAGATTGAGAGACAGTGACATAAATGTCAGGGAAACGCCTCGGCAGTGTCAAGCCTAATTAGACGCTTGCACTTGGCGGACAACTACAGATACCATAAAACTCAGAGCTCGCCCTCTCTCTGCACATGCCTGGAGTCTGGCAGATGGGACAGGGCAAAAGAGAAGGCCCAGGAACAGGATGAAAGGGGATGGAGAACAGTTTCACTGGGACGCAGAACTCGATTTTGATGCATCTTCTTGTTCCTTTTAGGTCACTCTTGTCCTGGAAGTACCCACAGGCAAAGCCATTTTATGCATCAAGCACTGTAAGCACAGTGCCTAGGGGATGTGGTCTTGTCAAGGGCCAAAAAAATGTTTGAGATGAAAAAAAAAAGGCTCCAAATTACAAAACAGAAACTGTGAAATCAAAATGATAATTGAAGTAATAATTAACAAAGCGAATTATAAAAATTATTTTACAGAAGAAATAAGTTGTATGCACACCCACATATAAGGTGAAATGTACATACATTTTAAAGATTAGTATAATACGAGATTAGGCTTTCAAGAGTAAGAGTGTGTTTGGCCCCGAAGTGGCTCTACCTACTGATTCAAAACACATTTCTATGTGTCTGAGTGAGTCAATTACACATAACTGCATGACTAATACTCAGTTCTTCAGCACCATGCCAGGTACACTGGGGGGACAAGGGAAAATGATCCTCATGGCTATGAGAATCTATTTGAGAAGTTATAACTAACTTATGAGGAACAATTCACTTATTCACTTATTCAGTAAATATTTGAGCAGCTGTTATGTGCAATATTCTTGATACTGAGAATAAAACCGTGAACAAAAGATACAAAAATCTCTGCCCTCTTCAAGCTTACAAGTCTGGTGAACAATGGTATAATAAAGTACTACATTCAGCGTCGGTACCAATGATTTACAGAATGCTGAGTGAGATGCCACGACCCACATGGTCAAGGACAGCTCAACACTGGGGGTGGGGGTGTGAGGTAGGTCTGGTCACTCGGTCACCCACTCTGCAGCTTATGCTCCTCCACCCATGTGTACAGAGAAGCAAAAGGTCTGTTTTTGCCTACAGAAAGATTATATGTGGATGAGATAATATGTGTGAAAAGGCACGTTGTAAACTCTCAAGTGCAACGTGAATTATATGTCTTATGTATGTGACACGTTCTGTTTATGCACCTGAGTGGAGATACTAGAGTCATTGTGGAGAAATCCATGTCAATCATTTTCTACTCTCAATTTTTGCCCAGATGCTTTTGTGCTAAGTTGAGCCAGCCTGTACATTAATATTCCAAATCCTTTTTGGTCACACTTTGGAATCCCACTGAGGTACTAAGAACAGTAGCCACCTCTAAACAGCATTTAGAGAAAGACAAAACCACCTGAGACCTTATCCAAAGGGGCCCTCATTGCTGAAAGAGGAGAGTTTGGGAGGGGAGAAGAGTTTATCTATCAAGCACATCCAATGTCTGGATTCCAAGGTATGTTCCAAAGCCTGGATTCCTAAAACCGTGTGGTACAGCTCAGTATATTTTGGCAAAACAGAGTCCATTTCCTTTAGTCATACATCAAGTTTACATCATTTCAAAGAGTGTGAGCATCATATTCATTTATGTTCAAAATAAATCCATGATGAAAATAAAATCATTATTATCAATTCCCATTTGGCAGCTGTGGAAAGTGAGACAAAGCAGGCTTAAGAGAGATGCCCAAGGTCATGCTGACTGGCATCCACTTTCTTGGCTTACTGCAGGACTCCTTTCACCATGTCTCTCGCTAAGGCCCTAGTGCCAAGAGCTGCCAGAGACCTCCTCCTTAGAAGATTACCAAGCCTAGGGTTGACCTCCTCTGAGATGACCAGAATTGTTTTATGAATTAACACCCACCATTAACTTGCCCATCAGACTTTTCCTGTAACATGCACTTGTCAAATTGCCCAAGAAATTCTTCCCTAGACCCTCCCTTCTGTCCCTCAAATATACATCTAAAATACAAACACACCCAGGCACACACAATGTGTCTCCATTCAAAATCCATTTCGCAAGGGCTTACCTTCTAAGGCTGCCGGACTTAGTAAATAAAAATATAAGATATCTAGTTAAATTTGAATTTCATGAAAACAATGAAAAATTGTTTGGCATAAGTATATCCCAGGGAATATTTGGGAAATACTTACACTGAAATAACACTTCATTATTTATTGCATTGCACTAAACTGTTTACCCAAATGGAATCAGAATCAATAAGCCTCATAATCTAAAAATCAAATGGAATTCCTTGGAAATCAAATGGAAATAATTTGTTGTGTAATTAGACAAGTGTATGTTACAGGAAAAATCTGATGGGAAAATTAATGATGGATGTTTGTTCATAAAATGATTCTGGTCATCTCACAGGAGGTCAACCCTAGGTTGGTGGTCTTCTAAAAAGGAGTCTCTGGCAGCTCTTGGCACTTCTAGGCCTAAACACATCTTGGTCCTATTTGTGGTCAGCTGCAAAGGTGAGGAGTCAGAACTTACTTGTTTAATTGTCAGAGAATCTAAGAGTGATGGAAAAGTAATTTTGTCTCTGAGTCCCATGAGATTACACCTAAGATAACCAAGACTAGAGGAAACTTAACCTACGTATATATACAGAACCTTCACTGGAAACAGTACAACTGTCATACCCAAGAGGCAGTTTACACCCAGTATGAATCCCAGTGGCTGTGAATACGGTCATTTGTCTGCACCCTTCCTCAGCCATACCAACTCCCCCTGCTCCTCTGCCATGGTAAACTCTCCCGTAACAAGCCTGGTACACTTGTTGGCAAATGATAGGTTCAGTTCTTCTTTGTGAGAAGTAAATGCAATGCATGTTGGAAGTCATATTTTCAATAGTTTAGCTCAAGTTAGATAAAACTGCAGACTCTGAGAAAGAAAGATCTGGGAGAAAGGAGATCATTGATTCCTTTGGGGGACAGACTCTGAAACCAAAAAGAAAGGGGTCCTGGCACCCAACAAGGAGCAAGCAAACAAAACATTGACAAGACAAATGCAAGCTTTCTCTCATAATAGTGAGTGAATAAATATTCATTAATACATCTCAACAGTATAGGGAAAAATAGCTAGTCCAGTGGAGGGGAATGATCCCCCAAGAACTGAAGAGCTCATGGGTTTATTTGTACTTTCAGCTTCAAGTTTGAGGGAACACTCAGGAAAGATGCTTCTAAAACTTCAGCTCACCCTCCACCCGATTAGAAAGATGGCTCTCTTGGTGTGTTTTTAATCCTACAGTATTTGTTTTAGAATGGGGTGGTCCTGAGAACAAGGATAGTGAGGGAGAACTTTATTTCTTTATTATTTGTATTAGTATATTACAATGTATTTACAACACACAGCTTCCACCGACTTCAGCTGAAGAGACAGTTTTTGAGGGTGTGTGGATAGATAACTATGGAGAAAGGCAGGAAACTCCCAGGGAACTGGTTGCAGGAGCATAGGATGGGAGAGGGAAGCTTCTAGTGCTTAAGCCATCCTCACCTCAGCCCACCCTGTTGCTGACCACTGGCAAGGTTAGCTGAACCTGGACGGGGAGGGAACAAACAGGAAACCAGAGTGAGCTTGGGGAAGCAAGAGGTTTGATCAGGAAACAGGGCTATCACCGTACTGTGGAGACCCACACTGGCCTTGCATGCTTGGGCAACCCCCTCTCCATGGGTCACACAGACGCAGACACAGAACCTGCCCTCAGGGATCAGAGTCCAGAGGGGAAGAGTGATGTCTGTCTTGCTAAGGCAACTGTGCCATGCAGTAAGCAGCGTAGCTTGGTCAGCTGGCAAGAAGCCCAAGCACAGAGTCTCAGTAAAGCAGTGTCAACAACAGGAGAGAGAGAGAAAGATTCTCGGAAGAATTTTACACTGATATTTCTCCAAAACGTGTAATAGCAAACATTCTGAATTTAGTTGAGCTTCCATGCAGTATAGGATTAAGACCCTAGAACAATTCGCCCTGTATTTGAAGCCAAGTTCTGTCACTTACTAGCTGTGTGACCTGGGACAAGTTACTTTACCATTCTGGACCTCAGTTTTCTCATCGACAAAATGGGGATAGCAGGTTATGCAATTATTGTGAGAATTAAATGAGTTTCAACATGTGTAAAGCACCAGGGCCTGATCCACAACAAGCTGTCAGTGTTAGTGATAATTATAATGACACATAGAGATTACTATTGTAGTTTTATTTTAGATTATATACAGAGATGAGGACGTCTTATTTTTTAATTTTATTTCATTTCCAGCAACACCTCATTCTGTGCCATAGAATGGGTATTCCCCAAAGACATTGTAATTTACAATTTACAGTCTCTAAAAATCTTAACACGGCCTGATGATAAACACTGTGGCAGAGGTATGCCCAGGGCCATGTAGTATAGATGTCCCTAGAAGGCACTCATCCCTCAGGCCGCAGGAGGCTACTTACGGAGAGTTTCCCATAGGAACCCTCTAAGCTAAGTCCTGAAAGTGTTGTCCAGGTGAGAGGAAGAGGAGCAGTTTGTGTAGAGGCCAGAGGCAAGAATGGAAAGAACACAAACCTGCTAAGAATGCAGACAGCAGAGTTGGACAGTCGGGCCATGGAGACACACCTGCCCCAGCCCAGGCAAGAGGCTATGGCTTAAAACCAAGCAGCAGAATGTGGAGGGAGAAGCACATCCAGCTTCTGGAGAGGGTCCCGCTAATCAAGGGCAAGGACAGGACTTGGTAATTGAGTGATGATGAAGGTGAGATGGAATTTTGCTTCTTCCCATCTGTTGGCTTAGACAACTGTAAAGATGTTGACATCATTCACTGAAGCAGGAAATGCAGGAAGAGGAGATGAGATGGGGGCAGGAAGAGTGAGGGAGGTGCGGAGAACACCAGGAAGGAGTTAAGGTCATGGCTTTCATTCGGAACCATTTATCTTTGAGATTTGTGTAAAACACAGCTAAGTCTGAATGCTAGTAGGGAATTGGATGCACAGTGAAAATAATTAAAAAGCCAATAGCCATTCCTTACATTATATAGAATTCTTCTTTTATAGAACAAATCACTTCACATGGTTTTTATAATTCCTGTGAGACGAGAACACGTATGACAACAATATATATTGAACACTTACTACACTAGGTATTTTGCATGTATTTATTCTCAATGCTTACACAAACCCAGAGTGGTACATTCTACTAATAACCCATTTCACAGTTAAGGACACGGAGGCTTAGAGGCAAAGATTATGAAACTCAACCAATGATGCACAGCTGGTATGCAGCAAATCCACATGGTCTGTTCTCCCTTTTGACAGCTACAGAAACTGAAGGTTAAATAGGACAAGGGACAAGCATGAGGTTACTTAACCAGGAAGTTGTAAAACCAACTTTAGCACCCAAATCTGCTACTTCAGGAGTCTAGTGTTCTTTGCCCCACCCCATGAATTCAGGCTGTAGGAGTATGTAATGTGCACAGGGCAAGAGTGAGATTGTTGGACCAACCATTAGCCATGTTCAAACAAGGCAAAAACTGCTTCTTTCCTTGTGCAGGCTCATGAGAGTAAGGTACTTCATCCCTATCTGCACTGCTACCATGATGCTGATGCTGAGGCAGAGGCTGGGTGCTACTGAGAGTGGAGCTCTATCAATCCAGGCTCATCCTGCGGTTGAGACCCAAAGACCTCAGTGGCCCTAGAGTTCTCGAGGACAGACTTGGGATGGAGCATTATCTTTTGTTTCCAGATTACTCAAGAGGAGAACGTGGGCTGGAGTTGTGTTTGTATTCATTTATTCAATAAGTATTACAATAACTGAGCAGTTTCCGAAGTGCCAGGCCCTGTGCTATGCACACAGTACACACTGATGAACAAAACAGACCTAATCCTGCTCCTGTAGGGCTCACAGTTCCAAGTGCTCCTGCTGTTCATGCCCAGCACAGGTTGAATGGTGAGTGGGGAATGGGTCTTGCTATCTGAAACGTGGCCTTGAAAAGCTGGCATCTGTGGTTTTAGTTGGGTCCCACTGATAGAGGAGACACTAGTCTGGCTGTTAGGGGACACTGGTTCAGCCTGGGTATTGGTTAGGCCTCATGACTGGCTAGAAGACCCTGGGAAAAATCATCCAGTTTCTCTGGCCTTGATGTACAATGGGTGGTAGAGAGGAAAAAGACTAATCATGATTTTCAGACTCCTTTGAAGCTACATTATTCATTCTGTGTTCACTTAACACAGAGTTACCAGAGCCAACTTTGTGCAATGAACATGAATAAAGTGGACATGGCCCAGGCCTCACCGAGCTTGAGGTCTGGTAGAAATCTTGCGCCAGACTCCACCATATGAAACAGATAAAAATAGAGTCCCCTGGAACTCTAGAAAACACAGTTTTTAAAAAGGATAAATAAAAAGACTAGCTCATCTCTCAGGTTCCTTCCTGCTCTAAGATTCTTGAATTTTTTTCTCCAAGTCTGAGGCAACACAGCAGGAAAAACGCACGTTCCGCACACCTATCTTCAGTCCTACGTCAACTGAATCGTCTGAAATTTTGTTCAAGCCCCAACTACTCAAGCTTTTCCAGGTACTGCTGTTTTGTTCCCTTGGTTTATTCTGAGGAAGCCAGCCGTTTGCGTGAGACTCTCAGAGTGTCTCCTTCAAACCAGGCAGGGAAGAGAAGGCCGTATTTTCTTCTGGAGGCAGAAGGTTTTTCGTGCATTACTCCCCAAGCACAGAGAGAGCCCTGGAGAGGCTACAGTGGATGTTAGCAAAAGCAAGACAAAGAGGCCCAGTTGTGAGTTGTTGCTCATTCCTGAAAATCCTCTTTTTTTTAGAACACCAGTGAAAGCCCAGCTCCCCTATTCCCTTGCTAGTTTTGTAAAACAAACAAGAGCAAATGATTTTCATTCATTGACTTTGTTTTTCCTTTCCAAGGGAATCTCTGCGTCCTCTAAGGAAGGCCCATCTGAGGCTTACTGCACACTGTCCACTTGGTGAGAAGGGATTTGACTTTGTATTTTTTTTTCTTTCTCACACCGTCCTGGGCCAACATGCGCCTGGCCATTTCCAGATGAAACGCTGCCTTTACCAGAATGAGATGTTTGCAAAAAGGTCTTTAATGAACTGAAAACGTTAATTTGAAAAGTCTCCTCTGTGGAAAGAGTGAGGCTTGCAGAAGGAAGTGACACATGGCCTGTGGACTGGCAGACGGCTGGTTTCTCTCAAGTTTTTCAGAGGGGAGATGGAGAATGGCTACATGAGGGTGGGACCCAAAATGGACCCTCATTCAGAGGACGGGATCAAAATGGCAAATCTGAGCTTTATTCACATACACTGTTTTGCTTGGTATTTTAAATGTCTATAGGCACAGGAGTCCCCCTAGTGAAAAACAACACAAAGTCCCCCTCCCCACACCCTCTCAAGAGCCCCCTTCCCACCACCAGAAATTCCAGCAAATGCCCCACTGGCATTATTTCAAAGGTAACCTCAGTAAGAGTGATGTTCATATAAACAGCCACAACCACCACTAACACCACCACCTTTTTTTTAACCAAGGTGTTATGCCACCCCCTGCCGCCACCATCGGTGCCACCCATACTGCACACAAGAGGAGAAAACATGAAAGTTACAGGCTCTGCTAAGAATGCTGATTAAAAGCCACTGGGCAGATATAATTACAGGACTTGCTCTCCCTAGCTGAGCTGATATTTATTTCAGCAGTTCTGACCCTTCGTGGGGATCTCACTGCTGCCCCCACCCCCCAGCCCCACCTTCCTCCCTCCACTCCCACCCTCTAACTGAAAGCAAATCCAAGCCAAGGCCTGCTCATACTCTCGGCCAGGTGCCAGGAAAAGTGTAAATTTTCGTGAGCTCAGGCTGCTCTGCCAGCAGTCTGCAATGTGTCTGGACATGAACGGTTGTTCCCTTTTGTGAGGCCAGGCCTGAGCACCAGGAAGTTCTAGAAGCAGCACATGGAGAGAGATGGGGTGAACCAAAAAACGGGCAAAAACAGCCTGTCTGCAGTATCCAAGGCTCGCCTGGTGTCCTGTCTGAGCCCAGAGCCAGTCTCCTTGTTGTCCTTTAAAAAAAAAAAAAGTTATCTTTTTAAGACCTAGTATTTCAATTGTATGCTGTTAACTTTGTTCCCAAGGGTACTTCCCTACTAGGATTTCACCCTTCATAATGAAAATTAAACAAGTTAAGTCTGAGCGTGTGTGTGTGTGTGTGTGTGTGTGTGTGTGTGTTTAAAAAAGAGATGTGTGATCTTGGTAGTCTTTAAGCACAGGCACAGCTAACTAGGTAACTAGATGTAACCCTTGCTGGTCCTGTAGGCTTGGCAGAGAGAAAAATAAAAAGATATTTTGAGGCAATGTGAAAGAAAAGATTTTTAAAATGCAAAACAGCAAAGATCACCAGACGAGGAGGGCACAATATTAACTCATCTTCCAAGCTGGATCATTCTTGCTATGCCAGGGTAGGTGAGCTTCGTACATTCAGAAGCTCCAAAGACCCCGAAGGTTAGTGAGGGTGCTGTCCAGCCCCATTCAAGTTTTCCCTACATTGATGTTTGCATCCTCATAATATTATACCAGGGTGAATTTCACTGCATGGTCAAAGCCTGTGGTTCGTCGCTAAATTCTCTAGTTTTCATTTTATCCCTATTGAAAGGGGCAGTAAACTTTAATATGGAGGATGCAATTATTTGGGGGCCAGGTGTGACTTAACAAGCTTAGCAGCCTCCGAACAAAGGCAAAGCCAAAGAGAAAAGTATATTTCTAAGTGATTAAAAAGCAGTGTAACTCCCTTCACACCCAGCCAGCCCCCAGCTTGCCCTGACAAAGCAAGGGAAGGGTACAAATCAGAGTCCCAAACTTTACTTGCCAGAGGAACGTGTGAAAGAAAGTATACTTGCTGCTAAGTGTCCACTGAACTGGCAAGGGCTAGGATGGGGCAGGAAGAGCTTGCGTGAATATAAGGTGGGATGAAAAAGCCATAAGGCAACCCAGGCTCGCCTCAAGCTGCTCAATAGACATCTATCGGAAAAAATGAATAGAAATTGTTTTAACAAATGGATTCAGTGTCAGGGTACCAGCTATTATTCCTAGAGGGAAACCCTTTGACATTTGAAACATTAAAAAACAGCTGCTATTTATCATTCAGGCCAACTTGGGTTGCCAGGAATAACAGGAGTTTTTATAAAATAAAAAACATAAAAATCAACAAATTTTCTAAATTTTTTTTAACATACAGAATTCCAGTTAGAAATGTAGTTGCAAGGTACATAGACCAAAACTAAAAGAGGGAAAGAGAAGGAAGAGGAAAGGGGGAAACAATATCCCCTTGGGTTCAACCAACCCAATTCAATGAATTACTGGGCCTAGTCTGTATCTTAAAAGGGACAGAAATGAGCGGTTAATGCATAGGGAGAGGAGCTGGCACTGAAGAGCCAAGGAAAGAGAGGGCGTTACTGCTCAAAGACAAGGAGGAGACAGGAAGTGGGATGAGGAACACTGCGGGTTAGAGTACTAGGAAAACTCAGAGACTCCAGCCAAGTGCTTAAAATCGTTCTAGGTTGGGCAGAAGGCAGTGTATGCAAAGAAGAATAGTAAAGGTGGATTAGTGATGCGCAGTCTCCCCTTATTCTCTAACAAAGAAGATTCCAGAATAAATTGTGCCCCTGCTACTTAGGAATTTCATAAACTATATGCAATTCTTAAAGCCACAGTGCCCTTTTCTTGTTTTTTGGGTTTTGTCTTTGTTTTTGTTTCTGAGATGGAGTTTCCCTGTTGTCACCCATGCTGGAGTGCAATGGCGCCATCTCAACTCATTGCAACCTCTGCCTCCCAGGTTCAAGCGATCTTTTGCCTCAGCCTCCCAAGTAACTGGGATTAGAGGCACCTGCTGCCAAGCCCAGCTAATTTTAGTATTTTTAGTAGAGATGGGGTTTTGCCATGTTGGCCAGGCTGGTCTCAAACCCCTGACCTCAGGTGATCCGCCTGCCTCAGCCTCCCAAAGTGCTGGGATTACAGGTGTGAGCCATGGCGCCTGGCCCCATTTCTAATGGGTAAGGGTCAGGTCCATTTCCAGCCGCAAAACATACCCAAGTCCTCTCAACCTTCTGGAAGAGTAATTCCATAGACAGAAGGTGGAAAAGAAATATTTTCAAAAACATGCAAGAATTGACAGCAGAACAGGAAGACTTTCAAGTCATTAATTACTAATGAAATCGAGTTAATTACAGATTTGTGGAGTTTTAGAAATTTGGGGTTTTTTTCTGTTTTGTTTAATTTGTTTGTTTAAAAAGCAAGTTCAGAGTTTCTTTCTTAGTTTAAGAAATCTGCCTGAATGATTCTGTGATTCTTGGTTACTGGTTCAGTCCACACAGTATTATCAGGATCCAGGAGGCCTCTCAGGTGTGCAAAGCCCAGCCCCACTCAACAGAAAATTATGTCAGCCTGTACAGAGCCTCACAGGTGGGGAGGATCAGGCCACAGGAATAGCCAGCATCATTTCAAAAGGGCCAGACATTGTGCCAAGAACTTTCCTTACCTCATCTCCAAGAATCCTACAATAACCCATGGAGGTAGACGAGAATCTGTCCATTTACAAAGAAGAAGCTGAGGCCCCAGGAGTTAAGTGTCTGCATCTGGATCGTGCCTGGGAGATTCGAAGGAGGTGCGGGGCGGCTGGGCTCCTCGTGCCTGCTCTTTCAAGGGCTCGAGAGGCTCTGGTCAGTCACACAGGAAACCTTCAAAATAAAACCGCACTTTACAAGGCACAGAAAGGAAACTTGTTTTTCTATCTTTAGGTCATTCTGTGCTTCCATCTGCAGGGACGGAACTTGGTTTCATTAAACATGATATTTTTGTCAGCTCTCTTATGGTTTTTTTTGTTTTGTTTTCTCTTGCTTTCAATTAAAGGATTTTTGCCCTCCCAGAAATTCTTTGGGGATTTGAAACCCACTTCAAGGAAGGAAAAAAAAAAAAAGGAAATCCATCTTACAGTATTAGTCACCAAGATGGGTGTGAAGACAACAGGCTATAAACTGAAATCAGCTCCATCTCCAAGACCAAAGAACGACCTCTAACAAACTGCTTTGAATCTTAAGAATTAGCAATCCTGCTGGCAAACCGGTTTCCTTTTCTCCAAATGCAATAATAATAATTGGTTTAAAGCCTCCAAATTGACTCCCAATGTTACAACCAAATAAAGAACATGGGCTGAGACTTCAAGCAAAAGCCAGGATGCCCAAAAGCCAGAGAAAAACACTTAGCTATGAAAAAATAAAAATACGAGCTGGAAATAAAATCAAAATCCCAGCAAAGCAAATTTGGCATGCCCTAGAAGTCTTGCATTCTACCAGCAAAAGCAAGTAGTGGTGGGAGGGCCGGGGAGTCAGGGATGGGGACAGGCTGTGTGGCATCTAATGGAGTGTTTCACACTTTGAAATCAAAAAAATGGGCATGAGTAAGTGCCTGCCCTTCCTATATGACTGTCCCTCTTTGTAGCAGAGTCATGATGAAATAATCTCCCTCTTATCATAGCCTTTGATCTCACAATCCCCTTTTCCCACACTATTAAGATATCCCATGTCTCAGCAATTCAACTTTGCATGCTTAAATTATTATTATTATTTTTTTTGTCCCACACCTGCCCACACATCAGTGCCTCTGCTTGGCTTTATGCTTTGTCCATCTTGCAATGTTTTCATTAGGCGGGAGCCATGGCAAAGGCCAGCTGCCACCCCCACATGGGGAGCTTGAGCCAGCATCCCTCCTCCATGGGGCTGGAGAAGCAAGAGGCTCCCAAGGGCTCCAGGCCTTCCTGAGAGGGAAGGTGCTGACCCAAGGGAAGGGAAAGTTCACTTGCTTACAGTTCTCAGGAACACACTGTGTGTGTGTTTCATTCCTGAACAAATGCTACTGATAGCAGCTCACCGGGGAGCTTGGCCCAAGAAGACACCGCCTACTTGTCTTTCGTGTTTAGCAACCATTTCCACTGGGTTTGCACCACTGCCTCTTTCACCCCCACCTTCTGGGTCCCTCTAAGACATCTGAACAGACAATCAACGATGCAAGGCCCTGACCTGGATATCACCTGGCAATTGTCCACCAGCCCCCTAAAGAGAAACAAGCAAGATTCTGGAATCCAGGTTCAAGCTAGCCTCACCAAGTTTCTTCACCACCTTGAACCTCAGTTTCCTCATCTCTAAAATGAAGACTATCTTCCTCACATGTGTTTTGTGCCAGGCTTGAATAAGAGAATAACGATAACTTTCTTAACAAGCACTATGTGCTAAGCCTGTGTGTGCATTATCTCACGACGTCCTCACAGCACAGCCTGGCACATGATGCATGATAGACACACAAGAAAATTCTGGTTGCAGGGTTAAAAAAAATAAGGTGGGGGGGGTGCTGACACGATGGCTTACACCTATAATCTCAGCAAATTGAGAGGCAAAGACAGGTGAATTACCTGAGGTCAGGAGTTTCAGACCAGCCTGACCAACATGTTGAAACCCATCTCATTAAAAATACAAGACATTAGCTGGGTGTGGTGGTGGGCACCTGTAATCTCAGCTACTCTGGAGGCTGAGACAAGAGAATCACTTCCACCTGGGAGGTAGAGGTTGCAGTGAGCCAAGATCATGCCATTGTACTCCAGCCTGGGCAACAAGAGCAAGACTCCATCTCAAAAAAAAAAAAAAAGAAAAGAAAGGAAAGGAAAGAAAAGAAATCTTCCCCCAAAGAAACCAAGTTAGTAAGTTACAGAGCTTGAAGTACTAACCACTTCTATGTTAGCAGTGTTTGTGCTTTAACCACAATTCTAGTCTTCTGCGTGGAGATAATATTGCCACATTTAACAACAACAAAAAACAATACAGGATGCCCAACTACATTTGAGATTCAGATAAACAACCAATTTTTTGGTTCTAAGTATGAACCATGCAATATTTTTTCATTGTTTGTTTGTCTGAAATTCAAACATAGGTGAGTGTCCTGTACTTTATCTTGCAACTCTACCGGGAGATCAACTTTACAAATGCATTTTGAAAACAGTGAAGTGCTTTCTCATATGAGGAATCTAAAATAGCCTTATCAGGGGCTGGAAGGAGGGGGAATCAGGGAAGTGTTGATCAAAAGGTACATAGTTTCAGTTATGCAAGATGAGTAAATCCTAGAGAGCTACTGTACGACACAGTGCATGTAGTTAACATACTCTATTATACACTTAAACGTTTGTTAAGAGGTTAGATCTTATGTTAAATATCCTTACTGTAGAAAAAAGGAGAGAGGAAAGTTTTAGAGGCAGTGGTTAACTTTACGGCATTGTTCGTGATGGTGCTTTTGGGAGTGTATACTTATCTTCAAGCTTATCAAGACATTCAGTCAGCCCTCCACATCCATGGGTTCTCCATCTTCGGATTCAACCAACCACCCACCAAAAATATTTGGGAAAAAAGGCAATAAAAAATAACTATACAACAATTTTAAAACAGAAATTTTAAAGTATGGTATAACAATTATTTATATAGCATTTACATTGTATTAGGTATTATATGTAATCTAGAGATGATTTAAAGTATGTAGGAGGATGTGAATAGGTGATATTCAAATACCACATCATTTTATGTAGGGAACTTGGGCATCCCCAGGTTTTGTTCTCTGTAGTGGTCCTGGAACCAATGCCCCAAGGATACTGAGGGACAACTGTATACATTGAATATTTGTAGCTTTTTTCTATGTCAGTCATACCTCATTTTTAAAACTATTTTAAAAGAAAGTTTAAAAAAATGAAAGTAGTGGGCCAGGCACAGTGGTTCACACTTGTAATCCCAGCATTTCGGGAGGCCAAGGTGGCTGGATCACCTGAGGTTAGGAGTTCAAGACTGGCCTGACCAACATGGTGAAATCCCATCCCTACTAAAAATACAAAAATTAGCTAGGCATGCTAGTGCATGCCTGTAATCCCAGCTACTTGGGAGGCTGGGACAGGAGAATCGCTTGAACCCAGGAGACGGAGGTTGCAGTGAGCCAAGATCGAACCATTGCACTCCAGCCTGGACAACAAGAGAGAAACTTCATCTCAAAAAAAAAGAAAGAAAGAAAGAAACTGAAAATGGTGGTGGAGTGCTACACAAAGTAGAGGTCTTTTGTTTTTAGTCCTAACCCCAGGCCTAACTGGTAATGGACAGGAGTTCCCAGCCCCAGCAGCTTTCATGACTCATGTGGATATCAAATAAGCTCTAAGCATTGCATAAAGTTAATCAGGGTTCAGAAAAATAAGCTTAACCACCCACAGGTCCTCTCCCCACCACCACAAACCCTCCCTTCCCAATGGCTGGGGGATTTTTTTCTGGGATCTCTTCTCCTTCCTTCACCACTTAAGCAGTTAAACAGCAAAGTCGTACCACTGGCTACATTTCTAGCCACTGAATGCCAGTTTAGTGCAAGATCTTGAGGAATTTTAATGTGCAGATATGGGGCCTGCCCTCAAGGCTTCACTTTGTCATTGAAGAGACAGTGTACTATTAAATGTCGGAACACAGTGAGACAGCTCCCTCTTACCAGATACCCCATCTTCATCAGGCACAACCCTAGGTGCATTCCCAGGGATGATCTTGTAGAATGCTCCCAGCACCTAGTCCAAGAATCACCCACAGCCAGCAGCCGTCAAGGCAACTAGAAACCCCCAGGGAGCTCCCATCCTACTGCTGTCAGAAGTACAAGGCAAGGTCCTGATTTCTTATCTGATGAATAATTAATATTACCAATTTGAGTATATTAGGATAAGGGGCCCTGCCCTTTTCCATCTCACCTCCTCATACAAATCTCCTTACGACTGATCAAATGGTCATGCCTCAATCAAACTGGACAGGGTCTCAGATTGTGACCTCTCTTAGGTCACACCCTATGGCCAGAACAAAAGCAGAAAATGCCTCTATTATTATTCCTCCTTTGTGGACAGAGTGGAGAAAATAGTGTCTGAATTTCCTTTCCCTAATGCAGGTTTGAGCTTCTAACAGCAGAGTCAGCCCCCACCTCCCAGACCACTTGCACCCAGACTTTCACTTCCATCTGGCTAGCAGCTGCCCTGCCCTAAGGACTCATGCTCTGCCTTTTTCTTGTTGTAGATGCCTAATGTTTTCCATTTTTCTCCACAATTCCAGTTGATAATTCTAATCAACCTTTTCTCACTGTAGAAGAGGTCTGAGATAATGTGATCCCTGCCTCCTAAGCGGTGGAAGGACAGGATTCAAGGACGGTTTTCCAAAGTCTAAGAAAAACAGAGCAGAATGTAGCAAGGACAAAGAGGCCACATTATTTCCAATTTCCCACATGGCTTCTTCCAACTCAGCCTCTGGGAACACTGGGAGCATTATGCCTACACACTTAACTGTATTAGGACAGCCAGCCTTTCTAAGAATGGTTTCTGCTCATACAATTACAAGAAGTTTCTCTCCCTTTTCCTGTTTCTCAACCTGGCCTTGATTCATCTCTCACTCAGGGAGTGCAAAGGAACACTTTTCAAGAGGAGCTGAATCAAGGGACCAGAAAGATGCCCACCTCAGATGCTGCTTGTGTTGGGTAAGGCTTTGGAGCCATCTTACTTATGGTCCAGATTTGACACTTTGGATAACTGAATTCATGAAACACGTAAACGAGATCTGACTGGACCTGCATGTCTTTGTCTACCGTCCTTTCTTAATTTCCTGGAAAGTGTCATTCATTACTTCCATGCTAAGAATTATAAATACTTTCAATCTCAAAGTCTTCAGTGTTTCATAAGGGATGCTCAATATAACCTTTTTTAGCTTGCTATTTCAAGGCTTCATTTTACACCACTAACTTGTGTTTTAAAGAATTGTTTTTGTGGTTGTTTCTGTATTATCTGTTTTGATTTTTTTGTTTGTTTCTTTTTTGTTGTTGCTATCCTTAAAGGGATTCTAGCATCCTAACTTTGATTCCAATATCAGATATGTGACCTCATTCTTAGCTTTCTGCCTCTAATATTGCCTTTTCCTCACCTAGAATACTCCATGTTGCCTCGAGTCTCTCTGAAATTCCTACCTGTGCTCATATAACTTCCCAAATCCCCCATTACTGTTCCCTTAGTTATGAGTTCCTAAATAAAAAGGTCAGTAAGATTGTTCCCCTCAAAATGAGATACACTCAACCACATTCCTTTTCATTGTTTTCACGGTGAAGCTCAACTTCAAACTCAACTTAAAAATTAAACCATTTTGGGAATTCTCCTTTCAGTCTTCAGCCCATGCCAATCACGTCTGTACTCTTTACAAATGGATGGCTAGTCTTGCCTCACAGTGACTTCCCCCTTCAAATCCTGCTCCTAAAAACATTTTCTCCCTGTCAGCTTGCCACTGACTCTCTGCAAATCATCCTGTGATCCAATGTAGAAAGGACATGATACACAAATAAATTTTAGTGTCTTACACTTGGGGGTTATAACTGAAAATAGATTGGCAGTCCAAAAAAATGTATGGATAGCACAAATATATATTTATATGTGTGTATAGACATATATGATGCTACATATATATGATGCTCATGTCAATCATCTTAAATCCAATGTGATAATTTGCAAAACAAAACACAACTTCTCCTCAGACATCCCAGGATCTTTGAAATAAAACAAGTGCTTCATGGATGATAAAGCTATTTAAAACCCTAATTATCCTTCATGTATCTGTAGACAACATCCTGTATAGTACCCAACCTCAATCATCTTTACTTACGATATTACCAGGGCTGCTGCTTATGCAAGGTAACTACATGCCAGCACTCTGCCAAGAAGTGCAAGCATCTGAACTCTTCATTCTCACAAAAAAACCAGAAAGTAGCTATGCCTTATCATCCCCATTTCATAGATGAGGAAACCAAGGCTTAAAGAGGTTGGTAATGTGCTGAAATTCTCATAATCTGCTAAGTGATAGAGCAAATATTAGAACTCAAGCTCATCCCCCTCTGGAGCCACCATTGTCACTGCTGCCATTCTGAAAGGTTCCTTGGAGGGCTTCATGTTAAACCTGTGCAGGAGTCAGGCAGGAATCTGGGGTCTTCCCACCAGACTGTTCACCCAGAGACTAATCAGGCATCCTTTCTTTGGTAAGTCAAACTTTACTCCCCATCTTTTGTGAAGTATAAAGATGATTCATTGCTTACACAGAAATTGATCTAACCACTGTTTTATGAAAAATGCAGGATTTCCATATCTTTAGAAGGACTTCTTGAAGAAATTCAAATTAGGGAACAAAGCAATTTAATTTTTCTCTTTTTTGGCCTTATTAGCTACTGATTAATGCACAGTTCTAGGTGTTGAAAAGACTTAAGGAAATCAATAATAATATTAACCTGTATGAAAAGGTTTGCTATAAGATGGGATTGTAGCTCAGGGTCTTCTATGGTAAATAGTCAAAAGTTAGAGTTCACGGGTGTCAGCTCCATTGGCAGGTGTAAAACTTCTTGCTACCCTGACCTTTAACATTTCCTTAGGACCTGACACTCTCTTGGTCCAAAGGAGATAGTGATCCCTTCCTGTAACAATACCTAGACCCAGAACAGAGAAGAAACAGTAGGGTTGGCTTCCATAGCCAGGCAACAATATCAAAAGTGAATGACACCCTCCCCCAACACCCTTCCAACCAGGCAGATCATCCAACCCCCAGCTTTGTCCTCTTGCGAACAGAAGAACGCCCCTTGTCTCTCAGGCCACAGTTGGTCATGAGGATTAACCCCTCCCACCCTCTCACCCCCTCCCCAGCACAGCCCCCCTTTCCAACCCTCCTTTGGGCAGACATGACTGACAAGAGTACCACAGGCGATGATGTCACAAAGAGAGGGGGCAGTGTGCCCTGTTAGACCAGCTTTCACTCCAGTGGACTCGCCTTCACAGACAAATTGATTTGCAAAGGTTCAGGCTGCCAGCCCAGCCTGCTTTGCATACAGAACGCTCCCTGGTGACACAATAAAAAGTGGCCAGGCTAACAGAGGAGCGCAGCAGGGTCTGGCCGGTTCAAAGTCCAAACTCCACACCCCCTCACCTCAGTCTGGTTTGAAAGGTCACTGTGTGTCTGGGAAAATAGTCGCAGGATACAATCCTTTATTAAAGGTCACTATTTTTCACCAGCACTTAACACACACTTACGCACAAATTGAGACTGGAGAGGGGAAAAAAAACTGGGGGCTGCATCGCATTGTATATTGTGCTTGCAAGATTTATGTCTTGTGGTCACCAGCAATAAACACGCACTGCTTCAGTATTAAAGTTCACATTAATCCACGGATTCCTCTTCCCCTCGAAACAAGCCTCTTCTTTGCCGGGCAAACAGGGGCAAATGGAGACTTTTGTTCCTCTCTTTTGTGCCTTTCCCATCTTTCCCTTCCCTTGTTGCAAGTTGTTTTTGTTTTGCTTTGTTTTTCATTGTTTTTGGTGTTGGTGTTGTTGACATGCTGCCAGGAGCATTACTCCTAGTTCCGTCTCTTACAGTGCATGATGTGTACCTAGCATTTGGGTCCAAGACCGTATGCCGTCCCCACGCCTGAGAGGTGGCACATCCATGGATCTGTATGAGTCTCAGACCCTGAGAAGCAAAAGTCAAGTTCTTCTATGAGCCACTGGTGAAAATCCAGGGAAACGCCTTGGCTAAGCCAGCAGCCATAAAGCCACCAAGGAGGGTGCCAGTCCTGCCTATCCATTATGGTGTATATTTTATTTTAGTAAATGCTTCCAATACATGCAAAAATAACAACTGTATTTTCCTCCAGTAACAGACAGTTCACATTGGGTTACCAAAGAACATTAGCGATAGCAATCCCTGCATTCATAACGAAAGAGATTATCAAAGAAGTCAGCCTGAGCTGTTAGATTAATTTAGGCAAGAATTGCAAAAGAAAATATTTAGGGGAAATTCTATGAATTTCAAATAGCCAGTAAAATGTATGATGTTGAGGATTCCACTCTGCTCCATAGCACATCTTTGCAAAGCTTTTGCCAGTGATAGATTTCTGAGCTATCAAAAGCACATTAATTTTTTCTGATTAAAATAGCCATGAAAATATACAAGTGTAACTGTGAAAAATCCAGGGCTTATTGTAATACTTTAAGCAAAACAAGGATAAAAGATTTTTAAATACGGACTTGCCAAAAGTAAAATATCTAACACGAAGAGAGCTAATTCTGCGTGTGCTTCTGATATTTTGGCATAAATACTTTAATCCTCTTGTCCATCCCGTTGGCACCTCGTCTTCAGTTGACTTGTTAAGGGCGAGTTCCTTTGTAATGTCGTCAGCACCTCTCCATAGTTATTGACTGTGCTCTCATTAAAACGGCAAGATCACAAAACAGCAGAAGTGAGAAGAGGTGGGGAGGCAGCCGGCTCCTCACAACAAAGGTATTCAAAAAGGCACAAGAACCTAAAGGAGAAATGAAAAAACATGGCAGAAGTGAAACTGTCTGACAAGGAGGAGGAGAAGGAGGAGGAGGACCTTTCTGGAGGTGGGGCCAAGGGTTAGAGATTCTGTTTTTATGTTTCTGTTTATTAGAAAAAACACACAGGGCATCCCCAAAGCCAAGTTCAAGTTGCTTGTAGTCTTCGTGCAGAATTATGCCGTGCTTGGCACGTGAATGTAACACATACACACAGACACACATGCCTTGTCTTCTTCTCACTACTTAAAAATAAATCCTTTTTGGAGGAAGATGTCCACTTCTGTTGCATCCCTGCTTTGGGCTTAGCTGGTGATGATTTCACTGTGAGCGCAGACTCTTCGTTCCTCATCTATTGCCTTGAAAGGAGCGACCTTATGAATAAAGTCATTGTGTGATTCAAAAGCATGGTTGGGGTGGGCATGCTTATTCAAAACAAGGTGCCTTTTGAGGGAAAGCATCCAAAATTCATTCCCCTAACCCTGAAGACGTCGTAAAGATGAAGAAAAGAAGAGAAGAGAAAAAGGAAAAGAAGCTCTCCCTCCCCACCCTGCTGCAGGCTGGACACACAGGATGGGGCTGTGTGTGCTGCACAAGCCCTCTGCCAGCTCCCATTCAGATGGGCATTCTGAGATTGGAGGCTTCGGATCTGAGAGTGATGTTGCCAAGTGCTGCCGGTTCCCAACATAGAGCCCAGACCCAGCATCCTCCTGCCTCCGAGGCAACGACTCTCCTGCATGCAAATGCCACGGCCCCTCAAATCTGTTAAGAGACAAATCTGCAATCCCACTGTAAACCTATGTGCCTGGGATTCCGACCTCCAGCTCCCAAAGTGTGCAAAGGCAGCACGCTAATGCGCAAAACGTCTGGGGCTCAGATGAGGCGTCACATCAGTTTCTACAAAGGTGACTTTTAGGAGGGGCCAAAGATGAAGAGCTGGATTCTGAGGGAGTTTGAGAATTGCTGAGCGAAAAAGATCCCTCTCTTTCCTCCCCTCTGTCAAACTTTTCAGGCTCTTGTTCCTCTCTTCCTCTCAGCTTCCACCCTCTCCTCTTTCAGCCAGGTGATTAATTCCTGGCCCCTACGGGTCTCTAAAGGGATCCACCCTCCCTGCAGTGACATGCAGTGCTAAAGACAAACTATTTCTCTTACTGTAAAAAATACTTTGATTCTTCCATGCACTGCAAGCCCTTGTAATTGTTCTTCCAGGTGGGTAAAGTCTAGCTAACACAAACACCTCCCAGGACAGAGTGCATCATCAGGCTGAAAACTAGTGTCGCTCTTCTTTGAGGTTTGTGATTTGCGACATTTTAGTTTTTCCTGTTTTTGCAGACTCCAAAGAGAAATATTCAGATATTTCCTTACTCTTTTATTATTAAAGCCTGTAAGTAGTACGTGTGAGCATGTATGTGCATTTGTGCAAATTGCACTAGGGGAAAATACTGGCCCAGTCATGATTTGATCACAGGGGAGTCCTGTCACTCACAGACTTTGAAGACAGGCAGCCTCGTGTCAGTACATCCAGACTGACCGCTCTATGAGGGCAGGGATTTTTTTCTGTTTTATATCCTGCTTAGCTGCAGCATCTAAGATAGTGCTGGCTCCGTGGTCCACACTCAGTATATATTTATTGAGAGATGTTACATGTCAGAATGCAAGTATGTGACGCAGAAGATTCTAGCAGCATCTGGGAGGTGTTTGTATTAGCTAGACTTTACCCACCTGAAAAGACAATTACAAGGGCTTGCAGTGCATGGAAGAATCTAAGTATTTCTTAGAGTAAGAGAGAGGTGGTAGTTCTCCACAGGCTGCAGGATGGGCAGTGCCTATGGGTACCTGCCCACAGGTTTCCTGGGATGCTGCGGGGAGGGCAAGTTTAGAATACAGACATGTGAGTGGTGTGGTCCTGGACAGGAGGCTTCGGAGGAAGAGGGCTGGCTTTCAGAGCAAAACTGTACTTTGCAAAAGATCTTGGGAGCCCATCTGGGATGCAGGGCATTATGAACCCCTCAGATGGTGGTCAGGGTTGTGGTCCTAGCTGGGTTATACCAAGGAGCATCCTATTCAATGGAGCCGAGCACCCAGGTATCTTTTTTTCCCACTGGTTCAAAGAAAAATCACCTGGATTGGAGATCAACAAGATCCCTTTTGCTTATTGAACCTTTCTTTTGTGGTCCTTCAAGGGGAAGATGAGGCAAGTTCGAGTGTGTGTCTGTGAATGGCACATGTGTGTAGGTAGTTGAGTGCACATGCATGGGGGGTTAGTAGCTATATGTCGGTTTTTTTCCCTTTGCTACATCTCATCCAATCCCATCTCTTTTTAGCTGCCTGGGTCATGCACCTGAGCTCTGTTATAATAGTAATTACAATGGTTTTGACAGCCTTATGACTATAGTTCGGAAAGCAGCTGTCACAGAAATTAGCAAGTTTTGCAAACAGCTCAGCTCTGTGGTGGTAGGAGCCCAGGCCGGGACAGGAGGAGTTAACCAAGATGAGTGGGGTGTTATGCAAAGCACCAAATCCCTAAACTCCTGCAAAGATCTTTGATGGCCGTGATCAATAGATTCTCAGACCACACTGACATAACCTTGTCATGCCTCAGCAAGGGTACAGTGGCTAAAAAGGCATGGGGAGGTGAGAGGTGGGAGGAGAGGAGGAGAGTGAGAGGACAGGGAGGGGATAAAGATATCATGCCCTCCCCTTGCTGGCTCCCCCAGCACCCCTCCTTTCCATACCCACCCCCTCTTCAACAGGCATCACACAGCAAGTGACTGGTAATGGTTCTTTGGCCTTGTATAGCTTTTAAAATCCTTCAGCTGAAGCATCTCAGCTCCAATCGCCAGCAAAGCCTGAGCACCCTTGAGACCCTGGTGCAGATAATCATCATCCACTCGGTGACAAGAAGCTGAGCGCCGCTTCGGTACCAAGGAGACCGAATGTGGCAGGGCACCAAGGTGCCATCTTAGATGCATCCAAGCAGCAGCAGCACACAGGGAGGTGTATGTGTTTGCAAGTTGTTGGGATTTTTTCCTCCTCCTCCTCCTTCTTCTTCATCTTCTTCTCCCTCTTTTCTCTCACCCTGCTCAGAGAATCCTCTTTCTCGAGAGGGATGCCGTTAACTCAGCTGCTCTTAGCACGCTTCCTGTTTCCCAGTGCCTGCCGGCCCAAATGCAGCCCTACAGTCAATACCGTTGGAAAAGAAAATGACATTAATTTGTGTAAAAGTGTAATCCAAAGGTGGGTGGGTGATATTTCTTGCTTTCAGAGAGATGCAGGTTTGAGTTTATGATTACATAAACGAGAGCCAGCTGGTCAGCAGCTTCCTGCCTTCCGCCCAGCACTTCCCCAGTGCTCTTTCTGCCGCGCGACAGCATTACAGTTAATGGTGTTGCATTATGTATACAATCCGCTGTGGATGGTACAGCTGGCTGGGACGGTCCTGCGGACCGGGGTGCTGATGGGTATTTACACACCCGCTGAAAGGTGGGAGAGAGAATGTCTAGAAATAAAAGAAAATCCTTCCCTAATACACACAGAACCCACATCCCCAGCTGCTCAGAACAGCAGGTACATGTCCAGATCATTTAGATTCCCTTTCCACCTCAGGCCTTTGGCTCACATTTTCCATGCACAGAGCTTCCTGACAAACTGAAGATGGTCTAAACAAGGACCACTACACCCCTTGCCCATATTAAAAATAGCTCTCCAAACAGCCCAAAATATTTTGATTCCATTGTCAACTTTCCATCTCACACCTTAACCAGGGGCAGTCCTCAGAGACGGACAGCTCTGAGCAATTGTCCTTTACAGGCGTGACTTTGTTTAAGGCCAAGTCACCAGGCCTGAAGCCCCTGCCTGGAAGCAGATCGATTTTACTATTAAGCAGTCAGTCGTGCAAAAGAGACACAGGCACTGGAGGCTTGCGAAAGGGAAGACGCTGTTCTATTCCTGACGCCCTGAGGACAGAGGTGGGCATTGCATATGCAGCTTTCAGATCCCCCGGGGGCAAATGAACATTAGGCACTGACCACCATGCTAAAAGGGTCACCGTAATGAAGCCGGGGTCTGGGAGAGTGGGAGAGGAAACCGTCTTTGCCATGAAAGATGGAAAGTTTGCCAGAAACCAAAGCAGGGGATTTTAGGATCCCAGAGAGTCTGACGAAAGAAAGTTATG
This sequence comes from Saimiri boliviensis, assembly GCF_048565385.1. NCBI lineage: Eukaryota > Metazoa > Chordata > Mammalia > Primates > Cebidae > Saimiri > Saimiri boliviensis. The sequence continues at coordinate 77,651,147 of NC_133449.1, read as the reverse complement.
TCTTTAAAAAGTTATTTAAGGGATTGGCCTTCTGTGGGGGCGGAGGAGGTGGTAGCCTGCATGTGAAATCCTGGAGAGAGTAGGGGCGGTTTCAGTGCCTGTCTGTCCCCAGCTGCTCCCCCCAAAAGGAAGAGCTGTCCCTATGTGCTGACAAAACCTGAATTCAGTTAGTTGACTCATTCATTCAATTAAGTGTATTGATCATCTGCCGTATGTTGCGCACTGTCCTAGGTCCTGGGGACACGACAGCAAACAAAACTAACGAAAATACCTATCCCCGTGGAACTTGCATTTTATCGTCCCATGAAGGACAAAGCCTTTTAGAATATAATGAGACATGCAAACATTCTTGGGAAAGCTAAGATGTGAGTTACTAAGATCTGCGTTCTCTATGGAATTTTTAATGAGGCAGAAAGGAGCCCGGAACACCAGGTTGAGAGGGAAGATAGGAGCTGTGGAAACAAGTGAAGATGGGCCAGCCAAGGGATAGGGAAGGAGATTTAAAAAACAGAAGAAGAAGCTGAAGCCACTGAGGCAAGATTCACCTGACTTTGCATTTTTGCTGAGGATTAGTGCTGGTCATGAGGAGGTAATTGTGCAAATAGCCATGGGATTAAACGCCAAGATTCTGAGTTACCGTTATATTTATGAGACAAGAGACTGGTGCACATCTTCCTCCACTCAGCTACCAATTGGGTCCCAAAACCCAATCAAAGTACAGAACTCCAGGGCTCTCAGATACTCAGACCAGCAGAGAAACTGTTCCTGATCGCTAGGCAGCTGGTCTTATCCTTCCCACCCTGTGCTTCCTACAAATCTCTGAAATGCCTGGGAGCCCAAGCATGTAGACCAGCACCGCCACTGACTGAGAAAGATCCAGCAGTTTGGAAAGAACAATTCTTTCCCTAAAATTCTGGTGTCCTGTTCAAACTCATTGAAAACCTAACCTTCATTCTCACCCACCACAGCACCCAAGAAAGCCTCGAATTTCACTTCAACACGCCGTGCTTCCCCCTTGTCCAAGAATCGTTTGGAATCCTTGAGTCACAAAAAAACTGTCATGTACCTGAATCATCCTGCAGCTAGTGCCCAGTTGCAAGAGAGACAAGTCCAGCAGCCTCCCTGCCATCAGGCTATTTCTAGCCCTCCCTTTTCCCAGCCCTGATTCCTTTACCCAAAACACCACACTCTGCTAAGTCCCCTGCCTGCATCATGACGTGACAGCTTTGGCTGGAAGTATCACCCATTTCCTTCTCTCATTGAAAAAAAAAAAAGAGGAAAGTGGGGAAGAAAAGTTTTCAAATTACTTCATAGGAATCAAATACCAACTAAAAAATAAATCTGTTTTCTCTGCAATGCTGTGTGTGCCTGTGGGCACGTGCAGCCATCCCAAAACTATTGGCCTGAAAACCTGGCTATCCCACAGATGCCCCTTTAGACATAACTACATAAAAAGAGGTCAGGTCTCGGTCTGCAGCCTGAGCTCGGTTTGTGTTCTGCCCAGGGTCACTAAAATAAAAGATCATCCAGAGAGCTAAAAGAACCAAAGTTCCTCAGCATGCACACTGGCTAGGGGTGCTGAAATGAGGTAGAAAATACAACCGGGAATGTGACTGCTGTGCAGGCTATAAGACTGTGGCTGACCCAGGATGCTGAATGCCTTGCTGATATACTGGGTGTGGTCTAGTTATGTAGAAGCTGTAGCCAAAGAGAAAGACCAGAATACCCAGAGAGAAGAAGAGACAAAAAGAAAGATCTAGAATGTGACCCAGTGATTAAGAAACAGAAGAGGAATGAGACAAAGAGGAAGGGAAGACAGAGTGCCCTCTTTCTGTCAATTTCCCCAGGGATTAGAAATGAAACCAAAAGGAATAAATGGCCATCCTGCTCTTTATTCCCTTAAAGGGAGGAAAAGTGGAGGATGTCTTCTCTGTATCCGATTTTTAAATAGTTTGCAGGAAGCTAAAAAAAAAAAAAAAAAAAAAAAAAAATGCAGACAGGGAAAATACAACAGCAGCAACAGGAGGGAGAAAAAGAACCATGAATGAACTCTGAACTGATTGTGAAAGTTCATGTGGCAGATCGAATTATTGTGGTTTTATGACTATGATTTCTCCTTGCCAATATTTTTTGCCTTTCCCTCCCCCGAAACTTGTTCCCTTAGACCGCTTTATTGAACCTTAGACAATAGTGACCTCAACATAGAAACATATATCCAGGCAGCCTCAGCCTGAGGCAGGAGATTAGGACGCAAAGGCCAAAGGTTTGGTCTTCAGAAAAGTTTCTCATGGGGTCGGATCACACTGCCTGGCCAAAGATATTTTTCCCCCAACAATGTTTCCTCTCTTCAGATGACTGATTTTCCCAGCCAAAGCTCTTACTCCCGCTTAGCGGTGTTCGTCTCTTGTGGGTTTGGGTGTAGTTAGCTGCCTTCTGCCACTTCCCATGAAGGCCTTCACTGTTTTGAAGTGCCACTTCCCCAGGTCTTGGCCTCGTGGTGTCAGCAAGACAGCCCCGGCTGGACTGCGCCAGCTTCTGCCTCCCTGGAACCTCCCCACCCACCTTCCACCCTACCCTGGGCCTTTCTTAGAGGATTCATCATCTCTCAAAACTGCTGGGTTATGTGTTGGCCAATGGGAAGGTATTTGTTAGTTGCAAATGTTCAAATTAACACTTACTCCTGTCTGAGTCTGCAGGGAAAATTAAGCCTGACTACTAATTACAGCTTTTGGGGGTGAAAATAAACAGGAATGTGGCAAGTCTAGGCCTTAGTGCAGAAGAAAAGTGTCTTCATTTGTTTGCAGCATTTTGACATTTGAGGTCCAAAAACTGGAGAGAGGAGCCTGGAGCAGAAAGGGACCTTATCCTGCCCCACTGAGGGGTGGAGGGGTAAAAAGCATGGTGTCTTCAGGCCTTGCCACTATACTCAGGGTATCAGAGTTCCAGGGCCACCTCACTCATCTTTGCAAGACTTTTTATGGTGGCAGAGGTGAGGCAGAGGTGGGGAGGAAGCTGTCCTAGGGGTCAGTGGAAGGTCAGTTGAAGATGCATGAGCAGCATCATGACTGCCCAACAAGCTGGTCCCTTTCTACTGAGCGCAGTCAGCCGTCTGGGCCTGAATCAGATGTAGCCTTCCCACTACCACCTATAAAGAGTTTTCTGACTATTCCATCCCTAGAAATCTCTTGTTCTCCATTTTATTTGAAGCAGTATCTTCTGCCACCCTTTTGCCAATGTGACTGCTTTTTAGAGTTGGCTAACTTCTATTTATACTTGTCAGCCTTGATGATATTTTTTTCAATCTGGGAAATATTATCTTCAGTCTTGGGAAATTCTCAGCCATTATACCCTCAAATATTGTGTCTGCATCTTCTTCTCTATTTCCTTCTCTTGGGACTACTATTAAATTTACATTGGAGCATTTTGATCTGTCCTCCAGATCTCTTCACTTCTTTTGTGTGTTTTTCTCCCTTTAGCTCCTTTCATCACATCTTTTTTTTTTTTTCCGAGACGGAGTTTCGCTCTTGTTACCCAGGCTGGAGTGCAATGGCACGATCTCGGCTCACCACAACCTCCGCCTCCTGGGTTCAAGCAATTCTCCTGCCTCAGCCTCCTGAGTAGCTGGGATTACAGGCAAATGCCACCATGCCCAGCTAATTTTTTGTATTTTTAGTAGAGACGGGGTTTCACCATGTTGACCAGGATGGTCTCGATCTCTTGACCTCGTGATCCACCCGCCTCGGCCTCCCAAAGTGCTGGGATTACAGGCTTGAGCCACCGCGCCCGGCCCTTTCATCACATCTTGAAACATTTCCTCAGCTCAGTCTTCCCATTTCCTGATTCATTTTTGCTGTGCACAATAGGCTATTTATCTCATTGTGTGTTTTTAAATGTACCTGCAAAGTCTTTCCTCTAGGAAGTGGAATCTAATTCTTCTCCTCTTGAGATAGGACTAGTTTTGATGACTGATCTAATTAATAGAATATGGTGGAAGCAACAGTATGTAAATTCCAGGACTTTATCATAAAAAGCCTTGTGCTTCCTTACTCCTTGCTCTCTCTAGGATCACATGCCATAGAAGAAGCTGGCTGCCATGTTATAAGAACCCATCAAGTAGCACTATGGGAACTGAGGACTTTTGCCAACAACCACATGAGTGAACCATCCTAGAAGCAGATTCTTCAGCCCCCCATCAAGACTTTAGATGACTACAGATCTGGCTAATGTATTAACTATAACCTCATGAGAGACCCTGAAATAAAATCAACCAGCTAAGCTATGCCTGAATGACTGGCACAAAGAAAGTATGAAATAATAAGTGTTCATTGCTTTAAGCTACTAATTTTTAGCATCATCTGTTAACTAAAACATCCATGAACTACATTATTTTAGCCCAGTAATGATTTCTTCATTTATGAAGTTTCTAATCTTTCATAACCACCTATTCTTGTTTCATTGTGTTCTGTTCTTATTTCTTCATTTCTATGCCCTCCCTTATATTTGAAAACATTTAGATTATTTTTTAGTTTTTCTTTTTTTTAGATTGATCTATTATCTCTTTTCCTTGGATGTTGGTTCATCCATTTTCTGAATTTGTTACTCATCTTTCATGGTGTTAAACTTCCTGGGTACTTTGTAAGTTTTGTTTGTGAAATTGTCTTTTAGGAAAATTGACTGGTGTGTGTGTGTGTGTGTGTGTGTGTGTGTGTGTGTGTGTGTGTATTGGATCAGTAGATACATATAGATATACTGATATATAGATATATTTATACTGATTCAATGATTTTTAATGATACATATGTGTATATATATAGAGAGAGAGCAGCATTTTGACATATATATATATATATATATATAGAGAGAGAGAGAGAGAGAGAGAGAGAGAGAGAGAGAGAGAGACTGAATATATGTTCAGTTTATATTGCTGCCTAGTATATATCAGGCACTGTTCTCAACACTGAAAACACAAAAATGACCAAGGCCCCACAGGATTCACTAACTGATGGAATGACAGACATGTAGACACATAACTATAATAATATACAGCATGTATATTATTTATTTATATTAAACATACACTCTAAAAACCCAAAGCAGTCTTAAGGAGGACTTGATACTAAGGCTCAGGCTTCTCACCCCAGAGTAATCTGCTTACTGGCCCTGGCCCTGAACGTACAGGATGGTGCCGAGATCTCATCACACTGGATGGCAGTGGCATTCCTCAGACCCTTAGTCACAAACCTAGGCACAAAGGCAAGGTTTTTCTCCTGCCCCTCCCACCTTTAATGGGGAGAGTGTGTTTTCAGGCCTTAGCTCTACACAGGTTGTATAACTCCAGCCCCAGATTCTCCAGCTAATGGGATTCCAGTTGGAGCCCACTGATTAGTCCAGTTTCATTCCCACTCCCCTCAAGCCTAACAGCTAAAGCTTCCAAATTCTAATATGACCTTTGTGTTAAATTACTTTATAGAAACCTCTCCATTTCTGATCATGGAAATTTACTCTTGTTTAAAAATGGCTATGTGCTTATAAAACTTTTCTCTTATCATTTGTGGATATTCAAGGTAGAAAGGGGAAGCTGCAGCCTGTGGCCAATGTATTCGCTTTATACCAGAAGTCTTCTTCGCTAACTTTCCACATTTATTTTTCCTCTCTCCCCAATCCCACCTTAAACTTTTAAAAGGCAGGAACAAGCTCATGCCCTTTTTTCTTATTCTTCTTCTATTTGGAAGAGAATAATGCATTCAACATGGAAGCTGCTCTACATAGTTTTGATTGACTGACAGTTAAGGGGATGACGTGATGGGGAAATCTAGGAAGAAAAAGAAATAATATTTCATCAGGCCTTGTGACCCTCAGGTTTGGAACCCTCTAAGAAGGTTGTTCTTAAGCTTTTCTCTATCATATATGCTTTGAGACCCTAATTAGATCTTCTTTGCAGAGCAAAAAAAAAAATATGCAACACACAAACTCATAAAATTCTGCATTCTATTTCAAGAATCTAAGTAGTTTAAAAAAATAATCCTAAAATATAAAAATGTTTCTTCTTTTGGTGTTGTGAGTTATTTTGTTCCTGCTACTTGCCAAGGATGCTTTTTTAAGTCATTAGAAATAACCCTGTTCAGTATCTTCTCTGAGAGTTGCAGAAGCTGAGGGCTTGCAAGCCTGTGTGGAGGCAGCCAGAGCAAATATCGGCCTGACTGCTTGCTAGATGTAGCTTCAGGTTCAACCGCTTTCCATGATCTAGACTGCTTCTCCTCCTAATGCCAAGAATAGGTACACCGCTATGTGGTAGCATCACAAAAAAAAATTAGAATCGACTTTAATCTTGTCAATAAAGGATGATAATTTGTTACAAATATGGAACGCATTCTTCACTTGTTCTACAAATGCATTTTTGTACCTGATCTTTTGTTGTGGATCACTAAAGTCAACTGGTATGCTAAAAATGAGACCTGAAGCCACAGTCCCCTTAGCCAGCTGAGCCCATGCCATGCTCCCATCTGTTCAAGGTCAATCCAGCCAACATGTATTGATGCCTAGTATATACCAGACACTGCTCTCAACACTAAAAACACAAAAATGACCAAGGCCATAGGGTTCACTGGCTAACAGGATGGCAGACACATAGATACATAGCTGTAATAAAAGAGAAGTTCTGAACTAGAGGCCTGCACAAAATAGAAGCAGGGGCTTTTAACTCAGTGGGTTTGTGATGGGAGGCAGGAGTGGGGGACTAGTGCTGGGGAGAAGGGAGTCAGTGGCAAAAGACAAGGCTAGAAAACTGATACAGGCTAAATTCTAGAAAATTTGTTTTGCCATGTCAAGGACTTAAGATTGTATCCTAAAGGTAATGGAGGAGAACTGAAGAATTTTATACAGCAAAGGAACACACTCAGATTTCAATTTAAAAAGACTATTCCAGCAAAGAAAATTATAATCAGGTTCGAAATAAGTAGAAATTGTTTCAACCACATCCTCAATGCACCCTAGACCAAATCTAGAGAGTAACAAGATTTACAAAAATTACAACACTGCTTTTAAAAACAGCCCCAGGTTCTTAAAAATTTCAAAATTTACTTATAAATAACTTTCAGTTAGAGAGGAAGCAACAGCTCAATCCAGACTACATAGAAAATTTAATACATGAATTTAGGAAATGCTCTCAAATCCAGAGTCAGAGTAAAAACATATAAGCCTTAAATGGTTTCATCAGTAATTTTAAAAAGATAAGAATTAACTAATATTTCAAATCAGATGATTTAGAAAAAGTAAATAAAATGCAATTAACAAAAATAAAATGGAAGTGAATGTGTTTTTAAAAGAAAAAAGAATAGAATAGAAATAATTTTAAGACAAAAATAAATATTCAAAATTATGAGTAAAAATGTATATGAATTTACAGACATGAAAATATTTTAACTTAGACAAGAATTTCATGTACCACACTACAATAAATTTAAAAAATCAAATCTCTGTAAAATAGGTAATTTTCTAAGAAATGTAGACTACCAAAACTATATCCAAAAATTGAACAAACAAATGCTATGGAAGAAATTGAAAAAGTCTGCCAAGGGATTAGAATCAGAAGGTTTTATGGGCAAATTCTTTCAAAATTTTAAGAAATCAACTATCCTTTGTTACATAAACTATTACAGACCATATAACTTCTTTGAAAGTTCCCATTTATTTTGCCAAGTTAGCATAATGCCAACACAAAAATCCAACAGAGACAAATGGCAATACTATGTCAATGCAAAAATCAGACAAAGCACAATAAAGTCTTATGAAACTTCAGCCAATCTCATGTAAGAATAGATAAAAAGATCAAAGTATATCAAGGGCAGGTTAAGCATGTTCATTATTCCCAATATAGTTGAATTTTGTCCTGATATTTAGCCAATGCAGTAAGACAAGAAGAAATATGAAACGTAAGCATTGACAATAAAACCAAATGAACACTATTTGCATAAATTTTAATCAAAAACCCAGAAAACTAGAATAAAACACTGAAACTACCCAGTAAACTACACAATTACAAGATAAATTTATCTAAAACAATAGCTTCTTAAATCGCAACAATAACTACCTAGTAAATACAATGGTGAGAGGGGTCCATTTCAACTAGCAACAACAACAAAAAAAAAGCACCTTAAAATAAATTTAACATATGGGACCGTTATTTTAAAAAATGAAATGTTTTACAAAGATTCATAAAGAATATTTAAAATTTCCATCATGTGTATGGAAGATAAGATGTAACCTTGAAAGCTATAAATTCTCCCCAAGTTAATGGACTTCTACTCAAAATCACAATGAGAATTTTTAGAATCTGAAAAAACAAAAGATTCTGAATTTCAAAAATTATTTTGAAAATTTAAAATGAGAAGAACTTGAACTTCATCTGCCAAAACAAATTATAAATCTAGCAAATAAAATAATACAGAGTAAAACAAAACAGAAAGCACCAAAACAGACCCAATCAGATAAGAATTTCATCTAGGAAAATGTGACATTTCAAATCAACAGGAAATTTCAAATAAATTTAGAAAATCAAATGTCCATAATATAATAATAAAAGAACAAAAACATAGGTGAATATTGATCTGATGGTGGCTATGGAAAAGTTTTCTATGAATAAAACTAGGAACAAAGGTAAGCAGAGAGAAAGGGAGAGAAGAAACATTAATAGACTTAACTATAACAAAGTTACTTCTAGAAATAAACATGACATATACAAATACCAAAGGATATTTGTAACATATAACAGATAATTAATATGCTCATAACCAGCTCTTGCAAATATATACAAAAATTTAAATATTGTTCAAAATAGACAAATGGCATGAACAAGCAATTCAAAAATGAAAACTGCAAATAATGTATAGTATTTGAGAAAAAAAGTTTAGCTTCAATGATAACCAAAGAAATTTAAATTAAAACAAGGCAATATATTTTGTTTAATTTCAAAAATTGAAATACCCAAGTCTAGAGAAGACACAGGGCAATAGCTTTTTATACAGTTGACCCTTGAACAACACAGGTCTGAAGTGCATAGATTTATGCATGGATTTTTTTCAATAAATATATTGAAAATCTTAAGGAGGTCGAGGCAGGTGGATCATGAGATCAAGAGATCAAGATCAGGCCGGGCGCGGTGGCTCAAGCCTGTAATCCCAGCACTTTGGGAGGCCGAGGTGGGTGGATCACGAGGTCGAGAGATCGAGACCATCCTGGTCAACATGGTGAAACCCCGTCTCTACTAAAAATACAAAAAATTAGCTGGGCATGGTGGCGCATGCCTGTAATCCCAGCTACTCAGGAGGCTGAGGCAGGAGAATTGCCTGAACCCAGGAGGCGGAGGTTGCGGTGAGCCGAGATCGCGCCATTGCACTCCAGCCTGGGTAACAAGAGTGAAACTCCATCTCAAAAAAAAAAAAAAAAAAAAAAAAAAAAGAGATCAAGATCATCCTAGCCAATATGGTGAAACCCCATCTCTACTAAAAATTAAAAAATGTACTGGGTGTGGAGGCACGCACCTGTAGTCCCAGCTACTTAGGAGGCTGAGGCAAGAGAATCGCTTGTACCCAGGAGGCAGAGGTTGCAGTGATGCAGTGAGCCGAGATCATGCCATTGCACTCCAGTCTGGCGACAGAGAAAGAATCTGTCTCAAAAACAAAAAAGAAAGAAGAAAATCTTTTGGTGATTTTTCAACAATTTTAAAAGACTCGCAGAAGAACTGCAAAGCCTAGAAATATCAAAGAAATTAAGAAAAAGGTATGCCATGAATGTATAAACCGTATGTAGATACTGGTCTATTTTATCATTTACTACCATAAAGTATACATAAATCTATCATAAAAAGTTAGAATTTATCAAGACATACGCACACAAACACAGACCATACATGGTGTCATTCAGTCAAGAGACATGTAAACAAATGTAAAGATACAGCATTAAATCAGAGCTGCATAAAATTAACTGTAGTGCATACTGTACTACTATAGTCATTTCACAGACATCTCCTGTTGCTATTTTGGTGAACTCAAGTGTTGCAAGTATCCGCTTAAATCACCGCCGTGTGATTCTAATCATCTTCGGGTGAGCAGTTCGTCTCTCCAGTAAACTGTGTATCGTAGTGAAAAGCGATCTCTTGCGGCTCTCTCATATTTTTCATCACGTTTAGTGCAACGCCGTAAACCTTGAATAACACCATGGGATCCACACGAAGTGCTGCTAGTGATGCTGGAAGTGCTCCCAAGAAGCAGAGAAAAGTCGTGACATTACAGGAAAAAGTTGAATTCCTTGAAAAATGCTGTAGATGGAGGTCTGCAGATGCATTTGCCCATTTCAGACAAACAATTCATCCTGTAAACAGATCGCATCATCTTACAGTATCAGTAAATATAGTAGAGTATTGCAAATGTCTTTTCCTTCTGATTTTATTAATAACATTTTCTTTTCCCTAGCTTACTTTATTGTAAGAATATAGTATATATACATATAACACACAAAATACGTGTTAATTATTTACGTTATTGGTAAGGCTTCTGGTCAACGGGAGGCTGTTAATAGTTAAATTTTCAAGGAGTCAAAAGTTATATTTGAATTTTCTAGTGCACAGGGCATCAGTGCCCCTAACTCCCATATTTTTCAAGAGTCAATTGTATATTCTGTTAGCAGAGCTTTATAGCAATACAACACTTCTAAGGGACAATTTAGTAATATGTATCAGAAGCCACACAAATACTCACCCCTTTGACCCAAGTTTTCTACCTCTCAAATTTTACCCTAAGAAAATGATCAAAGCTGCTTGCAAAGATATGCATACAAGAATATTCTTTTCAGTATTAAGTTGATAGAGGAAACTTCGAACCCTCTAAAATATATAATAGGGCCTTGATTAGGTGACTTGCAGCACATTCAGCTATATACTCATGAAAATTTTTATTGCAGATTATCTAACAGCACAAGAAAATGTTCAAGATGCTTAAAGAGAATGTTACAAAAGAGTATGCGTAATATAATCTTAATTGTGTTTTAAAATTTTAATCACAAAATTTGTTATTTAATGTCTGTCTCGTTCACTTAATACTCCTAAAGGGTTCTCATCTCTGGCTGCAAGTTAGAATAGTCAGGAATGCTATTGCAAAATATCCCTGCCTGGGCCCCACCCCAAATTAAATCAAATCAGAATCTCTGTGGGTGGTTTGGTTTTAATTTCTCCAACTGATTCTAATGTGCGGTCAGTGTCCAAAACTTTCTGTCCTGTAGAGCTGTGATTCTCAATGTGGTCCGTTTTGCTCCCAGGGAACATCTGGCAGTATCTGGAGACACTGTTGTTGTCCCAACGTCGAGTAAGGGATGCTACTGGCGTCTAATGGGTGGAGACCAGGTTGTATGGACTGAATGGTGTCCCTCCTAAAATCCCTGTGTTGAAGTCCTAATCTCCAGTACCTCAGAATGTAAATGTATTTGGAGATAAGGTCTTTAAAGAGGTGGTTAAGTTCAAGTGAGGCCGTCAGAGTGGGGCCCCCATCCAATAAGGCCAGCATCCTTATAAGAAGAAGAAAGGGACCAGGGATGTGCTTGCACAGAGGAAAGGCCATGTGAGGACACAGCAATAAGGCTGCGGCCCATGAGCCAAGGAGAAAGGCCTCAGGAGAAACCAACCCTGCTGGCACCTTGATCTTGGACTTACAGCCTTCAGAGCTTTAGAAAATAAGTTTCCATGGCTTATGCCCCCTCAGCCCATGGCATTGTTAGGGCAGCCCTAGCAAACTAATACAACAGGAATGCTGCCAAACATCATACAATGCACAGAACACTCACCACAACAAAGAATTATCTGACCCAAAATGTCCATAGTGCCAAGATTGAGAACTCCCGAGAGCAGGCGTCCCCAAACTTTTTACACAGGGGGCCAGTTCACTGTCCCTCAGACCATTGGAGGGCCACCACATACTGTGCTCCTCTCACTGACCACCGATGAAAGAGGTGCCCCTTCCTGAAGTGCGGCAGGGGGCCAGATAAATGGTCTCAGGGGGCCGCATGCGGCCTGCGGGCTGTAGTTTGGGGACGCCTGCCCTAGAGCCTAGGTCTGTGCTGTGTGGAGATGACCAATAAATATATTCTTACCTAGGTGAAAGAGACGGTTAATAGGTAGAAATCATCAGGACTTGGTCACCAATTGAATGTGGCAAGAGAGGGAGAGGGAAGAGTCGGGAATGGCAGCCAGATATCTGGTTGGGGTGACCAAGGGAAGGGAAAGGGCAGAATCCAGGAAAGTGGATGGGAGGGAGTGGGGGATATGGGAGCTGAGGGAGTGGGGGCATCCCATGCAGGTGCTCAGTGGCCAAGCAGAAATAGGCTTCCAGAAATGAGAACTAGGCAATTGCTGGCATATAAGCCAAAGCTCAGCAGCTGTGGGGAGACAGGGCTGCCCGAAGGAGCATCCAGAATGAGCAAAGTGCCAGTGATGGAGCCCCGATGACCATAAATACTTAAAGAGTGGGCAGAGCAAAAGGAGTCCACATATTGGATGAAGGAAGAGGACAGAGGCGCCACGAGGGCCATAGTGCAAGGGCAAGTCACAGAAGCTGTGACGGTGAGTTCTACGGACCTACATCACTGAGCTATCCTACCCAATTATCCAACCAAACACGAAGGTAGGTGTTGGGGAGGTGTTCGTACACGCGGTTGGCCTCTATAATCAGTTAACTTTAAGGAAATTAGCCTCAACAATGTGGGTAGGCCTCATCCAATCAGTTGAAAGGCCTTAAAAGCTAAACTGAGGTTCCCCTGAGAAAGAAGAAATACCACCGTCAAGCGCAGCTTCAGCTCCTGCCTGAGAGTTTCCAGCCCACCAGCCTGCCTTCCAGGCTTCTGACTTGCCAGCCCCTTGTTCCGTTTCTCTGAAGAACCCTGATGAATATAGAAGCCAAGGAGGGGCTCCAGGAGAAGGGGATGGCTCCATTCTGCATGCTCCACATTGGCTGCAACACATATGACTGAAAAATAAAAGGTTATTCCATACCCGTGGCAAGAGCTCAGAAGAGAAATCAAGAAAAAAGAGGAGAGGTCTAGGAGAGAGGGCAGAGGAAAGCTTCAAAACTGTGTGCCAGCCAGGGGCAGTGGCTTACACCTGTAATCCCAACTCTTTAGGAGGCCAAGGCAGGAGGATCACCCAGGAGTCCGCAACCAGCCTGGGCAACAAAGTAAGACTTTGTCTCTACAAAAAAAAAAAAAAAAAATAGACAAAACTAGCCAAGTGTGGTGGTAAACACCTGTGGTCCCAGCTACTCAGGAGGCTGAGGCAGGAGGATTGCCTGAGCCTGAGAGATTCAAGGCTGCAGTGAGCTATGATCACTCCACTACACTCAAGCCTGGGTGACAGAACAAGACCTCATTTCAAAAAGAAAGAAGGAAAGAAAACTGTGTGGCTACCTGTGGAAACAAGAAGGAAAGGATAGGAAAACCTGAAGAGACCAAGTCAGGAAACAGGCACGCAGCTGTCCCTTCCTACACCCATCACCTCTTGAGTGCTCACCACACCCTGAGAGCTGTGTCAGCAGTTTACACTCACTAATTCCCACCACAGTCCTCCCAGGGGGGCGTTTTCATCTTTATTTTATACAGGTGGCAACTGGACCACTGTGGGAGACTGAAGAATTACCCTAGACCTGCTAGCATGTGGAAGAACCCAGATCCAAACTCAGGCCTCTTGGATTCCACGCTTCTGCTATTCACCACAAAGCTGTTATTGTGCAAGCCGCTTGGTCTGGTGGAAACGTTAGGAGTGGAGAAATGGAGTTCTAAGGTCAACTCTGCCCTGACAGGCTGCCCGACATCACGTGCAGGTAGCAGGTAGTAGAAGTCATCTCCTGTCATGGGACAGCCCAGGCTTTGGGGTCACATACCTGGAGCTGCATCTCAAGTCTACCATTTACTAGTAATTCCTCTTATTGTACAGAAATTCCTCTTATTGCCACAATGCATAAATAATAGGGTGCATCCCTAGTGCCTAGGACCATTTACTAGTAGACTTGAGATGCAGCTCCAGATGTATGACCCCAATGTCATGGGTGGCCTTGGGCGTACCTCTTACCCTTCCCACAATTCAGGCTCTCCATCTCCAAAAGACGGATAAATGATACCTTTAAAAGACAATATTTTTTGAGACAGCATGCACAAGGCACAAAGCAGATAGAAAGTGCCCAAGAATTGGGAATTCCAGTCCATTTTCAGTCTTTCACTGGTACCGGGTTTTCTCACCCATTCCACCACCTGCTGGGTTGTTGGGCTGGTCCAGTGAGATGATAAATGCAAATGTACTTGAGAAATTCAAGGCATCATCAGCATGGAAAGACACAATACAAACACTATATTGTTTTCAAATTTATTTATTATATAAGTTCTGGGGTACATGTGCAGAATGTGCAGGTTTGTCACATAGGTATACACGTGTCATGGTGGTTTGCTGCATCCATCAGCCTGTCATCTACATTAGGTATTTCTTTTAAAGCTATCCCTCCCCAATCCCCCTACTCCCTGCTATCCCTCCCCTAACCTCCCACCCCCCACCCCCGACAAACTCTGGTGTGTGATGTTCCCCTCCCTGTGTCCATGTGTTCTCATACAAACACCATATTTCATCAAAAATTTAGCCACCAGTTGTACAACCCCGAGCAAGTCAAAGAAACGTCCTGTGCCTCAGTTTCCCTGTGTGAAAAGCAGGCAGAGTGAAAGCTGCTCCACCAGCCCCCATACTTGGCCTTATGAGGACACATAAGTGCAATTTGTAATAATTATACATTGAATTTCAGGCCACACGGTTATATTGGATTTCTAAACAGCAGATGACATTCCTAGCCCCCTTCCCCAAAATCCTAACATGGAATATCATCCCTGTCACCAGCCCTAACTTCATGGAATTCTCTTGTTTCAACCCCTGATTTGATTCACATCTCCTGCTTTGCTCCTGCTGTCACTTTCTCTCCCAGACTCGGCACATGGCTGCACCAATATCCTCCCTCTGTTTCCTTTCTTGTTACTACATGTCCAGTAGTATTGCACAAAAGTGCTCAAAGGGAAGGGTCAAGCTCCGTTTCAAGTCTGAGGTCTGGGATTACATCAAATCCGTAACGTTTATCTGCCCTCGCCATCAGCCAAATACTTCCCAATTTAAGTCTCAGTCACATCAAGAGAAGACTGAATAGTATGGGCTGCAGACTGCCCTGCTCTCGCCTCCATCTTTCTTACTTAATTCCAAGGATATGGCTCCCAAACCCACTAAGGCCCTGTAATAGTCACAGGCAGTGTGGCCACTGGCAAGCAGGCAGCATTTTACCTGAGGCAGCTCAGGGGCTGCAGGGCTGCTGTTGGAGCAAACGGACCGCCTCCGTGGACTGGAGGGAGCAAGGCTTGCACAAAGGGCTTTTTGTTTCAATTAAATAAGAAGTCGTTTTGAGCCCAATTTCCAAAGTGCCTCGCTCTCCACGTGCCTTGGGCACGCAGTGAACATTATGATTGCATGGCAGAACTCCCCTGTTCTACCTCACACAGCCAGAACTTGGAGGCAGGGGATCTTGGCTTAGGAAATGCCCCCTAGCACCAGATGTGGTGAGCATCTGTTCTCCTGACCCTTGTGCAGAAATTCCTCTTATTGCCACTATACCAACAATGCATCAATAATAGGGTGCATCCCTAGTGCCTAGGACAGTGCCCAAAACCCCGGAGGAACCTGATGAATATTTGTGCAGTGAATAAGCAAATGAATAAAAAATAAAACGAATAAAAACTTCAAGTGGGGGATTAGAAGGCAAAAAGGAGTTTCAGATTTTGTTTTGTTTTGTTTTGTATTTAAATGAAAGAGGAGAAGAAAGAACTATAATTTGAGTTTCAAATTAGAAGGCAACTAGACCCAGGAAAGAGTAAGTCATTTGTTTGACCATTTGGGGGCATAGCAGTCAGCCAGCAGGTACCCAAGACAGACAGCGCCAGGCACAGCTCCGTAAATGCTTCCAGGTCCGAGAAGTCTCCATGACTGCTGCTGCCTCTGCCTCCGCTCTTCATTTCTGCCTTGTTTTGCTCTCCCTGCTCTGCATACACAACCTGAATGAGGTTACTTAACCCTGACAGCTTTCTCTGGGGAGCAATTAGAGCCTTTAAGATCTTACCTATGCTTCACCAGAAGTCTTCTCATTAAATAGTTACTTCAAATGTTCCCAGGGCCGAAAACATTAAGATTTAAAGGGAACAATTGACTGCTTTTTTTCCATGCCAAATCAGACCGTTGTTTAACATGGTGAGAGCTACCACTGAGGTTATTGAAGTAGAAAAAGGGGGTTATATGTTGCTGGAGAACAGAAACTTAGCAGGGAAGTTAAAAACAAGACAGTCTCTGGGACCAAGTAAGTCAAAGTGATGTCTTCAAGGAACCAGGCTTTGCAAGGGTCCTGCAGCCCAAAAGTCAGACCCTCAATGCCCTCCAGAATTTCCAAAGCAACTCTGTTCTGCATTCCATCTCACAAAATCAGTGGGAGCTACCAGCAACCTGCCACGAGGGGGAATTTCCTGGAGGAAGACCCTTGGCCTGCCTTGAAGGATGGCAGGCCCAGCAAGGATGGTGTTGGGGGTGAAGAGCCAAGTTTGAGATGGCAGGGCCCATCTGAGCCTAGAAGCTTGCTTTGAAGCAGAAGCTGAAGTTCTCCTTTCTGACCATGCCCCACCCTGCCGAGAGAAACCTTGCCCTTCATGGGAAAGTGATTTGGGGAGCACCAAAGTCATCTGCGGCTGAGTTATGTGAGGAGTTTATTACTGAGCACTGTCTTGGAATTCTGACTCAAGCACTCATGCATCGTGGTTTAAGATAGGGTTCCAATGTATTAAAATGTATTCATAATTTCTAAATGGTATCAAGTCAGATTCAAAGATAAAAATAAACATCATCTCCTTCAAACTTGAAGTCAATTAACCCAGGACAGGAAAACCCAGGACAGTCTTTGCCTTCTAAGTGAGCAAAGAAACAGGAACACATTTGTTTGGTGTCCACTCAGGGTAAACGGAAAACATTCCTTGGTTCCTGTTAGCACGTTTGGGCTTCTGTTTCCCAGAACTGTCTCAGAAAGAATTCTTCACTTTTCTAAACTGCAAGTATAAATAAGCATCAGGATAAGTCAGTAATTAAATCCCCACACAAACCAAACTCAGATGATTTTTTTTTTTTTTTGCATTCTTCATCATTTCCCATGAAGGCCTTGTTCTCTTGGCAGTGTGGAGCACTGTTAAAAAGACCAAACTGACATAAGCTCACCTTGGGCTCCTTCTAGTTTCCTGGGAGCTGGACCCTAATGCCCAGCACTCCCCCTGCCATTCCCCAGTTGGTGACATTGACATGCTTGGTGATCACTTCATGACAGAGGCCACCATCCTGGGCATCATTCTTTCCAGGGTCCCTGGAAGGTTATCTAGGCCTTTTCTTCTGAAAAAGGCTTAGAATTTTCGTAAGACCTTCTGTAGACATCTCCTACAGGGAACATTGGCTGTGTCTTTGCCGATCCTTTCTATACTGGGGGAAAACCTCACGATAGCATTCCTGACTCCCCAGTGTAGTCACAACTCAAACTGCCAGCCTCTCTTGTAGTTAGAATTCAGGCCTATGACCTAGCTCTGTCTTTGTACATATCTGCATAATATTTTGTTTCAGAAATGAAGAAGTGAGCAGTGTAAGGAACTGGGCTCAGTCAACGGAATCCCTTCGTTGATATGGGAGTTCTTGGGAAGCCGCTATGCATGGGGTAGAAATGACAAGTTCCCATCTTTGAGTTCTCAGTAGCTGCAATGGTGGTTTCATCCTCAGGCCACTTCTACAGTGTGGTTGGGGTACATTTTCTGAAAGCTTAACCTGGAACTTGCTTTTTCCCTGTGCCTCAACTCCTAACGATACCAAATATTCAATAGATGCATTTTATTCTTGAAACAGGTATTTCCATTGTCTGTCATCAAGAATGTTGACAGTGGGCATTTTGAGAGCTGAGAGCATTTCGGGCACTAGCTCTTCTCCTGGTCTTCAATGACAGGCTGGGAGGTAAGGATCATCTCTTCCTGGGGATATGGAAAACTCATTCGTTCGTTCAATGAAAAGCAAACTTGTGAATTAGGAGCAATCCTTTCTGAGAATCAGTGATGTCTGTGGATGTAAATTCCTTTGACACCCACAGAAAGCCACAGCACAAAGGAGTTTCAATACACACAGGCTTAAGCTTCCACACACACCCCTTTGCCCTCCTTCCCTGGCCCTCACTCTATCTTAACTTCGCTCCTCTCCAGACAACCAGATCTCTCAGAACCTTCTCCTCCGCTAACCTCACCCAAATTTGCAATCAACCCCTTTCAGGTTTAATGACTAAAATGACTTGGAATATTATCCTTTACTAAAAGTATTTGTAGGAATCAGAGCCTTGAACTAAAAGGACAATGCCTCCTAGTGACATTTCAGGCATCAGTCAGTCAATAAAGAAAACTTGTGTTTGATTTGCTTCAATTTTCATCTAATTTATTTGTTCTTAGCAATGAGGATTTCCCTAGGATACTACAAAGCCATCATCTACATGGAAGGAAGGACTCAATATTTATGGACCATCTACATATATGCAGGTGGTATGCAGGATGCTTTTTCCAACATGACCACACTTACCCTGGCCCTCACCATTCCAGCCACACCAGCCACCTTGCTGCTCCTTCAACATGACACATGCTCTCTGGCCTCAGGTCTTTGCACTGGCCAGTCCCTCTGCCTGCAGCACCTTTTCCCCAGAGATCTCCATGGCCCACTTCTTTACCTTCAGGTCTCTGCTCAAAGGTTCTCAAGTAGTCACAACTTCCCTGACCACCTGCCCTTCACGCAACATGCCTGGCATTCTCACTCCCCCTACTCTGCTTTATT
Source organism: Saimiri boliviensis (assembly GCF_048565385.1). Lineage (NCBI taxonomy): Eukaryota > Metazoa > Chordata > Mammalia > Primates > Cebidae > Saimiri > Saimiri boliviensis. The sequence goes on along the minus strand of NC_133449.1, from coordinate 77,632,201 downwards.
ACTTCCCCATGTCACTGATTGCCACATGGCATACTTACTAATTCACTGTCCAGCTGCTCCCTGGCCCCAACCCCAGCACCACTAGATCAGTTTTAAACAGGCAGGGATTTTGTGTTTGCTCACTGCTCTTCTCCCCAGCACCTAGAACAATCATCAACACAGAGTAAGTGCTCAACAAAATCTGTTGCTGAATTAAATTCATACAGAATGATGTATGAATAAATATCATTCTAAATTTCCGAAAAATAGCGATGTTTAGAAAAATCAAATTGTTCAAGGTTCATCAATCCATTAAGTCTTGCACCCAAACCTGAATCTTTGCAGCAAGAAAGACCGAGCTTCCTCACCCCTTCCTCCCTAGGCTAGTTAATCAGAGGGAGTATTTAGGGTCATGTCCTCAACTCCTGAGTGGCCCTCCAACCCCATCCTGGTGGGTAACACTTGCATGGCTTAAGGTAACATCAGTTGCTACAACCAGTAAACCTTAATTTATAAGTGGATTAACTCAATAAAAGAGTATGATACAGGTATGCTTGGCAGGAACATTCTCCTCCAAGTGGTGAATCAGGGACCCAGGCTCTTTCTAATTTATGGATCAACTACCTTCAACACATGGCTCTCAAGGTGGTCCTGGGAATCATTTCCATTCCAGCCATAGAATGAGCATGAAGATCACCTAAGTGGGTAGATGGGAAAACACTTCTACTCACATGACATTGGCCAGCTCTTAGTCACGTGGCTACACCCAGCTGCAAGAAAGTCTGGGAAATAGAGTGTGGCCATGAGCCCAGGAAGAGGAGAAACAAGGTGTGGTGAGCAGTAATCAGCCTCGGAGGATTCCACATCATCTTCTATTGGTAACCTAGGTTTTAGAGTATCCCAACTGCTGAATGGAAATGTACCAGGAAAGTGGTTAACCACCTAGACCTGGAATTCAAGCAGTCTTAGATTCATATTCTAGGCTCACCACTGACTAGATACTTAACCTTAGTCTAGTTACTTACCTCTCTGCATCTCAGTTTCCTCAGCTATAAAATGGGGGCAGTACTAGTAGCTACCTCATCGGGTTGTGGTGAGGAACAGCTGAGATCATGCCTGTTGGGTATGTCGCAGTTCTGACCAGAACTGTTATTAGGGAAAAGATGCTCCAAAGAGGGGTCCCAGCTTCCGCCCCCAGTGCTCTTACATCCCAGCTGGCCAGCAATTCTGGGTCTCAAAGCTAAAATGAGACAAGCTTTGTCCCCACTTGACAGGTGACCTGTGAAACCTCTCTGTTGCATCCTACTGATGGTTTCTGACAAATCCCACAGTATCAGTTTGCATAAGTAAGTTTGAAATGCCCTTTCCATTAATGGAGAAGCTCTGCTATTAACTAATTACACTTTGGCTTTTTCTGTGTGAGCCACTGTGCCAGGGAGAAGAGGCTGAGTGTGAGGTGGCCTCTGGCATGGCGAGAAGGCTTGTGCAGACTGGGAAGGGCAGGGGCTAGGGTGAACGTGGGGGCTGCACCTTTCTGTCCTTTCCTCTCTATAATTTAGTTACTGGGAGAGAGACCTTTGGAGGAGCAGCTCCCAATTTCCCACAGGAATGTTTTCAAGGAATTTGGGACAACTTTCAGAAAAAGAAAGGGACAATTTTCAAGAAACTGCTGATCAGAAAAAACTAAGCAAACTGCTCAAGGTTACCAGAGAGTACTTGGATCCATTGTGAAGTGGGGTCCTGACACAAGAGCTCTATTGGTCTCAGAAGCTACAGCCTCCAATGTGGTTCTGACCCCAGAGCCGACACCTGCAGGGTCAGCTCCAGGCCCAACTGGGGAGCAGTGGTCTGCCACTCCATCTTTTGCCATGTCTTCCTCCATGTTGGTCAAGAAAAAATTTTAAAAGCCTAGATTTTAGAGTGAGTCAGATGTGGGTTCAAATCCCAGCTCTGCCACTTACCTCCAGCAAGTTATATTCCCACTTGGAGTCTCAGCTTCCTTGTGTGTTAAACAAGAAGGCCTATCTCAAAGGGTTAGCACAGGAATAACTGTGGAAAGGGTGGCTCAGAGGAGATACCAAGGAAACATTAGTAGGTAGGTGTTCCTACCCTACTCTCACCCCGATAGAGCTCCCCTTTCTGTAAGCCTTGATGTCCAAGTTGAAAATTATTTTAAGGGATTGCCCCTCTCCAAGGTATTCTTACTGTAACAGTGGAGGTATTAAATAGCTGAGGGGTGAGAAGTTTGTCATGCCTTGAATAGTGAGATTTAGACATCTCTGTAACACTGATGGGTGGGCCCAACAGAAATCTATTTAATGGGTTCCAAAGAGCCTCTTAGGGACAAGTTCAAGTGAGAGAAGGAGTCAGAAATTATGAGCTTTATCCAATAGCCTTTGGCACAGGAAAGGAATCAGGATTTTGAGTTTGGATTACTCAAATCTATTCCCATCCCAGCTGCAGAGATCAGCACCTAATTACTGGAGATAGAAAGTAAATAAATGAAAATAAAAATAATTGAGCTCCACTTCCATTTAGGATGCCAAAAATCACTGAAGACTTGCTCCCGTCCTAACAATGAGACTGAACCAGGTAAGCTACGATATCACAATTGTTTACAACCATCAGAGAGCTTCAGATGCAAAGAAGTGAAATGAACTAAATTTTAGAAAGTGATGTTTCCTTCCTAGCAAGAAGAGAGCCATTTTCATCACTCGGAAGGAGCAGGCACAGAGAAAGATCAATCTGCCATGGACGGGGGTAATTTTTTAAATTTATTTATTTATTTATTTATTTATTTATTTATTTATTTATTTATTTATTTTTGAGATAGAGTCTCACTCTGTCACCCAGGCTGGAGTGCAGTGGCACAATCTCAGCTCACTGCCACCTCCGCCTCCTGGGTTCAAGCGATTCTCCTGCCTCAGCCTCCCAAGTAGCTAGAATTACAGGTGTCCGCCACTACGTCCAGCTAATTTTCGTATTTTTGGTAGAGACAGGTTTTTACCGTGTTGTCCAGACTGGTCTCGAACTCCTGACCTCAGGTGATCTGCCACCTCGGCCTCCTAACGTGCTGACATTACAACCGTGAGGCACCACGCCCAGCCCCACCAAACTTTTAATAGATTTGCAGCAGTGAGTGGGTTGGCATGACAGATTAGGACCTTGAGGAGGATGTGTCTGCACCAGCCCACAACCCTCTGCTATTATTCTTATCTAGTGTACAGGGCAAGTATGCTGTAGGGCTGGGGGTGGCAGATTACCCTGAGGTATCCAGAGCCTTCCCCAAGTAAATAAATACAAGGAAAATCATACCTAGACATGTCTCACACACATGCACACACAATATGTATATTTCCAACTTCTGTTAAAAAAAAAAAAAAAAAAAAAAAAAAAGCTCGTTGTTAAAAGCAACAATAATATTATGGAGTTTATAGCATAAATAGAAGTAAAATATATGAAAACAACAACATAAAGGGCAAGAAGCAGGTGAATGTAAATATATAGCTGTTTCTTGCATTGCTCACAAAACATTAGGAATGTATTTGAAAGTAAACTGTGATAATTTAAAATGCATAGTCTAGTTTCTAAAGAGTAAACACTGTAAAAAATAATACAAAAAGTGTAGCTACAAAGTCAATAGAGAAAACAAAATGAATAATAAAAAAATAATTGATTGACCCTAAAAGAATACAGGGAGAAAAAAAATGAAGCAATGTACAATGAATAGATATGACAAATACCAGAATGATAAACTTAAACCCAACCATAAATGTTATCATAGTAAATGTAAATAGATTAAACACATCAACTGTAAGGCAGAAATTGTCAGATTGAATAGAAAAGCAAAACTTACCTATATGCAATTTAAAAGTAACATATGGTCATTATTAATATAAAAACAGATAAAAGAAGACAGATTGGGCCAGGTGTGGTGGCTTATGCCTGTAATCCCAGCACTTTGGGAAGCTGAGGTGGGTGATCACTTGAGGCAGGAGTTAGACCAGCCTGGCTAACATGATGAAACCCTGTCTCTACTAAACATACAAAAAATTAGCTGAGCATGGTGGTGCGTATCTGTAGTCCCAGCTACTCGGGAAGCTGAGGCAGGAGAATCACTTGAACTCCTCAGGCGGTGGTTGTGGTGAGCCAAGATTGCACGACTGCACTCCAGCCTGGGCAACAGAGTGAGACTCTGTCTCAACCAAAATAAAAAAGAAGAAGAAGAAGAGAAGTAGAAGCAGAAGAAGAAGAAGGAAGATTGATTGAAAGGAAAATATTAGAAAAAGATGTTCCATGCAAAGAAAGCTGGTGGCTATATTAAAATCCAACGAAGTGGACTTTGAAGATTACAAATATTACCAGAGATAAGGTGAGTACTTCATCATTTTTAAAAAATCAGTTTATCAAGAAGACCTAATAATTCTAAATTTATATATATTCATAACTGTTTCAAAATTCACAAAGAAGAAACTGACAGAACTAAAGAGAAAAATAGAGAAATTCATATTTATACTTGGAGATTGTAATGCCTCTCTCTCTCTCTCAGCAATTGATGTAACAATAAATTTAAAAAATCAACAAGAACATAAAAGGATTGAAATACCACTTTTAACCAATTTGACATACTTGACATTTATAAAACACTGTGCCCAAAATCTGCAAATACTCATTATTTCAATTGCACCTAAAATATTCACCAAGACAGATTACATACTGAGCCACACCCAAAAAAAATCTAAAAACAAAATCAAAGGCTCAAAGTCGTATCAAAGATCAAAACAATATGATCTGACTGCATAGAAATTAGATATCAATTACAATTAGATATCTAGAAAATTTTGAAATATTTCAAAATTTAAGTAACCGCTTCTACATAACCCATTAGTCAAAGAAGAAAAAAGCAAGGGAAATTAGGAAATATCTCTAACTGAAGAATAAAAAATATACAATGTAACAACATTTGTAGGATGCAGTTAAATCTGAGCTTAGAGGAAATTTTAGGGCTTTCAGTGTTCATGTTAGAGAAAAGAACTAAGTCAAAGACCTAAATTTCCACCTTAAGAAGCAAGAAAAGGTCAGGCACGATGGCTCATGCTATAATCCCAGCACTCTGAGAGGCTGATTGAGGCCAGAAATTTGAGACCAGTCTAGACAGCATAGTAAGACTCATCTCAACTAAAAAACAAAAAGTTATCTGGGTGTGATGGCACACACTTGTAGTCCTAGCTACTTGGGAGGCTGAAGCAGAAGGATCACTTGAGCTCAGGAGGTGGAGGCTGCAGTGAGCTGTGTTCATGCCTCTGCATTCCAATCTGAGTAGCAGAACAACAACTCAATTCAAAAAAAAAAAGAAGAAACAAGAAAAAAAGAACAAATTCAAACCAACATTAAGAAAACAAATAATAAAATTTAATTGTAGAAATAAATACATCAAAAAATGGACAAAGAAAAAGCTAAAAGTTGGATATTTGAAAAAATTAATAGAACTGGTTGATTTTTGGCCAAACTGAGCAAGAAGAAAAAATACAAATTACAAATCACCAAAAACAGAAGTAAAAGACGAGAGAGACCTCACTGCAAATTTTAAAGATATTGAAAGAATAATAATGAGATTTTATAAACAAATGGATGCCAAAATATCAACAATTTATACAAGATGGAAAAAATTTTTGAAAAATAAAATGTACCAGAATTGAAGTAAGAAGAAATAAAAATTCAAAATGGTCCTATGTCTATTAAGAAATTAAACTCATAATAAAATATCTACCAAGAAAAAAAAAATCCAGGTTCAGATGGCTTCACCAATGAATTACATAAATATTTAAGGAAAAATTCACACCAATTTTACACAAGTGCTTTCAAAAGTTAGAGGAGGGAACATTTTACCAGTTGTTACATGAGACTCATATAACTCTGATATCAAAACCTAACAAAGACATTGTATAAGGAAATGATATTCATTCTTACCACTTTTATTCAGTATTAGACTAGAAGTCATAGCCAGTACACTAAGGCAAAAGAGAGACAGAGAGACAGAGAGAGAGAGAGAGAGAGAGAGAAATATAACACATGAATACCAGAAAAGAATTTAAACCATTGTTGTTTGCAGATAATATGATTGCATATGTAGGAAACCTATGGAATCAATTTAGCAAAACCAATATTTTAAAAGTAATTTAATTTTTATACACTACAAATAAACAAATGGAAAATAACTTTGTATATCCCATCTACAATATCACCAAAAACATTCAACATTTAGAAATAAATCTACTGAAAACTGTACAGGACATAACAAAACATGCAGAAAATAATTAAAGGCAAATAAATGTAGAGATATGTCATGTTCATGAAATGGAAGACAAAATATTGTCAAATGTGCATTCTCTCAAAATGAATCTGCATTACAATGCCATTACAATCAAAATTTCACAGGCCTTTTTGAAAAATTCACAAGCTGATTCTAACACTTATATGGGCAAAAATATCAAAAACAGTTTGAAAAAACTAACAAAGTTGGAGGATTTATACCACATGATTTTAAGGCTTACCATAAAGTTATGGACACCAAAGGGGACAAAAGCAGTTGATCCCTACTGAGTCTTACCAACAAATATAGATTCCTGAGTAAAATAAATACTTTCATTATTTTAAGCCAAAAAATGTGGGATAGTCTGTTAAACACCCATAGTTACTGGAACATGGTCAAAATAAAAACAATTCTGTGCATCAAAAGATACCACTAAGAAATGAATCGGCAATCCACAGACTGGAGACAAACATTTACAATACAAATATATGACAAAGAACATGTATCCACCATATATAAAGAATGCCTACAAACCAAAAATTTCAAAACCAATGCCATTAAAAAAAGAGGCAAAAGACTTTTTAAAATATCATAAGATATACAAGAGTCAATTAAATATGAAAATGTGCTCAACATAATCATGAAAGTGCAAATCAAAATCATAATTTCAAACCTACTAGCATAATTTAAATGAAAATCACTGATAATGCCAAATGTTGAAGACAATATGGAGCACATAATATCCTCATATATTGCCTGGTGCAAGTATAAAATGATACAACCACTTTGGAGAACTGTTTGGCTGTTTCTTTTAAAGTTAAAACGACATCTACCCTATGACCCAGCAATTTCACTGCTATTTACACAAAAGAAATGAAAGCATGCTTCCAAAAAAGACTTGTAAGAGAATGTTCATTACAGCTTTATTCATAATAGTCAAAAACTGGAAACTACTCAGCTATACAAATATGGGAGAACAGAAAAACAAATTGTAGCACATCCATACAATGGAATACAATTTCACAGCATGTATTAAGAATAAACTATTGATTCATGCAACAACTTGGAAAAATTTTGAAAACATTCTTCCAAGTTAAAGAACCCAGACATTAAAGAGTACATATGGTATGGCTCAGTTTAGGAGAAGTTAGAGAAAACTAAGATTATAAAAATTAGAAAGTGATTACCTCTGGGGAACAAAGGAATTGACTCTAAAGGGATATAAGAGAAATGTCTAGGATATTTTATATACTTTTTCATCACATGGGCGTATATAATTGTCAAAATTCGTTGAACCAAACACTAAAGATTTGTGCACTTTATTGAATATAAATTATACTCAATTAAAAACTGGAAAGAGCTGTTTTTCTAAGCTCTGTAACTCATTGGTGCTCCAGCAGCTCTTCTGTGGAACCCCCTTTAACAAATGCCTCTAACAAAAACTGTTAACGCCTCCCCGTCCATCCCTCCCTCTGCTTTTCCACAGATCACCAGCCTCCAATACAGCAGTATATGTGAGCACAGGGGCACGAAGAAGGGCACCAGGGAGAAGGGAAAGCCACATGACCAATAGCTAGAGCCCAGCAGCAGGTCCAAGTTTGTTTACATGTGATGCCACTCGCATTCCAGAAATACTAGTGGAAGTAGGAAACGTGGCAGTGAGGCTGAGGTCATGAATTCTGCAGATAGGAGTAACAAGCTGGTCAAATGTGTGACTTCATTCATACCCTTAGGCTGGTGGGTCAGGTTATATGAGAAACCTGAAAAGCTTTAGAAATTCACTCCAATGAGATGACCCCCCTATTGTATGTACTTCCTACAGCACCATCCTCCCCACCTCACCTACTATCTCCTCCACCAAACCGACAAGTTCTAAAGCTCATTTCCATCATGTCTTGCATGAATACATAACATTATTTTCCAAAAGCATATATTCTATAACATTTGTAGATACTGATTATTAAAATACAAGTTCACCTAAATGCATTACTGAGTTCACCTAAATGCATTACTGAGTTCATTATATATTTACTCACATACTAAGTGCTGTAAAAGTAGAACTTCTATCAGATATGTCATGATTTTTTTATTTTCTTATTTTTATTTTTATTTTTTTTTTCGAGATGGAGTCTCTGTCATCCAGGTTAGAGTGTAATGGCATGATCTCAGCTCACTGAAACCTCTCCCTCCCAGGTCCAAGTGATTCTCCTGCCTCAGCCTCCCAAGTAGCTGGGACTACAGGTGCACATCACCACATCCGGCTAATTTTTGTATTTTTAGTATAGATGGGATTTCACCATGTTGGCCAGGCTGGTCTTGAACCCCTGGCCTCAAGTGATCGACTTGCCTTGGCCTCCCAAAGTTCTAGGATTACAGGTGTGAGCCACCACGCCCGGCCAAAGATGTCAGAGTTATTTTTAACAAATAATTGTAAGGGGGTTCCTGATACTTGGACAGATCCATGGTATCTGATAGACCTGGATTCAAATTCTGACTCTGCAACTTCCTAGTTACATGACCTTGGGAAAATTACTTAATTTCTTTGACCTTCAGCTTGTCATCTGAAGAAACAGATAATCATAGTCCCTACCTATAGCAACATCAAGAGAATTTAATGAAATCACTGAAGGCTTTAACACGGTCCATGACACATAGTATGTCGTCAGTAAATATCAGCATTATTCAATAAAAACTGTAAGGTATACTTTAAAAAAAAAAAAAAGTCCAAGACTTAAAAACTAAGTTCTGCTCCCAGGTCCCACTTCTCCCCACATGATTTGAGCATGTTCTTTAATTCCCTGGACCTCCATTTCCTTATATGCAAGATGAGAAGTTTGAGGCCAACTGCATCGATGGCTTCACCACCATCAAGCACCTTCCCCTCTGGTGTGGAACCAGTTGCCCAAGGATGGAAATGTTTGTCCCACCATCGACACAATCCAAACTGCAGCAAAATGCCAAAGAATACCAGGGCCAGGGTGACCACAGCTGCCACCCTCTGCCCATGGCAGGAAATAAAGAAATGACCCAGGAAAATATCTGGTAAACAGAGATCTTGGACTGTTGAGCTAAAGATAGTCTCTTCCCTCAGGACTAACAAGTGAGTCAAAAGTTTGTTCGTTGTTTTGTCTTGTTTTGTTTTTTTCAAATCCAAGCAAAGAGAAGCTCAGGGATGGGAGAGGAATTAGTCTTTCCAGTTTGTCTTTCCATTCCCATTACTACCACCTAAGTCAGGCTTTCAGAATCTCTTCTTGGGACAATTGTGAGAGCCTCCTAACTTGTCACACTGCTTCAAGAAACCCTTCCTCCTGCCTATCCTAAATAGCACAGCCAGAGCTGTCTTCCCAATGCACAGCATGGATATGCTCTCTCGCTCAAAATCCTTCCCCAGTGCCCATCAACACTAGACTCATGTTCTTCCGTTCATTCAGAATGCCTTCTACATTCTGGTCCTTGAAGCCCCTGCTCAATTCTTACTGCTTCCAAGAAGCTCATCCTCATGAGTTCTTGGACGAAATAAGGAGTGTCCACTTACTGGAGAATTTCAAGAATGACTCACGAAAATGCTCAGGAATCTGTATTAGTTTTCCATGTTCTACTGAATTTAAAAGAAAAAAAAAAAAACTCAGACTGACATTCAATACAATCTATAGCATGTCCTCACCCAGATTTCCATCCTACTATTCCACCCTACTTGGTCTAATCCCCTGTTAATCCTGAGACCATGCCCATGTCTCTGTCATTAACCATATTCTCACCACCTGGTATTCCTACCCTCTGATTGTTAAAACTTGACCCCTCCTTTGAGATTTATTTCAAATGCCAACTTAATTCTGATGCTTTCCCTAATTCTATCCTCCTTCCAAGCCCTTTAGCTCCTTGTTTTTGTTGTTATTGTTGTTTGTTTTTCCCTAGGACTCAGAACCTCCTAGGCACTTCAGTCAAGGGTACACTTGGAGAACATAATGCCATTGAGACAGGAACTGACCCACCTGTGCACTATCAATGCTTGGTCAGCCCTGTCATGTCATAGCATTTAAGAATTATTGAGTGAAGAACCCTGGAAAGTCCACATTTTGGCTATTGTACAAAACACACCAGCATTGAATGGGAAGTTGGATAAAATGATGCCAAGAGTCTCTTCCAGTTCCAGCCTTCCAGAAGCCTGGAAACAGCTCTACATCTTCTGAACTCTGCTCTTCCCAAATCCCTTTGGCCCCTCGTCGCCCAATTCAACATTTAGTTCTCTGGGTTTTTTATTGTTGCTTGCATTTGATGTTTTGCAGAGAAAATACATTCATATAGTTCAAAATAATTTTGTAATTAAAAGGTACAAAGGACAAAAATCTTGCCCCCACCATATCACATAACTGTTTAGTTACCACTTTTATTAGCTTTTTACATCTTTCCAGAATTCCTTTATGCAAATATAAATATATATTCTTACATTTTATTACACAAACAGTAGCTTGCATTAGGTTGTTTCTGCAATTGATTTGTGAGTTAAGTTTGCTCACCAGCTGCAGTGAAATTGCTGCATGGGGAGGGTCCTTCAAAGCTCTTCTATGCCCTTCTATGCCTAGCTCAGGGCTAGGCACAGAAAAATGCTTAAATAAGGGTTTCTTGGTTGGCTGCCCTTTCATAACCTTCTCCAGTCCTGCCTGGAGCTGAAAGTACGTGCACTACCTACAGCTCCAACATGTGAGGAGAGGCCCTGTACTCTCACTTCCTCAGGCACATTTTTAGAGAATCATCTGAGCCCCCAGGGGCAACAATGCAAGTTTCCATCTGTGGTACGCCAGGCCTCCCATCACCTCAGCCTTTCAACTTAGTGGTAGAGAAAGCATGATGGGCTGGGAGTCAGTAGACTTGGATTTCCTGCAGCTGTGTCCCCAACTGGCTGTGCAACCCTCAACAAGCCACTCATCCTCTCCAAGCCTTGTTCTTCTCATCTGTGAAATGAGAAGATGGCCCAAGTGATCTTCAAGGGACTTTTCCATACCAGCACAACCCTCAGTCAGGCCCTTCCAACCTCAGCTGTGCAGACATTGTGTGCTATGGGGGTGAGGGCTGCTTTGCACCTAGTTCTGCGAAGCACCTGCACATCCCCTGGACCTGTGCCCATTGGTGTGTTGATCCCAGCTACAGTGGCACAGCCCTTGCCATAGTCACATAACATCGGGTGAGTATCTTGGGGCAACAGTTCTTTCCCCTGGGGCCACAGGCTTGGGCCCCAGAGGCAACTGCCTGCCCAAAGCAAGACTCAGCCTTTCCTGGTAAGTCAAGAAAGGCCTAAGTCAGGGCTCCATGATGATCCAGATACAGACCCCATGACACCGAAGGACACATCTGGGGAGGCCAGACTATCCATCCACATAGACTTCAAGGCCAGCACCACTCTCACCCATACCCTTGAAGCAGGTGGCACCAGAATGGGGAACTGTGTGGTTCCCAAGGGCCTCTGTTGGGGAATTCCTCTCAATTCCTCTCTCAATTCCACCACCCTCCTCACCTGCTTCCACCTGCTGTTAGGAATAGGAGAGACCTAACCTGGAAGGGACCTCCAAGACCATCTGGTCCACCCTCTCTGGCTACAGATTCAGAAACTGAGTCCAGAGAGGGGAAGTCACTCACTTGGGGCATGCAGCTGCCTGAGGTGGGGCGGGGGACAGTCTTCAATAACAAGCCAGTCAACACATCTCAGAAAAGCCAGCCAGGACTCCCTTCCCCCTTTCAGAGGCCATGTCCGCACGTCCACAGTGAGGCAGGTGCCAGCCAAGACTCTCGTCTCAGGGAATAGAGTGGGAAAATGTCTCCGGGGAAGCAGCCAGGAACCCCAGGTGGTTGACTCAGTTCTCTGCACCAGTGGCGAAGGCTGGCTGCTGGCCTGCCTCGGGGGGCTTAATGTGGGTATAAACTTCTTGCAACTGTTATAAGCACGACAGGCAGGGAAGAGATGAAGGTGTCAGCTTTGTCTTCAGCTGACCAGAGTTTAGGCTGGAATTGGGAGTTGGGCCTGAATTCAGACCCAAAAAATGCCATTGCTAGGAGCCCCATTCCCTATGAGGATAGAGATCAGGAATAGTGGAATTTACATCTTCTACTGAGTGATCCCCACTTCTCTCTGCCTGTCTAAATCCTCTCTTCTTTGAAAAGCAGATCAGGGCTGTCTTTTTCTTGAAACCTTCCTTGCCTACCAACACCCCCATGAGGTCTCCATCCTCTGAACAGCTTGCAGCATTTCCTTCAGAAGACACCAAAGAACGGGGCACCCATCATGAGTTCTGGGCCGCCCGTTTGACTGTGCATGTGCCTGAGGTCATGGAACCAATGGCTGGGCATCTTCAAGAGGAGTGGGATGTTCTACCTCTTTAGCATCCTCCACAGCCTGTGGCCCAGCAGAATACACAAAAGGTGTGCAATAACAACCAACCTGCCAGTCAACTGATTCCAGTTCCTCCTCCTGAAGGACAGTGAAGCCAACCACGTGATGCTTGAAATGCTTGTTTCTCCTGTCAGATATCCTCAGTCCCCATGCCAGCACCCCCAGGCAGTCCCACGGGAAGACAGTGTAAGGCGGCGGAGTTGCCAACAGGGCTCCCGGAACAGGCGTCAGACCTGAGCGTCATTTTGGTGGCCTCCACACTGCCTCATGGACCAGGCAGAGGGCAGCTGGCTAGGATCTGTAAGTCCTCCCTCCCGTCATCACAGCAACACACACACACACACACACACACACACACACACACTGTCCTCAAGCTTTTCCCTCGTTGGCTGCCCCTGAAGCCCATTTCTACTCAATTCCTCCTCCATGAATATGTTCAGACATGTGTAATTTATCCTGGGGCCCTTTCAGTCTGGAGTAAAACTCACACCCCAGTCTACACACATCAGCTGCCACCCAACTCTTCCCCCAGGGACTCCCTCCAGCTCTGGGAAAAGCCAGGTGACAGCAGCTCTCACACCGGCTCTGGCGTGGAGAGGGGTTAGAGCAAGTAAAACCAGAAATGGAGAAACAGCGGCAGTAAAAGCAAATGCCACTGTGTTGCGGGACCTCACAGAGGCCCCTGCCGACATTTAGAAAGATCCTGTAATTTCCAGACTGTTCTGGTCAATAATAACCCAGGAGAAGCCTTAATGCTTGATTTCTTTCTCCTTGTGATTTGTGGCTTGTGAAGCTCAAGATCCTTGAGGCCAAAATGGTGTTTTTGTTCAAAGGCAAAGTTGCAGGCCCAGGCAGCGCAGCTTTCTCCAAGCTGCCCCGCCCCCACCCCGGCCCCAGCTGAGGCTCAGGAAACCTCTTGGTGACAGCTAAGGGTCTCACAGTGACATTAACCCAGCCACATTCCACACATGCAATATTCCCGAGTAGTAGTTAAGCTTGTAAATCCATTTTTTATGATGCAGAATTGTACAGAATGTGCAATGTGATGCGGATGTGTTAACATCACCATGAGAAACTTAACTTTTGAATATCCTTGTTTGGGGAGGTACAAATTTTACAGCTTCAGCAATGGGTTACCAAACATTTCCTGCAACGTGACTTCCATACAAGGTTCAAGGTGGTTGATTATATTTAAATATAGAATTTCCCCCTACCTGATCACACCAAACAAATTAAAAATGGCTCAATTATTTGCATCAAGTTCTGGGTTTCTCACCGTCGCCCTTGCTTCCCTATTGTAGCTTTGAAATAAGACTTTTAATTGTGCTAGTGAAACAAAAACATGGGAGGCCATGTTCATTGCAGAACAGAAAGTCACAGGCAAGCACCTGCATTTCTTTCTTTGTTGGCTGGGGGTAGGGTAAGGAAGGAGGAGGAAGAGAAGACTTCTATTTCAGTGTCTCAACTTCAGGTTGGAGATTAGAAGTTCGAGCTCTGTGTGAACAGGGCACCCACTTGCCTCCTCTGGCTGTGATTTCCTACTCTTGAAAAGAGCTACACCAGCACCAGTGTTCTTCAGTGTTGACAGAGGAGAAAAACTTTTCCAAGTGACTAGGGCAAATATACCTGATTATCACAAGCTCTATTCTCTTTCTGTTAGTGCTGATCAGGAAATGTAATTCACCACCCTTCAGTGTCATAGTCCATGGAGTGGAAAATTCTAAATTCAAACCAGTTCCAGGTCAAGGATTCTTATGTCAAGGCAGAAGAATAGAGCACAGTTTAGCAACTGATTAGCTTCATTTGTAAAGCTGATTGATTAGGTTTATTTGTTCATTGATTAGCTTTTATTTGTATTAAGCAATCTGGACATGGGACAGGTGGATGTCCACTTCTACTCTTATTCTACTCTTCTCTTAGTGACCGGCTAACTGACCAGTTCCCAAAACACACCCTTTGCTTCAGTCAGGATGGCAATCCCACAGACTCTGTCTCATTCTCCAACTGCACCACCTCCCGCCTAAGCTTCATTCTTCTTGGCCCCTCCCCAGGATTGCTCTCTCACCCCTTCCCTCCTTTCCATCCCTCCAAGCCTCATTCAGCCCAGTTCCTCTCTGAAGCTCCCCAACACCTTCCATCCCTCACAGACCTCCCTGCTCTCTACACACCTGCAGTGCTCCCAGCATATGCCACCAGCCTTGCCTTGTGGAATGACTGTTTTCATCACCTGGCAACTTGTACCAGCTTGTCTCTCCACCCATGTAAACCTCTGGGAGGGCCCCTATCTCATGTGTTTGTGCATTCCAAAGAATGCCTAAGAGAGTGTTGCACTTAGAGTTGACAATAAATACTTGCCTGTTTGGGGAGGGAAAATTGCAATCAAAATTTTAAATGCACTTGGCCTCTAACCTACCAATCCCACTTGCAGGCATCTAGTCTCTAGAAACACTAGCCCACTAATACAAAGATGTGTGTTTAAATGAGTCTGTATGTGGAACAGGCTTAGAAAAGGACCCCACCCACAGTGAGCACATTATTCAGGATTAATGGTAGTTGTTGCTACTGCTGTTGTTGAGATGTTCACTGTAATATTGTTTATAATAGCAAAAACCTGGAACGAGCCCAGATGGCTAGCAAGAAGAGAAGCATTTTTGAAAATGATGCTACATCAGTATATTGTATGCAGATTTTTAAAAGAATTAAATTTATATATACTGAAATGGGAAAATGTCCCCATTATTAATGTTTATCAAAAAAAGCAAATCACAGAACAACACTTACACTATGATTTCATCTTTTTAAAATAGCTATATAGTCATGTGTATATGTACTATACATATTCATGGCAGCAGCATAAAGTCATAATTAAGAGCACCCTCAAGACTCAGAACACTTGGATATTGATCCTGCCTTCACTGCCTACTACCTATGTGAGATCCAGAAAATTGCCTAACATCTCAGTTTCTCAGTTCCTTTATCTGTCAAATGAGGGAAACAGTCATACCTGACTCAGAGGACTGCCACAGGGACTAAATGAGTTCATATATGTAAAACACTTAGAATAGTGTCTGACATGTACTGAGTCCCTTGTAAAGGTAGCTATTAGCACTGCTATTATTTGCAAAGGAAAAAAGAGTGAAAGGATATAAATCAAACTGTTAACAGCAGTTTCCAGCCAGGTACGGTGGCTCAAGCCTGTCATCCCAGCACTTTGGGAAGCCAAGGCAGACAGATCACCTGAGATCGGGAGTTCGAGACCAACCTGATCAATATGGAGAAACCCTGTCTCTACTAAAAACACAAAATTAGCCAGGTGTGGTGGCACATGCCTCAGGAGACTGAGGCAGGAGAATCACTTGAACCTGGGAGGTGAAGGTTGCAGTGAGCAGAGATCACACCATTGCACTCCAGCCTGGATGACAACAGCAAAACTGTCTCAAAAGAAACACACACACACACACACACACACACACACACACACACACACAAAAGAAACAGCAGTTTCTTCTGGAGAGAGAAATTAGGTGAAAAGGAAACCTTCTGGTTTGGTTTTGTTTTACTGCACCTAGGTATAACTTACATAATATAAAAATACCTCCTATTTGTCAGTAGCATGGCAGGTTTGATTCATTAGGACAAACTGCTACCTGAGATGCAATGTAAGACGCCAGGATGCAGGCCCACAAGCCACGGCTTCCCCATTTCTAAATCCTGACTCTAACTCCAATTCACAGACAGAAAATTAAAAAATAAAAGATGTTATCGCCAGCTGCTGCCCCACACATAGTCTGCAACCCCACAACACGCTGAAAAATTGAGAACATCTGTTTTAAAAAATGAAAGCATCAATTACTATTTTGAACGGGAAGAAAGGGAACAGGAAGTAAATTTGGTGACCAGTGTATTTTTATTCATGCATCTTGACAGCCAAGGTAGGGTCTGGTGCTGCTTTAATAATCATCTTCCTGTGGTAGAAGATGGTTGAAAATACCGTAACTGTCCTAGTACTTCCTTTCACCTGGCAAAATCCTCATCTTCCAAGACACCTTCCCAGCCAACTCCAGTCTGCAGCTTTCTCTCCCTACTCCCAACTCAGAGAGATGCTCTGCCCTCCCGCATCTGGGTTGCTCTCCTTCTAGTGACTCACGTCATGATTTAACATAAGCACCACACCACACCCCAGAGTGTGGAGAACAGGAGACTCTATCTGCCTCAGGCTTCTGTGTCCTCAACCGCATCTCATCACAACCCCATCCCACTGGCTACAACGAAAAACCTAAACTCCATGGCACGACACGCCAGGCGCCCCCCACCATAGTTCCACACTCTCCATAGGATTCTCTCTCTTTCTGGGCATGCAGTCAGACTGGCCAAGGCCCTGTCCTCCAACTCCACCTGTTGCTCTCCGTTGCTTACTTTTGTGGCCACTTTCCCCCATGTATTTGCCATCTCTATGCTGTTATCAGCATCTCCTCTCTTGCTTTTCACATACCCACCTCTCACTATTCCTTCAGGCCAACTTATTATAATACCCCAAGTCCTGGTCCCCAGCCAATACATAAAGATCTCTTTCCCCCTGCCTGCTGTACCCCTCATCCTGTGCCCAGCAGAAAATCCAAATCTCACAGGCCCCCTTCTGAATGGGTAGAGCTTATCTCCTCAACTAGATTGCAGACTCCTGGAAGACAGGATACTTGTCAAACTTGCTTTTTTCCTTTCTCAGACTGGGCATAAGTGGAGTGGAAGAAAGGCTGGGAGTTGAGGAAAGGCAGGGTGAGAATCACCCCCCAAAAGCTTAGTGTGGACTTTCGTTTAGTAGTGATACCTCTATTGACAGCTCGCTAAGTTTGTATGGCAGCACTTTGTCTTTGCATCCATTTTTCTTGCTGGGAAAGAAGAAGAAAGATTGTTAAAAATTAAATCCAAAACTTTCAGCTCTGATAAGATGAATTTTCTCAAAAGCCAATAATTCCACATGGTTCATCTAAAATTAGAGAGAAGTGATCAGGATGTTTAGTTGATCGCCTTTATAGTAGATGCAAGATAGTCAAAATCTATTGAAATAACTTTCTTAGGCAATTGGAGCAGCAAGGCAAAGCATCAGATGCCAGAAGTCCATTTAAATGTTATACTAAGAGAAGAGAGTTTGTTTGGTCAGGCTGCTAAAATGAACAGGCAGGGACAGAAATGCCCTGGAGAAGTGCTGGGTGTTTCACCTTGAATCTATTTTAAGATAAACACATTTATTTACAAAGTTTAGTACTTCAACTATTTTCTGGAATCAGTATTTGCACAAATCAAATCCAGGCTGAGCTGGCCAACTGGAATTAAAAAATGACCAGGACTACAAAATTAATTTGACACTTCTTGATTTCCTTGTTTAGAAACACAAAACAGAGTCCTATTGAAATTGGAGATTTATACAGTATTTCAGTCTACAACTTGGAAACTGCCGCAGCGCACCAGCAAACAGCAGCGCTCAGCTCCTTCAGCCCCAGCGTGCTTGCCATGACGGTCTAGGCTGCAGCTGTTTGTGACCTTAAAATGCAAACATACTAACTTTTTTCTTCTGCAGGAAAAACTTGCATTCCCACTGACACCTACTGCTGTCTTACACATGGGCCTAACACCAAGATTTCAAACATTTTACAGGAAACCCACAGACTCACACTCCCTGAACAGGCCCCGTGCTACCCAGACACTTTTTTAATTGTTTTTCCAGTCGGATCCCAGGAAAAGGTTCAGTTTCACCGCCACCTGCACAGGGCCAGGATATGACTGGATTGACAATCTCTAACCTCCGCAGTTCTGCGAGGATCCGCTGGGTAGCTCTGCCCCCACCCAGTGAGGGACCCCTTACGGACTTTGGATTGGGTGTTTGGTAGCCCGAGTTTCCTGTGGCCAGCAGAGGCAGGAAGACCACACAGTATCAGACATAACATCCCACAAGATGAGGTGTGGCACAACATCCCAACTGTGCTGGAAACTGGGGCTGGCTAGTGAGGATGTCATTTAATGGATGAGCAACTCACCAGCCGGTTTTATTATTGAATGCCTCCCTCTGGCCCCTGAGTAACAGAGTTCTCGCTGGCAAGCCTGGCTCTTCCCCATAGGTCTCAAAGGTTATAGAACCCCCTTCTTCCCTTGTAAACTCTTTCAGCAATAGTCTGCCCTGCTCCCCCTATACTGTCAACACATCGTAGCTGAAGCCTCAGTGGAATACCCCATCCAATTTCCCATAAAATGGGACATGAAAATAAACACACATATTGTATGTTGGTTTACATTTCCTGCACAGACCCAGCAGGGGCGACAGGAAAGACATTAAGGAAACTATTTCTAAAGCAATGGGCTACATTTTAGCTAGAATACTCTCACTGACCCTAAAAAGAAAGCCATTCAGATGGCTAAAATCCCATATAATTCTTTGAAAACGTTCTTCAGCATTCCCATTTTAATTTCCAAAATCAATATGGCTTGCTAGTGCCCCACGCTCCATGACAACAATTCATATTGATGGGGAGGAAGGTATGAACATTTTTCTATTGAATGGAAAATTTGGTTATTTTTAAGGACATTATTCCAAGAGAGAAAAAGGTCTTAAGTCCACTGCACCTGACAGAGTATTGTTTTGTTCCTAGAAGGCTGGTTTCTCCTGACATCCCTGCCCTCATTTAAAAAGCATATCACAGTTGTCACCTTTATGTTTTCAGTCATGCGGTTTCAAGCCCCAAAACAGAATGCTGTCATTTATTTTTCTTCTGAAGAAAAGGCACCCTGCTCTCATGCATGCATGCTCAACACCAAAAATCTGAGAGAACATTCCAGTGGCACCTCTCTAATTCAGAGCACCCGGCAAGTCTGAGTTAGCGAATTGTCTCAAAACCAGAGGATAGTAAAGACTACTTCTATTCTTCCAAGTAGGTTCACTAAATAGGTAATAATCACTTGCCATTAGCACATGAAAATTGTGCGTAAGTGGCACTGCTAAAGAGCTAGAGAACTGTTTGTTCTCAGGTAGGTAAATGGCCCCTCCTGCAGTCTTGTTCACACTGTTAATTTGCTGAGCAAACCCTTTCCTCAAGGACTGTGTAAATATGGGTTTCGGGCTCCATGTCAGGGAAGCACACAGGCAGTCCTGTGGTCTCTTGAGATGACAGTTCATCTCCCACCACAACAAAGTCATTTTGCCACACCTAAGAACCAAAAAAAAGAAAAGAAAAGAAAAGAAAAGCAAGAAACATTGCATGTAATATCATTGCCTCTCTCAGCCATGGCCTTCCCTTGGTGGGGGCAAAATGCTAGTCTTCGGCTCCAACTGCGGGAATAAACTTGACCCCTCCAACCCTGCCCCCTACACGCCTGCCTTGCTACCCTAGTTCTTCCCCCTCCCACCCCCAAGTTTCTCCTGTGAGGAAAGAAAGGTGAGGAACTGTGGATGCCTGCCACAGGGTCTTCTTTGGGGTTTCATCTATTCATACTTCTCACTCAGCACCCTCTGCCACAGAGGGGCAAGATGAGCCTGGGACCACTACCTTTGAGAGCTGGCCAAGGGTGGGCATCTTGGATCGACTCTTCTCTGGCCTCAAAGAGAAATTTCCTCTTTGCCTGTTCTTCCTTCAGGATCTGGGCTTGCTCTTATCCCAAAAGGTAAACTTGACATATCAAGATCAGAGTGTAGGGCTAAGGACTAAGAGGACTGCTAGACTGCTTTGAGGCTGGCTTTCAGCCAGAGGGTTAAGGGAGTCCTGAGACCCACGCCTGGTCCAGCAGACTCAGCGGGAAAAGGAGTTTCACGTCGAGCATGGGGTCAAAGCCCTGTGGAAATCAGGAGGTCTTCCCCAAGAGCACATACTCTGCATATCTCCCTTGAGCCTGATCTGGGATTGGATGTTTGGGATTTGATTCATCACAAATAACCCAATGAGTGAAGAAATGTCCAAAAGCAGATATGTGGAAATGTGGAACATCAGAAGCTGAGATAATCCACACACAAATGACAAGTCCCCAAACGACTACAGGTTGCCTATATGTACTTCCAGACATTTTCATAAACTAAGATGAATTAAAATTGATCCAAGCCTTTTGCCCTTCCTACATTGCAGATAACACAACTGCAAACATCTAGGGCCTTTAGTAGGGATGACTGAAGTTGACATTGTAGATCTAGTAAGATCCATGCTCCAAAGATGGTAAGATTCACTGTCAGACAAATAATCTCTCTCAGCTCTGATAAGAAATCCATTTGAGTAATTGGTTCAAGGGTCATGCAGCTCCCCACCCCTTTGAAGAGCAGAATCTTACTTCTGGAGACCATGAGATGGGGGATTAACTGGAGAACCTCAAGCAGAAGTTTGAAGTTTCCTGGCCAGGCACCATGGCTCATGCCTGTAATTCTAGCACTTTGGGAGGCCAAGGTGAGCAGATCACCTGAGGTCAGGAGTTTGAGACCAACCTGGCCAATATGGCAAAAGCCCATCTCTACTAAAAATACAAAAATTAGCCATGCATGGCGGCGGGTGCCTGTAATCCTAGCTACTCGAGAGGCTGAGACAGAAGAATTGCTTGAACCCAGGAGGTGGAGGTTGCAGTGAACCAAGATCACACCACTGCACCCCAGCCTGGGTGACAGTGTGAGACTCTGGCTCAAAAAAAACAAATAACACAACAACAACAACAAAAGTTTGAAGTTTCCTGCTTTTATTTAAAATTAATGCCAATTTTGCATTGGGCTCCATCATGTAATGATGATCTTTCTATTAATTACATTTTTTACAAAAATTCTTAAGTCAAATAAATGCTCCATGAAAATTGCCATGTTTATCCTACAGCCCAGGGTTCACCCAGCATACCACCACCTCACTCGACACCCCCCAGTTTAAGAAAAAAAGCAACAAGGGAATGAAAGTAGAATTCTGAATCTTGGAAGGAGAAGTGAAAAGAATGCTTACCAAAGTAGGGGGGAAGACAGAAAAGAAGAATTTTTTGATATTTTTTCCATAATAATTTTCCATAACTGCTGAGTCACTGCTAGAAAATGATTCAAGTATTATGCTGGCTTGTCCTGAACGTTTCCACCAAACTGTGTTCATTTGGCATGTGAAAAGTTTTCTCTCCCAGGGGCCATCAGAACTTGGCTTAGGAACAGGCCCTCCAAACACCTTGAGAACTCATGCACATAAGCACAACTCCTTGATCCCTTAATACATCTAAATTCTGATGAAGTCACTGAAGGTGTCAGAGCAAGACGCAAAATCCTCAAGGGACTACTACCAACTTAGCGTTTCCAGTTCACGTGGAGATGTTAATTCCACTTATCAAAGAGAAGTACAAAAAGGCACTCAATTACGAAAAGTAGAAACAAAAATGAATGATATTATGGGTTGGCCTCAGCTGGGGTTTCCTGAATTTATTACCTTAGAAAGTTCAACACTGGATCTACCTCTTCCACTCGAGATGGTAGTTGGTGGAAAGCAATGTCTTGGAGCAAATCGCCAGAGTCATGGTGGCCTCCTCAAAGAGGAACGGCTACACGAACCCCACCAGCACGAAGGAAGGAAGAATAATCACTTAGAGAAGCAGGTTGATGAAATCGTGTGTGCAAAGACAAGCACAATTTTAGTATTATTATTAGTTTGATATATGATAAAATCAAGAGGAAAAGACTAAGCGATATGAGAGAAAGAGAAAGTCAGGAGGCTAGGGAGGACCTGGGAGGCCAGGGAGGAGGAGTGGGGAACAGTAGGAAGAATACAAAGCCCAGAAGAAAGAGAACAGAAGACACAGGAACAGGAGAAGGTGGGGGGTGGGCAGGGGCAGAGGAGATGAAGAAGAACAGCCTCTGAAATCCTTTACGGAGGAGGCACACTTAGGCCATTCACAGGAATCACCTCCATTTGGGTTTTTTGTTCTTTTCTTACCGTTTCATAGCATCTGCAGCTTGGACAGACAAACTTCTCATTTGACAAGAGGAAAAAAAGGCCTCACCTTCAACTCACATATCATAAATTTGGCTATGACTTTAAAAGTTAACCATTTGTGGTGGGGCGGGGGGGTGGGGGGGGGCAGGGACTAGTGCAAGCCTGAAATTTTAGAAGATGGACCTTCCCCTTGAACTGTGGTTCAGTCCACCTTCTTGATAGAAAACAGTAATGATTTTATCTCCACGACCACATCTTCTGTCACGATTTGATTTGTGGGAAGAGTTTACAAAGGTGTGATTGTACCTAGCAAAAAGTATGGTCGACAGGTTTACTTATTAGAGTAAGGAGCATCATTTTCTCTACTTCATGCCAAAGTTAGGCATCGAAGCAAACTTCTCTCTTGAACACACACATACACGAGCACCTACACATATATCACTCCCTCTCACACCAGCCAGATATTCATGTTGATACCAAATCCCCAAAGCCTCTCTCATCTGCACTTCCAGCATCTTTTTTCCTTATAAGCTTCAAAACTGCATGTGTGATGTAGGGAACCAACTCTCACTTGCCATGTCAAAAATAGAGCAAAGGCCAGGCACAGTGGCTCACGCCTGTAATACCAGCACTTTGGGAGGCCGAGGCAGGAAGATCAGGAATTCAGGAGTTCAAGACCAGCCTGGGCAACACAGGGAGACCCAGTCTATTCAACGTTTTTTAAATGAGTCGGTTATGGTGGTACATGCCTGTAGTCCTAGCTACTTGGGAGGTTGAGGTGGGAGGGTCATTTGAGGCTGTGAGGTCAAGGCTGCAGTGAGCCATGATTGTACCCACTGTACTCCGGCTTGGGCAACAGAGAGAAAAAAAAATTTTTTAATGGGGCCAATATGTAGGCTTCTTTTATAGAGCTTTCAGGCTGTCAGAATTTTAGGGTTCAAACAAAAACCACATTTGACTTATGGGGTCCTTTTTTTCCAGCTTCCTGGTAAAGGAGACAACGAAACAGCCAAAAGGTAGATAGACCCTAGAGAAAGGTGTAAAGGGCTGGGAAATCCTCTAGTCCTGACTAATTGAAAGTAGACCAGAGATCCTTGTGTTCTGTGAACCCTCCACCACAATTGGACAGTAGGCTCTCCAAAAAGGCTCCAGCACTGCTCAGATTATTCCAAGTTATAAGAGGAAAAGTCCCTTGAATGAAGAGCTCAGTGAGCAATCCCTACCTATTTCAAAGTGTAAGGACACCACCAGAAACATGAAAATCTACCTCCCACTCTTGTTGTTACTCACTTGAGCCCACTACACTCATGTACTTGGATGCAGAAAATAAAAACAGCCTGTAGTCCCTTGAAAAACTTTCCTTAATCTTGATGTTACTTTAAAGCCATCATAAATCACACAACCTGCCAATCTTGTTGTGTTTTATAAACTGTGAGAAGAGGTAGAGCATTTCTGGCCCAACGATCTCCTAGTAGCAAATGCCAGTTCTAATGTTGCTGCAGTTTCTTAATACCCCTCAACCTCTTAAACAAGGCTCTACAAATATATTAACTGTCATATTCTCCATTTCTTCTTTTGCAATAAGAAGTGATATTCCCCTGTGGCTAGTTTGATGGAGCCAAGGGCAGCATCTTTCTGGGGATTGAAAAAATACCCAATTGTGGTAGGTGGGCCTTTCCTGCCTGATGGCTTCCACCCTCTCTCTTCCCTGTAAACCCCCAGGGTCATACCCTACAGGCTCTCCAGGTTCCTGCTGAATCCTAGCCTGCCAGTGCTCCGCGATGACGTCCGAATCTGTGCCAAAACCAAGCCCTGGAGGGGGACACTCTACATGGCCTTCAGGATCAATGGAAAAGGCAGAACCCAGGCGGGCCGAGGGCCTGGCTTGCCTTCAGGAAATTCCGGGCTGTCTGCAGCAGCTGTGCTTCGAGTAGTACAACAAATTCACTTACTGAATGACAACAGCTTTATTGGCAAGCCAATTCAATTAAAGCCCCTGCATCCAACAAAGTCTCCGGCAGCCCTCTCTGCATAAAGAACATGGAATCGTGCCTACATTTCCCTGAGTGCCCTCAGCCCTAGCTGTCCCTCTACATGAGAGGGAGAGGGATGAATGAATTAGACGCGGATGATGGTAATTAATGGCTGGCTGTCAGAGAGTCATTCTGGAGCCTCAGCCGTTGAAGGCTCCATATTAAAGACCGAATCCCAGCACAAACTGACCAGGATAGGCTAGAACTCCCTCTCTAAACGGTGGGAGTGTCGTGAGCACCTGGGGCAAGAAGGGAGGGGGAAGCAGGAGATGGCGAAGGAGGTTTGGAGGGGAAGTAGAGAAGCAAATCATCAGGCTGCTTGCATTGATCAATGCTTTTTACACTATTGATAGATAAATAATATGTTCATTTTTCATTTTTACAAAATATGTCCTTTAGGCTACCATTACGGCAAACTGACTTCAGAGTTCTGACATGAGCTTATTAGGGGGTGGAAAGGGAGGGCTGGCTGTAGAACTATAAACAAAACACATTTTCTTATAACATATACATAGCAGATCATTTTCCCCTTCAGTAACAAAGATAAAATCAGGGGGGGGTTTGATCCCTGGCACAGCCTCATCAGCCATTCTTTCGGTATGTGGAGAGGCCTTAAGGAAGAAGGGGATGGAGGAAGGAATGGAGAGGGATGGAGGAGGAGAAGCGAAGGGAAAGAAGTGGTTAACAAAGGGGCTCCAGCTGGCTCATTTCCATGGAGGTGGGCAGCCCTCACTCTGCCTGCCGGGCAGTGCCACCAACAGAGCCAAGTGCAGGTTAACTACCTAGTGGGAGAGAACTTGGGTATATTGCGGCTTAATTATTCCTGATAGTAACAGGTTACCATATGCACCATTTGGAGCATAAACATGAGCCAGATACTGAGGGGCCAACCTGATCCTTCTCCAACAATTGGAGTCAGGTGAAAAGCCAGGCTCCCAGCTCATTCTATTTGTGCAAGTCCTAGTCTTACAGGCCACAAGGTGTGAGCTTCCACCCATGAAATGTGGGGAATTCTGTGACTATACTAGAATGAGCTTCCTATCTCACTCCCATAGAGAGGAGAAATTCCAGAAATTCCATTCAGGAAATTTGCCTCTCTGCTCATGACAGTCCTCCAGAATGTTTGCCTAGAATCGAACTTCAGAATTCACAGTTCAGAGCAAATGACAACTCCACCAGGAAGCTTTCCTAGATTCTCTCAATAGGAATAAATTACTTCCCTGCTACATTAGAACCCTGCATGTGCCTCAATCATGGTCTTTAACTCATTTCTTTTACAGCATAGTCTCCTCATGTGACTTCCTCAATAGATAGAGGCTTCCTGGAGCTGGGGTGTGGGCTTTCTCTATAGCTGGCACTCAATAAATCTAAGCATAATTGAACTGAATGGCCCTTAGAAGATGAAAATAATTTGGCAATGCCTCAGTCTTTGAAAAGCTGTATAGGGCTCTATTATGATCCTGCAGCCATCAAGATTTCACTGCCGTTTTCTTCACTGCGGACACCAAATTGGTTGCCCACTTTAATTAGAACAGAGGCCAGATGTCTGGCCAGCCCTACTAGAACCGGAAGAGCTAGCAAGCTGGTGGAGTTTCCCAGCTGGGGGCCCAAGTGGCTGGCTTCGTGTGGTTGGGTCACCTTCCCTTGCATACTTCCTTCCCTCTTGTTTGACTCCTTTCTCCCCCACCCCCATCCTGAGGGCAGCTGTCCCTTTTATCACCAAAGTCCCTTCCTGACAACACATCTGTCCAGCACAATGTTTCACCCTGTCCCGTGATTTGGTTACCCAAGGCATTTGCATCTTTGATCACTGCAAGGGCATGAAACATTTGTGTCCATAAAGAGCCAGCAGAGACAGGGTATCCCCTTTCAGAAGCCTACCATCCACTAAGTAATGAAATCTAATATTTAAAGGGCATGACACCCGTTTATACTAGATTTCATTAATCAATGTTTTCATGGAAAGGATAAATCCTTTATGCATGCCTTTTTCCTGATTTTTTCCCCATTTAAAAAATGCATTGCTGATTTTTCTTCCCTGCTATTAGCTCACATAGACCCACTACTACGCACCCTGGTTCCCAGCCTCCCAAAACTCACCCTTTCACATTCACTCTGAGTTTATGAAGTTCAACGGAGAAAACAAAGAGGTAGAATTAGGGACAGAAATGTGTTCTCGTTAGTCTTTTTTTTTTTTTTTTTTTTTTTTTTTTTTTTTTTTTTTTTTTTTTTTTTGAGGCGTAGTTTCGCTCTTGTTACCCAGGCTGGAGTGCAATGGCGCGATCTCGGCTCACCGCAACCTCCGCCTCCTGGGTTCAGGCAATTCTCCTGCCTCAGCCTCCTGAGTAGCTGGGATTACAGGCACGCACCACCATGCCCAGCTACTTTTTTTTGTATTTTTAGTAGAGACAGGGTTTCACCATGTTGACCAGGATGGTTTCGATCTCTTGACCTCGTGATCCACCTGCCTCGGCCTCCCAAAGTGCTGGGATTACAGGCTTGAGCCACCGCGCCCGGCCGAAATGTGTTCTCGTTAGTCTTAAAGCATGTTTCATTAAATAAAACCTTCACAAACCTTAAAAAAAGAGAATGTCATTGTAATTACAAGCTCAAGTTGGGAAAGCAAGTGGCCAATACATCCAGTGCCTCAGAAATATAAAGTAGAGGATCATAGCCTTCAGTGGTACGCTCTCTAGGTGCCATATTACTGACATTAAAGAAGACAAGAGGCTGGGCGCAGTGGCTCACACCTGTAATCCCAGCACTTTGGAAGGCCGAGGCAAGTGGATCACGAGGTCAGGCAATCAAGACCATCCTGGCCAACACAGTGAAACCCTGTCTCTACTAAAAATACAAAAAATTAGCCGGGCGTGGTGGCATGTGCCTGTAGTACCAGCTACTAAGGAGGCTGAGGCAGGAGAATCACTTGAACCTGGGAGGTGGAAGTTGCAGTGAGCCACTGCAGTCCAGGCTGGGTGACAGAGAGAGACTCGGTCTTCAAAAAAAAAAGAAGAAGAAGAAGACAAGAATGGGCTGGGTGTGGTGGCTCACACCTATAATCCGAGCACTTCAGGAGGCTGAGGCAGGTGGATCACAAGGTCAGGAGTTCAAGACCAGCCTGGCCAACAGGGTGAAACCCTGTCTCTACTAAAAATACAAAAAATTAGCTGGGCATGGTGGCACATGCCTGTAATCCCAGCTACTCTGGAGGCTGAGGCAGGAGAATCACTTGAATCCAGGAGGTGGACGTTGCAATGAACCGAGATCGCACCATGGCACTCCAGCCTGGCGACAGAGCAAGACTTTGTCTCGAGAAAAAAAAAAAGAAGAAGAAGAAGAAGACAAGAATGATATTCCTATTATAACCACAAAACCCACACCTTAGGTGAAGTTCAGATAAATAGGCTATCACTGACATCCTTCCTGGAGGATGTTGACCAAAGAATATTCTGATTGTCTTGTTTAACACCCTTGCACATAGTCTCTTATATATCTGCATACGGTAGTGAAATTGCAATAAAGCAATGACAATCAGCACTAAAGCACATAAGCATGTTGCAAAGGACAGAGGAGTCCAGACAACACCCCACGACCCCCCAAAAAATCACAGGTACTTTTAAGGTGTCTGAACACCTATGACTGTGCTAATACCATAATGCTACACATTCTCCTCAACTTAGGGGATAGTGAAGACCCAATAAATTGTTAAATAATGTCCCATTTTCCCACTGTAATTATTCTTTCTATAAAGCCCCTTTTCCTCATTAGTTTCAAATGCAATGCCTACTGTTGAGCAAATACCCTGGTTCCTGAATGGCCCTTTTGAAAAAAATGCAACAAATAATACAAATATGGGAAAACAATATGCACAAACATGCCCATCACAGAATGACTCATAACAGTGGAAAATTGAAAGCAATCAAAATGATTACAGTAGGTAAATGGTTACGCAAATTATGATACACAGCCATGGACCATCATGTAGCCATTAGGAGGATAAAGACCATACAGTAACATGGAAAAATGCAAAATGACATGTGCTAAGTGGGAGAAGAAACTGGAAATAGTATGACACTGTGGTTACAACTAGATAAAAGCATACTTACTTTTAAAAAGGCTGGAAGGAAATAAACAAAAATAATAATCGTGTGAGGAATCGTGAGTGATATTTTCCCTTATCTTTGCTTCTTGAAATATCTGTAATGTTATGCCTTTATAATGAAAAAGAAGTAGAAACCTAGTAACTCTTTAAAGAACTATTATTTTTTAAGTAGGCATGATTTTGAAATAAAGAACAGTAATATGCAAAATAATCTAACTATAGTAAACCCAAATCAAGATGTTTCACATGGAGACAGCTACCTCGGCAGGATGAGTCTCTCCCCACACTACCACTTGCAGGGCTAACGCACATCCCAAGTAGCTC
The DNA here is from genome assembly GCF_048565385.1 of Saimiri boliviensis. Classification (NCBI taxonomy): domain Eukaryota; kingdom Metazoa; phylum Chordata; class Mammalia; order Primates; family Cebidae; genus Saimiri; species Saimiri boliviensis. The sequence goes on along the minus strand of NC_133449.1, from coordinate 77,603,145 downwards.
CCCATTGACTCAAAGTTATAGGTCTCTTTCTAGATATTTTCATTTCACCTGAACAGTTATTTCAGTAGCGCTGGATGGGAGAAAGCAGCAGGGAAACAGGGCTGGAATGTCAAGCGCCTGTTTCACTATAAAGGCCGGTTGTTCAACAGGCTGGCTGGTGAGTTGGCAGCGGCAATGAGGCTGTTTACGGGTGAACCTTGGAATGGCCACAGAAAGAGATACAGAGCCAGGAAGAATAAGCTACCAGTTTAGAAAAAACTCAAATCTTGGCTCTGCTATAGAAGATCCCAGGATACTGAAACAACTTGCAGCTTTGACCTGAGATCCACTGTGTATGATGTTTGAAGAGTTAAGAAGAATGAAAACAAAAGACCCAGAACATTGGTGGGGGTCGATTTTCTTTTCTTTTTTCTTTTTTTTTTTTTTTTTTTTGAGACAAAGTCTCACTCTGTAGCTAGGCTGGAATGCAGTGGCATGATCTCAGCTCACTGCAACCTCCACCTCCCAGGTTCAAGTGATTCTCCTGCCTCAGCCTCCCAAGTAGCTGAGACTATATGCATGCACCACCACACCCAGCTAATTTTTGCATTTTTAGTAGAGATGGAGTTTTATCATGTTGGCCAGGATGGTCTCAATCTCTTGACCTCGTGATCTGCCAGCCTTGGCCTTCCAAAGTGCTGGGATTACAGGCATGAGCCACTGTGCCTGGCCAATTATTTTCTTGTTCCAAATGTTACCTCCCACTGTTCCAATGGATCATGCATACTTCTTGAACAGAATCCATTCCCAAATGAGCACCTCTGGGTCTCACAGAAAACAGTATACCTAAAAGTTAGTTCATGGCAGCTGGTAATAATTTACTAGTATTTGCTAACAACAAATAACTTTCTAAATTACACAAGGAGGCCTTGGATAACCAAAAGTTATCTGCATGATATCCCACTCACATAGGGACACTATTTGCACTTTACAATAAATTTGTACAGGTAACACATTTTTTTGGTATCACAAAACTACCGCTTTTATAGTCTTGGGTGAGTAGCACTTATGTTCCCACATAAGCTACACATGCTAATCATTTTTTAAGACAATGAACTCCTCTTAGGAATTGGCTTTTTACCATGACACTTTTGATGACTTTATCAACTCTGGTGTATTAAAATATTCAAATTTAAATTCATAAGCATAAACTATCTAACATTGGTCTGTAAGTCTACTCCTAAGACTAGCTCTTTAAGCTGTTACGGCCACTTTTATATGCAACTTGAGTACATGACAATATCATATTCAGCTTGGAAACCAGACCTTATAAAGTGTGAAATCTTTTAACATACCATAGGAGTGCACAGAACAATTATAATAAGTATCGCACATATTTTAAAATGTGACTCTTTTGCTGACCTCTTCCTCATCTCAGTGTGTTTGGTCTCACTTCTGTGGTCTGTACAGTAAGTTGTTTCAGCCATGTTCTTCCCAGGGAAATGGAAGGAAGAATTAGCCCTTCTCCCAGGTGAAAGTCCTGGTCAACACCTGAATCATGAAGAGCTAGACAGAGGATAGCAAAAAAAAAAAAATCTCCCTGGAACAGTGATTTGTTTTGTCTTTAGTAAGAGGCAAAACAGGCCCCATACTTTTGCTTGGCATGAGCAGAGTTTAGGAAGTTACTTTCATTTCTGAAACAGGCACACAGGTGCCTTCTCACTCCACACTCACTCCTGCACCCCCTACTCTGTAACTTCCCCCTTGGACTCTCAGGTTTTTGCAAGTCTGCCTGAAACAGCTTTTTAAATGTACCGTTAAATCAAGTGCTACCCTTCGCTACAGAAATCTCAGCCTGCCCAGAGTCAAGGAAGAGGGTTATTGTAGAAAGGAGGAATTAATTTGGAAGGATACTTGGGGAGTCTCTAGCCTAGTGGTAGTCAAACCTGAGTGTGCCTCTGAATCACCAAAGGAGAAGGTGCCCCAGCCCCAGAGACTCTTGATTCAGTGGATCTGGGGAGCAGCCCGGGAATACACACACACACACACACACAAACGTAACTTTGTCACAGGTGGCCCAAGCACAACACTTTGAGAAACACTGCTGTAGTTCAATGTCCTCTGAGGCTCAATGCAGTTGCCCAAAACACATGAACCATCAGCAGTTGAGTCAGGAGTAGCATTAACGTCTATAGATTCATGCCACATCCTGCTGCCCCAGGAAGCTCCAGGAAAAGCAATTACAACTGGAGCCTGGGCAGGAGTGGGGGCAGGTACTACTCTCCCCATTGGATCTCAAAATGCGCAGCAGCCTTTGAAGCCTCGAGCAGTTACTTAGTGGAGTTGGTAAGGCATCTTAATTCCACCTTTAACCATGCCCGTGGCTGATCTTCCTCACAGAAGCCACAGCAACAAAACTCTTTTCTAACCACCTGCATTTGATCCACTATCCACACAGAACTGGGAAGCTGGAGCTGGCTTGGACAATCAGAAAATGCAGTCCCAGCTTCACAGGTGCCAGCCATGTGTGAGCGCGCCACTCACCCTCTCTTAGGCTTCTGTTTGTTCATCTGCAAATGAGTCTGATACCTACCCTGCCTGTTTTTCTGATTTGCTGTGAGGATCAAATGACATCATAGGATGTTCTTTGAAAATTAAAACCTTCCAGAAGTATCAGTTCCTGTCTAGTATGCACAGACTCCTTATGAATCTGGCACACATAGAATGAATCCTCTTCTACAACAAGAATTACATAGGATAGAATGCCTCAAAACTACCATCCTTGCTCATATTTTCTAGGAAGCCTACAGCCATTCTACACGGTGTCAATGCAGACCTGTGCTAAGCAGACCAGAAACAACGAAGCCTTTAGGAGGCATTTCAGGACACGTTCAGACTTGGACCCAGCGGCTCCGTTGACTTGCCACAGCCAAGACCCACAGCCGCAGGACACAGGCTTCTCCGGTCCACTTAGCCCTGGTCAGAGCCAACAGTCCTAATGATTCCAGGGTCCTGCGACGGCCCTCCCGCCCAGCTATCTAAACACATGATGCTGAAGGCACTTCCTGTGCCTCCTCACCAGCCCTCACAAGCGCATTCCATGCAGGATTCCAAATAATCAATTTTCTGCCTGCACTTGCATGTTTAGAATAAGAAAAACTTTTCAGACCTTTGTTTTGTATTCCAGATGGAATCTGTTTATAGAAAAGCAAAGCTCCCTTCAGGGACCACAGAGGGGTGGAGGAAGGTTGGCAGAGGGGGCTTCTGGGAAGACTTTGGGGCCCCAACTTCCTCTTCAAATAGAGCAGCTGCACTTCTACCTGATTGGGCTTCCACAGAAAGTCTCATTTTGCTGACTTTTTTTTAAATGCATGAGGATGAGTCATCTAATCCCCTGCTCTGCAGGTGAAGAGATCGCATTGGAGAAAGGTTACCTGATTTTCCAACTTCCTCCTTCAACCACTTATAGAAGGAGGATGGAAAATCCTGTCTCTAGGGAAGGGCTTCCTGCCAGAGCCCTTGGTCTCAGCGCAGGCTCCTACTTGTGGCAGCCCCTGGGAGGGGCTTCTCCTGCCGTGTCCCCCCACCCCCACCGGAAGCTCTCTGTAGTGGTCATGTCCAGTCCCGCTTCATCACGTCTCCCTGGGGCCTCTCCTGGGCACTCCAACTAATACGTGGTCCATCCCGAGGGTTCCTGGCCTCCTCAGGCTGCTTGTTTGGTCCTCCAGTTTCCAGATAGCATCAGGTTTACAGAATCAGCTCCACTCCAGGTGTTCTTTCAAAGAACAGTTCTCGAAAGAAACATATTAAGGCCTCTGAAGTGATGCCAGAAAGCAAGTCTGAGTAACGCACCCTGGTTGTCACCCCTGGCTGCCCCTCAGGGCCCAGGCCTGCCGACTATCCCTAGCTCAGGATGTGTTTTCAGGTCTCCAAGGCTGTTCTCCCAGACGTCGTAAGGGGAAACATTTTCTTCTTTCTGGACAATGTCCAAACCCATAGCTGAAGGCCCTGGCAGAGCTTCCGGTTGTTCTTCATAGGCTCCCACCATAGGATCCAGAGACACAGATGGAGACTGACTTCCCAGCTATCTAAACACGTGATACTGGTGTTTTAAGAGATGACACTGGGTTGGACCTTAAACAATGACTTGGACATTGGACAGGGAGTAGTAGCATTTAAATATAAAAAACTTCCAGAAATTTCTTCTTCCTTTGCTACAGGCTGTCTCTGTGGTCTACTCTCTCCTCACCCCACTCCCCTACCACTCGAGGCGTACATAAGAGAAGGCTGGGATGTGCAGACTGGGCCTTTTTCCACGGGACAAATTGCATCTCTCAAATATCTGACAAAAGGTCTCCAACTGTCACCAGCATCAATGGCCTCCCTGATACTTAGGTGGCAAGCCCAAGGCCTTGGCTCACAAAGTGGGGAGAGGGGCACAGGATCCAGAGGTTAACAGGATGGTGTTCGCCTCACAGTGTAATGTCCCAACATCTGCCACATGCGAATAGGTGTTTGGTTTTTGACAAGGATCCTTGAACCAGGGTTCCTTGGAGAGAATGGCTGATTCCAGCTCTAAGGGTAAAACAGAGCAATGTGATCATGGAGCACTGTGAACCAAAAAGTAAGGGTTAATAGATAGGATACGGCAAGGAGATGAAGTGAAGGAAAAGAAAAGGAAAAACAAAGGAAGAAAAGAGAAGGGAAGGGGTTACAAAGGACCTTTCAATACCCATTAGTGAATAAGACTATAGTATATGGAGTATTTATTAGTTAACATTATAATATGTATGTTAAATTTATGACACATGATAATAGTATTATGGCTATGTACAAAATTGTCCTCATTCCTAGAAAATATAGCCTGAACTGAAGTTTGTGTGTGGTGTGTGTGTGGTGTGTGATGTGTTTCCGGGGTATGTGTGGGTGTGTGTGTGTGTAGACAGGAGAGGAGGAAAGGTGGAGATTGAAAAAGAGGTAAAACAAATGTAGCAAAACATCTATTGGTGAATACTGGTGAGCAGTATACAAGTGTTCATTGTACTAGTCTTCCAACTTTTCCTTAGGTTTGAAATTTCTCTGAATAAATACTTGAGGGGTAGGAGAAGATGTTTTGTACAGGGGCAAATTTACCTTGAGGGGAATAAAGCTTAAATGTCAATGCCCCTCTCTAGACGGGGCCCTTTCAAAGTCTGGTTAATGAGGGTCATCAATTTAAAGAATAGGTCAGATAAATTACTGCACCAGAAAACTCAGAACATTGTGAAATCTCACAGCTCACATGTGAAGGAAGCTTGATAGATGGCCCAAATTTATCAACGATCCTAAAACATCACATGATAGTACCAATAACAAGCAACAAAACTGATATTTTCTTAATTATTAATAATAAAGAACATGTTCATCAATCATGTTAGGGAAAGACTAAATTATCCTTCTAGTCTCTTTGTAGAAAAGATTTCAAAACTGCTGTCATATGAAGAGGTAAACAAAGAGTGCATAGCTGTAAAATACAGAAGGAAAAGTATTATAGAAATATGTCAAACAATTAATGAGGAAAAATATACTTGTTTTCTATATTTCATCAAGTTTGTGGCATTTATCATTGTTTTAATAACTGCATAATTTATTATTTATTCTCTCCTCTATAAGAATTCACATTCATAGCCTCCTTCCCCCAGATTGGTATGCATTGCTTCCCAAACTCATTGATCACATAAATACACACACACACACGCGCACACACACACACACACACACACACACACATATACAGCAACATCTTTTGTGCTTAGGGTTCTTTGGAACACATTTTGGAAAACAGTGCCCCAGGACAAAGTCCACGTCTATCAATCATGGTAATGTGCACTTTAGCATTTGATCTCCAGGAAGATGTTTATTTGAAGAGCTTATTTAAAGCAAATAAACCATATATTTGCTTTAAATTAATGACTGTCTTATATTTACAAACATTCTGCTTTATATAGCCACATTCATTAACCCAATTGAGCCTTGAACAGCCCTGTGAGGGAGACAGGACAGATCAGAAAGGTTGGCCCCAGGTCCCATTTAGCAAACACCCACACCCTCTAGCCTCTGTTCAGTGCTGTAACTTTAATGCTTCACATGAGTAAACTGAGGTATGGGGGTGGAGGGTAACTTTTCTTAGAACAAAGTATAGGATCTAAGCTTCCATTTGGGGAGTTAACTGTTCAATTGTCAAGTGATTGTAACAGATTTGATGTCTGTGGCCTGCCTGTCCTTTCGCATCTTGTGCTCTGAGTCATCAGCACTACTTGGAAGAGAGAAACAGAAGACTGACACTCACGGAACAGTGGGAGAGACAGTGAGTATGAAAGTTCACCCCTCTCCTCCTCCCCAAAGTGAAAACAGCTTGTCTTTGCCCCAAATAAAAAGGGTCAGACCTTGATACCCTGAATTACAGATAAGTTCAAAAACCAGATAGGAGGAAGCCAAAGGAAGGCTTCCTCCTTCCCTTGGGGAGCTCTGGAAGTGGGATGCCTTTCTGAGTTGTTAGGGCAAGGGAGCCTAGCATTTCTATTCCTAAACACTGAAACCAATTTTCAGGGAGAAAGGTAGCCATCCCTGGGCCCCTCCTCCTAACCATCCCTCATCAGTGGATCCGGGGCCAGACACGGTCTTCTGGACCGTGAAAGATCTGGAAAGACACAGCCACATCGCAGTGCTCACTTTGAACTAAATTCTCATGCTACTACATGGAATTCAGCGGGAAGAAGAGAAGCCCTTCTTATTTACTATAACAAAATAGGAAACACTTCCTCTAACACTGTGATAGGCAGGTTTCATCAATTCATCATGGCAAGGGGTACAGATTATTGTTGTGCTTTCACTCATCTCAATACGCGAGTAGCAGAAGTGACCCCCAACCCTTGTGGTTGGGTGTCATCCTTACTTCCCCACCTGTCACCCCACCATTGCCCCAATGCTTGGGCTCAGCTGCACGGAGCCTCCACAGAATGAGAGGGAGGTGGGGAGGAAGAAAGGACAAGGTTGGGGACAGTGAACACATGGCTTGGTGGGATGATCACCCTCAGATTCTAAAATAGGCCAAAATGTAAGAAACAATAGTAATTATATAGGTAATATAGTAATTCATTTTCATTATACTATTTAAACAATATGGAAGTTTATTTAGTTAAAAATAGGTGTTCCCTCTTCACTTCCTTTCCTACCATAACTGTGAACACCTCAGAGGGTGTTGTTTCAGATTTTCCATCTGCATGACATGTAGATATATGCATGTAAACAATTTTTACCTAGATGGGTTAAAAAGTCCCTGCCCCCAAGATCATGGCTGGAAAAACATGACAAGGGAGCATTTCCAGAAAAGATAGAAAATTCTGAGACACTGCTTCATCCCTAATCATGGCACCAAGGGACTTACTTTACATCAAATTCCCTGGAACCAGACCCTGTGTCAGAACCTGTGGTCGAGAGCAATCTGGGGAACACCTGGGAACACCCCCTTGCAGGGAGAAGGGAAAGCAGGAAGAGGTAGGTGAGGGAGCTGAAATGTGGTGCAGTTGTAACAGAGGCTTCCTCCTTCCCTTGGGGAGCTCTGGAGGTGGGATGCCCTTCTGAGCTATCCCAAGTTAGGGCAAGGGAGCCCAGCTTTTCCATTCCTAAGTCAGTTAATTGGCTGCAGGGTTCCCCAGAGGAACGAGAGTCAGATTGGATAAGGCCACTTCCTTCTGCCTGGGCTGGTTCCAGAGAAAGTCCAGCTGTGGGCCATCAGCAGCTGACTCTCCCTGGGCAGCTGGAACAATGGGTACCTTGGTCTTGAAGCAGGGATCTGGGCAGCCCACCACAGCCTCTACCACTGGATCCTCAGATGTTTCAAAACATTCTCTCAGAAAATAGCATCTCTTCTGGAAAGTATGAGGAGTAAATGGGGTAGGGAGGATGCTTGTTAAGTGAACAGATAAGAGAATGTCACCACCCCAATGTTGACACAGCTCCTGGATCTGAATGCCAAGGCTAATACCAAATGTTCCCACCACTTCCTAGAATGTTGCACTATGCCATATCCCAGGCAATGCCACTCTCAGAACTGCAACTACAATCACCAATAAGACAATAAGAAATCACTAGGATATTCTTTCCCTCCTCTTTGGCCCAGGGTGTTGAGTTCTACTGGACAAATTCTACCTGTATGTTGGAAAAAAAAAAAAAAAAAAAAAAACTTTCTTTTCTTTATGAACAATAATAGAGCAATGGAAAGCTTTCTTGGAAACCTCATTGTTGCATCAGGCACAAACCTCCCAAGGTACATGCCCTTAACCCTGCCCCACAGCCAGCAGCCATGCAGACCTGGAGCTCCTGGTTACCCTGCTCACCTGGCTCTGTTTTCTCTCCTTCTGGACTCAGCAAGAAGGCCCAGCTCCAGCAAAGAGCTGAGACTCCAAGTGTCTGGGGTCAACATTCGTATTCTTAGGGTGGCATGTTCAAAGTATCACATCAATTGAATTTTCCTGCAAACAATCATAATGAACATCCACTGAATCCTCCTAATCCAGGCCTCGGCCAGTGTGCCTTCCTAGGAAACCTTCCCAAGTTCCTTCAAGTAGAATTTCTATCCAGCAAGAAGTGTCCAAAATTGTCCTTACTAGTCTCAAACTAATGCAATCATTATCAGTACTCGTGGTGAAAATGGCCAATAAATGTATCTCAGAGTCTTGGGCTCCCACTCTGCGAAACGGGAAGCTGCCTGCCTGCACTAAACTGTACAGAGCAGGTCAGAGGATAGACAGTGCCTCTTGCAGCACTTGGGAAGACAAACTTTATAAACAAAAAGTAGAACTAACTGATCAACCTAGTAGCATGACATTGTCCATCTGTTTTAGAACATAAGAGGAGATTTCAATTGTCATGGTGCAACTAGCACAGAACAAATTATTGTATGTATTAACTAAACACAAGGACCTTTTTCCCTGTAGGTCCATATAAATACAAACCTGCTTTTGAGACTTTAGGACAAGATGGTCAGGGAAGGGTGTTATTTAGGGGATTTATCTTTAAACACCGTTTTTCCACACTTTTTAACAAAGATTGGTAGTGCTTGACTGATTTTCCACTTCCCAGTGACTTATGGGAAAATATTACAGAAAAATAAGAACCAAAGGGTCCCAAACATCTCTGCAAGAAATCTCCTGCAAGAATCTTGCATTCAAAGGGGGCATACAGGGTATGTCCTACACCATAGCGGCTAAGACATGCAGAGCACTGACCCAGACCAGGAACTATAATGAGGCCCTTCACATGATCAAGTCATTTCATCCTTACAGTTTACTATCGTTATTCTCAAGTTACAGACGAGAAAAGTGAGGCCCAGAGTGCTAAGGGACCTGCAATCAGTGACCCAGGAGTCTGTGTGCCCAATCGTGATGCTATCTTGCTTCCGGAATGGAAAAACCTAACCAGGAATGCTTTTACTTTCAATCCTTTCGTTGTCTTTATTTTCCAAATTCTCTTTGAGACAGGTAGAACAAGAGCTGCCCAATCCATAAAACACTGGACCTCCATGACTTAATTGTTCACAAAATTAAACAGTGATTGAACACAGAATGGAACCCAATCAAACACATAACACAGACCCTTACAGTTCAGCCAAGCGGACAGAAAACTCACAGACTGAAGACAGATGTCTACTCCTGATCAGAAGGCAAGCAGGACCACATGCTGGACAAGGGTGGGAGGTGATTGCTAAGCTCAGCCAACAGTAGCCCTAAGGCATATCACGTCCTCTATTTCATCTTGGGCAGGGGTTTGAACCCGTCGGCCTCCTTCTAGGAGCAATGACATGAGTCAATACATTTCAAAAGCAAAACAATAGACACTTGCACTACCCTTAATCATTTCCAAAACATTCCAAATGCATCATATCATTTAGTTCTCCTAACAGCCCTGTGAAGGAAGTTTTATGGTGTTCATTTTAGAGATGTAGAAGCTGAGGCTCGCAAAAGTTGTGATGGATTCAGACTCATGTAGCTTGGTCTTAATGCTTGATCCCACACTCTCTCCACTATGCTCTTTCAACTGTTTTCTGGTTCAAGATCCAGTGGTTGAAGGTCAAGTTCAAAGAGAAGGCTGGAGAAATCTAGACCTACACCATCAAACCGGAAACTGCTCGTCCTGATTACCTCAAATAAATTATGACCAAATGCAAAAGAATGCTGGTTTTCATTATTTAACCAAACAGGATCAGTTCCATGCACGTTCCCACTGGTAATCAGACTTGGTGAATCACAAAAAAACATTGTTTTCCACATTTTTATCTGTTTGCCTGATTCCTGGCCCATGGGTTAAAACTCTGAGAGACCCTAAGATGCCAGTGGTCAACTTGTGCAATCCAAGTATTATGTGATCAAAAGACTGAACAGCCCTAATACAGTGTTTTTATTTGTTTGTTTTTTTATTAAAACACCACCAGCCACCAAAATATAATAGCTTTTTTTTTTTTTTGATGGAGTCTTGCTCTATCACCCAGGCTGGAGTGCAGTGCTGTGATCTTGGCTCACTGCAACCTCCGCCTCCAGGATCAAACAATTCTCCTGCTTCAGTCTCCCAAGTAGCTGGGATTACAGGCGCCCGCCACCACACCTGACTTTTATATTTTTAGTAGAGATGGGGTTTCACCATGTTGGCCAGCCTGGTCTCGAACTCCTGACCTCATGATCCACCTGCCTCAGCTACTCAAAATTGCTGGGATGACAGGCATGAGCCACTGTGCCCGGCCAATATATTTTACATTAGAAAGCCATTTATTCCTCCAACAACACTATGAGATAGTCAATATTGTTATCTCCATCTTACAGATAAAAAACTAAGACACAGAAAGGCTCAGGGACCTGCTTGTCAGTGTCAGAGCCATGATTCAGGTATGAGCATCTGATTCAGGACTCCGCTCCTAACTGTGGACTCCAGAGACTTCAGTAACAACTTCTCGAGTAGCAGTTCTCTAAGATCCAACTGGAGGGTTTGGGGATAGGAGTTTTGTTGTTTTGTAGGGTTACTTTTTATTTATTTATTTATTTTTGACAAGGTCTCACTCCATCGCCCAGGCTTGAGTGCAGTGGCACAATCACGGCACACTGCAATTTCCACCTCCCAGGCTCAAGCAGTCCTCCCACGTCAGCCTCCCAAGTAGCTGGGACAGCTGGGACCACACGCATGTACCACCACACCTGGCTAATTTGTGTATTTTTTACTTAGAAACAGAATCTCACCATGTTGCCCAGGCTGGCCTCAAACTCCTGACCTCAAGGGATCCTCTACCTCAGCCCTAAAAAGTGCTGGGATTACAGGCATGAGCCACCACACCTGGCCTTGTGAGGTTAATGTTTTAAGTTTCACTTTTTATCAGTGAAGTTTATCACCATATCTTAACACTACAGTTTCATTCTTTTGCTCATAAAGAAACTCCTCCATCTCATAAAAATACAAATCTTGTAAGGGCAATATCTAGTACCTTTATCAGTAAATATCTTAGTTCTCAAGTAATGGATCAGTAGAAAATGGAAAAGAGCTTCTGGAGAGACTTGGCAATACTTAGATGACCAAAAGAAAGGAAAGGATAGGGAGATCAAAGGTTCCCAAAACCAAATCCCAACTTTTCTCTCTCCCCCAGCTCTTTAAAGCACAGTGCTCACCTCTATTAATGACCACTCTGCTTCCCGAACAGAAATCTATGGAAGACATAAGGACGGATGGGTTAGTCCAGAGATGCAGGGCCTGGCTCTCAACTCCTCCAGAGCAGGAGAGTTGCTGTTCTCACCTCTTGGCCCCCACAAGATTGCCCCTACTTCCAATATAAAGACATCAAGTCTCAAGTGGCAGCTCTCCCAATCTTAGCCAGACTCAATCTTGCAACCTTTCTCTCATCCAGACCCAGCCTCCCAGAGACCACACAGAAAGGACCCCCACTTGCCTTTCAGCAGCTACTGCCAAGTACCCAATGCTTATTTCCTACTTCTTGGCAGTTTATTGTATCAAGCTATCTTACTTTCATCTATCTGAGTCACCCAAGTACTATTTTGAACAAGGCAAAATAGTAATTCGTGTATCAGTAGGTAAACAAAGAAATTACACCAATAACAAAGCCAGAAGCAATAACGATAGCAATAACCACAACAGTGACCATGTGTGGAATGCTTCCTGTGCACTCTGCACTTTACATATCTGATTTAATGTCACCCTCTCAACACACTTTTGATGTAAGTATGTTTTACAGATGGGGAAACTGAGGTGTGCAGGGATTTAAGTAATATGCCCACCTCAACCATAAAGTAGTAATCCCCAGCTCCATCTGTGGGGCTGTCTTTCTGCAAAGTTCAGGCTCTGAATCCACTAGACTCTAGACTAGACTCTTCATTCCACTCTACAACCAGGCAGGCTTTGGTTAAAGGAATTGATGTATTTATTTGCTTTTCCCAGAATACTTGCTAAATTGGTGCACTGCTATTGTTAAGCGTCCAGCCAACTACAGAGTTTGAAAGGAGAGTCCTCACAAGGCTTCCCTCACTTCAGACACTAGCTGCAAGTTTGGGGGTATCCATGCCATCCTCACGACACACCAGCTGGCTACTAATTTGGGGGGTTCACACAAAGAACCTCAGGTGTGATAATTCATTAGAATGATTAAGAGAACTCTGGAAGGCACTATACTTGTGACTTTATTGTAACAAAAGGATACAAATTTATATCCACAAAAAGAAGATACATGTCGGGCAGAATCCAGAAGGGATCTAGAGGCAAAGCTTTTGATTTTCGTCTCCCCACAGAGTCATGGATGGTGTTGCCTCCTCCTGGCCACAGTGTGAGGCAATGCACACAGAGTATTGTCAACAAGGGAAGCTCCCCCAAGCCTGTAGAGTCCGGAATTATCCTTGGGGCTTAGTCACACAATGACTTAGTAACTTAAAGTCCATATGGTTGACTTTAAGTCTCCAGCCCTCAGTGGAGGCTCAGGTCAATATCTTATGCCTCCAGTTCCTCTGGAGATTAGAACTGATATGGTGTGTCCCAAAGCCCCCATTATGAAAAACACTGTTGGACTGTCCAGTTGCTGAAGCCCCCAGACAAACAAAGACATCAGGCTGGACGCTTCAGGGGATTGCCTAGAGATTGCCTCCCAGGAGCCAAGGGCAAAGCCCAGGCACCTCTTTTGGTCAGTTCTTCAGTACACAGCTGTATATATAACACAAAAGTACCGAGACAAAGATAAAAGCAGAAGAAGATAGAGAGAGAGAGAGAGAGAGAGAGAGAGAGAGAAAGAGAGAATATTCACAATTTTAATTTTAGAGTTGAAATATACTTCAAAAGAGCATGTGGTCTAGTACCTGGGTTCAAGCAGATAATGTACAAGACTGTACTGAGAGAGTCTAGAACGGTTGCCAAGGTCCCATAGAGGTAGATCAAAAAAGACCCTATGATCCTTGATTTCTACTAAAAGCATTCATTACCCACTATTGTGATGCCACATATACTTCCCTCCAAATCTCACTTGTCTATCTGAAATGTCACATCAGTAGCCTGGGGTTTGATGATGCACACATCTCTCAATATACAACATGTTCAACAGACCCTCCCTTTCTCACCCGCTTTGAAGACTCCAGGCAGGATCTTAGAGTGAGTGGCTTACTATCATCCAGATTCTCAGCTGCTGGAGCCTGCTGGTTCACATCAGGAGCTCTGGGGATCCAATCCACTCCAGAGAATTTGGGGAAAAGCCACCTCCTCCTGGACTCAAGTTGTGGTCCCAGAAGGGATCACCATCTCTGCCAAGACACACACCATCCCTGCCAGGAGCAACTATGCAGAGCCAGGGCAACACCATGACAAGAGGAAGGCTCAGGTCCTTACTCAAGCTCTTCCAACAAGCTCTTCCAGGCTTCCAATTTTCCCTTTTATTCTTTGTGAAATGAAAGAGCTAGCTTAGAATCTTGATGCTCCAAGTGGAGTCCAATGACCAGCACAGGCATTACCAAGGTGCTTTCTAGAAATGCAGACTTTCCAGCCTCACCTCAAGACTGCCACATGTAGATCTGCATTTTAACAAGAACTCCAGGTGATTCCTGTGACCATTCAAGTTGAAGACACAACTTAGAACATCATCTCTAGGTCCTTCCTAAGACCTACATGCTGTGATTCTTGAAAGGTTCAGATTCCAAACTTCTGGGTTGAGATGTCTCTTAGAACTGGAGGAATCCAAGCTTCTAATCAGGAGTGGTCAGAAAGTGGAGTCACAGAAGGCGTCTGTGAAACCCAAAGCCCTTGGACAGGCAACGCTGGGACCGGGAAGCGGGTGGAGGAGAGCGGTTCATTTTTTCCATAGGCTTGCTGCGTGTGCCAGCTGAGGTCTTTAATGTAAACCCTCCTGTGCTTCGACCTAAACAATGAGTGTAATTATGGGCTCACTTACCCCCTTCAGACACAGGGCTCGGGGTCGGCCCTCCACAGGGTCCTGCAGGAGGTCTTGTTTCTGAGTCAGGGGGGCCGCTGGTTAACCAGAGCAGACCCAACTCTGCGGGGCAAAGTTGACATACCAGCATAATTACACGTAGGTTGACCATATTTACTGCAACTCTGTTGTTCTAGAATTTCAAACAAAGGCTGAACCCTAGGAAAACACACCACTAAGGAGAAGCAGATTGTCCTGAGTGATTTATTGAAGACCAAAAGAGAGGGAAAGAAAGAGAAGAGAATTATCAGAGACTCACACATACTTCCCTTTCCTCCTGTCTGGCCTAAGGAGAACAACCAGTGACCACCACTTTCCCTCCCTCCCCAACGGAAAGGCTTCAAAACACTAACATTTTGCTTTTTCAGAGGCATGTCTTCATACAGCCACCTCAGATTCCAAAAATCCGTTTAGACTCATCGGAAGAAAGCAGGCAGCAGCAGGGTCGGGGGAGACAGCGCTCCTCCTCCCTCTGACTCACTTCACTCACTCCCCACTGCCTCCTCCATGGCATGCACCTACATTTTGTACAGATATTTTCCAAATGAACAGAAACCTAACCAAGGCTGGAATCTGGCTTTAGAGAAGCCAGAAGAACAGGTCAGGTGTGTTACTATTCTTTTACTTTGGGAGGTGACTGGTAGGAAGGCTCTGAGTAAGAGCCAGTATGGTTTGGCCTCAGGTTTGTCCCATGTAAATTCATCATTGTGATGGAAAGCAGTGCCATTTCCAATGCACAGCTGAGAACTTGCATTGACCCAGCAATTACAGGAAAGAAGCAGTTAGAAATCAGCAGAGTTAGGAAACAGCACCTCACCCAAGAATTAAAACTTGTATACATGTGATTCCCGATAGATCAGGGCTAGAGGGATCTCAGAATACTTGCTTGTGGTTGCCAACCCTGTCCCCACCCCAACACACACACACACACACACACACACACACACACACACACACACACTTACAATTATAGCTCCCTAGCCAAGAAAGACTAATCAATGTTTACCATATGCCTAACAAACAGAACTAGGAGAAATAGAAGATAGGCTCCTCATCCTTAGAGAGTTTACGACATCTCCAAAGAGACGAGATCAAGTGTGAAAGACAGATTTAACACTGCAAGAAGGAATCTAGCAAAGCTCAGAACTGCTTCATGAGTAGAACCGAGTACCTGATAGACCACTGGGTAGTGGGGTCAACTGGTAGGAAGCAGAAAAAGAATCATTTACCATGAAGTTACATGGTAGTTAACAGAAATTTGTTTGTTTTCTTTTTTAAGTTGTTTTTTAAGAATATTTTTCTTAGATATACTTACCTGGTAGGGGAGATACCACGACCACAAGGTATCTCCCGAGGGTGAGGCTTATTCATTGCACTCTGCCTGTGCTGACCCCTGCAATTTCCCCAAATGTGGGAAACCTGACTGCATAATTTATGGTAATAAGGGACTGCACTGGTGCTTAAAAATAATAATTTTTTAAAAATTTTTAGAAAATGCCCAAATTTTTATCCTTTCCTATCAAGAAGAAGAAGACTTCCCCGCCAGAATTCCAAGAGAGGGTCATGAGATTCCTAATTCAAAGTCTTGTCAGGGTGGTCATCTGCCCTGCTTGCTGCCTAGGACTCAGAGGGATACATACTCCAGGGCCAGGTGGCACCACGCAGATGACAAAATAACAAGTGATTGGGCTAATTAGCCTATTTACATTCATAAAATCATGAATGAACCTTTTGCAAAACTACGGATGCTTTCAGTGTTCAAAAAGTCTGAAAAAGAACACAGAATTAGGAAAGGATTTGGGTTCTACCAGATGTTCATGGAGGGAAAGTCCTGTTGAATAGAAAATTCCAAATGTGGCCAGTTAGAAACTCTTTGGGCTTAAAGCCCCTCTACAATCCCAGATAGTTCCTAGTGACGTCACCTGAGGTCTCCAAACCTGGGCAAAGGGCAGGATCTGAGCTCAGAAGCCCTAAGATGGTATGGGGCACCTGGAAAGAACAAGAAGTGAACCATTCAGAAGTTCGCCAGAGATTTACATCAGCAGCTTGACTCAGGCCAGGTGTATGATATCCCAGACAAAGAAGGGAGGCATGGAATCGAAGAAAAGGAATAGAAAATGCCCTAGACATTTACCAAACTGTCCACAAGAACAGTAGCCTCCTCTTTTGTGGGCATCTTGCTCCCCAGCTCTGATTTTGTAGCTCTAGCAGCCCATCATAGTTACCCAACCTTCTGTCAGAGAAGAGGGCTCATGAACTGAACTGGTCAGTTTCCCCATCCCTCCGATTAGTCCAAGGATTGGCATGGGACTGAACAGGGAAACTAGGATTTTCCCCAAGAATTAGAAAAAAAACCTTTTCTGCTATGATCACATGAATCAGTAAACACCCAGCCCTCCTTTCTTCTTAAACTGGTCCCAGTGATAGGTCTACCACATACAACCAGTGGATTTGTGACTAATACAGGAAGCATGTGGAATTCTCACCAGTTGCCTCCCGGTTTGTTTTAGACTCCTACCCTGTGGCTAGGTCCTAGAGGACACCCTCTGGAAGAGGGAACCATAGCTCAAGGGTGAAGTGGAAAAGTGGCGGGGGCAGGTTCCTGCTAGTAGTGATAGCCACGTTGTCTAAGGCATCATGGTGAAACAGTCATGGGACACGGTGCTAATGTGCCACCCAGCAAGGCTGGTGTTCTGCTCGGGGCCACTCTGTGAACAGAGCTGATGACAACAGATTCTCTCCGTGAGCCCCTCCAATTAAAAGCTGCCCTTACCACTCCCAGCCACCTGCTTTCCAGCAGAGCTAGCAGGAGAACCCACCACCCTTACACATCTCCAGCAAGCACTGAAAAGGGAGTCCAAGGTATCTGACTATCGAGAGCATGAGAAATCTGCATTTCAATCCCACTTTTTACCAAAGATGGGAACTTGGTTAAGTAACACAGTCATTTGAACCTCTCTGTACTCATCTTTATAATGGGGATGGTGAAAGAACCTGCCTGCTCAGACTGTTTAGAATTAAATGTGATAATGTATTGAAAGCATCCAGCACCACACCAGGCACAGCTGGGATTGTCCTCATTATTATTGTGGCCAGTAGTATTAGGAAGTGCTCTGAAAACTGTACTCTGTGAAATAAGTCAGGATCTGGCATTGTAAAATCAAAAAGTGCATTCTCCCTGGGAAATAGCTAGCAGCTCCTAGTAGCAAATTCCAGGCTTGGGTCTATTTTTTGCCTTTATAGACTTTCTCATTTATGTTTTGATTTATGAAAACGCATCCATCATTTTCTAAGGAAAGCCTCCAGACACATGAACAAAAATGACAAAAATGCACAACAAAAACAAATAAAACCATTCAGCATGGCTAACAAGTCAGGCATTTGGCCCCAGTGGGGTAGATAAATCCAGAGCTGGGCTCAGCACCGGGACCCAAAGATCAACAGGCTGGGACTTTGCTGAAGAAATAAAAGAAAGCAGATTCTGGAGCTTCAGCTAACAGCCTACCTCGGATCTTCCAAGAGCCTAGGAGTGAATCTTCCAGAGGCAGCCGCCAAAAGGGTCTCCAAGAGACCAGTCCAGAAACCTGTGTATAGCTAGCTGCTCTCTCTGCTCCTTCACTAGTCAGTTGGAGAACCGGCAGACTTCTCCAACTATGCCAGGCACCCCATTTACCTCTGGAAGGGAGGGGCAATCTTGGGGAAGGACACTCAGTTAAAAGAACTGGGGCTCCCTAGGGAACATGTCAGTCACCACTCTGTCTTTATCACCTTGCTCCAGAGGCATTGCTATGAGGGAACCCCTTCCCCAAAGAATTTGCTTCAAAACTCAACATTTCTAGTTTCCAATACAGATATCTAATTTTTGCTCCAGGCTGGGAGCATGTGAGAGGAAAAGTGAGAAGGAATCCCAGCAGAACCAGGAAGGGATCCCATGGGGTGAGATGGGTAGGGGCTCTCATTAGCAGAGCACAGGTGTCTTCATAGAACCCAGGTTAGCACACAGTGGTTAACAGGGTCCACCATGGTTAACAAGGCATCTCGAAGAGGATTTCCAATGTGACACTCCAGGGGATGACACTCTAGAGGTGTCACCAGGGAGAGGATCTGCGAAATGCCTTCCTGCCCAGAGTCTAAGGGGATTCTCAGTTATAGACTGTCCTGCCCATAATCCACCAAACAAGGGGGTCATTTATAAGCTGCAAAGAGGCCAACAAGGTGGTCCCATGTGAACACTGTGCCCAGTAGGGCTGCCCAAAACTAGATAACACCTGGCAGAACCAATCCGATCTTCTGTGGGGACATCTGACTGAGACATGGGGAGCTGACATCAGAGAGTAACGGTACACGCGGCAGAACAGAAAAGAGTTGCCAGCACTCCAGCTCCCCAACACTAGCGTGGACAAAAGTGGACCTACTTTTGTGGGGCAGAGCCCCTGTTAAAACGAGTATTAATAATAACAGTGTCCATGGAGCCACAGTTGACAACAATACTCTTTGCGCATAACTTTGTGCCTGGCACTGCTAGGTCCTCGTGCGCAGGATCTCGCTGAACCTTGACAAGGACCCCACGTAGTCAGTGCTATTATTGTCACCACTGTACAGATGGTAGGAAATTGAGGATAGAGAGGGGACATAGCGGTAAAAAGGCAGAGTGGGAATTTGAACCCAGGCAGTTTGATTACGGAACATGGGGTTTTATGTACCAGATTACACAAACTTTCTCAAATCCCATATGGCCATGGACAATACTCCAGTTCTCAGAGAAGCCCAGCTGTGATTCCCTCACCTCCCAGCATGTCCTTCCAATAATCCCTCATCACCTAAAGCAATGGGATTACACCACAGTCCCCTTAAACTGCAAGCATCTAACTAATACAGGAACACAAGTGTTCCAAAGTGGCTAGTAACAGCAAAGAATGACAGACCCTCCAAATGAGGTTCAGTGGTCCCCTTTTACCATTCTGAACCTTACAGGAAGAAACACAAGCTAAGCTGAGACATTCTGGACAGGTGGCTGGTGCTGGTAAGTTGACCTCTGCATTTCCATCTTCTGGTCATCGTAAGGGCCTTCCTTGAAGCCAACTAAATCCCTGGACAGAGAGGACCTGAGGCTGATATTGCCCTGTGCTGCATAGTAGATAGCTCCTCTCCTGAGGAAGGGCCACTAGCAGGGAGGGGCCAGTGATCCAGGCCCAGTTAGCCAGACCCTCCCCAGTACAATCTGCTGATGTCACTGAAGGAGCTACGTCTTCTCATCTCAGTTGCTGGCCTGTGAACCTGGGGCTGCCTGCCTCATGGAAAGTAAGAGAGGGAGAGGGAGATAGAACCCTGACAACCTGGGCTGGGTGCAGTGGCTCACACCTGTAATCCCAGTACTTTGGGAGGCTGACACATCACTTGAGGTCAGGAGCTTGAGATCAGTCTGACCAACATGGTGAAACCCCATCTCTACTAAAAATACCAAAATTAGCCGGGCATGGTGGCATATGCCTGTAATCCCAGGTACTTGGGAGGCTAAGGCAGGAGAATCACTTGAACCCTGGAGGCAGAAGTTGCAGTGAGCCAAGATTATACCACTGCATTCTAGCCTGGGCCATAGAGTGAGACTGCACCTTAAAAGAAAAGAGGAGAGCTGTGGTGGCCCTCGCGCAGGAAATGAGGCAGTTGTGTGGCCACCCTGTAAAAGGAAAACACTTCCAAACTACTCCAAGGCGACTCAAGGTGGAGGTGTCAAAATTAGAGGGAAAGGCTTCCAGCACAGAGGAAGGACGTGAAATAACTTTCTAATCAAAGCAAGACCATGCAAAGCTTCTGCAACTGCAAGACATTTTTCTTTGCTTCTTCTTCTTCTTTTTTATTTTTTTTGAGGAGGGGAAACAAGGTCTCACTCTGACACCTAAGCTGGAGTACAGTGGCATAATCACAGCTCACTACAGCCTCAACCACCCAGCCTCAAGCAATCCTCCAGCTCAGCCTTCCAAGCAGCTGGGACCACAGGTATATGCCATTATACCTAATTTTTATATTTCTTATAGAGTCAGGATCTTGCCACATTGCCCAGGCTGGTCTCGAACTCCTGAGCTCAAGTGACCCACCCGCCTTGGCCTCCCAAAGTGCTGAGATTACAGACGTAAGCCACCACACCCGGCCACATTTTTCCAAAAGACAAATGGACTAACCTCATATTAATCATGGGACCATGAAAATAGGGCAGCCAGCAAGACTTGAGCCAAATATGCAGACTCTACTTCATAAATGAAAACCTCCAAAAAGCCTAAATTTAGTATCTTTCATGTTCATGCAAAGGACAAGCTTCCTCCATTGAAAGGAAAAGAAGGGAGAGGATTTACTACAGGTGGCCAGAGCTTTTCCCTGGAATGGCCGAAAAGGCTTCTCTGTCCCCAGAGAACTTTGGTTTGGGCTCTAGGGGACCATATGTAATACTTTCTAGGTCCCTGTGAGCACAGCCCTAATGTACTGGAGTTGGGAGGTCAGATATGGTCTACACTCTCAGGCAAAACTGAAGTTTGAACTCACCCCAACTCAACCGAAAGAAGACTGCAGGAGAGTTAGAGCTCAAGGAGTCACTGTGAAGCAGCTTAAGTGAACTTCACACAGGACACAGTACGTTTTCTTGTTCTAAGTAAATAACCTAACAGTTTCCAGTTTCACAAGTTTAAAAACAGCTAAAAATACGCATACTTATATTTTCTAGCTTTTGCAGATGATACTGAGGCAGGTTAAGAGGGAATATGCTAACCACCAAAGCCATCATTTTCATGACTAGGTGGACAGGGAGAAACTGAGGCTCGTATTGCCCTGTGCTGCACAGTAGATAGCTCCTCTCCTGAGGAAGGGCTGCTGGCAGGGAGGGGCCAATGATCCAGGCCCAGTTAGCCAGACCCGCCTCGTACACAGCCGGTTGGTGTCATTGAAAAAGGCCATGTCTTCTCACCTCAGCTGCTGGTATGTTAGTCTGGGGCTGCCTGCCTCATGGAAAGTGAGAGAGGAAGAGAGAGATAGAACCCTGACAACCTGGGCTGGGTGCAGTGGCTCACGCCTGTAATCCCAGCACTTCAGGAAGCCGAGAAGGATGGATCACTTGAGGTCAGGAGTTTGAGACCAGCTTGGCCAACATGGAGAAACCCCATCTCTACTACAAATACAAAAATTAGCCGGGCACAGTTGCACATGCCTGTAATTCAGCTACTCAGGAGACCGAGGCAGAAGAATCACTTGAACCTAGGAGGTGGAGGTTTCATTAAGCCAAGATGACACCACTGTTGCCTGGACAACAGAGCAAGACTCTGTCTCAAAAAAAAAAAAAAAAAAAAAAAAGAAAGAAAAGAAAAGAATCCTTGACAACCTGATACCAACCCCTAGATCCAGCTGTTCCTGTATCCCATGTTCTTCTACACTTCCCAGTTACATGAGCCAATAAGTTTCCTTTTTGTTTATAACTAGTTTGACTTGGGTGTCTGTTATCCAACTTAACTTAAATAAGCCTGCCTACAAATTCCAGCCAAAGCACTCATCTTCCAACAAGCCTCTTTAAAGACCCTGTCAGTGCTGCTTTTGGACACAAAACTCCCTGCTTCATTTGACCACTGACTACCAGAGAATGCAAACTCTTGGACAACATAAGCACAGCAAGTATTTTATCCTCAGTCCCTCCCTGCCTCTGACTGTCAGCCTTGATCTGATCTGCAGCCTTCAAACCCAATGCCAATCCCGTCCAAACTTCCCCTGCCTCCACCAACATTACCATTGTCTCCCTTCTTCATCTTTGTCAAAGTATCTCACAAGGGAAAGAAAAGTGACCTCTGATTCAAAAATGAATAACTGCCATGAATGTTGAGAGCCACAGCAAAGGAAACCACGCCTGCTTTGATAAATACCATGCAGCTGCCACTTGGTGATGACAGTCTCACCCTGGTGGAGCATTCTAGAGTTCGATGTTTACAGAAAAATGGCAGGCAGGTGCCAATGCTGGAACATCAGGCCAAATCCCAGGTTTCCCCAGCCTTCACTCATCCTCATGTACAAAGTAGAGGCCCTGCAGTTGCTTCCCAAGACTCAGTTTCCTCATAGGTAAGCTGGAAAACATTTAGTATTAATGATCACCAGAGCTGTGTCAAAGGAGAATCATCTCAAACATGGCTGAGCCCCAACAAGGATGAACAGCACTCAGGAGAAGAATTCTAGACGGATCTTTGGGTAACAGGAACCCTGAAAACAGCAGTGATCCAGTAGGTGACATGAAGGGTGTGCCCCTCGCCTTCTTGGACTGGTGCTCGGCATTCCACTTGCATGATCTCATTTAATCCCCATAGCACGCCTATGCGGTGGGAAGTAATTATCATCTCCGCTTTGCAGAGGAGGCTCCTGAGGCCTGGAGAGAATGTGGGTTTGTCCACAGTCGCTCAGTAGTGCAGCCACAGTGACCCTGAAGTCAGGCCCAGTGTCTGGCCTCTGTGACCAGGCCCTCCCAGGGATGTGAAAGAACTCGGCAATTGCTCCTAATATCCCTTTTACCATCTCAACGACGTGGGCAATCAGGACTGCCTTGCTTCCTGCTGGGGTTCCTGAGTGCTTCAGTGGGCATGACTTTGAGAAACAGAAAGCTCTATTAAAATCTTGGGTATTATTACTTTCACGGCAATGTAGTCAGAGGTGATGTTGATAGTGGTGTCCTGTCTGTCTTACTCATCTCACTCTCAGAGGATGCTAATCACATGGGTGGGAAATTTCATTAAACCGCTGTCTCTCAGAAGTAGATGTTCATCCCAGGCTAGCTTGGCATTCAGTCCCTTCTCCCCAGCTTGCCTGCAGAGTCTTGGTAGGCAGTACAGGCCGGTGCTCCAGAGGTACTGGGGATGCAAGGTCATGAGGTTACTTCTCTTCCAGCATTCACTATCCATGCACCCTCTAAGCCTTGCTTTCTTATCTGTGAACCTTGTCATCTGAGGAAGGGCTGCTGGCAGGGAAGGGCCAGAGACCCAGGCCCAGTTAGCCAGACCCTCGCCAGTACAGTCTGGTGATGCCATTGAAAAAGGCCATGTCTTCTCATCTTGTCACTGGCCTGTGATCCTGGGGCTGCTTGCCTCATGGTAAGTGAGAGAGGGAGAAGGAGAGAGAAATTTGGCAACCGGGCTGAGCTAGGTTATAACAATACCTACCGGGAACTGGGAACCATAATAATACCTACTATGATTTTGTTTGTTTGTTTGTTTTTTGAGACAGAGTCTCACTCTGTCACCAGGCTGGAGGGCAGTGGTGTGATCTTGGCTCACTGCAACCTCCACCTCCTGGGTTCAAGCAATTAATTCTCCTGCCTCAGCCTCCTGAGTAGCTGGGACTACAGGCACACCCCACAGCACCCAAATAATTTTTGTATTTTTAGTAGAGACGGGGGTTTCACCATGTTGGCCAGGATGGTCTGGATCTCTTGACCTCATGATCCTCCCACCTTGGCCTCCCAAAGCATGGAGATTAAAGGTGTGAGCCACCGCACCCAGCCTACTGTGGGTTTTTTAGGAGGTGGGAAGTTTGTCTTTTACTTTTTTTTGAAACTACAAAATACTTTAGACATCCAAAATGGAAGTGATAATATATACCCCACCAGCAGCTTAAGAGAGAAAATATAACTGATGCACTCCTGCCCCAGTCCCATTCCTCTCCTCTCCTTGCCAGGGGTAACCATTCCCCCAAGTTTCACGTAGATTAAGACTTGGAAAACTTTCTGGAAAGGGCCAGATGGTAAATAGCTGCACCTTTGCAGGCCACACGGTCTGTGGCAAGTATTCAACCCTGTCCTTGGAGTACAAAGGCAGCCATAATCGACATGTGAAAGAACAGTGGTGATGTTCCAGCAAATTGTAGTTATGGACACCAAATTTGAATTTCATAAAAGTTTCATGTGTCACAAATGAGTATCCTTCTTTTGATTTTTGTTCAACTATTTAAAACTGTAAAAACCATTCTTAGTTCACAAGCCACACAAAAGCAGGTGGCGGGCTGGACTTGACCATGGGCATAATCTGCCAACCTTGGTATATATCATTCCCATGCATATTTTAATACTGCAATTCCATACGTGTGTCCATATAGAGTATTGTTTAGTGGGTCTTAAATTTTCATATAAACAGTATTATAAGGTACTTTTGCTTCTACAGCTGATCACTCCTTTTTAACATCATATTTGCTGAGATTTATGTGAGTTATTACATGTAACTTCAGTTGATTCATCTTAAGTGCTGTATAGGAACTCACTATATGACTTTACCATGACTTATATGTAGGATCATTTATAGGATTTCACTACATGAATTTGCTGCAACTATTTATCCCTTCTCCTCTTGGTGGACATGCAAGTTGTTCTCTGTTTTACAAACAAGGCTGCAAGGAGCACCTCCCATGTATGCATCAATGTTTCTGTAGGATTGCTCTTCCTAATAGAAGTCCATGGTCACAGGGTGTTTACTGGTCACCTAAAGCCAGGAAGGAAAGGGCTCAACATCATACCCAGCACCTGTGTGTCAGTCACTGACAGGTCCTGTTCCTCTGGAGCCCCTCCAAGCACCAGGCAGAGGAATGAGCATAAGTGCTTAATACACACTTTTCCACCTAATTCAAAAAGACAGGGTGTGGGGGGCAAGGGGAGGGAGAGCATTAGGACAAATACCTAATGCATGTGGGGCTTCAAACCAAAATGACAGGTTGATGGGTGCAGCAAACCACCATGGCGCATGTATACCTATGTAACAAACCTGCACGCTCTGGACATGCATCCCAGAAATTAAAGTAAAATTTTAAAACTAAATAAATAATAAAAATTTAAAAATAAAAAAAAGACTATCATAGAAAAACATCTGTGGGACAAACAATGAGACCTATGAATGATCAAGGAGGGAAAAAGCTAGTCAGATCAAAGTCTCCAAGAATGGCTTTTTTAAAAAGCAACATAGGCCTTGAAGCTGGGAGGGATGGATAGAAAACAAATGCTTCTGATGAAGGCACTGACCTAAGTGGGCTCCAAGGTGGAAATGAACACGTCACGTGCAAGGAACTCCAGGAGACCAAGCTGGCTAGAGCATTTGCAAAGTTCTTTTGGCAGGCATTGAATGCCGGGCAGAGGACATGCTGCTTGGCTTGCTGGTCAGTGCGAGCCCAGGAAAGGCCAGCCTAGGATGGCCAGGGCTACCCACTGGGGATGTTAACTCAGCTGGTCCTGTGGGGTGGAATCTTGGGAGCAGAGTCTGAAGTCACAGACACCATGAAAATGGTATGTTGCTGTTGTGGTTCTTCCAAGGCTGAGCCCAGCCTAGTAGAGCTTGGCCTTTTTTACACCATACCTTTAAACCAGTTTAGCATTTGTCACTCAGGCAGAGGGGGACATGCTATTATTCCTCCAGCTGAGACTGTGGAGACTCACCCTTCCCACTGTACACATAAGACAAACAATTACTGCTCTTAAGGAAGAAAATTATGTTTGACATGAAATCAGAGCAAAAGAAAGAACAAAGAAAATCAACAGCATCTCTCCATTCTTTCATTCAACATATACATATTTATTAATCCCCTTTTGTGTGTGCCAGGTACAGCAGGGCCACAGGAATTTGTAAAACACGGCATACACCATCCAGCCGACGGGTTGAGAGGGCCACGGTTGTTTTCCAATAGTAATACAAAGCAGCATAGGGTAAGTGCCAGAACTAATCTTTCGAACAATTAGCTTAACAAAAATTCAAGGGAATAAAGAAAGGCTAAGGAAAGCCTGGAAGAAGCATTTCCAGTTGGATTTTTGAAGGACTTAGAGGCAGAGAGGGAACAGGAGGGAACCTCAAACAGACTGGGAAGAGCAGATACACGGCAGTGAAAATGAGCAAGACATATTTGGGCAGAGTGAGACCCAGCACGGCAGGCTCCTACACGCACTGTAACTCAGCAGCACCCAGTGCTCCTGATTTGGAGACGCGAGCTGCCCCACACATCAATATTTTCTCTTCCCCCAGTGTCCTGGTGATGTATCCTGTCCCCATCTCCCTCCTCTTCTTCCCAGACTCCTGTGGAGCCAGGCACCCTGGGTATGTTGGCTCTGTGGCTTGCTGGCCTTGCTACCTCGAGCACATTTTGTAACCACTCTGAAATTTCATTTATTTGATGGGTAAATGGAGTTGATCATGCCTCCACTCACCCATCTGTTGTAAATATTGAAGGGATCACCTACCTTGAGTCACTCTGTAAGCAGAAAAGGGTCCTTCGTGCAGATCTGCGCCACCATCATGTCTGCTGTGAAGTTTCTATATAAACATCTGGAGTACAGCTGGATGCAAAATCTGAAAAGATACCATCAAGCCATAAGCAAGAACATTTCATTTAAAATGGAAGTTCCAAGGCTGGGCACAGTGTCTCATGCGTATAATCCCAGCACTTTGGGAGGCCGAGGTGGGCAGATCACCTGAGGTCAGGAGTTCAAGACCAACCTGACCAACATGGAGAAACCCTGTCTCTAATAAAAATACAAAATAAGCCAGGCGTGGTGGTGCGTGCCTGTAATCCTAGCTAATTGGGAGGCTGAAACAGGAGAATCACTTGAACCCAGGAAGCAGAGGTTGTGGTGAGCTGAGATTGCGCCATTGCAGTCCATCCTAGGCAACAAGAGCAAGACTCCATCTCAATAAATAAATAAATAGCCGGGCGCGGTGGCTCAAGCCTGTAATCCCAGCACTTTGGGAGGCCAAGGCGGGTGGATCACGAGGTCGAGAGATCGAGACCATCCTGGTCAACATGGTGAAACTCCGTCTCTACTAAAAGTGCAAAAAATTAGCTGGGCATGGTGGCACGTGCCTGTAATCCCAGCTACTCAGGAGGCTGAGGCAGGAGAATTGCCTGAGCCCAGGAGGCGGAGGTTGCGGTGAGCCGAGATCGCGCCATTGCACTCCAGCCTGGGTAACAGGAGCGAAACTCCGTCTCAAAAATAAATAAATAAATAAATAAATATATAAATATAAAATGGAAGTTCCAGCCACGGGTACTCTGTCTTCTGTGATCCTGGCCCTCATCACCACTTCTCCCCCATTGCTGTGCAGACAGAAAGACTAGATAGGACTGATGGATGGGCATCCAGAGAGTTGGTGGCAATTGTTAAGGTTATGTCCAGAACTACTGCCATGCTGCTCTGGGTTTGAGGCAGGACAACTTCTCTCTCTGGGTTAAATGTGAATGGCTCAGAAATACACGCTAAAAGTTCTCTCCAGGACCTTTCCCAGGTTGGGGCTAGAATCTTGGATGACAGTATCTTCAAAATGGAATTTCCACACCCCAAGTGGTGCACATGATGAAACCCTGGGGTGTGAGGAAAAAATATTAGAGCTTCTACCTTCAGTTTTCTAATATATAATTACATTTGTTTTCTGCCGCCACCAGAATACATTACCACAAACTTAGCAACTTAAAACAGTCCAAACCTATTATCTCGGTTTCCGTAGGTCAGTTGAACTCAATGGGATCCTCTGTTTAGCGTCTCAAAAGCCAAAATCAGGGTATCTGCAAGGCCATACTTCCTCCTAAAGGTTCTGGGGAGTAGTGTTTTTCCAGCTTGTCCAGGTTGCTGGCTGAATTCAGTTTCTTGGCGGCTGGAGTTCTGTTGTCTTTTCCTCGTGGCTGGCGGTCTTTGTTCCCAGAGGTTTCCTGTGTCCCTTCTCATGCTTTCCAGGTGGGCTCCCCAGAAACAGTAGATTGGGTCTTTCTCATGCTTCAGATCTCTCCGATGACCTCTTTTGTCACATCTCTTTGACTCTGGCCAGAGAAAGTTCTCTGCATTTGAAGTCTCATGGGATTAGCTTAGACACCTGGACAGTCCAGAGTACTTTCTCTAATTTAAGGTCCTTAACCTGAATCATGTCTGCAAAGTCCCTTTTGCCATAGAAGGTGACATGTTCAGTTTCCAGGGATTAGAGCATGGTCACCTTTGGGAGACATTCTGTCTACCACAATCCTCAAGGAAAAGGCTTTACACTCAGTGACCGCTGCTATGGGACACAGGGTCAAGGTCACACGTGATATCTGAGATGTCTTGAAGGAAAGGTCGGAATCTCCAACAAGGAGCAGTTGACATTGACACCCTCACTTGCTAGTTTGCTTTTAGCGCATGGTGACAGATTAAAATCTGTGCCTTCACAATCACCAGGATTCAGAAATGAGAGTCCAGTTCCCTTCTTTCATTTGGATTTATATGTCTTACATATCTTTCTCAGCTATAATCACCCAAGTATTGAAAATCAGACCCAGGCTTTTGACTGACTGTGACACAAAGCATTATAACAAGATTTTTTTTTTTTTTTTTTTTATGGAGTCTGGCTCTGTCGCTAGGCTGAGTATAATGGCACTATCTTGGCTCACTGTAACCTCTGCCTCCTGGGTTCAAGCGATTCTCCTAACTCAGTCTCCTGAGTAGCTGGGACTACAGGCACATGCCACCACTTCCAGCTCATTTTTGTATTTTTAATAGAAATGGAGTTTCACCATGTTGGCCAGGATGGTCTCAATCTTTTGACCTAGTGATCCGCCCACCTTGGCCTCTCAAAGTGCTGGGATTACAGGCGTGAGCCACCATGCCTGGCCTATACCAAGATTTGTAAAAATAATTATACCTATCCAATCCCACTGTTCTCACTAGAAATTTGATTAATAATATATTTTAATGAGAACAAAAAGCATTCCACACAGTTAATAAATAAAATCAATATTTTTAAATATTTATTTCATCTGTATCAAATTTTAAGTTTGTGTTTAGATATATGTTTTTAAAATTACAGAACATATTAGTACAAAAGTATTGAACATAAGTCATAATAAATATGTATGTGTTAGATGTGCATTCTCAAAAATGTTCTTATTAATAAAGTTGCTCAAGTAAGTTTTGGAAGATAAAGCTTTGGGTCACAAGACAGACATTGTGCTGGGGTAAACACAAATTTTCTGGAGATATTTTAAAACTTCCTCAAACTTCCTAAATATGCTCTGTTTCAAAATATTTGGTTCTCGGGTTGTGATTGATTTTTCAGGCAATTTAGAGAATTTCTTTTCCAAGTAGCTGCTTCCTTACACCCACTTGTTTTAGCTGAAGAACATTAAGAAAATAAAATGTAGTTCTCTTTCAGGTACCGTTTCCTGAGGTGCAAAATGAGAGATGGGGTCTGGGCCTCCTGGTTTCTTGTGTTTGGGTCCAGCAGGAGTTGAGAGCCTCTGAATGGCTGTGCTGGGGGGTTTCCTGTGCAAGACTTTACACATTTGCAGTCCCATCAGTCCAGCACCTATGGGACAGGAAGCCAACAAGGTTTGTGGAGCCAGATAGCCAAATAAAAAAGAATCACCTCTTACTTTCCTGAAGTTAATTAATGCTGAGTGGAGCTGGCCAAGTACAAAAACTGATCAGGCTTTCTCTGGGCAAAGACTCCACATTTTACCCATAAAGCCAAATAAGCCTGACCCTGGGACCCCCACAAATGCAGGTCAGGCCTAGCTGGGAGGTACAGAGGAACTAACACTTTTCCCTTCACACTCCTTCTGGTGTTTCCCTTCTGGGTTTTATTTTTATTCATTTTTCCAGTTTATAAAACACACTCACCGATGGGCCCTTGGGGCACATGTGGAAAAGCTTAAAAGATGCAAGTACAAAAACAGACTGACTTAGAGTCGAGAACCAAAACCCTAAGAACTCTCCATCTCACCCCCACCCACTATTCCTGCCCTAGTGACATTACAGGCCTTCCTCTCCCATATTTCCTAAAAGGGCCATAAAGTTCGGCTTTTTCCAAAGGAAAGGGAGGTAGGTGTCAGAACCACTCTCTTAATATCTTGATCTCGGAGCCTGGTGCTGTAGCCTGAGGTAGTTTAGCAAAGGGGTTTCCTCAGCAATGGGCAGTGAGACCTCTGCTACCAGGCTCTGGACAGTCTCCAGAACATCCAGGCCACTCCCAAGAATCCAGGATCCGGACCTGGTACACACATATCAGGAGCTCGCATTGCCCATCTCAGGAAGGGAAATAAAGACTACAGTCTCTGAAGGCCTAAACAAGACTTTCATTGGTCCCACCTTCCCTCTCTTTTAAAAAGCATGCTTTTGAAATTATTTTAATCTGCTCCATTAAACCACTGACTGATCATCTGATGAATGGGAAAGAAAAACCAAGGAGGCCAGATGCCATTCCAGCATGGAAAAGCAGTGCCACGCTCTCAGTCCTTCTTTTATTAAATACATGTTTACTGAACACCTACTATATGCCATGGGCTAGAGCTACATCTGAAGACAGAACAGACTTGCCCCTGCTCCTGTGGCTCTTAGAGTTAGTGGGGAAGATACATTAACCAAATAACTAAGTAATTTCATGTGGGCCTCGTGCACTTTAGGGGAGACTGAGACAGTCAGGGTGGGGGACAAGGAAGGCTTTCTGAGGGTATGCATTCAAGCTGGAACCTGAAGGACACACAGAGTTAACCAGGTGAACAGCAAAGGAAGAGCTTTTGAGGCAGGCACTCTGGAGGAGGCTGAAGGATTCAGAGACCACCACAGGCAAACAGCAAGAGGCACTGTCACCAGGCCTGGCAGGCCACACCTGCAGGGTGCAGCTTTGTCCCAGGTGCAATGAGCAGACTGACGTCATCTAGTCATGTTTTTTTAAAAATCCCTCCCGGGGCTGGACACAGTGGCTCATGCCTGTAATCCTAACACTGTGGGAGGCAGAGATGGGCAGATAGACTGAACTCAGGAGTTTGAGACCACCCTAGGCAACATGGTAAAACCCTGTCTCTACTAAAATGCAAACAAATAACTGGGTGTGCTGGTGCACACCTATAGTCTCACCTACTCAGGAGGCTGAGGCACAAGAATTGCTTGAACGTGGGAGGCAGAGGTTGCAGTGTGAGCCGAGATCATGCCATTGCACTCCAGCTTGGGTGAAAGAGCAAGACTCTGTCTCAAGAAAAAAAAAAAAAAAAAAAAAAAAAAAACCCTCAAACCTCTCCCTAGAACTCCTGTTGTTCCTGGAGCTCTGAGAAATGTGGTTTGAAAAGCACCGACCTGAGGAATCAGGGTCATGGTCTTCATTTCCATCAGTGCTTGACTTTTGTGATCACAGGAGTTGCCGTCGGATGGTTTGCTGAGAATATTGCTGTGGCAGACAAGAAAGAGAATGTGAGGAAAAACAGACACAGTTCTGGAGTGCCATGAATTAGACAAAACACACTCAGCAAAGTAGCAAATCCCCACATTGGGTAACCAGGAAGCAGATGAGAGTGGACTTCCGGTGAGCCCTGCTCTTCCTGAGGGGTGCTGCAGGCACCCGCGGCCACTGCTCACTTAGGACTCCCTTGGCCAGTCTCTGCCTTCTGCCAGGCCAGCCAGACTCCTCAACGACCACCAAGAAGAATATAAGGCTGTCCTATTGCTTCTCAATTAAGTGATGAAGCATAACAACTGTCAGGACTCTCTTTTAAACGATTTGTCCTGAGGTCTGTGAACACGTTCTTCCCGAGGCAAAGGAAAACAAAACAAACCAAACCATCATGCACAGCTTTGGCACACCTGTCTCAAAGTGTCCCTGAGGACCAGGATCTTTGACTCCCCCTGCCCAGAGGAAGCTTCCAGAAGAACACTGTTCTCCAGTGGCTGTTATGCTGTGGTATTTTTCACAGGAAAGGGAAGTGGGGTCTCTGTGAGAATCAGCCACCTGCCCCATGTTCTCCCAAAGTTGACATAATGCCTGGACTATATTCTGCTCCGGCTCTCTTCACAGACCCTGAGCGGGGAGAGGGGCAGTGCTCTGTGATTCATTCATCCTGCTTCCACCCTTCATCTAGCGCATGAATAAATGAAAGAGAAGGTGTACTCAGCTGAAAGGAAAATAAAGACGAAGGGAATAAGAGACACCCCCCTGGCCAAAACATGAAAAAATAGGCAATTTTTTCAAAAAGCCATCGCATAGGTTAAAATCGCCCCAGGGAATGTTTAACTTGCTCCTTGGTCATTTATTTGAGCTTTAGACCACTCTTGGGCTGTGGTGCTTAATGGAAAGAGTATTTACCTTAGCAACCGCAGCAAACCAGGGATCCAGCAGGCATGCTGGGAGGACACAAAATACCTTCACAAAGGAGGCCATCAGCTAAGAAAATGTCAGACTTCACATTTGGGGATGCCATCAAGGGATCTTTTAAAAATATTTTTCTGTTAATGATGACTGAGGGTGGAGAAAGAGGAGGAGAAGAAAAAGGCACACTAGAGTTTTCCTTCTATTTTTCACCACTGCCCCTGCTTTTCCCTGCTCCCCCTCCTCTGTTGAATGGTACACAAGCAGGTAAGGCAGACTGGGTAGGAAAGGATCACTTGGGAAAAGGTGTTTGGAAAGCAATGTCTTTCTTCCTGCCATCTTGTTGTCAACAGTCACCAGTATGCACACAGGAAGGTCATTTTCCCCACAAGCCAAAAAGTAAAAGGTGTCCACATGTATGCTCTTGCCACTCCCCATACCCAGTCTTCTGCTTCCCACACTTCAATGTATAACACTGGCAGGGCGTGGTGGCTCATGCCTGTAATCCCAGCACTTTGGGAGGCTGAAGCGAGCAGATCACTTGAAGTCAGGAGTTCAAGACCAGCCTGGCTGACGTGGTGAAACCCCGTCTCTACTAAAAACACAAAAATTAGTTGGGCGTGGTGGCTTGTGCCTGTAATCCCAGCTACTCAGGAGGCGGAGGCAGGAGAATTGTTTGAACCTGGGAGGCGGAGGTTGCAGTGAGCCAAGATCACATCATTACACTCCAGCCTGGGAGACAAGGTGAAACTCTATTGCAAAAAAAAGAAAAAAAAAAGCATAACATTTCACTTGCCTGTGTCTAAATCAGCCCTATGGCATGCACACGTTTTCAGGAGCACAGTAAGAATTCAGTTGGACCAGATGATACAGTGATAGTCAGCCTGAATGTTAAGGCTCAGAACACCAAAAAAGAAGCAATGGGCATTTGTACTTTCCAAAACGTTCCAGCAAGTTCTCAACCTGGTGACTTAGCAGAAACCCCAAGGCAGAGCTCCTCCAGCTTTTCATGGGGAGGCTTCCTCATCAATGGGGCAGCTGCCATCTGGGAATCTTACTGCAAGCTACAGGAATCCAGATCAAGCCAGGGCCTCACACCTGCCCTGCTCCACACGTACACACATCACCTGAGGCATCACCATCTCAAACATGACTGTTCACCCTCAAAGCTGAAAAAGCAGTCTTTAGTGCTGGCAACAGAATAGACGTCTGACCTTTTAGGAC
Source organism: Saimiri boliviensis (assembly GCF_048565385.1). Lineage (NCBI taxonomy): Eukaryota > Metazoa > Chordata > Mammalia > Primates > Cebidae > Saimiri > Saimiri boliviensis. Next base: position 77,569,353 of record NC_133449.1, on the reverse strand, counting down.
TGAATTAGCAAAGGCAGACTCTATACTTGTTAGCACAGGCTAAGGTGCAGTAACAAATGGACCCAAATGCAGTGACCAAACACCACGGAAGTTTATTTCTTGTTTGTGTAACATCTTGGGCAGTGCTCCAGTCTGGGGGCAACTCCCTCCACCCAGTCTTTCAAGGCACCACGCTCCTTCTGTCATGAGGCTCTGCCATGCACAGAAGCTTCACTCCCTAGGGTTGGTGAAAGACAAAAAGGATATAGAAGAGTGTTGGCCTGGAAGAGGTACATGCCACCTCCGCATATATTCCCCTGGGAAAGAACTGTTGTGTCTCTGTTCAGATGTAAGAAAGGGGCTGGGCAGCTCCTCTCCAGCGGCAACTCTATATGGAAAGGAGATGGCTACCCCTTCCACAGTAACTCTGAATTCATGTACTCCTATGCTCCCAGAAAAAAACCTTGGTTTACACGTGATGAATAAGATAGAAACTACGTTCATTTCACTTTACTTCTTTCTATTTAAGGTTGGGGGCCAGGCGTGTGGGCTCATGTCTGTAATCCCAGTGCTTTGGAAGGCTGAAGCAAGCAGATCACTTGAGGTCTGAGATCGAGACCAGTCTGGCCAACATGGTGAAACCCCAACTCTACTAAAAATACAAAACATAGCTAAGCATGGTGGCAGGTGCCTGTAATACCAGCTACTGGGGAGACTGAAACAGGAGAATCACTTGAACCCAGGAGGCAGCAGTTGTAGTGAGCAGATATTTCACTGTTGACATTTTGGGCAGGAGAATTCTTTGTTGTGGGGGTCTGTCCTACACACTCCAGCCTGGGCAGCAGAGAAAGACTCTATCTCCAAAAAAAAAAAAAAAATGTTGTGGAGACGATCAAAGAAGTAGCAGCCCAGGTAGAAGTCACTTACCTCCCTTTTATTCGATTTGACTGGTTGGTGCATGAGTGGTGTCTCAGCAACCCACTCCACCCTACCCCAGGCTTAACTAAGTGTGAAGATCTTCATTGGTTCCAATGTCAGAAAAAGGATGAAGTCCAAATGCGTCAGAGTCTTGTTCATTCTGTTCCCGGCCTGCTTTATTGGTTTCTTCTCCTGTCTCCTCTTCCTATCATCATCAGCCTACACACCAGCCGCAACCAGCTCTCCCTACCCATGCCCGCCGTGCTCTTTAATGCCTTCACACCTGTGCACACTGTTCCTTCAGCATAAAACGCCCTTTCCCCTCTGCTGTGCCTGGCAAACTTCCACGCACTGTTCAAGATGCAGCTCAAGCATACCCTTGCTCCCTGCCCTTAGTCCCATAATCCTTTGAGCATGCATCCATTAAAGCACATAGCTTACTTTGTGTCTGGTGTGCCTGTCTCCAACTAGACCAGCAGTTCTCAACCAGAGGCAATTTTACCGCACACCCCCAGGGACATTTGGCAATGTCTAGAGACATTTTTGGTTGTCACAACTGGGAGGTGGGGGTGATACTGGCGTCTAGTGGGTAGAGGCCAGGGATGCTACTAAACATCCCATAATGCACAGGACAGACCCCCACAACAAAGAGTTCTCCTGCGCAAAATGTCAACAGTGCAGAGATTAAGAACCTCTAAGCCATGCCTGTAATCCCAGCACTTTGGGAAGCAGAGGCGGGTGGATCACGAGGTCAAGAGATCGAGATCATCCTGGTCAACATGGTGAAACCCTGTCTCTACTAAAAATACAAAAAAATTATCTGGGCATGGTGGCGCGTGCCTGTAATCCCAGCTACTCAAGAGGCTGAGGCAGGAGAATTGCCTGAACCCAGGAGGCAGAGGTTGCGGTGAGCCAAGATCGCACCATTGCACTCCAGCCTGGGTAACAAGAGCAAAACTCCGTCTCAAAAAAAAAAAAAAGAACCTCTGAATTAGACAGTTGAGCAAGTGAGCAGTGAGTTTCTCAGAGCAAGGACATTCCATTTCTTTGGAATTACCCTAGCAATGTCACAGTGCTGTACAATGTATATAGTAGGCTCTCTATGAATGTTAAATGGAAAGATGGATAGATAGATAACAGATAGTAAATGAGAGATAGATAGGTAATAGTTAATAGATGAGAGATAGATAGATAACAGATAGATAACACATAGATAGATAAATAGATAGATAGATAAATCAGCATTAGAGCAGGCCACATAGACTGAAGAACTGTGAAGCCAAGCTTATCTCCTGAGTTGTCTTTGGCATGAAAAGATGCAGAATCTCCAAATTTAAGCTTCCATGGCCAGAGAACAACTGGTTAAACTGCAGGAGCTGCCGAAGAGAGACCCCAGGAGAGCAAGAGGACTCTTCTTGGAGCTTACCACTAAATTCAGCAGTTCATTAAATACATTAGACACAATTTCAATACAGAGCTGCTAGTATCTTTCCTTTTTTTTTTTTTTTGCAACTCGTATTCTGCTAATTGATTTGTATAATATAAATTATGTTTATCAATGTAAATAATTTGCATCCTGAGCTTGTTTGTTTTACTTTATGCATCTTCACACACTTTAGTCCCTGGGAACCTTGAGGACCAAAGTGTTACAAAAACTGGTGAAAAAGTGTGTTTTCAGGAATAATGTATTTTTTAAACCAGGCTATTTTTTTGGTTTTTTTTTTTTGAGACAGAGTTTCGCTCTTGTGGCCTAGGCTTAAGTGCAATGGCATGATCTCGGCTCACTGCAACTTCTGCCTCCCCATTCAAGAGGTTCTCCTGCCTCAGCCTCCTAAGTAACTGGGATTACAGGCATGTGCTACTAGAGCTGGCTAATTTTGCATTTTTAGTTGAGATGGGATTTCTCCATGTTTGTTAGACCGGTCTCAAACTCCCAACCTCAGGTGATCCGTCCACCCCGGCCTCCCAACATGCTGGGATTACAGGCGTGAGCCACCACACCCGGCAACCAGGCTTATTTAACTGTGGTTTGCTTGCTGCTACTGAGGCAAGAGATAGATGATAATTAGGCCCAATCTGACATCACTCACCAGTCATGCCCCATCCCAGCTCCTGCAGAACTTCCAGTTAGAAAAGCAGCAACCACAGCACATGCTCCAGGACAGAAGTGATCCCCTCAACTCCCCTCCTCGTCCCCATGGACTCCAACTGTCCCTCTTCCATCACCAAACAGGCTGACGACAACCACAGCTGAACAGGATGTCAAAGGGCAGCCCCTGCCCACTGGTTACTCTGGGACTGTGGCCCAGGGCTCTACAGACAGCGAGCCCACAGGTCTGCAGGGCCCTCTCCCTAAGTGTGCCCCAAACTCTGTCATGCCCAGAGGACTCTGGCGCTTTGTTCAGCTGAGGTCAGAGCAGCCCGATCCCAAGAGCTTTAACTACGCAAACGCTCTGTGCCAAGTGCTGTGCTAGAAGCTGGAGACTTAAAGAGAAATTTTTGAAAAAACAGCTACAGACATGCAGACAAATAATTACAGGCCTGTGTGTCAGGGCAGTGACAGTCATAAGGATGAAGGGCTATGGGAACAGAGAAGCCCAAGCCAGACGCAGGGCCCGGCGCTGGCCATTCCCCTGCAGAGGGGAAAATGATGGCTGGCTAAAGGTGGGGAAGGGGCAGCATCTGACCTACAGTCCCATCTAGGTCCCCAGGCTGAGATTCTCTACAACCCTGATGACAGCCCAGGACCACTCCTCCGCCTTGGACTTCACAGGGAGCCGAGCTTCCCTCTTACAAACCCCACACAATTCCCTTTCTCAGGAGGGGGTTGGGGGTCAATAGCTAAGTCCAGCCTATCAAGAGTGGGGCCCACTGGGGCCTGAGGGTCTCACACAGACTAAACATTTAAAACCCTGAACTCCCACAGATGTCAGTCTGGCTGGACGGCACAGTTGGACACCTCGAAATGCTGTCCACTCCCTGTCTGAGAATAAACAGGACCAGAAAATGTCGGATTTTTTTTTTAAGACTCTGTGTGTGTGTGTGTGTGTGTGTGTGTGTGTGTGTGTGTGTGTGTGAATGAGAGAGAGAGAGAGAGAGAGAGAGAGAGAGAGAGAGAGAGAGATTTCCTTAACTCAGAGGTCAGCAGAGGCTCAGCCCTGCCCAGCTCAGCCCCCACACACCAATCTCTCAGCCCACAGACTTTCCCAGGGCTCTGTCCCCCTCCCCCACACCCTCCCAGATGCTCTCGAGGCCTCTGACCACGGATGCTTCCTTGAAGACTGACCCTCACATCTCTCTGGCCTGCCCCTCCAGGAGTTATTATCCCAATGCTGCTGATTTGTTCAAAATTCATAGGCTGAAGTCTGAGCTACAATGTCCTATTGTGGACAATACCTGAAGCCGTGGCTTGAGTGTCAGCATTACACTGGCGGTTCAGCCCTGGCTAAATGGGTGGCTCAAGGTTTCTATCTGAGACTGAAGAATCTGCCCTTTCGGCCCCCACCGTGGCCCCCTTATTGTTCCAGTAGAGCCAACCCTGGCTCTTAGGAACTTTCCCAGTAAAGACCCCAGTGCCCAGTGAACTACATAGTTTCATTGCATGAGAAACACTTTATTTCCCAAATTTCTCTCAGGTTAGGGGATAGACATCTGATACATATGGAACCAGAGGACCTAGTACACAGGAGCTCTAAACCCATCCCATAAATGTCTATCTGTCCACCCCCCAGTCTTCTCCCTTCCTTTCCCAGCAGACACAGCCTCAGCCCTACCCCAGGCTCTCTGTCTCTGCCTCTGCTTCTCCCAGACCAGGGGATGCCAAACTATGACAGCTCAAGGAGGTTGCGGAGGAGCTTCCGTGAAGTCCCTTCCATGCAGCCCCACCAGAACACCCTCAGTGGGGAGTCTTAATTATGATGAAGGTTGAGTCCGATTTCAAACTTCCTGGAATTCAGAGGGGTTCTGTGTGTATCTTTAATTTAATTACTATTTATTATTTATCATCCCTTCACAACCCGAGAAGCTTCAAACCTTTAAAGTATTAGACATGTACTACTAAGATCTGCAACCCAGAGTGTAACAGATAAATCACTGGCTTCCTTCCTTTAAAAAAAAAAAAAAAAAAAAAAAAATTTTAACATCTTTACCATTTCTGCTTCTCCCTAAAATGTGCTTACCCTGAATTAACCTTACAGAAAAAAAATTCCTTCCCCAGGGAGCAAGAGGAGGGCAGGTATATTGAGAGTCAACTCAAAGCTGACCTTTAACCCTCAGCCTTTTCATCAGAAGATTGACCATATATTAAGCTGAGGGCAGCTGCAGCCGCCCTTGGCCCCTCATCCTTATCATGAATCAGATGCCTCTTCTCCCAGGCTGGCTTCAGTCCAGAAGCTCAGCTTAGCCAGCACAGATACTGTTCCCCATATCCAGGCTACTTCCAGAATCCAGGACACTCCCATTGCCTTCAAAAAGCAGGGCCACCACCAAGAACCCACACAGCCAAGATCAGTAAAGACCAGACCTGGAGGGGAGACTTGCTCTGCTGAGCATCCCTTAGCCCCAAGAACATCCTTCCCATCACTCAATTTGACACCTAAAATCCCTTCTGCAAGTGAGCAAGACTTTTACCCCACAACTGGAGCTGAGGCTACAAAATGCCCCAAAAAGTAACTCACTGCCTTTAGTTCATGTTTCCAAGGACTAATCAGTTCTAGAGTTGGTCTTTGAGGGGCTTTCAAAGAGCATGCCAGAAGGCATGGAAGCAGCAACCTCTGATGGGAAGAACTTGGCATTTGAATTAGACAGACTTGAATTGAAATCCTGGCTTCATCCCATACTGGCTGTGTGATCTTGGCTGAGTTACTTAACTTCTCTGAAGGTCAGTTTCTTCATGTGTAAAACAGTTAAATCATTGGGTTGTCATAAAAAGCAATGATGATGCCATAAATAAAGTGCCTGACATATAGATGGTCAACTTGCTTCTGTCTCTTGCCCAGGGGAAACGCTTTAAAAAAAAAAAAAAAAAAGAGAGAGAAAAACAAATAAACAAAATGAGACTTCACTTGTTTCACCATTGAGTCCAAAATCAGTACTAACTCCTCGGAGATATAAATAGAAATTCATAAGTAAAATAACCTTAAAAACTGGGGAAGCCACATATTCTTAGGAGGTTTGCATGACAGTATACTTTTAATCTATATTCTGTACCATGAGTAGGGTAAATTTTTCCTATAAAGAGCCAGATAGTAAATACTTTTGGCTTTGAGGGCCAGTCTCAGTCATGACTACTCAACTCTGCCATTGAAAGCAGCCATAGCCTTAGATAGCATAGATGCATAAAAAACCAGGCATGGCTATGCTCCAACAAAACATTTTCTACAAAAGCAGGCAGTAGTCTGGATTTGGCCCCCGGGCTGCAGTTTGCCAACTCCTGTTCTATACCAACCTGTCCCAACAAGTTTCATAACTTTTGAGCATCATGGGGCTATCTCTGAAGCTCTTGCCATATTTCACACTGAAGTCTGGAGGAGCACTGAACGCTTGGGCATGTCCAGCAGTTTATCATTCTCTGGACTAACACTGGGGTGGGCGACTCAACCTCTGTTAGGTCTTCAATGATGATTGCTCATAGTTGGGGAAATATGCTGTGTCCCAACCTAGGCCATCTGGCCATGTGAAGTTTGGCTTAGCTTCTCCAAGGAGGACTCAAGGCTAAAGGGGTAGGCAATATGCAGAACACTTTGTCTCCTTCATATCTATTATCTCAACACATTTCAAAACAAAGCCATAGAAACAGTAGATACCATTACCCCACTTTACAGACCTAACAGCTGAGGTGACAGGGAGGAGACCGAACAGCCAAGATTTTATGGTTGGCTAATTAGTGACATGAGAAATAAAACACAGTTCTTGCTCTTTCTGCCATATCACAGCATCTCCCCTGCCCAGTTTGTCCTGCCTTTTCCTTGATTTTAGAACGTGTGAAGTGGCAGCCAGGGGCAGTGGCTTACACCAGCAATCCCAGCACTTTGGGAGGCTAAGGCGGGTGGATCTCGAGGTCAAGAGATTGAGACCATCCTGGACAACACAGTGAAACCTTGTCTTTACTAAAAATACAAAAATTAGCCAGGTGTGCTGGCAGGCATCTGTAATGCCAGCTACTCGGGAGGCTGAGGCAGAAGAATCACTTGAACCTGGGAGGCAGAGGTTGCAGTGAGCTCAGATCATGCCACTGCACTCCAGCCTGGGCAACAGAGTGAGACTCTGTCTCAAAAAAAAAAAAAAAAAAAAAAAAAAAAAAAAAAACACTTGTGAAGTGGCAGTGAGCAGACATCTCCCACACTGAAAGGGACCCAATATTTTAAAGAGTAGGGAAAATACGAAGAAGCTCATGCAGACAGGAATTAATGACTTGCTGTGTTGTGATGTCCCAGACATACTGCAAAGATTATGTCTCATTTCAAAGAGCAACCTCTGTGGCCTGGAAGCTGGTTTAGGGCAGGCAGGGCAGGGCCAAAGCTGCTAGTTTGAGTCATCAGCCCCCAGGCTGGGTCTTTTCTGCACAATGCCACTGTATAATCATCCCAACTTGTTCCTGGCAGTTTGCTTCTTTGTCCAAGCAGGTCATTAAGCAGGTAAAATTGACCTTGATCTATTTAAGAACATCTGTCAAAACGGCAGCTGGTCTAAACAGGGTGTCGAGCATTCGTGCTCATCCTGGAGATACTGCTCAGTATCTGGAAGGATTCCATAATACGCAGAGGAGTGAAGGATTCTGTGGCTTCCTAAAATTAGGGAAATCGTGATTTGGTCAGAAGTATTAGTTGATTGAAGAGTTCAAGCCTCATTTCTGAGCGGGTTCCCTTGCCCTTTGCCAAATGTACATTTTTAAACTCTGCCTTTGCCCGATGCATTTATGTCTAAATTGCCTCTAACTCTTTGAAATAAGGGCTAGATATAAATCTTACCAAATCATGACTAATGTCTATTGAGAGCCAACTCCATGCCAGGCACTCTGCATGCAATAACTCATGCCATGCTTACAATAACCTCACAGTTGAGTTAGTATTGTCTCCATTTTCCAGACGAAGAAGGAAGGATCTCAGAGAAGGCATAGTTTCAAATGGTACTCAGGATCTGAACTCAGGTCTGTGTGTCTCTAAGTCCTGTCTTTGCTACTTGCACTCACTCATAGATGTATCTCTCTTTCATAAATCTCAAATCAAGTTTCTAGGGGCCAGGCAAGGTGGATCACACCTGTAATCCCAGCACTTTGGGAGGCCAAGGGGGGTGGATCACCTGAGGTCGGGAGTTCAAGACCAACCTGACGAACATGGTGAAACCCCATCTCTACTAAAAATACAAAATTAGCTGGGTGTGGTGGCACATGCCCATAACCCCAGCTACGCAGGAGGCTGAGGCACAAGAATCACTTGAACCCAGGAGGCAGAGGCTGTAGTGAGCCAAGATCGCACCATTGCACTCCAGCCTGGGCAACAAGAATGAAATTCTGTCTCAAAAAATAAAAAAATAAAAATAAAGTTTCTAGGCCTCTAAAGCAATGAATGGAAAACTGCTCTCCACTGGAAGCTTATTCTTGTACTCCCTGGTCTTCAAATAACCAGTATCTAAAGGATGAAGATGGAAAGGGACTACGGTATCCACCAGTCTTGCCTCCTTTCCTAAAGCATCCTTGGGGTGTGTCACTGCACCCTCCCGGCCAGGGGCTCCTCCAGATCAGAGGGCCTTCTTCGAGGACCATGGTGATAGGGACAGATATGTACCAGGGCTCAGGTGAAGATCATCAAGCTCTGGTGACCAAAGCCAGAGGTGAACTCTGGGCCGCAGAAATAAAGGTCAGCCGTCAGCCCACGTTCCCTATTCCTACCCCTCACCACAGGGCAGCAGACAGCCTCGAAACTCAGAAGCCATAATCACTGCTCTCTGAAGCCATTTCAAATGTATCTGACCGCCCAGGTTTAATTCATCTCCTTTGAGGTTTCAGGAGATGACCCGACTCTGGGCTGCAGACTCAGGGCTCACCTTCAAGGATGCAGGCACGAAATACGACACCGCTCCCCTCCCTGCCGCCTCCAGTCAATCCCCAAGGCCTCAGACAGCCACAGGACCCCAGGATGGGGATGCAGACAGGCCTGACCAGGCAGAGGAGGGAGAACATGACCCTCCAGGGCTTCTCATGCCACCACATTAAAAAAAAATGTGGAATAGGTCAAATTTCATTCATTTCTTCTGGTTTACAAAAAGCAAGTCTGAGAGTCTGGGCGGGAAGGCAACACAGAGGACGGTCCCTAAGGTACAGAAACCCAGACAGCCCCTGCGCAGGGGGGTGGGGGGACATGCTGTTTGACAAAGGTGTCATGTGATATTAAACATGGTCTCAGACCTGCGAACACTGACCTTCGCCCCTGCCAGCCCCGCCCTTTCTCTCCCCTGCTCCCCCATTTCAAATCTGAAATGCAGATTTGGCCTGAATACAAAATACCTTCCTCCAACCAGAACTGAACGTTTGCACACCCCCACTGCATTGAAATGATACAATGCCGGGGTCAGAGTAACACAAAATACTAGGACCACTAGACATAACACAGACTCTTTATTTCTAAACACCACTATAGCAGTTGGCAGTCCCCAACCCCACCTCCAACTCAAGCCTCAAATGCAGGAGAATTTCCACTTTATCTCCTCAGGCTTCTTGTCCCTTCATTTTCCTTATTCATTCCATGTCCTTGTATTTTATTTTTCCTTTTATTAAATATATATATATATATCAGCACCTTCTCTAGAGCCCTCCTTTTTAAAACAGCACGAGAAGGCACCATAAGGGAGGGTGTGGAAATCTGTTTGCAACTTTCTAGAGTGTAATTCTAAACCACAAGGAAGAATATCCTTCCGCCTGTGCAGCTAAAAAATTGAACAAACCACAACAGCTTTTCTCACTCAGAGGCAGGACACCTCCTCCAGCTGAAAAACTGGATTCTGAAAAGAAGGAATTGTGGGGAAACTAACCAGAAAGAGGATAACTTCTCCAAAACACGCACCTTTGAGTTTGGAGCATCCTGGGGTGTGTATATTTGTGTGTGTGCATTTGAGTGTGTAGACTCGAGTATGCATATCTGTGTGCAAGTAAATGTATGTATGTGTGGATGAGCAAATGTGTATGTGCAGTGTACAAACACATGTGTATGAGAGTGTGTGCATGTGAGTTTATGAGGGTGTCAGCTTATGTGAGCTCCTGTTCATGCGAGTGTGTATGTGTATGTGTCAGTAGTGAGTATATATGTGTGAGTGTCAGTGTGCATGCGTATGAGTTTTTTAATGGAGAAATACAGCATCCGATGAACCAGCTAGACCAAGGGTCTTTTGGCTCCACCTGGAAGCTACCATGTGACCCTTGCTCCTTACCTCAGGGCAAGGTTGAGGCTGAAGTTACCTGGAGGTATGCAATGAACAAGGGCCAGAGAAAAGCAAGGCAGCAAGCCCTCCAGGGAGTCAGCTCTGTGGCTGAAGACACTCTCAACATTTGCAGACTTTGCTGCAGGTCCCAGGAAAGCCTATCACAAGAGGGAGGGACAGCCTATGGCAAGATGGGCAAGCTCCCTTGAATGGAAGGGTGAGGCTCACAGCATAGCTATCTGCTGGTGCATCCACTCAGTTATTACACCTGCCCCAAGCTCCTGGACCTCTTGCAGGAAAAGACCGCACTGCATCGGGGGAAAGATGCCCAGGCATAAGTCTGCTGTAATTCTACATTTGTGGGCCAAGAGACTGATGCATCCAAACTGGATCAAGCCTCCTGAAGACCTCATTCCATCATTACCCAAGTATTTCTCCTATCCCTCCCAGGCCCCAGCACTCTAGCCACCAAATGACAACAGACTTCACAATTAAATTTCCCTTTTTTCCCCATAAATTTATGGTCTTCACTACCCCCTTATATTTTCTAATCTCCTAAACTCATTTAATTATGTCCAGAGTAATTAAACTTGCTATCAGGGGGCATCTGGAAGGAAAGTTAATACATTTTAATTTTACTTATACAGTGAATATTCGATTCCACATACAGTGTGGGGGAAGGCACTTGTACACACACAGTCTTGCAAAATGCACTCCTGGGGATCATGGGTTGCAGGAGGTTGGCAGGGCGGGAGCCAGCAGGATTCACCCAGACATGCTAGGAGTCAGTGAGCACCGTGCGGACACGGCCTCGGGGTGAGAAGGGATTAGTGAGGAGTATCAAAACTGTGCAGAGTAGGGCCTCGGGAATCTCAAACACCCTTTGACCAAACAAAGTCCCCAGGAGTCAAACCAGACAAAAATCTTCCTAAGATTTGAGGATTCACAATTCCTTTCAAAAGCAGACAGAGGTGGGGTAAAAATAATAATAATAATAATAATAATAATAATAATAATAATAATAATAAGGTGTGGCTAGTACCAACCCTCCCTCCCCAGTCAAATTCTGCATGGGGCTTTCTTCTTCCACCTGCCTGGGGAAAAGTGGGCAGGAGCAAACCTCCTCCCAAATTCCCCTTCTGAGAAGGAGTAGGAGGTGGGGTGCTTGTCTGTCACAGGTACACGTTGTGTCTTTGCCTGCATGCACCACGCCATGCCCCGACTGCTTGTAGACAAAAAGAATTAGTCAAATAACTCTCAAGTGACTCCACACTTGACAGGCTGTGTAGCCATTATGTGGGTCCTTTCCCTACTGGCCCCTGATGACTGAAGCCAGCCTCAGCTTTGTCCTCTGTGACATAAGGACTTGAGCAAGAAGCATGCCAAAGCTCCCCTAGCCAGGATGCTCTACCATTGTACACCCCTGGCTTCAGGCCTCCCCAGGAAACTGTACCTCCTGGTGAGAAGAGGTTGTGAGCCAACATCTGCTGGCAGCAGAGCTCCCCAGCAAGGGCCATGAATCCACATGGGGACAGTTAGCATAACTAAAATTTAATCAAATAAATGGCTAAAACTTAATTGTTAAGTGAGATTTTGCCTGTGCCGTCTCACAGACGGCATCCTCCCTAGTCCTACAGCTTACTGCACTACTGGATGCCATCTGAGGGACAGGGTAGGACCGAGGCAGTTCCTGCTCACCTCCCAGTTGGCCCCAGACCATGCAAGCTCATGTCCTGGTGAGGCCACTTGTCACCAAAAGGTCCATTGTGCTAACAAGCAACTAAGATAAAATGGGTAACTCTTGAGGGGGCAAAAGATCCCTGGTGGGAAAGGCTCATGGTAAGAGAAAGCACCTCCCTGGAAACAGATGTCCTAGTCCTATAACACAAATTGCAGTATCACATCCCCAAAACACAAGCCCTCCCATAAATCAGTCAGGGGAGCCTGTTTCGTTTTCCGGTTCTGATGAAAGTGACCTGCGTTTAGAGCTCAAGGCCAAAAGCACTGCCACACTCGAGCAACTCCACACTTCCCCACGGCTTACTGTAAAGGTGCTGACCAAAACCACCATGGCTGGAACTGCTCCCCTGCCCGATCTGTAGAAGTTGGCATTCCCCAGGGTTCTGCCCACAGCCTGAGCCACTGCCCTTCCCCCTCTTCATTTGCCAATCCTACCAATCGCTCAATGCCCACCCACGTGGGTCTCCTTTCTCTCCACTTTCTTGGATCATCTCACACAGATTTGAGGGATCCAGGTCCCATTTTTTTATCTTCTGTAGTGCTCAGTCCATGGCTCTGGTGCAGGCATTCTCTCTAACTCTACCTGGCATTATTTCACACAGACATGTTTCCTTTTTCCATATTGTAATTACTTTAATCAACAAAAATTCACTAACTATAAGTGTGCAATTCAATGAGTTTTGTCAAACATATACAGCGATATGACCACCACCACAATTACATGTAGAAAACTGACATTATCTCTCACCTGTTTGCCATCATTCCACTATCCAGGCCCCGTGGCTGCTGGGAATCTCTGAAGTGTTTTCCATCGCTATTGTTTTGCCTTGTCTAGAGTTTTGCATTTTACAATCATTCAGAATGTAGTCTTTGTGGTTGGCTTCTTTCACATAGCATATTCTTAGAGATTCATCCACATCGTTGCACGCATCGACACATCGTATGGTTGAATACATAAAGTACTTCAGTACTCCAGCTCTTTTTAGAACTGAGTAGTATTCCATTATATGGATAGACCACAATTTGTTTACCCATTCATCACTTTATGGGTATTTCAGTTACTTCCAGTTCTCCTTAACATAAAAAAAATGCTGCTATGAACATTTATATACAAGTCTTTGTGTGGATGTACATTCTCATTTCTCCTGAGAATATAGCTAGCAGTTAAATTGCTAGGTCATACGGTCAGTGTATATTTAACTACACAAGAAATTGCCAAAGTCTTTCTCAGAGTGGCTGTGTCATCTTGCATTTCTAGTGAATGAGAGTTCCAGTTGCTCCATATCTAGGCCAGCGCCTGTTATTGTCTCTTTAATTTTAGTCATTTGAGTGTATACCTATTGATATCTCCTTGTGGTTTTAATTTGCATTTCCCTAATGGCTAATGATGTTTAGCATCTTTCCATGTGTTTATTTGCCATGTCTCCTTTAGTGGAATGTCTTTTCAAATCTTTTGCTCATTTTCATTGTATTGTATTGATTTCTTACTATGGACTTGTGAGAGTGCTTTCTTTATTCCAGACACAAGTTCTTTATCAAATATGCTTTTTGCAAAAACTTTCTCCCAGTCTGTCTTGTCTTTTTATTTTCTTAAGTGTCTTTTGAAGAGCAAAAGTTTTAAACTTTGATAATGCCTGATCTATCAATTTTTTATTTAATAGTTTGGCTTGCCGGGCGCGGTGGCTCAAGCCTGTAATCCCAGCACTTTGGGAGGCCGAGGCGGGTGGATCACGAGGTCGAGAGATCGAGACCAACCTGGTCAACATGGTGAAACCCCGTCTCTACTAAAAATACAAAAAATTAGCTGGGCATGGTGGTGCGTGCCTGTAATCCCAGCTACTCAGGAGGCTGAGGCAGGAGAATTGCCTGAACCCAGAAGGCGGAGGTTGCGGTGAGCCGAGATCGCGCCATTGCACTACAGCCTGGGTAATGAGCAAAACTCCGTCTCAAAAAAAAAAAAAAAAAAAAAAAAAAAAAATAGTTTGGCTTGTAAGTGTATATGTGTCCTATTTTAAAATTATTTCTCTAATGCAAGGTCACATCGATTTTCTCCATGTTTTCTTTTATCGTTGTTGCCCTACATTTAGATCTGTGATCCATTTTAAGTTACTTTTTGTGTGTGGCGTGAGTTGTGGGTTGAAGTTCTTTACTGGCATATAAATTCTAATTATTCCAGCTCCTTTGATGAAAAGATTACCTTTTCCCCCACTAAACTGCTTGGACATCTTTGTCAAAATTCAGTTGATCTTATATGCATGGATCTATTTCTGGACTTTATTCTGCTCTATTGATCCTGTCTGTCTGTATACTACCACCACAAGTTTTGAAGTCAGATAGTACTGTATACATCCTCCAAATGTGTTTTCTTTTTCAAAATTGCTTTAACTATTTGAGGCATTTGCATTTCCACATACATTTTAGAATAAGTTTGTCAATTTCAACCAAAAAAAAAAAGCCTGCTGGGATTTTGATTGGATTTGCACTGACTATTGATCAATTTCTCTCCCTGTTATGTTTTAAGCTCCTGGAGGACAAGGAACCTATCTTGCATTTCCCCATAGTTCCTGAGCAACCACGTGCCTACCTGGGGCACTGTGGCTGTGATTGGGGGTGGGGAGGGTTAAAGCAGAGTGAGAGAGGGTAAAGCAGAAGGCAAGGAACGGTGCAGAGTCACAGGCAGACATGAGGATGAGGGAACCACTCTTGGTGGTGTCATATATTCTGGCAGTGGCACAGGGAAGTGGTGACTTGAGAGAGGCCAGTTTTCTTCTCATAGCCAAGGTCACTGTTTCACAATCAGGAAAAGTTGCAAGATGCCCAGAACTTGAGATTTCTAGGACAAGCCAGAGTTCCTAGAGTCTGAGATCTGGTGAACAAGCACTGAGGAATAGAATAGAAGTTGATTTCATGTCCGTCTGACTTTAGCTTCCTTCTAGAAAGAGCTAGAAAAGTCTTGGAGATCATCTAGTCTACATTTTATAAATGAACAAAACAAGAACTGGAAAGACTGAGATCACAGAGTTAAACAGTGAATTGGTGGCACCCTAAGACTATGAAACAATGTAGGTCTTCTGCCCTCAAGGCTGTTGACCTTTTCATTATATCCCATTCCCCCCACACACATGATTTTTTTTTTTTTAATGTTTGTCCTGCCTGTCACCAGAACCATTTACTTCACAGAACTAGAGCTCTCAGAAGTCAATCACATGGCTGTGCCAGAAACTGAGTTTGGTCTTCAAGTCCCCCTCCACTCCAATGCCTCCTCCCTTCCCGTGCATCTATCGACACAATTACGAAAGCTTAGTGGCTTGTCATCAAAATCCCCTCTATAACCAGGCTCCCTTTCCCTGCCATTTGCTTCAAGCCAGCTTTGGCTTTCCTAGATATTTTGGTGAGATGGGAAGGGCTCAAAACCAGAAATCAGGGACATGGTTTTTAAACCACCTATCCCTTACTCATCAGGCAAATCACTGAACTTCTCTAAGCCACACATGGTCTTCCCTAACAAATGAGGACAGTAACACTCTCCCTATCTGCTTGAAGGCTTATAAGAATACAGTGAAAATAGAGCAGAAGTGCCCTCCAATGCCTACAAGGTGGCATGTAATGGAAGATACAGGGAAGAAGATAACACACTCCAGGAACAAACTTTTTCTGAAACCTCACTGCCAGAAGCAGGAATTACAAAGAAGATTTAGGAGTATATCTCAGATGCATACTCTCTCCCTGCCATGAACTTCTTCCCTACTGGCAGAAAAGACTAATTCAGTCCTTTCATTCCCAGTATGCATGTGGGATGAGTGGACATCCTAGCTTTCTACCAGTTGCTCCTCCATTTCTCTTTCTAGAAATGGAGGCTTCCCAGAGAGTGTTAAACTCATCTTTGCTCTGGTCTTGGAAGCCCCTTCCACTCCCAGATTATTGCACTGCTCAAGTCCTAAACTTAAAACACTTTTCCTCTACTTCCCAAGTCAGTCCAGACAGTGTCCTCTTGACAGGCATCCAATTGCACCTCTGATTTTCCTCTTCAATGGCTGACCGAAGCACCCTAGGGCTAAATTCCCCCAGAAGCCAGAAGTTGTTCATTTAACAAAGTTCTGAGCCCATCTAAGTATAATTAAGTGGAAAATATCCCTACGAGCCATCTTCACATCAAGCACTGTCCATTCTAAAAACTCACAAATACCAAACTCTATCTAGTTCCCAGAGACACGTTCCTTTTGCCTGCTTTTCTCTCCTCTGAAAGGAAAACCTACATTTTTGCTGAGACTGAACACTGCTCACGTGGAGAGAGCCTTCTATTTGGTGATACAGGATTCAGCTCTAGTTCTTGGAAGGCTCGAAACTCAGTGTGCCTGGAATTGACCCTAGGCTCTGCTTATCTCTCCTGCTTTGAGCAATTTAATTACCAAATTAAGATAATACCATTGTTTTTCTAACCACAAATGGCTTTAAAATGATCCATGTTGCTAATGGATAGCTGAATCTCCCTCTAGCCACCTCCCCCATCCACATCCTAATCTTCTCACCTCCCCCCTCGAAGGAGAACCATACTGTCTTGTCTTTGAGTGAAAGTGCCACATTTCCATGCAAATTGAGTGTCCGGAGTGAATGGGGTGGGGGCGGTGCCCGGACTTTCTCCATGGCTGAGTTGCTGGAGTATTTGCATAATAAAATGCGTTAACAGCTTGGAATTAATCATCGCTGTTACCCTGAATGGCCTAAGAACTATTTTCCAGGCCCTCTTCTGTGAAAACTATGGATGCCATTTGTAGGTAATGGAGCCTCTGCATATTTTTCTAATTATCACTACATTTTTCTATCTGTCTCCAAAAATATGCCCCCATCCTAGAGTACCATAAACTGTTGTAGATAACTGTGAATCTTGCATTATATGAAAATTCTCAAATGCTCAGTAATTTACATTATGCATGCCTTTACGCATAAAGATTATATTGGAATAGGATGAGCAAGGTTTGCACAATAGAGTGGACAGAGTAATGACTCTGGTTTGAGTCTCCCTCTATGGTTGATTTAGGGCTAAAACTTGGTTCCCTCTGCTGTAAAGAAGGGATGTGGTAGGTGGCCTTCTGAAATGGTCCCATTCTCGGCCAGGTGCAATGGTTCACACCTGTAATCCTGGCACTTTGGGAGGCCAAGGCAGGCGGATCACTTGAGGTCAGGAGTTCGAGACCAGCCTGGCCAACATGGTGAAACCCCATCTCTACTAAAAATATAAAACGGCCCATTCTGGTATCCACACCCTTGTGTAATCCTCTTCCCTTGAATGTGGGCTGGATCTATTTTTTTTTTTTTTTTTTTTTTTTTGAGACGGAGTTTCGCTCTTGTTACCCAGGCTGGAGTGTAATGGCGCGATCTCGGCTCACCGCAACCTCCGCCTCCTGGGTTCAGGCAATTCTCCTGCCTCAGCCTCCTGAGTAGCTGGGATTACAGGCACGCGCCACCATGCCCAGCTAATTTTTTGTATTTTTAGTAGAGACGGGGTTTCACCATGTTGCCCAGGATGGTCTCGATCTCTTGACCTCGTGATCCACCCGCCTCGGCCTCCCAAAGTGCTGGGATTACAGGCTTGAGCCACCAAGCCCGGCTTAATGGCTTTCTTTTAACAAAAAGAATATGGCCAAAGCGATAGGATGTGAATTCCAAGGCCAGGTTACAACAGTCTGATCTCTCTCTCTCTCCCTTTTCCTCTCTCTCCCTCTCTGTTAGCTTGCTTACTCGGATGAAGCTAGTTTCCATGCTGTGAGCTGCTCTATAGAGACCCATGTAGGAAGAAACTCAAGGGGCCTCCAGCCACTAGCCACTGAGGAACCGAGGCCCTCAATCCAACAACCCACAAGGTACTGAACCCTGCCAACAACCCTGAGTGATCTTGGAAGTGGATCCTGCCCAGCTGAACCTCAAGAAGATTGTAGCTCTGCCGCTCTGATCACTACTCTAACTGCAGCCTTGAGAGAGACCCTCAGCCCAGCTAATCTGCGCTTGGATTCCTAACCCAGAGAAGCTGAAATAACAATGCATATTGATATAAGTGCCAAGTTTGGAGGTAATTTGTTACGTAGCAATAAATAACTAATAATATTTATTATTTGGGAGATAAGACCATATAAACTACTTCACGGGGATATATTCTCCTATAAGATAATCAGGTCTTAAATCATCAAGTGCCATGAAGAAGTAGATTATCATTGATTTTCAATCCAGTAAATAGATCCCTCTTCTAAATGCTTCACTTGCTTTCTTGCAGCCAAAAAAAGTTCTGCCTTCCTCCAAATGCCTCATCAATATATTTTTCTGGAGCTTTTGTTTCTGTCACAATTTCGCTTCACCACTTGGGTTTGTTGCGCCTACATCTCACAGAAGACAATGGGTAGACGACAGTGAGAAGTGAGTTGAGGGTGTGAAAGGAAGATCATGAGACCCCCAAATCACTAATCCAAGAAAAAGATCAAGTTGGGAACTGCTTAGGGCAAACCTGCCTCCCATTCTCTTCCTCAGAAAGATAGTTTCTAAGATTTAAAAAAAAAAAAAAAAAGAAAAGAAAGAAAAGAAAAGCTACATACCTCCCTCACAATTTTTCCACAAGGAAATTTCTGGTGGAAAGGACAGACAGACCTCAAATTCATGACTCTGCTCACTGTGACAAATTCATATCTGATTGCTTCCTTGGGAAAGGCTAGTCAGAAACTCAAAAGAATGCAACCATTTGTCTCTTATGTACCTATGACCTGGAAACCCCCTTCCTGCTGCAAGTTGTCCCACCTTCCCAGACCAAACCAATGTGCATCTTATAAATATTGATTGATGCCTAATGTCTCCTTAAAATGTATAAAACCAAGCTGCACCCAACCACCTTGGGCACATGTCATCAGGATCTCCCGAGGTCCTGTCCTGGGTGTGTTCCTAACCTTGGCAAAATAAACTTTCTAAATTAATTGAGACCTGTATCAGATACTTTTTGGTTTACAAAGGTAAAAAGGCTACCCCCCAAAACTATTCTTACCCAGCTTTCATCACTGACAAACCCCTACCAGTATAATAGGGATAAGAATAATAATAATAACTACTACCATTTTTTGAGCAACTTCTATGTGCCAGGAGCTTTGCAAACATTCTTTCTGATCCTCACCATAACCCTAGGGAAAAAAATCCAGAGAGTTTAGACCACTTATTCAATGGTAGGCAGTTAGAACATGTCAGAGCTGAGGTTAGAACCAAACTCCTCTCGCTTATATTTGCTTATTATTTGTCTTCTAGGGGTGTGTGCCTAAAGAAACTATTTTTAATAAAGTTAGAATGTACTGGTTTTGTACACCTTTTATCCTACTTAATGCAGTATCATGAATATTTTTCCATGTCATTAAATATTTTCTAAAAAGCACTATTTTTAAAGGCTGCATAATATTCCATTGTCTAGCAGATTTGCCCTTCCCTTATTTTTTCAGCCTTTAAGCTGTTCCCAGGTGGTTTACTACCATAAATTATGCCGTGATAAGCATCCTTGTACACACATCGGTGATCGCATCTCCAATTATTTTCTTAGGCCAGAGCACTAGAGGAGGGACTGCCCGGTCAAGTTAGTAAACGTCTTTAAGGCTGCCGATTCTGGTTGCCAAATTGCTTTCCAGAAAGGTTGTACCAATTCATATTCCCAAGGAGATAAACATTTAACTTTGAAAGCAAAGGATGTTTAAAAGTGTGAGATAAGCCGGCACCTTGTTTAAAGGAACAACTCCTTAAGTTCCCCCACAAAGGCCCTCTGAGAACCCCTGTGAACCACAGGCTGAGGAAACATTGTTCGGCCTTCCTGACTGGCTGGTTAAATTCCCAACGTCCCAGATGTCATTTTGCTCACGGTTGTAGGAGGGGATTGGGTGGAGTAAGAGGGGAGTTGAAAGCATTTGCATGATAATAAACCTGAAACTTAATAATCATGCTTTTATAAAACGTGTATGGTCCTTTCTTGAGACAGCTTTGCCAGAATTGGATGACCTTCTCCAAGGGGATAAGGATATTTTTCACTGCCAGATCTTAAGCTAGGGCATTGAAATGATTTCTATACACATACACAAAGAGAAGAAGGGAGATGAGGTGCAAATATTTAGCCACCCAATGAGAGGAGAAAAGACATCACTATGGCAGTAATCCTCTAGATGGTACTTAAGGCCAAAGGAAGATTCAGAACAATTTTTTTTTAATTGTTAACAATCTCCACCCCAATTTGTTATGCAGTGATATAGCAAAAGAATCATTGGCCTATTTTAACCTTTGAACATTTCCATTTTGCTTCTGTAAATTGGAAGAGGGAGAAAGGAAACGAATGTTGAAAAACACAATGGGTAAAGATGGCAATGGGAGAGAGACAGAAAACAGAAGAGGGAGAAAAGGCTATTTTAATTCTCTGTAGTTTCTTGGATTTTCAAACCATAGGCTAGATCTTAAGAATCAAAGTCAACTTCCCTTACAGGTCAGGTAGGGCTGGCCTGCCAGGTATGGTTTTTAGAGGTCAAAAAGATTCTGTATTCTGCCATTATTTGAAGTGCCCTGCATCAGTCAGAAAGGCCAACTGCTGTAACAAACAACCCCATTCTCAGAGGCTTAACGTGGTAACTTTATTTCTAGTTTATATCACAATTAGATACAGGTTAGCCAGGGGGCCAGGAGTAAAGGAGGACCTGCTCCATACAGTCATTCAGGGACCCAGGGAAATGTGAACTGAATCAAGACCATGTCATTCTCATCCATCAGATGGACAAAATTTTACATTTTACAACAAAAATATATGTTTATATCAATTGTGTGATTCAACTAGATTTTAGGAATTATAAAACAGCTTCTAGACCGGGCGCAGTGGCTCACGCCTCTAATCCTAGCACTTTGGGAGGCCAAGGTGGGTGAATTGCCTGAGCTCAAGAATTCAAGACCAGCCTGGGCAACATGATGAAACCCTGTCTCTACCAAAATATATTTTTTAACTAGCTGGGCATGGTGTCGGTGCCTATAATCCCAGCTACTTGGGAGGCTGAGTCAGGAGAACTGCTTGAACTCAGAGGGCGGAAGTTGCAGTGAGCCAAGATCACACAGCTGCATTCCAGCCTGGATGACAGAGCAAGACTTGGTCTCAAAAAAACAAAAATGGCTTCTAAGTTTTTTGTGCCCCAGAAAATATAGGAAACACCTCATAAGCAAAGCTAAGGGTAGAAGGAGAATGAGTTGAAAGGGAAGACACTTCTTGAGGGAACCACTTGCATTGCTCCCCAACTCAAAAGCAGTTTAGAAGAAAGGGGAAAATAGATCTAAGCCATCATATGCTGTGCTTTATAAAATGGGCTCTTTTAGACTCTAGGACCCCTCTCAGTTCCCTCCCTTCAAGAATAAGTCACTTAAATCAGGGTATCTTGGGATCCTAGGCATGAAACTTCCATGTCATCTCTTAAAGCTCTTGTTCTCTTGTGGTCACACATTTCTTAGCAGCCCAGTCAGAGCATCCATTTTGGAAGAAAAGTTGTTCCTTCGCAGGCATGAGGAAAAGGTTTGGGAAGCTGTGTAAGAACGGCGGTGGAGGACCAGCCACCGTCCCACCTGACTCCTCTGAACCTTCAGCTCCCGCCCTAGGACATGTGAAGGCAGAAGGAGAAGCCTGTAGTAAGAAGGTGACTTCAGGGATATCTGGTGCAAGACCAGCTAGACCAGGTCCAAACTAGCTTCTGGAATAGGAAGTGACTTAGTCACATAGACATAGGGGCTGGGGGAGAAAGCATTTCATCATTCAAATTTCAGTATTTGCTTAATAGGGACCTGAAGAGACTTCAAGGGAAGTCAAGTAATGGCCAAGAAAAATTGGAGTTTTCTAGAATTGTTTTTTTATATCTCTTAGTGGTGCTGTCACTCACCCTGGCTTAGCACCACCTCAACACTAAATTGGGCTGGGTGTGGTAGCTCATGCCTGTAATCCCAGCACTTTGGGAAGCCAAGGTCAATGGAACACAAGGTCAGGAGTTCAAAACCAGCCTGGCCAACATGGCGAAACCCCATCTCTACTAAAAAATACAAAAATTAGCCAGGCATGGTAGCAGGCGCCTATAATCCCAGCTACTAGGGAGGCTTGAGGCAGAAGAATTGCTTGAACCCAAGGAGTGGAGGTTGTAGTGAGCAGAGACCCCACCACTGCACTCCAGCCTGGGCAACAGAGTGAGACTTCATCTCAAAAACAAACAAACGAAAAACACTAAATTGGTGGGAGCTGTCCTTCTCAGGGTGGCCACCTGGCCTGTTTTGCCAAGTGCTTTGCTAAAACCAAGAAAAGCCCCCTGGTCTCAGGCACACCAGCATGACTGCCTGCCTAGACTATCTACATAGTTTTGCTAACAGCATCAACTGGGAGTTATTTTAACCAAAATACAAAGGATTTGGTCTGAACCACTGACATTCTCACCTAGAGGAGTCACAGTGGGGACAGGACAGGGCTGCTGTCTGTGATTCTGGCACAAAGCAGCACTGTCCACTCCACGAGGAGATTGAACTTACAACTTTGGCTTCTCATCACAGACTTGGTAGGGAGCTTGAAGATTATGTAGCATAACCATCCAGATGACAAATAAGGAAACTGAGATGGAGAAACCTTAAGGAACTCACTTGAAGCCACACAGCAGAGCTGTCCTGGACCAAAGCTTCCTTTCTAATCCAGTGCTCTTTCCAATACACGGCATGGACCCATCACTACAGTGCCCAAGCAACAAAATTAATGGGCCCCAAGAGATAAACCTGGAAATCCATCCAAAACCCTATGAGAAACATTCCAACTAGTCACCACCAGTGGCAAAGCAGAGGATGGCAACAACAGCCACCCCCTGGGGAGATCCAATGTGGTGGCTAAGAAGCCACACAATACCACTGTGAGCCACCATGTTCTTCTGAGACTCCACCCAATGACTTCCAACCTCTCCTGTCCAACTGCAGAGCAGTAAACCATCCTGTAATCTCTTTTCCTATCCCACCTCCTTGGGTTTACATAGGGCTGAAAAAGAAGGCCAAAAGAGAGGGAAGAGTGGGCATAGAACGCAATAAGTTAGAGTCACAACAGCCTCCTCTGAGAATCTCTTCAAATAAAGTTTATCGGCAACTTTTGAGAAGCTGAGTTAAATATCCTGTTCGAGCTGATTTCACAGAAATGTCATTTCTGTTCTCTGAAAACCAACCCGGCACCCAGCAATGACCTCTTCAACCAATGAAGCACCTACTTACCAATGTGTTATTTTTTAAGGGAACAGAAAAGGTTTTGATCACACACAGAAAGGAGTGCTTTGCAGCTAGTAGCATGTGGCTCTTGGGAACACAGGGCTTTTAAAATCTCTACTTTTATGACTTCTCTCGTTATTATTTCATCAATTATTTCACTATTGTATCATCTGTGTCATCTGTGTAGATGTAGGTAATTTGGGTTGGGTATTGTTTTAGGAAGCATGTGGAAATTGCCATCAGTGAGTAATTATTTCATATTCTCACCCCTCCCAGTTCTCCTTCTGGACTTACAGCTAGTCACTATTAAGGCAGATGAATGTGGGAGTTAGACAATGAAACCACCCTCTTCACTATTTGAGGGTTGAAAGGCCAGTCCAGGTAGTTATAATTGAACCTCAAAGCAGGTGACCTTGCAAAGCTTAAAGCATCTGCTCCAGTTTACCTCTGCATCTCACTGCCCCTCAGACACACATTCTGCCACCCTTCTCTGTTCACGGTTCCTGCAAATCTTTTCTGTGCTCTGAGACCCAGCTTGAGATCCTCTCAAGACATCGTGCCAAGCCTCTCCAGCTGACATATTCTCCCTTCCTTGAATTCATATAGCTCTTAAAGTAGCACTTAATTACAAAATATGTTATATTGTGCTGTGTTTGGTGATTGTCTGATTCATCTCCTTAGAGTACACAGAATACCCCATGTGGAGGCAGCAAGTTTGATGAGAAATGCTCAATTCATATTCCTTGAATTAATTAATTCATTAGAGCATGGATTTTCGAGTCAGAAAGACCCGACTTTACCACTTACTAGCTAGATGTCCTTTATCAAGCCACTTAACTAGTTTAAGCTTCAGTGTCTTTATCTGGAAAATGGCAATAATGCTACATGGGTCAGAGGAATAACTGAAATACACCTCACAGATGCTCAAGCAGAGAACATGTTTGTTTATTTGTTTGTTTTTTGTGAGACACAGTCTTGCTCTGTCACCCAGGCTGGAGTGCAGTGGTGCAATTTTGGCTCACTGCAACCTCTGCCTCCCAGGTTCAAGCGATTCTCCTGTCTCAGCCTCCCAAGTAGCTGGGACTTCAGGCAACCGCCACCATGCCCAGCTAATTTTTTGTATTTTTAGTAGAGACGGCATTTCATCATATTGGCCAGGCTCATCTCAAACACCTGACCTTGTGATCCACCCGTCTCAGCCTCCCAAAGTGCTAGGATTACAGGCATGAGCCACTGCGTCCAGCCAGAGAGCATGTTCTTTACCCCTGCCAAGTGTCCACTGAGTAGACATTCATTTATTGACTGTCTAAACCAGTTTGTATTCCAGAGTCCTACTTTTGTTTTTAATAGGGTTCATTCCAAGACATATCTACCACATTTTTGTTATTTTCACCTATCAATTGTGAAAAAGGTTTTAGGAACCAAGATCCAAGTCTCACAGCAAAAAGACACAGGTACGTCAGCATGTAGATGTGTCTTAATGTGCCTTCTTATCTGAAAATAAAACTTTCCCAGATGTTTTACAATTTGGGAAATGCTGTTTGAGTCACCTGCTGTGGAGCTAGTATTGTTCAATTGTCATTTTCCTGGAAACACTCGGTACTGTGTCTTGCAGGTAGTAAGACATAGTGGGGGCCAGCTGTGGTGGCTCACAACTGTAATCCCAGCATTTAGGGAGGCTGAGCTGGGCAGATCACCTGAGGTCATGGTTCAAGACCAGCCTGGCCAACATGGTGAAACCCCGTCTCTACTAAAAATACAAAAATTAGCTGGGCATGGTGGCAGGCACCTATAATCACAGCTACTTGGGAGGCTGAGGCAGAAGAATTGCTTGAACCTGGGAAGCGGAGTTTGCAGTGAGCTGAGATCGTGCCACTGCACTCTGTCTCAAAAATAAAATAGAATTAAATTAAATTAAATGACAGAGTACACACTCCATTTGTGTTTGTAAACTTAATTATAGCCATGATTCCAAAGTGTTGGGAGTTTAACTGGTAGGATGGGATGAAAATGTTTTCAAAAGGCACTTAATTCTCTGCATTCTAAACTATATTTCAACAAATAAAACTTCAAAACAGAATTCCAAAAGATGCCCAAAGCTGCAACCAAGACAGCCCCAGGCCAAGAATTGTTAAATGGTGTCCTTTAGACCCTGCCTCATAAATACTCCCAGCCTAATAAACCAATGCCCCCAAACAGCCCCTGAACTGGTCTGCTAACCCCAATACATGTTAAATTTATGATTTCTAAACAAGATAAAAGGCCTGATTGGATTTATTTTCTTTAAGAAAAAAAAAAGCATTCCATTCTTGACCAAGTTGAGACCCTGTGCTGGTTTGTTTGCTACTAGTACCTCATGGCCCATCACTTAGACAAAACCTCCTTGTAAACTTTCCTGGCATTTTTGGAAGTCGCCTCCTTCCCCTAACTGTCCTGCGCCCTTTCTCGCTCACCTCAATTGCTCACGGTCAGTGACTCCTCGGTGATTCACGGAGGCCTCCTGTGCCTCTGCCTGGTGGCTTCGCACCTGGCCACCACCAAGCAGCCACCTCCCAGATGCCCCACCTGGGTTCTCTTCCAGAGAGAGTCCTATAGGATCTAAGAGTCAGAAGTGACCTTAGAATTTGTCTGCTCCTGCTACAGATGAAAAAACTAAGGCCCAGAGAAGAGAAGAACATGGACTGAACAAGCAGGGATTAGAACCCGGGAGTCTTGGTTCTGAATCCAGCACCATGCCCAGCAGGCATGTGTCCTGAAGATGACCTCAGCAGCCCCCTCCCTAGAGACACTCCTGTCAGCTCACATGGGGAGTTGGAGGAGTTTACCTTCAAGGCCTCCAGCCTGGACCCAACATGGCACCTGGATAGGGTCCCTGCAGCTTCCATCCTCGCTGCCAGTGCTCCTGCAAGCTCCAGCCTTGTCTCAGCTCACTCTCTGACATCCCGTCCTCTCAAGGTCAGAATCCTTGCTTCAGGAACCATCAAGGTTTGGGAGTGGCCCAGAGGCTCCATTCATCAGAGCCATCAACTATTGCAACCTGAATGAGTCACCGAGAACCATACCTCACTAGCCTGACCCAACACTCACACTCTGCCCTTCCAAGAAACAGTCTGGCCAGAATTGTCATCACCCTACCATGGCAGGGTTAGAACCAGCTCCAGCCTGAGCACTGCAAGAGCTACTCTCTGTTCCCACACTCCCCAACAACATCCCCTCAGTAATATCCCAGTAATCCCCCGGACATCCTACACGCTCCCGCCTAGCCCCCAGCATGAGTCTAAACCCAGGCGTGGACACAACCAGAAAGAACAAGATTGAAAACCCCAAGGGAAGTCTGCAGAATGAGTCACAATACCTGCATCCTAACCCATGCCTCTTCTAACCTGTTTTGTGGGCTCCAACAAACCCTCAGACTGCTCTGAGCCTCAGTTTACTTCTCTGATAAATGAGGGCAATAGCAATACCTGAGTGGCATAGAGACAAGATGAGAACACAAAAATTCTTCGGCGAAGTTAGAAGTATTTGTCAAAGCTATGACTATCTCCTTGCATTCCTAGTAATAATACAGTCACTTCCTTGCCCTCTTCCTGGATATTTACTCAAAATTTTCAGAGAACTCCTCAAATTTACCAAGCACCTTGTAAGAATGAGTTTCTCCTGCCGCTCAAATTCCCTCATAGTTAATCCCAGCTTGTGCCCATTGATTTTCCCTAATAAGATTCAAAGGGAAGGTTTGACCAAGTCATCTCTCAGGACTCAGAAAACAAAATCATTTGGCAAAAAAATAAATTCCAATCATCTGTCTCTGTCACCAGCAAATATATGCTCAATGCTACCTGAGAGCAAGTCAGGGATGAATACTTGGCTCCTCTGTACTGGTTTCAGAATGTAATTTCATTTCTGAAGTCCCTTTACTATTGAGGCCAGTTCTTGAGCTTCTGGTTCTAAAGCCTGATGACACTTAGCACAGTGATTCACACCTGTAATCAAACACTTTGGGAGGCTGAGGCATCAGGATCGCTTGAGCCCAAGAGTTTGAGGCCAGCCTGGGCAACATACTGACACACCTGTCTCTACAAAAAATTAGCTGGGCATGGTGGCATGCCCATGTAACTCCAGCTACTGGGGAGGCTGAGGTGGGAGGACAGCTTGAGCCCAGGAGGTTGAGGCTGCAGTGAGCCATGATCACACCACTGCACTCCAGCCTGGATAACAGCAAGACCCTATCTTAAAAAATAAAATAAAACAGAACCTGATGGCAACCAGACAAAACATGTGCCCACGCTCTGCTTTATCTCAGTGTTCACACCTTGCATTCCAACCTTTTTCTATCTACAGACCTCAACCTCCGTCCAGGACTGAACGGAGAGATCTACTGTGATTCTACCATCTTGTTGCTTAAAGGGAAAAAAGAGAGGAGGCCATTCTGAAAAATCAAGACTTAGTCTTCTTTTCTCTGCCAGCTTTAGTCTTTTTTTTTTTTTTTTTTTTTTTTGAAACTGAGGTCTTCCTCTGTCACCCAGGCTGAAGCATCATGGCACAATCAACCATAGCTCACTTCAGCCTCAGAGTCTTCAGCTCAAGCAAGTAGCTAAGACTACAGTCACGCGCCACCATGCCTGGCTCCAAGTCCAAATTTGAAAGCCAGCTCTTCCATGTTTCCTAACAGGTAGAATGGACAACATGAAACGTTTAGAATGATAAAAGTAGATTTCACAAACTCACATAAAGAGCTGGGCCCCTGGGGTAGGGAGCATTTTACTTGTGTTGGGAATGCTCCCGTCACTTTAAAAGCCCCTATTTATTGTACTTCTGAAGGGCTTAAAAATTATTCAAAAGTGAGAATATGATTAGAGGAACCACGGAATTTGATGACTTTTCCCAATCGCCTCCTCAAAAGAAACCTTCCACTAAAGCGAATAGCTCTGAGGGCGCAGTTCATCAACAAAGCACTCATATCAACCCCCGGCCTTAACACAGACATAAATATTAGGTCAGTTTCACAGTCATTTATCCCAGTCTGGGGATAAAACACATAAATAAATTGGAAATGGACACTTCTCCTGCCCTAGGGACATGATCCTGCCCCGGGGCTCCAGGGATGCTGCTATGTACTAAAAAAGCCATCTCTTCTCTGGCTGATACTGGGACATCTGCCCTACAGGAGTCTCAGGCCCCAGAAAATGCCCCTTTTTTCAGTGCCAAGGCACACAGACCCTTGGGCAGAGTGCCTCCTGGACCTCTCCCAGAGACACGTTTTCTCTTTTTCTTCTTCCTTTTTATGATGTACCGTTGTGTCTTCCTCTTTTTTTTTTTTTTTTTTTAAGGCTAGTCTAGTGCAGTAGTGAGAAGGGGGGAAAGAGTAGAACAAGGAGTTCGATCTGTGACTGTCAACAATCAAGATAACTCACTACCTTCAGCGTCTTCTACACCAGCCCCTGCCCTTTACCCTTAGGCCCTCTCTTCTTCCTTTGCCGCCTTTTTTTGTTTTTGTTGGTTCCATTGTTGCTTTCTATTTTGTGTTTGTTTGCTACTGCTGCTTTTTTTTTTTTTTTTTTTTTTTTTCCCCCAGACAGAGTCTTACTCTGTTGCCTAGGCTGGAGTAAAGTGGCTCACTGCAACCTCCACCTCCCAGGTTCAAGCAATTCTCATGCCTCAGCCTCCAAAATAGCTGGGATTACAGGCATGTGCTGCCATACCCAGCTTAATTTCAGTATTTTCAGAAGAGATAGGGTTACACCATGTTGGCCAGGCTGGTCTCAAACTCCTGGCCTCAAGTCATCCACCCGCCTTGACCTCCCAAAGTGCTGGGATTACAGGCATGAGCCACCATGCCCGGCCTGTTCGCTTTCTTTTAACGGTCTTTTTTAATTGTGTTAAAACATATATAACATAACATTTACCATTTTAATCATTTGTGAGTATGCACTTCAGTGGCATTAAGTACATTCACAATGCTGTGTCCTCATCCCACCATCCACCTCCAGAACGTTTTCGTCATCCCCAACATAAATTCCCTACCCATTCAACAGTAGCTGTCCTTCCCATCCCCTCATTCCCCCAGTAAACTGTAAACAACTTTCTGTCTCTATGAATTCACCTAGTCTAGGTATCTCATGGAAGTGTAATCATATAACATTGCTCCTTTTATATCTGACATATCTTATTTAGCACAATGTGTGCAAGGTCCATCCACGTTGTAGCACATGTCAACATTTCATTTCTTTCTATGGTTGAATATTATTCTACTGTGTGTATATGTCCATTCACCTTTCCTCTTTTTAGTGTTTTTTTTGTTTGTTTTTGTTTTTGTTTTTGTTTTTTTTCTGAGGCAGAGTTTCCCTCTGTCACCCAGACTGGAGTGCAATGGTATGATCTCTCAGCTCACTGCAACCTCCGCCTCCTGGGATCAGCTGATTCTCATGCCTCAGCCTCCTGAGTAGCTGAGATTACAGGCATGGGCCTCCGTGTCTGGCTAATTTTTGTACTTTTAATAGAGATGGGATTTCATCACGTTGGCTAGGCTGGTCTCGAACTCCTGGCCTCAAGCGATCCACCTGCCTCAGCCTCCCAAAGTGCTGGGATTACAGGTGTGAGTGACCGGGCCGGGCCTTATTCATCTTATTACGGACACTTGGGTCGTTTCTGCTTTGCAGCTATTGAGACTAATACTGCTATGAAAACAGGTGTTTAGAAATCTGCTCAATCCCTGATTTCAATTCTTTTGGATATACACCTGGGGGTGGAATTTCTGGATAGTATGGTGTTTAACTTTTTGAGAAACTGCCAAACTGTTTTTCACAGTGACTCCACTGTTTTACATTCCCACTAGCAATCCACACCGTTTCCATTTTCTCCACCTTCTAGCTAACACTTGTTCGTTTTTGTTTGTTTGCTCTTAATAGCCATTCTAGTAGGCATGAAGAGGTGTTTGCATGCTTTTCTGGTGGAGTTGAGGGAATCGGGTGGAATTGCTCCTTAACCATCAGTTAAGCCAGGGCCTTAGACCTCTGTGTATTGGCTTTGACAACAAGTAAAGGAGACTGCTACCTCACACTGAAGAGATACTTCCCATGTTTGACCCAGGAGAGGGCACTGAACCAACTTATCATCTTGGAGGGAAGCAGCAGCAAGGCAGAAGACTTGAACTTCTCAGAGAAAAAATGGTCTACAGACCTCATTGTATGCTGTCATCACACAGTACTGAAACCTCTACCCTGGGGACCTGACTTGACCTCTATCCAGCTGTGTTGTATCAGGAGAGCTCCCACCTGCTCTGAGTCTTAGTCTCCCAATCAGTGAAACTGAGGCAGTAACACCTGCCTGGTTGCATCGCCCCCACTGCTGCAGTGAGCATCCAAGGAGAGGAAGCTTGTCACCTGTGTTGCAAACTAATAATCACACAAATGCAGGGAGCAGCAGCTAGACGAAAATGGCTGGGAATCTAAAAAGAACGAAAGCCTCCCATGAATTTCTTCTCATGCCTCCTCCAAAAACCAGGGACTGCTTCACCAGCCCTCCAGGGCTGCTGCTCCGGCATTTCCAGCAGCTGCTGAAAGAATGTGTTGTGTTCCTTCTGATCCCACATGGCAGAGTCAAGCCCAGATGGAGGAAGGGCCTCTCTCAGGAGAGGCACCCAGGGCTCACCCTTCCAAAGGAAGCACGTGGAGAGAGGGCTTCTCAAAGGTCACACAGGAAACTGAAGTTAAAGCCTGGATCTCAACTATAGGAGGAACAGGAGCATTTGAGCCCACACATTTGAAAGTGGTAATTAGTCATCCCACTCCCCCAACCCATCCCCAATCTTCTGCACATCTGAGAGCGTTTAGATGATCCAATGATGTAATTTGAACTTTGAAAGCCTGAAGAAAAATGTCTACTTTGCTTTTTAAAAATGGAAAGAAAACAAAAGTAAGTTACTCCAGAGACCTGGGTGCATGTGGCCATTCTAGTGCTAACACAATGAGAAAAATAAAATCCATCCTAGGAGAGGAAATTATCCTACCAAAGTTCTTCTTGGCCCTTCCAAAGGCCACTTATATCTGGGCATCCATACAGAATTCACTCATCACCCAGGAATTACGTGAGGAGGGCTATGTTTGCTACAGGGGAAGCCACGAAGAGTAGGACAGAGTCAGACGGAAAAATAAGACATTTCAATATAATGCTCCAATTAATAAAGCCCTAAGAGCCAAGCTCCTTTGCATGAAATAGCCTGGGTTTAAAAACAAAAAGCAAAAAGCTTCATTGAAGAATGCAAAGTTGAGCTGCATTCTTTGCAGCTGCCTGACTGAAATACAGCCCTTGCTAGGATGCTTCCTCGCTCGCTCAGTGTGATGTAAACTAGGCCCAGACTCCTGGCTAAGAAGGGAGTCTTCAAAATGCACACTCTGCACCCAACCCTCTGATCAGTCTTATAAGCGTCATTCCCACACTTGTTCAGTGCACCCCAGCAAAACCAGAAGAGGTCCCCAGCTTCACTCCTCATTGAGACTTGATTGATTGGCTGGTTATTTTTAACCCATTCACACTTAAGTGTTATCTTAACCCAGCTTTTGTGGGGGTAAGCATTTTCTCTCCTAATTGTGTTACAAAAGGATTTTCATCTTATTAAGGAATTCCAGACATTGGCAGTTTAGGGGGTTAGAGTTAGTCCACACCCAGTCTGCCTCGAGGTTAACTGAGTTTCATCATTAGGTGACCTGGGGACCCCTGCCCTCCGGCCCCTTCCCTCTGCTCCTTGCGCTCCTTTTCACTCTTCACGAGGTGGCTGGTGGCCTCTTTCTGGAGAGGGCTAGGCAGGGGCAGACCACACTTATGTCCATAGCGTCCTCTTGGGCTTAAGCCAACACCGTCAGAGCAAATGTCTCCCTCAGCAGACGTCTGGAGTCCTCAAGGGCTAAACGTTCCTTTCCTCCCCAGCCAACATCAAGGGGACCCCTGCTGTTATCTAACATAATGTTAGGTGTTAGTAACGTAGTGTTTGTTTCATGCTTGCACTCTATAGACCTCTAATGCATCCCTATGTTTCTTGCAGTAATTTTCCCTCTAATCATAAAGGTTTGACTCCCTAACAAGGAGGCGTTTGGAAGACCCTCTCTTAATTCTTCAAACCCTGCAAGCCCTAAATGGTGAATGAGGGGCTCATGCAGTGGTCGGAGGGTAGGGGTAGCACACTTCTGGAAAGTTCCTGTATCTCCTTAAAACGCGGATCCTGACTCATAGGCCTGAGGAGGGAGGGGCTGCAGGCTGCGCATTTCACCAGCTTCCCAGGTGACGCTCTGTGGCTCTACGGTCACACACGATCCCACTCTGAGTCTCGGGGTGGGGGAGCTCCCCTCACCCAAAACGCCCAGGTGAGGAAGGCTTCTGAGAGGGGGCGGAGCTGAGGGCCAGGGTCGTCACCTGTGGGGCCCTCAGGGATGACCACCTAGAGACCCACAGGGCGCATCCTCTCAGCGACACCCTAAGAGGGAAACAGAATTCACCAACTCAAGGGGGGCAGGAAGGCCAAGGACACCCAGCAGGCCGTTTGCGCCACCCGAGGAAAGAGGAACTGACCTTTTTCTCATGGGGAAGTGCGTCTTCTCCTCTCGGAACCACAGGCTCCCAAGCAGACCAGCTCAAGTGAAGTTCCTGCGATGACCACTGGGTGTGGGCCTGCTCTTCCGGCCCCTGCTCAGGGGGTCCCTCCCCGCAAGCCACGCAGGGCCGCCATTCCGCCCCCCGGGTGTGGGACCCCAGCCTCCGCCACCCAGAGCCCACGCGCCTGCAGCACGCGGGGGCGGTGCCTCCCAGCCCAGGCCGGGAAAGAAAGCCGTGTACGCTGACACTTAGCGTTAGAGCCTCGCAATTATCTCTCAATCCCGGCTTGCCCTGTGCTGTTTTCTCACTGTTTTTTATAGCTAAAGTTACTCGCCCTCGTTTTAAGTACATTGTGCATAAGGCATAGGCCAACTTCTGATATATTCCCACAAGCAAAATTAAATACCAGTAACATGTGTTTTAGTGAATTGGGTCCCTCAATTTGCATCTTATAATAAGGATGTTATCATACTGGTTTATGGCTGAGCTCTTTAGTTTTTATCTCTCTGGGGCTAGATTTCCCCCTCATGAGTTCAGTACAAGTCTATGAACTAATGCAATTTTTAAAACACTTTTCTTCTGTGTTAACATTAACACCCTTATGAGTGAAAGGATTTTAGTCCCCAAAGTGAACAGGACGTCTGCATTCACTGGAGGACGTGGCGGGGTATTAGCCCTCCGTGGTAGCTGTGGTTGCTGGTAAGTGAAAAGAGTTGAGTCTGTAATCCGGTCTGCCACTGCAAAGAAGCCTTTTTCACCTCTTTGCACTGAGACATAATCTCTGGTGTGTTCATTCCCTTACATTTAGATTAATTATAAAACATTGTCACCAGAATATTAAAGTAATGTTTAATACACAGAAGGGAATAAGGTATTCTGGAAAATGCATAATTTCCCTGTGATGATTTTGCCAGTTGCATGCAATATGATCTTTTGATTGCCAGCTATAGAAATATTGTGACTAAGCTTTCACTAGCTTTTTATTTTTGCAACCATCCTGTCATAGCACTTTGAAAACTGTAAGCTTGGCCCATCAAAAAAAAAAAAAAAAAAAAAAAAAAAAAACTAAGAGTGCCCATGCTAAAGAGTTCTGTCAGCTTGGTTCCAAAGAAGGGAGATGATAGAGGGTGAGCCGTGTCCGGACAGCACCTTCTACTTCACCAAGCCTCACACAGCTTGGTGGAGAAGGGATAGACTCTCACCCGCCGCACAGGCCCAACACACATTCGCACACGTGCACACACACACACACACACACACACACACACGTCCTTTGAACATGGGAACGTGTCAACATTCCTAAATGGAAATCTCAAGTCCTCTCGCTTGCTTCAGATTTTCCGAGCTCTGCTGCAGCCATACACCCCAGAGGAATCATCTGAATCAACACCAAGTCACAGCTAGCAGAATTCTCCTTGCAGGCAGTGGCTGAAATGGGACCAACATTCCCCAGGTGGCCTGCTCCTGGGGATTGGTTACCTCCCTCTAGATACTGGGCTCTGTCCTTGGCTGTGTTGGCTAACAACCAAGTGTCGTTACCAGCGGAGGGCTCCTGTCCTTCGAGGTCTCACTCCAGGTCTCTGCAGGTGAAACTTTTCCACGATGATAATCATTTCAAAAATAATCACCATAGGCCAGGCGCGGTGGCTCAAGCTTGTAATCCCAGCACTTTGGGAGGCCAAGGTTGGCGGATCATGAGGTCAGGAGTTCAAGACCAACCTGGTCAACACAGTGAAACCTGTCTCTACTAAAAATACAAAAATTAGCTGGGCATGGTGACGGGCATCTGTAATTCCAGCTACTCAGGAGGCTAAGGCAGGAGAATCACTTGAACCCAAGAGGCGGAGGTTGCAGTAAGCCAAGATCATGCCACTGCACGCCAGCCTGGGTGACAGAGTGAGGCTCCGTGTGAGAAAAAATAAAAAGAAATTAAAAATAAAATAATAATCACCATAATAGCAGCAGGAGCACTCCAACCCATGCTTCTTCCCAGCACACTGATTGGGCAAATTGGTGACCCCATGCTGCTGTCACACCATCAAGAATGCTGGTAGAATTCTCAGTGTGTTTTAAAACTAAAATTATTTTTTAAATGTGTTTTCTGTTTATCCATACCCCCTAATGGCAGTGCCCCTAACACCTGTCATCTTGTTTCTATTCTCTTAAAGGCCTCCTATGTCTCTCTGACCTCTACCCTCTACTCTTCAAAAGCATACTGGATTCAAAAAGCCCTCTCAGCCCCAAAAGGCTCAAAGTGTGGTGGCTTAATTACCTTTCCATTTGCAACACGAAGGCCCCTTGGGTCAGAATTCAATGTGATTTCCAGTAGGAGAGGGGATAGGTTTACTCAGCTCCAGCCCACCCCACATCTGTTCTATAGACATAGGGAGTCCCTAGGACAGAAGAGGATACACTAATCTTTGCTGGCCTGGTTTCCAGCCTTTACCTTTAACTCCAGGAGAAGAGTGGGAGCCCAGAGTGAATACAGCTTCTGAAGATAAGACTATAGAAACTAGAGGACAATGACTATTAAAGATCAAGGCCAGTAATGTCACTGAGATCGTCATAGTCATTACAGATGAGGCATTTTTTTCTGTCTAGATATGTGTATACGGTGACACATGAATATGCATGTGCTATAAATAGATATATACGCAAGGAACTGTATGTGTGGCTCTGCATACGTGCATACTTCCTGTACATATACCATGATTCTAACTCACAGTCAAAATGGAAAAGAACGAACCTATGCAAACAGACCCTTAGAATGCATGCTTACATTTCCTAACCCATCTACAGTGTATATGACTTTTAGTGATTATGTTTTGCTGAGGCATGCATTAAGCCTCGTGCTGACATGAAGAGGGGGTGCTTAGCTAGTGAAGGAAGTTTGTCTGCTCACAGACTTCATCTCACACAGGCCTTGCTTTCCTCCCTGTCCCCCGTTAAGACCTATACCTCATTTTTTCATTACGCTTTACTATATTTCAGTGGGAGGGGGAATGTGGGACATCTGGGTAATAGCAGAGTGTTTTCACACCTCAGGGGGATTACTTCCTTGTGTGTTGAAGCCCTCAGGTGCCTCCTTGTGACTGACCCTTAGCATGTATTTACACACTTGCTCCTAAGCCACCGTCCTGGGGTGGCAGGTGGAGGGGGAAATTGCTGAGATTTGTGACCATGGTAGGTCACAGGAGTGGAGACGATGGAGCTCTGGAAGAAACTCTAGGGTGAAATAGAGAGTTTGCAACCCAGCGCCAAAAAGGAATTCTTTATATGCCCTAAATATTCTGATTTATGACACTGGACAGTCATAGACTAGTCTTGCTTCCCGGAGAAACAGGCTAGTAGGCATGGGGGAGAGAGAGGGAAGGACACCAGATGATGTGACTTATGACTGCAGTACAAAAATACAAAGTCTCTATTTTTGAAATGCAAGCTCCAAGAGAGTGAAGCCCCAGCCTGCACTGCCTTACTTTGTGCAGAGAATGCTTCTTTGGTTATGTGTGTACATGCTTGCTTATTCTAATCTGTGCCTTGTATTAGGAAATTCATCTGATGTTGGGGCCAAGTGGCAATAAAATAATATTATTACAGGACACCGGCCTGTACCGACAAGCATATTGCAAAGAAAAAACAATATAATATAACTTTTACAAATAGGAGAATCAAAAAATTTCTTAAATCACAGCTGGGCTGTAGGTCACACCTGTAATCCCATCACTTTGGGAGGCCAAGGCAGGAGGATCACTTGAAGCCAGGAATTTGAGACCAGCCTGGCAACAAAACAAGACCCTGTGTCTACCAAAATAAAAAATAAAAAAATCTTAAATCTTAAATTACCCCCCAGAAAAGAAGTCCTTATAGCTCTCTGATCTGCAAAAATCTTGTAGCATTCTATTCTTTTTTTAGTCAGGTTTATCATTTTGCTTTGAGGTATGATGCTAAAGTGTTAAGTGCTTAATGAGACGTGATGTGTCCTTTGTGTTGTAAAAATAATCAATCCCTAGGAACTAACTGACCTGTTTGGGCCTCAAGGTCTTTATCTTTAGGCTGTTTGTGGTGTGGCATGGTGTCAACCCTTAAGGAAGAACTTTTTCAAGCTTCTACAGACAGTCTGGGATGGGTCTAGACCAGCACAAATGGGGAATTTTAGATATGGCTTCAGACATTAGGATCAATGTCTATTTGAATGTGTCAAGGATGACTACACAGTGTGACCCAAATACTGCACACACAGCAGAATCCTTCTATGAAACAGCCAAACTGACCTGTTTGGGCCTCAAGGGCTACCTTTAGGCCGTTTGTGGATCAGCCTCCTACTGGTCTCTTGGCTTGTTTTGAATTCTCTTTCAATCTGTTTCATGGTCTGCTACACTCTTCCAAAACTTTTCTATGGACATGATTTTGAATAACCACTAACTGACCATAAGATTTAAGAAAGCCCAGCATGGTGGCTCACGTCTGTAACCCAGCACTTTGGGAGGCTAAGGCAGGCAGATCACCTGAGTTCAGGAGTTTGAGACCAGCCTGGCCAACATGGTAAAACCCCATCTCTACTAAAAATACAAAAAATTAGCTGCGCATGGTGGCAGGCACCTGTAATCCCAGCTACTCAGGAGGCTGAAGCAGGAGAATCGCTTGAACCCAAGAGGTGGAGGTTGCAGTGAGCAGAGATTGTGCCGTTGTACTACAGCCTGGGCGACAAGAGCGAAACTCCGTCTCAAAAAAAAAAAAGAAGACGTAAGATAAAATAGCAGTCCCTTGGCCTATTGTCAAAGTATCTCCATAACATGGCCCCAAATTAGTTTCCCAACTTATATTGCACTAGTTTCATAGACAAACTTCTTCCTGCCACACTGGTCTAGTCAGTGCCCTCCAAACCCTGCAGTACTGCCTTGAACTGGTTTGCTGTCATTGTTTCTCTCTGTCATCTAAATCCTAGCCCATCTTCGATGACTAAAAGCCCAACATCTCTGTGGGCCCCAGAGAAGTTATCTTCCTCTGCATTCCTCCAGCTGGCATCTCTCACTTATGGATTAATCATATTGCCCTCTCCATGGTTATGTGTTTTTATGTGTATAATCTTAGCCCCCACATAGGACCAACTCTAATCCCTTTGAGGACAGGGGTTGGGTGCTCATACCTGTTCATAATTCCCCATAGTACCTAGAGCCTCTTGCACACCGCAAGGTACAGGAAAATATTTGTTTATGCCAATGATCTGAGAAAGATAATACTGCAAACAGGAGAAGTAAAAATGTATTTGTCTTGTTCCATTTGGAAGGAATTAGTAGCAGATAATCAGTTAGAGGTCAGCTCAGAAGGTTAAAATACATGGACTTATTCCCTGTTACAGGTTTGTTTGTTTGTTTGTTTGTTTGTTTTGAGACAGAGTTTTGCTCCTATTGCCCAGGCTGAAGTACAATGGCACAGTCTTGGCTCACTGCAACCTCCACCTCCCGGGTTCAAGTGATTCTCGTGTGCCTCAGCCTCCCGAGTAGCTAGGATTACAGGCACTTGCCACCATACCTGGCTAATATTTGTATTTTTAGTAGAGACTGGCTTTCACTGTGTTGGGCAGGCTGGTCTCAAACTCCTGACTTTGTGATCCACCTGCCTCAGCCTCCCAAAGTGCTGGGATTACAGGCGTGAGCCACCGCACCCAGCCCAGGTCTCTGATCTTTAATCACAGGACAAAGACTGTATTCCTATTACTAACCTCTTTTTCTAAATCTCTGGTGTTGTTATTCACAAGGACTGGGCCAAATACGTGAGGAAACATCAATGTATACTCATCCCTAATATTTGAAAAACAAGTTTAAGTGTGTGTATTACTGATAAAGTATGAAGAATAACATTTCCATTCATTCCAAAGTACTAAGGCCCTTTGCCTGGGACTGCTGTCTACACAGGCAAAGTGAATTCTGTATCAGCAATTTTTAAAGCCCACTATTCTCATCATACAAGCTTAGCTGCAACCAGTTATTTAATAGGATTCTAATTAATTTAATTTCCCACTGGTGGCAATTTCTGATGCACAATGACTGTGCCTTTTACCTCTTTGCATCCCTTCCCCAGCACTTAACTCAGCAGGTTGTGTGTAGCAGGGACCTAATAAATATTTGTTGATTGAACAAATGAATGACCCATACTACAAACAGAGGATTGCAGTATTTCCTCAGATATGCCTCACAAAACCAAACTGGTCCTCCCAGCACCAAAAATGGACAGAAATTCGAGCACCACAAGAAAAAATGACACCAGCATTGGTCCATAGTCAGCAGAACCAGAGGCCTCAAAGCAAAACCACTTTGAATAGACTTCTTAATCAGCTTAATTAGCACTGTTAATTCTTTAAGATGGTAAACTCAGTGTTGGCATTACAAGCAGTTGCATTTCAGAATGAGGTAGATACTGGGAGTCAATACGTAGAGGTCAGGAGTGAGTGTTCTGGAGTCATATGACAATAGTAGTAGCACCAGTTGCAAAACCTTAGACATGTCATGTAGTCTCTCTAAGCTTCAGTAGAATGAAATAAAAATAGTACCTATCCCACACGATGATCAGGAAGAAGAAATAAGAACATGCATGGAGGCCAGGCACAGTGGCTCATGCCTGTAATCCTAGCACTTTGGGAGGCCAAGGTGGGTGGATCGCCTGAGGTCGGGAGTTCGAGACCAGCCTGACCAAAATGGTGAAACCCCATCTGTACTAAAAATGCAAAAATTAGCCAGGTGTGGTGGTGCATGTCTGTAATTCCCCTACTCTGAAGGCTGAGGCAGGAGAATCACTTGAACCCTGGAAGGGGAGATTCCAGTGAGCTAAGATCGTACCATTGTACTCCAGCCTAGGGAACAAGAGCAAAACTCCATCTCAAAAAAGAAAAAAGAACATTCATGGAAAACACTTATCCCTGTCCCTAGAACATCATAAATTCTCAATAAACACTAGTCGATATGATTATTTCTACTTTAACCTGTATTTTCCTTTTTACCAAGCTCTGAGCAGCCTGTCAGTCACGGATGAGAAGGGTTAGGTTCTCAGTCAGAGATCACATTTCAGAAACATCTGGGCCTGGATCTCCAGGCAGCCGAAATAGTTTGGTGCTTTGCCACCCTCAGTGAGATAGATGCCAAGGCCCTGTGGGAGAGGGCTGTCCTCCAGTGCTACTCTCCAGCAGGAAAAGAGGTGAAGAGGGACCCCCAGCCTTAAGGTACAACCAACGTGATAAGTGCACCCTGAGCACTGTACAAGCAACTATGTAAAAAATGTGCGCATGATGACATGTTTACTTTTCAAACAAAAATCACCACTGCTTTTTTTCTGTGACATAAGCTTATAAAGAAAAATGGATTTACTAGCCAAAAGCAAAGGAAAGCCCACCCTTAAAATGGACCACAATCCTGCATCCCTGTGGCCATCAAGACTGTTGTTGGGACTGGGACTGTCAACATTCCCAGTCCCAAGAGCCCGGAACACGTGAATGCCTCCCACTGCTGTAACTGTTGCATGCTGCAGGGAAGGAGGAGGTAGGAAGCAGATTGTATCCTTCCTTTTTTAGAGGGAGGAAAGGGTCTTGAATAGGTCACGTGCAGAGAGAGGGGACGCTGGGTGGGTCAGCATGGCAATAATAAAGTCAAGATCATAACCCTAAGCTGTGGGCTCAGAGAACAGCCCCATTTAGCAATCAGGACCAAAAAGCACAGGAACCCTGTCCCCCTCTCACCCCCCACACATAGGCCTGTGTCACACGGGAAGGAAAATGTGCTCTCAGAGAAGTGGAAAAATAAAGAGTTCCACAAATAAGGCATATTGGCTACAGGCAAATCTACACAAAGGGGACCGCTTTAAAGGAAAATCTCTTGTGTTCCTGAGTTCTGAGCTTTGGGTGAGTTTCTGAAGAGGCGTATTTGCATTTTGGGTTTTCCCCTTTGTGTGGTGAAGCAATCAACAGGTAAAATCAGTCACTCTGAAATAGAAACGTGAGCAACTCTGCAAATCTTAGAGCCCAAAGGAAGCTAATTTCTGCATACCTCTCCACTGGCTTTCTACGTATTCTAGAGGAGGGACAAATCAGCAGGGAGAGAGAAGCAGAAGGTTCAGAAATGGCAGCGGGAGTTGCCTGCTTGCATTACTACCTAAGGAAATTCAGGGAACTATCACTGGGGGAAAAATCAGGCAAATTGCTTCCTCTCAGACCATCCTCAACAGAGATGTTTGATTTGCTGTTGCTCTCTGAGGCTTCCCACTGTCTTGCTCCTATTTCAGGAAGGGCTTTGCCTATGCAGGCTCTAAACAGCTGCTGCACACAGCAACTGCTGCCCTATTGGGCCCCAAGACATTCGAAGTCAACCCATGTCCACTAGAAGTAAACGTGAATCAGAGTCACTGGCAAGAAAAGAAATGGCCACAGAAGCCAGGCACGGTGGCTCACACCCATAATCCCAGCACTTTGGGAGGCTGAGGGAGGCAGATCACAAGGGCAGGAGTTCAAGACCAGCCTGACCAACATGGTGAAAGCCCATCTCTATTAAAAATACAAAAATTAGCTGGGTGTGATGATGCATACCTGTAGTCCCAGCTATTCAGGAGGCTGAGGCAGAAGAATTGCTTGAACCTGGGAGGCACAGGTTGCAGTGAGCTGAGATCATGCCATTGCATTCCAGCTAGGACAATAAGAATAAAACTCCGTTTCAAAAAAAAAAAAAGAAAGAAAGAAATGGCCACAGAAGAGCTGAATGCAGCAGATCTAATAATGTGTGAGGCAGAATACATACATCTCAAAACAGAGCCAGGAACCCCTGATCAAAAGGAAAAATGATTAAGGCTTCATCTTGCACAGAAAAGGAACATGAGGCATAAATAGCACATTAAGTGGAATAATCCTTACAAACCGGAGCTGTATACCATTTCCATTAAGTTACCCTTCAATTCATTGCTATTTCACCACCTTTGAACTCAGAACTAAATATCCCAGGAACAAGATACAGGTCATACAATTGGCTATTTGGATTCTCTAATAGGATGTGATGTGACCTCGAAATTCAAATTAAGTGAGTGTTTCTCTTATATCTCGTCTAGAGAATGGAACAGATTGTGAGATCTACTTAAGTCATTGGAGATGAATTTGGTTTGATGAGTAGCCCTTTTAACTTTAAAAGCCATCTCTCAGCAATTCTTGGTCCCTAGGTTTATTTCTACCAGTGGAGGCGTGAATTAAAGAAGAATCCATTCAGGTTGTGACCTAAATATTCTCGGTCGTGGGGATACTATTTTAAAAACCCATATTCCATATGGGGCAGGCTGACATGTTCCCTACTAGTACTGGCACGACCAAAACAAGCTTTTGATTTCATTCTTAAATCCTTGTGAAATGCATGCTTTTCTGCTATTCCTATTTCTGAATTTAGCAGGTCACGAGGGAGAGCTTTGCCACTTGAATTCCTTTGCACAGGACCTGGGAGACTTGGGTTCCAGTTCTGACTCAGCCACTCACTGTGTGGTTTCAAAAAAATGGCTACGACATTTTTTTCGCACGGTGATCTTCACTTAATCTTTGGGCCCTTGTTGCCCTGATCTCTAAAATGAGTGATTACTAGAATTCCTTTCAACTTCAGTCTATTCTTTTCCTATCTAAGTTATGGAATCACAAGCAAAATTGATTCTATTGTGTACATAAAAGTACTCTATAAACCTTAACTACTTCCTGGGAGCATTTTTTTTTTTAATATAAGGCAAAAAGAATGGCAATGTGGTTAGTAATAAGATATCCTAATTT
The DNA here is from genome assembly GCF_048565385.1 of Saimiri boliviensis. NCBI lineage: Eukaryota > Metazoa > Chordata > Mammalia > Primates > Cebidae > Saimiri > Saimiri boliviensis. Next base: position 77,526,677 of record NC_133449.1, on the reverse strand, counting down.
ATACTAAGATAGGAAGAAAGACAATGACTGTGTCTGGATTTTACTGGAAGTGAGAAGTTCTGTGATTTAATGTAATTCCAGGGGAACGCAAACTGAAGAGTGCTGTCTCTCCTGAGCAGTCAGAGGAAAGAAATATAATGTTATTGTTTCTCTGCTGATTAGGAACCCAAGATGAACTCTTGAAGAAGGAAGGTGTGTTTGTGTCACTGGTTGTTTTGGAACTTCCACCAGACTCAAAATTCCTCAAATCTGCTTCCCTCATACTATACTCAAAAGGAGCCAAAGCTATGCTGTAAGAAGAGAACCAACAGCCTACAAAATACTTCAATTCTAATTCTACTACTACTTCCAAGGATACTGATTTATAAAATAAGAATTTTTAAAAATAGGAATAAATATTGACTTAGGTTTAAAAAAACTACGTTAATATTAATAGCCATCTTCATCAATGTTAATCTCACTATCAAAAAAAAAAAAATCATGTCAATGCACACAAAACCTGAAAGATATTCCTGATGACTTGAAGGTCTTGGCTCTAATCTGAATGCTCTTGGAAACTCCAAGCAAAAGTGCCCAGGAAATATTCTGCCAACCTTTGGGCCACTCAGACCTCAGCAGAGTCCAAGATTACACTCCTTGCCTAAGAGTTTTCTTTAAGTGATCACTGGTTTTTGAAACAATTATTTCTCAAACAGGCTGATATTCAACAGGCTGGATGCTGAGTGCTGCAGAGGCTCTGAGTATCTTTCTCTCCCCTCATGGACCCCAGAGTCTAACAGACCTTTTTTATATGGTGTAATAATCTGGTCAGGCATGGTAGCTCACACCTGTAGTCCCAGCACTTTGGGAGGCCGAGGCAGGTGGATCACAAGGTGAGGAGTTTGACCAACACGGGGAAACCCTGTCTCTACTAAAAATACAAAAATTAACTGGACATGGTGGCACATACCTGTAATCCCAGCTACTCAGGAGGCTGAGGCAGGAGAATCACTTGAACCCAGAAGGCAGAGGTTACAGTGAGCCGAGATTAAACCACTGCACTCCAGCCAGGGTGACAGAGTGAGACTGCATCTCAAATAATAATGATAGTAATCTGTGGTCTGAACAGAGCACAGAAGGCTTGGGAGAGTGAAAACAATGCCCTGTATTTGGTCTCCACCGTGTGAGTGGCTGGGACTCTGTCCTCTGGTCTATGCTCAGTGCATGTCCGGCAAGCGATTTATCTCTCTGTAATCGGAAGTTTCACTCTGCAGAGAGGGCAGAGTGAGGACCCCAGGCAGATTCGCGAGCCCCTTCCCTGCTTCCGCCATTCATGGGTAACCATGACCTTGACTCATCACGCAGAGAGATGTCTTCCCAAATTATCAATCCTGTGTGGGGTTTCAAAAGTCTAGCCCTAACACAATACCATTTCTGGAATAAATTCCATAAACAATTTTTGTTGTCTTTCAACTTAAAAAACCATGGAAAAAGACTATCTTTTTGTTTTGTTTATTTTGGTGGTGGGGGGCGGTTCTCCTCCAAAGTGGGGAGGATAGAAAGATATCCTTTATCCACTTCCATTATCCTCTTTCCCCCCTAAAAATCCCACTTTTAGAGATGTCCCCATATTTACAGATTGACTCTAAGAAATAAGAAGTGGGGCAAAAACACAGATCAGAAATGAAACTGTAGTGACGATGAAGTGCAGTTACAAAGGCTCAGGTTTTCTCAAGACCCAGGATTGTTCTGTTTCAATTCTGGCTCCCCTTTGGAAGTGGTGTCACTCTTTCTAGGCCTCAGCAAGGAACTTAGCACATTGAGGGAGGATGCCGTCACAGGATCCCTGATGGTCTTATGTTTCAGCAACACAGAGGCAGAGTATGGGGCAGGAAGAGGGTTTCTTTATGAAATAACTTCTTGTCTAGAAGTCCCATCCTCACCTAAGTGAGAGGAAGTCACCAAAACCAGGCCACTTGTGCAATCAGGGTTATGTGTCATGGAAAAGCCACAGGGGAAAGGTGATGGCAAGGAGGTGGCAACCTCCCTTTCTCGGTGCACACAGCTGTTGGTAGGAAGAAGCAGTTCTGCAATGCCTTTATCAAAGGCCATCCTGGATCTGTGTGTGTAAGCCACAAGTGTGCGTCTGTGAACATTTATGGTTTATGTGCTAACACAGGAGAAGATACCCCCTTTGATCAGTTAAACAGAGTTTGGTGAAATTAGCTCTGGACTAGAAACTAGAAAACCTGTTTTCTCTGCTTTCTCTCTTACTGATGTGGCCTCTGGCAAGCCCTTAACCGTGGTAAGCCTCAGTCCCCAATTCCGTAAAGTGGAAGTCATGAGATCTGTCCTGGAGAGCAGGTGAAATGAGGCACAAGACAGCACTGTAGAAAGCAGAAGGTAGTTCACTACTGTAGAGTCGTTATTTATTATGAATAAGCAGGAAAGAATCCAGATGCCAATTATTTGGCTGTCTTTTCACTAAGCTAGGTAATCTAGCCAGAGGGTGAGTGGGTAAGATTTTCCCCACTGAAGTTCACTGCCTGTATGTGAATCTACAGCACACAGGTGTCTGAGCTCTATTATTGACAAACCTATCTTAATAGGCTGTATTATTTCTAATTCTCTTCCAGATCTCCAAGCAGTAAAAAAATACCAAACTGAGAAAAGTTCTGTGCAAATTAACTGGGCCAGAAAGAATTTTTAGCACGTGTTTGTAGAAGTAACTTGTTCGTGGCACTAAGTTCTAAGAAATGGAGCATTACTATGATGTGAACCTCTTTCCTCCTATAATCTCCTCCCTACAAAATCTGCCCCAAATTTCCTGATGTAAGTAATAAAGAAGTTTTATGTTTGTTTGTTTGTCTGCATTAAGATATATTTCCTGAAGTGTTAGGAACCTAAAATTAGAATATTTAATAAGCAACTACTGACATTTATCACCTTCTTTAGGATTTACCGCTCACCCAGTGACGTTATCTTTCCTAAGCTAAATTAAAAGACAAATTCAAATCCTGCATGGTAGCCACCAAAAGCATATATTTGAAAAACAGGATTCGGAATGCCATATTATGCATTATTTAATGGTATGCAAATTATAAGTCAGACAGTTAGGAAAACCACGCTTCAGCATTAATAAACAGCAAGACTACTACTACATTAATTATGATATTGCTATGATCTGTTCCCACATTTTGCATTTTGATTCTCCTTGAAAATTTATGCCATCTGATAAGCGGTAACCTATTTCCCCTCCTACGTCTCCTGCCCATTCCTCAAATCTGTTCCTCCTACCCACCCAATGGGTATCTGTAGGAAACGGGTACTTACAAAGTCCTAAGCAGCCACATTGTCTTATAAGCATTACAAATTAAAGAACAAACAAACACCACCTAAAGCTCCAACATTTATTGTGTCAATGTTAAGCACACTTTTTAAAAGACAACATAGAATGTATAGAAACAAGGGGTTGGGGACTCATGCGCATTTCCACAATACGGGTAATTAGGTTGGCTGGTTTCAGAAGGGCCAGGGCATCACTCACGACAGCGATGGTCCTCGGGCCCTCTCTATGGGACTGATTCACTGTTCCAAGGTGGGTCTGTTTTTTTGTTTTTACGTTTTATTAAAAAATATAAATAAAATGGCACTGCAGGCCCAGGCTGGAAGGACTCTGCAGGACTCTGTCTTCGCACAACGGCTTCTTGGAGGCTACTGTCAGAAAACATCACAAACTAGCAGGATGACAGACCACGCTGACGTCGGCCGGGCGGACGCGTCCACCCCGCCCCTGGGGGCTTCAAATTTTCTCAGAATTTAAGGGCTCTCGAGCTTCCATCCGAAAACTGCCACACATCTTGAGCTCTCTGGGTACTACGCCGAATGGGGGTGTGTGAAGAACCTAGAAAGAGGTTGGAGACAGAGGAGGGGAAAAAAAAGTACAGGTGTGACTTGGCCCAATGATTTTCTGTTCTCTAACTAGCTTTTAAAAATTAGAACTTAAACCAACCACAGGTCGAGCCACTGGCATCCTAAGCATGATTTCAAACTCAGTCTCCCCTCCCCAAGTATCTCTGACCTCTGAGTGGCCTTCCCATGCCTCCCTCCTTTCCATAGCCCCCAGGAGGACCCACATCCCCCCACCCTTGCCCAATTGTATGATAGTCCTAATAAACTCGGGACACACCTGGAAGGAAACACCTGCCCTTATGACTGGCAAAACTTAGTAAGAAACAGTCCTTTGGTTGAGGAGAGCGGGAGAGGGAGGAGGGACAGGGGACACCTTCTCAAAATAATAATAAAATTATAAAGAAACAAAAAATCAAAACTGATGTAAAAGCAGCACAACAAAAACATGAAATGTCATCAAGTTCAACGTCAAAGCAGCCAATGATTTACGAGAGGCGAACAAATCTCTGAAGAGAAAACCAGAACCCAAAATAGTTGCTCTCAAATTGCACCAAAAACTGCCTGTAGTTTCTTTCAAACATGCAGTTTTCTTTTCTTTTTTGGAAGGGGGAAGGCAATGGTGAAGGGAAGAAGGGAGTGGTTATTTTCCTCCGGGGTTCCTCCCTTGCTGTGGACATTGACTTGAAGCAGCAGAACTGGGAGTCCGGATGTGCCGAGGAAGAGGGCTACCACTGTGGCATTCCAGGCCTCGTTGCCATGGCGACCCGAAGCAGGGGCCTGGGGCCTCCTCTCCCCTGACTTGGCGCCGCAGGAGGCCCGGGGTCTGGAGCTCAGCTGCTCTCACGCATCCCACCCCTGAGCAGAGCAGCAGAGACCTGGGCTGAGGGGCATGCTGTGTCCAGGTGGGCTCTGGGGAATCCCATTCCCAGTCCAGTGCTAAGTCACTGTCGTCGAGGCCCCTTTAGCTGAGACCCCAATCAAACCCCTTCGTCCAACCTGCTACCAATAATTAAAGCCCTAATAGGCAAAGTATATTATGGGCATGAACTACGTTCACAGCTATTTAAAAGCACAGTCCCCTATGGGTTTAGGGGCTCCCACTTTAAAGGATACTTGGGGAAACGGCTAATTTACCTTTTCTACAATCCCTATGAACGATCTGATATACATGCTCCCTTGAAATAGTTTTTGCCACTTTACAGAAAGGAAAAACAGTATTCGGATCAACCATCAAGCTGTGTTCAGCCAAGTTTAGGTTCTTAAGTACAATGACCCATGTGAACTGGATTGGCCTCCTTTCCCACTTGGAAGGGAGGAATTAATGGTATCCCATGACTGTAGATGACGCTGGGAAATAGAGAGAGAGAGAGAGAAATAGTCCCATCCCCCTAAAGGCTGAGTCACTGGCCATGTGCTATATGTAGTAAATGAAACAGCGGGCTAATGGGATAACGAGATGCCAGCAAGCAAAAGTGTGGACCCGACTATGTCCACAGTTCATAGTTATAGCAACCCTAGAATAAATACACGTCATCCCAATTTGTTCTATGTGTTCTGATGTCCATTTCTCTAAAAACGGGTGCATTTATTCTCAATTGGGAGAGATGTAGGGCTTTAGGAGACACCTAGGAAAATCTGCTAGACAGCTCATAACTTTTACAAGTTAGCGGTCTTTTAAGAAACATTTTTCCAAGCAGGTTGAGCAAACTCTGCCAATCCCATCCTCATACCGGCAAAGTCCCCACAATCTTTTTTTTTTTTTCCACAGGAAGTTGTCTGAAAAAAGAGAATGGGATGGGTACATTCCTGAACACACCAGGCCCAGGGACAATGGAGTCACAGAATCGTAATGAGGAACACACAGTTACAACACAGTCATAAGAAATAGTGTTCGTGTGTGTACGGAAGGGAAAAGAGGCTTAAAACGAGAAAACACTGTATTTCCTCCCTCAGTCTCTGAGAGCAAAATGCTACGAGCAGAAGAGGATGGGGCCTGAGGCTTCTCAATTCCTTTTCAGGAAGGCCCGAAATAATCCCAGTACCTTTCAGCAAACTGTTAGTGTCTGTGAATAAACCAACTCATTTCCTTACTTCTCCAATTGGAATTATATCTAAGCCACCTCCTGCCGCTTCCTTTCAAATTCTCACTCCCAGCATTATGAAGATATACAAGATGTACTTATTGCATATACAAAAATGATATTCAAATAAACAGATCTATATCCACAGAATGCCCCGGGAAAAGCTCAACTACTTCACACTTCCTGCTATGGCTGGTGCAAATGAAGAGCTGTGTTCACCTCACTTCTTAGCAACCTTTGTAACGTGTGGGTTCCAGCCCTTTTGTAGGTCCTAAACAGAGAGAGGATAGCAAATGGGTTCAAGAAGGAGGGATATAAGCACTGGAAGAGCTTCTGGTTTAAAATCTGTGAGAAACAGAATTTGCTGTATGCCTGTTTATTAAGTTGTTCTCAAATGAAGATTAAAAAGAACAGTTTAAGTATCAGGAGTTCAGGTATGTAGAGAACATTTCATCAGCACATCAAGCCTTAGAAAAACTTACTTGAGGATTTTGAGAGATATTAAAGTTCTTAGTAGTTCCTCATTTTAAAAAATAGATCACGAATTCATCTTACTGTTGGAAATTTTGGTTATTTTATATTAAGATTTTAAATTTTAGAGTTCCGGATATGAAATATCATTTATAAGTGATATTCATGTTGGCTAGGTTTTCATGCTTCTGTTGTTCATCAGCTTCAGAAACAATATTTTATCAGAAGGCTTCAATAAGTCAGGAGACTAAGTAACCTGAAGAACCTGTCTCCCAATAAATTTATTTAACTTTGGGACCATGTAAATCAAACATAATCTGTGATTTATCACCAGATGTTTGCACTCCTCCCCAGTCCCCATTTGATTTAAGAAATTTGAACAGACAAGTATACAGTATCCATCATTAATTCTGTCTGTCAGGATGCAAAACCTAATTACACTAAGAGCATCATATACTGAGAAATTAAAATGAATACTGTATTTAAAACCTACACAGCTGCACTCATAGCTCCTAATAAAAAAGTAATAGGGACACACAGAGGTTTTATGGACATTTAATATGGTGGAGCCAAAGTCACTACATCTAAAGCCAGCATGGCACTGGGGAATTATTTCTATCTGTCTTGAGCAGCATTTTGGACTCAGTTTTGGAGAAACCAAATCCAAAACACATACAGTATATCTTTTCTAAGTTCAGTGACAAACATCAAGTTCTCAAGGTACCACACCCCCACCCTGCCCCAGCTCCTATGTCATGTTCTCCAACATTCTCTCTCAGTGGATTCCTCTAGCCCCACTCTCTCCTGCCCCCACAAACTGGCTTCTCAGAAGACATAGACTATCTCTCTACTTTAGAAAGAGGAAAGTATTCTTGCCTAAGATAAAAGGCATGACATGAAAAGGCCACCTCACAGGCACTAGGGCATAAGAACTGAGCAACAAAAAATGCTACCACAAGAAGACAACAGAACAGCTTTTGTTTTGGTTTTTTTACAAAAATAAGAACAATGTCGTATTCATTCATCTACACTGGGTACAGGGAGACGATATCACAGAGGTATGTTTCAGTAAAGCAAATAGATGCTGCAACATGCAGTATTTGTAAAACTGACAACACAGATTTCCAAGGAATGGTTTTTTAAATAGACCTAACTGGCTGGTCAAAAGGTAACTGAAGGGTATTGCCGCACTTATTTGCAGTCAGCCAGGAAGACCCTATCAAAACACCTGAAGTAATCTGTAGCATCTAGGGTCCCTGGGATCTCAGAACCACAAGGCAAATCACTATGCATCTCAGGAAATCAGTGACTGATTCCAAGGATTTCACTACGTCTGGCTTGTCTGGCTGAACCCCTAGTGGCTGCTTTTTTCTCTCTTTCTCTCTCTCTCTTTTTCTCCCTCTTTTTTTATTTTTATTTTTGTAACCTGATGCCTTTGTTTCCAGAATTTTAGATTTGAAATGTGGGGTTATTTTGTTACGAGGAAAGAGTCTTACATGGAAACTAAACAGCTGATTTTTTTTAAATCATTTTTACATTATAAGGCAAGGAAGGGAGAATAGAAAAGAACTTTTAGACAACAAGAACAGCAAAAAATCCAAAGGAAATAAAAGTTTAAGATGCTATTACCAGCAAGTTTTTTCACTTATATTTGAATGGATTTCTGCTAAGAGATGGAGTAAGTTTTTAACATCAGACTGAAAACACTTTCCGTATCTTGAAAATTATTCTAGAACTGTAAAGCCTTAAAACTATTTCCATGGGTTGAGATATGTCTATTTTAATATAGTAAGTACTTTATGTTCCTTTAGGGTATAATACACGCATCAGAATGCCCATAGAAATAATCCTGAAAAAGACTGACTGGCCTTCTCTTAAAACCTGTTATTTTCTTGAAAGTAATTTACAGAGTGTGTCAAATGAGGACACAAGAAGCTTACAATGTGTACTTTAATTTTTTTTTATTTTTTTCAATAAAGGGACAAAATGGGTGTATGAACAGGTTAATGCAGACAACTGCCAAAAAAACACAGACAGTGGTTTTTCCAATAGAACTTAACAAAGACCAGAAACAAATACAATAAAAAGCCAGGTTGTAATGACCTTTGGTCATCTAAATAAAAAAAAAAATAAAAACAAAGAAAAATAAAAGATCAAATTAAGTGCCTCTGTTTTGAACAGGGCACATAAGCAATAATAAATAGTGACTCCCATAGTAAAAGATAAAATTTCAAGTTACGACAAACAGCTTTCATTACAGGAATAGAAAAGGCCAATAACAAAATATTCTGCATTGCCATTTACAAAAAAGTATTGACTAAAGCGGGCTTTCTCTTTAATATGCTTTGCATATGAAATTCTTTCCAATCTAAATATAAAGCACCATTTAGTTTTTGGCAATGAAAAAAACTGCAAAACATTGGTTTTTTGTTTTTTTTTTTCCTTTTTTTTTTTCTTTCTTTCTTTTTCTGCATATGAAGGTAAGATGCTGGAATGTAGGGTGATAGAAGGAAAGGGACAAAAAGCACACTACATAACAAACCAACGTTATTAGCTTGCAGTACTGCATACAGTATGGCAGCAGGAAAAAGGAACAAAAAAGGATATGTACAACCCCTATGACAGCCATCCATGTGACATTCTAGCAGGCTCCCCCAAACCGCCATTATATGGCTTCTCATCTGTAATGTCACACTTTTTTGTTTCTCTCTTTTTTTTTTTTTTGAAGCATACAAATAATTTGCACTATATTATCCTGCCAAATTAAAAAAATATACTGTGGCAGCCTGTCTTTTTTTTTTTTTCCACTACCAAAAAAGGTACATTGATACCTTTTAAGAGAACAAGCAACAGTTAAAAATACAAGCTTCAATATAAATACTATAGTGCCTAACACTAGATGAACATTTAATTCAAATACCATTCTAGAAATACAGAAAAAAGACCATAAATGTATTTTAGCATAGGAATCAACATGAAGTGTGCATTTTCCTATATTTAAGTACTATATAATCTTAAACCTTTCCCCAATGTATGTTTTTTTTTACAACCTGAAGAGCGGTGTGTATCCAAGGCATAGAATTTCCACTACCATTTTTAAATGGATAACAAGTCTTGTAACACCACCAAGACAATGGAACCCTAAAATGCAGTTCCCCCCTAAACATAATGAAGTGTTTTTTTAAAAAAATTTTTTCTTAACATTTATATTTAAAAAAGTTTTGTACAAAAAAATCCTTGCACTGTAGAAGCGAAAGCAATCATTCATTTCTATGTTAAGTGTATTCTGTTTCCATTCACAGCGCTTGCAATGTTGCGTCCAAGTAAGTAAGCTCAATAGTCAAGTAAATGGCTGGCAAAGTTTTTTTTTTTTTTAGTTTTTTAAAAATGCTCATCAATGAGATTGTGTTCAATTTTTTTCAGCATTCTTGCAACTTTTCCCTTAAGTATAGACCTGTAAACTGGGAAAATTGTACAGTGCACTTAATTGTCCTATCTGAGCAGGTTTATTTTATACTCAACCTCTGTATCTCTGATTAGAGAAAAGATACAGATATCACAGGCAGAGTCAAGTGCTATTTGAACACCAACTGGGGCAGATGCTAGCTTAATAAAAAATAAAAAAATAAAAAATAAAATAAAAACAATGAATCCTCTTCCATGTTAACACAAATAGCACACAGTGTATGGAAAAGAAATGAAGTACAACTTTTAGGGAGCACAGACATATATACTGCTACTCTTAAAATTCTTTCTCTTCTTTCTTTAAGAATGTCACATTTAAACGCAAGTCTTAAGAATTCATAGTTAATCATCATTGTATCAATATTAGCTTATATACCTGTTCTAGTTTTAAATGGCAAACAGTACCACGTTGTGCTAATAAATCGTATTTTTTTCTTCTGTTCCCCTCTGTCAAATCTTACTGTCAGCCTCTTCCTTTCAATATGGTACACAAGGTCTTAAAGTTTCTCATTTGATTGTCCACTTGACAACCAAGTAAATCTGGATCTATTTCTTTTGGTGCCAGAATTTTTTTTAAAAGACATTATTAAAGCAAATATCTTCACAAAATGAACTCCTTACTAATGTATTTAATTGTGTTCCAGGGCTTTTGCACATTACACATTCAATTTTAATCATTGTTTAAAAAAAATACAACTTTGGGCAAAACAGCCCATTTCTTTTAAGCTCTCACCAGGAGCAAAGTAGCTTTTATACTGGTATAATCAGTTTGTTTATAAAATTAAACTAAAGGAAAAATGATGATTAACTAGGACATAATGGGTCATATTTTTAGGTAGCCATTGTTGTGAGAAATACAATATAGAATTATATGCTAGTTCCTAAGGTTTATTACCTCACCCAATGCTGAATTAAGCTACAAGTTTATAGCAAGTAGAAAGAACCATCAATGTGGTTTTAATAGATCCAAGGCACTCAATATTTTAAAACCAAATGATAGAATAAACTTGTTTTGTTGTTGTTGTTGTTGTTAATTTGTCTATTCAAGGCCTTTTTTTCCTCTCCAATTGATACATTTAACCCTTTAGAGACAGATATTTAGCTCATAGAGTTTTTTTTCAATGCTATCTATTCTGTCTATAAAGGGTTAATCCAAAGACTGTTTTTCCTCCTCACGTTATAAAATAAAACTGTACATGATATGTTTTACAGAATGTATGCAGCATGGTCTTTTTCTCTCTCTCTCTCTTTTTCTCTCAGAACGGAACTGGAAACAGCAACATGTTTGCTCAGCAACGAATTAGGGACAATTTAAAATAGCCATAACATACCATACATGCTGTCTAAGTTTAAAAAAAAACATACACAACATGTAAATTATTGCACAAGAGAAAGGCTCAAAGTTTGCGTAAAATGCAATAGTATTGCCCCATACAGATCATGCATTCAAACGGTGAGAACATAAAGGAAAAAAAAAAAAAGGAAAAAGAAAAAAAGAAAAAGAAAAAGAAAAAAAACAGGTGTGCTGGTGACAAGCACTCTCATATTCTTAGCTTCCGTTACTTCTGTTTGTTTGTTTGTTTGTTTGTTTAAATCACATGGGACTAGAAAAAAATCCTACAGGGAGTGGGGCTGGAGGGCGATGGGGAAGGGGAGTGGTGAAAAGGGGGTGTCAGGTGGGAGTGAGGGAGGGGTATTAATATACCTCTATTCAGTTTTTATATCATTATTCAACACTCGATCACTGTGCCATTTTTTCATGTGTTTCTCCAGGGTACTGTACACGCTAAAAGGCATCTTACAAATTTCACATTTGTAAACGTCCTTCCCCACCTGGCCATGCGTTTTCATGTGCCTGGTGAGCTTGCTACTCTGGGCACAGGCATAGTTGCACAGCTCGCATTTATAAGGCCTTTCGCCCGTGTGGCTTCTCCTGTGGACAGTGAGATTGCTACAGTTCTTGAAGACTTTCCCACAGTACTCACAAGTGTCGCTGCGTCTGCCCTCTTTTGAGCTGGGCCTGCCCGGGCCCGGACCACTAATATGGGGCGTGCTCCCTCCACTTCCCGTGCCGCTGCGCCCCGAGATCCCTCCGTCCAGCTCCCCGGGCGGCGTGGAGAAGCGCAAGCTCCCGTTCTCCGAGGAGTGCTCCGACGAGGAGGCAAAAGGCGATTGTCTGGAGTCTCCGAAGCTAAGGAAGGGATCTTTGAGCTGCCTGGAGGCCGCGTAGCCGGCGAGCCACTGCGAGTACACGTTTTCCGTGTTGGGCATCGCGGCCGGGGGCAGATCGAACTCCTTCTCGAGCTTGATGCGCTTAGAGAAGGGGCTCAGCGAGCTGGGGCTGCCCAGCAGCAGCTTTTTGGACAGGCCCCCCGAGGCCGACTCGCCCGGGGAGCAGCCGCGGCCGTTAACAGTGCCATCGTCTATGCGGTCCGACTCGCCGGCCACCGAGTCTTCGTCGCAAGTGTCCCTGTGGCCCTCGGCCTCGGCCAGGTGGCCGCGCTTATGCTTCTCGCCCAGGACCTGGTGGAAGGCCTCGCTGAAGTGCTGCATGGAGCTGAGCACCATGCCCTGCATGACGTCGGGCAGGGCGCGGCTCTCGTCGCCCACGCCCACCACCGCGCCCCGCGAGCTGTTCTCGTGGTGGCGCGCCGCCTCCAGGCTCAGCCCGAAGCCGTAGTCCACCCTCTCGCTCTCCGTCAGCTCCTCCTCCTCCTCTTCCTCCTCTTCTTCCTCTTCCTCGTCGTCCTCCTCTTCCTCCTCGTCCCCGTTCTCCGGGATCAGGTTGGGGTCGTTCTCGCTCTTGAACTTGGCCACCACGGACTTGAGCGCGCTGCTGGCGCTGCCCACCAGGTCGCTGGTGCCGGGTTCCGGGGAGCTGGCGGTGGAGAGACCGTCGTCGGACTTGACCGTCATGGGGGACGACTTGTGCATGTGCGTCTTCATGTGGCGCTTCAGCTTGCTGGCCTGGGTGCACGCGTGGTCGCACAGGTTGCACTTGTAGGGCTTCTCGCCCGTGTGGCTGCGCCGGTGCACCACCAGGTTGCTCTGAAATTTGAACGTCTTGCCGCAGAACTCGCATGACTTGGACTTGACCGGGGGCTGGGAGGGAGGAGGGGCGGATTGCAGAGGAGGGAGGGGGGGCGTCGCCAGGAAGGGCGGCTTGCTACCTGGCTGGAATGGTTGCAGTAACCTTTGCATAGGGCTGGGCCGGCCTGGGGACAGCGGTGGGCTAGACGTGTTCCCTGCCAGCTCTCTAAGTCTCCTAGAGAAATCCATGGCGGGAGGCTCCATAGCCATTGGATTCAACCGCAGCACCCTGTCAAAGGCACTCGGGTGATGGGTGGCCAGGGCCATCTCTTCCGCCCCCAGGCGCTCTATGCGGTGGGGGTCCAAGTGATGTCTCGGTGGTGGACTAAACAGGGGGGGAGTGGGTGGAAAGCGCCCTTCTGCCAGGCCGGAAGCCTCTCTCGATACTGATCCTGGTATTCTTAGCAGGTTAAAGGGGTTATTGTCTGCAATATGAATCCCATGGAGAGGTGGCTGGGAAGGACATTCTGCACCTAGTCCTGAAGGGATACCAACCCGCGGGGTCAGGGGACTTCCGTGTTCGCTTTCTAAGTAGATTCTTAATCCATGAGTGTTCTGTGCGTGTTGCAAGAGAAACCATGCACTGGTGAATGGCTGTTTGCAAGTTGTACATGTGTAGCTGCTGGGCTCATCTTTACCTGCAAAATAATACAACACCAACATCAATGTTTAATCACTGAGGCGGGTATCAGCAATTGCTTATTTATGTTCCACCTCCAGCCTTCCCTGCCCCCACCCCTCAACACCAAGGCCTAAGCCCTCACTGGCCTACCCCTGTGCCTAAATTGTGCCTGGCACAACTGAGCGTGGGTACCCAGTAAATATTGGCCCAACCAGTCTCCCTGCCGTGAAACTCGGTTCTAAGAATTTTATATCCAGTCCCCAAAGCAGAAAAATCCTGGCCAGTTCTGGCTTGAGGATGAAGGTCCCTACATTCTAGGCACCTCAACAAGTATCTTCTAAATTTTCCAGTCCCATCAGCCACAGATTGGGGCAAGCTGTCTCATCTCCATGTGCCTCTATTTCCTCCTCACTAAGTGAGAAACCTGGACAAAGTGACCCAAGGCAACTTTTTGGCTTCCCAAATCCTAGCTTTCTATTTCCCCCTGGGTGGCAGGTGAACTTTCGAAATAGGCCAACATTTCAGAGAGACATCAAAAAAAGGGGAGAAAGTCAACTCACTACAATGCTCTATGGCCCTAGAGATGCTTTCAGTCTTAGCCTGAAGCACACTAATTGTTGATATTGTTAAAAAAGAGAGGGTACTCATAAAATGCTTCCATGGAAAAAAGACTAGCAACATTCTCACCTCCCAGCCTGTGGGAAGGTCAATGGATCCCAATTTTGGTTCCACAACACCCTATGGGGCCGCCCATTCTTATATCAAAGAATGTTGCAAAAATCTGCAAAGAACTCCATTCAGCTTTAACAGGCTGCATCCAATCTTTAGGATTTGTCCCCCAGTCAGACAAATACAAGTCTAGAAAAGTTAGGAGGAGTGGCTGGTGCTGACTTAAGTAGACACAGCATCCTAGTTTAAGGAACAGTTAAAGCAGCCAGCACCATGACAGGCAGCAGGCTGAGAAATGCTACACTATCCTCCTCCTCATTATTTTGAGAGGCTAACAACGTGAACCAAATTATACAACATCCTGCGCCCTCGGCTGAGACTCAGCTCCAGTTGAGAAAGAAACAGAAAGATACAGTTCAGCTAGTCAACTCTGGCCAGTAGCCAAGCCGTCTGGAGAGGGGCCCTGCTTAAGTCACATTATTTCTCTTGCTGAAAAGAACCCAAGAGTGGTAAATGCCACTTTGGCAAAGAAGGGCCAGCTTGACTTCACGAAATCTTTCATTTGGGGAGATGGCTAAATTAAATGTATATATATATATATATATATACACATACACACACACACACACACACACACACACACACACACACACATATATATATATATGGAATAACTAACCAACAGTTTACCAGTCAACTGCAACTTTAAAAAGGGCAGAAGTAATGGTAGCCAAAGGACAAGGATGAGAAAAACAGAAAACTTCCCAGGGATTCTGAAAAAGGACTTAAAATATAACTGAAAAATAACAAACTTTTCTCCTTCTTTCAAAAGAAGGGCTGCAAGAGTTCCTTAAGGCCACAGCTAGTATCTGTCAGTAACTTTTTAAAAAGGGGGAAAAAAAAAATCTACCAGAGAGGTTAAGAGTGGGAATGAGGAATTAATCAATTATATGATGCCTCCATTTAGCAAGTCAGAAAGAAAAGCCGGCAGGGTCTTCTCAGGAGCTCCCAAACACTCGTATTCCAAAATAAGCCAGGCTTGCTCAAGCACTTGTCTAAATAATGGACTCCTGCCCTGACCTTGTAATTTACTTTACAATGCATTTATAATCCCACTCAATATATCCCACTCCTGGGTAAATCTCTTTAACAAGATTAGATGGTAAGATACCAAAATTAGGTTTCAAACATTTGTCTAATGTGGAGGTGGGGAAAAAGGCAGAAAGATTTTGAAAGAAAATGCTGACATTAGTATCACATTATCTGCCTATTTTGATTTGCCTCCTCTCTTCAAAGGGAGATAAAGAGCTTCATTGAGAGCATTTTCATAAATGTTTTGTTGTTGTTGAACAATGACTCAGGTCCCAAATAGGCTGGAAAAAAACTATCTGGTTCCAACTACATGACCCTCTGTGGATTCTCCCTGTCCTCCCTAGGTCTCTGGGTGATTATCATACCCGATTAGCCTGACAGTCTGAGTTGGTTAAGCAAAAAGATTTGTCTGATAATGCAAGTCCTTAACATGCTCATCACTCCAAATGCCTTAAAATCATATTTTACCTTATAAAAAAATCTGTTGAAATCCAGGACTGGATTCATAATTAGTGGTGCTGGTTCCACATGCACCTTGAATGTAGCCATTGATAAATGCCGAAATCTGTGGCATACAGCACTACATCAAGGATCTCATTTGTATCCTTTCAAACAGGCTTAAATGAGAAAAGTCTATTTCATTTTGCTGCCCTGAGCTTCCTAAATTTTTTTTCAGAGCCAGTTATGCGATCATGCTACAGTATGTTAACACTGTGATGTTATCCTCCCCTCTCTCTCATGCATCAGGTCAGAGAAAATGGCATTTTATCTTATAATGAGCATACAACATACAGTTTTCACTATCGCATTTTAGTATTCCCATCAACTAGATATTCTAGATCATGAGGGCAGCCAGTGTAATCATAATGTCAATGAGAAGGGCTGTTACGATTGAGACTAAAGATTACATGGAGAGAGCTGCTTTGAAACTGGTAATTATTACCAGTCCACTAATAGCAAATGATGCATTACAATTTCACCATATAATCTGTATTTCACTCGGCTCATGCCGGTGTACCATATTATATTACAGTGCTCACAGATTCTAAATTCCTAAACTGCAGTCATCAATAAATGTGTTACTTGCCATAATTTGTGAAATTACTTTGTTCATAACATCTTTGATGATTTAGAAAGACCGGAATTGATTTCCTGCGTGGCAAAATTAGGGCTACATTGATTTATTGATGTGTAAAATATAATAATATTCTTCATTTACTCTGATGAAAATCAACTTCTCAATTTGAGAGCCTCATTGGGCATTCACGGGGATTGTTTTGATTTAGAGCAATAAACTGACACCTGGCCCCTAAGAATAGAAACTTGAGGCATCAAAAGGGTTAAAATCAGCTATTAGCCCACCTACTGGCTTTTATTTTATTTTATTTCATTTTACTTTATGGGAAGGAATGATCCCCATTTCTAGTGTGTCACCAATGTGAAAAAGTCATGTGAACTCAGCTTCAAGATTCGGAAGAACAAGGAGGTCTGAGCCCAGAGCCCTGGCTCTATTATTCACTAGCTTGTAACTCTGGGGTAGTCATTTGATTTCTGAGCCTTAGAACTCCTATCTGTAAAATGAGCATGAAAATAGTACCTGTAAAGAATTGTTGAGAAGTTCAAATGACAGATGTGTATAAAAGCCCTCTGTAAACTATCAGGTCCGACATGAATGTGAGTTTTCATTGCTACCAGGGGTGATTAATTACTGAGGGTAATGACTAACCACATTACACACCCGGAACAGCTTCCAGAGGAAGGTCCAGTCCAGGCCTTAATCCAGGCCAAAAGGAGGCTCTAGTTAAAGAGCAGGAGTGACTGGCGCCTAGCCAAGTGTCCACAGGAAGTGGTATGAGCTCTGGAAGCCAGGGGCAGCAGGTTAATGCCGCCAAGTGGAGTGGGTATCAGGTTTGTTCTAGAGCTTTCTGGACCCCCACAACCCATTTCCACATACCTTGTTCTGGTCACTCCTAAACTGGTCCTGCCGGCAGGGGCACCAGCAAACTATGTGCCCTCCCTTTGTGGGAAGGTGGGAAAGGGCAGGGGTTCCCTATCAAGCTCCGACTTTCCTACCAGTCAAATCAAACTCCCTGCGCTCAGGAAAACCAGGCTGAAGATAGAGAACTATGTTTCTCTGGCCAGCAGCGCTTCGCCTCTCAACTCCACCCTTCTCTAACTGCCCACCTCCCTTCTTCCCCTTCCCTCCAAAAGTGGCTCTGTGCCCACAGCCCCATGCAGGCCCCAGATGCCCCCAGCAACAGGAGAGCTGTCCCCACCCAGCCAGCATGCAGGGACTTGAAACCTTGAGTCCAACCGCTTAAACTCTCTGCAATCTGTGACCTAACCCAGGCTTAGGCCCAGCTGTGGGGGATGGGTAGATGAGGTGCTTTTAACCCCTGAACCACCCAGCCCTCGGGACCTGAGGGCTTATGAAATTCACACAATAACTCTTTGTTACCTAGGATTACCTAGGAGGTAACATAAATAAACAACTGGCTTTGAATTTGGTCTCAGGGTGCATGCCCAGCTCTTCAGATACCACGTGCAAAATGGGTAAGTGTAGTTTCCTCCCATCTAAAAAACAGTCCCCCTTAGAGCCTTCACTCTGGCATCTTGCTCTTTGTTATTCTCTTTCCATGACTCTTTCCCTTTTTTTTTTTTTTTCTTTCCGTGGCAGGTTATTTTTCATTTACTTTCTAATAAAAATTAGATGTCACACTGCTTTTCTTCTTGAAGCTGCTTTTTTGTGTTTAGAGTGGAATCACTGCCCACCCCACAACCTTTTAGCCATGCACGACTCATACCATGTGTTCCTACACAGAGAAGCAAACTGTATTATTTTCTAAAACAGTATCTTTCAGAAAATATTTGTATAAATGAACAAATTTAAGTTTCATAAAACAGTCCCTACTATAAAAGCTCGCTTGAACAAATAAATGATGGTGGTGGTGGTGGTGGTGGTGGTGGTGGTGGTGGTGATGGTGATAGGAGAACTTTCACATTTTAACTATAATGATGTGCATTTTTCTCTAAAATTAGGAGAAAAGTCAAAATTATGAATATACATGTATATATAAAATATTCTATGTTCAAATACATATGTAAATGCACACGGAATATGCATTAGAATAACTCTGGAATAACCCTAAACTGTTTCCTTTTGATTCTGGCCTTGGCTAAAGATGTGTGCCATGGACTACACCTGAAGTCCTAAATGAGGCCACAGGAGTGAATGTGCAGTAATAAATGGGCTCTGAAGGCACAGGCATATTCAATCACTAGCCATGGAGCCAGACCTGGGGAGAAGACAGGGATGAGCTGCTATCAGCTCCTGGCCTCCAGTGAGGAAAGAAAAAGGGGAAGGAAGAAGTCCCTCTGGGGCTAAGTGGAGTGGGGCAGTGGGTGCCAAGTGAGTGGAATAATACATATGCCAATCTATTTTGGAAGTAACTCCCTTCAGTACTTAAAAAGTAAGGGCAATTTCCAGAAACTCTCATCTCTATACACATGGACATTTGTAGAAGAAATAAGGCTCAACTTACAAATACCCTGCGGGGCATATTCTGCACTCATCCCGGGCGTGGGGATTAGAGCTCCGTGTGCAGAACGAGGGGAGGAGAGGCCCCTCCAGTGCAGAAGTTTATCTGTGAAAGAAACCCAAAATCAAGCACTGCAGCTATAAACAACATGCATCGTAAACCACAGGATATCACATTTCAATTCCATTAAAATAGATTAACATCATTACAACAGCCTTGCAGATAGTTAACAGGCCCAAGGCCTGAAACAAAAGAACTGTGGTGAGTTATGTCCCACAGTTTCTGTTTTGTTTTCAATTTTGGTCTTTTTGACAAAAGGGAAGGTGTTTGTTTGAGGAATGGGGAGAGGTCGTCTTTGGTTCATTTGCTTATATGTTGGTTGATTATTGTCTTGTGTAAAGAGATGTGCAGACAGCAAGGGGAAAACTGGTAATATTATGGGTAGCCTGGAAACATGGGGGAATTTTATCTGCAAGGCTGGTTTACATGCATACATTAACTTTACTTTATAGACAAACCCAAGCAAAAACCAAAATGCTGATAGGAAATGAGTAGATTCGTGAACCATTTTTTTATGCGACAGAGTCCCACTCTGGTTTCTCTGTTCCTCTGCGCCTCTCCTCCCATGCTATATTTATGATAGGGCCTTCAGTGATAGGAGAGCCTTAGGGATTTCTGGACTGGGCTGGACCATACTCTAGAATCCTGTCAGCGGGAGACCCTAGGTAGACACGGCTTCTCACAATACAAAGCAATAGAAGATAAAGATTAGACTTCTGGGATCCCAATAACTTTGGCCATTAAATGACAAGGAAAGAACCAGCATTCCAATAATTGCAGCACGCAGGAACCCTGGCCCACCTTCACTGTTTTACTGCACTTTGTTGCCTCTGGTGAAGACAAGTGACTTCTCAAACTAATAAAATGAATCTCACAGTCACTGAAGCATTTCTAGCACAGAGATTTTTGAGAAGAAAATTTAATTTGTGCAACCTGGGGATTTTATGGTTTCTGTGGTGAGTGCTAGCTTTTCCAAGTCCACCTCTAGCTAACTAACCACTTAGATGTCCATCTTGAGACAGACTGGAGGAGATGGTGCAGAAGACACTCTGTGTGTTCTAGAGGTTTGGAGTTTGTGGTGATTGGGGAGGGTGGGAGAGAAGAAAAACAGACTTTGATGGTGAATAAACAGTATGTTTTCCATTAGCTTAATATTAAGAGCACTTAGAAGTGTTGTTGTTATACTCCAGGATAGCAAGTCTCAAGTGTAAAATACATCCTGTTCTCCTTATTTAGAGTACACTGCCAAGCACAGCCAGAGCAGTTGGGACAAGATTTGCTTTTGCGAAGAGCCTGGTGGGTAACAATGGTGTGCTGCTGAGAAGGCTCTTAAACAGACAGCATAGGTCTGCTGTCACCGGGCCTGCAGAGGAGGCCCTGGTGGAAGCACCACCTAGCCTGAGACCATCTACAGATAGTCTCATCCTCTCTGACCCAAAACAAAATAAACACCGCAAAGTGAACCAACAAAAGCCAGAAGACCAGACTTAAAGAAGTATGTCTACATTTGACTGTTTATGTCAAGTGAATTGAGTGTGGCGCAAAACTACTAGAGATTTAGTCATGGTAGTTTTCAATGAGAAATCTGAGAATCCATGTTTGCAGTTGTTTTTGCCTCAGCCGTTCAATAAGTTTGCTGCCACAACAGACATCCTTCTCTCAGGAAACCCATGCAACCCAGGTATCTCTGTGATCCCAACACAAAAGAAACAGGCACTTGGATCCTTGTATAGGGAGTGTCTAATTTCAAATTCTCTGCCACCTACTCTGGGAAGAGACCCTGAAGTGCTTCAGCAGGCCTCCAGCAAGAAATGGGAGAACTGCTAACCTAATCTATGCTTAGCCCCTCGCATGAATCTCCAGTTGCCAAACTTAGCAACAAACTCATTAGCCCTAAACAAGCTGACAGCAGGACCACGTGACCAAGTAAGGACTCATCTGAGTATCTGGCATCAGAGTTTGCTTTTGTTTTTGTTTCCTACATTGTAAAAAACCTTAGCTATCATCAAGTCTATCCCTTCATTTTACAGATGGGGATACTGAGGCTTTGAGAAACTAAATGACTTGCCCATGGCTACGCTGATGGTTCACCACAATGTGAAGATTAGAATTTGTCTCCTCACTCCTGTGTTTTCTTCCCCTCTGCTGTTCCTGCCATGGTCTTCAATGACCAACAGGAAGGTCCTGTTTCTACTGATCCATTAGGCCGTACTTAACAGTCTTGGGGGAGGGTCCAGCCCGGCAGTGTTATAAGGGGCTTTCGAAAGGTGCCAATGAAGTGACTCAGTCTCACAATCGGAAAAGAAGGTGTGGGCCTCCCAGCCTCACCTTTGCTGTGTTCACCCTCTACCTCTGCTTCCCCTGCAGAATTAGCCAGCTGAAACCATTTCTATCAGCCTAACAAGCTGTTTACTTTAGAAAAAAAGCACACTGTCTTTGTGAGACTCAGCCTTGCATTTATCTTCCTCCAGGAAGAGGGTCAAAGCAAAGCCAATTGGGGACCCCAGCTGATTCTGATGCCTCTTCCACTAAACATATCCATAATATACTCCTTGGTAAGTAAAATCGACATTCCCACATGAACTGGAAATGCTAAATTGTTAATAGCCTCCCTAGGGCTTAACTTCTTGCTATGATGCCTTCAATTATTTCATCACGGCTTAGGCAAAGTAAAGTATCACAATTAATGCTTCTGAGCGTCAAACTGGAGGAGCAGCTCTGCCTTCTCAGGCGAAGGCAGGGAAAAAGAGCTGCCCTTGGTTGAGGATCTCTTCTCTGCCCACACTCACTTTCATTCTCCCCCAGCCAGAGATGGGCTCTGGTTGCTGGCTAGGAAGTGAATGATCTAGTTATGTCCTCTTTATTTCTTTGTTGGTGCTCTTAGGCAAGTGATTCTCACAGTGTGGACACAGCCCCACCCCACCATCAGCATCACCTGGGAGTTTGTTGGAAATGCAAATTCTTGAGCACCACCTCAGACTTACTCAATCAGAAATTGAGGGCGGGACAGGGAAGCAGCAGTCCATGTTGAATAAATTCTCCAGGTGATTCTGATGCACACTCAAGTTGAATCAGCACTGCTGTCTTATGGTAAGGGAAAGTGTGAATGCTGGAAGCTTTGAGATTCCCTGGGCAGAAACCCATGAGCCATGAGGCTGTTCTCCCTCCTGTCCAGGACCCACCTCCTTTAGGACTGGAACAGTCAAAAACAAATTAAGCTTAGGGGATCCCTCAGGGTCCCTCCATTAGGAAATCTAGGCTCCACCCACTGTCTGTCATTGATAAGGACCGGGAACAGGTCCAGGCTCTCCATCAGGTCAAGGGCCTTCTTAGCATAAGACAACACCCAAACCAGCTTATGCCAGACAGACTGTATCCTCACTGCTTCCATAAAAGCTGACATGCTGGAGAACGCAGCTGTGGCAACTGCACGGGCAGGGCGGGAAATGGACTCCTGTTTACCTTTCTGATCTCTCAAATGGGACACATTTCTCTTTTCTGACTCAATCTTTTTTCAAATGCCTTACACTTTTCTGGTGGAAGGTGTTTCAACCTGTTCTATTTCATAAAGGTCTCTCTAGATCCAGCATTTCCACTTGGGGCCTCAGAAATGCCTTACACATTATTAGGTTGCAAAGTTTCCTTATGGCTGAATAAAAAAATAATGACTCTTATTTTTCAGTTCTCATTAAAAAATCTACAACAAACTGGGAATGGTTTTGATTTAATGTTACACATTCGGCCACTTTATATTTCTGTATATATTGGGTACCAACTTTTGACACAGAGCTCTAAGCCCAGTGGGATGTCCCTGGAATTTAAGGTCATTAAATCAAGTTTTTTGGTTTCCTCAAGAACATCTCAAAGATTCCTTGACTGTTAAGATGCTATTTGTTTCTGAAACTAATCACTGGGTATGTAATACAGTCACATTACTGTCTACTAATCAACAGGTAATAGTGCAGATTTCCAAATGTGCCAAAACAGCTAAGCAAAAAGCATCATTCCAACACATTTAATGACTGCTCTGGGAGCCCAACTTTTATCAGGTACTAAAACCACAGGACTCTCCACAGCAGTACATAGATGTGTGTTATTCACTTAAAATGTATGTGTGTATGTGTGTGCATGTGTATGTGAGTGTGTGCATGTGTGTGGGGGGGGTGTATGTTTCCTAAACATATGTTTTTATATACTTTCCCTGTGTTGTTTTTTTTTTTTTTTTTTCAATTAAACAGGCCCAAAACAGTAGAGCTGTCCCATATGGAATGGGCTATCTCACGATGCTGTGACCTCCCTTTCTTTCACCCTGGATCTTCAAAAAGAGAATGGATGATACCATGATGAGGAGGGGTCTCTATGTTGGTGACAAGCCACAATACAGCACTCCCAACAGTCCTTTCCAGTTCTGTAATCCTCAAGTCCCTCAGCCCCTCCAGGTAGCCACCTTCTAGACTACACTTAAAATGCATCGTGAACATCTATAAAGTGCCCTGGAGGAACCAATTCCAGTTCTGAATCTGATTACTAGGTTCAAGCCACACAAATAACAACAGTGCAGCTAGTCTGAGCTAGAGGGTTCTTTATCTAACTGCAAAGTAAATGTCCTTTCTATTCAGCCACGTCTAGCTCTTGACCCTACGTTTACCATAGATACCAATTCTTCTCGCTTAGATTCTCTGACTTATCAGAGTATTATAGAGCAAACATTAGCTATGCCTGTGTCTTGAGTTGTGTCAGTCTGTACTGAAAATGTGCCAGCTTTATCATCACTCACAGACTCCTTAATTAACCTTCTGATATTGTCAAAATCGCATTCTCTTTTGTTCTAGAAATGAGCATTTACATGGCATTTTTTCCCTTCGTTGCTTTTTTACTGGCTAAGATTTTGCCAAATCCTGATGGTCTTTAAAAAATGAATTCTGCAAAAACAAAAAGCAATACACTAAATACACAAAAACACTACAATATTGAATTTCTTCCTTGAAACTCGTCCTTAGATTCCTTGATACTTCACTAGTGACTTTGATTACAACCGTCACTCATTTTGAAACTCTTTTCTGATCAATGCCATCCTCTCAAGCCTTGATTATTCAAACAACAGGTTACTAACTTCACCTTTTAAGAGTAGTCATCCTAGGCTTTTTCTCAATAAAGGGAGGAAGTAAAAATGACATTTTGCATGCCCCTTTATCTATAAAAATGCCAGCCACCAATCTGTCAGGCCTAAACAAAATTTTTCTGCAAGCTGTGTCTTTAACATAAGCAAAGCATATAAATCCAAAAAAAAGAAAAAAAGAAAAAGGAAAAAAAAAAATCTTGCTTTTCTGAAGAATAACTAAGCTGAAGACATTGTGTTCCATCTTTGTGTTGAAATGCAGATTTCCCACTAAAAGGCAAATCCTTCATTTCAAAAGGTTGAATAGGATGGTACTTAAAAAAAGAATTCCAGCTGGTTAAATTTAGGGTGTTAAAAAAAGTTCACTCCAATAATATTCTTTGGCTCTGGGCCCAAAGTATTTTCACTTGATCGTGAATTAGATAAATTTTTATTACACTTTAAGCTTTTGCCTTAGAATGGTGGAACTTATCTAGGAGACGGAAAGGGCAGCTGCATAAAAAGACAAGTTGTCTTAGGACAATTTTTTTTGTTTATTTAATCACATACCTCACTATGCAAAATGTGAGTTCCCCAGGATAAATTCCATTCATTCATTCTCTCATGCATTCATTCAACAAATATTTACTGAGTGCCTACAATGCCCAAAGCAATGGGCTAGCCTCTGTGGGCAGTACAAAGAAAACACAGACACAGATTTCTCCCACAGCAGGCTCCATTTAGTAGAAAAGGTAAAGCCTGCACAGAAATTGCTCTACCCCGATGTGGAAAGTGTGTCATGAGAGAAGTACAGATGAGCTGCTATGGAAATTCAAAGGAAGAGAAATTACTTCCTTTTGGAAGGGCGGGAGAGAGGCTTTGGGAAAGAGGAAAACTTATGACTTAAACCCAGAGAGCCAAGAGGAAGGACTTCCTAGATAAAAAGAAAAAGCCGGTAAAGATGCTCAGAGAGAAGCAAACCCCAAGGTGGGTACAGAGTCAATGGGGCCCAGTAGGTGGTTACATTCACATCAAAATATTGCACTCTGGTTCATCTACCTGACAGCAGAGGATACAACCATCTAAATAAATTAAATCCTCTGAAGACTTCTGTGATATCTTCAGTTTTCACAAGTGCATATTTTCCAATTTCACATTTTCTAATAATAAGGAGCACAGCCATGTGGACTCTTGTGACACTCCATGAAGGTTCATCTGTTCTGTCTCCCCTCCTCCCCCACCTCAATTGTTTCTTCCCCCAATGTGTGGTGGGTGGCCAGCTAAGGCAAAATTTACTATGTTTTATTCCTCTGAGTCAGACAAACAAGTGTTGATAGCCATGTTCTTCCTTGCAATACTGCCTCCCTGGCTTAAATAATCTATTTCATATGTCTCATTGCCAGTTTAAGATGGGCTTGTACTTGCTGACACATTTTCAACAAATGACTGCAAGAAATGTTGAGATTTTCCTACACTACTTTGTCTCTTCAATCATCGACTTGACCTTCCCACCAAATTTCCCCTCTTTCTTCTCTTCAAAGCCGTAGGGAGGATAGGGGTACCCTTACTCCTGCTCTGAGTCCCCAGTTGAGGATCTTGTTTGTGTGTAGTGGAGGCAGAGGGAGGGGTGTAGCCTTGCCTCTATCTGAAGTATTTATCAGGTTATTTGGGAGCTGCTACTTTCAGAGATCCCTTGCCCTATGTATTCCCACCGCCACCACTCCCAGGATTCTTTTCTTCCTTTAGGAAGCAGGGACTTGTTCCTCTGGAGAGATTGCTGGAGGGAAGTCAGCAGGAACCTAAGTTCTGCAGCCCCAACACTGCCACTCACCAGCTGTTTCGTGACTTTGAATAAATGCTTTCTTCTTTCTGGCCCTAAGTGTTTCCAACTTTGAGAAGAGAAGACTGAATTATATGGGTGGCTTCTCTCTCCTGCCTACCATGCCAGTCCAGGTCTCCTTTAGACCAGCCAAGAGACCTACTTACTATAGGCCATGCTAGAAGCTGGCCAGGGTAGACCTGAACCCTTCATGACCTTGACAGGGATTAGAAGGGCCCTACAGGAGAGCTCAGGGCTGGGCTCGGTCCCCAGGCTAATCTTTAGGCTCAGAGAGTGAGCCTGATGGTGGATTTCAACCTCCTGGGACACAGTCTTGCCAAGTTCACCTGTCTGAACTTCAAGGAGGAAACCTAGGTAACGTCCTTAGCCAATGAGACTGAAGGTCAGAGAACCAGGAAGAAACTTCTCCAAAGCCAGGCTAAATGTCAAGGGAAAAGGTCTCAGTGGCTCACGCCAAGGCCAGTAGCAAAGCTTGGCCTCATGCCAGAGCCTGGCACCCACTGCTCATGAAAGCACACACAGGACTCTAAGAAAAGGGAGTCCTCTCCCCAGCCACCACAAACCAGGACAGCAAAGCCCAGCACCCCGTGGTCCTTGCACTCCCCCCACACCCTGTCAGCATGGAGGGTTCTTGGAAAGCCATGCGTAAAATGAATTTCTGTGCAATAAATCACATTTGCTAACCAACATAATTTCAGAGATGTTTCGTCACCCTTCCAGGCTCATTGAAAATTGGCAGGGCTTCTAACATTTTACCTTTTAAGTGTGTCTTCCTTCCCCCCAACCCCCAATATCCTCTCTGTCAAGTAGTTAATGATCTGTAAACAAACACTTTAAATTCAGTGGGGGAGCTCACTATTTAAAGAAACCCTGTGGTGAAACCTTTTGAAAAGTTAACAATCTTTCTGTAATGTGAAAAATCACTCTCTAATTTATCAGTTTCCATTAATGAGATTTTTGTATGTACTGGGCCTTCTGAAAGTGGGGCTCAACGGCAATTGATGCCTTTGTAGTTAGAAGGGATGAAAAGATGCTGCCCTGAACATATTTCTGCCACCCGAATTGTCCAGCTTCACATAAATGTATCACAAACACCCCGGTGCCTCCCTACCCAACTCGAGAAATGAAAGAAAGGATGGAAAATCATCATTTAGACACCTGGAAAGCCTTGCAAACCACACTTGCATTTCTCCCGGGTTAAGTAGTAGATACCTGAGAAAGATGAAATACCCATTTTCAACTGAGCATTTGGGAAGAGGCATGGGGCTGTGAAGATGGATGAGATGAGAATGACCATTTGCAAACGTTTGATTCGCCTGCCAGGGCAGAGAAGGGCTTGTCTATCAAGGCCAGCAGAACACACAACTCCCAAATTACTCTGAAGAGGTCACCCTAGCCTTTTTATCTGCATCAACTCACAACAAATGTACATTATGTTTCTTTTTTTCTTTTTTCTTTTTTTTTTTTTTTTTTTTAGACGGAGTTTCACTCTTGTTACCCAGGCTGGAGTGCAATGGCGCGATCTCGGCTCACCGCAACCTCCGCCTCCTGGGTTTAGGCAATTCTCCTGCCTCAGCCTCCTGAGTAGCTGGGATTACAGGCACAAGCCACCATGCCCAGCTAATTTTTTGTCTTTTTAGTAGAGACGGGGTTTCACCATGTTGACCAGGATGGTCTCGATCTCTTGACCTTGTGATCCACCCGCCTCAACTTTATGTTTCTATAGTATCATTTTGATCGGTCTTCAGAAAATACTAGAATAAGTATTTATTCTTATAGGGGCTCCAGGAAGGCTCTGTCAGGCCTTCCCCAAGCCCAGCAAGTCCAGAGGAGGACAAGGCCTCCAGGTCCAAGTCTAGCCCTTCTTAAGGAAGCATGCCTGCCCTGGCCTGTATGAAAAGTTTTCTGTTTGTTTTTTTTTCTTGAGGTGGAGTCTCACTTTGTCGCCCAGGCTGGAGTGCAATGGTGTGATCTCGGCTCACTGCAACCTCTGCCTCCCGGGTTCAAGCAATTCTCTGCCTCAGCCTCCCGAGTAGCTGGGATTACAGGCTCCCGCCAACATGCCTGGCTAATTTTTGCATATATAGTGGAGACGGGATTTCACCATCTTGGCCAGCCTGGTCTTGAACTCCTGATCTTGGGATCCACTCACCTCAGCCTCCCAAAGTGCTGGAATTACAAGCGTGAGCCACCACAGCTGGCTGGAAAGCTTTTTTAAAAATTGAGACAGGGTCTTACTCTGTCGCCCAGGCTGGAGTGCAGTCATGCAATCCCAGCTCACTGCAACCTCTGCCTCCCTGGTTTAAGCAATTCTCCTGCCTCAGCCTCCCAAGTAGCTGGGACTACAGGCACCCACCACCATGGCCGGCCTCACCTCCCAGCGATCTCGGAAGTGTCCTGCTGTGAGCAGCGGGGACACAACTGGGCTTCAGAACCCTGCCCACTTTCTAATGAACACCCTCCCACCTCTCACCTCAGGGCCACGGCAGAAACGTGTCTTCTGGACCCCGGTCTTACAGCCCCTTTCAGGCAATCTCCTCACTTGCCTTTCTGACACTATGGAGTGAGTGGCCTATGGACCCGAGGGGAAGCGTGGAAGGCACTTCGCAGGCCTAATACCCTGTGACAGTCTTGGCCAAGAGATTCTGAGAAGCAGAACTGGCCATTCTCCAGAATGAAAACCTATTATGTCCTATGGTTAACACAGAGCTGCTCGGAAATTATGAGAACTAATTTAAGGCTTCAAAGCTCTATATATTTAAAAAAAAAAAAAATGGTCTAACAGGTCAGGCTCTAACATTTCTTCAGGAGCAAAACTAGGCTGCCCTCTCGCCTGAGGTGAGGCTGAATGAAGGAGAGCTCTGGTGCTGGGAGGCCAGGCCTCCTCCCATGACAGCAAGTCCTTCTTTCAGAAACAGGCCTCTGTCCCGGGCACGCGGCCCCGAGTCCCCTCAGCCTCCCAGGCGTACAGCAGCCCCGCTCCGGCCTCAGTCCTCCGCTCTCAGGCCGAGTCCCGCACAACTAAACACAGGCCTTGGCTTCGTCGCTGTCGTTTTTTGTTTTTTTCTTTTTTCCTCCCTGGCTTTTTACCCAATCTCCTAATCCTTCATTTACACCACTGACCAATCAGGAAAGAGTTCCCTGAACAAATCGGAGATGCCCACAGGTACAACGTGCCATCACTGGAGAAGCCCCAGTCCAGCCACGGGGTGGGACGCTGCTGTCTGTTCTTGGGTCTACAAATTCTGCTGATTCCATAGGAGCAACAACCAACGTTCCCAGGCACCTCCAGGCTCCTCCAACCCACGGGGCACCATCCTCAACTCCTTTCTACCCACTGGGCAGGTCCGCCTGAGGACTCAGCCTAGGATGCCTGGGCTCTGTGGGTTCAGGGGCCACACACTACGGGGGGGGGGCAGGACGGGGGTCATTTTTGGTTTTGAGTCTCTCTAAGACTGCCTGGAAAATGAGGTCTCTCAGGTCTGGCATTTCCGTGAAATCCCAACCATGAGGCCGACCACAGGCCACCAATGTCAAGATCTCTCAGGTCTACGAGGAACACTCCCCTCAGGCTGAAATCCTTTTGCTTCCAGGGCCTCAACCTTCGACTGCTGAGTAGAAAGCCCCCTCTGTCACCACCCCACAGATCTCCGCCGCCATGGTGCTCAAACCCTGTCAGGCGGTGGGGAGTGTGGACGGCAGGCTGACGCGGTTTCAAAGAGGCCGACCAGGCAAGAACCGTCCTGTACTCCTGCCCCGGCCCTAACGCAATAAAACGTCTTTTATCAATGTAATTCAAGGCAAAGAGTCAAGGGTCTGTCACCATTTTAAAGAGGCTTATTACATGGCCACAAAAATTTGCCTCAGGCTCAAACCTGGCATGTAAGGTATCAGCGTGGGACAGGTTCTTTTGATTTGATTTTATTTTCTTACAAAATCTGAAAATGAAACGCTTCTGTCCCTCCCTTCCACCAACCGTTTTTTTGATTTATGGGGAGGAGGAAAGAAATCTGAAGTTGACAGGTTGGGACAACTCCACTCTGCTTTCTCACTCAAAAGCTGCTTTTGTTAAATCATACTTTGCATTTATGGCCTGCGGCTCTTGGCTGACTCTGGCGGCTCATCCAAAGTGGAGCAAGCTGTGGACTTCCCAGGAGGAGGCCTCACTGAGATGACTGGCCCCTTCTGCACCAAGGACAGGACGGCCCTGAAGGCCAGGGGGCTGGGGACATTCAGGCACTGGCTAGATAATGCAAAGGACTGCAAAGGACATGTCTCTCTTCTGACCCTGGCTTTGCACTCCATTTCTCCTGGATCCAGGTCTCCCTGTAATCAGCATGCATCTACCACTGGTTCTCCAACTAAAATTCAAGGCGTCTGAGAACCAAGACTCAATGGTCTACCTCTGACTGCCTGTCGCCCTGCTGGGGCAAAGAAGAGTCCCTCAATAAATACTCAGAAAGCAAGCACTGTGCAGTGAACTTTTCTTCCTGTGGGAGAGCTATTTAAATGACCTGGCTGGAGGGACCAGGCCATGGAGCCAGCAGTGACCAGGGGAAACCTTCCCTAGTAAATGATTCACTAACCAAGGAGCCTCTGGGTCAGCCTTGACCCAGGAGAGGATTACAGTCCCTTGGAAGTGGCTGCTGGTCCATCACTTCACTGTACTATTTTGGCAATCTGTAATAGTGTATTTATTCAATGGTTGTCATGGACAATCAGGTTAATAATTCACTTTC
This sequence comes from Saimiri boliviensis, assembly GCF_048565385.1. NCBI lineage: Eukaryota > Metazoa > Chordata > Mammalia > Primates > Cebidae > Saimiri > Saimiri boliviensis. The sequence goes on along the minus strand of NC_133449.1, from coordinate 77,496,020 downwards.
CAAATGCTATGTAATTACACAGTTAGAAGAGCTACAATGGATGTCAAATTTCCTTAAGTCTTCTGATGAATTGGTCTCAATTACTAGTCCGGGTCCCTTTGTCCTTCCTCTCTCAATTTCTTTAGCAATCCTCCACATTTTCTTCTATTCTTATCCCCTACCTGCACCCCCATCTCTCTGTCCCAAGAGAAAAAATGGTGTGAAGTACATCCGCTGGAATAATCCCTATTTTTGAACCTGAACCCATAGTTCTAAATAGTTTTTGCTCCACTAAAAGGGCTTAAAAATAAGGCTAGGAAGCTAGCCCTGGGAGGTGCATTACAGGATGGCTGGAAGCCCCCAGCTGCCTCTCTGCCTCAGATGCAGGAGAACACCTGCAGCCACCCACACCTTGTCACCCAGGTTGCACTAGATCCTGGTACAGCCCAGGGGCGGCCACAGCCCAGGGAATAAAGAAGGCAAAGCCCAGCTGTGCTCAAGGAGACTGGGGCTTCTCAGCCCAAAGACTGGGAAGGGCCCTGGAATAGGTTATCACCTCCCCTCCCAGCACTCCATTCCCAAACCTAGCCAGCCACCTCTGCTTAAGACATGCTGGAAGGTGAGAAGAGAGAAACAAGTACACCTTGAAAATAAAAATGAAGCAGGGATCCTAGGAAAAGTAAAAACATTCAGAGCCCAGGGCCTTCTATCTGTCTCCCAGGAGCTAAACCAGGCCCTTCACACCTCTGCTCTGTGGCTTTAACACACTACACCCCACCCACCACAAGCACATACACAAGCTCTCAAGAGTGAGAGGGTCACCCAGGGCTGGAACTGAGGCCACCCATGCCACAAGCTGGCAGGTGAAGGAGGACAGGAGTCAAGGATGACAGTGCTGTCCACAGCTGGCCGCTGGCTAAGAGCAAGAGCAGCAGAAACAGTGTTTCTTCTCCATTTCCACAGCTTGTGAGTTTTTTGTCTTTTTTGTGTTTGTTTGTTTTGTGCTCTACCCTCTGCATCTTTCTCTCTTCCCACATGCTCCAGCACACACAACTCAAGGCTCCGGCGCATTCGAGGTGTTTTTTGTTTTTGTTTTTGTTTTTGTTTTTTTAACCCCACAATTGAGATTAATTTTCTAACAGACCCCCAATACATTTTATGTGCTGGTGGGAGAGACTTTTGACGATCACAGCGTCCTGGAATGAGCTCAGCATGCTCTCTGGGAAGTGAATTGGGAAAAGTCTCAACACACAGACAGCCCCACAGAAAATTCTCCAGCTCAGGAAACCACCTAGATACAGAGGCCTTCTCCAGAACCTCAGGTCTGTTCTAGTCCTGGTGTCAAAAGAAGGGGGTTGGACTGATGTTTCCCAGCAGAGGGCTTGGTTGTCACTTTCAGACCTAACATCCAATTCATCGAAGGCACTCCTGACTCCCAGGAAGAGAGGGAGACCTGTTAAGGGGTGGGGTGGAGGGGGTAGTTTCGATACACTTAGGACATTTTGGACCATTCTATCTTGAGAGTTTAGTTTGGTTGGAGTTTAGTTTTTGGGTTGTTTGTTCAGGTTGTGGTTTCTTTTCCTCCATTAAAAAAAAAAAAAAATTGGAGCTGTATTTCTGTTTCCTGTTCATGGAGCGGACAGAAGGAGGGTGTGCAGTGGAGGAGGTGTGTGGGGGGGAGGCTGATACATGGAGCAGAGCCGAGAATATCCGGAACTGGAGAAAAGTGAGAAATGGAGCTTTTTTCTTGGCTTCCAAACAGTTGTAATTTCCACTGCCACTGCTTAGTTCCTGGGCACCAGGCATAGAGAGTGGGAAAGGGGCATGTGACAACTTTGCCACAAATCAGGATTTGGCATTTAAATCCACAGGAAGCAAGAAGAATAGAGGGACTGCTTATTTATAGATTTGCAGATGAATGAGATAACCAAAATGCACTTCTCGTGTATGTGAAGGAGCAATTCCATTTTCAGACTTGGAAAGTTCTCCATAATTAAGTATCACCCGACCCCGAAAGCACACTGCATCCCAAGGTTAAGATCAGCTTCCTGAAAACAGGGCAGAAGGCTGCTGCTTCAGTGGCAGCTCAAGAATCCTATTTTGAAGGACAGGTTAGTACCACACTACATTTAACTGGATTCCGTTCATGTGATTATACAGTGCCTTGCTTTCTAGAATATGTAATCATCTCTTTCTGATGACATTTTAAATATCCAACTAGACAAATAATTGCAGCAATAATTGATAGCAGAGTCAAGCTGGAAGATCATTGATTGGCAGAGTCCCCACTGAAACAAATCTTTCTTTCAAACATTACAGAAATGATGATGCTGAAGTCTAACTTTTGCTGATAAATGCTCAAAATCTGATTTACTGATAAAGGCACCGCAAGAAAACCTGCACTTCAGCCTGTGATTACTTTGCGAGATGTTTGTGAAGAATTAGGAGGTATGATTTATATTTTTTCCCATGAATAATTGCAAGGGTAGTGTAGATAGTTGGAAGAGAATCAACACAGGCGAGAGAAGTGTTGCTCCTTAATACTACACTTCCTGAACAATGCTGGCCGACAATCAGGGTTTACAGCCCTTTCCCCTCTAATACATATCCCATGGTAGACAAATGGTCTTGACAAGGGGAACACCAGGAAAGAAAGACACACAAATAATCGGCTCCACTCAGGCCTTGGAAACCTGGTTTAAATCGATGCCTCAAACTGGTTTTCAGATTCCCCTGCCCAGTGCAAAGAGTCCTGGCCAAGGTCAGGAGACTTGGGATCAGGCGAGTCCCAAATGATCTCAGACAAGTCCCCAGGTATATCTGCAGTCCCTTCAGCCCCGGTCTGTTTCTCTGTCCAAGGCAGAACCCAAATCAACTGCTGTCTATGTCACATGTTCAACTGTAATATTTAAGTTAGGGCACTGTGTTCAACCATTCAGACCCTGTGGAATGCTGCAATTGTCAGAAATCACTCAAGAGAGGATGCTCATCTCCAGGAAACATCAAATGAATGAGCTGGCATATTAGCAGACGTGGATTACAGTAAGGAAAATTTAAAACAGAAGATGTATCTGGATGCTTCAGCCGCCAACAAAGGAAGAATTCAGGGACTGGGTCTGAGCACTTGCCCAAAGCACTAGAAGAAGGGTTTCTTTTAATTTTTCTCAACTATTTTTGTTCCTCTGATTGTTCTTTCTTTCTCCCTTCCTCCTTTTTTTTTTTTTTTTTTTTTTTTTTTTTTTGAATTTCCTTCTTTTTCTTTCTTGGTTGCTTTTCTTTTCCCCCTTTGAAACTGAACCATTATAAATGAGTTGGTCTCATAGCTTCTGTTAAAAATCAGAAGCTTGTTAGATGTAATGATTATCTGCATTGTGACACTTACCGCGTATGAGGGGGCTTGTCGAACAGCTTTACTCTAATTTAGAGCTCCTCTGTTAATTAGAAAGCCCTCAGATTTCCTGCAAATGCAGGTCAGTATCGACAGCTCATGCTTTTGATGCTTCATCTGTGACAGTTGTCGGGCTGCCCTTCCAGGAGCTGGCAGGGTTGTCCAGACTCTGACAGTGTCAGAAAATGCAGTCACCGCAGCCGCTTCACAGGAAGTCACACGCAAGGTCCGCACAGTTTCCCTGCCGCCCAGAAGCCTGATGAAATCTGCACTCACATTCAGCTGAAAATAGCTCGAATTCCAACCCTCTCTCCCCCTGCCTCCTCTCTTCCCCTTTTCCTCCTTTCTACTTCCCGCCCCTCTTTTTCCAACCTCTGTTTCTAGCATCTTCTTTTTCACCTTCCCTCTCTTTAGTCCCCAACAACTGGGGTCCTCTGCTGTGAAAAACAGCCACATTCACCAGAAAGGGAAGTGGGTTTTACAGATAAACTGGGTTGCATTTCACTGAAACAGCAGTGATTGTGGAACAGAAACTCTCCCCTCCCTGCCTTTTAAATAATATTTCCTATTTTTCTGCACAGGTCAGCAGTCGCACCTGGTGAGGCTGAGGTCAAGGCCGTACTTCCAACATAGTTTGCAAGTTTTGTCTTAAGAGAAGGGGGACTTTGGAGGGGGGCGAAGAAGAAAGGAGAAAGAGAGGAAAGGTTAACCACTCAAGCAAAAATGCATATGGGCTGAGGTTTCCTGCCCTTATCACCATTCCAGCGTAAACCTCAAAATTATAGGAATTCTTGCTTAGGAATACCTCATTATGGAATATATGTGCTGGGGATCTGGGGAGCAGGGAGAAGGGGTGTGTGTTCATGACCGTGTGTGTAAACTTGTGTGCTCCAAATTTTATCAAGTTCAAGCCAAAAAATCCTCTGTGGCACTTGTTTAGGACTTGGCAAAAAAAAAAAAAAAAAGGGAACAGAATTTAAATCAAAATAGGAAATATAAAAACGATTTGTACACTCTCACCACCACCACCACCACCAAGGCATAGCCCTGGAAGAAAAAAGGCATTCCTTGCAGCCACAGTTTCCCAAATTGACCTTTTACCAGGTCAATGCCCAATTCCCTAAACAGGTCTCCTTCTTCCTTGAGGTCCTTGCAAACAAATGCAGCAGTCCAGAGGGTAATACAAGTCTGGTCTTAGAGTTACTGGCTTATGAAATGCAATGGGATGAGGTGGGGTGAGAGGCCATAGCCCAGACTGAATGGCAGTGACCAGGCAGGGTGGGGCAAGGCCACCCCAGCAAGAGTGCCAAGGACAGCAGCAGCTGCTGCTGCAGTGGGCTACTAGCCCCGGCAGGGCCCATGCGTCCACGGCCATGCTGCTGTCGTCTTGGTTCTTGGCTAGCAGACGCCAGCCCCAGGAAAGTCCTCCATGCCTTTAAGCTAACTGCAAAAACGGAATGGTGTAAGCCAGGGCAGACCCCCTACTCTTTTAGATCCTGCCTATAAGGGAAAAATAAACCTAGACTTGGAAAATAATGTGTAAAGTGGCAAAAGCCAATCAACTCATTTAAAAAGAAAAACCCTCCATCCAACGTCACGAAGCTGCTGAATATTAGGTTCCTGGGAAGCTGTCCCAGCAACCTAGATATGAGAAACAACGCTTGCTATTCTGGGGTGAGAAGTGAAGTTGCCTTTCACTCGGGACTGTCAAACGCAGTCTATAAATACCAGCAACGCCCCTTGTGAACTACAGGCTGAGCTCAACCCAGAGAAGGCAAGTGTTTCCCAAAGGTCACACAGCAATTCCAGGTCCCCCAGAAGTAGCACTTCACCAGATGGATCCCTTCACCAGATATCTCTTGGAAATACACATTGCTGCAACTGATTCTCATTTTCAACATGAAGGCTGAGGAATGAGATTGCACATTTTAGTTTCCTTCCTCAACTTTCTTTCTCCAACCTTCTGCTCTGGCTCTCCTCTCCCCCACCACACATACAAAAAAATCTTTTTAGTATGTTTAGGGATCTATTTCCATATCTACCCCAAGTTTCCAAGCCCCTTGTTCTATCAGCAGGTCAAGAGTAGAGAACTGTGACAAGCTGTTCTCCATTCTGAAATGGATTTGACTGAACAGCTGCTGAAAGGCAAGACATCCTAGGGAGACTGGTACTGGGGATCTCAGGGTCCTTGTTCTGTGGGTGGACCATGGCTCCTTTCCAAAGAATGATTTGTGATTTGTTCTCTCTCCTACACATCAAAGTGAGACACCAATCACAGCTCTACTGGCCTACCTTGCCCCACCTCCAATTTGGCAACTTTACCTCCTTCTCACACAATGAGAGAGAATGGGTAGCCAAATTCTAAGAGTTCACTTTCTGCACATATGTGTAGTTAAGTACTGAAGTGAGAAATTCAAGAAAACTATACTTAGGCATACACACACACACATACACACACACACACACACACACACACACACACACACACATTTTGAGACATAATTTCTAAAGACCTACCAATCTAAGAGATTGAAAGAAAATGACTACGTCAGGCCCAGAAAAGCCTTGAAATTGTCGCTGTCCACAGACCACAGCCCTGTGCTGGACATGAGATCCTCCAACTTTGAGATAAATAATGCACAGAAATGAGCAGCATGATGGATTAGCTGGCAGATTATTATCAGACATGTGAACATGCCAACTCAACTTCACGATTGGGCCCGAAACTTCTCTCAGGAAGACCTTGATAGCATTAGATGGCTGGCAGAAGTATCACGGTGTGACAGAGAAGCAGCCCACAGTCTGAGAATGACCACATCCCTTTCCAGGAGACATTCCCACCTAACACCCTGGGAAGGCTACCACCAGTCCCTCTGTCTCTCAAACCTGGCCGTGGCTCAGCCCACACCCATTCGTGTATTCGCCTTTCCCCTGCTAAAAGAAACGGAATCAGAACAAATTAATATTTAATTTTAAGATTACTATTCTATCAGAATTCAAAAGACTCAAGAGATTCAAAGCAAAAGCAAATAGCCCTCCTTTAAGTCTAACGTTGCCATTCAGGTATTTCGGAGGGCTAGGCACAGTGAGTTTCCCTGTCTCCAACCTGTGATTTTCCACAAGGCACGAGGGGGAAGGACAGCGTGACACCCCTAAGTGTGTGAAGTTCTAACCTTTTACCCAAGTAATGATCTACTTAATACAATATTTTGTCTTTAATCAATGAAAGAGTAAGATAATTTGATATCCTATAAAACTCCCTAACCTATATTTTGCAAGTCGATTAGCCGAGCTCTTCTTGCTAATGTCAGCAGAGCCTATGTTACATCTCCAGTCAGGCTTTAGGGTGTCTGCGCCCCACAACGCCACACACTGAAAGTGGAAGAAGAAAATTCACCAGGGAAGCAGTGTAGTGGACAGGTTACTTTTTCATCATCTGTATGGAAAGTGGGAAATCATCTTCTCAAATGGAGATTATCTTCCCTTGGGATCCTTCTGGAGGGCTATAAATAATAGAACATACTAATCAACATTAGATATTTAAAAATGAATACAGATTCAGATTAAGGGAAAACTAAATGATGCCTTTATACAAATCTAGAACAAAACAAAACAAAACAAAAAGGCATGAAAAAGAAGGCTTAGTGGATCCCCCTTAAGGTTAGCCCTATTCTCTGGCAACCAAACAGACCTTTAATGAGAGTGTTCAAAGACACCATTTCCCACTCCCTTACTTATGAGCAGTAGAATGTAAAAAGCAAGAGGCTTAATTTTAATACAATGATTTTCCCATCAACCATTCTATCTAAGGAAGCTGCAGAAAGGTGAAGACTGGAAATTTATAAACCTTTTACGGGAAATCTGGATAAGAATTTGGTCTAAATATATGAAGAGGAACATGGACAGCTGGCACAAACACAAAATCCAAGTATTCCAACTCCAGCTCCCTGATCACATCTTCCACTAACGGTTTGCTGACTTGGTTTTGCCAGCTCTAGAATGGAGCCCCCATCCAAAGCTGGGGAAGCAGTACATGAACAATTAGATATTAAACACTCATAGATCCCTCTCTGTGCTATTACTTTTGACCTGGGTTTCAAAAAACACAGTAACACTTATAATGTATTCTCATTATGTAGAAACATTTAAATTATCCTGGAAGAGTTTGTCTCACGGGCTGTTCAAAGAATGTTTCTTCCTTTCCTTCTAGGAACATGAGGAGTGAATCTATTTCATCGAAGCCTGTTAAAGATACCTGAGTCATGATTTTAACTGAACAATTTCTCCAAGAATCCAAACTGTGAGGGGGAAGAAGACTGTCTCTTTGGTGGAGTGGGAGACACCATTGTGTCCTCCCTGGTTCCTCTCCTCTGTCCTTGGCAATCCAGTTACAATTTGACAGCATTTAAAGATGACAGTACTTGAGATAATAGGACAATGCCATAACAGGATTACAGCAAATGTGAAAGAAAGGACACACGTAGGTACTGTCATTTAGGTAATGTCATCTGTGATCAGTTTTTGTTTCATTTTTTGCTGACACAGAAGTCAGTACTACTTATACAATTCACTGGAAACCCTGTTATGGATATAAACTAGTTTGCTTCCCACAATGAAAGAAAATATGTATTGTACTGCAGGGGAATTAGGTAAAACTGTCTAGTTTTGATTAACATGAAAATAACAAAAAAATTCAAATCAATATCAATAACCAAAGATCCAAAATCAGCCTAAAGTCACTGCTACCCATAACAATTTTTTTTTTTTTTTTTTTTTTTTTGAGACAGAGTTTTGCTCTTGTTGACCAGGCTGGAGTGCAATGGCATGATCTCGGCTCACTGCAACCTCTACCTCCCAGGTTCAAGTGATTCTCCTGCATCAGCCTCCTGAGTAACTGGGATTACAGGCATGTACCACCATGCCTGGCTCATTTTTGTATTTTTAGTAGAGATAGGGTTTCGTCATGTTGGCCAGGTTGGTCTCAAACTCCTGACCTAAGGTGATCCACCCACCTCGGCCTTCCAAAGTGCTGGGATTACAGGCCTGAGCCACTGGCCATATCCAAAACAAATTTATCTTCAATGAAAAAAATTGCTGTGTGACCTAAACAATAGGTGGTCAAGAGGTTTCTAAAGGCTATCTTAAACCCCAATGAAACTGTTGCTTTAGAGTTTGAGGAAAATAAAGTGGAAATACCTAACTAAATTCACAGTGTGGAAGCCAGTCAACACTAACCTACCTGCCAATGGGGTCCTTGTCAGTCACTTACACTATTCCTCATTCCATCACTTTTATGTCATTTTGCCCACAACATATCCAAATTTATATAATAGAAGGGTTTGGAACCCAGTGCTACTCTACTTCCTAACTAATTTCTGCCACTGGAAGTTTGGTCCAAAAGCCACCAAGTCTCCTAGAAGCCCTTATTTCTTGACAGTGAACACACGGCCGCCCTGCCTGCCATTAAAATAGCTGCCTCATCATCCAGGATGACAAAGAGCCACACTGCATGCCAAGTGACCAGCCACAAACAAAAGCTTGTTTGGCCAGCACCTGTCTCAAAAGAAAATTCTGGCTAGAAAAGGAAGCACCTGAAGGAGACTGAAAAGAAGGTCTGACATGTGAAATTCTAACAGAGGCTCATTCCCCTCTAGGACACTCTGGGTCACTAGAGTCTCTTTCTGCTTTCCTTGTTCCGCGGCTCATCTCCTGAGATCCAGGCCCTTCTTTCCAACTGTCTGTTTACTATCACTTTTATCAGCCACCATCTCACCTCATCCAAAAAAGTTTATTCAACTTCAGGCTAGCGTAATAACCTCAAAGCAGGAGGACACTATAAAAGGGAGGTCACAGGGATATGAATTTTTTTTTTTTTTTTTTTTTTTTTGAGATGGAGTTTCGCTCTTGTTACCCAGGCTGGAGTGCAATGGCGCGATCTCGGCTCACCGCAACTTCCACCTCCTGGGTTCAGGCAATTCTCCTGTCTCAGCCTCCTGAGTAGCTGGGATTACAGGCAGGCGCCACCATTCCCAGCTAATTTTTTGTATTTTTAGTAGAGACGGGGTTTCACCATGTTGACCAGGATGGTCTTGATCTCTTGACCTCGTGATCCACCCGCCTCAGTCTCTAAAAGTGCTGGGATTACAGGCTTGAGCCACCGCGCCCGGCAGGGATATGAATTTTGATGGCTGCCTTGTTTTGTCACATACCATCTCAATGATAAATGCTATCAGGAAACACCATCCATGTCCTGAGCATCCCAACGTGGATGGACTGGAGGAGAGGGACAAGGGACCAGTACAGGCCCTGATGGGCCCTTGGTTCTGAACTTCATTCCTGCTCACTCCCCATCTGCAACGGGGGCAAAGGCAAAAAGAAGTCTTTCCAGGATTTCAGCAGTCTTCTATATAAGTAACAGACCCATGTGCTAAGTTCCTACATTGTCTGGTTCCATTCTGCCTGTGAAAGGAAACCCGATAGTCAACCAGTTCCATCCTCTAGAACATATAAGTCAACATAGGCAAATTCAGCATGAAGGGTATTACAGAGAATTTCAACAACCCTTCCACCTGCTTTGCAGAGTCCTCAGTTAACATCCCCTAGCATGCTGCCTTTGTCTTCTGCTCAGAGCATTTCAACAGCCCCCTGTGATCCGTAGGATATGGTCCAGCTCCTTATGCCATAATTCCAGAGCTCCACAACCCAACTCCAGATTTCTATTTCAGTCTTAGTTCCCTCTTCCCATCAATGAAAATTTTCCACCCAAGTAAAGATCCCTTCCATTCTCATTTCCTTCCTGGCTTTTCTTCTTGTTCTCTTACCTCCTGGAATCTTGCTCATACTTCAAGGCCTCACTGAAGGTCTACCTAGTCACCTTCACGAGAAGAATCAATCTCATCCTTCTCCAATCTCATAGAGCACTCATCCCATGCACCACCCCCTGACTCATATCCAGGCCTTACATTGCTGGCCAACCGTCTATGCCTCTAATTAATCCCATGTCTTCCAAATGTCCTCCGCTTTCCATGTACAAGGAATTCTTCTGCCTCAGACTCCCAAGTAGCTTGGACTGCAGGCGCAGCCCACCACACTCAGCTAATTTTTGTATTTTTAGTAGAGATGGGGTTCCACCATATTGGCCAGGCTGGTGTCAAACTCCTGATCTCATGTTCTGCCCACCTCAGCCTCCCAAACTGCTGAGATTATAGGCATGAGCCACTGTGCCCAGCCTCCCAATGTGTTTCTTACGTATAAGGACTCTTTCTCCTGCTTGCTTCTATTATATTTGAAAGTACCAGCACAGCATGTGACATGATATTCATATATCCTAGGAATTCAACAAATAGCATATAAATGACTGATTTACCTTCCTAAAAGGGAAGTTATTTTTCCAAATATCATTTCTGTTCAAAATGGTAATTTTAACCTTAGCACCCACAAACAGTTCCCTTCTGATAGCTACTTGAACTTTCAGATAAAAAAAAAGCAAGTTGCAGTAACACGTTATGCTACACAAAGATTAGCATGAATATCCACCCTCTTTAAACAGCCACCCCACACCCTGGAGAAGAGCAAATGTGACGTTCATGTGCCAACCAGACTGTGTCCCAGGTGGGTCAAGTCTGACAGAGTTACAAAAAATAACATCATCTTCTATAAGTGAAACCCAACTATGTGGTTGTGCAACTCCATAGCTGACTTTCAACCATGGTCATCTGCAAACAAGTTAGTCTCAGCCACCTGCACATCCTGAATGCAAAAAGCTAAGTTTTAAAAGCATATTCTTAATGCTCTTTTAAATGCAGCACTACTAAAAAGGACCTCATTTTGATGCCAGAGGGCAGCCAACATGGACATTCTTGGTCCCCTTCAGCTATTAATATGGTAAAGGGAAGTCCTAACTATCATTTGAAATGGTCCCCACAGTTCTACAGGCTGGGCTGACTGTCCACATCATCAAAATACCCTGGGCATCGTCACTCTGCGTCGAGAGCCAAGACCTGTGGCCAGGTAGGACCCAACACTACACAGGCACAGACCTTTTCCATGTTAAGAACCCAAATCTACACAGCCCTTGGCACCCAGACAGGTTCAGAAAAGGCAGTCCACACAAATCTGCCAAACAAATGAATAAAGTTCAGACATTGCATTTATGCTAACTCCCTTGGAAATTGAGAGAGAATCTGGAAAGAAAGATGGATGTAAGAAAAACGAAAACTCTGACTTTACAGGAATTCACTAGTTACACAGTTAGCATCTCCACTTAAGGAGAAGATATGCTGATGAATAAGACTGAGTTGGTGGCAGGCATGGTGGCTCTCGTCTGGAATCCCAGCACTTTGGGAGGTCAAGGCTGGAGGATCACTGGAGCCCAGGAGTTCAAGACCAGCCTGGGTAACATGGAGAAACCCCATCTCTACAAAAAAAAATTTAAAAATTAGCCAGGCACAGTGGCATGCACCACTAGTACCAGATACTCGGGAGGCTGAGGCGAGAGGATGGCCTGAGCCTGGGAGAGTGAGGCTGCAGCAAGCTACAAACATGCCACTACACTCCAGCCTAAGTAACACAGTGAGACCCTGTCTCAAAAACAAATAAACAAACAAAAAACAAATAATTAAGCTAATGTTTAGAATTAATTTATTTCTGGGGGAAAAAAGACTTAATTGGGTGCTCCCTCCCCTTTTTACTTTTTGAAGCCTGCTAGAATTCTAGGAAAATAGATTTCCTGCCCTTACTCTCTCCTTCCTCACACACACCAGTGCTCATGCGCTTCTCTGACCCACACGCTCTGCTCATGGTGAATAATTCCACCTCAGTGGGCCTCTCTGTCTCTCCATCATTACCAATTTCTCTAAAATTTCAGAATCCAAAGGGCATTCTCATTTCCTTGAAATGTACTTTGGTGCTACCCTGAAAGATGGCTAGAGTCTTGAGAAGACCCAAACAGTTAAAGGTGACAGACTGACTTGGTCCCAGTCAAGTTGGTGGGTGTTTCGTTTTGTTTTGCTTTAGCTTTAATAAGGTATAATTTACATACAACAAAAGTCATTCATTTTAAGTGTACAGCTAGATTAAATTTGCTAATTGTATACAGCTGTGTGACCTCCACCAGAATCAAGACACAGAACACGTCCACCAGTCCAGAAAGCCCCCCATGCCCCTTTGCTGTCGATCCCCGCCCCTAACCCTCTGACCCCATCCTTATAATCACTGAACCCCCACCTGCCACTATCATTTTGAGCATTCCAAAATTTCATGTAAATGGACTCAGACAGGATGTCGCCTTTTGTGTTTAATTTCTTTCACGGAGCAGAACGATTCTGGGATTCATTCATGGTGTTGAGTGTTACTATTTCATGCTTCTACTATCGAGTTGTATTCCACCATACAGCCGTTTTATCCATTCACCTATTGGTTGCCATGTGGGCTGTGACCACTTTTTGACCATTATGAACAGTAATACAATGGACACTGTGTAGCTGTGTTTATAGGACCATATGTCTACATTTCTCTTAGGTAAATATCTAAGGCATTTTGAGAACACAGAAAGGTTTTGAGTTTGAGAGTCCAGGGAGCCCTCATTTTGTCATCCTCCAGGCTACCCCCTCCTACCCCATTCCCCGAAGAGTTCAACTCCAAAGCCTGTATCCCCACCATCTGTTTGGCTCAGCTACCAAATGTCATCCTATTCCAAACAGAAACCTCTCCATTACCCTAAGGAAATAATGGGAAGAGACCCCGAAACATTCTTAAAATGGGCATTCATTTGAACTCAGGCCAAATGAATTGGACTCTGGGTCAGAGATAACCATTAAATATGGTGTTCAGAGTCCTAAGAGCCCCACTAGCCCAGAGATGGGCTTAGTTGACCTCCATGAGCAGCATAGAGTCCACGAGATGACTACTACCTTGCCAAAGGCCTTGGGAAGAAAGATAACATCAAGGTCTCACACAACACTCCAGGGAGGCAGCTGCTGCCCAGTGCTGTGGACAGCAAAGCATCAGTGCAGAAAATTGAGGTTCCCTCTGCCTCACTTTCCCCCATCCTCATCAGCTGAGCCAGGGCAGAGCTGGGAGACCAGAGGTGAACAGGAAGCAGAAGGACACCTGGGAGAGTCAGAGCCTCCAGTGGGACCAAAGCTGAGTGGCCCAAGGCAGTGGCAGAAGCTGATTAAAGGAAGACACGGGAAGTGGAGGGGAAGTAGACAAAAGACAGGACAGCCATCTTAGACAACAGTGCAAGGGGGAGAAGCTGAAGAAAACCAAATAGAGATCGATACTGACAATAAACAGAGAGGGACAGTGAAGCCCATGGGTGAGGCACACCTACGTTACTTAAGACACCTGAGCACATTCGTACGCCTGGGGCAATAAATACATCCTTGAGCTATACTAGCTGAGCTGGAGTGAGACAGAACGACACTGACAGGCCAGATGGGAGAGTGGGAAGACGTGGGCTAGGTGCTGGGAGTTTGGCTTCTCATCTGCGCGTGGCCTCTAAACTGGCCAGTGACCATGGCCTGGTCACCTCCCCACTCTGGACCTGGGTTGCCCCTCTGTAAACAAGGAGGTTGGAATAAATTATCTCTAATACCCTAATGTCTTATAAATCTTGGGCAATTTTTGCCAAGATGGGAGTATGGGGAGAGAAGAATGGAAAGAGCCCGGAGCTCAGTGACATGAGATATCAAAGGGGAGGAGAAGTGTTCATTTTATCTTCTTAATCTCCAATTGGCAAAGCCAGGCTGGGGGCAATATGGACTGGTTCTGTGATGACAAATACTCCTAGCTCATTCCTAATGATTCATCACCAAATGTTCTTTCTTCAGCTAGAATTTAAAAAATGGACTCATCCATAAAATAGGAATAATAATAGTATCTGCTTCATAGGGTTGGTATGAAAATAAAATGAGTGCATATTTGCAAAGTTCCTAGAGCAGAGTAAGTGCTCTGAGCTTGAGAACTAAAACGAATGCCTCCTGGGATTTATTAGTTACACCTCAGCAGAAACAAGGTTATCAGGCCCTTTCCCGAGTTCCCAGTTTGGGTCAGAAGAGAAGGGAAGAGGGAGAGGAAAAAGGAAGAGATTATGATGCAGAGGGAGGCAAGCCGGTTGGGAACATAGACTCTAACTCAGTAGCTGGTACCTGATAGGTGTCTATATGTGATGGATGGGTGGACAGACTGACACATGACAAATGGACAGCGGTGAGGAGGGGAGAGTGCAGACAGGGAACCTTCACCTCCTTTACAATTTTGGGAGTCCACACGGCATGGCATACAAATCCATTTTATTCCCATTGAGAAATAAAATCCAGTTTTCCACCAGCAAGAGAGCCTTCCGAAAGAGGCCCCTCTGGGTAAACGGCCACTGACGGAGAGGTCTGCCAGTCCTCTTCCACCCCACCCATGCCCCCACCCTAATCAGAGGCCAAACCCTTCCTGGCGCCTGTGATAAAAGCAACTGTTAGCTTGCACTAGACTAGCTTCAAAGTTGTATTGACCCTGGTGTGTTATGTCTAAGAGCGGATGCCCTATCTCTTTTCTGGTCAATGTTATTACCTGTACGGACTTTGCACTGGAATCAGCTATCTGCTCTTACTTATGCACACCTGGGGCATAGAGCCAGCCCTGTATCTCTTTTCAGCCACCTCACTTCAGATAATTCCCAAGTCCTGTCTAGCTGCCTTCCTTATCACAGGGATAGCACCCAAGGTCCGTCAGGGCCTCAGAGCAGAGCCCCCTACAAACAAGTCTGGTTTGGCCATGGAGGACAGTCAGGCTGTTTTCGGGGTGGGGTGCAGACATTCTCTGTCTGTTGTGACGCTTACACATAATGTCACCATAGACACATGCATGTGTTGTGATCCCTGTGGTTTGAGAGTTTGAGCTTCTCTAAAAGTCAAAATGTCCCAAATGGGCCCCTAATCTGCACATACACATAAAAAAGACTTGGAAAACCCCAATTCTATGCTTGCTCAGAGACAAGCAATTTGATACCCCTTCCCCAAATCCAAACCCCTTGCCACCGTGGGAGCCTGGGGCAGAGAAGGCATGGTGAAGTCAAACTGTAATTCCAGTCTCTAAGTGGTACTGTCATTTTTCTTTTTTACTTTTTCTTTTTTTTTTTTTTTTTTTTTGAGACAGAGTTTCGCTCTTGTTACCCAGGCTGGAGTGCAATGGCGCGATCTCGGCTCACCGCAACCTCCGCCTCCTGGGTTCAAGCAATTCTCCTGCCTCAGCCTCCTGAGTAGCTGAGATTACAGGCACGTGCCACCATGCCCAGCTAATTTTTTTCTATTTTTAGTAGAGACGGGGTTTCACCATGTTGACCAGGATGGTCTTGATCTCTTGACCTTGTGATCCACCCGCCTTGGCCTCCCAAAGTGCTAGGATTACAGGCATGAGCCACCACGCCCGGCGGTACTGTCATTTTTCTAAGAGTCTCTAAATTACAAGGGCATTTTCATTTTTCTTAGCATATTTTTTAAAAACACCTAAGAAATATACTGCAGATCTGGAAAAGAGAACAAAAAGAAGAGAAGGGGTCCAGAGGTCACCCTCCTATGTGAAAAGTCAATTGATGATGAAGGCTTTTAGGATAACAAGAGGGGAGATGATGGCAAGCAATGCACATGTGAAGGAAATGGATTAGGGAAACAGACTTGTTCATGAAAACCCAAACAACCAGAACCAGGGAAGTCCAGGAAGTCAGGGAAACAAATCATGACTTAAAAAGTGGAAGTCCTATACACACAAGGCAACATGGGCTGCCACAGATGGGGGACAGGGTGGGAGCGGACCATCCCAGTGGTGTTGCTGAGGGGCAAGGGGCTAGCCCTGTGAGGCGAGTGTCCAGGGCAGAACTGGAGTTTTGTGAAACTGGTTCCCAAGCAGAGACAGAGCACTAGGCTGGTGCTGCTGGTCTGACAATAGGTCTGCCATTGTCCTCTGGTCAGCTCTGGACACACGGCAAAAGTGGGTTCAGAACAGCCTGGAGCAGGAGAGAGGGAAGACAGGAGAATAGCACCCATCTTCCACTTTGCTGCAGGTTTGAGACAAGGATTTGAGCCAGTTACGCATTCTGGAAGGGTCTGGTGAGTACATCTCTCCTGTCTTGTACAACCCTCTCTCCTTACTGACTTTCTCTCCCAGCAGCCAGCAGGGGCCTAGGTGGTTTCTGGACTGCAAACCCTGACCACACAGACTTATACGCCAGGACGGTCAACAGGTAGCCTTTCCCGCTCTGGGTTCCAATATGATCACTCTTGCTGTCTTGCTCTTGCATGCGCTCGCTCTCGCTCTCTCTCTCTCTCTCTCTCTCTCTCTCTCTCTCTCTCTCTCTCATTCTGCTCCCAAGAGGAGTCTTAGGTCAACCCCTTCCTCAAATCTCCCTCACTGGATACAATAGTCATAGGCCTGAAAAGCAGCATGCAAACTGAATTTTTGTAAAGTGGGACCCATTTTCCCAACTACAGTCCTAAGAGGAGTGAGCACAACTTAGCACTTAATTTCTGTCTTCACGATTACTTCACGACAAATCTGGATTCCAAAGGGACTTTAAGTTCTCACATGGAAGGAAGCAAGCTCTCTACTCCTCCCCCAGTGCTGAGTGGACAGGGAGTACACCACAGACACCTGTTGGCCAGCCAATTCTAATTCCCTATAGCTAGCATCTCCTAAGCCAGAGCTAGAGCTATTTCCTTGCAGCCTTCCTTTTCTCTAGCAAAGTCCTTCCATGCAGTAGTTAATGACCTGTAAACACTTAATGAGCTAGAGAAACATTCCATCAAAAGGAATATCACGTGCATCCTTTTGTAAAGTACAGGGAAAAAATCTTTCGTAAAATGAAGCATCGCTTTTAACTGCTCTGTTTGATCAAGTCAGATTTTTCAGAATATGCATAACTAGTATTCAAGCACATAAAAACTGCCTTCAAGTCAATCAATCCCTAGAAACTAGCCCTCAGGTTTGCAGACCAAGGATATATGAGAGTGCTTTGAAGTCTGGACTCAAACCCCAGCTCCTGAATTGAATTAGAATGTTCCAGGTGGACAGATTCATGGCCCCTAACATCAGGAGTCAGTGAGAAACTCCATCAGCGCTCACTAGTCACTACGTATCTCAGCGCCATATCCTATCATGGTGGTGATAATGACCATTATGATGATAATAATCACCATAGCTTCCACTGGATGGCACTTTGCACCTTCCAGAGCAATTTAACACCGTTGACTTTTTTTGGAAGGCCTTCAGGACCAACCTCCTACTCTTCCTTTTCTCTGAACCATCACCTTATTATCGGCACATATTTCCCTCAAAGGACCCGGTGGCCTCTTTTGTCTCATTTCTCGCTTTGCTGATGATCCAGTAGAGGAATGATCAAAAGGATCCTGCACATTGGCCTCAGTGAACCAAGCTTCCTCTTCAGGATGGACGTGACACAGGTGATAGAAGCGTGAGCCTGGACCCACCATTTCATTGGCTAAGGACGACCCCATAAAGTCAGGGTGTTGCAGAGATTGCTGTGCACAAGATCCAAGAGGCCTGTGGAGGTGGGGAGATGGGAGACCCACCTAGCAGTCCTTCGAGAGCAGGGGTCTTGTCTTTGGGGAAGGACATCACTCTGAGCAGGGCTGGGAGAAGGGAGTGTGGAGGGGAGAACTGAGCCAGACTCCAAGCAAGAAGAGCCTCTATGTAGATGGGTGTGTGGCTCCGCAAGGGGACCCAGCAGCCCTGGGCACAGAGGTGGTGAGTGGAGATAGTGCCCACAGTGATAACCAGGCAGGGCCTGGCAGAAGAGGCTCTGGACACTGAAGGCTGGGCACAGCCTCCAGGACCGCTCACAGGACAGGCCTCAGTGTGTACCAACAGCTCCTCCCCACTGCGACCCCTATCAGTGCCGACCAAGTGCACAAGATGCACACCCCAGCTGGGCTGGACAGAGGGGTCCCGCAAGGTCACAGGGTGTGCCCCGAGGAGGTGGGGAGCTCACAGCCTCCAAGCATTGCATCATCCTGTACCAGGAAGGCAATGGGCTGCCCCATACCCACTTCCCTTCCTAGAATTGGCCTGGGACATTCATCATCTAGCCACCTCTGGCATCTGCATTTGTTTTTCAAATTTTAAGAGCAGATAGGTTTACCGTGCTGGGCAGAGCTGAGCAGAGGTGATCTGATCCCTCCAACTACTCACTTAAGATCAGTCAAGAGAAGGAAGCAGGCAGATAGGTGACATGGGGAGAAGACAGTGAGGTCATCTGTAAGTCCAAGGCCGTCCAAACCCACCCCATTGTCAGCCAGACTGCTAATTCTCTGAGGAACTGGAGACTGTGTTGCTTAGAAAAGCCTCTTTGATTGACATACTAATATGTATGTGCCTTAGACATACATTTGAATCACCTGTAAATCTTGATGAAACTCAGATGACTGTCCAACTCATCCAGCAACTACATTTCTCTAATAGAACAGGAAGCAGGTCGGGCAGGGGTGAGAGGCAGGGCCAGTGTTTCCTCCCCATTTCTTCCCCATTTTCCCTTCCACTGACTGTCCCCACACAGGCATCCAAAGGGAAGAATGCTACAGCTACCATCCATCTCTCACTGCCTTTTCTAGGAGATGGCCCTACAATGTGTTCCCCAGTATTCAGGTTTCTGGGCTGCCGCTATCACCTCTGGTCTTGGGCCCCAATCCAAAGAGCTGGAGAACAGTGTCAGGCCACAGAGCCTAGGGCCGGGTAAGCATGAAAACTGTGTGCGGCATGAATGAACAGCACCCTTCCGTCACCCCCACAGCACCGCGGGGTTGTGACGCCCCTTCCCCAGCCATACCCTTCTGGGCCACAGTGCTGGAGGCCGAAATCAAAGCCCATCATGCCTTATTCCTTCAAGAACAATACTCCTGGGAAAGGCTGCACATTCTGTAACTCCTCTGAGTGATATTTCCTCCCAGGGGCAAAAAGGGAAATTAGCCCCATTTTATAGGTAAGGAGGCTGAGGCCTGATGGACTTGATCAGCTTGTCTGGGGCCACCCAGCCAGCAGGTGAAAAGACTCAGGTATAACTGGCTTTAGAGCCCAAGCTCTTTCAATGTCCCGCATTCTCAAGACAGTGTTTGCCACAGGACAAGGCTAGCAAAGAGACCCCTCCAACCCCTCACACCTCCCCACGGGTCCCATGCAGGTGTCAGTGAGGCCCAGGAAACATGAGGCCCCAGGACCGAAGGAGTGGACAGCACTGAAGGAAACTGCTCAGCCTTGAGTGCAGAGGCTGTTGTGAAACAATTCTGGGCAGCGCCTGGGCCACAGCATGTGGAAGGAGCCATGTTCCTAAGCTGCCTGGTACTCTGCCATCTCTCTCTTCTTCTCTTCCTCCTAACCCATAAGCACCAGACCTCAAACCCCACATGCAGCTCCAGCAGCTGCTAGCCCTCAAGCGCCGACCGGGCTCCTCCCAGGCAGGCCAGCCTAGGCGAGCCCCTCCAGCCAGGCACCCACCCCACCGCCAGGCTGTTTACTCTTAGCTGGTATTTGTCTCCCGTCTGCTCTCTTGCAGCTCCCTCCCTCCTCTCCTCCTTTCGGTCCTCTGCCCGGACCTGCCTAAGGCTGCCTGCCAGTGAGAATACATGTCAGGGCTATGCCCTGGGCACTGAGGGCTGGGGTGCCCAGAGGCCTGCGGTTGTGCCCTGGATGGAAAACCAGCAGCCTGCAAAGGTGTGAGAAGCAGCACAGAAGTGTTTGTGAGAGGGTTGTCTTGAGAGTGAAACTCACCACGTGTAGCCCAGGCAGAGAGGGGACAGGTCAGGTGAGGTTCTAGAGACCAGTTCCCCCAGGATGCACTGCCTCTGCTCCCCTGCCCCCATGAACCACACCTCTGTGGGCTGAGAGATGTGCCTTCAGAGCAGGGCAGGGAGCAGCTGGGGGCCTGGCCAGAGCAACCATCCAGGGAGGAAGGTACACTAGAGCGGGCAGCCTACCCAAGAGCCAGGGAAGGAAGGAGCGCCCCTGAGAAAAAGTGGGGGAAGAATGGAAGGGACTACGTGTATTGAAGGGATAAATCAGACACCCCACACTTTCCAACCCCTCGGGACAGGATTCAGAGCCAGGCTTGGGGCTGCTACGTAGAGACGACACCCACCAGCAGTTAAGGTGTAAAGCCAGGCTGTAAGGCTGACAGTCCGTAGGCATCAAACTGGGAGCTCAGAGTCGGGGCACATGGCTTCAAGCCTTGGTGGGTCGGTAAGATGAACACTCAGGCTCCCAAGTTAGATGAGCTGGAATCTTCATCCACCAGTGTTTCCTGGCTGTGTACCTCACAGCAGCTCTTTAACCTCTCCAAGCCTCCATTTCTTCACTGGTAGAAGAAGCATGAGGACACTGTATGGCCAGCCTCCTAGGGTTGCTGATGGAACTAGTTCAAAGAAATGTCTGTGGACCAAGCCTAGCTGGGTGGGCTGGCAAGCATTTCCAGGTCACTGCATTCTCCTCTGTAAATTGGGAAAACCCTGAACTGCTCAGCTGACCTCACGATTGACTCAACTCAGCAACAGAGGTCTCCACAGGAGCCCTGCCCACATGAGACATCTTTGGCACATCTTCTGAAACAAGACCTGTTTCTGAAAAGTTGTTGGTAAATATCCAATTTTGTACTTACATTACTGTTTCAGAAAAGCTGCCTTCATTCTGCTTTGAGTCAATGGCTGTCAATTTCATTCATTTGGTCCAAACCTATAGTGCTTCTTGCCAGAAGAACACAATGGAATGAGCCTCATTCCCTGCCCTCAAGGAGCACACAGTCTAGTGGCTCTGGCTTTAATATCTATAAGAGCACAGGTAAGTGTCGGGAAGCCATGTTCCTTTGGGGAAATGAAGAACACTCATGTAATATGATTAATCACTTCCAAATATTCTACCTGCTTTAAAAGTTCTCTTTCAGGTGCTTCCCTGAGTGGCAAGAGGGAAAGGCCTTCCACAAGTACTTACACTGCTTTCTTTTCTTTTCTTTTAAGATGGAGTTTCCCTCTTGTTGCCCAGGCTGGAGTGCCATGGTATGATCTTGGCTCACTGTAACCTCCCTCTCCTGGGTTCAAGTGATTCTCCTGCCTCAGCCTCGCAAGTAGCTGGGATTATAGGTATGTGTCACCACATCCAGCTAATTTTGTATTTATTTTTAGTAGAGAGGGGTCATCTTGGTCAGGCTGGTCTCGAACTCCCAACCTCAGGTAATCCGCCTGCCTCATCCTCCCAAAGTGTGGGATAACAAGCGTGAAACACCACACCCAGCCTTATACTGCTCTCTTAATTACAGTGATGTGCTCATCTCACATAAAAATGTAAGAGAGGAGAACAGGAAGATGAATTCTGAGAAGTTATATCAGACCCTCTGCCTCTCTACATTCCAGAATGGTCTTTTATTCCAATTATTTTACAGTGAATTATGGAATAGAGTAGTATTATGTTTCTTTCTACGCAACTTGTGTTGCAGTAGGTAAAATCTCAGGCTAACAGAGCTTCAGGGAGGAAAGGCCAGACTAAAAATATCCCTTACTCCACAGAGAAGCTGTACCAGCAGAAGTCCTGGAAAACTGACAGCTTTGCATGTTGTAACAATGCAACTCAAGACTATCAGAAGGATATAAATATTTGTATAGATACTTATCAAAGCAACAATCAGAGATCAGGTCCCACCAAATGAGCTTACAGTTTATTGTCCTGCTTTATAAAAGTTGGTGAAACAAAACGATGCACAGCAGATTTGCTGAGCTCCAAAGTCAGGGAGTCGGTAAACTGCGAACATGTCAGCTCCCTCCTGGCTCTCCTCTACAGTCTGTGAGCAAATGGAAAAATAAACCATTGGAAAAAGTCTCAGCCTAATAAAACTGCACAGACAGAATAACTTCTTCATTGGATTCAGAACTAGCACGGGGGTTCTTGCTAGCACAGATTTGAGCTCTGCCATCACACACTTTGTACATCCAATATCTGGGTCTCAGATATTGCTCCTGAAGGAAGAGCCGGCTTCCTTCTCTTATCTTCCTTTTACATCAAAAAGCAGTGTTCACACCCAATCCCATGCTTTCTTATATTAAAATATGAACTTAAGAAATACCAGTGAAAGGGGGTTTTTAAAACCAGAAACTCTTCGTATTGTAATGTTCTTGATATGTTAATAAAACTGTTACAATCACCATCAGAAGAAAACAAATTTACCTTGATCATGGTAGCACAGTAGAGCAGAAAGAGCACTCAACTGGTGATCAAAAGAAATAAATTCTAGTCCTATCACTAAGAAACTATGTGATCAGTAGAGGCACTTAATCTCTAAGAGAGTCAAGATTTGAGTGGGTAAAATGAGCTGGGGAAGGGGTGAACCAGTGAGAAGGAACACTGGTCTGTCTGGGGCTCCCAGAAGACATAGCCAAACTTCTTGCTTGCTCTTGTCCAAACACCTCCTTGTCTTTTAAGGCCTGGACTGTCTAGGGGGATGGCTACTGGCTTGGAGCAAAACCAATGTGTCTGTCATCTTAATACACATGGAATGTGATGAAACGAAGGTGTCTGTGTGGAAGGGACAGTCCCAGATCCACTCTGCATTTGGCAGTGGGAACAGGGAGGAGGCCACCTCCAAATCTGGTCACTCCTAGTCCCAAGAGGGAGAAGCCACATCACCCCCGATCATGTTAGCCTCATTCTGCAGCCTCAGCAGGCTCTGAGCAGGTGGAAAGTCAGACTGGGGTCCAACCAGAAGATCCAAGACAGGAAAGGCGGGCAGCTGCAAAAGAACCTCACTTCTCCAGGGATTGTGACTGTTTATTTAAAAACCTTCACCTATGCCACCCACCGCAGCCCGGACAGGCATTCTGGAAGCCAGACATCTCCCTGGAAGACAGTAGGCTATTGCTTCCTCTGTGCCCTGCAACAACTTTCTCTGGACCTTCTCCTCCATCTATCCCTAGGATGGAGCATAACCCTCCCTCCTGTCCATCAGACTGCCCAAATCTGGGGAAAGAATTTGTGGCGCTCTGGTCTGAGTGCAGACCAAGCTCCCAATACCAGTGGCTGTTTCAGGCTTACAAAGCCTTGGTGGTTCCCACACCCAGCAGTTCCTACCCAGGACTGAAAAGCCCTCAGCAAACACCCAGATGGCCCTTGTTCACCCTCCTGGAAACCTATGGCTGCCAGGGAAATGTGACATTTTGTGAGGACTAATTTAACCCACCTAGAAGATCGAGGAGCCAAGATACAACCCTAAAGCCCATTGCAAGGGATGATATTCTGGATCTTTTTTCAGAGCTTGGTTATTTTACAAAATTTTTATATTAATGCTAATTCACATTCATCTAAATCGCCTGAAAATTGAGTATTGGCTGCTTTACTGATTCTAGGGAAAAAAAAGAAAGAAAGGCAGGGAGGGAATGAGGGAGTGGAGAGGGAATGAAAGACACTGAGTGTTAAGGTCCAACCCAGCCAAAACCCCACCTGCTAGAAGCCTTCGGGCCTGCAGGAAGCCTGCATGGCTTTGAGTGGCACATTCTGAGCATTCTGAAGAACATATTCAGCCTACACTGCCCCCATGCCACAGGGCCCTGGCCTCCTTTTTGACTCACACTTGACTCACACCAAGCAGAGATGCTCAGCTGAGCACAAGAAGGCAGGGCCCGGGGCTCACACTGCACAGTGGTTTCCGAAGCAATTTTAGAACTGCTGCCTACTGGCATGCACGCAGGAGCAATGATGGAGATGCAGTACCTTCTGGGTCTGCCTGGGTCCACCCTTCCCTTTCTTAGTCACTGTGGGGTTTCACCCAGTCCAGCCAGCCACTGCTAAGGCAGAGAAACCCACACATCTGAATGCTAGGATATGACACGCTTGCACCTTCCTCCTGGCCAGGCTGCTCTCCCAAAGAAGGAATAACAGAACAGAACAGTCAACCTCTGACTACTTGTGGCTTGTAAATGTATACCAATGTTCTTCTTGAAGTGGGAGCTGAGCATTGGGGCACCCAGGAAACATAAAGTCCCAGGCAAAAAATAAACAGAAGAATGAGTCTGCTGAAACAGTTAACTCTGTCTCTGTCTCCCCCAAGCCCTCCTAGTCAGAACCTTCTCTCAGCATTTCAGTAGGTACTGTTTACCTGGAAATACAGCTGATGTATTTACTGAGAAGCTTCTTCAAGCTTTCTGCTGGAGCTTAGGGACTACATCAATCAAGTCTTGTAATTATATAGAGATGGCATATCAGGTACATTTCTGTCCCCGAAAATGCTTAAAAGATCAAATTGATTCCTATTACATGCCTCCCCTACCAGTGAGCACCCACCACCAGCTTCCTTGCTCCAAACCATTAAAGCAGAGCTTCCCCAAAAAACCAGCCTTCTGCAAGCCATGCCTTCCCTCCCCTGTGTCCAGGCTGTGGGGCATGGAGAGGACCCAGAGGTGTAAGGAGGTCTGGATCAGAATCCCTAGTCTACCCCTGCACTGCGTGAGACCAGACATGCCATTTAACCTTTCTAGGCTTCAACTACCCCTTCTCCTTCCTCTTCACAGGGTTAGGCATGAGGTGAGGCTTGATTTGACAATGCTTCTCAGAAGGCTTACTCCAGAAAAAATGTGATTTCATCTCTATTCTCATTATTAACAGCACAATGGACGTTTGAAAGGGATGGGCCCAATTTTTCATAAGCCAAAAAAGCTAGAGGATTGGAGAGAAGAGAAGGGACCGATACTCAGAAATGGCTTCAAGGGTGTCCTTTGGCACCCCATTCTTCCAGATTGTTCCAAATGCCTGCTGCAGTAATAACAGCCCCAAAAGAACACACCGCTTTGTCAGGACTTGTAGGTGAAATGTGTTGGAGCAGCTGTCAGCCTGGGGAAAATCACTCATCAGGTAGTCAGCCGAGTGGGGCTGCCTTCAGCTGGACAAACACTGAATCCGCTCAGGGAACGAGCGAGTGCTTTCCTGTCCTCCCCTTCGGGGCCAAACCAGCCCTCTTTTACCTTCTTGTCCAACCTAGTGGGCCTCTTTCCCTCAAATGCACCCCTCCTTCTCTTCCCTCCAGCTCCCTAAGCTCTCATTCAGGGCACAGACAGCTCTCCAGCCTGCCAGAGCAAGGGAGTTAGGAAATAACGACCCCTCCACATCCATCCCCACCTTCCAGAGGCAGGGGACACAGACGGCCACTCTGTGATGAGAATGGGTAACTCCTCCAGCTGGGTCTATCATTTTAGAAGAAACCATTCATGGCTGACTCTTAAATGGGAAGGGCCTATTACAGAGATCTCCAGAGCAACTCTACCTGAGGGAGAGGAAAACACCCCCCAAAACAATGGTGGGCAGAAAAATCTGCATCCCATAAACACCCAGAAGCAAAAGCAGCCTCACCTGGCTGATCTGCGAGACACTGTGGAGGTGCCATGGTGGCATTTGGTAAATAATCCAAATAGGGTTTTGCAGGATATGGGACACCACACTAGGCTTTGCAGCCCAGGTGAAACCAGATGGTTCGAGAAGACAGTGAATCACTCATAGGCAAGGGATGTTGTTAGCACACCTAAAAATCCCCTTTCCCAGCCATCCTTTGACACCCACCACAGAAATCACAGACAGGCAGGACAGAACACCTGGGCCCAAAATAGCTTGTCCTATTAGCCAAATGCCAGCACTCCCGCTTTGTCTGAGGGCATCGCAGGGAGGCGGCTGGTCATCGGTTAGGGCTCTGGCCTCCTCATTTAATTATCTCTGCATCAGAGGAAGAGTCACTTTCACAGGCCAGCTGTGGTCTGACGTGCCACATCTAATGCCAGGAGGCCCTGCCAGCAGCCTCCATTCTGGTCTGTCAAATTCCTGGAGACCTTGAGACAGTGTTCCTCAGGTCCGGGACAGAGCTGGCTCAGGGCGCCACTGGGGTCAACCCGAGGACACCAATCCTCCAATCCTCAGACCCTCCAAGATGACAAAGACCTCACTAGACAGTATCTCATTTTGCCAGCCTCAGTGAGCCAGCCCAGGCTGGCATGCTGAGTCCCAGGAAAGCCCTGGCTATAACAACCCAGCACCCAGGCGCTTTTGTGCATGGCTGCTTAGAGGGCTAATGATAAAGGCAGCTCACTAAGGAAACGACCATGCCCAGCAGTCTCCTAAATTGCGAAGGCAGCATTTACCACAGTGACAGCCCCCTGCATGTGTCCTTCTAAACACCTGATACATATCCATTTTTCTGTCAGCAACCTCAAATAATGTCTATAATGCTGAGATTTATACATGGGTGCTTATAAATGTGATTTCATTATAGCCTCTGCAAAACTACCTTTCCGCCTAAACATTCAATTAATGTAATTAAATTGCTACCTGATGGCATTGTCTAATTTAACTTGGGATCCAAACTATTGAAAAGCATGTGCCTTTTAACACCCTGACTGGTAAGGCATGTGATGAACAGAGCTATAAACATGTTGGCGTAACTGAGCTGTTTAAAAATAAATTAGCTAACTATAAAAATAAACAGTAACATACATATGTACTCAGTTATGAACTAACTCTAATTTTTCTTTTGAAATACTGTCTTTGACCTTAGTCATAAACAAGCACTATTAAAAAAACATAATATCCCAACAGAGAGAGGACCAAGGATCAAATGCTCTTCCAGCTCAGCAGAATACAAAACCAGGGAAGGAAGGAAGGAAGAAGGAAGGAAGGAAGGAGGGAGGGAGGGAGGGAGGGAGGGAGGGAGGGAGGGAGGGAGGGAGGAAGGAAAGGAGAGGAGGGAGGGAAGGGAGGAAGGGGAAGGAAGGAAAGAAGGAAGGAAGGGAGGGAGGGAGGGAGGGAAGGAGGGAACAGAGGGAGGAAGGGGAAGCCCTTGACTTTCTTGAAAAGCTAGAAAACTTTGTCCAAAACCTACAAAGACTGCTGCGCCCTGTTGACTTGAAGCTGCTTCCGTTCGAGCCAGAAAAGTTAAAACCTGGTGAAGTGCTTTTACATTTTCAGATGTTTTGGAGTCTCTCAAGAAATGAGGGCAGGGAAGGGGAAGAACTATTTCCGCATGCAGCTGTTTCAACAGCTCACTGTCTGCATAACAGAGCCGCTTACACAGAGCTGCCTCCCCACCTGAACGGAGCTCGCTGTCCTAAGTCGGCTACTGCCTCTAAGTCCCCAGCTTTTCTAAGACATATGGCAGAAATGTGGAAATTGTCTTCCAAATAGCACAAGATAGAAAGCGGGTGGGGTGGGGGGCAACGGGTGCGGGAAGAAGGGAAGAGGTAAAATCAAGCTGTTGAAACTGTATACAGGACACGTTTTCACACTAATCCAATGCTCCTGTAACAAAGGACAGCATACTATGGGATAATTACTATGGATTATTATTACAGTTTCTAAAGCAAAAGAACAAAAAAAAATTCACAAAGGACATATTACACACGCAGATTTCTAAAGCTTTAAAATCATATGGTCTTCGGTGTTGGTTCCTATGGGGTTATGGATAATGCCCTAACTGAGCACGACAGATGCAAACACAAAAAAGAAATCACAATAAACCTGAAAGTCTCTCATGTCATGGTGCTTACTGCCCTTTCTTTCACAAACAAAAGTAGTTGAGCAACAGCTAAGTAGTTATTCGTCTCAAAGAACCAACCTAAAATGCTGACAACCCCAGCGTTGTCTACCTCCACCCCCAAATAACAAAAACAAATCACACAAATAAAAACTAGGAGGAAGCTCAAACTCATCCACACTTGGTTCAGAATGCACGAAAGGCCTGGTGTGAAAAAGGGGACAGAGAAGATTTTTGAGTATGCAGAATGACACCCCAGGCCACACTCCCTACAGGGGCCGTAGGAGCCGGGTCTCAGGTCTGACTTTTACACAAACAGGGGGTTGTCAGTTGCTGCGAGACAAATATCCCTAGCACATTACCTGGTTGGCAAAGGAATGCAGCCGGGAGGTTCTGGAATAGCACAGTGTGGAACCGCGCTGGACTTTTCCTGTCCTCAGGAGGACTCTGCTTTCATCCGAAATGTAAAGCATTTGATTGGCAGGCGAAGGACAAAACTTACCTCAGGTACTACGGCAAACTGGCCGAAGAGAAGCATTGCTGGGAGAATGGAGACGGCAGGAAACAGCCCCAGCTTGGCCCAGGAAGAAGCTGGCGCTAAGCTTCAGGGGGATGTGGGAATAGCTGGAGGCCTGTGCGTTTCCCTGAGGGTCTCCTTGGCGACAGGCCTGGACCTTTGCAATGGCAGCCTGGACTCTTCTCTGAGCTCCCCCGTGGGTCACTTATGATTCCAGAAGAGTCTGTTCTACATACAGCAAAGCCAGCACACTAGAGGGGACAGAGAGGAACCTAAGGCCTACCTTGAAGATGTTAAACTTATGCTGTCACCACTGCTATTTAAGGGGTCTTTTGAGTCCTGAGGACCAAGGAGCTCTCCGATGACCAGGAATGTGTCACTGGTTCTTCTTGATTGCTAAAGCCTAGAAGATCTCCTCCAAAGAAAAGTGGCTTAGACAGAAACACTGACTTGTTTCTCATCAGACTCCAAAATCACAGGCTTCTGGTCTAAAGATTCAAGCTGAGAAACAAGAAAGCAATTTGTTTGATCCAGGCCCTTGCAAATTACCCCCCAATAATTTACTTTGGTCTCAGCTTTGGCTGGCTTGGATGTAATGAGGAGTCCAAGAATTTTTTTTACTTTTCCATTAGAGGGCTCTGCACTCTCCTTTCAAGGAAAAAGGCTCTATCTGCCAGCCCCCTTCTTTCCAGGAATGGGGAAAGGGAGGAGGAGAACCTGTGGAAAAGTGGACAACGGATTTCCAGAAGAAATTCCAAGCCAGGGCTGACCGTGGACCTGAGCACAGCAGAGCCACAGGGACGTCTTTGGAAAAGGATTCTGTGGAAGCACAAGATGCATGGCAGTGAGAGCTCTGAGAAGTCCAGGAAAAGATGCAGCTTACAGACCCATTCCCAGATATCACGGATTAACAGCAGCCCTCACGGTCTACCTGAGACCCGAGAAAACAAACTAAGGGAAAGAAATGCAAGAAACAAAGCACATCTTTCTGGATCAAAAGATCAAGTTGTCTTTGGTTGCTAAAGAACAGCACAGAAGGAAAAAGAACAAAAAGATTAGGAGGAGGAGAAAAACACCTGGCCTTCCCTAAAGAACTACAGTTAGAGTTTGACTTAAATCATCTCAGCTATAGGCAATCAACTGGGGCTCGCCTAATAGCCACAACAGGGGGGCTACTCTCTTTCCCCTCCAATCTTCCTGAACAGGACAGTAGTCTAGCACCCACTCAAGACCTGAAGTGGAGAAGGAGCCTCAGACATGCCCATCCTCTGAGCACCTCCACAGCCGTTCCGGCCCATCCCAATAAACAGCAGTTCTATTCTCCCAGGCCCCAACCCACATATTTTGGAGTCCATCTTGACTCCTCTCTTCTTTTCATATCCCCCATCCCATCTGTCAGCAAATCCTGCTACTTTTACCTTCTAAGTATGTCGGGAATCCAGCCCCTTCTGATGTCCCCACCACCCTGATCCACGCCACCATAACTTGCCTGGAATTTGCCTTCTGACTGCTTCTGCCTCACTTTCCCATGATCAAGTCTCAAAACGCAGCCAAAGCGACTCTCTGGAAACGAAGTCACGTGACATCACTCCTCCAGTGGCTTCCATCTCCCTTGAAGTCAGAGCCAAAAATCTCTGCTCTGCATCCTTCAAGGAGCCAGCCGGTCTCTCCCGCTTCTCCTGAACTCTCTCCACTCTGACCTCAGACCCCTTGTTCCTCCTGCAGCAGCCAGGCATATTATGCACAAGGTTTCTGCATTTGCCATTCAATCTGCCTGGAACCATCTTCTCGAAATTCTCTCGTGGCCAACTTCCCCACTTCCTTGGAGCCTTTGCTTCTCAGGGGGGCCTTCCCTAACCGTCCTATTTAAAAGCATGCTCACCACACACTCCTTACCCCTCTTCCCACCTTTTTTTCGTGCAATGCAGTTTGATCTTCTTCTGCCATGCTATATAATTCACATATTTACTGGGGCATTTTCTGTGTCTCCCGAGCTAGAAAGGGGGCACCACAAGGGCAGGGGGTTTTTAAGGCTTTGACCAAGGCTCTACACCCAACACCAAGAACCCTTCCCAGCACATGGCAGGTGTTCAAAATATTTGTTGAAAAATCAACGAGTGAACCTTCACAATTCCAAACTGCCAGGAGGCCACTCAACGCCATATCTATAAAACTGTCAGGCAGCCCAATCTGGGGGCACTTTGGCTTTGGAGCTTGTGTTTGAGCCAAATTCCATTTTCCCCACAGGCCCTGAAGCCCAGAGGGAAGAGCTTTTGCATTATAATATAAATGGAGGCGTTGAGCTGGTTTGGGGGAACCCTTGACAGGAGCCAGTAAAAAC
This sequence comes from Saimiri boliviensis, assembly GCF_048565385.1. Taxonomy (NCBI): domain Eukaryota; kingdom Metazoa; phylum Chordata; class Mammalia; order Primates; family Cebidae; genus Saimiri; species Saimiri boliviensis. The sequence goes on along the minus strand of NC_133449.1, from coordinate 77,465,248 downwards.
CAAATGAGAGTCTTTTTCCTAAGGCTTAGGTGGAGCCTCTAGAAAGACAGAGGGCTCAGAGCCTGAGGAAGAGCCAGCCACCAGCAGCTCCTCAGCGCTCTTCCCATTGGGGGCTGTGTAGCCAACTGCGTTTCCAGGCACGCTGAGATGCCCATACTCATACCCAATGCTATGCAGAGGCACTGGCCGGGCACAAATCCCAGCTGCGGCATTACTCTCCCTCCATTCTTGCTTTCAGATTCTCCCTCCTCCTGGCAAGGGCATTGGGAGGGCGGGAGAGAAGGAGGCCATGGTAAAGGGATTAATCCCTTCTACCTGAGAGCCCAGGATGTAGCCAGAAAAGCTAAAATACCCTTTCCCACCCTGGCATACATTTTGACAGGTGAATAAGTACTCCCCAGTAGGCAATAAGAAGGAGAAGTCTGAATTAAAATAACTTGCCAATTTGGGAAGTAATGCCATTCTATGTGACTCGACTCTATTCTGTTACCAATAAAACACTTAAAGATGCTATTCATGCAGACATAAAGTGCTAATGGCCACTTGTTAACATGGTTCATAATGCTAATATTTCCCTCTGATTTCTGACAGTTCTTTTTTTGCTTTCTTCTTTTTTGGGGCTATTTGAAGTTAACAGAGTGCTAATCTGATTCAAAACTGAAGACTCAAAGAGCTACACGATACATAACTGCACTATTAATGACAACCATTGCTTTACATGTTGCACCATTTCATGAAAACAATCATCACTCAGTCAACGTATTTTCCAAGCCACAGAAAAGCTGAAATAAGTTGAAAATGCAGTAGGCAAAGAAGCAGCTAGCAATGTAAGACACTAAGGGGCAGGGCAGGGGGGTCATTAACTCTTCTCCAAGCTTTAAGCACTCTGTTTCTAGGAAGGCAAGGGTTAGGGGAAGCTTTTTTCTTTCAAATAAATCAGTAAAATGATGAGGTGCTTCCTCTGCTATGCCCAGTAGCCCACGCACACTTACTAAGGTACCCTCCCAGAAACACAGGTGTTCAAAGGCAAAAGAAAGGGAACTAGCTCGTGGAGTGATACTTACTGGGCCAAAGATATGGTAACACTCCCTAGGAAACACAAGCAGTCACAGTCACTCCAGAATGAATCTGTGTATAGCCGCACAGGTTTGCAACCTAATTCAAACAACTTGGAAAGCTAAGGAACACCGGAGCTGGGGAGCTGCAGAGGAACCCCTGCGCTCACCACCCCTGGAGAGCTGTCAGAGAAAAAGCCTGCTTCCCTCAGTCATTTTAAAAGAAGCCACCTAAAGCTCCACCTGTCACTGTGGAGCTGCTCTCAGTGGCTGCCTGATAGGCTGATGTTGTACTTGGAATCATTCATTTGGGTTTGTGGCTGAGCTGGGCTAGGTAACTGGGTAGACTGGGCAAGTCAATTCACCTCCCTTGGCCTGTGTCCTTGAGCGTTCCTGGCTGCACGTCTTGCTCTCAGGTATAAAGGATCTGTCCCCTTCTCCCTGTCCCTTTGCTGCACACACTCGCCTCTCAAATAAGAAAACTCCCACAGAGGATGCTTGCCTTCCTGGCTCCCCTCCCAGCCCAGCACCTATCACAATGCTCGGCGGAGAGTACATGCTCAACAAGCCCAATGCTAAATTGTGATAAGTGAGAGTAGGCAGTTAACTGCCTTTCCTCTCAGCTCTTAATTCTTTGGCCTAAAGAAAACCAAAGCCCCCAGCAACTTCATTTTGCATATCTAATTGGAGATAGTTTCAATAATATAATTATCAAAGCATCCCTATGTTACTTGAAGTTGGTTCACAGTCTGGCAATGATGAAGATGCTTATTCTCTTTTAGTGTCTCAGCTATGAGTCACCTCTGATGACGGGTAGGAGAACAAGCAGGTTTTACTACAATACACACCCAAAGTAAATGAATAAGCCCAACCACTTTGCCCACCCACATGGCATCAACATGCCTCCTCGATGGAAGAGACATCGAGAAAGGAGTTTCACCTCTCAGACATCTCAGAGATTTATATTTTCTCAAAAATGAACACAAAGGGCAACAGCTGACAAGTCACACTGGACTGTACCACCACCTCTGGTTACCCCTGAGAAAGGCAGAGAAAGGACCCCCAGAACAGTCACCATTTGAGGAGAGGTTCAGGGATGAAGAGGCCTCACCACCTCACCAAAATCAACGGATGGTTGAGCCTGTGAGGGGTGGGGGCGGTAAATTACTTTCTCTTTCTCATCTTTGAATGGCTCTTCCCTAGAGTCAGGATGACTCTCATTAGCTTCATTCCCATCACGTACATGGTACATCACGTACACGTACCATGGTACAAACCAGGTACATTCCCATCACGGTCCCCTGTTCTGCAGCTGACCAAGATGCTAAATGTGGGACAAGGAGAGAACAAGGAATTTAGTTCCAGGAGTGGCACTAGAAGGAGTCCCTGCTCCCTCAGGGGCCATCACTGCCGGGTGCTTCAGGAGATGCTGCCTTCACACCCCACTTGAGGCTGTCCACAGCAGAAACCAGCGCCCAGATGCCCTCAAGCCAGCCACCCCGTGGGAGTCCCTTCACCAGGTGTGGGTGTGGGTCAGCCTCTAGCCAGAACTCCTGCTGCTTCTCTCTTTTTGGAATAAATTTTCATGCCCTGTCTGGATCTTCCCTATCCTATCCCGTCTCCCCCAAATCTTCCCACCCTTCCAAGGGTGTGCTGTCTAATCCGTCTCCCCACTCACACCCATAACAGCACAGATTCATCCCTGATCAGGACTAAAAAAAGAAAAAGCGCCGAGCACAGTGGCTCACACCTGTAATCCCAGCACTTTAGGAAGCTGAGGTGGATGGATCATGAGGTCAGGAGTTTCAGACCAGCCCAACCAACATGGTGAAACCTTGTCTCTACTAAAAATAAAGAATTAGCCAGGTGTGGTGGCATGTACCTGTAATCCCAGCTACTTAGGAGTCTGAGGCAGAAGAATCACTTGAACTTGGGAGGCAGAGGTGGCAATGAGCTGATATCGTGCCACTGAACTCTAGCCTGGGTGACAGAGTAAGACTCCATCTCAAAAAATAATAATAATAAAATAAAGAAAAAAGAAAAAGAAACATCCTCCCATCACACCACTCTCTGGGAAGTTAGAACTGAGTCCTAGCTCTAGCACTGGGCACAGCTGGGTCAGCGCCTACGAAGGGTCCTATGCAGTGAACACCTTGTGGTCTGAAGGGTAGCTGCTCTCTCTTCTGAACAAGCCAGAGATTTGCTGCCTTCCAGACAGGAACCTCCATGGAAGGGAAGCTGTTCCCTGGTTTGTGGTGAGCAAAATTCCCCGGACTCAGTCAAGAGACCTGGATTCTAGTCCCATGACTTTGCATCCTCTAGCTCCATGGTCCTACATCCCCAGAGAAGGAGGACAGGCTCAAGTAAGACACGTGCAGGCAGCCTGACATGTGCTGAGCCAGCACACAGGGACTCGGGCCGCACCAGCTTCACCGGGCGGACTTTCCTGAGAGCACAGGAAAGGAAAGCAGCACTCCAAGGACTCTCTGAGAGGCTTCCAGGCTGGGCCACCTCCAGCCATGTGGTGGAAACTGGTAGCAAAGGAAGGCCAGAAGGGCCACAGCTAAACCAGAAGCCTATGGACCACCCTGGCCACTGGTGGGATCCCAGTGCTGAGCCACGAGCCCTACCGGGCAACCCATTTCTGGGCAGCCCCAAGACTTGGAGAACAAGCCATCTAAAAATAGAATTAAATGGTCAGGTGCAGTGGCTCACCCCTGTAATCCCAGCATTGTGGGAGGCCGAGGCATGTGGATCACCTGAGGTCAGGAGTTTGAGACCAGCCTGGCCAACATGGTGAAATCCCACCTCTACTTAAAAAAAAAAAAAAAAAAAAAAAAATTAGCCAGATGTGGTGACACCCACCTGTAATCCCAGCTACTTGGGAGGTTGAGGCAGGAGAATTGCTTGAACCTGAGAGGCGGAGGTTGCAGTGAGCCGAGATTATGCCACTGTACTCCAGCCTGGGCAACACAGTGAGACCCCATCAAAAAAAAAAAAAAGAATAAGAATTAAATGGGGTGGGGGAGTTTCTCAGGAAAAAAAAAAAAATTGTGCAAACAAATCTAGTTGGTCTGTCTTTACAGCAAACTGAAAGGGTAAGGCATAAGAGGCTATGAATTCCATTGATAAGAGAAGATTTCCCTACTCAAATATCAAAGGTCTTGCATACACATACACCAAAACAGAAATAAAAGAAAAGAGAGATGGGGGATGAAATCAGCTTTTAAACTCATCTAAGAGCCAGTCAGAGCCACCCAACGGAAAGCAGGCCGCAGTCCCTTCTGAACTTAGCCGTCCTCCCTCCAGTGAGACCAGCTCTAGCCTGCTTCCAGGATGCCACTCTCAGCTTCCCACACCTCCATGGGACCCCTAACTCCAAAGTCCTAAGGATCCTCCCCAACGTGCTTCTCCTCCAACACTGCTTCCAGGTGAGCGAGACAGAAGCTGCAAGTGGAGTTCACTGCTTGGCCATCAGGTGAAGGCCACAAAGACACCACCCACTATTCCAACCCCAGCCCTTTCGTTTTTTCACTTTCTCCACAGGGAGGAAGGAGGAAATAAACTTGTCCAGCCTCACAGCTTCCCTGGACAGGGAGCCAGGGATCCATTCATTCAAATCCCAGCCTTTCTCTGCTCAATCAAGAAGCCTAAGCAAAGTACAGATTAAATACCACATACGAACCAGCATTATGTGAGGCACCAAGAAAGCACAAAAAATAAAACATGATTCCTGCCTTCCAAAAGGTTATAATTTGAGGAGGAGAAAATATACCCACGAGCCAATGTGAATACCACTGGTCCCCTTTTAACTAATCCCTGAGTGACACCTGCTCCAAAGAAAGCCAAGTTGTTGACAGAGTCAGGTCTTCCTAGTTACCTAGGAAAATGGCCTGGAGAGATCTGGCCCACTGGAAGGAGATACAGAAACAAACACCCCACAAATGTCTATGGGACCAGCTACCTCTCCCAGGCAGGGAGAAAGTGGTGGTGGCTGGTGGGCAGAGATGTAAGCAAACTGACACAAACACAGAGGCTTCCGAACCACTCTTGATCACCCAGCTTTCCAGCTTCCCCATTTCTGCCCCTAACTTGAGTTTCCCCAGGCCACTCAGCCCACTGTGAGGTCATACTGTGGGGATTACCGAGTCACGGCCAGGCTGGGCAGAACGGGAAGTGAACAAGTCAATTCAAGAAAGATCCAATCAGGGGATATTCTCTGGGCACCGCTGGGCTGACGCCCACAGAGGGGTCCTGGGATACAAATACCCTGGAGTCTGAAGAGCGGTGGTCCCTCTTCTCACCACTTCAATTATGTCTTCATTGAACTGGGGTACAAAAAGAGGAAGCAGGGATTGAAAATCTAGCCTGTGGCCATAAGCCTGTGATGACTCATGCCACCTTTGTGTGCTTTGAGATGCTTTCCCATGTCTGTAATACTTTTCATATCATCCTACACACTCACTGTCACCTCTCCTCACCCCGGCACACAGAAAAGATGTGCTTATTATGTGCACTTAGGTTTTGTTGTACTATTAAACACAATGACCCACTCCTATTATTATAACACAGGTTTTGCTGGAAACTCAAAAAAGACTTGGCTCTGCTGGCTCACAGGGAATCTGGGCTCTGCTCCTCCAAAACCTTTGTTCTCCAGATGTCAGTGTTAAGTTATGAACAGCTCTCCCCCTGAGCTAACTTACCGAGCAGTAAGTGAGGCAAGAAAGGCCACTCACTATATTTCTCAGCCTCCATGAAGTTGTCACTGGGAGAGAAGCCAAGAGGGAGGGGGCACCTTCGGAGACAAGGTCATAACTCACTGTCATCTGGGGAAGGGGAGAGGAAGTCAGGGAACTTGCATCAGGAGCAGAGAGCTAAGCTAAATATGGACCAGGACCGAGAGGGGCACCCGGGATGGGAGAAATGTGGCATCGGGAGAAATGTGGCATCAGGGCAACTGGGAGTGAAAGTTTAACTGCCCTCAAAGATGGCTGACAAAGATCTAACATTCCTAGTGGACACCAAGCTGAGCATGAGTCATCAATGAAGCACTGGTTTTTTATAAAGCAAGCAGGATATAATAGTGTAGACGTAAGAGTAAAGAATGTGAAAAATACTAAGATTTCTTGCCATTGGACACTGCAGCAATCAGATTGTTTGATGAAAAGAGCTGGGAAACTAGCAGATTCTAAAGAGAGGCACAAAAACAATAAATGGGTTACAAGATAACAGATCCATGAGTTCAGATTCAGAAAAGTGATATCTAGGAAGAAGCAGTGGCAGAGAATGGAGGGAAGAATCTAAAATACGAAACATTTCAGCCCAAAGCTGGTAATGAGATACTTTGTCTTCTCTGGAATGAAGAGGAAATGTGCTTAAACTGAAGCATAAGGGATCGAAGGTAGACAAAAGGAAGGATTTCCTGCTATTGAGAGGTGTCTTTAAAAATAGAACCAGGGTGGTGAGAAAGAGGTTGGGCTGGTCAGTTCTGGAGGCCCATCTGCCCCCTGAGAGGGTACATGTTCCTCTACCACCGCGACTCCATCTACTCCATTATGTCCAATGATCTGGATAAAAAATCCAAGCTATTCCCTGGGCGCACCATGTAAACCTCAGAAGTGCCACACTTTGGGAGCCCTAGTAGGAAAGATGGTAGGAAGACCAGCCCCGAAACAGGGCAGAGAAAACAGGGAAAGGAACAAGGCAAGATGAAAGGTCCAAGGAACATGAGCATTCACGGCAACAGCACAGGTGGCTGGGTGGTGGCTTTGCTGCTTGGCTTTTACAACGGGCTCCCCAGGTTAGCACTGCCACAGAGCACCAGGTTCTTTATCAACAACGTTCCAGTTAAGAAAAGCATTCCAGCTGTCACTCATAAAAGTGTGGGCGCAACTTCCTCTGCAAAGCACATGTGGGCCACCTCTGGCTCCTGCTGGCCATGAAGAGGTCACGTGCAATTAATACAGTCAGCCAGGAATGAAAGTAGGAAGCCCCAGGCTCTGGGCCAAGTCCACCACTACCTAGCAAGTAGCCTCTGGCACTCACTCCCCTCTTAGCCTCAACCTTTCTCATCTGTAAAATGGCAGAGTAAATGATAGGACTTCACAAGTCTATGTCTCCATAGGAGATGCTCAATAAGTATTCATTTGCCTTTCCAGGAAGGAAACTATGCTCAAAGAGCTGTACTTTCTTCTGTGATTCCTCAGATACTCTTGTCGACTAGAGGAACAAGAACCTTACTCTAAAAGACAATTTTAGGGGAAGAGAGAAAATTTTTTAAAGACCTTAAAATAATTACTGAAGGCCAGGGGCAGTTGTTCATGCCTATAACCCTAGCACTTTGGAAGGCCACAGCAAGAGGATTGTTTACGGCTAGGAGTTCAAGACCAGCCTGGGCAACATAGCAAGACCCTATCTCAAAAAAAAAAAAAAAAAAAAAAAAAAGCTTAAAAAATAAAATAAAATAATGACTGAGAATTAGCTGTCTTTTTAAAGAAAATACAAAATTCGGCCCAGTTTTTTCTCTATCAAGCCTAGGCCTAAAATCATCTTGTCTCATTCTCTCCGTCAACATCTGCTGAACTCCCATAATCCATGAAACATCATAGATAAAGGAAGCATGGGATTAGACCTACAGTTCCATACCGATGTGTTACAGCCTGTCATGAAGCAGACCCAGAGAACTTGGCCACTACTTAGTACTAACATTTAATTTACTTTAAAAATGTCTGCGTTAGAGCAGACTCAGGATTATGCCTAAGATGACATTCCAACCCACCTGCACTTAAGTATGAATAAAGAGTGAACAGAAGGGACCAGGTAAGAATGGCACATGGGAGGGCATCACACATGTGAATGTTAGTTTCCCACATGTAAAGGCATGGGGGTACAAGGCAGGAAGCATTGCTCTAGATCTGAGAATCACCACACACCAGAGAGTACATGAGAGGTGGCACACAAACCCAGCAGAGAAGGTTGAGAAAGTTTTAAGAGTTTTAAGAGCCTACTCGTCATTACAGAGGTTTCTTAAAAGCCCATCCAGAATCAGTAGGATGAGATGCCATAAGGTATTCCTGGGGTTGGGGGTAGATTTTAAGGACTCATCAATTACGATTCAAGTTCCAGTCAAGCTGGATGAACCCCATCCACGTGCTGCTGCTCGATGGGCAAAGATCAAGAGGCAGTCATTCACAGCCATATTTCCTGGGGCTGCTTGTTACTGACATTCTGTCATTCAAGTTGGGTCCTGAAGCCACAGTACGCACCAAATCTGCTCCCTAGAATCCACAGCAAAAGGAGAGTTCTTTCTTTAAAAGAATGATAGTGCACATCTCTCAACTCTTGAGAGAAAAATGGAGAGAAGTGGGATTTTTCAATCCTGATACCAGCAGGAAATAGGGAGTCTGACAGGTAATACCAAACCGAGAAGCTTCTTTTCTCCCAAGTACACCAAGAACCCCTTTCAAATACAGGTGCTATAAAAAAAAGAAGTAGGTGAGAAAGTGGGGCAAGAAAGGGAACCTGAGGACTATGTATTCTCTGTCTATGGGTAGCAACACCTTTAAGGCATTTTGCAGTCTTTTTTATTCTATAACCTCCATATTGAGAGACATAAAATACAGAACATTACACCTGTCAGGTGCTGGGCCCTGAACTATCTCCAGGCTGCTGAAAGTCAGTACATAAGCCTTTTAACGACGTGAAAGTTAAAGATTAAAAACATGTTGGAACGCTTACTTTATGCAGTGCCAAAAATGTGTCTATAACCTGTAAGGAGAGATGGGTGTGGAGCATCGTAGGAAAAAGGTGACTGCACTCATGCTGCAGCGAGAAAATAAGGTCCTCGCTTGCTTGCCTGCCTGCCTTTCTTCTTTCCTTACAAGGGAAATCGCTTCTGAAATATGGCATGCTTTGCAACAGCAGTAAGTCGACCACTGGAGAGAGTGAGGCTAGAACCATGGGAATCTTGTAGATTTCCAAGGCCAATTCTGTTCTGACACATGCAGTTGGGAGCCACTGGTTTAGGAATGCACATGGATATGGGGCTGTGCTTATTCAGAAAGGGCTCCAGGTCACATCCCGTATTCTCTTGATTTACTCCAATCACCATAAAAACCCAGTGGAAAAAAAGAGATTGTTTTCATAGGGCACTGCCATTTGCCAATCCATAACTTAGGAATTCATGGCTATGCTTGGACAACTCTCTCTAGATTTGGAGTGTTAAAAGTTTGCACCTAGTTACTCTCCCCTCTCTCTGGCAGGAGAATCATGTCACTGGCAAGCAATTATTGTACCCTCTTCAAATAACTCAGCCTAAATTTTCATATGCACGAATGTGTATATGACGTAGGATTATGGCTCCTTTTACCAAAAATTGAAAAATTCAGAAAGCCAAAGATAATAGAATATACCTTGAGTGGCACATCCTTTGGGTAGAAATTTTTTAAAAATTACAAAATTATTTATGCAAGAGTATTAAAATTTTCCTCAAAAGTTCCTAGGCAAATGGGTGCCTCTTTAATTTTCACCCTTACAATAAACTCTTCTGCAGGTTTTGTTTATTTTGAGGAAACATTTCACTTTTTTTTTTCAAGACATGAGGTGTGAATGATGCAAAGCAGTATTTGGATATGTAAACTGAATTATTTGCATAATGCATTACTAATCAGTGAGTATAAATTCTGGAGTCTGAGGAACTGAAATCAAGTGCCACCAAATTTTTAAAAATCTAGATTATAAAAGTGAAGAGCATCACCCTTCAGTGAAATAACGTACACATTTGCATTCCATTTCTAAGAAGGAGAAATTATCCTCACAGAGTTTTCTGAAGAAAATTAAATAAGTGGCCTTTGATGTACACTGCTTTGCTCTGACTCAACATTATGAGGCATAAGGTCCTAAATTCATAGGCACAATCACAGAAGCACCACAGAGCGTGAAGATATTTGCATCAAAAGGAGGAGACAGTCTCCCACCCCGACCCCATGATGGTAGTCTACGGGACCTACAGGAATCTGAAGGGGCAGCCAGACATTTTGCCTATACCACCCATCAAAACAGCCACCAATCGAACCAAAAGCCACCCATGCCCTTCTCCAGTGGGTTCCCACCAGTGTTTTCATGCAAACTTAGCCCCTTCTTTGCAGAAAAAAGACATTGATGTGCCAATAGCAGTAGAAAGAAGAAAAAATTATTCCAGCTCTACACACAACCTTTGTCAATCCAACATGATAAAACCCAGTCTGGGAAACTATTTGTCTAAACAAACACTTTTTGGAAAGGGATGAAATGGAGAGAAAAGGAAAAGGAAGTACGGCCTAATGGTCAGTACACACACACACACACACACACACACACACACCCTTGAGAATGCCAGGCTACATTTCTACAACAGCTGCCTTCCATTGTCTACTGCCAGTGAAGCCAAACCAGCCTAAAATTTAATTTAAACTGCTGTAAACCCAAGTGTCAGGCACTTAGATGGCAGCTAAAAGCGCCACTCTCAGATAACTGAGTGACACTTGCTAATAATAGCCTCTGCGTGAAGCGAGTGGGAGCGGACATTTTGTAAAACCAGAGGAACCTGGGCCTGGGTCTGGGAACGGTGTGCTTAGGTGGGTGTCAGCTTCCAGGCAGCAGACACGGCAGAGACCAGGCCCACCATGGCTCCCATGTGACGGGCTGCGCGAAGCCCACCAGTGACCTAGCTTTCAAGTCATATAGCGACAGTCCTGGCTTTTGCTAACCACGAGAACAAAATGCCCCTTTTCAGCCCTGCAATCGCGCTCTGCTCCCTTTCATCTTCCATCTTGTGCCCCAGTCCTCCCTTAGAGAGAAGTGCTTAACTCTCGACGTGTTCTTTGTCCCCTTCTTTCTGACAGTGTGGTCAGTCTCCTCTCAGGCAAACCATCTTTCTCTAATAGCCAGGGCTCAAGTGGCCAAAGGAAGGTCCCAGAGCCTTGTCTCATCAGCACTACCAGCCAAGTGGACACATCTCAGCCGCTTCTTCCTGACGCCCACCACAATGAGCAGAGGCACCTGTGCTGAAACTCGAGCAAACGCCACACCTGACGCTTCCTCGTGCACTGAAAAAGCCAAGTGATCTCTGTTCTTCCAGGAGAATGGGAGACAAGGCACACCGCAGACCCTGAGACGATCCCTTCACAATGTACTTCCCACACAGAAGACTTGAGCTCACAGGGACCTTCTTGCCCACAGGGCACTTGTCCCCTAGCTACCTCTGAGCCAAACCTTTGGTGAAGAAACAACACCCACCGCAAGGCCATTTTGCTCTCTACCAGTCAGGCAATACCTTCATTTTCTGAAAAAATCTCAAATACATACAAAAGTAAAGAGAATGTTATCAATCCATCCCCAAGTACACATCTTCCAACTCCCAGCACCACAGCGCACAGTCCTTGTCTTCCCTATCCCTACCGCCTCCCTGGCCCATTTCGTTATTGAAGTTGATCCCAGACATCATATCATCAGTAAACACCTCTGTATGTGTTTTTTAAAGGTAAGGTGTTTTTAAAAACACTTCTGTATGTGTTTTTCTTAAGTACAACCACAACTATTATTACACCTAAAAATAATAAAGTAACAAATAAAGTCCCATATTGTCAAATAGGAAAGTTACTTTAAACTCAGAAATACTTCTTTCCTTCTGGGTCATGTTTTGGAGGATCCCTTCCAGTGAGGTTCAAGACTGCGGCTGCCAAGAAAAAAGTCAGAGAATCACACTCTCTTAAAAAGGGCCTTGTGTAAAGCCAACTTGCAAGTCAGCACAAGCTCTTGCCCCTTGCAGTCCTTTGCCCTATTCAGGGCTGAATGTCTCTGTGACAGTCCCCCTCCCACATCGACTGCCCCACGGGGGCAGTCTCCCTCACTCCCCACCATCTGGCCCATCACATCAGATAAGCAGGTGCACTCCCAGTGTTCAGAACTGGAATTTATCTGTCTTGGAAGAAAGTGCTCTCCTGGATGGTTCTGCACAGAATTCATTCACAGAGCATGTCTTGGATATACAGCTGACTAGATATGTCAGTTATGTTCCAAATGGGTTTTCACAGGTCAAGGTTCTGCAGGCAAGAGCAAATACTATTTTTAGACAGGATAAGGTCACAATGCTTTTAGAGACAGTGAGGTCTACAATAAAACCTATTGATCAGCCTCTGGAACTAGTGCTCCAGAGAGACACAGAGATTGAAACAAAAATTGCCTGGCCGTTTTCTCTGTAGACTCTGTGAGTAAAAGCTTGTTGGACTTAATATCTTTCAGGATATAAAATAAGTAAGAAGTAACTGTGTACAGATTACTGAAGTCCATTTAACCAGATCCAGAGCAGGTCACAGAAGATACTCTCATGGCAGAACTATAAAGAAGGGAGATTTCAAGGCAACACGTGTTGCAATCTAGAGAAAGAATAAACACCAGCCTTCTCAACTCACGGGAGGCAAAAAGGACACCCTGCCATCCAGGATTCCTGCTTGGGACTGTTGTTTCTAAATTTGCAACTGTGATCCTCAATCCAGGGCTATGTGAACAGTGGACTCCCAGATAAATAATATGAAGGTAATTTGCTTAAGTCAGAATTTTGTGAAAAGTGGTATCTACATGGACAGCTTTCAAAAACGTCTATATTGATTTGATGGAATCATGGCAAATTCTAAAGGCCTTCCTACTCTCTCTCCCCTTCTGCACATACACACGCACACAACTATATATAGAGTCACATGTGTATATACGTATGTATATATGTAGTATGTACATATGTATAAATGTGTATATAGATGCATATGTACATATGCTTTATCTTATGATGACAGTGTTGACGTGTTTGGGATTTTTTTTTTCCAAAAAGAGGTAATAAGTCTTTTATAGGTGTACCACACAAGACTCCACTTAGCAAAATCATTCATTGCCAGGCAAAACTTGAGAAATAAATTTAGAAATCATACAAGCACACAGGAGCACAAGTAAATGAATCACCAAGGCACAGAAACTCACTGCAAAGTTATTTAGCCCAAAGGTTCATGAATTGACCAAGGCTTTAGCAGTAAACCCTAATAATTTATTTAAGCCAAATAGGAGCTTTAAGCACAGACATTAATGTAATGGACTATCCCATCTTAAACTTCAGCCAGAGATCTAAAACTTTGAAGTCAATTATGTCCTCATAAATACCTCTCCATTATCAGGGGTACTTTATTGTTTTAGAGACTCGGGACCACAGCAACTAGTGTGAAAACTGGAGGGTATCTTCATTTATCATCCGCTCTCATCTCGCAGCCCAGCTCCCAAACAAAATATGCCATGGTAAATATAATCCATATATCACATTGTGACACAGCTGACCCCATTAGTGAGCCAAGACTGTCCTAGCAGCAGCTTCCTATCATACATTAACAATACAATGGCTGATACATTTGCACAATACAATAAGGGGCAGGGGGAGAAGAGAGAAATCAGGCTATGAAATCCTCAACTTCATGTCTGAATACATAATTTTGTCACCTATCTCCGGCATGAATCTTACCATGCTTTTATTTCAGGTAATAAGGGATGGGGAAACTAGGGCCTCTGGGGGGCCATTCATTCGGCCTGTTATTTGCTTTTGGGTTGGGTTAGGGCTAAACTTCATATTCCTCATTTTGCTTTGTTTTGTTTTTCTTTTTTCTTGTTTTTTAAGATTTTATTTTTTTTACCAGAGATAGAAGAGCATGTAAAATCTGAAACAGCTGATTTACCAGTGCCCTTATAGAGCATGCCTATTAAAAATCCCCAAAACATTATAAATTAAAGAGGCAGTAATTTAAATAATTTAAATAAATTACTTTTTTATTGAAGCTATAGATCTCAAGAGTACCTGTGTCCTACAAGGAACACATATTTCACAACTGATTCATTTGCCCCTTACTTTGAGCACATGGGATAATAAAAGAAAGTTTTAGATCATCGTTATCCAAAGGATAACTTTGAATGCCCTTTTTCAGCATGCTTCTGAAAACATCATTTCATATCTAATTCAATGCCACATATAAATGATATTTGCTGGACAGTGCGGAAAACAGAAACATCCGTGCTAAAAGCCAATGGTAAACACCAAGTTTAAAAAATGGATTGCAAAGATCACATGTCCCAGAACAGGCCATATGCTTTTACCTACATGATGAATAAAAAAAGAACATTTTCCCTCAATTTATGCTGTCTTCAACACTAACAGAGGGAGAGTTCTTCTAAACATGTTGCATCGGATGCCTTTAACAAGCAAAAATTCCTAACTCCAGGGACTCAGCATATGTAGGCTATGTCCATACAGAGAAACCAGCTTTTGGGAGGAGGAAGGAGGAAAATATCACTGAATTCAGTCAGTTAATTGAATTTAAAATACCTGGTTGTTTGAATTCAACTATTTCTTTTTCAAAAACGTTCTTCTATTTTGATGTAGTTACATTTGCCCAAAAAAGCAAACTTGGAGAAAATACACATTACATTCTTTGGAGTTTATCAAAAAAACAGCTTGCAACAATTAAAAGATGGAGAAATCTTGTAAGGCTGGAAACTTCTGTGAATTATCACCATTCCATTATACTGCACTTGAATTTTGCTTCCAGCAATTTGAAAGATGCCATTAAGCTTTCATGAGGAATCTTTCTGGGGAATCATGACTCCAAGACTTAATCTCCACCACAGCTTCCATCTTTGAGGCAAATCAAGAAAATATTCTGCCGCCTTTGCAGGTGAGCCCCATTCAGCAACTAGATTCCAAAAAATAGCAGGGAGGAAATCGGTCAGTGGTGTTCATACTATGCTGGAACATCATGGGGACTTAGAGACCCACTCAGTACAAACTATCTATTTTACCTACTTTACAAGACAAGGAAATAAACGAGGTGAAGGGAGCACAAAGTCTCACAGAATGACACAATAAGGATCAGAACCCAGGTGTCCTGGTTTTCAGATCAGTGTCTCTCTGTTAACATTAAAAGTCAGTTTGGTTCTAGAAAAACCCGTAATGCCCAAAAGACCTTAAATGCCCTCCCTTCAAACCAGTCTTGATAATTTTTCCATTGCTTTCAGAGAAGGGTAACTGTCTAGTTGGAAGCCTTTATTAATTTTTATGTTATCTTCTTCATTCATGTTTGGGAATCAAAAATAGTTTATCATAATGCTCTCAATTGGAAAGTCTTCATACTACAGACAGATACTGTTATTTTCTGGTAGAGGATGTCAGCGGGACTGGAAAAAAGAATGCAGTATTTTTCTAACCACAGTAGGTTTTTTTCTATAACAATGATTTCACTTTCTAGATATAAAACAGGCATGGTTTCTCTCACCCTGAACTGCAAAATCTAGATTTGATCAAATTCAGAAACTGGTGATTTGATCAAATTCAGAATCCCATATTTTGAGATGATGTGTTCTAGCAGAAAGCTATTGGTTAGCTATATTTTGCTCTTTCTTCCCTAAAAGATTTTTAAATAGTTTTCATTTTTAAAAGGATTTCAAACTTCAGATTGTGCCGATGCCAAAGTCTCTATACATCTAATCAATCAATAAACAAGACAAACAAAGAAGCATATGTTTATCCTTTACCATTTGGGAAGTGTACATTAATTACTGCAGATTGTCTCCTTTGCATCCCCCCACCCACTTCACGTTGCAGACTGCAGTGCTCAAAAGGGTCCGCAAAATAAAAACGTATGGGGTAATTAAATGGATATTTATAATTAGAACTTAATAATTTGCATCAGGGACAAATGAGCTCTGATTTTAATCTGCAGCGCATTTAGATTAGCCCAAAGATAGTGTAATTTGATGGTTTACAGGCCTCCTCTTGGATTATGAAACAATACCAAGCCTTCAAGTGCAGTGTGTCTGTGTCAGGAGTGTGTTAAAGAAGAAGATGCAATGAAAATGTTTGACAACGTGAAAGCAGCCATAAATTACATGACAACTGTGTAAAAGTCATGATGAAACAAATAAAGGGCTGACCTATAATGCGTCTGATTCATTGTGACACACACAACTCCCTGCACTAATCTCTGCCCAGCCAACGCATTCTTAAGCGGGGAACTACTTAGCACCAGGAACACTGTAAATTATCACTAGTCAACAGCATTGATTTTTAGTCGACATTTCAATCAGGTTGAAGTAGAAATACTACCCAGCTCATCCAACAGCCTCTTAACCAGTCCGCTGCCCCTCTGAGGTCTCCTCGGTTATGGCTTTGTTAAATTTCCATTGCTCTCACCATTCAATATTTATTGTAGCTTTGCCACATCCAGGCACTTGGCCTGAAGGGTCACCGGCCTGCCTCTTGGGACATTAAATTTGGGCTTACCTAACGAAGGCAGAAACAGAAAAAGAAACAAAAGGCCATCATCAGAGATGTGGCCTGATTTTCACTGATTTTCAAGGGAAGGGAAAGAAAACTAGGGAGTGTGAGCAAGGGAAATAGGGTGAGTTCTAAAGCCATGTTATACCTTTTATCATGTCTGCTTTATCACTTCAGTCTAGAAAACCAGCAAATAAAACTAAGAGCTTCTCTTCCAGGGTGACAAGAAAGAACCACTACACTCTTGACCCAGGGGTATGTAGAGACAATGAAGAGGGCCAAGAGAAGGGGTGAGGGAGGCACTTGCATGAACCCCATCCAGGGTGTCCATGCCCCTGGACAGAGTGCGAAGTAAAAGTCAAGCTTTGGAGCTCTTGACCCACATGGATTCTCAGCACCCACCTCCATCCCACCTCAAACTCAGAAGACAATCGATACGAGCGACAGCCTTCTTTGTGATAGATCTGAACAGCCTCGGTTCGAGCAGGACTTACCAGGTGAGCAGAGCTCCCATCCAACACTCGCCAGTGCCGAGGCCAACTCTTCCACTCCTCCATCGGGCCTCCACACGCAGCAGGGGCTTCCCAACTACCACATGATTCTGAAATTGTATAAACGGAGGTCTATGGTGGCCCGGCCAATTCGAAATGATGGCGAATACAGGAAAACAGTGACATTTGGTTTTAGAATACATTGTGTAATCCATCTGCAACGAACCTCAGGTCTTGCTTCAGCAAATATTAATAGTGTCAGAGCAGCCTGTGGAGTGACTGGGAGAGGCCACCACGCTGCTGAAAACTTGCCTCCAGGGAAGCCACATGCGGATCATATGGAGTTGTTGACTGCAGTTTCCATTCAAAACTTCCCCCAAGCTTCCAGCATGCCTTCCGGACTTGCTTTACCACGGCGCTCATTTAGCCAGAGACGAAAATCTCCTCGAAGCAGATTATGACCCCCCAGTACCCACTGCCCCCAGAAGCACCCCTGCCACAAACATTCACTCACACGCAGTCTCTCCCTCCCAGTATCATTCTGATCCTCCCCACCCTTTGAAGGTACAATCTAAGACATGAATGCCACAGAGACAACACACAGAACTGCTGAAGGCCCAGCCTCACCACTCCTTAAAAGTCCTAACTTGGTTTCTTGTTCGGCCCACAGCAATCTCCTAACCAAGCCACACGCAAACAGTAAAACCTCCACCCTCTTTTGCTGAGGACCCTCACTCAATTTCAGGCTCATGCTGGACAGATGGAGAAATGACTACTTGCAAAGCAGGATTCTTTACATTGCAACTTTTCCCAACAGCTCCGCGCTCCTTCAATATGCCCAGAACTGGAGGCAAACATTATTCTTTCCCAGAAGATTGAAAAACTTGACCATGGAACCCATGGGAGGGACAACTGTCCAGCACCAGAGCTTCCTGCCCAGTTGGTGTCTGGCGCCGCTGAAGAAAGCTGCACACGTACTGAGGAGGTAGCAGAGGGTGGTGGCCACAGGCCAAAGGGTAGAACAACTGTGGACCCTCAGGGAAGTCATTTAACCCTGGATGAACCCCAATTTCCTCCTCTACCAAATGAGGCTAATGGGAGTATTTCCTTTCTGGGGCTGCTGTGGGATGGAATATCAATGTGTCAGGCACATGGTAATGACAACCGCCATTCTGGAGGTGCAGCCCCCCGGAGCAAGTAATGTCTGCAACTTCCCTCATTTACTTCTCACACGGACTCTGTAACATAAGGGACCTTGAGTTGTCTCCATTTCACAGAGAGGTGAAATGATTTCCCCAGACTCTCCCAACCAGTTAGCAGTGACGTAGAAATCTGAACCTAGAGTAACTGTGCCACACACCCAGGCACAAGCCTCCCATGAGGCAGCACGCATCTATGGGGAGAGGGGACTCCAACCCACTCAGGGAGCTCCCATCAGAAACATGAGACCCTGAGCTTTACAGAGCCCCACCTGCCCTGCTCTTCTCTCATCCCAACCTGCTCACCCCATATTGGGAAACTACATTGAGACCTCAGGAGCACCCAGTTCCAAGCCATGAGTCATAAGCATAATAGTAACCAGCTTTTGAGACATGTTTTACCATGCGCCCAGAACTGAGCCCAGCACCCCGACGTGTTCTCACAGGATGCTCAAACGCCCTGTGAGGCAAGCCCCGTGATTCCCCGCACTTTACAGATTGAGGAAACAGAGACTGAGGGAATGAAATCTGCCCAAGGTCACACAACTAGAAATGGTATTAATTCTTTACCCTCAGCCTAAACCATTTCGTTTCATGTAATCAAAGGGAAAAGGAAGAGAAAGGAGATAAATCATATTTTAGGGGCATATTTCCCCTCTTTCAGTCTCTCTTCCCTTTATCAGCTCAGGTAACAAAGATGCATGGGGGAGCAGCAGACTGCCTCTAGGGGCTTGGCTGAGTTTGGGGTGGTGTCTATGGGATAAACCCAGAGACCCTCAAAATTTCCCAGATTTTATTTGCTACTAGAAAAGGAGAAGAAAATCCCACCTCCCTTATAAGGCCTCAGCCTGGAGAAGTAAATGTGATTTTATCACATTTTATACAGATGTGCACAATGGTTCCTTTTCAAGTCTATGATGGGAAAAATATTTTTTTCTTGTGTGAATCTCATTTCAGATAGGTCCCCAAACCACTCGGAAGCCCTGGTGTTCCGTAGGTGGAATTCTATGAACCCAACTTTAGCCCCAGCAGCAACTCTGGTGGGAACTAGAACATGCCTCCTGCCAGTCAGTAACAGGGAAATTCGATTACTTTGCCACTTATGGTAGGAGGGCAAAGACTGCACATTAAAAGAGCTAAAAATGTCAGGAAGTTATTGGGATGATGACTCTTGCTTGCCAACACTCATATATGAATGCGTAATGTCACAATAAACTAAAAAACACAGGAAGAGGCCAAGAAGATAAGAAAATAGAGAACAAAACAAGCCCAAACACATGGGTTTGCCATGGGTCCTACCCAGGAAATGCTGCGCCTCTAACGAGAGCACCTTTTCCCCACCCCTGGCTTTTCCTGAGCCTTCCTTGCATAGGATCGTTCTCAGCCACCGACAGCTTAATTCACAGGCCCCTTCCAACAAGTTAAACTTCAGCCATTTTAAAAAAAGTGAGTTTCCGCTGATTGCCTACCTGCACACGCAGGCACGCCGGCCACGCCCCACCCCACTGCACCATGAGCTCTCACACCTGGTCGCCTGAACGCAACTAAGCCCTTTCCATCTGGCCCTCGGGTTACCGGCGTTATCACAACTCTTTTTTTTCCCAATGGCAAGCCAGGAAAGATGATAGAAACCGTGTGTGTAGCCAAAAGACTGGCCTCAACTGGTTCAGAGGCGGGGGGGGGGGGGGGGATCTGAGCTGTGCGTCTCTTCATTTTTTTATTTTTTATTTTTTTGCCTTTAGCCAAAAGACCAGGGAGCATTTGATGTACAGTCAGCAGGTATTTAAAAAAGAAAGAAAGAAGAAAGAAAAAAAAAAAAAAAAAAAAAAAACACTGAAAAGGCTTGGCTGCACTGGGGCCCTGACATGCTCTCATCTAAAGCCTGGCCCTCGGCCAAGTTCATCTGTTAATGGACAACCACAACCAGGGCCTGCACCTCCCCCACCTCCCTCTACCCCTCCTGCGTCTTCTCTGTTCTCCTACCTCTTTCGAGCTCCTAAAAACTAGACATCGATTATGTCTGCGCTTTTCCCTTTCTATTCAAGATAAACAAAGTGCTTCAAGTTCAGGGCGCACCCTGGGACCCCTGACAAAACAATCTATCATTCTGTCTGCTAAACCAGTCTGGCTACACCACGGCCAGGGAGAGTAACACTCCCAATGTACAATTTTCCCTTTGTGCTCCTTCCCTCTTGCCACTAACCTCTTTTCTTTACCACCTTCTCCGGAGCAGATGGACTTGACCACTTTGCTTAAGCCCCTCCTGGCAACCTCAGAAATTAGAGGAAAAAAAAGAGCTCCTGGTTACCCCTCCTCCGGCCCAGGTTTTCCTCCTCCCCCTGTGCTGCCCCCACGGTCCTGCACACACAGACACAAATCCCGTTGGACCTACACAATCTTTCAGACCCTCTCACCACGGACACTAACCCAGAAAATAAATTAAATACCAAGACTGCCCCCTCCGTTGCTCCCTGCAATAATATTTTAAGTGAGTTTTGTTTTAAATCATATCCATTAATTTACCCTGACTTGCAATTAAATGCAAGCACACTTTTTACAACCAGTACGGAATGTATTCATTATAACTACAAATGGTCAAATGAGAGCACACTCCCTCCTAAAAATATTAATAAAATACATAATAAATAATATTAATGAAATGAAAATAGATTCATAAGCCTTGGCCAGGGCTTTTATTATTTCATGTAAGGGGAAAGTCCAGCCAACAAACTTGCTCCATACACTTTGGCAGGACTCAGACCAACCACTACCATTAAACTCAAAAGCGCATTTTGGCAGTGCCCTGGCAATGGGGGGCCCTGTGCAGACACCACCAGGAGATGTTGACCTCAGTGCCCAAGACAGGGTCCATAAGATCTTACTCAGCCTTCCCATGTGGTCAGGAAAAGTTACCCACAGGCTGCTTCCCTCTGCCTAAGCTCCCTGCCCCGCACCCCACCCCCGCCCGGCAGCTGTTACTGTCAGTGTCCACCCTGCCCCTCGAAGGACAAATGAAATCCCCCAGACCCAGTGGGAAATGAGACCCGCTAAATGAAGGACTCAGGACTGGGGCACCATGAGCATCTGGGTTAAGGCACCGAATCCCGCACCAGCGTTGGAAGCTGCCTTTGTTCCTGCCCCACCGCTGGGCCCCTGCTAACCTGTCTCCACCACACTCAGCCTCACGCCTCACCCCAGCACTCCCTGCCCCTGCCCCTCCCCCCAAATCCAACACACCCACTGCACAATCGAATCTAATTAAGATCAGGAAGAAATTTGCATTTTCTTTTCACTGTACCCCCAGTAATCACAGAAGTTCTTCAAATTTTGAGAATTTTGTTCCTCTGCTAATTATTTCCCTCATTTTGCATTTCAAGGCACAAAGACAGTCTATCTCACTGGTGGTCTATTAATAGTCTGAAGTTTTGAGCATCAGAAGGTGGTTCCCCCCCCCCCTTTTAAAACTATTCTGTCATTTCCAGTTTTGTAAAAAGGTTTTTTCGTTTTTGTTTTTTGTTGTTGTTGTTTGTTTGGTGGTGGTGGCATTAATGTTTCTTCAGAAAGACAGCCTCTGGGCCATTCTGTGTATTACGATTTGGTCTCCCCCTTACAACAGTTACTCTGCCTGGTTTACTGATTTACAGGACCTTGGTATGTGAATGGCGAAAAAGAAAAAAAAAGAAAGAAAGAAAATTCCTTGGCATAAGTATATGTTTTCTGATCAAATTTCATATCATGTGTTGTTCATTATTATGACTTTACTTGAAAAACAGTTTGCCACAGTGAGATGGATTCACTTTATATGCTTTCTACCCCTCCACTCCCTTTAAGTACTTTGAAAAACAGTACAATGTTTTTAAAGGTACATTTAAAGCATGAACTGGTTTGGATTAAAACAATGTTTCACCGTCTGCAAATTCCCTGAAAATACGTTTTCGAAAGACTTATGCAAAGCCACATGATTTTGAAGGAGCTAATGAGATTGTTCCACCAACAAAATTTAATGGTGACTTAAGAAATTCTAATACTTTTCATTTACTTCCTGTAGAATTATTTGTGTACTTGACATTTATACAGTTTCTCCATTATATAACAATCTACCCTGGGTACACTAGATTATGCCAATCTATTAGAATGAAATTTGTACTCCATATAAGCAGAAGTTTCCAGTCGCTTTTGACTTACCATTATGTTTCAATGTAAAGTGTTATTCTAGCAGAGTATAAAGCACAGCTACTCCATGCTCACGTTTTTAACTCTAATACTGTAATCTTTCTCGCTGCTTCCAGGGCTGTGTCAGTGTTTACATTCCTGGAAGTTAAATAAACCGACATGGCAAAACTCCTGGATAGACTGAATAATAAGGCTTGTGATGACTAAATTGTTTACTTTTTACCTTGTTAGAATCCCTTTCTTGTAAAGTTTGGGGGAGAGAGAGAGGAGAGAAAGAGAGGAGGAATGAAGGGGTGATGCAAGATAGAAGGAGAGAGATTTATACACTGGCTTCCATATGTCACAAAGACCTTCCTATCCACAGCCAACACGACTGAAGCAGCATGCATAAGTTAGTCTTGCTTGTTTTGTTTTCTTAAATACCAGGTCAGCTGAATACCCCTTTCTCCACTGCCCACTCAGCCCCATATAAAGTATGAAAATTTTTTTTTTTGCCCATTTTCAAATAGCACATTATCCATTAGATTTCATCATATCTTAGTAAAGCAATTACATCAAGAAAATGATAGTGCGTGTGGAATCAATTATGCATGCAGTTGGCCGGAGACCAAAGGCTGTGAAGTCGGAGAGGGCAGCATCGCTCGACACACACAAATAAAAAGCCCCTGGATCTCACAGATGGACCCCATCAGTTCATCTTACTGCCTAAAAAGTTCATGCACTTAATAATTTATTTGTGTTCTGGATACTGTTTCCCAGCTGAATATTAACAACTTTCAACTGAAGCATGCTTTTAGCATGGTATGGATGGAAGTCACGGTAGGGCAGTGCTGGGTCCCTCAGAGGTTAAAATTATAGTTATGTTTCTTACACACTGTTCATTTTCCATCACAATTTATTTTCTTTCATTAAACATTCCTTTTAATCAGAATATCAGTTTCAGTGTTCTGATTCTGCTTGTTAACCAGTGATAAACTCATAAACCAAAGATGAACATCAATAATACAGTACAGGCTATTGAACAGCAAAGGCAAACACCAAAATCACAGGCTCTCAAAAATCGGAAACCGTTAGTTAGCGCCTTGTTTTTGCGTGTACCAAGGGCACTTGTGTACCTGGAAGGAGACACAGAGAGCCCAGGGAGCCCTGGGATCAGGATATACTTTGGTGATGAAGGGAGGACACACTGGAGCTCAGAGCAGCAGCTGTACGGGAAAACTTACTTGATCTAAAAGATCAAAGAGTCAGCCAAACCCAGGCCCAAGTCCTTTAGGTACCAGCCATCTATCAAGAAGAAACCCAAAGCGTTGTCAGAAAGGTTTGTAGTTCTGCAGCCTTCCCTCTTCCAAAGGAGGAACCTGATGTCTTAATACACTAGAATAGCCAAGGCTTCCTGCCATCAAACTGCTAACAATAAAACTGCCCTACAACATTCATGGGGAACGGAGACAGGCAATACATATTTCTCTACGTATCTGGAAGTGCCTCAATCATATACTTAAATTTTACAGTCTTCTCCCCAAATGAGAACAATCTCTAGCCAACACGTTCACAAACTGTACTTAATGTTAAAAGAAAACGGATAAAACATATGTAATTACTCAAGGTTAGACTTCTAATTCCTCAATTCACTAAAGGAAACTTGGCAAGAAGATGCATCATTTTGCTCCTTTCTACTGGGGCATCTGAGGAGGAGAGCCACTGAGGCAGCTAATACACAAAACATGATCAAAAGTGATTAACAACAGCTTCATATGCAAATTGCATTAATGAAGGAGTGCAAAGTCATCATGTAAATTAAATATGTCAAATCTCTTGGTGAACTTTCAATCTTGAGAAGAAAAAACACGGCTTTAATTTTTTTACATCATCAATTTTGCAAGATTGAAAATCTAAGAATCTTGGTGCTATAAACAATTTTCACCTTTTTTTTCTCCTTCAGCAGGCTGACAGGCCAGCCTGATGTGCACCGAATGTACATGTTAATAGGCCAATCAAAAATGCAAAACAATTCGCAATTACTGGAAGGACCTAATGGTCATTAGAATTTACAACTAGGTAATGAACTGAAGTCTGCCCACACCATGCATATTCATAAAGCAATTTAGCCTTTGAAGATTAAAGAAGTGCTTAAAATTCAAATGAGCTTTAGCAAATTATCAGTAAGATTCATCCAAAAAGCAAAGGGTTTTTCTTCCTATGATTTCCTCATTTTTTTAATGCAAAATTGTTATATCTTCCAGACTGAGCTTAAACTAAACATGAGCTTCTAGTCAAGCCAAAGGGGCTAAGAGACAAACAGAGGCTGCAAACATCATCACGGACTTTGTTCATAAAACTAAGCCCTTAAGAGCCAAACCTATCTCTAAACATGGTAATTTATCAAAAATAGCCCAGAGTCGCTCATAGGCAATACTGCACAGTCCTCCAACAGAACAGATTAACTCAAGTCCCTCCACCCTCCCAAAAAGCCTTTTCCCCCTTAAGTTGTCTCTCCTGTGTAAACATCCACTGTGGTATAAAAACAGCTTTTTCATCGGCTTGGAGTGGCATTAATTTTAGAAGTTTCTGCTTCCAAAGGGAAACCAGCAAGAAAGGAGAGGCACAGGAGGGAGAGGAGCAAGGTCTGGTTTACTTCTGCGGAGTGCAAATCCTGTGGCTTGAGATCTGCCTTTCTGATTTCCCCCATTCAGCACTGGCCGCATTTAATCCACGGTGAGCAATTAATCCATGGTAAACGGGTCATGCAGACATCAGCTGACATTCAGAAAGTTGTGGTGTCCACCCACCACCACCACCCCACCCCAGTTATTAGAGAGTATCGTGGGAATCTGGATTTTCAGGCTTTCCAATTACGAGTCTGGAGAAGAATCCTTTCCTTGAATGCTAACTCACACCTTGCTAACCTCCTGACATTTCAAAAAAATCTAGTGACAGAATTCCCAATGAACCCGTCTTCTTCCTCCCAACCCCAACCTCTCCAACCCAGGTGAAAGCAAGAACGTATATGTAAAGTCCTATCTCAGCTGGTGTGCAAGTCAGACTGAGAATAATAGCTTCGAAAGGCCACGTGTCCAAGCTTACCGCTCCACTGCTAGACCCAAAAGCTCTCTGCTGTGGGGATTTCGTTTGAACTGCTATCGAAGAATATTCCAACAGACTCTCTCCGCACCTTCTCCCCCTCTATCCCCCAGCCTCAGACTTTCTCCTAGAGTTGATCTTACCGGAAATGTGGATATTATCAAGAAAATGGGAAAGAGAAGGGAGAAAACCTCAGGTACTACCCCCTGATTTCTTAACTCTCTTATCCATGGGCCCCGCTCAGAAATGTACCACATTTTAACATTTATTAGAAAAGATAGGATGCAGAGAGCTGCCTGGAACCCACATCCACAACCATCTGTATGAGCCACAGGTCCACAGTCCTGACCAATTCCGTTTGACACTAATGTTACTCTACATGAGTAGAGTTCAATGAGGGTTGATATGGGATGTGACAGGGTAAATCAGAATTAGATTAAAAACAAAAGTTTAGAAACCAATGCTCCACTGCAGAGCAAATGGGACTTGAAGGCCAAATTTCCCCTAACTGCCTTCAAGTGATTTTCCCTATTAGAGCGTTTGCCTGCCACCCCCCTGCTGGCAACACCGCAGTCACATCAGAAAGTAAAGTGGAATGCATATAGGAAGGCTTGAGATACCCCTCTTTAAATACAATACCTATATACTTAATATATAGCAATTAACTTCTGGTCAGGAGTGTGCAGGCAGCAGGCTGCCCCAAGCAGATAGGAGGGGAGGGGGGCCCAGAGCTGGGACAAGCACAAAAGACAGGTCCAACAACAATGCCTGCTGTCAGCAGCTGAATTATTTTTATACAGGAATTTTTATCTCTATTGTACAAACAAGTACGTGTCTGTGCTGACTTGTTAAGCAATCCACTTGTATGTAGAATAAGAATTTTTTTTTCTTTCTTGCTACCAGTCACACAGCTCCAAGATCAGAAGAAATACATAGTCTTTGAAGCTGCTCAAATGTTTTAGTTAAAAGGACAGCAGTTGTTTTCAAAGATCCAAGAGTATCTTTATCAGAATTAAATTTTTCCTTATTGATTTTTTCCCTTAACATAACAAAAACATAACATGAGAAGGTTACGATTTATTATTAAAATTTTTTTCAGCCTTTAAATCATTCTTCACTTTTTAATGTAAAAGAATAATTTTTTTAATAAATCTTAGGGTGTGATAGAGTAGGAGAGAGAAACTCACAAGATGTAAGGTTTAACGTTGGTTAAGGCATTGTTTTAACTGGCAACTGAATGGGTCCAGGGCAGGGGGTTAAAATGGGGAGTAAATGGTTCACTGAGGGGTTCCCCTACATGTAAATAAATCATAAAATCATAGTATACCTTGAGTTGGTGAAGGACAATACTTCAGGTTTGGTTGCCTTAGTTTTTTAAGGTTAGTTTTTGTTTGGGGAGTGGGCGGGGGGGGTGACCAAATATTAAATCTCTATATTTAAAACGTACAGGATCAGACTTGGCTTACAGTGCTTTGTGCTCCAACATAAGAATTCAAGCTATACCTTATTTCCCTAAAAATTAACAGATGTGATTTTTCTTGCAGCTTTTTTATGCATCATTTCATATTAAGAAAATGAACTGATGAATATAAATTTAAATGCCCTGATGCTTAGCAAAAAGATTCCTTCTGTTTTTTAGAAAGTTCAAAAAGAAAATAGAAAGGGGAGGTAGGTACACAACAGCTCTGGTGTTCTTTTTGAAGGCACCCTTGCAGGTCTCACAATAATTCCATTCTTTATTTTAATGGGAGTTTTTAATCAGTGGATTTGCCTCTATCTAAAACTAAAATCAAATTGTAGGTGTAATTGTTCATCGGCAATGCTAACAACAGTGAGAATACAAACAAAAACTCATTGTGAGTGACCAAAGGTCCCCAGGTATCCCCTTCATCAACATACCTGCTCCAGGTTCCCACTGGGAATTCCCTGGTGGAGACCGATTCAGTTCTGAATAACATGCTGCCAGCCCTATCTGGAAAAGGGTGTGCAAGGCACCTTCTCGCCTCTTTTACAGGAAGTTAAACCTGATCATCTCACCTTTAGCTAGATATAATTTGTTGTTTAGCACTCTGAGAACTTGGTATTTTATCTATCTAAAGAGATCAAAAAGGGAAAAAATAGGGCAGACGAGGGAGCAAGCTGAGGCCTAGCCTAGCTCTGGTGCATACGTCAATCGTACACTGTGCGTTGCCTTAGAGAAGCAACCTGTGCAGGTAAATCTTCCAGCAGCATTGCATCAGATCTGCTCACATCAGTCTCCGGGGTGAACTAAGAGATGACACTCCAGGTCCCTGCCTGCAAACTTCTAATTCGCCAGTTCTTGGCAGCTTATTTTTTCAAGGGTTTTGTTTCAGGAAACATGATTTTTCTTTATACATTTTGTGGATCTACCACAACTGCTTCTGACAGCTGTTGATTCTGTTAAACGAACGCATTATAAAAATCTTCTTTAAAACCTCAAGCAATATGGACTCAAAAATATAATGGTGAAATATTTTAATGGAATTCCTGTTGAAAGTCGTTTTTAAAAAAAAGTACAAATGAAGGTACAGAAGTCCTTTAAATCAGCACTAGATTTAAACTGTGTGTGTGTGTGTGTGTGTGTGTGTGTGTGTGTGTGTGTGTGTGTAATAGGGAAAGAGGGGTATTGCAGATCACCACAAATATTTACACTGTACACCCTTTGTTCAAATCACATACTTTTAACAGGAAAAGCTGGAACTGTGGCTATTTAAAATTTTAAATATTCAAACGCCTGTAATTAACCATATGAAACAAATTATGTTGCATTTCTCCATACCAGCACATGCAAAAAAATTCTGTTGGTGAATTGGAAGGTAGCAGAGTTGGGGAGACAACTTCAAGAGAAAAAAAGGATGATGTTTTCATTTTGCTACAGATCAAAGGAGAACAAGAATGGAAACTGTGGCATATCCAGCATTTTCCCATTGCCGTCTTTCACACTGGGCTATCTAAGTTTATACAATTCCCCAGACTAGCTGCATATTAAGCTTGCTGTGTACAGCTTTATTATGGTGCAGTGGTGGAAGAAGCATTAATATTCCAGCTCCGCATCTGACAGGGCATTTACATGCGCCCATCTGAGCGGCACCTGAGAGCTCCTCCAAGGTGCAGTAACTGTGTGCCTATTGTAAAGGCAAATGAAGCTCACCTATTCCCTGCTGGGATCAGAAGTGACCTCACCACCCCCCATGCCTCAAATCCTTCCCTTGCCAACCTAACTCAATGCCATTGCAGAATGACGAATGAGCTCAGAAATAGACCCCAAGTTACTAACCCTGCTAAGAACAGCAAAAGCCTTTGCTGAAATGTTTTAAAAATGCATAGGGAGTGCAGCTGGCCAGTAAAAAGCAGGGAGACAAATTCCAGTGAACCCAATATGGAATACGTTACATTCTAAAACTGATTAGAAATACAGCCTGATGTTTACTGGCTTCAAATTGAGTTTGGCATCAAGCATACTGGCTTTAATAATGCTGGCACTTTTTAAATTATTATTATTTTAAATCTGCCTTTGGTCTCTAGGAGCACATGTAGAGAGCTAAAGAATTCTTATTTGTCAGGTTACATTTCCTGGAAATTAAGTTTGTGACAGAAAATGACTCCAGTAGCAATAATGTGGTTCGTGCTCAAATTAATTAGGTCATGTTGTAAAATCTACGTGGCAAATTACAAAGGTAAATTTACTGATATTGGCCAGTGCTCTAAACCCTGGTAGTAAAGGGGAGAAGCTGTTTAAGGATGCTCATTCACCTGGGTAGGAGAAAAGAACCAAAGAGGGAGGGAGGCAATGGTCAATTTCCTATTTATATTACAAATAAAAATAGTAGTCATTATCCATTCGATTATATAGTCTGAACATATTTTATGAACTTTATTAATGTCATCCAGATTGACACATAACATCAAAACCTGCTTGATTTGAAATAATGTTAAAAGTGGGCTCTAAGTTAGAACCTTTTTTTTAATCCTTGAAATAACAACACTGCTGACATAGCCATGACCCAAACAAAATCTGAACAAGCAGAAAGGTACTAAAGATCCTTGGTGATTAAATCTCATGCTAAAAAAGTGGCAAGGAGCCAGGCTGGGTCCAGCTTGATGCTAAGTGCTTTATATTGCACAAAGCTAGTACTACTGTATGTAAAAACAGACTTTGGGCTTGGGGTAAATTTTGTCAAATGATTTCTTTGTGCAATAAAGGGTGTGAACGGACCAACCAAAGTAGATTAAATTAACATCCAGTGACGCAATCTCGGTGCATCTCCCTAGCTGTGCTTTCTACTTCAGTTAAATTTAATATTTCCCCCCAAAGGAAAGCCAAACTTTCTTCCTTTCTTACTGACCAGCGTGCAAAGCTACCATTCACCTATTCTCCTTCATTAAACACTTTCATTGAGAAATCACAGAAATCTAAAAAAACGTTTCCCTAGGATTTGCATGTGTGTTAGGTACCCCAATTTAGAACTCCCACATTAGCCAAACTACATAGAGGCTGCAGTGTGAAATTAATGATTTTCCAGGACTCTAAAAGGTGCCATTAATATGCATCCAACTCGCCTCTTGCCTGAGCTGAAGGTTGCCTGTCCTGACCCTGTCTGCACGTTTCTACACCCAGTTGCATTTTCCAGCCCATATGCAGCTCCACAATTAAATGCCACATTCACTAAGAGAAAGGTGTGCATAACATATTTCAGATCCTTGATAGTGAAGGCACAACTTGCAACACAACAAGGAATGGGGTGCTTTAAGAAATTACAGCACTGGTGGTTTTTTTTTTTTTTTTTTTTTAAGCTTTTACAGAATAAACGTAGAGAATGGGAGGGAAACTTTGTCCCCCTCTGATCCTGTTCTTGAAGTGAATACATATTTGTGTTTGCAATAAAAGGCCATTTTTACATTAACTGTCTGTAACAGCAGGAGACAGAAAAACTAACACAATCTCCACATCATACACAGGATGATCTTCATATCACGTGGACCTATTCTCAAAACTATTATTTATAAAAGATGACTAGGAAAATGCACAATGCGTCTTTTCTGTGTCACCACAAGGGTAATGTCTAAAGAAGTTTGGGATCTTTGGGATCTTGTACATTTTAGATTTTTGTTTTTTCCTTTTGGCTTTCCTTAGTAAATTTAGCAGCCATGCGGGCCACTGTGTTTAATTAAGCTTTCAAAAGTCCTGACAATGCCAACAATTGTAGGACACTTCTGCAGCTCAATCATGCAATCACTGTGACAGTTCTATTTACAATTTGTCTTAGAAAGAGTTTCTCTGACATTGTACTTTGACAAAACATCCAAGCTGCCAGTTCACAACCTTTCTCTGTCTTATTTACAAATACAGCTTGTATATAGGACTCCCAGTTTCATGAACATGGATCTTTGGAGAGTGGCCTCGCACACATAGGCTCCCTATGAAAATCCTAGGTCTTTATTAGGAAACAAATATTCTCTACTCGCTGGATTCTAAAGGTAAATAAAATGTTCACCAGTATATTGTTTTTTGGTAGTGGTGTTTTGTGTTTGTTTGTTTGTTTGTTTTAACTGCCATGCTGAAAATTCACTTTAGAGGTCAGTCATTTTTATTCAGAATTGCATAAATAAAGAGAAAAGAAAAATAAGTAGTCATAATAGCATACTATAATTTATAGTCTCATTTATAATTACACCATAAGGTACACAAGTACATCCTCCAGTTCAGTCTGAGCTAGGAGAGAATAAGAATGGATACAAAAAAAGGTGAGTTGATTTTCTAAATTCTGAAAAGCATATTATATTTGATTTACTTTTAAGTAGCATGCTAATATATTTCCATTTTGAATTGGTAAATCCCCCTTCTTTGGAGTATCTGTCTGATATATCATTACCTAAATACCAGCTACACTGTCTAGGCAAATAATTTTAAATACCCTGATATAAATGTCTATTTTCATGATTCTAAAGAGAAAAATGTTATATATCAACAGCAGCAGACTTTACTACATTTTATAGGACTTGTCATATTTTTTCTCTATTCTCTCAAAAAGCTAACTTTATGACAGCCCAAACCTAATTTAAAGATTCCTATGTGCATTAAGCCAAAACCTCAAATCTGACATGATGGGATAATGTTTGGGTCTTTTCTATAATAGAACAGTAGTTTCACATTCAGTAATCTTCGATGAATATTTCCCCCATAATAAAATATGAGACTAAAACAAAACAAAACAAAACCCCTACGGAAAGCTCTGACTGCAAGTCAAAGGCTGCTAATATCTGAGGGTAGATATTTGACACACATATTGATGAACTGGGCCCACACAACATAAGCTGTTAATTCCCAGATAAATTAATACTATTTCAATGATCTCAGTGGATCACAATCACACAATATTTTTAATATTTAAATAAAATGAAAAAAGCAACCTGATCAACATCTATGTGTACAGCTCATATGTGTATGTGGATGAGGTAGGGGAGCACGTGCCTGTCTATTCACCAGGAAAAAAGAATCCTCTCTAAAAAATACTCAGCTTGGGCCAGGCACGGTGGCTCACCCCTGTAATCCCAGCACTTTGGGAGGCCGAGGCAGGTGGATCACCTGGGGTCAGGAGTTCGAGACCAGCCTGGCCAACATGATGAAACCCTGTCTCCACTAAAAATACAAAAAACTAGCTGGGTATGGTGGTGCATGCCTGTAATCCCAGCTACTTGGGAGGCTGAGGCAGGAGAATCGCTTTAACCGGGAAGGCAGAGGTTGCATGAGCCGAGATTGCACCACTGCACTCCAGCCTGGGCAAAAAGAGTAAAATTCCGTCTCAAAACAAACAAAAAAAACCACTCAGCTTAGAGAGGCCTGAGTACAGTTAAAATGCATACCATTTTACTCAAGATTTAAAGAACTCTGCCTTATTCTCCTATCTGAAAGCCTGAATTCTAAGCTTTATTTATCTTAGGAAGAAGATCTGTCACTGTTTTATTCTTGCTTCCTGTCTATAAAATGGTACAGGCTCACTGTGAACTCAAATCCAACTTACATCACTTTAATAAAGCCTTTCCTACCCAGCATGCTTAAATGACTACCTTTTATGTGGTTGCCAAACATATTCTTCTAGAGATTCATCAATATATCTCTTTCCTTAATACAAAGCATTGCTTCTCCTTTCTTTTTGTGACACAATTCAAATATCTACTGAATGATTACTGTTATTGTTTCCTTCCTCAACATAAAAAGAAAAGCAGCCTTGGAATTGTGGAGACGTGCTTTAGAGAAATGGGCTGGGGGTACACACGCAGCCGTCTTCCAGAACTTCGCTTCAGGGGCACCTGAGGGCCAGAGCATCGGAATTTATGTGCAATGGTAGAATGTTAATTTCACCATAGGAAACTCTTAATTCATTACTGTGAATTATGAGAAGTCGTGATTCGAGTTGCTGACATCTCACTTTGAGATGTGACCACACTATTTATGTTCAGCCAATTCCAGAGTGGGAACAGGTGATTAAACACGGTGAAAGAAATCAAGACTTTGTAATTATTCATGCACGAAAGGTTTACCTCACCTAGGTCGAAGCACTTGTTGTGCGCCCATTGAATAATCTGAGCTATCTTAGAGAGCTTTTCGTCCCAGTTAAATGATTGGTTATTAGCGCTGTAAAACATATTTTAAATTTGCTTTTGGTTTTGGCTTCTCTAGGCTCTGCTATTGTACTCGTTCTTTTAAAAAATAATAACAGAACCTTCAGACAACCAGGGAGTTCAAGCAAATATCTTTTATTCCCCTACATAGATTCACAACTATAGCAGTAAAAGCCTTAACTGTACGTAAGGCCTTCTCCCCAGCTTTTAGATTCTTCCTCTAAATACAAAGGCACAGAATTTCTGAGCTGGTTAATCTGAGACTGAATAACCTATTTGGGACCTCAGTAAGAAGTGTGGTTTTAATTCTTGCTTGACAGACACTGTGTTTTGTCTTTTAAACGAGCAGCTCGATATGTAAATACGATGTTACATCACGCAAGTGTTACTCCATATTTGGTGATTTAGCAAGGCTTTGGATCTCCGAAGACGACAAATCCCCTTCCGCCTGCTCTTGCTTCATTAATCATGCCTTACACTTCTGTTCATTTTCCTTCCAGTCACAAGACAACACATGGAAATGGTCATTCCCATAGCCTACTGGGGGGAAGGGGAGATAAAATCTTAACCTACACGTCACATAAGGTAAATGTGGTGGATTCAAGAAATATACTCTGCAAATGCAGCTTCCCTGGCAGCAGATTTCTCATTTCACTAAAGGGAAAGTATCTGAGTGCTATTACAGAAAGCATTTAAAAAAGAAAGAAAATGCCACATTTGGTTTTAATGATCAAATTCTAGAGTGGGAGAGGAGAAATAATATGACATTTAATCCCCTCTGGACCACTGACCTATTATGGTTCAACTTTGTGGTCAAACTAGGTCCGAGAGATAAGTTCCAGTGAATCGATTGACGATATACACTACCTTTCCTAAAACTGAACAAACCTCTTGCTTTTTGGGAGCTGGATGGGGGGTTGATGGAAGAAAGTGATCCACTAACAGGCATGGCACGTCAGTCATCACAGAATCTGCATTGACTTTGTCTAACATACTCAATCAAAAAATGTTTTGAGGGTCACTATAAAGTATTTCTGTTTATTACTTAGAATAGGGAATTTAAGTCCCACTGCTAGCCTTTAATGCCTTTTCCCTTGAGCTGCCGAGAAAGCCACACACCTAGCTACCTCCCTGCTAAAATTAACTGAAGGAGGGAGGGCTGTTGAATACGTGTGTGTGTTTTTCCAAGAAAATTTTTACATTGTGTTATAGCAGAAACAGTGGAGTCTGGACTGGACATTTGTAAGGGTGACATGTGGCTGTGTAAACCACAAACAAAATCAAGATACATCTGTCAAAACCACATCAGAGACAAGAGAGAGCACAGAGAAGCATTTATCATTTAGCTGAGGAGGCAGGCTGCAGGGAGCAGCCGTTCCTGTCAAACCAACCTTTTGAAATTTCCAACATGCCCTTAAACTTTTCGAGTAAGCATGTCTGTGCGCTTCAGCAACTGCCCTCTCTACTCTGGCCTGGCCAGTCGAAAATGGCATCTTAAAGTCAAGGTCATGGTGTCATCCCACCACGGGGCTGTGTTTAATTACAGCCCCATCCGGGCTGACAGCCAATATGGATCCAAGGCTAACCCTGAAGCTCAGTTAACTCTTTCCACCTCCTCCAACTACCCTGCCAGCCCACCCTACTTCAGCGATGCCTTGAGAACGAGCTGAACCCCTAAGGAGGCCTAACCAGATGTTCTGAGTCAAACAAGTCATTGGCTGAACTGTAAATGCCTATATGGCCACTTTGCCTCTGACACGTCACCAAGGCTGGAAATGGACAATGGAAGCTGGACTAGGTGTAGTAAAGACCAATGCTTCAGAATGAGAAGGTAGGGACAGGGAAGAAAAGAAATCCAAAATCAACGAACCCAGAGAGAGGGTGTCTGGTATGTGTACCTATTCTGCCTACATCTGATTTGGTGAGGTGGAAAATATTTATCTTTCCGTGTTCTGGACGTAAGCAATAGAAATGATTGTTTTAACATTACAGGGCTGTCATGGACAGTCACATGGAGAAATAGAGAAAGCACTTCACCACTCCTTACTGCTTGGCTACAGCACCTCTGAAAATGAAAAGAAAACATGCAAACAGCTTTTCTCCTTGCTTCTCATTTACCTGCTATGTGTTCCTGTTTGGGGCAAATTCCTCTAGATGACGTTGATAAACAATCGTCATCCTCTGGCGTGACCTGGATGCCAACCTCCACGGGATTGGATGCTTTTTTCATCTCGATTGGTGAAGGGGAAGGTGGCTTATCCACAGCTTTTTCTAAGCAGAGGCTGCCATTGCATTGTTTCCGTTTGTGCTCGATAAAAATAAGAATGTCCCCCAATGGGAAGTTCATCTGGCACTGCCCACAGGTGAGGAGGTCATGATCCCCTTCTGGAGCTCCCAACGGGCCGTGGTCTGGTTCATCATCTGTAAGAATGGCTTCAAGAGGTTCGGCTGTGGTTGGAGAAACAAAAGCACAATTATTAGAGAGCCAGAGAGGAGAGAAAAGGGGGAAAGCACATCTCAACCCCATGCCATCCCACCACATCATATAAAGTGTTTCTAGGTTTCTCTATGTAATATCCAGAAAATGTGAGCATACAAAATGTAAAAGGATGTGAAGGTTATCAACAAGAGAGCAAATTTATCAATGAGGCAAATCATCATGCATGTAAAGAAAACAGTCTTACTTCATGACTCCAGAGAACACACACACACATTTACACATGCACA
This sequence comes from Saimiri boliviensis, assembly GCF_048565385.1. Taxonomy (NCBI): domain Eukaryota; kingdom Metazoa; phylum Chordata; class Mammalia; order Primates; family Cebidae; genus Saimiri; species Saimiri boliviensis. Next base: position 77,429,538 of record NC_133449.1, on the reverse strand, counting down.
CACACACAGCAACAAATGTCTGGTTTGTAAGTTTAGAAAGAATACTACTTAAATAGTTAACATAGGGAACATAAAGAAAGCTTAAATAATAACTACAAGAAAAACTGGTTAAAAAAAAAAAACATGGATAGAAACCAAATTTTTTTCTTTTTTCCTGTACACTATGTTGTCCATTGTGCCAAAGAATGAAAGAAGAGGTGAATAAACACACACACCCTTTGTGTGTGAATGTATATACTCCTAAGTATACAGACATGGCTTCATAAATTAGAAAGCTACTATGTCACACGAAAAATGTGCCACATTTACACTGCCGTAACACAAAAATGACTGCATGTACCTAGGAAAAGGGTCTAAATAATAATCATGTCGTAGCATAATTCATACTGCCAAAAACCTTTCTGCTCTCACTCTCAGCAGTGCCACAAAATCAAAGAAATACCAAATTCACTGGCAATACTTCTCAGACACATTAGCTAAATGGGATACTTTTGAGTACTTAAGAAAATAAGCCAATTAGTCATTTTTTTTATTCTGAGAAAAGGAGTGCCTAAACTATTCTAAACGTGTTTGCACTTGGTGCCATCCATGACTAAAAATCAGAATGGTCAAGCAAACACCACATTTTAGAGCGAGGCTGAGAAGTCCTTTCTTTAGACTTGAAATACTTCACCTAATGTTTTCAAAGTTGACTAATTTTCTGAATGAGCTCCAAAATGCTTCATTATGAGACTATTTCTGCACACATAATCACCAGCGGATGGTATAACAAGGTAGACATGTCTTTCTTTGCTGTTTGCTTTTTTTTTAACTTTGCACCAAAATACTCCAGCATCTACTTTACCAGCTTCTATCATTTTTTAACCTTCCGAAGGGGAAAAGAGAGTTGGTAAGTCTCTTCTTGTGAAACCTTATGCTTGCTCTATCAAAAAAACAAAAAAAACAAAAAATCACAAAATACAAAACACATCCAGGATGCTGCCAGTTAATAAAACTGAAGCAGAAAATGTACAAGTCTTAAACAGTTAATCAGTCTGACCTTCTTTAGCAAGCTGCCAATTTCACATTTAATGAACTTAAAGCCACAGAGAATCAAAAAATAGATTTTAATTTGAGTGTAGAATATTGGAACAGATTTTGATAAAGTGCAAAAATCCAGTGAACTCAGGTTAAATTTATTTCAACCCTACCCAGGCTGAATATTGCGGGGGAAGATCTGGAGTAACTCCCAGATGTGCTAGGTGAAATAATATTGAGAGAGCCCTGCCTAGCTGCACCTGTGCTCAAGTAGGACATCTCATAATTTCTAGCCTCTGGTACTCCTCCTAATTTAACATAAGGTCACCACAGGAATATGAAGGTTATATTCCTACTAATAAAGACAGTAAAGTAAGCACTTATGTTTCTTTGCCCAACATACTGGCCAAAAGATAAATACAGAAAACATATGCATACTTTTCAAATAAAAGAAGACAAACGGAAGTGCTTCTGCATTGTGCCTTTATGTCATTTTTCTCTTACATTTGCTTTCATTTTGGCCAAGTGAGGAATAGGGAACTCATTCTCCAAATATTCCTGTTGTCTGAATTAAGGATTTTAAGTACACATCTATAAATGTGGCTTTTTGTTTAGCATTAGCTACAAGTTCTGAGGTTCGCAGACTGAAGGAAGACTCAAGAAAATATTTTATTTTATCAGAATTAGTAACACATGGAACCTTTGCAAAAAAAATTTTTTTAATTCCACCGTTAAGATTCATTTTTTCAAATTCCCAAGGCCTGACACATTTCTGAAAGTGGGAATATTATTTAGGTGCAAAAGGAAATATTCTCCTAGGTATCAAATAGTTAAAGGTAATGTGGTTCAAAACAGACTTGGTTAAAGTCTTCTAAATGTAGTGACTGAACTGATTTACAATCAAAACCGGGAAATGAAGTGGTAATTCAGAGGTTGCTGATTACACCTCCACATTTCACCTAATTAATTTTATAGGAGGCAAAGTTCTTGAAAATAACAAGATGATCAAATGTACAGATATAAAACCTGTAACCTCAACATTTTCTATGCTCTTAACGTAAATTATTGCTAATTAACAAGAATTATATCCTAATGTATGAAATACATTTAACATCGGTCTCCTTGCAAAACATTTGGCTAGTCATGTTCAGAGAAATATCAAAATGTGTTTTTATTATTGCTGCTATATTATTAAAAATCAGACAAAGTGGGACACAAAGAAAATATGAAAATACAATTCTCATGGTGTAATCTACTGATTTGCATTGACATCTTTTCTCAGTGGCAATCAACATTTCCTTTCTGGGCATCTGATAATTTCTCTGCATTTTAATGCAAATTCCCTTTCCCTAAAAACCTTCCTAACCTCAGTCATTTACCCCCTCCCTCAATTCAGCTCCATCCTCCATCGCCCCAACAATACCAACGTTTCTAAGCTCCGGCCTAAACTCGGGCTACAAAGCAGGGAGTCCTCGATTGAAGTGGAAGGGAGTGGGCAAATAATCATAATAATTAGCTGCGAATTCTCTCTACAAGGGGAGGAAGAAATAGAAAATAAAATGCTTCTACGTTCAAACAGCAAGACAGCCTGGAACGTCTAAATGTCCTAGTGGCAGACTGAGATATCTTTCCTCTCTGTGTAGTTGCGAAAGAATAAATTTAAGGAAAAAAATAATCTTTATAAGAAAAGTCGGTAAGGAACGAGAGAAACGAGAGCTGCTGGGGAGCGGAGGGGGAGGGGAAAAGGGAGATGTGTCTTCAAGTTTGCTTTCCAAGTCCTTCCCCTTGATTGTTTTAGCCGGGTAAAGAAGCAAACGGAGACTGAAATTCAGAGAGGAAAAGCAAAGAAACAAAAGCAAAGCCGGGGGCTACGGGCCCGGGGCAGGGGGCCTGGCAGGGGTGGACTGTGCAGAAAGTGAAGTTGGGCGCCGGGACTCAGGCACAAAGCGAGCAGCGTGCAGGCTGCAGGCTCCCGCCGCGCTTGCTGCGAACACGTGCAGCAGCGGCCGCGGGGCCGCGGGGCCCGAGGGCCCGAGGCGGAGGGCAGCCAGGGGCCCTGACTGCTGCCTCCATGCCCGTCCAGCTCGGCCGCGGGGTGACGGTTCCCTGGGCCCGCCAGCTGGTGAAAAAGGACGTGAGGTTTGGAAAACCCGGCTGGTTAACCTGGTGCAGTCTCAGTACCTCCATGCACACCCCAAGCGCGGGTCCTGAAATTCATTCGGTGTCCACAAGCTTACACTTTTACTTTGGGGTATCTCTGCAAATGCGTTTCCCCCGCAATTCTGGGCACTGGGTGTGCGCGCGGCGGCGGCTGCGGTTATTCATTATTAATGACGCTGTTTGCCCGCATCATTATGATGATAACTATTACTATTGTTGTGATTCCGAGCTCCGAGGCGAGAGCCACGGGAGGCGGGGAGAGGGGGGTGTCGGGCTGCAGAGCCGCCGAGCAAGCCAGCCGAGGCCACCGAGGTCTGTGCTTTGCGTGGGGGTGAGGGGGTGGAAGAAGTGGGCCCAGAGACCAAGTGCAAACTTGCCAAATCCCCCACTTCGGCCATACCCCGAAGCCCTAGAGCGCGAACTCCCCGTTCCTCCCTACCAAAAATGCCCGCCCCGAAAGAAAGCGAAAACTGCACCCCGCTCCCAGCCCGGCGCGCGCTGGTCTCAGCTCGCGCACGGGGTTGTCGGCCGCGCGCCCGGTCGCTTCGCCGCCGCCCCGGCCAGAAGCATTTTAAAAGTCAAAATGAAGAACAAAGACATACGGGGTGATGGGGGAGAGAAAGGGAATTCTGCCTAACCGTTCCTTCCCCCCACCCCCACTCTCAAGCTCGTTCCTCCCCGGACGAGAATCGCCTGGCAGGAGGTGGGGGAGGCTCTGGTACAGGTTCAAGTTCGCTGAGCTTTCTTGATCTTGTTCTGCCTCCTAGCGACAGAATGGCTCATTCAGACCACATAGAAGAGGCGGGAGAGGGGGGGTCCTGATGACGGGGATGGCTCTTGCCCCCTCTGAGCACCCAGAAAATGAGAGAAAGAAGTGTCCCCCTCACCCCCTTCTAAACTGGCCCTTTAACCCACTGCCGGCACCGGAACAAGAGGAAGGGGGACTAACCCTCCCAGCCTTGAGTGTCCCAAGATGGACTCAAGACGGAGAGGGGTACAAGGCAGCAGCCTGGACTGCGCGCCCCAGTCCGTCCTTTGAGCCCCCTCTGCATCCTTCCGAAGAAGGGCCTGGCTTTCCCGAGTCCTGCGAACACTGCCCTTCCTTCCCGCCGATACCTGGCCGGGCTGTAACTTCACACCGCCGCGCGCCGAGTCTGATCAGCATCCGGCGCGGCCGGGGGAGTGGGGGGCGGGGGAGAGAGGCGAGGGAGGGATGCGCGGGGGTGGGAAGAGGGAGGGCCCCGCAACGTGCCGGGGCGGGGGAGCTTCCGAAGTGTGTGACAAGTTCCAGGGCCCAGTGAAAAATTCAATTCCCTGGGCGCACCCACCACCACCACCCCTTTAAAAAACACAAAACCAAGTATAGCTGGTCCTTTAAAACTGCATCCAAAATTTAAGAATCATAAATTGGGTAGCGGGGGGGATGTGGGCCCTCTCACGCCTTTCTTTCCATTGCTGCCAAACTTTCCTAAGTGCCCACCGCCCGCCTTTCCAGGAGAGGCCAGCCAGCGGGAGACAGCCAGCACCACCACCTCTTATATAAACTTACAAGAACCTCAGACCCAGCCAGGTCCTGGGAGAAGGGCAAGACCCAAAGGGTGAAGTGCTCGGGGTCCCAGGATCCAGCACCCCCAAAATGTGTACTCAAACACACTTCTCCCCTGCCCTCCCCCGGCACCCCCACCACCTGGCCTGGCCGTGCTCGGGCGCAGGGGGACTGGTGACCAGATTGGGCGGGAGGTGGGGGGGCAGGGAAAGCACGTGGTGACCTCCCCGCTGTCCGGAGCTGTGGACAAGAGACATCTGAGAGAGTACCTAGGGCAGAGGGGAGGGGAGCCGCAGAACGCGCTTTTACAGTTGCTTTGCAAAATAAAAATCCTTTGCAAAGCCGAGTTTCACGCAGCCGATTTCGCAGTCTGGCAGGTCGAGAAGAGGTCTGGGCATTGTGCTGAGGGCGGACTGGGATCGCCGGCCAGGCTGGCGCGGAGTCACTGCGCGGCCTGCCGCCGTGCCTGGCGGGTGGGCGGCGGGCGCCGGGTGGGCGATCCGGGGCTGGGCTGGGACGCGGCGAGGTCGGGCAAGGCCCGGGCGAGGCCAGGCCGCCACCGCCGCCTGCTCCCGGGCTGCCGCGCCGCGCTCGGTCCTCTGTCTGTTTGTTGGCAGGAGGCTCCCGCACACGCGGTGCTTGTAAACATTCAGACACGAGATTTTTCCCAATCAAAATCCACTTCCACTTTTTTTGAAAATCTTCCAAAAAATAGTAAGAGGAGGGAGTTCCTCTCTCCCTCTCCGTGCCGCCGGCGCCCTAAGTTTGCAACTGAAGGGGTTTTGGGGAACGGGGTGATTGTAAGTTTTTTTATAGATTAGAGATTGTGAGATTTTTGCAGGGGGGGTAGTGGGGGAGTCAAAGAGAAGATCGTCACAGAGAAGTGCTGGCAGAGAGTTTGGCCTCGGTTTGGGGGCAAGAAATTGTACATTCTCTTGCCTTGTTTTATTTATTTTATTTTTATGTATGTATTTATTTATGTGCCAGTCTTCTCCTTGCTACTTCTGAGGTTGGGTCGGGAGGGGCGGGCAGCGGCAACCCAGGCGGTGGCAGTCCGGGCTCCCTCCCTCCCTCTCCCGCGTGCCCCCGGCCGCCTCCTCCCCGGGCCCTGGCTCCTGCCCTTCGGCGGCGGCGGCGGCGGCGGCGCGGGAGGGCAAGCGCGAGGAACCGGCACAAAAGGCAGCGGGACAAACACCCACCTCGGGCCGGAACAAAAGGCGGCAGTGCCGGCCGCGTCTCCCGTCCTTCCCGGTCCCACGGCTTTCCCCGCCGCCACGGCCCCTCTCCCGATTCGGCGGACTCGGGAGCGCCGGGGGCCCCTTTCCACAGTTCCACTTTCTCACTATTGTGGGGATGACTACTTTCCTCCCGCTGCACACTTGACCGTGAGCGCGCTGGTGTCCAAAGGCCAGTCTCACCTCTTTTCTCCCCGGGAATCGTTTTTCAGACTTGCACTCACTCCCTCCCTCCCCCCATTTTCTTACAGAGAGTGGGAAGCAACCTCCCTTTCCCCACCAGCTCCCACCCCCAGGTTTGCCATTGAGTAGTTCGCATCCTTAGCATTGTTCATTATTTTGCAAAACTGGGGGGGGGGGGGGAATCATTGCATTCCTTTTCGAACAGAGAAATAAAGCGGCGGAAAGGAGGAAAGAGGAGGAGTCAAATTTTTGTAAAATTAAATAAAATTAAAAGGTGCGTGCTGTCTCAAAAGTGCATACATGGCAATGGTTCGAGATGGGATGAGGTTTATTTTCTCCCTTTAATCTCTTCTACCTCGACTCTTGGAGGTTTTTCTCGTGAAAAATTTAAAAATGTATGCACACACCCCTCTCTCCCCCTCGCTTTTGCTTCTAGTCCTGCGCGCTCTCGTGATTATTAATAATTATTATTACTATTATTGGGTTACTTACGCGAGAATTCCCGTTTGCTTAAGTGCTGGGGTTTGCCTTGCTTGCGGCGAGACATGGTGGGCTGCGGGGCGGGCGGGTGGCGGCGGCGGCGGCGGCGGCGGCGGCGGCGGGCGGACGACGGCTCGGTTCACATCGGGAGAGCCGGGTTAGAAAGAAGGAGACTCCAGAGAAAATATCTTCATCAGTGCCTTTTGACATCCAAAATAAATTAGAAATAATACAAAGATGGCGCAGGGAAGATGAATTGTGGGAGAGCCGTCATGGCTTTTTTTTTTTTTTTAAGCAAAAAAAAAAAAAAAAAAAAAAAAAAAAAAAAAAAGGAGAGAGAGAGAGAAGAGAGATAGAGGGAGAGAGAGAGAGAGATGAAAAAAATGGCAAAAGCCCCCCTGAGCTGCAAGTTCAAGTGCGGACGTGACGTCCCTGCGAACTTGAACGTCAGGAGTCTGGATGGACAGAGACACACAAAACATGGGCAGGGCGAGCAGGAGAGAAGGGGAGGAGGGAAGGGGAAGCTCACACCAATGGACACACATCAGGGGCTGGACATGAAAAAGGACCAGGACAAGCCAATGGCCAGTGCGGGGCGGGGGAGGTGCGGGGCGGGGGGCTCCGCGGACGCCAGACGCGGCCCCCGGGGGAGGGGCAGGCGGAGGGGAGGGGGCGCTGGGGCCGCGGGCTCACCAGTGGCCGCAGCGAGCGCCGCCGCGGTGGCGTGGCCGGGAGAGAAGAAAGGGGTGGCAGGGGTGGGAGGAAAGGGTGGGGGGGAGCAAGACGTGCGCCCTGCTCCCCCCCACACACGCGGACCCTAAAATGAAAGATTATTCTAAAAAAAGAGAGAGAGAGAGAGAGAGAGAGAGAGAGAGAGAGAGAACACAGGGAGGCTGCAGCCCTGGGCTGGGGAAGCGCGGGCGGAGGGAAGCCAGGTAGAGTTGCTCCCGGACACCCTCCTCCGTACGCACACCCACTTCCCCTCCCCGCCGCCGCCGCGCTCGCTCCCCGCGTGCAGACGCCAGGGGCCGAAGTGAAAGCCCCGAGCCCGCGGCTGCGCTTGGGAAACTTTGCCCGAGGAGAGGACAGCAAAGAAAAATCACCCGAAGTTGAGAGCTGAGCCTCCAAGTTACAGCTCCGCAGCGGGCGAGGGGAGGCGGGAGGGAGCGCACGGCAACGCGGAATCCAGCCCAAGTTTGGAGGGTTGCGGGTCCGGAAGGGCAGCGCCCGGGTCTCTAGGACCCCAGGCGGCCTGGAAAGAGGGAACAGAGGAGAGGGAGGCGGCGCAGGCCGGGGCCCAAGGGCGCCCCCAAGGCCGAGCCAGGGACCGGGGATCTGAGCGCCCCTACAAGCGACTGGGTCTGAATGCAACTGAAAGCGCCGGGTCCCCGGCTCCTAAGGGTTGCAGAAAGAGAGCCCGAGGAATAAAGAACGAGGAGCCAGAGTCTGGCCCCCGGAGGGGCGCGCCGGGGGCCTGGGCGAGAGAGGCACTGAGGCGTCCACCTCTCTGAGCGGCCGAGGACAAAGCGCGGGCAGTCCCGGGAGACCCAGTCCCTGGGAACGTGCTCCTAGCGCCGCGGGAGGTCCCCGAGCCAGGTTCCTGGGAGGGACACACCCCCTCCCACTCCAGAGCAACTGCAAAAGCAGAGGGATGGAAAGAAAACGTTTCTTACGGGCGGAGCACTACTGTTCCTGTGCTGTTACCCAGGGAAAGAGAAAATGGGGAATGGAGAGAGAGCGACCGGCTCGCAGGAGCAGCGGGGAGGCCACGGTGGTGAGATGACCGCCCCGGGTCAGCGCCGCGCTCCCCAGGCGCCGCCGGCCAAGGCGCACACCCGGGAGCCAGCAGCCCCCTCTCGCCTTTCTGTAGAGGTTCCCTGGAAATTAGGGAAGACCTGTTGGAAAAAAAAAAAAAAAAAAACTGTCTCTTTAATGCACACACGCACACACACGCGCGTGCTGCCGCTGTCAAAAAGCGGGCTTCACTCTGGCGTGGGATACTTTCAGTTTTACGTAAAATGTACAGCAACAGCACCCCCTGCGATTGGAAAGTTTATTCAGAAACGTGCCTGTAAAGTCCCCCGGCGCCTCCCGCCTCCCAGCCTCCCTGCCTGCCAGCACCACTCTGCAGCCGCCGCCGCCGCCCGGCTGATCGCGGTCCGATTCCAAATCGGGAAGGGGCTTGGGGGGAAGAGGAGAATGGACTCAGGTCCAAGGGAGGTGCGGAGGGTGCGGGGTGGAGACGGGTCGCCACGGCCCTCGAGACCCTGAAGTGCAGGTGGATGTGTGAGAGTGTGTCTGCAGAGCGAGGAACCCTCCTTCCCTCTCCTCCGAGCGGTTCCACAACCCCCGTCTTCTCATCCCCCTCTTCAGTCTGTGGGGTGTCGTTTCCGCAAACTCACCCACCCGGTGGGGGGCTTTATTGTTTTAAGCGAGGGCCCCGGGCTTGCAAGCGCTCACCCATCTCTCAGCCCTGCGGGCCAGCGGCTGTTTATTCCTGGGTCGTCTTAGTAAAGTTTCAAGTCTACTGTTAGAAAATGACTGGCTTGTCTAGCTCGGCGGAGCTTCGGACCCCTCTAAGGAAGAAAAGGTTTTGATGCTCAACACTGAGAGAGATGTGGGCTGGACTGGGATTGTGTCAGTGTAGTTTGTTGTTTGTTGTTGTTTCCCTCCAGTTTAAGCGTGGGAGGAGACCTCAAATTCTGTTTAAGAAGCGGGAATATTCACTAGCAGTTAAGCTCGGTAGCTTGTGTGTGACACCATTTCCCCTTTTCACTGAGTTCTTCAGAGCAGGTCAGCATCTCCATTCCACCACAGTCTGTTTTTTGTCTTGTTAAACCAGTCTTGGAATCTCCAAAAGAATGTCTTCGCGGGGGGTGGCTGGGGAGAAAGAAGTGGGGCACGGTTGGAGGGCAGGTGAAGAGAGGGAAGAAGAAACTGCAATTGGGAGGCCTTTGAAAAATAAGTAAATAAAAGAAAAGCCCCTTCAGGTAACAATGGTGAGCCAGATTCTTTCAGAACCAGGCTTTTCAGATTTGAATATTGTTCCTACCCATCCATAAAAGTCCATCTATGGAGAAGATATATAAACGAGCGAGTGAGTGTTGTGGAAATATATATATGTATGATTTATATATAATGGTGTGTATAAAGCTTTTCGGGGTTGGCTGTAGTGTAAAAAGTAATGACTTTATTACCTCTGAAAGGTTCTGTGGTTCACACTTAACAGTCTTCTGAATTACAATTCATTACACAATTGTGTGCGCTCTAACGACGGCACCCTATCAGGGCCGCTATCTGTGGTTATTTCCAATAAATAACTGGCAACATTTTATTGATTTTCCTTTTAAAAAAAAGAATCATAGGAAATTAAGCACTTAGTTACAAGTAGGTCTGCTATGTTATTACACTTGTTTCAGATTCCAGGGGGTTCCTTCCGAAACCACATCTTAAAACATATATTAAAAAGCCAGTTTTGCAGCTGCTTTCCCTGGGTGCCAATGGAGAGGTAAGCAGCGACCTTTCCTCCATTAACATATATTTAATTTCACCATCGTAATATGCCCAGGGTGAAATGGGAACTGCCCTCCGCTCCAGCCCCTCCCCCAGTCAAATTTCACCCAGTCCAGAAAACCAGGGCTGTGTGTCGGCATTTGATCCCTCCTAGCTGTCGACCCCCTCCCCGTCCCTGGTGCTCTCCCCTACAGCGACGCCCCCTCCCTCAGCACTGCTAGATGCTCGCTAAAACGCCCGAAAGTGGGGGAGGGGAGGGTTCGTATGTGTTTAAAGAAAGAAAGATGTGTCGTTTTAAGAGATTTTAAAATATTACATAAGTATTGATTAATGATGCAGGTGGTTTTGTAGAGGGGGTGAAAGGTCACATTAAACGTGCACACTTGGATACACAATAAGTATATTTACCTTTCCAGAAGTGGCTTTTAGAAAGTAATAAATTATGACAACGTTAAAATTATTTTCCGGCCGTTCAGTTAACTTCGTTTGGGGCTGTAGAGCGGTTGCTGCTCCCATTGAAAGGGTAATTACGTTCTGTGGGCTCTTTCCCAAACCTTTGGTGACGACACTGCGTGTAAACTCCAGGCCAGCAGACGACCCCTCCCCTTCCCTCCTCCCCCTTTTTATCTTGCCCGCGGAGGAGACGCCCCAGGACTTCCTGCAGTATATATTCAGCCTCTGATCTCCGTACTTAATAGCCTAGTCCTAGTTTATGCTTTATAATGTGTTGACAAGTTTTCTAACAGACTTTCTGAAATAATGCACATATATTCACGTCGGTTAGAAACCCACCGTATTTTTAGAGTCGAGTAGATCTATACCCTAATGCAGTGAGAGAGTGTAAATCATACAGGATTTCATAGTCCTTTCAGTAGTTTTCGGTATGAAGTATGAGCCGCGTGGCCTCCAGACGTAACCTTTTAGAAAAAAAGACAGTGCTTTTATTTTATGGTGTAAAGTGCTTTTAGCTCCAGGGCTCTGAACGTGAATGTGGTCAACAAACAGCTCGAAGAGGGAGACTTAATACAGTCCCAGACCTCCGACGGAGGATCGCCTGGCGAGAGGGACTCGGGCTGAGCTGGAAGATGAAGGGTTAAAAGGTCTGTCTGGATGGAAACTACAAGATTAAAATAAAATATTCACTGTCTGCCTTTAGGGGGAAACACCTTCATAGACTTAAAGATAAATAAGTGAATGACTGAATGAAATTAGAAATACCACCAGTCCCTCCTTGATTTTTACTTTAGCCTTTTTTCTTTTTATTTCTTTTACTATTTTTTTATTTTTTGTTTTGTTTTTCCTAATCGGCAGAACACAAAATAGAGAAGAGGCAGTCAGCCTCATAAAAATAAAACTTAGGTTTGGATTCGATGCATAGCATAGGTTTTGCATTTTGGGTTCTCAAGGATGGGAGAGCTAGGCTGTTGTTAAGACAAAGGAAAAATGAATTTTAAAATGTTGGGGATGGCCGGGTGCGTTGGCTCACACCTGAAATCCCAGCACTTTGGGAGGCAGAGCCAGGAGGATCACTTGAGGTCAGGAGTTTGAGACCAGCCTGGCCAACATTGTGAAACCCCATCTCTACAAAAAATACAAAAATTTGCTGGGCATGGTGGATCATGCCTGTAGTCCTAGCTACTTGGGAGGTTGAGGCACAAGAATCGCTTGAACCCCGGTGGGGCAGAGGTTGCAGTCAGTCAAGATCCTGTCACTGCACTACAGCATGGGTGAGAGACTGAGAACCTGCCTCAAAAAATAATTAAAAAAAGAAATAGTGGGGAGTTGCTTGAGGAAGAGGGTGAACTTTTTCCTCCTCTACTCCCAGTGTGACCCGGAGGCTGAGAGGTCCCTGGAGAACAGTATCTATACCTTCTACAAAGGCACAGATGTCCTCCAAGGAGGCTCCTCGGAGAATCATTAGGCAGTCATCTTTCTCTCCAGGCTCCCTGGGCCTTTAGCTGGCTGGCTGGCTGCACTTCAAATACCTGAAAGAACCCATCCAAAGAAAAAGGAAAAGGAAAAAGAAAAGGAAGGGAAGGAAAAGGAAAAGGAAGGGAAGGAAAGGGGAAAGGAGAGGAGGGGAGGGGAGGGAAGGGGAGGGGAGGGGAGGGGAGGGGAGGGGAGGGGCTGAATCTACTCTAAGTCTATACTTACCTCTAGATGAGACTACTGTGTGCTAAGTCAATAATGTATGGGGAAGAAGGAGCATAGGCTTACCAGACAAGTAAGGGGCCCCTTGGAAGAGACAAATAGTTCTAGTTAGAAGGCTACTGAATGAAACACTCAGTTTAGCTTCCTAACATTGACATCAAAGACACACAGGTGCCAGGCAATGCTGCCAGTCCAATGAATGTACTGCACTAGAGAGTTCCTAATGCAATACTCAGCACACAGTAGATGCTCAATAAATGGTCTTTGATAAATAAAAAATTTATAAATTAATTTGATAAATAATAAATTAATAAATCCTATCACCACATACATGAAACCAACATCATTGTCCAAATTCTATTCCTTTTCCCCAGAAACCAGTATGTCTTTGATCAGGCAACCCTATTCCAAGAGTATATTTAAACACGAAAGTGATTCCCACCAAGGATGGTGAGCTCAGAAAAGTTTATCTCAAATATCAGAGCAGCTGAACAAGTGACAATACAAGATATTTCCATCATCTCCAGCAGTGTACATTATCAAATATCTTCCAAATATGCCAGTATCAAGAACCTGGTAGTAAACAATTTCTTTTTTTAATATTGCTTTTCGGATACGTACAAATCTGCTTTCTCAAATGAGACCACTTTTAAAGGGAAAAAAAAACAACCAAAAATAAAAGGTATTTCAAACTTTATTCTCTATGTCTCTCCACCCCATGCATCTTTTACTTTTAGCAAGGGAATAGTTTTTTAATATATGTTTTTCAAACCCAATCTTAAAAACAACCTTCACCTATATGCCTCTCTCTCTCTCTCTCTTTTGTAAATAAAAAGAAAAGCAACATACACACACACACACACACACACACACACATACACACATCTGGTCTGACATTTTGTACAGCCAGTTTCAGCCCAATGTGATTTAAAACAATGTGAGTTAAAAACCTCTTAAAATTTGGGTTTATAATGGAAACGCTGACAGACTCTTAATTATAGCAGCCCTGCCAGACACTGCTATAATGAAATAGTTGTGCTTTCATTACTATAGAGGCACTATAGTTAAGGGTCTGTCAGTGTTTCTATTATAAACCCCAAGTTTAAGAGGTTTATAACTTGGGCTATTTAAATGGCACTGGGTGGAATTCAAGTTATCAGTCCAGATGTGAAGTTGTTTTATAAAAGGCAGAATAACTCAGCTGAGGAAGCTTTTGGATCTCTCTCTCTCTCTCTCTTTCTCTCTCTCTCTCTCTCTCTCTTTCTCTCTCTCTCCTTCTCTCTCCTCCAGGACATTGCAGAATGTTTTTAGTAGTTTCAGATGGTCTTATTGCCAACTTCTAGCTATGACTTCACTGTCTAAAAGGAAATTTTATAGGCAGTTAGTCCTTTATTTGGACAAGTACTCTTTGCAATTTTATAAGTTTTTATTATTTTATCCTGGAGTATGCATGTGTGGGTGTGTGTGTTCCTACATATATATAGGCACACACACAGAACGAAACAACTTAAAAATCAAGACTATATGCCAAGGAATGTTGCGACCTCATATATATACACAGAGGAATGCATTCTGTGCTACATTCTGATTTTTTTTTAAAGTATGAATTTACCAGAAAGGAAAAATAAAGCACCTCCGATCATCTTTATCTTGTCTATCAACTGTGTGGTAAAAAATAAAAGAGTTAGTATTCGCATCTTATTTCATAAAAGGTACCACTTTCCTGGTATCATTTGGTTTGTTTGGAAAGCAACAGCATGGTGCAGTCATCCCTGAGCCACCCAAGGACTGTACACAAACACTATGTATTCCTCTGCTTGACTTTGATTGTTGACAAATTGATGAAGAATTTACTTTGAATTATCCGGTGGACCAGAGTTTTGAAATATGTATTATTAACCTGGTATATCACCACCGTAATATTAAACTAATGTTTATGAGTGATGATGTGGCTGATGCTGATTCTGTGCATGAGGAAAACAGGGATGGTGGTGGTAATGATGATCATGGCTGCGATAGAGGTGGTAGTAGTGGTGGTGGTGGTGATGGTGGTGGAGAAGGTAGTGCTGACAGGGTGGGGAGTGGCAGTTTCTCTAATTAACATGTCCACCAGAGGGCAGTAGAAACAGGATAAAGAGTGGGTAAGGTTAGAAGCTCTACACATTGTTTGTCCACCTCTTGGGGCTTTAGAAAAGCCACTCGGTAAAGATCAGGTGGCAGACAAGTTAAAGTGAAGTTTTTAAATGCATGCAGCTCATGGTCCCTCCACCAAGATGTGGTCTTGTCTGGGTGTTGTTGGCAGCCCCTAAGGTCACTGACTTTGCCCACCAAGAGCTGTGCAGCAACCACATCTGCATTCAGAAATCTTTTTACTTTCAGAAGAGCAGTTCCTTTCCTCTTTTCTCTCTGACTAGGATCAGACAACCAAATTAGGCCACCGAGGACCACAGGCTTTGATCACTCTCACTTCACAATAGCTCAAGTTGGTCTCCCCTGGAATTCAATGGGTGACGAAAGGGAAGCAGTCATCAAAACATGTCACCAGGCTCAAGTTCCTTCTCTACCAGTGTCTCATAAACCCCACAACTGCCTAACCCCATAACCACTCCAGCTGCATCCAAGTCATTTCCAGAGAGCACTGCACAGCCCAGAATATTCTGGTCCCTTCTCTAGAAATTAAGACTTTGTGTGTGTGTGTGTGTGTGATAGTCAATAGTCCTTTTTTTGTTTGTTTTTTTCTTGTCAAATTCAGCAAAGGGAACTTTTCTGGTAGAAAATACCTATCCCAAAAAAACAAAAAAAAGAAAAGAAAATACCTATCCCTCTCTCATCTTTCTTTGGCAGCTTGGTAGAGAATAAACAAATCTCTCTATTCGCCCATTCCCAGTTGCATAGAATTTGCCTGTTTTCTCTTTCTCTTTAAAAAAAAAAAAAAAAAAAAATCTTTGCACAAGGTCAGTTATCTAAACCTCCAGATTTCTATAAAATGAAGAATCTGGTCCTGAGATTGTTATTCTTTCCTTCTTTGTGGAGCACAGCACTGTGCAAACATAGATGTGGTCCCTGCTTTTGGATGGTTGTTTGTTTGTTTTTTAAAGGCACCAAGACATATATACACAGGCACAAGTATGCCACATAAAGTTCACCAGTCATAGATGCCAAAGCCATACAAATGCACACCATTATCCTATTTTGTATAGCCCTACCTTCATATTACTAATTTGAACGGTTCTAAATGTATAGCAAGGATCTGTGTGAGGCAACACAGCTCTGGTCACTCTGACACCAGATTTGTACTTTCTGGAGAAAAAAACTTGACTTCCCAGAAATGAAAATGGTAAATAATGACGTTTGGTCATAAATATCTGTGATCTTCTATTGCTGTCACAGTTTTTATAATGCTTTCAAATGGCTTAACTAGTTACTTTTGAGAAATGAGCTTTCTGTGCTACCACTTGCTTTGTAGGCAATATTATGGACTATTGTTAGCATGTATTTATCAATGTGTCTTTTTTTTTTTTTTTTTTTTTTTTTGAGACAGAGTCTTGCTCTGTCGCCCAGGCTGGAATGCAGTGGCGCAATCTCAGCTCAATGCAACTTCCGCCTCTGGGTTCAAGCAATTCTCCCTGCCTCAACCTCCTGGGTAGCTGGGATTACAGGTGCCCACTACCACGCCTGGCTAATTTTTGTATCTTTTTAGTAGAGATGGGGTTTTACTATGTTGGCCAGACTGGCCTCGAACACCTGACCTCAGGTGATCCACCCACTTAGGTCTCCCAAAGGGCTGGGATTACAGGCATGAGCCACTGCATCTGGCCCATTCTTTAAGTGACATTTTTTTGGTTTCCTGACACATAGGAGGCACTTAATTCATTTGCTGAACCAAGGAATGAATTCCGCAAACATATTTTCAGTCACTGCTGCCAGTGAAAAAGATATGGGTATTTGCGTTTACTCACTGATAAGTACTCAATGATAGAAAATCTTATTATTTCATTTTTTAAATAGTGAAGAAGTATGGGCCATTTGCACTGCTACTTAACCTACATATTGTAAATTCCACACTCACTTGCATCAGGTGGAAACAACGTCTCTCTGCGTATATTTCATATAATATCTCTGTATATATGTGTGCATAATATCTGTGTGTATATATGTGGGTATAATATGTATATATATGTCATAAAAGCCACCACGTTACCCAAGTCTTGAGTTGTTAGAGCTTATAGGGCACAGACTCTGTCTTTTTCGTCTTTCTCTTCCTCTGCACAGAGTAGAACCTTAGGAAAATGTCTGATAAATGAATAAAGACTTACAAAGTAAACCACTTAGATTCCCAGGAACTTCAAAATCCTATCTACCACAGACAAAATGTCCTTTTTATTGTTCTCAATTCTCAGATTTTGAAATGCAGTAAAATATTCAAACAGCCAAATTTCAAGAGCATCATAACACAGAGTAACTCAGAGACTAATTCTGGAGGCTGATTCTCCAGACACTACGTTCTTTAAATATCAAGACCTGTCTAGCTGGTTCTCATTTGCAACAGGCAAAGCTCACAGAGCTTTACATGGATAACCCCCTTCCTATACACCCCCAAATAGTCATTTTTGTGGCCTGGCTCAGGGAGCAAGGGAAATATCAGTATGTGCTCTTGAAATATGATGAAGAAAGAAGTATGACCTTCTCCTTTCAAATTATTGAATCTTGAACTCAGAGCTTAATTAGTAGGAGAAAACACAAAATTAGTGGATTTTCAAAATAAACTCAGTTTCTGAATGCAAATATATTAGATGGAAGCATATACATTATTTTAATATTAAGCACATAAAAGGGTTTTATTAAAGATTATAGGTATTTTGCTTGTCTTGATTTAAAGGTTCTAGAAAATTTTAAATATGCTCATTTTAAAACATATTTTCTAAGAAATCAACTCTTGTTAATGAGAACACACAGCTCTCCATTTTTTCTTTTATTTTAGCATAAATAAATCAAACTGAGAAGCAGCCTCAAACCAAAAAGGAACTCCTTTTTTAAAAAATGATATGACTTTAGCTTTAGTAATGTCTTCAGAATTCCAAGATGGATCGTTTCTTTCCACTGATCTTCACATTAAGGGGTTAGGTCTCTTTAAGTTAATGTGACAAAGAAAGACATTTAAATGCTGAGTCCGGACTTGTGTTTTCAGCTATTTTACCCTCAGTAAGATTGACATGATATCTGATCTGTAGTAACAACCAAAATTAATACATTTATGACAATGCTAAAAAGTTGTGCTTCGATACTTCTAATTTTTAAACATTCTAGAAGGAAGAAGATTGTCACTATGGAAGCTAAAAGGGACAAAGAGCTCCTGATTTCAGTTGGTATCTTTTATTAATTTTTTAAGGATGAGAGATTTAACTAGCAGCTAGGAAATACTTATTAATCCTGAGGTACATTTTTTTCAACATAATACCAAATGCCTAAACATTGTTCATAAACTTGCACTGAAATAATAAGACGATGGCAGTAATTATTTCAATGAAAATTTCTCCAGCCAGAGTAACAGGCAGAGAGATCACCTAATGTTACACTGAGAGGTAGAATACGGACACGTAGTGCTGTGGTGACTAACGGGTGATAAGAGAACCGTTCTGCTTGCAGTTTCAGCATTTATGTCTCCAGTAATATTGATAGCACATATTATTTTTACTACATGGTGTCTTTATTACGTAAAATCTAATTGCAGGAAAAATTATTTTTATCCTCTTGATTTTGATAGGCATTTGCATAGAGAAGGTAAGGTACAGAGAGGGCCGTGTCTTGTGGAATTCCACTACCACGAAGGACGTGTGCTGAGGATTGCTGATATCAGTTCTATAAGCACCCGACACCGGCCTTTTAAAAGGGAAGGAAATTAAGTACAATAGACTTGTGATAAAATAAGAAAGAGGTTCTGGTGAAGATACAGGGAGGAAGCAGGATGACTCAGAATTAGAGCTTCAGTCTCATCCTCCCTGAATGTTCCTGTGTCCAAATATCGCCAGCTAAAGAGTGTATGAAATCTCTCCCCCAACTAAAACCCCTGGTGAAACAGCACATTAAATGCACCTTGGTCCTGAGGTAGAGATAAGAGTAGATTTTTCCGGGTGTAATTTCGATTATGATGCTGACTTTGGATGGAATGGTTTTCAAGAGAGCAAGCAAAGTAACAAAAATCTGGCATCCAGAACCAAACAGCCCTGGGTGTCTGGACCATGGACACTTTCCACAAAGAAGATCAGTCAAGAAGGGCTGAAAGAAAAGGTATATCAAAGGTATCCTTGGAACTCAGAACCAATAAAAATGAAACTATTCTCTTCTGAGACCTAATTAACTTTTATATCCAAAGGTACACTGCACATTTGTTCTTTGCTTATGACGAGAACTAAAAAAATATATGTGCCATGGAACTAGGGTTTTAAATGATCTATTGGGTGGCTTTTCCTCGTCTGTAAGGAATTTTCTGTTCTTTAGAGGTAGTCTTTCAATGCATAAGTAAGTCTAGGCTAATTATTTTTTTCCTCAAAACATTAAGTATTTTCCTATTCTGTTTTCAAGGAATCAGGGACTTAGTCCTGTAACTTCCAAAATATTCCTTTCAAATCCTGAAACAAAACCAGAACAAAAATATTCAGGAAACAAATCTCATGCTACCGGCTTGCAAGGATTAGTCTCCTATTAGAGTCACTGTTCCTATATGATCCTTTTTCATGTTTTAAAGGAGGATATATATTTTTCCGTTACCTTTCCTGACTGTAAAGCAATCATAGGAACCTGCAGGAGGCACTATAAATATGCAAATTTCTGAGAGATAACTGTTTTCAGTGGTTATGCCTCCAAGTAGTAAGGGAAACAGGAAAGCCAGAGCTGCCTACTTTCAAGTAATTCGTATGTTGGTGGTGCCCCCTGCTGCAATCACAGGTTGTTCAAGAAAGGGAGAATAAAATTCAGAAGCATTTAGATCTGGTTAATATGTGAAATAAATGCCCACTTCCCCTGCTCCAGGAATAGCCATACCCGAGTTCAGAATTCCTCCTGTCAGCCACAATTCCACTTTAAACATTCCTCAGCTTAAAATCTGGAAGATTTGCTTTTATCTCAAACCCTTTAAAGATGCATGTTACATGGAGATAGGTTTAAAACACACACACATACACACACACACACACACACACACACACACACGTATCTCACCAAGATCCCAACCAGCATTTTCAAAGAATGAAATGTTTTATATCTTCTAGAGGTTACCTAGCGATAATAAATTCTGAATTAGAAGACTTTCCTGCCACCTAGTAGGACATTAGAACAGAAAGGGAAAAGTTAGTGTTAACAGCGTATACAGCTATTATACAGCTTTAAATGCCTTTATTAAAGGAAAATTTTATGGACCATTAGCTTATAGTGTAGACTGGACATTTTGATATTCAAAATAAAATGAAATAAAATAAATAAATGAAACAACCAAGTTAGGCACATTGGGAAACTGATGGCTGTAGCTCTCTAGTCACTCTATTACAGATTTTCATATTAAGATGGGCGGGGTGGGGTAGCTGACAGATCAGAATAACATGATACAATTCAGACCTGTGATGGTCTATTGAATGCATAATATGCATTTTTAAATTGCCTGAATATATATTCATATGACAGAATCTACTGGGTTTAGGGGGAGTCCTTGCTCTTGATCAAATCATAAAAACTGTTAAAACTTGTCTATCACATCAAATCACCTACACTTCTATTGAAATTGGGGTTTTTTTTTTGTCTTCTTATTTAAATTCTAAAGTTGAAAAAGATAAAAGGAAATTAAACCTACCAAAAGAAACTCCGGTAGACATTAAAAACTCTAGATTCTGAGCCACCAAGGCAAGCCTTGATGAAAGACACTCAACTTTTTCTGTTAGAATCACCTTAATCTTTCCCAAGGCCCCAAGCTTCCTAATTTTGCTATTTTTTCACATCAGTTTTAGGAATGTAAGCTCTCTCCTAGTGTAAACATCTCACAGTGGCTATGTACTGAAGTTTCCATTTCAACTTAGCTCTATACTTCGTTTCGGTATTGAGATCTTTACAGCTACAGCAAAGTAGAAGACTGAGGAAATTACCTATGTAATTTTAGCAATGAGCCTGCCTTTATCTGCACCATTCAGGAATCTAGTATCCTGTGTGTTGAGCCCTGACCTGAGGGCCCATGAGGAGAGAAAGGGACAGAAACTGGTGGATGCTATTTCCCAGGCAGAACTAATTAGAAATAGATCCTGATATTAAAGGTACCAATCCTTTCCTTACCCAAAACTTAAACAAGCACCCATCACTCTATATGATGAGGAGAATTTTTAAACCCCTACTCTGGGTTTTACTGCCACAGAAGGTCAACTGTTAGAAAAAGAAAACCAGCATACACAAAACAGCAGTTGGGAATGGAAGCTCCTCTTTCCCAGAACCCCTGCCATATATGCTCTGTCGCTCACCTTCTAGACACTCCGTACAACCATTCAATCCATTGAATCAAGAGACTGTTTGATCTTATCTGCATCTGTGAGCTGACTGTCAACCTGCTTAGGCTGCATATTAAATCATCTATAGTAGCTGTATCAAGCTGGGATGATCTGTTAATTCTAAATTTATTAACCCTTGGAGTGCAGTCATCATGTTTAATCTAGTGTAGCCCGCATTTATTTTACAAGACTAAATCCTTCTTTAAGATATGGCTGTGCTGTAGGTTAAAAACAGCTAATGTGGGTTTCATTATGATAATTGTGGGGAGAGACTGCCTGAAAAATGCTAGTGTGGCTATCCTAACAGGCTATGGATGTCTGATCCCAGGCATTCTCCTAGGCTGAGGTTTGCCTGTGAAATGAAATTTTCTCCAGAAATAGTTCAGTCTCTGAAAACAATGCAAAAGGAAAAAGAGGAGGGGGAAGAAGAAAGGGAAGGCGTCCTCTAACAGATTTCCAGTGATCCAAAGCCAGAAAAACTGATTTCCAGCCAGTGTCAACCCCTAATGTAATGCCTAAGGAATCAATTTCCAAAGGCACACACCTGGCAAAAAAAAAAAAACCCTCAACAAATTCCTTGAGTAAGTCAAACTTCCGTATCAATAAGGATCACCTATTGCTGGAATGAATGATTTTTCACCTCCCCTCCCCCAAAGAAGAATTCTAAGCAATTCGAATTATATGTAGTCCTGCTAAAAAAAAAGGAGGGGGGGGGAGTGGAATACTCATTTAATATGTTAATCTGTCTTCAGATTTAAAAAAAGATATCTATCTCTTCTACTTGCCCATTACTGATGTTATCAACATATTCATAGCTTTTCGTTCAGACACAAACTGCTAGGCATGCTCCCTTTTTTGGTAACCACGTGCCTGATATCTCTCTAATGTAGCCTAATAACAATTTTAGCATTCAGATGAAGCGATTTCATTCTGTGACTGCCTTTTCTATTAGATTTGATTTTGAGAAGCCCCAGTGGGTGCCTTCGAGGCAGAGATCTATCTGTGAGGCTGCTACCGACTCAATAGCAGCCTGGGCTAACCTTGACCTTTCCCGAGACCCCGCTCCATCTGGTGCCAGCCTGCTTTCCACCACCCCCCCTCCTTTTTTGCTTCATAGTCAACATTGATCAAGGCAGAACGGAGCGCCTCGTCTCCTGGAAGGGCTGGGCAGACTCAGGAGAACAGCACATTTCAGTATATGGAAATGATCAAGCCTCTTATGCAATCATAAATCTACATAGGAGTCTTGTGATTTGATATTTCATTCACCTCCAAAGATTTTTTTTTTCTCCCTCCCAACAGGGATTTATAAGCTCTGTAAGAGCTCCCGGACAACGGCTTTCCCCAACACCTGGAAATTATCAAGCTTCCTGCTTGCTGAATGATGCTAACAGCGCTAATGCTGCAAATTCATTTTTAACAACTGACTGGCTTTTATCTGGGATTTGTGTGTGTATGTGCGTGTGTGCACACGTGCCTTTCTTTAAGAAAAATCTACCAAAGCAAAGGATAGTATCAAAGATACCAAAATCAAATCTGACTTGAATATCCTACATCTCCACACCCATTCTCATTACGTATTTCTAAATAGATGGGGTTTTCTATCTCTGAATTCTGACCCCTTTTTTAACCATTAAGAGGAGGGAGATAAAGAGGGAAAAAGGAGAGTCAGAGAAAAGAGAGATAGAGGAGAGAGAAACAGAGAGAGCTAACGATGTGACACTTGAATGGAGCTTGAAATTCGCTTTTCCCTCCCTAGGCCACATTCCACCTTTCCCAAAGACCCGCACGAACGTCTCCTTCTCCAGATCACCCACTAGAGTACACAGATGCCTCCTCTGCCCCACACTGTCTTTCTTTCCTCCTCTTCGCTCTGTATCAGGGGCTGGGTGGTAAAGAGGCTGACTGAGGGGGAGTCACGTGGGCAGCCCGTGGGCAGCGGCGGCAGCAGCTCAAAAGAAATTGACTGACTGGCCGCTTGGGCGCATTTCAATATATGGAAATGACCAGAGGCTTCTGCAATAAATCAGCACTCAACACTTTGTCATTTTTCTAGTTCTGCTTCATTTTCCTATTTTCCTCTTCTCCTCATAGAAACCTCATTTCTTGCATTTTGCCTTGCCGCGTCTCTTCCTACTTCCAACCTACACCCTCTCCAAATCTTACCCCATCCTCTTCATTCCTCCCCACCACCGCGCGCCCCCCCGACACACACACACACACACACACACACACACACACACACACACTTTCTGTTCTCTGGCTCCCCTGTAATTGGAAACATCCGGTCTACGGCGATTTTTTCCTTTTCTTTCCCTTTCAAAAAATTTTCCGACAAAATCAGGCAGTATTTTTTGCCCTGCCTCGGATTATCTGCGACAAGAGGCGTCCAGGATGAGCTCACGTAATCCCCAGGATGGGAACGTCAAGCCCCTTATAATAAAGAAAAAAGAAAAAGACCACGATCTTCATTCCCTACCCCAGCCCCCACTCCACCCTCGAGGAGTTCCCTTGGCAAACTTAAAAGACTATCAGAAGCAACTTGTGCTATGCAATGCCCTGGAGCGCGCTGGGTGGCTAGCCAGAAGAAAAGGGAAGGGTGTAGTGGGCATCTACGTGGGTTTGCAGGTTCCTGCTTTTCTTGTGCAGAGCCTCCGGTGCCCTCCACCTAACCCTGCCCCAACGCCTCGGGTCTTTTTTGAACTAACGCTGTGCGTCTCCGCAATCTGCAATTACTCTGGATGTTTCTCAGGAGCTCAACGCAGCCTGAATTTCGTGGCGCCTGCAAAAAAGCGAAATTAACAAAACCCCATCACAGCGCTGTTGTTTTTTTCTGGGGATTTTTTTGTTTTTGTTTTTGTTTTTGTTTTTTTCTTTTCTTTTTTTTTTCAGTTCGGTTCAGAAGCAAACACTACCTAGCCTCCTCCACTCCCTCCCAGACCCTACTTGAGATCTCTAATCTTTCAACTTGGGTCTCTCTCTTGTCTACTGGGCAGCCTCTCTTCTTTCTCTTGGATCTGGGAACAATAGGCATGTAAAGGGTCAGTGGGCATCACCCTATAAAGCTCAGAACCTAATTAATTTTATTAAAGGAAGATCTGTTTATGCAATATGACAGCCTGGGGGAATTAACCATTTGAGGACGCAAAGGCTGTTCAGATACCAGAGATTCCCTCCTCACATCATAAGCTTATACTTCCTGCCCCGTTTGATCCTGGGCGGCACCGTGATCCGGGTCTGGTTTTTGTTTGTCCTTGTGAAGAGCTTGTCTAAATCCAGGGGTTCTGCACAACTGGAAGGACACCCGGAAAATCCATATATTCCCATTGCCAGGCGACAGTTGAAGTGCTCACCCATTCATAGTTTGTCGTAGTGAGAGCTCAGAAGCTCTCACTATTTGGAACTGGTTGAGGGGGGGCGGGCAGTATGAACCTCTGGTACGTCCTGGAGTGGGTATTTGCTTGAAAACACTCTACTTAGAAATCACGTTCTATGAAATCCAATATGCCTTCTCAAGAGCAAAGGAAAATGTAACCATTTTTAAGTTATTATTTTTTATTTTTTCCTGCCACTCTGGTAATTTGAAATACATTTTTAATAACCTCCTGGAAAAAACCAATTTAATAGTTTAGACGTATTGTTCTTTGACTTAATATCTCTGTGTATTCCTTAATTGCCAAAACAAAGTTTATTTCATTTACAAGGGCTAACTTTATATCTCCTAGGAATTCTAATGTCATAATCCTATGTTTTTTTTTTTTATATCATCACCTTGGATTGTGTTCAACATGGATCTAGAAACGTATAGCATATGTATAGAAATAGATATGATAAAATATTCAAGAGCTCTCTGCAGGAAAATGTGCTTGAAAATAACCCCCTCTTTTATGGAATTTGTTTTGATTTAGATCTATAGATAGTAAAAAGAATGAAAGAAACTGTGAATTACACTGAATCTAAGATGTTTATCACTTTAATATTACACTTCCTAGCTTCCATGTTACAGAGCTTAAGGAACAGTCCCCAAACTTTCAGATTGAAGCTCTGCCTTGTACGGTCTGAGGTTTGTCTGTAAAGACCTGCCAGCACATGCCAGCTAAAAATGAGTGTCAATTAATAATAATAAAAAAGCTCCTTTATTTCTACACTCATGTAATTTAACAGGTTTGGAGAGGAACGCAGGACGACAACAGTTGTGAGAACATTCCAATATATGCAGTTCTAACAGCTTTCATTCTAAGACGCCAAACCTTCCGAAAATAGAATGGCTTCACATTTCTTTTTTATATTAAAAGTCCAATCTACACTTCACATAAAATGTTTTTTTATCACAAAAATATTTGTCTCTAACAAAATGCACTTTTTGTTCTACCAAAAAAGCAAACATCTTGAAACAGATTCTCCCAGCTTTTTACAGCTCCCCGTGGCAATTTTCTGTACTATTTTCAACTTCCCCTCCCCCATATGAGACACTTTGAACACTGGAATAAAAATAATTACTATTGAAACACTGAACTAGAATGCCCTGTTTCCCAATATTGCTAACAAAATCTCTAATTCTCAAACAGCTCTCTGATGAAACTAGGAGAATTGAGGACCTTACACTGGTATTTCTAAGTGCAGTTTGTTGTTTTAAAAACATATTGTACTGATTAATAAAAATGTGAAATAATTTGAGTTACAAATTTTGAACTACGAATCACCATCTGCTCAAATGGGGGAAAACCAAAAATTGCCGAATATATTTTCTCACCTCTTTTTTTTTTTTACATAATAACATAAACAACATTTCTGAATAATTTAAAAAAGAAAGTGACTACACTTAATGCATTTTTATAGTTCAACAACTGCTTGGTGAGTCCACCTTCTCAAACATGCAATTATTTTTTTCCTAATTACTTACATATGTTCTATCAAAAGATTCAGGTTCTAGTGCTTTTCCTGCATATTGTGCAAATCCGCTTAGCTTTGTCTACCAGGACTCTAAGTTTCTGAGTTGATATGATAAAGTAGACTGCACTGTGCAGTAACCCCAGTTTGGTCCTCGGTGTCAACTATGTCAGAGACCTGTGAGGACATTCAAAGTATCCTCTGGGAGTGGGGAGAAAAGAAAAAAATCCCCATGAACCCAGACTTGGAGAGAAAAGCACAACTATCAGATAGATATACAGATACAAATAATTATGATAAACAATTATCTTACATTTTTGTGGGAAAGAATGTAGGTAGGTGGATCTGCCATTGAGGGCTATTGAAAATAGCTACTGATTGATGGTCTGGCACCCAGGACCCAGTGGAACTTACTATTACCCCAGCGGAAGAAACAGTAGAATGCAGATCATCTAGGATGTACCAAGTTGTAAGCGTTCAAGCAATGAAGATGATGAGCCA
Source organism: Saimiri boliviensis (assembly GCF_048565385.1). NCBI lineage: Eukaryota > Metazoa > Chordata > Mammalia > Primates > Cebidae > Saimiri > Saimiri boliviensis. The sequence continues at coordinate 77,403,337 of NC_133449.1, read as the reverse complement.
AGAGCCATTAGTACAGGGGGTGTAATAGAGGACCTGATGGAGAGGCAAATGTACTCTTTTTAAAACCATATCCCAAGCTTCCACATGACAGACAAAGCAAGTTGATTTTCAAGCACCCTAAAAATAAAGAAATCCAATTCTATTAATCACAGAATAATATGGTGTATTTTTCTTTCCTTTTTTTTCCCCCTTTATTAAGAGAAGAAAATTTTGTCCAGGGAGGAGGTAATGCCTTTTTTTTTTTTAATAGAGAGACATTGACAACATGATCAAAAAGCCAAAACTTCATAGGTTGCATGTGCAATAATCAGCCTGTGCCAGGGGGAGGGAAGAGTGAGCCAAATGATGTCATGTTGTCGCACCTACCACCATCACTGTTCAGTTTCAGTTCAGGAAAAGCCAGGGTATAAATTCCGAGGCCCGTGGAATGATGAGGAAGTTGCTTCATCATGTTGGAGTGGGGTAGAAGAAAATGAAGAACTGGTCAAAAAATATTTCCAGATTACCTTGAATATCAGCTGCTCTCTTTCTGCTCAAAGTTTAATTCCTTGAACATGGCAACTGCTACTTTTGTTTTGATTTGCTTTTCATTCATAAACTCTCTCTCTAAACATATAGAACATTGAGTATTGTCTATCATGTGAAATAGGCAGTTCCCTTATTTAGAGTCAATCCAATATCAGGTGCTTTTGAGTTTCAGAACCCTGTGTCAGATGTTGAGGGAACGGAAGACAAGTTAACGACAACAACAAAAGGTTCATGTCGCAGAGTGGATCAGAGTCCAGGGAGGGACTCACATAAAAGTCCAACTGGGGAACAGGCAATAGACAAGAGGTCAGGGAGGTTCCCCAAAGCAGGAGAATTTTTAGCTGCTGGGGAAGAATGAGTAGGGCTTTGCTACACGGGAAGATGTGAGAAAAGCACTCAGAGTGGAAGTACTGGCCTCAGCCAAGGGCAGGCGGCTGGAGCAAGCTTGGTGAGTTTGGGGGCTGCAAGTTGCCTGGTGCAGCTGAAGCACAGTGGAGTTACAGAAAGATGTCTGCAAATGGAGGCTGGGGTAAGTCTGGGAAGAACCTGGAATGCAGCAATTCACAGTCTTGACCTGAATCTGTAGGCAATGGAAAACCATTTGAGGTTTTTGAGTAGGGGTGGTGGGCGACACGCTCTTTGAAAAAAAGGAAAGCTGGAGGCAATTTAGAGAAAGGCTTGAAGCAAGTTGTTCTCTGCCATTCAACCTATTTTTCTATTTGCCAGTCTGCAGAGGAAGTGACCCATATGCAAATGAAGTGATTTGGACCTAACCAGGAATGAAATATTCACCGTCTTCTCCTTCATAATTGACGATGATGCTTCTGACAGTGATTTCTATTTACATATATACACAGGATGGCTGAATCTTCTCATAGAAAGTCTACTCTTTGAATGCTTCTATATTTGGACTTTCTAAGAACCTAATTCATCCTTCCCTGTGGGGGCCCCAAAAGTTTTTACCTCTAACCCTTACCCCTTCCCTTGACCCAATTTGCCAAAAGGTAAGACTCAAATTCATGAAGGAAATTCCTCTTTCCTACCTCTAGGAAGAAACATTTGAAGGTATCTAAGCTTTCCAATGATACAATCATATTCACTCAGCATCCACTATATGCACAACCCTTTGCTGAGTCTTCTTGTAAAAAGTGAACCCAAATATATATATTAAGAAAGCAGGGACGAATAATATATGCCATTATAAATTTTGAAACACTACCTAAAGTCAAATGATGGCAGAATAGCAATTGCTCTTTGTTAACTGGTTGGAGTGGTGAGCTGGTTTTGAGCACAACATCCCTGGTGAAATAAAGCTAAGTTTTGTAAATTAAAAATCCTTTAAAATTAGATTCTGTTTTTACAGGGCTGGAGAAATCAACTTACAGAACTTTAACCATGAAGTTTCATGGCTTTTGTCTTACTTTTCTAGTTCTACCCAGTAGAAAATAACAGTATGAAAAATGGGACACCATGCTGCATTTCAAATAGCCTTCTGCTAATTAGAAAATTACCCTGTATCATCATAAGGGCTGCCAGCATTGTTTTAATATGGCTCTGCTAATATACTGAAGGCCCTAATTTAAAAATCTTGTATCTTGGCTGCTAAAATCACTGCAGGCTGAATCTTGTCATACAGGAGGAGATTTTGTTTTTCAGTCCTGGGCATGGAGCATAATTGGTGTCAATTTTAAATGCCTGGAATGTGTGCGTGTGTTTAGGGGGGCGGGAGGGTAGAGAGACAAAGCAATTGCCTTTCAATGCCTTCTTCCTAGCACACCTTAGCTGTGATCCCAGATCAGATCCTAGTTCTCTTGAGAATGAAGACTGCTTTGACATTTTAGTAAGGAAAATCTCAAGTAACTCAAAAATTTCTCCTACAGGATTTAGTTAAAGTATATATTTGTGTGAGATTTAAATGAAGTAATTTCTACTGTATGTTTACCATTGATTATTAATTAAATTTTCTGTTGTTTAAATAAAATCTCTTAAGAATGAGCAAAAGGTATAGATACAGTTATAGAAACATATTTACATGCATATCAGAAAATTTTATATAATACAAATATACAGTATATCCATTCTGATATCAAAATTGAATACCTATGGTCTGACTTTAGAAAAATGCTGAGAATACCAGACTTAAATTCTTACTTCCATTCTGAATTATTCTTAATTATGACTTGGTAGTCATAATTATTCTTAATTATTTTTATATGCTTCCCTACTTCAAATACCAAACACTAAATGCTTTCATTTGTCTTATATATCATATATACCACAGTGTCAAGGCCAAATGCCTAGGAGTTTTTCACAAAAGAAAACCTTTCAGGCTGAACTTTGAAACATCAAGCTTCACTTTAACTGTTTAGGATATTATTTTAATGTAAATTGGTATATGGATATGATATCACTCAAGGGAAGAGATGTTCATAAATAGCTGTATTTCTAAGATTTAACTCAGAAAATTAGTTTTGGTCTTTTATTTTTATTTTTATTTTATTTTGCTAGCTGCACTTTCAAAACTGGTTCCTCTTTTAGACAACTTCTAGTTCAACTAAAAAGTGATTATACCCTTGAGTTATTCTTATTTAAATTACAGACCCATAAGCATTGCTTTTCATCCTTGGCAAAAATTAAAAAGTATCAACTTAAAATGTAAAACCATCTCTATCTAAGAAACAAGTTTAATAGTTTACAGTATGTGGCAATTTGAGTGTGATCACTGCTTCCAAGCTCTGTAAGCATTCATTAGCTTAGTTTCCTCCCGTTAGCTTGCAATAAAAATAATAATATTTGCCATTTTGTAGGAGCTTTTCACCCTCAAAGTGCTTTACAGGCATCAAGTAGTTTATTTATTAATAATCTATGTTTCTGCTTAATAAACTAGATTTCTATTTACAATCAAAGGGAAAATTAGAAAGTGTTCCACTTGCAATAAGTAAAAGAGTTGCTAACAGACTATCAAATTATGTATGTATTTTGTCCTGACCATTATTTTAAAATAACTTTCTCTTAGCCAATTAAAAATTTCAAGGTCCTAGGCAATGAAATAAAGCAGTCTGTTTCATGCCTGTTTACTTTTCTAATTTGAAAGGAAGTAGATAGTTTTCAAAGTTTTTACCCCCTCAATTTATTCATGCAAAAGGAAACTTGGTTTCAGATACTATGGATTAGACACCAAAGAGATTTATTTATTTTCCTTTATTTATTTTCATAGCAGAGGCCAGGTGCAGTGGCTCATGCCTGTAATCTCAACACTTTGGGAGGCTGAGGTGGATGGATCACCTGAGGTCAGGAGTTCGAGACCAGCCTGGCCAACAATGTGAAACCCTGTTTTTACTAAAAAATATGAAAAAAATTAGCCAGGTGTGGTGGTGGTCACCTGTAATCCCAGCTACTCAGGAGGCTGAGTCAAGAGAATCGCTTGAACCCGGAAGTGGGAGGTTGCAGTGAGCCTAGATTGCACCATTGCACTCCATCCTGGGTGACAGAGCAGGACTCTGTCTCAAAAAAAAAAAAAAAAAAAAGAACATAGCAGATCTGTGCCGGAGGTAGAGGAGCCTCCCCTAGGGTATTAGCTCAGAGGCCCTGGGTTCTATTCCAACCTGAGTAGGAACTGTAAACAAATATTTTAAAGACCTAAATCCTCCAGGACGTTTGAATTTTGCTTCTTGGGCTCTGGCTTTAGGGCAGTGGTTGGGTATGGGCGGGGTTAGCCTGGTCCTAAGATAGGTCACCTCTACAGAAGAAATCACACAAACTGGCCTGGGACAGGGGGACTGCTATGACACCTACAGACTCAGAAATAAGGACACTTCCTATAAAACCCCACACTGTTTTTCAAACTGACCTTCTCCATCTCATGATATGCTGTGCCCTGAAAACTGATGTTTAGTTGAAACTACTTATGATTCTATTTTGACTTTACCATTCCAGAGTTCTCATGAGGAACATTTGAAATGTTGCAGGTTTCTGGAGATTTCTTTGAAGCAGCACAGAATAAAAGGAAAGTAGAAACTAGTTTATATAGAAGTTTGAAACGGCTCATTGTCCTGCAACTTAAATACGTAAATAGAGGAAACATCAGAAAACTTCAACACATTAGGAAATAATTCCAGTCATGCCTGTGCTATCTTTTAAGGCTTGCAGATAATTATGATAATATGAATGTTACCAGGACAGGCGCGGTGGCTCATGCCTGTAATCCCAGCACTTTGGGAGGCCAGGACAGGTGGGTCACATGGGGTCAGGAGTTCAATACCAGCCTGGCCAACATGGAACCTGTCTCTACTAAAAATACAAAAATTACCCAAGTATGGTGGCGCACACCTGTGGTTCCTAGCTAAAAAGGAGGCTGAGGCATGAAAATCACTTGAACCCAGTGGGCAGAGGCTACAGTGAGCCAAGATTGCACCACTGCATTCCAGCCTGGGTGACAGAGTGAGACTGTCTCAAAAAAAAAAAGAAAGAAAGAAAGAAAGAATATTAGCTTGTGTGTGGTGATACTTTATAATCTTTACTGCTTTACACACATATATTTTTTCAATTAAGCATACTTTCATCTCTTTTCACATTGATTTTGACTTGTTTGCTCTTTAATATTTTGTGTTGTTTTTCATCTAACTGATAAGAATGGGGTAGGGTAAACATCACCCTAGCATGTTTGCACAATGCTGCCTTGTTATAATTAAGTGTATTTTTCAAAGGTCTCTAAACCAGTCATAAAAATTTGCTCAGAGCTAAACTTGGAATGTTAAGGTCTGATCCTGCAAGCGAATTCTCTCCAACACCATAATAACCTGATTTTTGGGCATTTAAAAATATGCACACATGAAACACAAACTCTCCAAGAGGATTTCTGTTTTACAGAATGATTCGGCGCCTCCCACTCTTATTTATGCGAAGAATGGATGTGTTCAAAGTTAATTTTGGTCTTTTTAATGGTTGAACAGAAGCCCTGGAGGCAGAAATAGGACTTGTGATTCACCTTCAGTTTAAAAGCGCTAATTTCTGCCTTCTGGGTGCCTTTATAACAACTTGTCCCCATCTTTGGCATCAAAAAGCAACTTTCGAGTGAGAAGGGAGGAAAGGATAGCGGGAGCCAGCCCCCTCTCCCAGGATACAGGCCTCCCTTCTGACGCTGTCTGCGAAGGAGGCAGAGAGAAACAATTTGCAAAATATCCACAGGCGGGACAGAGGTGGAGAGGCACCAGCATTTAGCAGCTCCTTCTGAGAACACCCACTGAGGTCTGTCTCTTCCCACTGAGGACCTTAACTCACCTTTACCACCCCTGTAGAAACAGAACACTAAGTAGGTAAGAGGACCCACCTCTCTCTCTATAAAAAGCCATTTGCTGCCTCATCCCTTATTTCTTTCCAAAGGCAGCAGTCATAAAAAATAGAATTGCAAAGTTGGGCAGGAATGGGAAAAAAATTGTAATTCAATTGCTTTTTCTTTATGTTTTATAAAATAATGGCAATAAATTAAATAATCAAAATATTTAGCTGTACAAACTGGCTTCTGCCACTTGTTCAGTTACTTCTTTTCATGCGGAAGGTTGCTTTACATACCAATAGGTGTTTTCAGAATTATCTCAATGTCTGTTTAAACGTGCTGCACCATGAAGGTCTTCTGGTTTTTTTTCAGTTGAAATTAATATTTGCCAATAAAAGAACTGTCAGGTCTTTGAAGTACACATTCATTGATATACCCAAAGAACAGAACGTTTCTAGTTTTCATTTGTGTGGTGTCCCTCTGCCTGAGTCAGTCAGTTATCCGGGCTATAGCCGGACATCAAGCTCCAGATATGATGCAGAACCATCTCCTTGAACAAGGAACATAGAATATTGAATTAATTCATTTTAACAGCCCTGTATGCTCCTGGCAAAAACAAAGACACTGTGTGGGCTGGATTTTGCATTTACTCATAAAGTTTAAGGTGTTGGCTATAAGAACGACCGTCAAAAGGCGATTGCAGCATAACCCATGAGAATAAAGGGGGGAGACTCCAGAGGAAAAACTCAATCTCACACCTACTAAATTTTCATATCTATTTCAGGCATAAATGGATTCTAAAATTTTGTGGCTTAAAAAAAAAAAGTTCCACGAACACAGCAGAAACGGCAACGTTGAAACACTTCAGTGTGGAGATCTAGAAGCACAGATTGGATTTTGGAGCTGACCTGGGCATGTTTATGATCACAGTCCAAATCAAACATCACAGACTGGATTATCAGCCAGGAGCAACAGCCCTGAAGGTCCCTCTGTTCTGCCATGCAGTATCTTTGCCTGGACCTCAAGTTCTCTTCCCAGCTCTTCTCCTCTGCCTTTGCAGTCCTACGTCAGGAAGACCCATACAATAATTGAAAAAACTGAGATTTGGTCATACTTTTCAAGGATTACCAAGTCAATTACTGAGAGGGAGAAAAATAAAAAGGAAATAGTTGAGCGTCACATGCTAGGGCACATTCAATTCAAACAGCTCCCAGGGAGTTAAAATTCTCTCTATATGGTGAACAGTGTGTGCTTACATGTCGCTAGCAAGCCCACAGCAGTTTAAGGTAATATCTTGGTCAGCAGGTGTAGACCCCAAATGAACAGTGGTTTAAGACCTGGATTGCAAGAGGCAGGCATGTGCCAAAATTAGAAAAGCATTCTCAGGCTATTATTTAACATTCTACATATGTGAGATACAGAATGAAAGAATGAGAATTATCTTAAAATCCCTGCTAAAGCAGGGCCTGCTTTCTCAAGGCAATCTCAAGCTTTAGTAGTTCAGACAGATTCTCTAGCTGACAATTAATATTAATGGGTAGATTTCACAATGTGGCATTATCACACGGGAGATGGGTGGGCACACCATCTGGGTTTTGGCAGGTATTAGATGTAATCAAGGGGATTACTTGGCTCAGGGAGAAATAGAAAACCTTGGGTTTGTTTAGTCTCTTTCCTCTTTTGTTTGGACGCAGCTCTAGGTGTGCTCAACTATTTTCCCCCTTGTTCTTTATTTGTGGTGGGGAACATTTCCAGGGATAAAGAAACAAAAACAAAAAGAGATGGACAGACAGCCTGTGATGATGGAATCGAATTGGCTATGGAATCATGGCCCATTTTCCCTTCTCACATAAAATTCACCAAAAATGTATTGAATGCCTACTATGGACAAGGAGCCTTGCCAGGACACCTCGGCTGTAGGGCATTAAGATGTCAGCATTCACAGGTCTATTTCTGGATGCTTTAAAATAGGTAAAAGGGTAAGTTGAATCTTCAAGGATAATACAAGATTTCTTGGTCTATCTTTGCCCATTGCCCATCATGTACCTCAACACACACACACACACACACACACACACATACGCACGCGCACACACACACACACACACACGTTATTACCTGGAAGATCAAAAGGTAGCACCCACTTCAGATTTTAGAAAATAGTCACATAATTGGATTGCTTATTGGAAACGTCCAGTACACCAGACCAAGGAACCTACAGAAGGTGTACATGTTTTCAATAAAAATGAATGGAAGTTGTTGATTGGTTTACAGTCTTGGAAGAGACAGGTGATGAGGCAGTCTTGAAGTACCAAAACTCTGATGATTGCTATTGCAGGTAACTTGTGAATTTTATGTTGAACTTTTGCTCTAATGATGAGTGAGAAATTGGCTTGCCACTCAAGACATTCCGACCCATGAAAAAACACTTCTAATCCCCCAGTTTCCCTACCCAGGACTGTCTTGCATCCCACAGAGGAACACCATCCTAGCACACAATGATACTGCCATTGTTTCATGTTTGTCACATGCCCAGAGTAAACACCAGTGACATAACCTCAGGCTGGACCGTCAAGCCCACACGGAAACCGCCCTCCTCCATGCTTCCTCCTGAGCACACAGGACTGCAGGAGATCCCAGGTTTCATCAAAATTGTTTCTGGTGGAATAATCTTGTCCCAAGAACCCATCATGTGGGATGTACATACTTAGTCACTTAACAGATGTCAGTGATGAGCCCCAAACTTTCTGTAGAGAGAGAGAGTCCCATTCACAGGAATAGCAAGGCATTATAAGGACCTATTTCATCTTCACCTTCTTTCTCCTTCTACATCACCCCACACGCAAGGCACCCCCCAATCATCTCCCCAAACACACAAAATAAACTCAGCTGACACCACTTTTTCTTTCCCAGCATTTTGGCCACTTCCAGGACCTTTTCGAGTGTAACAGGCACATGCTCCATGCTTTACGTGAATCTTTATATAAAATTTTACTGTCAACAACATAACTACATATTCAAGTGCTCAGATCAACTGGAGCCCTTAAAACTGCAGGGCCCACTACAAAACGCACTAGCCACATAAGCCTACCTACATTCAAGTTTATTAAAATGGCATACACTTTAAAATTCAGTTCTTCAGCCACACGTCGAGGGCTCCATGGTCACGTGAGGCTAGTGGCCACCATATTGGCCAGTGGAGACAGAACATTTGCATCATCCCGGTAAACTCTACTGGACTGCGGGAGCAGAGGGTGCGAGGACAGGAGAGGAGAGAAGTTTTCCTGGACCCCTGCAGAAGTGCGCTTAGAACAGCCAGGCCCAGATGCTCACGAGTTTGCAGTCAATCTAAACGCTTGTCTCTTCTGCACCCGGGACCCCCATATAGCCTTTCAACTGGGGAGTCAGTTTCGCAGTGCAGCAAAACCTCCACAGTACAGAATTCCGGGGCAAGTTCTTTACAGAGGTGTGGAAGGGGAGGAAAGCTTCCTGGGCAGGCCTTTGGGGTTGTCCCCACGCAGGCGCTTGCAGCCACCCCAGACCGCGCGGGGCCGGGCTTAGGGGTATGAGAGCCGGGACCGGCGTCGGGTGGATGCCCGGCAGGAGCCGCTGGTGCCCAGCGTCCTCTCGCCTTGCCCTTTAGCACAAGGGCGAACAGCGCAGGACAAAGACTCGGGCGGCAGCTGCCGGGTTCGGCGCGCAGGGCGGCCTCGGCCACCCGGGGCGCCCGCCGCCCCCACCGCCCCCACCGCCCCCACCGCCCCCACGGCCCCCACCGCCCCCACCGCCCCCACCGCCCCCACCGCCCCCACGGCCCCCACCGCCCCCACCGCCCCCACCGCCCCCACCGCCCCGCGGGGGAGGCCCGGCGCCCGCCTTTGTCTGCGTCGCCGCCGTGGGCCAGGTATGCGGGAAGCGGGCGCCATCGTGCGGCCGGAGCTGGACACTGCGCACCCGGAGGCGCGGCGCCGCGAACGACCGAACCTGGCTCGAAGCTCCGCGGGGACGCTGGGATCATCGCGGCCTGACAGCCTGTACTGCTGCGGTGCGTTCTCTTTTGTATCCTAAGTGCTGTGTGAACACAGAACCACTTCTAATAAAGGCGCCAGCAGAAAAAGTAGGAGGTGGACAGACTCGTCTATGTGTAATGAATAAAAATACCATGATCAAGAATATTTAGCGGTGTAGTTGCTTGCATATGCGTGAAATATCTCTGCAACGTCACAAAAGAAAGCGGTTACAGTACCTGTCCTGGTGACCTAGGAGGGTGGCTCATGACTCTTTTCACTTTTGTGCCATGTGCACATATTACCTATTCAAAACCAAAGCATTCAACATCTTAAAGATATACTTAATAAAATATGTCGGCCGACGTCGTGGCTCACGCCTGTAATCCCAACACTTTGGAAAGCCGAGGCAAGCAGATCACTTGAAGCCAGGAGTTCGAGACCATCCTGGCCAACATGGTGAAACCTGTCTCTACTAAAAATACAAAACTTAGCTGGGCATGGTGGCGCACGCCTTGAATTCCAGCTACTCGGGAGGCAGAGACACCAGAATCGCTTGAACCCGGGAGGTGGAGGTTGCAGTGAGCTGAGACTGAGCCACTGCACTCCAACCTGGGCAACAGAGTGAGACTCAAAAAAAAAAAAAAAAAAAGTCTGTGGTATGTACGATGTGCAAATGTTTCAGGAGCCAAAGGTAAGAAAATGCCAGGCCCCTGCCTTCTGCGGACCCTGAACAGCCTCCACGTCACAGAAACAGAATTAAACCATGTTTCAAAGGATGCTTGGTCAAGTAGAGGGTTTTTTGTTTTGTTTTGTTTTTTGTTTTTGGAGTGAATGCAAGTTCAGTAGGTGAGGCTTTGCAGTCTTGGTGGGGACAGAAAATGTCTTCATGATCCTGACTTAGTTGGCTGAACTCTTCTTACCATGGAGTAAATTCGTCTTACTACGTTTGCCTCCGACAATGCTCACTCCAGAAAGAGAGCAGAGAAGTAGCATTTACCCTCTGGCTTATTTTAGAAGTCATGCGTAGAGAGAGCTGAAGCTCTCAGAAGTGACACTGTCCCCTTCCAACCCAATCTTCTCTCTTAAATACTCCACCCCATCCTCTATCATAAGTCCAAAGCATTCCAACAAATATAACCTACAGGCCATGTACCAAGTTAGAATTGCTTACATGTAATCTACTTCCCATCGCCAGAGCCTTGATGCTGTGGCATATCTGAAGAGCTGGGCCTTGTTGTGGGTAGCCCCCCAGAGCATTTAAATCTGGCCAAGGAGCCAAGGTAGATGCACTGGACCAGTGGAGGTAGCTCCTCCAGGCAGGGAAGCACCATCATCCTTTTTGCTACCTCCCCCCAGTGCCTCCATCAGTGCCTGGTAGAGCACCTGGCACTGTATTAAACTGAACCCTAAACTTGTTATTTATTTACCCCGGAAGTGCTCTGCAGAGTCACAGAAAATGTTGAGGCAGGAAGCTCAGCACTTCTGAGGTTGGGCTGGAAGGACTGTGGGCAGCAGGGCTGCCTTAGGGGCTGAAAGAGTCTCTCCTGATCATAAAGAAGATGAAATCTGCATGCCAAATGGAAATAGCTAGAGTCCTACGAGCAGGGAAAGCAAAGGCCTGGGAAAGCCTCACTCAAGAGGAGAAAATTCAACTTGGCTGGGAAGGCATGGCTTTGGCCTAAGAAGGCCACGTGTGTGCACATTTGTGTGTGAACGTGCACAAGTGTATGTGGCTGGGGCTGTGCAATGAGCATTTGGGAACCCTGGTTCATCTGCCTGCTTGGAGCAGAGAGTCTGATTTGGGGAGCAGTGGAAAGTGAGCTTATGGAGTCACAATCTCTGTCCTTTTTTCTTTTTTTTTCTTTTTGCCATTTCCCAAACACAAAACTGGATGCTTGAGGATGAATTTATAAACAATAACTTCCAAAAATGCAAGACCTAACCCCAGTCCCTATCCTGGATTTCTCATGAGCCTCTGAGGCATGAACAGGAGGGGCCTGGCAGGGCAGCAAGAATATGACCGTCATTTTCCTAGCAGTGGGGAAGGCAGTAGAGATCTATCTCAGACTTGCATGAGGCAGGAAGCGGGTTAGCTGGTTTTCCTGCTTTCTCTGTGGAATCAGGGCAGATGCATCCCCCCATGTCCTCTGCTCCTGCCAGGAGTTCTGTCTTGGACCTGCCTTGATTGTCCAGGGTCCTGTTTCTGATGGGGTAGACAAAAGAAATCAGGAACAGTAAGGAGCCCACTTCTTCAGAAAATCTGCTCAGCCAAATGGAATGTACTTATAATGTAAACCACCCACTTGGGAAGGGGGACTAAGTCAACTTGCAGTGTCCATTTATTGAGTACCCCTTGGCATCCTGTACCATGCTGGGCACTTTCAGGCTGGGTAGCAACTTCCATTTTATCTTCTTGGGATTTCTGTGACCTAACAAGGGTGGCAATGAACCTAACTCTCTCTAATTCCAGAGAAGACAGCATGTCCACAGTACAATCTGTGTTTGGATGGACAGTGTCCTTGACAGCTGCCTCTTCGTCAGGACTTAGGCTTTGGTAAGGGAGTAGATACCTCTTGCCCCATCTGAGGCTTATTGGCCATGTCAGGAGCCAGAGATATTCTCTGGGTTCTCAGCCACCCGCTACACCTGCTTCCCTTCTCTCCCCTCAGAAGAGAAGATTGGTGTTATTGGCTTCTTGAGGAAGACTTTGGCCTCCATGTGCGTGTGTGTGTGTCTGTGTGTCTGTGTGTCTGTGTGTCTGTGTCTTCCCAGTGGAGAAGCCCTTTGCACTCTCAATGGAGATCCATGAAGCTTCTCAGCCTTGCCTTGGGCTCCCCTTGGGCTCCTCGCTCGCGGGAGACAGAGGTTGGTGAGAATTAATTGTGAAGTGCATTGAGAGGCACAAATGAAAACCAGTCCCGCGGCGGAGAGATTATTACTGTTGGCAATTTGGGTTTTCTAAAATAGCTCTTAGGATATGACTGTGGCAGCCCAAACCCCAGAGGTGAGCTCAAGGCTGATAGATTTTCAGAGCAGCCCCATTTTGCTCTAGTCTCCGGCTTCTCCTCCCTCCAGGGCGGGGGTGAGCAAGGCAGAGAGGGTCGTGGGCTGGGGAGCACTGTCCCCTCCAAAGGCTGCTGATGGGAGGGCAGCTGAAGGCTGACCCCACGTTCTTGAGAGAAGGTCCCCAGACTTCCCGGCATAATTTCCTTCTCACTTCACTGTTCCCTTCCCTGTCTGAAATGGCAGGTGACCTAAGAGGGAGCGGTGTGCAAATTGATTTGGAGGCGATCAATGGCTCGGGGCGCGGCCCCGGCTCGCTGCTGTGTCACTGATCCTCTCCAAATCGATTCACACACCATTCCTCCTCAGCACACCTGCCACGTCAGATGGAGAGGGACGCATGAAGTGAGAAGAAAATTACGTGTTCGTTAGGCCGCCGCCACCTCCGCCACTGTCGCCTCTCCTCGTCCCGGCTCCCTTCCACGTTCCAGTCCACCACTGCTTGCCTCCCGAGTGTGGGGAGCCTTTTCCATGCACGTGGAGAAAGAACCCAGAGGGTGATGGAGCTGTAAACACCTTGGCACTGACACCATCACACCAACAGCCTCTAACTCAGGCAACTGAAAGTTGGCCCTCTCCCTAACACTGGCTCCCAGAGCTTCTTATTCATTTACTTTCTTTAAATTCCCTGGGGATCAACTTATAAACAGTCAACTTCCTGGTGGGCCTGGGGTCACTTGATATTTGAGTTTCATTAATTTGAATTAATCCACCTATCCATCCCTCCACCCGCCTGTCATTCAACAAGAATTCACCTCTGTGGAACCCCCGACTGGGTGTCGAGCAGCGACCAGTGCTTAGGCCTACTCCTCAGCATCATGAGTTATGACCAGGACAGTCTACTTTGAAGAAGACAGAGTATGCTCACAGGAAAGGAAGCAGGGAATTAAATTCCCAGAAAGAGTTCTTTAGCTATTTCAGACAGAACTTATTTACAGTGGTCAGTCCATTAATGACCATTACTAGTCGGCTAGGAGCTGAGAATGTGGCACCAGAATGTGAATACACTGAGACGCTAAGCACAGTTTTTTCATAGTAAGACTTTCTCAATGAAGGAAGCAGTGCATTTTACGTTCTGGTGCAAACACCTGAACTGGCACGTGGAGGGAGGCGTGGCTTATCTGTTAGTCACAACAGGCACAGTGCCCAAGCCCCAGGGTACGCCTAGGGATTGTGATAGCTGAATAATTCCTCCAGCCTCCACCAAAGATGCCTACTGTGGACACTACATAGCAAAAGGGACTTTGCAGATGTGACTAGGTGAGGGAAGCTGAGATTTGGAGGCCATCCTGGATTATCTAGATGGGCCCAAAATAAACACAATGGTCCGTTTAAGAGAGAGGCAAGAAGTCAGAGAAACAGATGTGGTGGCAGAAGCAGAGTTCAGAGAGAGATGTGAATCCACTGGCTCTGAAGAATCCACAAGCAAAGCAATATGAGCATCTTCTAGAAGCTCAGAAAGGCAGAAGCATTCCCACTTTGTGCCTCCAGAAGGAACCAGACCTGCCAGCATGTTGATTTCAGCCCAGGGAGATTGATTTTGGACTTCCAGTCTCCAGAACTATAAGATCATGAATTTGTATTATGAGAAGCTGCTAAATTTTTGGTAATTTGGTAAAGCAGCAATAGGGAACTAACACAGGGGTCAACAAAAAATGTTTTGTTTTCTTTTCAGAAGCAAAATAAATAAATTTTTAGGTCAAAGAAAATGTTCTACCATAAAATCCTAATATATTTCTCTTTACGCCAATGCAACTGTAAAATAATTTTTTATGATGGGTGGGGCCCACAGAGACAAGGTGCCAAGGGTCCACAGAGGTCCCCATGTAACCATGCTTTCAGCAGCGGTGATCATAAGGAACCCTTTCCCCACAAAATTCTAGAAGGATAAGAAAGCACACGTCTGACGTACAACTCAACAGCCCATTTGACCACCAGTCTTGATGCCGTCATTCTGTAAATTTGTCAAAAACCAGCATTTTTAAGCAGAACTTAAGTGTGCTAAATTCATTCGCCAAAGTACCTCCAAGTGACTTATTTAGAATAAGGGAGGGTGAGTCTGCCTTCCTTCCTTCTTCTACAGTCTTCAGTTATGCAGAAATGGCTTCCCTCAAGATGAGAGGTGTTTCCCACTTATAACTGAGGATGCCTTTTCTTCGAAAAGCTCCCTGGAAGATTTCTGGATGGCTTGGAAGCTTAATAAACTGAAAGTTTTTAACAATTTTTAAATGTCTGCTCTTGAGCCACTGAAATCAAAATTCTTCCACAGGCAGAGAACCAAAGTGATTCCTCTCAGCAAACTCTTTGACTTACTGTCCAGGTTCTGACACATTCCTCTGCCAACAGCAAATAAGTGAGAATGTTTCCAGTGAGCAATGGCATCTCTTCTCATTTGTAAAAGGGGGTGTCAGACTGAAAATAGTGGCCAACTGTTTTAACCCAAAAAGCAAGAATTTCAGGCCAACTGCAGCCAAGTGGGCTATTCTTAGCTATGCATAGGAGACTGGGAGGTCTCTCTGTGGGTTGTGGGTAGATGGTTCAGGATTTGTGACTTTTAAGTTGCTCTTGAAAATGTTTAAAGATGAACAAGCCCCTGCAGATCCCATTCATCACAGACACTTCAATTCTATCGGACCTTCACGACCCTTCTCAAACATCAACTGGTTTTTGAGGTTTCCCCCCAATAACTCAGGAATCAATTCGGAATGATTCTTCCCACTCCTGATCACCCATGATCCCTTCGATCAATATTGCATTTATACTCAGATGACATCCTAAGTGGCACTTGGATGTTACTTTTGCAGAGTCCTGACACGGTCTTCATCCACCTTGAGTTTTCACAAGTATTTGAGGTGGGTGACCGCTCCTTCCTCCTTTTGTTTCTAGACTGCTATGACATACTCTTGCCTTGTTTTTCTCACACCTCCCTCGACTTTTAAAATTCTTTACTGATTTCTTGTTCTCTAACAAATCTCTAAATGTTGAAGTAGTCCAGGGTGCTGTCTTTTGTTCTTTTCATCCTCTGTCCACCTGTCTCCCTAGATGATCTTGTATGGTTCCAATATTTTATGAACCATGGCTTTATCATAAATGCCCAAATGCTACCTCCAGCCTGAATCTCTTCCCTGAGTTCTGGACTCATATTTCCAACCATTCACTGAACAGCTCCACGCAGATGTTGTGGTGGATTTGTAATGTGTCCACTTGGCTAGACTAAACTACATTTTTTAGCATTCCCTCTCTTATATGCATGCTTCTTGGCTTAAAATGGAGTTACATCCTGATAAACCCATTGCAAGTATCATAAATCAAAAATGCATTTACTATACCTAACCTATAGAACATCATAGCTTAGCCTAGCCTAACTTACATGTGCTCAGAATACTTACATTACCCTACTTACTTATTTATATATTTTCTAAAGACAAGGTCTTGCTCATCCACCCATGCTGGAGTGCAGTGGCATGATCAAAGCTCACTGCAGCCTTGAAGTGCTGGGTTCAAGCAGTCCTCCTCCAGCTTCAGCCTCCTGAATAGCTAGAATTACAGGCACCTGCTACCACACCTGGCTAATTTGTTTGTTTATTTGTTTGTTTGTCTGTGTCTTGTAGAAATGAGGTCTGACTTTATTTTATTTTATTTTATTTTATTTTGCCCAGGCTGGTCTCAAACTCCTGGCTTCAAGCAATCCCGTGGCCTCAGACTCTCAAAGCACTGGGATTATACACATGAGCCATCGGGCCCAGCCTATGTTAGCGTATAGCTGGCAAATCATCTAACGCAAACTCTATTTTATAATAAAGTGTTGAATGTCTCATGTAATTTGTTGAATGCTAGGCTAAAAGTGAAAAACAGAATGGTTGTATGGGTACCCTAAGTATTATCAACTGAATATGTATTGCTTTTGCACTATCATGAAGTCAAAAATCATAAGGAATTAATTCTGTGTCTTAAATGTGCTGGAAAATTTTTTTAATAGAATAAAATAAAACTAGCAAGTCAAACCATCAGAAGTCAGGGACCATCTGCATATTTTCAGTTAGGATGGGCTACAGAGGTGATTCCTGGGAGATTTTGGAAGGTGGAACAAAAGCAGCATGCATTTTATAGCTCACAGTAATACTGCTGATCTGCTGACTCACTTCATTGGTGTGAAGCAGCATTTGGGCCTGCAACTTCACTACCTTCCCTGGGATCTTTCTTCAGCTTTTCTGAATCTTGAATCTGGTTTGTATGTTTAGCTCCAGGATGAAGGGCCCAGCTTCTGCAGGATATATCTATCTAATGGATATATATATGTATACATATTCTTGTGATTCAATCTCTCTTGTTGAACTCTTGAACTCTGAGAGCTATTGATATCTAAAAGGCATATCAGGCTGAGCATGGTAGCTCACACCTGTAATCTCAGCACTTTGGGAGGTGGAGATGGGCAAATCACCTAAGGTCAGGAGTTCAAGACCAGCCTGGCCAACCTAGTGAAACCCCCATCTCTATAAAAAGTACAAAAATTAACCAGGATTGGTAGTGCATGCCTGCAGTTCTAGCTACTTGGGAGGCTGAGGTGAGACGATCCCTTGAGCCCTAGAGCTCAAGGCTCCAGCCTGGGCAACAAAGTGAGATTCTGTCTCAAAAAAAAAACCCAAAAAACCTTCAATACCTTCCCATTGCAATCAAAATACAAATCCAGAATCCTCCAAGGTCCTGTATATTTTGACCTTTCATGGTCCTTGAGCCTCATTTCCCTGTACTGTCCCAGTTGTTCTCTATCTTTAGGTACATGCACTCTCAGACATGCCTGTTCATACCCTAAAGCCTTGACATCAACTGTCTTCCTGCTTGGAATGCCCTTTCCCCAGGATCTCACATGGCTCCCTCCTCACTATTTAGACCTTGACTCAAATGTCACCTCCACAGAGTTCCCCTCCACTCTCACTTCCTCAGTTCTCTAAGCAAGGTATCTACCACATTACCCTAGTTTGTCTTTTTCACAGGACCTCTCTGTACATGAAATTATCTTATTGATGCATTACTGTTCTGAACTTCTGGAGTGTCACCTCTGTGGAATGTAAGATCTTTGAAGGCTGGCAATATGTCTGGTTCTTGCTATTCTCCAGGAGCCAGAAAGTATTCTTTCAGGGAGTAGGAGCATAATAAGTACCTTTGACTATTTCTTATGTTGTTCCCTAACTAAGTGGTTCAATCTTTTAACCTCTCCTGTGATAGTTTACAAACCTTGGGAATCAAAACCATCTTCAGAAAAGGGAGACATTACAACTGCCACCACCGAAAGATAAAGAATCATTAGAGACTATAACAAACAACTACACACCAACAAATTTGAAAATCTAGAAGGCATGGATACATTCCTGGATACATACAACCTGCCAAGATTGAACCATGAAGAAATAGAAAACCTCAACACACCAATAGCGAGTAACCAGACTGAATCTTCCCATCAGAGAAAAGCCTGGCACCTGATGACTTCACTGCTGAATTCTACCAAACGTTTAAAGAACTAACACCAATTTTACTCACACTCTTCAAAAATATTGAAGAGAAGGGAATAATTCCAAACTCATCCTGCAAGGCCAGCATTTCCCTCCTACCACAGCCAGGCAAGGACACAATGAATAAAGAAACCACAGGCCACTATCACCAATGAACAAAGATGCAAAAATCCTCAGCAAAATACTAGCAAACCAGATTCAACAACATGTTGAGAAGATCGTTTGGCCAAGAGCAGTGGCTCATGCCTGTAATCCCAGCAATTTGGGAGGCCAAGGCAGCTGGATCACAAGGTCAGGAGTTCGAGAGCCTGGCCAATATAGTGAAAGCCCCTATCTACTAAAAAATACAAATACCAGCCAGGTATAGTGGCGGGCACCTGTAGTCCCAGCTACTTGGGAGGCTGAGGTAGGAGAATCACTTGAACCAGGGAGGTGGAGTGTGCAGTGAGCCAAGATCACACCACCGCACTCCAGCCTGGGCAACAGAGTGAGACTCCATCTCAAATAATAATAGTAATAATTCACTATGATTAGGTGGTATTCATCCCAGGGATGTAAAGATGACTCAACGTATACAAATTAATATATGTCACATCACATTAACAGAACCAAAACCAAAACTTGTACGATCATTTGAATAGATACTAAATAAGCTTTCAATAAAATTCAAATGTTAAAACCCTCAAAAAACTGTATATAGAAGAAATATATCTCAAAATAATAAAGGCCATATATGACAAACCCACAGCGAACATCATACTGAATGGGGAAAAATTGGAAGACTTTCCTTAAAGATCTGGAACAAGAAAAGGATGTTATTCAACATAATACTGGAAGTCTTGGCCAGAGCAATTAAGCAAGAGAAAAAAAGAAAGGGCATCCAAATTGGAAAGGAAGAAGTCAAATTAGGCTTGCTGACAGACAACACTATCTTATACTTAGAAATGTCTAAAGACTCCACCAAAAAACTGTTAGAACTGATAAATGGATTTAGTAAAGTTGCAGGATAAAAAATAAACATACAAAAGTCAGCAGCATTTATATATGCCAACAGCAAACAATTTGAAAAAGAAATCAAGAAAGCAATTTCATTTACAATAGCTACAAAAAAATGAAATACCTAGGAATCAATTTGACTAAAGAAGAGAAAGCTCTATATAAGCAAAACTATAAAACAGTGATGAAAGAAATTGAAAAGGACACAAAAAGGAAAGATATATCTCATGCTTATGGATTGAAAGAATTAATGCTGTTAAAATGACAATATTACCCAAAGAAATTTACAGATTCCATGTAATCTGTATAAAAATACCAAATACATTCTTCATGGAAATAGAAAAAAAAAAATCCTAAAATGTACATGGAACTGCAAAAGACCCCAAATAGCCAAAACAATCCTGAACAAAAAGAACAAAGCTAGAGACATCACATTACCTGATTTTAAAATATATTACAAAGCTATATTAACCAAATCAGCATAGTATTGTTTAAAAAAAAAAAAGCCAAAAAACAGACACATAGACCAATGGAACAGAAGAGGGAATCAGATAAAAAGTCATTCATTTATAGCCAACTGATTTTCAACAAAGGCTCCAAGAACATACAACAAGGAAAGGACACCCTCTTCAATAAATGGTGCTGATGCTGGGAAAACTCTATAACAACATACAGAAGAACAAAAACTAGACCCCTACCTCTCACCATAGGCAAAAATAAAATCAAATAGATTAAAGACTTAAATTTAAGACCTGAAACTATGAAACTACTAGAAGGAAATATTGAGGAAATGCTCTAGGACATTTTTCTGAGCAAAGAGTTTTTGTATAAGACCTCAAAAGCATAGGTAACCAAAGCAAATATAGGCAAGTGAGATTATATCAAGCTAAAAAACTTCTGCACAACAAAGGAAATAATCAACAAAGAGGCAACCCACAGAATAAGAGAAAATATTTACAAATTATCCATCTGACAAGGGATTAGGAACTAGAACATATAAGAAACTCAAATGACTCAATAGAAAAAGAAACCTTGAAATAATCTAATTAGAAAATGAGAAAAATACTTGAGAAGATATTTCTCAAAATAATATATGCAAATGGCCAACAGATATATGAAAAAATGATCAGTATCACTCATGATCAGAGAAATGCAAATCAAAACCACAATGAGATATCATCCATCTCACCCCAGTTAAAATGGCTTTTATCAAAAAGACAGGGAATAACGGATGCTGGCAAGGATATGGAGGAAGGGGAACCCTCATATACTGTTGGTGAGAATGCAAAGTAGAACAGCCGCAAAGGAAAACTGTATGAAGTTTCCTCAAAAAACTAAAAATAGAACTACTATATGATTTAGCAATTTCACTACTGGGCACATACCCAAGAGAAAGAAAATCAATTTATCAAAGAGATATCTGCACTTCCAGTTTATTGCTACATTATTTATAATAGCTAGAATACGGAATCAACCTAAGTGCTCATCAGTGGATGAATGAATAAAGAAAATATGGTACATATGCACAACAGAATATTATTCAGTCATCAAAAAGAATAAAATCCTATCATTTACAGCAGTATGGATGGAAACGAAGGTCAATATATTAAGTGAAACAAGCCAAGCACAAAAAGACAAATATCTCATGTTCTCACTCATATGCGAGAGCTGAAGACAGACAGATTGGTAGTTACCAGAGGTTAGGAATGGTCAAAGGGGTGAGGGGCAGATGAAAAGAGGTTGATTAATGTGTCCAAATAAACACAGAAAAAAAAAAATAAAAAGTTTGATAAAAGAAATAAGACCACATGTTTGTTAGCAGAGTGACTATAGTTTGCAATAATCTATTGTATATCTCAAAATAGTTAAAAGCAAATAACTCAAATGGCTCTAGCAAAAAGAAAAGGCAAATATTTAATTACATTGATTTGATCTTTACAAATTACATGAATGTATTAAATTATCACATGTGCCCTGAAAATACGTACATCTATTATTTATCAATTATAAAAAATATGGAATGCACTCCATGGTGCCTAGCACAGGTTAGGAATATGGATGACAAGTTCTCAATAAGATTCATCTCAGACATGAGTGGTGGCTACATCAGAAATCACTGTTGGGAGCCCTCTGTACCCCAAGTCTCCATGCAGTTTTTCTTTTCTCTTGGCTTTTCTCTCTTTGCTTCTTTTTTTTCCCCCCTGAGATGGATTCTTGCTCTGCCAGTGCAGCAGCACAGTCTTGGCTCACTGCAACCTCCATCTCCAGGGTTCAAACATTTCTCCTGCCTCAGCCTCCCGAGTAGCTGGGATTACAGGTGCCTGCCACCACACCAGCTAACTTTTGTATTTTTAGTAGAGATGGAGTTTCACCATGTTGGCCAGGATGGTCTCAAACTCTTGAACTTGTGATCCACCCACCTCGACCTTCCAAAGTGCTGGGATTACAGGCAAAAGCCACCCGGCCCTCTCTCTTTGCTTCTTAAGGAGTGATTAAGAATACTGGGCCAGACAGATAGTGCTTAGGGCTGAGCTGTGTTGCTAACTAGCTGTGGAACTCTGAGCCAGTAGTCTTTTGTGGACCTCAGTTTCTGAAACTCTAAAATGGACAGGGGCCATTCAGGTCATGGAAAGATAGGAAGAGGCCTAGTTTAAGTCATCAAGGAGTAGAGAAGACCAAAGAACTCCAGAGACTGCCAATGTGCCCAACTTCCTTTATATGATCTCTGACGTACACTCAGCTTTCCAACTCTCCTTCTGCCTTACATGGAACAGAGCCCTTTTGCCATTTCTTAGTTCAGTTACCTCTTCCAACAAAATTCTACAAGCCCTGCTTCCTTTCTGATTCTCTCAGGAACTGCTGGAACCTTCAGTCAATGCCTACTCTCCTGAATGGTGCCAGGACCTGATGACTGGGCCACCCTTTGGAGAACCTGTTCGTCTACTCCCCTGTAATGCCACTAGTGCTTAGGTTTATAAAAAGGCAACAGAGGGTAGAGAATGAGCACTAGGGTGCTTTCCAAACAGCTCAGTGCAAAAGCACCATTATGAAGAGGGAAGAGCTCTGACTGAAACTACTCAACTAATTGCTCAACTTCAAACTTCAGAATGTCACGGCAAATGTATTTTGTCTTCCAATATTCAAGACAAGTCTATGAGATCATCATGGCTCAAAGTTCTTCAAAACTCTACTTGCAAATAAAGGCAGCAAGCTGGGCAGATGGCTGGGCAGGGGGTGAAGGGTGAACTGTTACTCTATTTTGGGAAGACTGTGTTCACAAAGAACCAGGTCTCTGAGACACAGCTGTGGATCTGATGTCTCCTCATGCCTTTGACATCTGAGCAAGAACTATTGGAGCGCAACCACACTGAAGATCCACTTCAAAAAGGCTTCATGGTTTGGGGATGCTGTGCTTCCTTCCAGAGCAACCACCTTCTGTCTGGATGAGAACATGGTGACTTAAGGGATATCAGGACTCCCAAAGGTGTTTTGTCAGCACCTCCTGGAATCTATCCCTAGCCAACTAGGTAGAGATTTTTATTTAAAGGTAAGTAAATAAGCATTAAGAGCAGCCAAATGATGATGCCTCAACCAAGCGGCTCATCATTTCTTTTCTGAAAACTGTCTCTTTGGACAGGTGGGCAGAGCCACGCCATATCTTTTTGTGATGGAGAATCATTGAGTAATTCCAAAATAACACAATTTCCTTAACTATGCAAACAAATTCATATTAATAATTCCATGAAGTGTGTCTATAGTAACACAAGGACAGGAGATGGGCTTGTAAGAGTGGCCCACTATGTTCTTTGAGGTCTGTCGGTCTTACCTCCCACAGACTGTGTAGACTAGCTGCAATCAAAATTCCCATTCCCTCGTCACTTGCTCTGAAATGTATCTGAAGTCAAAGGAATGGGCTGCTAGAAGAGAAGCATCTAGAGATGTGGTTGGTGCAAGAAGAAATGTAGAACCTCAAGAGCTAGGGTGTAGTATCTGATACTCCATAACCCAAACACTAACACACCAGCACTTAGGAGCAGAGAAAGGTTTATTTGGTGTTCCTATAGTGTGAGGACAGACTCTCAAATCCAACCTGCCTTTGAACATCACTGAGGGATTTATGAATAAGATAGGGATGTGGGAGGTGAGATTCCCGATGATCAAAGCTGTTTGTATCTCTTGGCCGTCAAACTTCTGGATGCCATCAAGAAGGTCTGCATGACCTAAGGATCATTGTTCTTTGAAAGAAAAACAAGTTCATTAATCTTGCAGGCAGCCCCAAGGGTCAGGATATGAAGTTAATCAATTATTAGTGAATTAGTGACCACACTACCGAAATGACTCTGTGCAAGTAATCATGCATGGAGGAAGAACAAGGACAAAGAGAAAGGAAAATAAGTAAAACAAACACTTGATGATCATATCATACAGGCTTGGTTACAGAAATAGGAGGAAGAATCTGAATCTACACTGTTGTCCACAAAGACCAATATTCCCTCTCTTTTTATTAAAATTATAAAATGTTAGCACTCACAAGGGACATTAAAGATGATATTATAAGTTGAATATTGTCTCCCCCAAATTCATTTCAAGTCCTAACCTCCAGAACCTCAGAATGTGACCTTATTTGGAAATAGGGTCATTGTAGATATGATTAATATGTAGTCACAATACAATAAGGTGGATCCCTAAGTCAATATGACTGGTGACTGATATGACTTGGTTCTGTGTCCCTACCCAAATCTCATCTCAAATTGCTCTCCCCACATGTCAGTGGAGGGACCTGGTGGGAGGTGATTGGATTATGGGAGTGGATTTCCCTCTTGTTCTCATGGTAGTGAGGTTTCATGAGATCTGATGGTTTAAAACTGTATAGCACTCCCCACCACTCTGTCTCTCTCTCCTGCCACCATGTAAGATGTGCCTGGCTTCTCTTTTGCCTTCCACCATGATTGTAAGTTTCCTGAGCCATGCAGCACTATCAGTCAATTAAACCTCTTTTCTTTATAAATTACCTAGTCGCAGATACTTTTTTTTTTTTGAGATGGAGTCTTTGTTGCCCAGGCTGGAGTGCAGTGGCATGATCCCAGCTCATTGCAACCTCCTCCTCCTGGGTTCAAGAGATTCTGCAGCCTCAGCCTCCCGAGTAGCTGGGATTACAGGCTTGCACCACCAAGCTCAGATCATTTTTGTATTTTTAGTAAACACAGGGTTTCACCATGTTGGCCAGGCTGGTCTCAAACTCCTGACCTCAAGTGATCTGCACGCCTTGGCCTCCCAAAGTGCTGGGATTGCAGGTGTGAGCCATCACACCGTCTCCCTCAGGTAGTGCTTTATAGCAGTGTAAAAACAGACAAATGCAGTGACCTTATAAAAACGGGATATTTTCACACAGGCACACACACAGGGAATACCTTGTGAACATAAAGTCAGAGATCAGCCAAGGTATACCAAAGATTCCCAGCAAATCTCCAGAAACTAGGAGAGAGTTTGAAAGAGACTTTTTTTTCTCAGAAGGAACCAGCCCTACTGATACCTTGATCTTGGACTTCTAGCCACCAGAACTGTGAGACAATAAATCACTGCTGTTGAAGTAATTTAACAGTTTGTTGTCTTTTGTTATGGCAGCCGTAAGAAATAAATACAAATAACCTACTTCACCTCCTCAACTTAGAGCAGTAGTTCTCAGCCAGGGAATTTTGCCCTTCAGGGAGTATTTGGCAACATCTTGATACATTTTTGGTTGTCACAGCTGGGAGGTGCTACTGGCATCCAATGGATAGAGGCCAGAAATGTGACAAAACATTCTACAGGGCACAGAACAGGCTCTTACAACAAAGAATTATCAGACTCAAAATGTGAATAGTTCCAAGACTGGGAAACACTCTTTTAGAGATACAGAAATGGAAGCTCAGAGCGTTTAACCAATTCACAAAATCTCTAAGAAAATTAGGGCAAAACTGGAACCAGGATCCAGTAAGAAACAGATTAAGCCTAGCAAGAACCTTGGTGAAACCATGTCTTACGATACAAATAGAGGAAAAGAAAACCACAGGAGGCAAAAGGAGAGAAAAGCTCAACAGGAAGGGAGACCAGAGTATGTGATCCCAGAGCCAAAAAGAGAGGCGCTTCACAGAGGGAGAGAGCAACACTGTCTGCTAACAGGGAGCCCAAGCTAGAACTCTGCAAGGGGTTCACAGAACTTGGTGATTAGGATGTCGCTGAGGGACCATGGAGAGAGCAGGTCCAGGTACCCAGGAAGCGGGGCCATGAGTCAGACTGCTGTATGACTGAGTGGCATGGCAAATATGGAACATTCTATAGCAGAAGACTTTTTTTTTTTAATCACCATTGGATCTACTGAAGAGTAAAAAACTCTAAAAAGACATTGGAAGGGAGGAAGGAATAGAATCCAGCTTGTAGGGTTGGGGGATTAGCTCGACCATGAAGAGGATGGCAGAAGCAATTAATGGAGGGTGACCTTCAGAAGTAATAACTACCTTAATCTTATTTTACCTTGAGAATACTGTTTGTTAATAACTACTAAACACGGTGGAGAACTCTGGACTTCCTGGATATACATGCTCAAGGATGTGGTAGGAGTAGGATCTCAGAAAGGCTTCCAGTTTTTCCTGCTATTCCCTGAAAATCTATTTCTACTTCCTCCTATGATTGCAGATATGCCTTGGGGAGTTTCCACACTCTGGTCCTACCATGGCTGGTAGATACAGGTAAAACAAAAAACAGAAAACAAAAACAGTGAGAATAGTCCAAATTCCACAGGAAGGCATTCAATAGGATATATGACTGACAGGGTGGCTTCATGGGCATACAACCTTTGCAGTCTCACAGCACCCTGTGCTCAGAAGGGGACCCCAGGCTAGGGGTTTAATGCTCTGTGGTCACCATCTTCAAAACATCAGTAACTGTTTTTTGAGACAGGGTCTCGCTATGTCACCCAGGCTGGAGTGCAGTGGAACAGTCACAGCTCACTGCAGCCCCCACCTCTGAGGCTCACATGATCTTCCCAACAATCAATTCTCATGCTTGGGATAAGCATCCCAAGTAGCTGAGACTATTGGTGCATGCCACCATGCCCAACTAATTTTTAAATTTGCTTCTGTAGGGACAGAGTCTCACCATCTTGTCCAGGCTGGTCCCAAACTCCCAAGTTCAAACAATCTTCCCACCTTAGCCTCCCAAAGTGCTGGGATTACATATGTGAGCCATCATACCCTGCCCAAATTGTCAATAGCTTTGTTTTTGAGTTTGTATTTTGTAAATGAAGTCTGATGGGACAATGGAGTATACCTCAAGGGCTTAGAACCTCCTCGGCTCACGCGCGGTCTTGCCTCCCACCACCTCCCAGATCGGGTTCTTTACCTTTGGCTCTCATACTCTTACCCAGAAACACTGCCCCCCTCAGAGTAAGTGGGCGAGAGGGCCCAGGTGCAGGCACGTGCCTGTGGGGGTGCACTCCCCTTGCAAATATCCCTCTGCTCCAGGGTGTGCCACATTATATAGCAAATTAAAAAGATAAAAACAAAAACACTACAATGGGTCAAGAGAGAAGAAAAATGAAAACAGATTTTTTTCCTGCTTTTTAAACAAGGGCTCCTATATTTCCATTTTACACTGAGAGCATGAATTAATGTAGCTGTTCCTGGTAACGGACATAAAAGGAGCTGAAAGTACTGAGAAGCAGAAATTTTCCTGGAGTTTCCATCACCATTTATCCAACTATTAGTCACCAAGCACCTCACAGACCAAGGAATAAAATGACTAAAAGGCATAGTTCCTGATTTCAGTGAGCTTAGAGACTGGGATGGCTGAGCAGACACACATGAAAACAAATCATTGCAGGGCCGTGTTCAACACCAGGAGGAAGTCGGCCCAGGGGTCTGTGGGAGCACCAGGAGGGCCCCAACCTGCCTTAGGGAGGGCAGTGAAGGCTTCTCAGAGAGCATCTCTTCTGAGCAGAGTCCTCAGTGAGGACCATTCAGAGGAAGAAAAGGGAGCAGTTATTCCAAGGAGGCGGGGAATACATCGTCAGTTTGGAAGCTGCAAATAATTCCAAGTAGCTAGAATACAGGGAAGAGGAGCACTCAGAGAAGGAGGCCCACATCACAAGGTGACTTGTTCTACAAGCTAGGTGTTCCAGCGTTATTCTTAAGACTACAGGAAGCCACTGAGGGGCTTTAAACTGGACTAACCTACTCAGATTTGTGCCTTACAAAGATGCTGCCAGTTCTGTGTGGAGGTACCCAGGTTGGAGCCAGAAAGAACATTGAAGTTTTTGTTTCAATCCTAAATCCAGGCAAGAACCAACAAGGACCTGAACCAAGGAGGTGGCAGTGGGAATGGAGACAATGGACCGCCAGTTGTGTGACCTTGAGAGATATTTTGGAGGTGGAATAGACATAGCAAGACATGGTGGTGGATTTGCTGGGGTGGAAGGGGAGCGAAGGAGCAAAAGGCGAGTTTGCATTTCTGGTTTGGGCCAGTGGGAGAATGGCCCCCATCAGGGTCCATCACACTGCTCATGGAATAAACTCATGGGATAGGCAGTTTTCTAAGATAGACCCCCATGATGACCTCCTGCTATTGATGTCCTATGTAATCCCCTCCTCTTGAAAGTGGGATAGACCTAGTGACTTGCCTCCAATGAATAGAATATGGCATAGGTTATGAGATGTCACTTCCAAGATTAGCTTATAAAAGATTCTGATTCTCATCTGTTTCTCACTTCACTCTCTTTCTCTCTTGCTCTCCCCCTCACTCTCAGTGAGGGAAGGCAGCCGCCATGCTGTGAGCTGCCCTACAGAAAGCCCATACGGCAAGGAGAGGCCAGGAGGCCTCTGGTCAGCAGTGTGCAGACAACTGCATCCTGCCAGCAACTGCCTGAGTGAGCTTGCAAGCAGATCCACCCCAGTCAAGCCTTAAGATGACTATAGCCCCAGCCAATACCTGAAAGCCTTGTGAGAAAACAGAACCAGGGGACCCAGCTAAGCCACCTGCAGATTCCAGATGCACAGACACTGTGAGATAATAAATGCTGTAGCTTTAAGGTACTACATTTTGAAGTAATCTGTTATACAGTAATAACTCATCAGTACAATAAGCAAGATAGGTTTATCGTCACAAAGAATAAGAGAAGAAAAATTTCAAGTACGTTTAGAAAACGTCTGGAGCATTTAGTTTATTTAGTTAGTTAGTTAGTTTATTTGTTGAGACCTGGTCATGTTCTCTTGCCCAGGCTGGAGTGCAGTGGTGCAGTCTCGGCTCACTACAACCTCCGCCTCCCAGATTCAAGTGAACCTCCACCTCAGCCTCTTGAGTAGCTGGGACTACAGGGGCACATCACCATGCCTGGCTAATTTTTTCTTTCTTTTGCAGTAGAGATGGGGTTTCACCATGTTGGCCAAGCTGGTCTCAAACTCCTGACCTCAGGTCATCTGCCCACCTCAGCCTCCCAAAGTGCTGGGATTACAGGCACGAGCTGTGCCCTGCCTGGTGCACTAATTTATAAATAATAGTTTTCTAAGTATGAATCATATTTATCTTTCTTTTATGCTTTTTTTTTTTTTTTTTTTTGAGACAGAGTCTCACTCTGTTGCTCAGGCTGGAGTGCAGCAGTGCAATCTCAGCTCACTGTAGCCTCCACTTCCTGGGTTCCAGTGATTCTCCTGCATCAGCCTCCGGGGCAGCTGGAATTACAGGCATGCTACACCATACCCGGCTAATTTCTGTATTTTTAGTAGAGATGCAGTTTTGCCATGTTGGCTAGGCTAGTCTTGAACTCCTGACCTTGTGATCTGCCTGCCTCAGCCTCCCAAAGTGCTAGTATTACAGGTGTGAGCCACTATGCCCAGCTCATGTTTATATTTCATTCTATAGGTTTCCTAATAACTTCTACTAGATTAGACTTTTATTTGTATATGTTCTCTACTTATAACACTTGGACACATCTCCTTGTGTGTGTGTCTCTCCATTAAGCTGGAAGATCTTGGAAAATAAGAATGCTCCTCTGTTCAGCTTCACAGCCCCAACACAGCATGGCTTGCAGAGTCAGTGGTGACCAAGTGTTTGTTGAATGAGATTCCAGTTGTTGAATATTCTCAAAATTTCTATCAAACTTTTGTTTGATTAAAAATTGCTATCATTAATCTAGTTCTACTCCCAAGAGGAATTTCTATATAAATTGAGTTCTGGTAAACTGAAACTAGCAGAGGCAGAAAGATTAATAAGAATTTTTTTTTTTTACATTCTCCGGTGCTATTATTTGACGTTTGTTAAAAGTAGGTGAGGAAAATTTCTTTCATTATTTGCCATGGTATAAATTGTTTAAAACATGAGCCATGTAAGAATACTTAGACTTTTCAGAAAGAACTTGAAAATATGAGGTGTACAAAAATATGTTTCTTCTAACAGCCACAGAAATTTCACAGATTCATGAATTCATTTATTTAGCAAGTGACTCCCTGCTGTGCCATTTCCTGCAGGACCTTGGGTCCATTCCTTCTCACCTCTGAACCTAATGTCTTCCATTGTAAAATAAGAGGGAAGGTGGTCAGATCGTGTATTGTCTAATTTCTACTTCATGTCTCAAGTTCTCTGAATCCTATGAAATATACTGAGATATTGTACTCATTTAGACCCAAGGCAGAGCTGGGTTTGAATCTCAGTTCTGCTTTTCAACAAATAAGTTATTTTTATCTGTGTGCCTCTGTATCCCCAAATGTAAAAGGGGGTTGCTGGTGACAATTAGACATGAAGAATGTAAACCATCTGCCTAAAAAAACAGAAGCTATGACCAATGTGTGAAACACTAATGGGGAAATACAAAAGAAAAATGTGAAGACATTCAATCAACTTTCTAGAAATCTCCAGTCTGGCTGGGAACACTATTATTTATGATCATCTTTTAAAATATCTTCTAGCCTCTGCTCAGGTAACTATCATCTTATCCTGACTAACCATGAACGCATTTCATTAGCATGAAATTTTTCCCAATGCTTTTGAGATTCAGCCAGCACACCCTGTCCTAACACTGAATTTCCTGGCCTCAATACCTGTGGAAAGCCGTGGTTTCTCTTTTCATTTAGCTTACATTTGCTGCCCTGTAATTTGATTCTTCCCCTTCATTCCTGGACTCTCTCCTTTCTTCTCAAACAAGGGGCCTACTTCGGTCTTAACCAAGCCCTTCATCTTCCTGAATTTCTCAGCTAAATCGTTTCTAACGCTTTCCTTTTTCCAACATAAATAGTTCTTGCTCGCTCATTGTCCCACCCTGCCTCACCTCTGGCTCCAATTAGAGCAATATTTATTTTTCCTTTTTAAGAATCTCCGTAGCCTCTACTCTTCGGAAATGAGGCAACGCAGCTCGTGTTAAAAGCCCTTTATTATGGTCACAGAAAATCTGCTCTGACAAGATCCAGCTCGACAAGACTGTGTTCCTGGAGATCCTTCCCTCATTTATCTGTCATCTCACTTTCTAGGTCACATCATTTCCTAGCATCTAAAGTGTTGTCTGTTTATATATATTTTAAAGCAATGGAGGAGTGGAATGCGGAGTGAGTGCCTCGTGGTGCTGGAATGTAGAAAAGTCTCTTCTAATTTCAATGAAGGGCACATTGCCATTTTATGGAGAAGAAAGAGGAACAAACACACATATAGCCTTTCTTTCAAATAACCCATTGAATGTTGATGGGGTTTATTTTGGTTCCTTGAGACAGCTAACAGCAACCCAAAGCCCAAACGTAGACTCGGATTTCCTTAGAAATAGGGCATAGGTCAAACCTCAGGGAAGTGAGTTTGAGTATTCCCTGGAATCTTTTGGAAACACAGACAACACTCAGGGGTTTGGGGCCTCAAGTACTCCAGGAGGACACTACAGGACCCGACCTTCTTAGAAAACAGCCACTCCCACAGTAGGTCCGCTTGTATCAGGTGGGCCCCAAATCATCCTCCTGATGTCTTCTTCTCAGCTCCCTTTTCATCATAATGAAATCTGTTCATGGAGCGCTTACGGCCCCCCAGCACTGTGCTAAGCATGGGACAAGCGCAACCACACAGATGCTTCACAACTACACAAAAAAGGAGGTTCTAGTCTTACCATTCGCATTTGCAGTATGGAAACAGAGGTCCACTGAGCATACACAACTTGCCTAAAGGTTCGAAGTGAGTAGAGAACAGAGCCAGGACGTGAACTTGAACGGTCTGTCTCAGAGCCCAAGCTCTTGGTTTGGCTTGGATCATGTTATGTGTTGAATTGTGTCCCCCCAACAAAAAGATATATTGGAGTCTTAACCCCCAGTACCTCAGAATGTTACCTGATTTGGAGAAAACGTCTTTAAATAGGTACTCAATTTAAAGTGAGGTATTAGGGAGCGCCTTAATCTAATATGCCCCATGTCCTTACAGAAAGGGGAAATTTGGACACGTGTAGAGGGACGACCATGTGAAGAGGCATACATAGAGAAGCAGACCATCTACAGGCCAAGGAGAGTGACTGGGAACAGGTCCTTTGCCCACAGCTTACGGAAGGAACCAAGTCTGCCAACACCCCGATTTCAGACTTCGGGCCTCCAAAAATTGGGAGAGAATAAATTCCTGTTGTTTCAGCCACCCAGTTTGTGATACTTTGTCACAGTAGCCCTAGGAAACTAATATTATTAGTGATCCTCATTGAAACACAAAGTCACTCTAGGGTCAAAATTCATTTAGCAAAAACTCTCGGTTTCTCTTTCGGTGTGATCACTGGACCCTGACTGGGGTTCAAATACTCTTGAAGCCTAGGTAGGTGGAGTCTGACCTAACAGAGATCAAGGTGTTCATATGCAATGCTGTGTAATATGCACCCAGTTTCTGTGCATTTGAAGCAAAGTCCAGAGTGAGCCAGGGAATTGATGATGACTGGGCCCAAGATGGCTGAGATTCCTGGGAACATCTTTGCCAGCAAAGAGTCAAGTCATTGGATTTGCTTAAAGGAGAATAACTCAGTGTGAGTTTATGGACAGCAACTGGAGAGACACTCGATTCCTCCTCCTGCCCACCAGACTTGGGCCTGGGTCTTTTAAGAGAGCACATGGAACTTTGGGAGGATAATGTAGGAGTGACTGGGCTCAAGCCCAGTGACATGTTAGGAGTAAAGTCAGCACAGCCCTTGTGCCCAGATATCAGGGTGACGGACAGAAGGAGGTACAAGGGACGCTCCCATCTCGTAGGAGAGTACCAAGGGCTCAGATACCCCGAGAACCCAAAGATACATCGGCCTTGACAATTCCCAAGACTTTCTGCAGCAAAAGGAGCTGACACTGTGGTTTCTGCAGTTCCTGGGGACCCCCTTAACCCCATGAGCCTCCTTCTCCTCCTGTGGCCCTGGCCCTGGCAGCCACTTTATGGCAATCCCAGGTATGGATAGCAGGTCATCATCTAAGCCTGGTGGATTGGGAGCATGGCAGATGCCCGAGAAATATGGTAGCTTCCAGTATATAACACAGGGAGAGAGTGTCATGATGAAGAGAACATGATCTTTGGAAGCCGACTTGTGACCTGTGGAAGTCAGAACAAGCCTCATGTTCACTGTCTGTAACACAGGGATAACATCTAACTTACAGGATTATGGTAAGTACTAGAACCATGTATGTAAGTAATACAGCACCGAGCCTGGCACACTGCAGTGGCCAAATAAACTGTAGTTATGATTATGAAGATGATTCTATATTTGTGTATAAGTAGATGATGCTATTTGTGTCAGTACATTATATATCCCTTTATTTAGCAAAAACTCTAAAAAGCTATATATTAAGTCAAGAAATTTATTGAGTAGTTCTTTCATTCAACAAATATTTGTTAAGCCCCTATGTATTATGTGCCAACTTCAGGGGTTCTGGTAGTGAGCAGGGCACCAAGGAAATGGTGCCCATGGGATCTTGTGAATAAGAAGGAGTTCTTAGTTCTGGGGAGAAAGAACAAGGGGACAATCGCCACACACCGTGATATAGCCTGCAGGAGATATGGATATATATACTGTGGAATCCCATTTCAGGGGAGATTAGGAAGCTTCCCAGAGACCTAAAGTGCAATAGGTGTGGAGACAGGTGAAAAGAGGGTTGGGAAGAGTGTCAGAGGGAGCATAGTGAAAGGCTGGGAGCAGAAGGCAGAGCTCAGCCTGCCTGGAGCCTAAAATGAATAACGGGGTGGCAGCGTGTGAGGAGCTGGGCCGACATGGGCTTGGCAAGAGAACAGCAGTAAGACACACTACTCTTCAAGATGCGGACATAAGTGACATTTTCTCAGCTATGTTGCATGAACAGAAAGTAAATTTTGCTTAGGAAATGAGAGCAAGAACCAGGTCCTAGTCTTATTTTTCCACTCAAGTAGCCCAAAGAAGGAAAGAATAAAGAAGTATTTTAAAACCTGATAAGTTGACTGGCCATGGTGGCTCACACCTGTAATCCCAGCACTTTGGGAGTCCAAGGCAGGTGGTTCATGAGGGCAAGAGATCGAGACCGTCTTGGCCAACATGGTGAAACCCCATCTATATTAAAAATACAAAAATTAGCTGGGCATGGTGATGCACACCTGTGGTCCCAGCTACTCAGGAGGCTAAGGAAGGAGAATCGCTTGAACCCAGGAGGCAGAGGTTGCAGTGAGCCAAGATCACACTAAAGGCACTCCAGCCTGGGCAACAGAGTGAGACTCTGTTTCAAACAAGCAAACAAAAATACCTGGTAAGTCTATGTATTTTTTGCACGCATCATCTTAGTATATTACATATAAATAAACACCCTACCACTCACACATATGGACAATAACTGCCTTGTTTTTCCATCAGAGTATATGTACCATCGGCTATGAATTCAGGGTTGTATTCTTGGATAATTTAAATTGAGCTTCCTTTTTTGTTTATTTGTTTGTTCACTCTGTCACCCAAGCTGGAGTGCAGTGGTGTGATCCTGGCTCACTGCAATCTCCACTTCCCAGGCTCAAACCATCCTTCCACCTCAGCCTCCCAAGTAGCCGGAACTACAGGCCACATGTCACCATCCCTGGCTAATTTTTGTAGATACGAGGTCTCTCTATGTTGCCCAGGCTGGTCTCCAACTCCTGAACTCAAGCCCACCTCGGCTTCCCAAAGTGCTTCGATTACAGGTGTGAGCCACCACACCTGGCCTTAATTGAGCCTTAATACCTTAACAAGCAATATCTGATGCTCTCTGACTAAACAGTGTTGGCCAGCTACACACTGTCCTTTCTCCTCCCTCCCTTCCTTCCTTGTTTATCTAGTCAGGGTCCATCATTTGCATATGTCTACTCCAATATGCATATATTCATAAGAAGGTATATTAATTTCCTAAGGCTGCCATAACCCTAGGAAGTGACCACACACTGGGTGGCTTAAAACAACAAAATTTATTCTCTCACAGTTCTGGAGACCAGAAGACTGAATCAAGGTATGGGCAGGGCTGGCTCTTTCTTGGCGCCTCAAAAGGAGAGTCTGTTCATGCCTCTCTCCTGGCTTCTGGTGGTTGCTGGCAATCTCTGAATTCGTTAGCTTGGGGCAGCATAACTTCAATCTCTGCCGTCATTGTTGGATGGCATTCTCCCTGCGTGTCTGTGTCCGAATTTTTATCTTATAGAGACACCAGTCCCATTGGATTTGGGGCCCAATTGAATCCAATATGACCTCATCTTTATTTGGTTACATCTGCAAAGACACTATTTCCAAATTAGGTCCCATTCACAGGTGCCAGCTGGGCACGAACTAACTTTTGGGGGACACCATTTAACCCAGATCAGAAGGTGAATATCATCAGGCATGTGGTCAGTTCCCTTTCCCCTCACTGTAGCCTCCCCCAAGGAGGCCGTTCAGGTTGAAACCAGTGTCAAGGACAGGACAGGACAGGCAGCAGGGCCAGCTGGCTTCTAGATTCTCTTAGTTCAATAAGTGGGAACCAGCTTATACCTGGGGAGGAAACCTGATTGGATCTCAAGTCCCCAACAATAATAAAATTTTGATTCTGCATGAGAAGTAACCCTGGGATACCACTGGGCTTCCAGGGGCTCTGTAGCCTGCCTTGATGTACATGAGTCACTCGGGGCTCCTGCGGACCAAACCACCTCCGTTTGCTGGGGGTCTGGTTGCCAAGTCAGCTCACAGAATCTGGATGTTACTGATTTTGCTCTCTTTGAGATACTAAATCGTGAAGGGAATCTAGAGAATGACCTGGTGAATTTGTAGGGTTCATTTTCAAGAGTAGTTGAGCCCAACAAATAACTAGTACAGTCTATTTTTTCTTTTTTTAAAAAATATATTTATAGCTATTAACATAAAAAGCTGTCTGCAAGCTGTTATGTTAAAAGGATTGTAGGCGTCAAAAGAGAGTATATAAGTTGATCCCAATTGTGTGAAAAATAAATATGAAGATATATTCAGAAGTAATAATAATAACAGTAAACAAATATTGAACACTTTACACTATGCCGGGCCCTGTTCTAAGAATTTCATGTAGCTTAATCCTCAAAACAGCCCTGTGGAAGTCTTATTTTTATCCTTACTTTACCACTTTCAGTAGAGTTGGCTAATCTGCTACATGTTAAATGTGACAATAGTGATATTCACAAATTAGAGATAAATGAAAGAGTTTCATATAAATATTTTAAGATAGAAATTAAACCCCATGAGTCATTAGAAAAATCACAAATATAAATTTTAAATAAGCCCTGTGTATTTCTCTTTTATTATGGGGTTTTTTGGACATATTTAATTCTTCCCCAAGTATAAACTATTCAGGAAGAGTCTCACATTTTGAACTCATATTCCTATCCTTTGATTCATTGAATTTTTGGCCATTGTCTCAGTAGGTTAAAAAAAAAAAAGTTCTTGTAGGGCGGAAGTTAAGAGTTGCTCAGAGTTTCATGGGGAATAGCCAACTTCTTTTCCAAGACCTGCCTTGTACTTCCTGCTTCTCTCACTGGGGGCAAATAAAAAACAGGAGATTTAGGAGACAAATTATCCCAGAGAAAGCCTCCTTGAACAGAGTAAAAATAATTGAAAAATGATAACAAGTGGCTGAAATGTTTGGAGAGATAAATGTGATTTATCATAGAGCACATAAGCACAGACGTGAAATTGTAACTGCAGACTTCCCTTCACATCTGGTGACCTTTGGAACTTTCAGAAAAACTTCCACCACACACAAACACCTATGGATTTCTAGCTAGACATGAACCCTGGTTTGCGTTCCACATTCCTAGATGTACCTTTTAATTTTCCTTGTTTTGTATTTTAGTCCATCTTGAGAAGTATTTCTTAAGAACTTAAGCAAAAGCTAAAAATAAAACCAGTCTGTATCCAACATTGTAAAGTCAATTTGAGTTTCCACGATGAAGATGTGAAAGGTTGTTTCAAGTAAGACATTTTTCCTTCTCAACATATTTGCTAAAGAAAGAGGATAAAAAGAACATATGTGTATTGCTTCATTGTTATCAGCAAGTTAGTTTTAAATTTCTGTCTTCGCAGCATTTTCTCCTCGTGTAGCTGATTTTCTCACCATTCTGTTACAGAATATGAGACAAGCACCACCACAAAAGAGATAAAGGCTTCCAATAAGAGTCTATTGCTCTTTGGTATGGAAATTTGGGGTTTATGCTTCTTTGAGTTTGTTTTTTTTGTTTTTTTTTTTTTTTGGTTTTTTTTTTTAAGTTTAGCAGCCAAGAATTCAAGAGTTAAGGCTGATAAAACTGCATTAAGATTATCTCACCTGCCCAAGTGTGGGAGAAAACATGAGTCCAGAATAAGTTGCTTTTCTCAAAATAGAAAGATTTTTTCTGATTTTATTTGGCCTGGGAACAAAGCCGAAAGGTAGGCGGGGCTTCCCCCTCTAACATCTGCTTCTTGGATCTCTAGGAGGCTCAGAAACTGGGAATCCCCTAAGCACCTTTATGGATGAAGTGAGGGCTCCAGCTCCCCAAAGAGCAGTGGACAGGGGACAGTCACCCTGGGCAGCTCCTGCTGCCTCCCTGAAGCAGCTCCTGTACCCCCAAATCTCACAGACTCACATAACATCACAAATACAGATGCAAAACAAAGACCCCAAATAATATCTTGAATTATGATCTAATACCTATATCTGTAGGTGTTTTAAAGACACAGCTAAAATTACGGCAAGGCATGGTGGTTCAGGCCTGTAATCCCAACACTTTGATAGGCCAGGGCAGAAGAATTCCTTGAACCTGGGTGTCCAAGTTTGCAGTAAGCTAGGATCACACCACTGTACTCCAGTCTTGGCAACAGAGCAAGACCTTGTCTCAAAAAATAAATAAAAATTAAATATATATATATATATATACATGCACACACACACACATTATAAAACCAACACAAATCCCAACAAACATGCTAAGTGTGTATACTGTTACTGTCCCCGTGGCCATCCATCATGCAGTTAGACACTGAGGAAGACACATCACCAACATGCAGTGCTAATGGTGCTGTCAGGCGACTCCACTAAACCCAACTGCTGCTGTATCTTCTTGAATTGTTCTTATCCAAATCAACATCTTTAAATTTCTTAACTGTGTTGGTCAGTCAATTTCGCAGTTCCTTTTAATACACATCTTCCAAACTCACCATCTTCCCAAACCAGGCCTATTAACCAGAAATCAATTCTGAAACATTGTTTATTTAAATTTTTAAATTGCAATTTAACTGCACACACCATGGGATCACGGACCAAAAGCCCAACTGGAGAATAACAAATTTTTTAAATAGCTCTGGGTAAAAATGACCCTGTGAAAATGTATTTTGCACATGTTCCATTGGTGAATTTTTACTGTTCTTCTTTTTTTTTTTTAATGGGAAGCCGTCATTTTAGGAGATAATATAGTAACCTCAGTTAATTCGTATGCCGCTATTCAATCAGAGTCTGAAAGCTGAAGGCCACAAGGTTGTGCTGTAATGGAAAAAAGCTTTTTAACTAAAAGCCAGGAGACCTGGGTTCTAATAGCCGCACTGCTGCCTCTCTGTGAGACAGTGGGCGAGTCGCTTAACCTGTCTCTGTCTCAGTGCCTTCATCTCTAAAATGGGGATAGTGGCCCCGTCCATGCACACTTGAGGTTCTTGTAGAGATTAAAAGCAGTGATGGAAGTAGAAGCCTATCATGAATTAGGAGTGCGTGTATTTGCCATGTTTTTGCCACTATAGGGTTTTATCCATGCCTTCTTTAGACACCAGGGAGCCAGGACTGGATTTAGGGTACATTTTCAGAGCATCCCAGTACAGGGCTTTTGACATTGCAGACTGAGTCCAACCACCCTAGGTTTAAATACTGGCTCCACTATTTACAAACGGAGTGACCTCAGGCTAACTGCATAATTTCTCTAGCTCTCAGTAGCCACATTGGTAAAGTGGACATCATGACATCTACCTCTTAGGGTTGCTGTGTGGACTAAATGAGTCATAGGGACTAAATATACCTAGTGAGCACTTAATCCCATCATCATATTTCTTGGCTGTAAGCATATAAGGAGATATTATTTTATGGAAATAATAGTCAGTATAATATCCCAAGTCAATCTGGTCCCTGGTTATGTTCAAGTAGCTCACCCATGAATAAGTCTGAAATAATTGGAGACCAAAATTCAACCATTTTCTGATGTAATCCAAAGAACTCAGATAGCATTCAGCTAGGGAGTTACCGCCATCCCTCCAGAAGCCAGTGACAGATAGGACAACAAGCAGAGGTGATTTTGCAGAGCATGAAGCGGACAGTTAGGGACCTTCTTAAAGTAAGTCCCAGCGCAAAACAAGTTCAAGTCAGAAATGGGATCATCTGGAGCTGCATAAATATTTATTAATGGCTCATGGCTTAAAACACAAACAGATTTTGAAGACAGAGGCATACAAGAATTCTTCGCAATCTGCTTTTTTTTTTTTTTTTGAGACGGAATTTCACTCTTGTTACCCAGGCTGGAGTGCAATGGTGCGATCTCGGCTCACTGCAGCCTCCGCCTCCTGGGTTCAAGCAATTCTCCTGCCTCAGCCTCCTGAGTAGCTGGGATTACAGGCACGTGCCACCATGCCCAGCTAATTTTTTGTATTTTTAGTAGAGACGGGGTTTCGCCATGTTGACCAGGATGGTCTCGATATCTTGACCTCATGATCCCCCCGCCTCGGCCTCCCAAAGTGCTGGGATTACAGGCTTGAGCCACAGTGCCCAGCGCAGCAATCTGCTTAAAAATTCAAATAAAATAAGGTTGCCATCCAATGCCTCCACTGTCTCCTGCATACAGTTAGTTCTCAAATTTCCTTTTAAATCTCCAACCTGATCTTCTCTACCAAGTTACAGAGCAACACTCCCAATTTATGCTAAACAACAGATAATCACAAATTCACACAGCAAATAGATGGTGAGTACCTACCGTGTGCCAGGCAAGCCACACAGAGACCTTGCACCCTGGTGGGACATATAGAAAGATGAGCAGATAATTAGGGTATGAGCAGGACTGAAGGGTGCTTGGGGCAGCTACATGGGATGCTCCCATCTATGGGAAGTAGAGCACTTCCTTCCCTTTCTGGAGGGAGTGAGGTCTCAGTGGATACAGGAAGGGCAAGTCAACCAGGCATGTGGAAAGGGTTCAGAGGAGTGTTCAAGCAAAAGGAAGTGCCTATAGAGACCCTGCAGCAAGAGAAGCCACACTGAAGGGACTGGGAACCATAGTTAGCTTCACAGGTGGAAAATCTCTCTGAAAACTATGTGTATTTGAAGGAGGCAAGACTAGAGGTAGGAAGACCAGTTAGGAGGCTGTAGGGTAACCCAGGCAAGAGCTAGAGGATGGCAGCAGTTGACAATTGGAGAAAAACTCATGAATTCAGGTTTATGAAAGAGGTGGAGCCAGTCAGAAGTGGAGGTGGATTAGATGTGGACTGGACATAGAGCTTTGAGAGTCATCATAGAAATCATAAAAATAAACCAGATCACCCAGGGAGAGTAGAGAGTAAGAAGAAAAGAAGGTCAAGGATGGAATCCTGCAGAACGCCAGAGATTAATTGATAGCAGAGAGAATGAAGCAAAGTTGTGAGTGGAGAAGTAGGAAGAAACCAGAAGAGGATAATTCTCTAGAAGCCAAAGCAAGAGAGTGCTTCAAGAAGGCATGCGGCGTCATCAGTGTCAAAAATCCAAAGGAAGGGAATGGGGCTTGAGGGGTGGCTAAGGAGTGTGAGTTTTCTTTCTGGAGTAATGAAAATGTTCTAAAATGGATTGTGGTGATTAATATCTAGAATGTATACAGAATTCCTACAAATGAACAACAACAAAACAAAATTCAAAAATGGGCAAAGGACTTGAATTGTTTTTCCAAAGAATGTATACAAATGGTCAATAAGCAAATTAAAATATACTCAACATCACTAGTCATTAGGAAGATGCAAATCAAAATCACGAGATACCACCTCATACCCATTGGGATGGCTACTATTTTTGAGGAACAGAAAATAAGTGTTTGCAAAAATGTTGAAAAATTGAAATATTTGTGCACCATTGGTGGGAACGTAAAATGGTGCAGTATCTGTGGTAAACAGCATAGCGGTTTCTCAAAAAATTAAAAATAGAATTATTGGCCAGGTGTGTTGGCTCACACCTATAATCCCAGCATTTTGGGAGGCCTAAGTGGGAGGACTGCTTGAGGCCAGGAGTTCAAAACAAACCTGGAAAACACAGCAAGACCCTGTCTGAAAAGAAAAAAAGAAAGAAAGAAAAAGAAAAGGAATTCTATGATCCAGCAATTCCAGTTCAAGGTACACACACAAAATAATTGAAAGATGCAACTTAAAGAGATACTTGGACATCAGTGTTCATAACAGTTTTTTTCACAATAGCCAAAAGGTGGGAACAACTCAAGTGCTATCAATGGGCAAATGGATAAACAAACTGTGATACACACACCACACAAACACACATGCAAAATGGAATATTACTCAGCCCTAAAAAGGAAGGAAATTATGACGCATGCTATAACATGGATAAACCTTATGGACATTACGCTAAATGAAATAAGCCAGTCACAAAAGGACAAATACTGTATGACTCCATTTACATGAGGTGCCTACAGTAGTCAGATTCATAAAATCAAAAAGCAGAATAGTGTTTGTCAGAATAGTGTAATCCCAGCACTTTGGGAGGCCTTGGCAGGTCGATCACTTGAAGTCAGGGGTTCAAGATCAGCCTGGCCAGCATGGTGAAACCCTGTCTCTGCTAAAAATTAAAAAAAAAAATTATCCAAGTGTGACAGCATGCACCTGTAATCCCAGCTACTAGGGAGGCTAAGGCAGGAGAATCACTTGACCCTGGGAGGTGGAGGTTGCAGTGAACTGAGATCGTGCCATCTCCCTCCATCCTGGGCAACAAGAGTGAGATACCATCTCAAAAAAAAAAAGGTAAATTTCATGTTTTGTGTATTTTACCACAATTTTAAAATATATAGACAATAATTAAAGAAAATAGATTGGGATGGGTGTACAACTCTGTGAATATATTAAAATGTGAATAAACTCATTATTCAGTTTAAATGAGTGTGTTACATAGTATGTGAATTATATCTCAATAAATCCATTTAAAAGAAAACCCAAGGATAGTCAAGTAAGAAAACTGATCGATGTTTGTTATGACAGCTACAAAGAGGTTGTTAGTGACAGTGGTAGCAGCGGTTTCAGTTGAGTGATGCAGAAGGACGCCAAACGATGGAGTGAGGAGTCCGCGGAGAGCAAAGAGGTAGGGAGAGAGGAACCTACCGTGCATATGCACTGCTGGCATGAACAATTCTTTCAGCAAGCTTGGCTGGGGCAGGGAAGCAAGAGGAGCAGTACTAGAAAGGACATGTGGCCAGTGGAGAGCTGTTTCTAAAAAGAGAGAGATTTGAGCATCTAAAAGCGTCCATAGAAAGAATGATAAACAAAACTCGGTGCACAGGACAGTGAGGGGATAATTGATCATTCCAGGTTCTAAAAGAGGTAGGTAGAGTTCAGGTGTGCATTAGTTCATTTTGGCTGCTGTTACAAAATGCCAGCTAAGCACAGTGGCTCATGACTGTAATCCCAACACTTTGGGAGGCCAAAGCAGGCAGATCACGAGGTCAGGAGTTCCTGACCAGCCTGGCCAACGTAGTGAACCCCCATCTCTACTAAAAATACAAAAAATTAGCCGGGTATGGTAGTGGGCATCTGTAATCCCAGCTATTCTAGAGGCTGAGACAGGAGAATCACTTGAACCCGGAGGTGGAGGTTGCAGTGAGCCGAGGTTGTGCCATTGCACTCCAGCCCGAGTGACAGTGCAAGATTCCAACTCAAAAAAAAAAAGGAAATATTTTTTGTATGGCTGTACAATGTATTCATGTTTTAAGCTGTTATTATAAAACAATCAAAATGCTGTTTAAAATTAAAAAGTTTATACAGTAAAAAAAGTTACAGCAAGCTAAGTTTAATTTATTGAAGCAAGAAATTATATTTATTTTTATTTTTTATTTTTTGAGATGGAATCTTGCTGGAGTGCAGTGGTGCCATCTCAGCTCACTGCAACCTCTGCCTCCCAGCATCAAGCAATTCTTGTGCCTTAGCCTTCCCGGTAGCTGGGACCATAGATGGGCCTTGAAAACATCATAATCAGTAAAATAAGCCAGACACAGAAGGCCAGATAGTATATGATTCTACTTCTGTGAGATTCCTAGAACAGGCAAATCCACAGACACAGAAAGTGGTGCATACCACCATACCCAGGTAATTTTTTTTTTTTCCAGTAGAGATGGGGTTTCACCATGTTAGCCAGGCTGGTCTGAAACTCCTGACCTTAAGTGATCAGCTTGCCTCAGCCTCCCAAAGTGCTAAGTAACAGGCATGAGCCACCATGCCTGTCCAAACGAAGAAAAATTTAAAAAAAAAAAATTTAATGTAGCCAAAGTGTATCGTTTTTACACTTTCTCCCTCACTTTCACTCACCACTCACTCGGCGACTTACCTAGACAACGTCTAATCCTGCAAGCTCCATTCGTGGTAAGTGCCCTATAGAGCTGTACTATTTTTTATCTTTTATACCATATTTTTACTGTACCTTTTGTATGTTTAGATGTGTTTACATACACAAATACTTACCGTTGTGTTACAGTTGCCTGCAGTATTCACTATGGTCACATGCTACACAGAGTTGGAGCTTAAGCAATGCATGACTGTATTTATTATTTTAACCCATTTGTAAGTGTATAGTACAAGGCCATTAAATATATTCACAAGGCTGTGCACACATCATCCCCATATCTATACTCAAAACTTTCTCATTATCCCCAACATAAACTCTGTACCCACTAAACAGTGACTTCCCTTTCCTCCTTCTCCCTAGCCCCTGGTAACCTCTATTCCACTTTCTGTGTCTGTGAATTTGCCTGTTCTAGGAATCTCACGTAAGTAGAATCATATACTATCTGGCCTTCTGTGTCTGACTTATTTTACTGAGTATTATGTTTTCAAGGCCCATCTATGTTGTATCATGTATCAACATTTTATTCACTTTTGTGGCCAAATAGTATTTCATTGTGCATACATACTACATTTTGTTTATTCATCTATTGATAGACATTGGGGTTATTTCCCCTTTTACCTATTGCAAATAATGCTGCTATGAGCATTGGTGTACAAGTATATGTTTGAATCCCTGCGTTCAATTCTTTCGTTATATATCCAGGAGTAGAATTACTGGGTCATATGGTAATTCTATGTTTAAGTGTTTGAGGATCTGCCAACTCTTTTCCACAGTGGCTACACCATTTTACATTCTCTCCAACAACACACAAGGGTTCCAATTTCTCCACATCCTCGCCAATACTTGCTATTTTCTTTTTTGAAAAGAATATTATTATAGCCACCCTAGTAAGTATGAAATGATGTCTCATTGTAGCTTCAATTTGCATTTCTCTAATGACTAATGATGTTGAGCATCTTTTTCATGTGTTTATTGGCCATTTGTATTATCTTCTTTGAAGAAATGCCTATTCAAGTTC
This sequence comes from Saimiri boliviensis, assembly GCF_048565385.1. Classification (NCBI taxonomy): domain Eukaryota; kingdom Metazoa; phylum Chordata; class Mammalia; order Primates; family Cebidae; genus Saimiri; species Saimiri boliviensis. The sequence goes on along the minus strand of NC_133449.1, from coordinate 77,358,908 downwards.
CTTTGCCCATTTTTTAATTGAATTGTTCATCTTCTTTATTGTTGAGAGTGATTTCTTTTTTAAAAAGGTGTCTAGGGCTGGACACAGTGGCTGACGCCTGTAATCCTAGCACTTTGGGAGGCCACGGTAGGCAGATCACCTGAGGTCAGGAGTCTGAGACCAGCCTGGCCAACATGATGAAACGCCATATCTACTGAAAACACAAAAATTAGCTGGGCATGGTGGCAGGCACCTGTAATCCCAGCTACTCAGGAGGTTGAGGCAGGGGAATCACTTGAACCCAGGAGGCGGAGATTGCAGTGAGCCAAGATTTTGCCATTGCACTGCAGCCCAGGTGACCGAATGAGACTCCTTCTCAAAAAAAAAAAAAAAAGTTGTCGAGAAAATACAAAAATATAAAATATAGAAATAACCTGTGGTCACTTCACGCTTGGTGAAAACCCACCATCCAGTATGGAAATTTTCTATAAGCTATTGAGTTCCCAAATATGTACATCTATTTCCCTTATATTCTTTTCATTTATTGAAGTATTGGGAATTTTCTTAGATCCCAGAGAATCCACTCATTGAGATAGTTAAACCCAGACCTTCCAGGCAGCCGCCTAGGTTCAAATCTATACATGGCATTAAAACATCACAGAGCAACCTGGAAATATGAGATCCGTTAACGTGGACTTCACCCAGAACTCATTGTAACTTGAAGCAATATAATTAGTCCTTGTTATGGGTTGCACTGTGTCTCTCCCAAAATGTATTTGAAGTCTTAATTCCCAGAATCTCAGAGTGGACCTTATTTGGATATAGGGTGTTCTCCTATCTGGAGGTAATCAAGTTAAAAATGAGGTTATTAGGCTGAGTGCTAATCCAGAATGACTGGTGTCCTTATAAAAGGGTGAAATTGGCCGGGCGCGGTGGCTCAAGCCTGTAATCCCAGCACTTTGGGAGGCCGAGGCGGGTGGATCACGAGGTCAAGAGATCGAGACCATCCTGGTCAACATGGTGAAACCCCGTCTCTAATAAAAATACAAAAAATTAGCTGGGCATGTTGGCGCGTGCCTGTAATCCCAGCTACTCAGGAGGCTGAGGCAGGAGAATTGCTTGAACCCGGGAGGCGGAGGTTGCAATGAGCCGAGATTGCGCCATTGCACTCCAGCCTGGGTAACAAGAGCGAAACTCCGTCTCAAAAAAAAAAAAAAAAAAAAAAAAAGGGTGAAATTTGGGGCCAGGTGCTGTGGTACACGCCTGTAATCCCAGCATTTGGGAGGCTGAGATGGGTGGATCACTTGGGGTCAGGAGTTTGAGACCAGCCTGACCAACGTGGCGAAACCCTGTCTCTACTAAAACTACAAAAATTAGCCGGGCGTGGTAGTGTACACTTGCAGTCCCAGCTACTCAGGAGACTGAGTTAAGAGAATCACTTGAGCCTGGGAGGCAGAGGTTGCAGCGAGCCAAGACCATGCCACTGCACTCCAGCCTTGGAGACAGAGCAAGACGCCATCTAAAAAGAGGGTGGAGAGAGGATGAAGGGAAATTTGGACACAGACATGCACAGAGGAAGAAGACCACATGAAGATGAAGGCACAGGCTGGGCACAGTGGCTCACGCCTGTAATCCCAGCACTTTGGGAGGCTGAGGCATGTGGATTACAAGGTCAGGAGTCCAAGACCAGCCTAGCCAAGATGGTGAAACCCCGTCCCTACTAAAAATACAAAAATTATCCCAGCGCAGTGGCGGGTACCTGTAACCCCAGCTATTCTGGAGGCTGAGGCAGGAGAATCACGTGAACCCAGGAAGTACAGGTTGTAGTGAGCTGAAATCACGCCACTGCACTCCAGCCTGGGTGACAGAGCCAATCCATCTCAAAAAAAAAAAAAAGAAAAGAAAAAAAGAAGATGAAGGAAGATGAAGGCAGAGATTGGACTGAGACATCTCTACAAGTCAAAGAATGCCAAAGATCACTAGCAACCACCCGAAGCTAGGACAGAGTCAAGGAACAGAGTCTCCCCTACAGTCCTGAGAAGAAATCAACAACCCTTCCAACAGCTTGATGGTGGATTTCTAGCTTCCAGAACTATGAGACTGTAAATTTCTACTGTTTATGCCATCCAGTTTGTGGTACTTTGTTAAGGCAGCCCTAGCAAACCAATATAGTTCTTTTCCTTCAGAAACAGATCTGGAGCGGTATAGCAGAGTCGTTTATAACGGAAATAAAAAAAAAATCCTGATAGTATGTGGAAGTTGTTTATGGTGATGAAACAGCTCCGTGTGTTGACCGTAGTGGTGGTTACACAAACCTATACATGGAACAAAAGTCCACTGAACTATACACACACGTTCCAAGGAGTGCAGATTTAAAACAGGGTGAAAACTGAGTAAGGTCTATCTCTAGTTAACAGAAATGTGCTAATGTCAACTTCTTGGCTTTGATATAATACTTCAGCTGTATAAGATGTCACCTTGGGCTGGGCAGGGTGACTAACACCTATAATTCTAGCACTTTGGGAGGCAAAGGTGGGCAGATTACCTGAGCCCAGGAGTTCAAGACCAGCCAGGGACACATAGTGAGATTCTGCCTCTTCAAAAAACTTAAAAATTAGCTAGATGTGGCAGTGTGTTCCTGTAGTCCCAGCTACTCAGGAGACCGAGGTGAGAGGATTGCTTGAGCCCAGGAGTTAAGGCTGCAGTGTGCCATGATCACACCATCACCCTCCAGCCTAGGTGACAGAATAAGACTCTGATTAAAAAAAATTTTTTTTAATTAATAAAAAATACAATGTCACCTTTGGGGGAAGCTGGCTGAAGAGTACACAGAATTATTTTACTGTTTTGCAAATTACTGAGTTTGTCATCATTTCAAAATACAAAGCTTTGAAAAAAAATAAACAGCAATGCTCCTGACCAAAGCTGTCTTCTTGAGTATTTTTGCACCACTCATGTGCAAGCTGCACACCAACAGAGACTCCAGCCCTAGAGTCAGCCAGCTCACAGAGGCCATCAGTGAAACTCCGAAACTGCATCATGCAAAGCACAGTGTGGCTATCAGGAACAAGTGCTACATTCTGGTCAGGTGCAGTGGCTCACGCCTGTAATCCCAGCACTTTGGGAGGACAAGGCCAGTGGATCACTTGAAGTCAGGAGCTTGAGATCAGCCCTTGCCAACATGGGAAAATCCCATCTCTTCTGAAAATACAAAAATTAGCTAGGTATGGTGGTGCGTGCCTGCAATCCTAGCTACTCAGGAGGCTAAGGGAGGAGAATTGCTTGAACCCTGGAGGCAGAGGTTGCGGTGAGCCGAGATTGCACCACTGCACTCCAGCCTCAGCAAGAGAGCGAGACTCTATCTCAAAAGAGAAAACAATCTGAAAAGAGGACAAGAACAGAAGGATAAGAAACATTATGCTGCGTTTCTTTCAGAACATTGTTGCTACTTCACCCAGAAGTACATTTAGTAAAAAAATTAGCCTGTGACTATAATTTTCATTTCTAGAAAATCAATGTTTTCCATATCCTATTAAGTACAAGCTAAGCAATTAAAAAAAAAAAGAGAGAGACTGGTTTGAAGGTAAGTCAAATTATTGTCATGCCTGGAGTGTTTTTGTGTCTCTAAACCCAGCTCTACAGGTAAGACTTTCAAAGCAACATGTCTTTAATAAAACAAATTGAATGTGGGTGCAAAGGCATGTGAGGGTCAAATTGCTGAGAGAGGCCAATTCCTCTTGGCTCCGTCACCCCACCACTATCTCCTACCTCCTCTTTGCTTGCTGGCGCTCTCCTTTTCCCATCCCTCTATTTTCCTATTCATTGTGTCACGGAGAAATGCTTGCAAAGGGTCGATTCTGCCCAGCATGGTTCTAGTGGAGATACGAATCACCATCAGCAGCAACTACAAGAAGTGGCTAAAAATTATAGGATGCTTTTCTTAAAGGGAGTTACAGAAATAGAATATGTCACAAGCATCCCGAAGATTCAGACCTGATCAACACTTGAAGGGAATGAAGCCCTAACTCCTGGTCAAAGGTAACCATTATCCTGGGATGATTAACTCCAGTGTCTCCACTGAAAACAGGTTCTCTGCTTGTCAGATGGAAAAATGAAATTCTTCCATTTCCAGAGAAGGCAATTACTATGAATACTTTTATCCAACAAAATGATTTTTTGTCTGCTCTCCTGGATCTGGAGGCTGCACGGGCTGGCTCATGGGGTAGATGTTTCAGTGGGAAGAAACCTCTCATCTGGACTCTCTTGCTTTCAGGCTTGGTGCTTTGTTTCCTGGGAGCCTTTAATGAAAACAAGTTCACTGGGATTTTAACATAAATAAATTTACCTTTTTTCCCTCTGAATAAATGTATCAAGAATGGCCTCCACAAAAGTATAATGCCTGCACTTTTTACAAAGCTTTGGTCCCTCTTACTTGTGGGAAGTTGAAAACAGTGATTAAAAGTAGTAATGCTGGCCAGGCATGGTGGCTCATGCCTGTAATCACAGCACTTTGGGAGACTGAGGTGAGAGGATCACACGAGATTAGGAGTTCGAGACTAGCCTGGGCAATGTTAGCAAGACCTTGTCTCTATTTTTAAAAATTTTTTTCTTAAATAGTAATGCCATGAAGAAGTAATAAAGAGCTTCAGCAAACATGCACCAAAGGATATCAAGTTGATTCCCATCTTTACCTCCTTTATGTCTGTTCCTATCCAGGTGACTTATGTAACATCACCCATACCCTTGTCAGTTCAATAACAGGGCCCCAACATTCCTTCTGGTTTGCCATAGAAGGTTTGCGCTTCCTGTAGCCAGTAGTCTTTCTGATTTAGCCTGAATTCTAGTCCTGACCTCGGGTGAATCACTTAGCTTCTCTGGGCTTTCACTCAACAAGCCCTTACTGTGCGCCTGCCTTGTACCAAGCACCATGGCAGCAAACAAAGAGAAGGTCCTATGCTAAAGAAGTTTCCGTTTCAGTAGGAGAACAATAAAGGAAAGAAAGAGAAAGAGAAGGAAGAAAAAGGGATCTGGGTGAAGTTTTGAAAGAGAGACAGGATTTAGTTTTTTAATCTTTTTTCTCAAGAATACCAAAAGAAGGCACAAAGGGAACTCTGTCAACCCATGTCCCAGGCCAGCCTCTCTCTTCTGGAGACCCTCCTCCTCCTCCTCTTGTCCAGAAGCACCTGAGTACTGGAAGCCACTATAACTGGAACATGGGGCAGAAAGAAAGTCTAGTATTATCCAAAGAACTTCAGGAGGTAAGCCAAGAAAACACATACGTATCAAATCCACAATGGCTGCAGAATGTAAAAGCTTATTTTTAACAATCTTTATTTCTTTTTATCATAAGAGCAATTGATGTGCATTCGAGAAAGAGAAGACAAGAAAGTAAGAAATCAGAAAACACTCATGATCCCATGCACGCAGATAACCACTATCCACACCTTTTTTGGTATAGACCATTTCCCTAATTCTAAATGTACATATAATTGTTACAGTTCAAAGTGGGTTTACACTATTCTTATCATTCTCACACCTATTTTTCTTCCTCATATTATAGAAAGACAAAACATATTTTAGACACATTAATAAAAAATAGTTCTTATATGTCGACTTTAAATTAGTGTATTTTGCCCAGGCAAGGTGGCTCATGCCTGTAATCCCAGCACTTTGGGAAGCTGAGGAGGGCAGATCACGAGGTCTGGAGATCAAGACCAGCCTGATAAACATGGTGAAACTTTGTCTCTACTTAAAAAAATTAGCCAGGCGTGGTGGCGCATGCCTGTAATCCCAGCTACTCAGGAGGCTGAGGTAGGAGAATTGCTTGAATCTGGGAGGTGAAGGTTGCAGTGAGCTGAGATCATGCCACTGAACTCCAGCCTGGGCAATAGAGTGAGGCTGTCTCAAAAAAAAAAAAAAATAGTGTATTTTACTTACTCTCCGTGACCAACTTTGTAGAGCGAACAAGTCTATTTCAACAGATGACACATTCTTCTCCCACCTTCAGGGAAATAGATTTAGAAAAGAAGAAAGGAAATCTACTATGGAAAGACTATGCATTCATTTTTAGCGTCAAAGTTCCAAGAACATGGACCTTATTGCATTTATTCTCATTCAGCTTTGAGGAGCAGAAGGAAAAAATATTTATGAACTAAGATGTTTAATGATTACAAAAAATATATCTATTACTTTTTTTTTTTAAGACGGAATCTTGCTCTGCTGCCCAGGCTGGAGTGCAATGGTGTGATCTTGGCTCACTTCAACCTCTGTCTCCCAGGTTCAAGCAATTCTCCTGCCTCAGCCTCCCAAGTAGCTGGGGCTACAGGCACATGCCACCATGCCTAGCTAATCTTTGTATTTTTAGTAGAGACGTTATTTCACCATATTGGTCAGGCTGGTCTCAAACTCCTGACCTCAGACAATCCACCCACCTCGGCCTCCCAAAGTGCTGGATTACAGGCATAGACACTGCACTTGGCTAGCACTTATTCTTAAAGGGGTAAGAGAGAAACTTGTGAGACTTTCTGGAAAAGCCAAGATTCCACCATTGTACCTTGGCTTCTCTTGTGAGAAAGGAGACTTAAAGCAGCCACACCCTGATGGCTTTTTAGGGGTGGGTGCCATGATTCTCTTTGGCTTATGTGCCTTTGAGTACTGCGATTTATCTTCACATCCCCTGACACTGCTGTCTTATCAGTTGGAACATAGAAGTAATTCTCTTTCTTTGTAGGCAGATCTGGCCCAGTTTCAGACTTGATAGAAGACTTTGTATCCTGCATAAGGATGTTGGTGATAGTTTCCTATCTTTTCAGATGCAATTCAGAATGTCATTCGTGCACACTGTACTGAAGACAGCTCCAAGTGGGCCTTAGTGGTGTTGGGTCAACTGAACTTTCTATGCCTCTGTTTAGTTTTACAGAAGTTGAACCCTCTTCATTGGGTTCTCCTTCCCTCTGTTATTTAAATTATGTTTAATTCTTCCTTCCATCTTCATTTTACAACTGCTCCTTCCCTTGAGAAATCCACCTCCCACCTTCTCTTCACTGCATCTTATGCCTCCATGTAAGGAAAGCAGGAACTATGGCATGCAGCACTGTAGGCTGTGTTCTGAAAGGACCCAGTCCTGCAACAGAAATGAGATATCTCTTATGCTTGATGTTAGAAAGCCATTGTCCTGGCCAGGCGCGGTGGCTCACACCAGTAATGCTAGCACTTTGAGAGGTCAAGGCAGGTGGATCTTCTGAGGTCAGGAATTTAAGACCAGCCTGCCCAACACAGCAAAACCCTATCTCTACTAAAAATACAAAAAATTAGCTGGTCGTGGTGGCAGGCACCTGTAATCCCAGCTACTCAGGAGGCTAAGGCAGCAGAATGACTTGAACCCAGGAGAAGGAGGTTGCGGTGAACCAAGATAGCACCACAGCACTCCAGCCTTGCAGCCTGAGTGACAAGAGCAAAAGTCCATCGGGGAGAGAAAGAGAGAGAGAGAGAGAGAGAGAGAGAGAGAGAGAGACAGAGACAGAGACAGAGAGAGAAAGAAAGGAGGGAGGGAGGGAGGGAGGGAGGGAGGAAAGGAAAGGAAGGAGAGAAAATGAGAGAGAGAGAGAGATAAATAAATAAATAAATCTACTGTCCCTGGGACTTTCACCAGGGACCAATGGAACAAGTGCAGATGACTGTGGCCAAGGCCCCTTCTGTGATACCATCAATTCTGATCTGGAAGTCAAAACAACTCAGGAGGTTATAAAAATAGCCCAAAATTAGCTTATCTGGGTTTAAAGTGAAAACAAAAAAGCCAAAATTCAGCAAAACTGCCCTTAATGTTGGTAGACAGAAGTAGAAAGGTTGTGTTTGTGCTTCACTGAGCCTGGCACCCACCTGGCTGAGTCAAATACTAAACGCGATCCATCTGCCCACTCCCCAGTCTCTTAGTAGTGCTTGTACTTGCTGAATAGAAGAAGAAATTTCAAGGCTCAATTAGTACAAATGAAGAAGTGTTGACAGTGGTTAATGTACCCAGCCAACGGTAAAGACTTTATTAAATGTACTTCACACAGATGCAATTTCTATTACCTGCTATAGTTAAGACTACTATCTAGCATTAGTAAGTGTAGGACTGCAGAGGTAGTTAAATAATAGATAATATCTTTACTCTGTTTTTAGCCAAAGCTTATGATATTCATTGATTTAACAAATATGCATTGAGCACCTACCAAGTGCTAGGTACTGTGCTACACACTGAGAATAAGCACTAAAAAGACAGATCCCTGCTGTCCTGGAGTGATACATGCTGATGACCATGAAAATGGTTTGTACAAGTAAGATAAAAAAGGAAAAGGTAAATTTTCAAAATAAAAACCCTCACTGCCTTTCGGTTTTAAAAGGGCCTTCCAGGCCGGGCACAGTGGCTCACACTTGTAATCCCAGCACTTTTGGAAGCTGAGGCGGGTGGAACACGAGGTCAAGAGATCAAGACCATCCTGGCCAACATGGTGAAACCCCATCTCTACTAAAAATCCAAAAAGATTAGCTGGGTGTGGTGGTGCGCACCTATAGACCCAGCCATTCAGGAGGCTGAAGCAGGAGAATTGCTTGAACCAGGGAGGTGGAGGTTGCAGTAAGCTGAAGTTACGCCACTGCACTCTAGCCTGGTGCCTGGTGACTGAGTGAGACTCTGTCTCAAAAAAAAAAAGGGCCTTCTGAGACCATGGGGTCCAGTGGTCATCCATTCTGCACAAACAACTCTAACATCATTCATCTTCTTGAAACACTCTTTATCACTGGTTAGTTGAAGGCCGGGCTTGAAGACTTTTTTGATTTTTTGATTTTTCTGGTTTCCTCATTCTGTCTTTCAAACCACAACAGAAAAGGATTAATAGCCAGGAGAACAAAGAGCCTGACAACTCATTTCCATCACCCATGAGTCCTTACTGAGCTGCCACCTGGATAGAGCCCATTGCTAGATGCTCTTGCTAATAATATGTATGCATGTCTTCTTCCTGCAGGACCTTGGCACACACAAGACTTGACAGGAAACTGCTCAAGAGTCCATGGTGGGTGTGGGATTAGGGCCTGAGATAAGGCTTCATGTGTGAATCTTTGTGGGGAGCAAGGAAAAAAGAGGCAAATATGAGCTAAGGTTAAGTACATCCCAGGGAGCTCACACTCTGAGCAACATTGTGGGGAAGGGCTGGCGACCTTCAGATGGTGACCATCTGAAGCTTAATGACACTATTATGTAGTCAAAGAATCTATATTGTTCTATGACAATTAACTATAAAAAGATGGATTTCTTTTTAACAATAACATAATTGACCATAACCCCTCTTCTGGTGCACAGAGACATGGCAGTAAAAACGAGGAGCATTATTAGAAGACACAAATGCATGTACACACACACACACACCCACACACACACACCCCAAACGCTTTGCAAGAAGACGCACTTCACTATCTTCAGCCTCTCAAATGATCATGGCATCAGTTAAAACTGGGAGAACTTAATTATTCTTTTGGTTATTGAGTGATAAGGTCTGCCTCTGTGTCCCCACCCAAATCTCATGTTGAATTGTAATTCCCAGTGTTGTGGAAGGGACCTGCTGGGAGGTGATTTTATCATAGGGGTAGGTTTCCCCTTTGCTGTTCTCGTGACAATGAGTGAGCTCTCATGAGATCTGGTTCTTTGAAAATGTGTCATGTTTCCCCCTTTGTTCCCTCTCTCCTGCCGCCATGTGAAGACATGCTTGCTTCCCCTTAACCTTCCACCATGATTATAAGTTTCCTGAGGCTTCCGCAGCCTTGCTGCCTGTACAGCCTATAGAACTGTGAGTCAATTAAACCTCTTTTCTTTACAAACCACCCAGACTCAGGTATTTCCTTATAACAATGTGAGAACAGACTAATGCATTGGTTGAAACTCATTTGAAGATACCAAAATGCTAAAGCTTAGCATGGAAAGAGTTTAAGGTTTCCTTAGAGTGAGACTTTTAAGGCAATGTATGTTTCTGAATTGGACTCATTGGGAGACAGTCAACCAGGCACACATGAAAACTGTGTCTGTCTTACTCTCTCCCTAGCATGCAACACGTGCTCTGTGAATACTAGCTAAATGAACACTCTTTGAATCCCAGAAAAGTGGGCAAGCCTGCTTCTGCATCACCCTGGGGGCAAGACAAGAGCAGAGACAGAAAACTGACTATTGCTTGAAGCCTCAACTTTCTTTCCTTTAAAGAATTTGTCCTCTAAACCATTTTTTCTCCTAAAACTGGAGAGTAATGTTTGAATCTTGAATTTACAGTTTAAATGAGGCTATTACTCCAGTTTTGAGAACTACATGGGACAATAGTTGAAAACATTTTTTAATTATCAAAGGGATTATAAATATAAGAATTTATTTTTACTAGTTTAAACACCTGTTTAAATGTTTCACCTTATTAAGGGTAAGAGTATAATGCTTTAAAGAAGATGTTCAGTCTGAAATACATGCATCATACAGTGACTCTTAGTTCACCCAGGTCGTGTCAACGGGGGTTAAGGAGAACAAGTGCAGAACAGTTTTCAGTGTCACTATTCATTCCGGTTTGCCCAGGACTAAGATGTTTCCCTGAGTGTTTTCAGTGCTAAAACCAGAACAGACCTGAGAAAACCAGGATGAGCTGTTCACCTGTTCCTGTTCAACTCTCTTAATTCCAGGGGCTCCAAGTTTAGTTTTCTTATTTCTAACAGAGTTTTAACAAACCTATGAAAAGAAAGACAATATCCTTGAGTGATGTTGGATGTTGAATGAGTGGCAGGAAAGCTGTCCCTGTGGTCCTTGGTAAGACGGTAGGGGGACCACAGGAGCAGATGAAAAAAATATTCTCTTTCCTTCTGTTTCTTCTCCCAGACTCCTGTTACCCATCTTTGAGAAGAGCTGTGAGTTGCACAATGCACACTCAACACTGGCCACCTGAAATCAGTCACTGTGCGCCTCCCAGGCTTCTCCAACCACAGATACGCAAGTATAGTATTTCCAAAGTGTCCAAAGTGTCAGTGGAGAACCTAAGTTCTACTGAGAACAAATTTGGGAGGCAATTAATCAAGGGGTTTACCTGATGAATGAAGTGGGGAAGAAGGTATTATCATTTCAAATATATCTAGTACATTCCCATTAAGCCACAGAACTTGCAGTTATTAATCACCAAAATAAATGCACCTTGCCCTTAGCTAGCTGCAGCCTTGCACAAGCGAAAACTACCAATATAGTGCTTTTCTTTTCCATCAAATTATCAAAAATGAAATGAATTTTGAAACAATATCCTAGGTGAATTAGCCATTCAGTTACTTAACAAGAGGTTTTGCTGGGACCCTCATTTATTATTTTGAGAAGCTAAGGCAGTTCCTGCCAGCAATTCAGTAACATTCTGTTTACGTCTCCATTATTTTACAGGCAGGAGATTCCGTGGCTAATGGCCAGTCCCTATTACATCTTGAGTTTGGCATTGGAAATGGTTATGAGAGCTTCCCACTGAGCCAAGAGTCAAGTTAGAGATCTCCTGTGCAAAAAGGGGTGGGCATTCCATTATTCTGCAATATAGCAGAGTAAAATAAGTAGGATTTCATTTAGGCTGTGTGTTTTTGTTTGGGGGGTTTTTTAGATTAGGTTAAATAGCCAAAATAGTAAAAGCCTCCTATCTTGTACAAATCGAGTACCTCTGTCTGCTGATTCTGACCATTCTGGCTGCATATTCTGAGAAGCTTTTGTTAAGCGTCTTAAGTGTAGACAGACATCTCATGTGTCTTGCTAAGCACAGGCACATTTTCATATTGAAAAGGTGCTGCACCTTTTTAAAGTCTCCCTCTTCCTTCAGGGGTGCTTTATAAGCAACACAGAGAGTTTTAAACTAAACTGTAAATTCGGGATTCAAACATTAGTCCCCGGTTTGAAGGGGAAAAAATGTTTAGAAGACAAGTCAGAACATCAATATTTCAAAGTGTACCCCCCAGAAAGATACCTGTTCTTGAAACAGAGAAAGCTCATTTCACAGTTTAAAGAAAAAAAGAAAAGAAAAGGCACAAAATGAAAAGAGAACAAGGAGACTGGGTCTACTGTGTGTCGGTCCACCCATCTGCAATCTGGCCTTGCCCTCCCTGGACCATCCTCCTCTCCCTTCAAGGCCAGAGGAAAGGTCCCTCTGGCAGCAGAAAATCCTCTTCCACCCACTGGCTGATGCTCAAAATTCTACTATTAGGACATAATCCCTTTAGTTTCAGTTTTGATCCCTGTTAAAATGCAAATACCTCTGGGTGGGGTAATACTTAAACTGTTATCAGCCCTTTACAGTCCACCGAGGAAGAAGGAGCTGGGCAAATTTCACTAAGCTTTCGAGGGCAGCTCTGGAGGCCGAAGAGCCATGGAGGGTGACATGTGGGCACCCAGGGAAGATCCAAAACAAACCGCTTCTCCCATGTGCCAGATCATGGCTGGACCTGAAAACAGGAGTCTTATTTTGTCTGAATGGGGCAGCATACATTTATGTAGAAATCCATCCACCTAAGAATCTAAGAAAAGCATTAGCTGAACAATGGGACAAGCTATCATTCTATTAAAAGATAATTCAAACGCTGGGGCTCATTCTGCAATAAAATATAATGGCTAATCCTCAGGGTTCAGCCTTTCTGTTCTAACTTTAACTAAGGAAAAAAGTTTAGCCTTGTTAAAGCTATTATCTGTTCCTAAATTGCATAGTATATAAAATGTAAATGTGATCACACCACTCTTAAATTATTATAACAATACGCCATTCTGTTTTCTTCCCCTTGACATTTACAAAATTCATTTGGAAGAGTGGGATCTACCTCACAGAGATTAGTGATAAATCATGTATTTTTAATGAATATCAATAGGAGAAACCCCATGACATAGCCCACCATCTAATTTGATTAAACTGTGCTTAAGGCAACACTACCTCTCTGGCTAGGGAATAGCTCCATAATGACTTTGTGAGCATTATTGCAGGCTGTTTTAATGATTTAATGAACTGCCTCTATATTTAGTTCAATAGCCTTAAAATGATTAGTGTTTAAGAAAAATTAGCTCACTTTGATTTGATTCTATTTGATGGTAAGTTTAAATAACCTAACCCTTCAAAACACAGTGGAAAAAAAATTCTACAATCCCAGCCAGCTAACTGCTAGAAAACATTATGACCATCATTAATAACCATTCATTTATGTTTAGCTACAGTATCCAGCCTGACATGCTCATCCGAGGAGCTGGGCTGTAGCAACAAGGGCTAATGCTGCATTTCATCTTCCCTTTCTGTGACTGGGAAGGGGAGGGAGAGGAGAGGAGATTGAGAGAAGCAAGACAGAGCCTTCGATTTCATGTGTTGGGCTATAAGGAATTTTCTCTAGTTCAGGTCAAACTTGGCCATCTGTCTACACTTGGGAGAAGTTCTAGGTTTGTCAAAGAGAAGAAGGGGAAAATTGGTGTGAGGTTTTGAGCCAACCTCTCCTGCTGTGATGTGGCAGCCAGCATGCTTAGGTTTGAGCAGTGTGGTCAAGAAGCTTCCCAGGACACCCCGATGGGAGTCAGGGAGGCTTTCTGCAAAGAAGAATGAAGCAGATGGCTTTTCACCAGGGAAAGTGATCTGAGAGTTGGTGTGACACCACAGGGACCAAAACCATCTCCTTACTCAAAAAGAAAGAAGGTCACAGCACACACACAGAAGTCCATTCTGCAATATCCTTGTGGGTGACCGCTGCGTGTCCACACCCCAAAACATGGAAAATAATTGCGCATTGGGGAACCCAGTACTGCCCTTCACCTGAAACCATCCAGGCCAATAATCTTCTGCAAAAACCACAATATTAGGAAATGACTATGGGAAGAAAGAGACAAATTGGGAAGTCTGTTTAACTTTGAACTTTGGAATAATAATAGGTAACATCTATTAAGCACTTACCAAATGCCAGGCACTGTTTACTCTTTACACAAACCCAAGAGGTAGATACTGACTATCCCCATTTTCTGCAAAGAAGCCAGAGGTCGGAAAGACTAAGCAACCTGCCTAAGGGCACACGGAGAGAGTGTGAGGAGGGGACAGGCTTGCACCCAAGTCTGCTTGACCTCTGGTTCTTACTCACTCCATCCCATGGCCTTCATTTCACTGTCTGTGCCATGTGACATGCTGACTGTATTCTGCATTAGAAACAGGGATAGATTTAAAGAAAATGGATGTTAGAGGAAGGTTGGTGAGTATCCATTGAATAATTCACTAAATGAGGCCACTCACTCCAGCCTTCATTACTCAGAGCTGGCACTGTGGATTCTTGGGCCTTGGGGCAAGAATGCAATCCACTAACCATTACTACTACTTGTCTTTGGGAAGAGAAAGGAAATATTTCTAGATGAGCCATTGTCATCTATTGAAAAAGCCCTGTATTTCTTGGCATGTATTGGGTACTCCCAAGACACCGTCCTCTTCTCTCTCTCTCTCTCTCTCTCTCTCTCTCTCTCTCTCTCTCTCTCTGTTAATGTCCACCCTTCCCCCACTCTCCTAACCTGCCCTTTCTCACACTCAGATGTGTGCACACAGCTCCACAAAATGTGCTCACACATGCGACACAGGTACACATGCACACACGCACAGGCACACCATTCAGTCCCATTTCATGGACATTTACTGAGTCCACAGTGTGGGGCAGGTTCTATGCTGATATGGTTTGGCTCCGTGTCCCCACCCAAATCTCATCTTGAATTGTACTCCCATAATTCCCACATGTTGTGGGAGGGACTTGGGTGGTAACTGAATCACGGGGGTGGTTTCCCCCAGACTGTTCTCATGATAGTGAATAAGTCTCATGAGATGTGATGGTTTTACCAGGGGTTTCCACTTTTGCCTCTTCCTCATTCTCTCTTTTCCTGCTGCCATTCACGTAAGATGGAACTTGTTCCTCTTTGCTTTCCACCATGATCATGAGGCTTCCCTAGCCACATGGAACTGTGTGTCCAATTAAACCGCTTTCTTGGCCGGGTGTGGTGGCTCATACCTGTAATCCCAGCACTTTGGGAGGCTGAGGTAGGTGGATCACAAGGTTAGGAGTTCGAGATCAGCCTGACCAACATGGTGAAACCCCATCTCTACTAAAAATACAAAAATTAGCCGGTCGTGGTGGCACTTGCCTGCAATCCCAGCTACTCAGGTGGCTGAGGCAGGAGAATCACTTGAACCTGGGAGCAGGAGATGAGATCACACCACTGCACCCTAGCATGGGCAACAAAGCAAGACTCCCATATCAAAAAACAAACAAACAAACAAACCTCTTTCTTTTGTAAATTGCCCAGTCTCCAGCAATTATGAATTTATCATCAGTGTGAAAACTGACTAATACGTATGTCAACATGGAAAACAGAGATGAATGAAAAAGGGTGTCTGTCCATGACTCTGTACTTGAAGGAGGGCTCAGTCTTCTAAGCAGGAGGGAGTGGTTCAATAATCATGCCCACCAACCCACGGACTTATGTAACTCTCTTCGTCTAATCCCAGACAACCTAACACTTTTTCAGAGTCCTTTTTGCAAAGGTGTCAACCTCCCACCATTTTTATTTTATTTTTTTTGTTTGTGACAGAGTCTCGCTCTATTGCCCACGCTGGAGTGCTGTGGTGTGATCTCGGCTCACTGCAACCTCTGCCTTCTGCCCCTCGAGATAAGTGACCCTGCCACCTCAGCCTCCTGAGTAGCTATGACTGCAGGGGCCACCACCATGCCCGACTAATTATTTTTTGTGTTTTTTTGCAGCAACTGGGTTTTACCTTGCTGCCCAGGCTGGAACTTCCCTTGTGACATCAGCTTCCCCAGTGCCTCAGAGCAACGCTTTATCTTTCCCACCCTGACTTTAGACTCTTCTCTTCCTTCCCCATCCCCTCACCAAAAGCAAAAGAAAACAAAACAAAAAATCCTGAACCCACGACTCACTTTCGTAAGGCCAGTTGTTCTGACACACTCACCCTAGACTTACACACAAATAACTGAGAATAACTTTAGTAGCTTTTCTCCTCCCAGAGAGGCTATGAGCAACCATTTTATACTATTTAAGAGAATCAAGCCATTTGCGTGAACATTTCCTGGTGGCGGAGCCGTAAATTCTTGTATAAGGCAGGAGATGTAAATGCATGAAGTAAGCTACATGAGAACTGACCAACTAGACCAGCTAGTTTCATCTAAAAGGGGCAGCACCACTCAGTGACAGCCCATGGGTACCAAGCAGTGTTCCCAGAGCACCCCAGCTTTCAAGGAAAATACAACATCCTGATTTTTTTTGATTTTTTTTATTATTATTTTTTTCTTAGTCAGAATCTTGCTCTGTTGCCCAGGCTGGAGTGCAGTGACATGATCTCTGCTCACTACAACCTCCGCCTCCCGGGTTCAAGCAATTCTCTTGCCTCAGCCTCCTGAGTAGCTGGGATTACAGGCACACGCCACCATACCCAGCTAATTTTTGTATTTTCAGTAGAGACAGGTTTTCACCATGTTGGTCAGGCTGGTCTTGTACTCCTGACCTCATGATCCGCCCACCTTGTCTTCCCAAAGTGCTGAGATTATAGGTGTGAGCCACCGTGCCCAGCCACATCCTGATTTTTATTCAAAACATTCTATTTTTTTTTTATGTTGGCTCAGTAAAAATAAAATAAAGTAACATACAGGCTCAACAAATACAGTCCACAGCTGCCAGTTTGCAACCTCTTCCCCACCGTTACACAAGCAGCATTGACAGACCTAGCTATGTGATGGCCTATAGATCAGGAGTCTCCCGTGCCACAGCCACGACCGCCCCCCGTGGGAGGGGTGCCCTGCACAGGCTTGCTTTCTTATTTTGGAACAGGGTCTCCCTCTTCATCCAGGTTGGAGTGCAGCAGTGTAATCACTGCAGCCTCAACCCCCACTTCCCATGCTCAAGTGATCCACCCACCTCAGCCTCACAGGTAGCTGGGACTACAGGCATGTGCCACCATGCCTGACAAATTGTTTTCTTTTTGTGTTTTGTTTTTGAGATGGAGTCTCCCTCTGTCACCCAGACTGGAGTGCAGTGGCACAGTCTCAGCTCACTGCAACCTCCACCTCCTGGGTTCAAGCAATTTTCCTCCTTCAGCCTCCTAAGTAGCTGGGATTACGGGCACCTGCCACCACGCCCAGCTAATTTTGGTACTTTTAGTAGAGACAAGAGTTCACTATGCTAGTCAGGCTGGTCTCAAACTCCTGACCTCAGGTAATCCACTTGCCTCGGGCTCCCAAAGTGCTGGCATTACAGGCATGAGCCACCGCGCCCAGCTGTATTTATTATTTATAGAGACGAGGTCTTACCATGTTGCCCAGACTGGTCTCAAACTCCTGGACTCAACCAGTCCTCCAGCCTCAGCCTCCCAAAGTGCTGGAATTACAGGTGTGAGCCACTGCACCTGGCTGCACAGGCTTCAAGAACAGTGGTTCACGCCTGTAGTCCCAGGACTTTGGGAGGCCAAGGCAGGCATATCTCTTGAGGCCAGGAGTTCAAGACCAGCCTAATCAACATAGTGAAACCCTGTCTCCTACTAAAAATACAAAAATTAGCCGGGTGTAGTGGCCTCATGCCTGTAGTCCCAGCTACTCAGGAGGCTGAGGGATGAGAATTGCTTGAACCCGGGAGGCAGAGGTTGCAGTGAGCCAAGATCACACCACTGCACTCTAGGGGCAACAGAGCAAGACTGTGTCTCAAAAAAAATTAAAATTAAAAATAAAGAACAGTGCTAAAATAAGCACGTAGCAGCACATGTGTAAGCATACATCATGTGTGTGCATGCACATATTTGAGTGTGGAAAGGGGCAGGTTGAGGGAGTGGATGAAGGGTGGTCATTAACAGAGAGACAGAGAGAAGAGGCTGACACGTGCCTCTTGGGTGAACCTAGAAGACCCTAGATGTTGCTGCTAATAACTTTCCGGTAACCCACTCAAATCTCCAAATCTCTAATTCTTGATGAAAAAAAAAAGCTCCTGGCTATGCATATGCAATATCCTCCAATTGGAATTAAAAATTACTTGACCTACATTTAGATCTTCTGACTCTGTTTTTGAGCACTGTGTTCCTGAAACAGCTGCTGCTGATTCAGAATTCTGACCCTACTTATTTGCCTCTGCTCTGACTCTGAGAGCTTTCTGTAATCACAAATTCAGTTGTTTTAACAGAAAATACAAGGTTTTATGCAGAAGACAGGTCTTAAAATTTAGAAAGCTTTGTGAGAAAGTGGCAGACCATGATTTTCAAAGAGTGGGGAATCCCATAAATTTTCCACTTTAAATTCCATCATCTCCTGGCAAGTGGCAAACTTACCCTAAAAACTGGGGTAAAGAGATGGATCAGCGGTTTTGGACCCAAAAGGGAAAATCTCAACAGGTTTCCTGTATGTGCAAAGCCACTTGAAATTGAGTATGTGTCAACACAGATTTAATTAACTCCCAGCCAGGACCTATTGGAAATGATCCCAGAAAGTTGGGACAAAGGAGAAGGTGTTAATTTCTCAGCAGGAGAGAAAGTGCCTTTTAACTGCATTGGATTATGGCTTAGGGCCTGGTGATAGAGCCGCAGTACATTTTCAGATGATTCATTTCAAGTGGGCTGAAAACAGGTGGCAATAAAAATCAACAAGTCAGTCCCTGCCGGTAAGGCCGGAAGATGCAGGATGAGGTCCAGCAGTCAACACCACTCACATTATTCACTTATTCCACATACAGGTAATCCCAGAATCAGAGATTCTGGGAAGAACAACAGGAGAGTGTCCTCAAGAATTTGAAATCCAGTTTACTTTGTAAGAGTTAAACCAGTTTTAAAGAATAAAAAATGACGCACTGGTATGATTACCCTCTTGTAGGAGAAAGCCAAGAGACTGGGAAGTTTAGAAGCTTCAACCCCCAGTTGATAACAGCAGCCCCTAAACCAGGATCTTCCCTGACATCCTCAGAAAGCCACACAGATCCACAAGGACAGCAAGCAAACCACACAGAAGCAAGAAATTCAGCATAACTGGGATGAATTCTGGGAATTTCAAATTACCTCCAAGTAATAGACATTGATTGATAGATACACAGATGATAGATAGATAGATAGATAGATAGATAGATAGATAGACAGATAGATAGATAGATAGATAGAAGCAAGCATCAATTGAACTGATTGGAGTCATCAGAATACAGTCTTGGAGGAGCAGAATTGGCTGTGATCGTAATGTAGTAAGCAGACACAAACTCAATTATATGGTACCCTGTTAAGGGAAAGCCTGGAACATAGAAGGGAAACTCTAAGGAGAGGGAAGTTGACCCTGTTTATTCATTGGTGTTCAAGGAGAGAAGGCGTTGAAGTCAGGGGATTGTGAACCTCTGACTCCCTGAAGAAATGGACTTTGTTGTGAGGTAGGAGTGACTCATGAAGCCACATGGTAGGCAAGATTGAACACTTTTCTTAAGAGTCCACTTATCCACACCACGGTTCCAGGCTCACCAAGCAATCTTCCCCAGTCAAACCTGGCTTCCCAATCATGCAGGTACCCAGAAGGGGTTAGGAAGGATGTATGAGCATTTCAGTCATCAGAAAGCAGTTCCCCACTCTAAACAATAAGCTTACATCTGGCTGCTATGCATGCATCAGTCATCCGTGAGCTTGATTGATGTGGGTCTGCCTCCCCAAGTCCAATCAGCTACAATGACATGGCAAAGTGCTAGACCCAAGACAGTAGTACACTTACCAACAAATTACCTTTTGTTAGATAGTAATTCTGACCCAATCTATGCCCCCTTTTGTACCTAAAATGCTTTCTGTGTGCCCAGACCTGTTCTAGGTGCTTGAATGTTATAAAATAAGGTCCCACCAATCTACTCAGAAGAATAAAACTTGACATGCAAAACAATTAGAGAACAAAATACAGTAATAAGTAATTGAGTATCAGGTAGGGCTCATTAGACAGTATTTGCGTGAAAGTCGAAAGAGAAGCATATCTCTTGGGGACTAGAGCTGTGATACTAGTAATCATAATATGTTTAATTGTATCACACTTCATAATCAATAAAGCAATTACACATATTTGATCTAATTTAATCCCTCTCACTAACCAGTTGGAGCAAGTGCTATCATCCCCTCATTACAGACAAAAAACTTGAAGACCAGAGAGCTTCAGTTACTTGGTCCAAGTCTTATAGCTAGCTAAAAGTCAAGCCACATCTCCTGATTCCAAAGCCAGCGCTCCAATACTCAGCTGAAAACAGGAAAGAAAATGAGTAGATACTGAGGACCTTAGTGAGGGGACAAAGAGGTGATCCCCAACATCAGGGGAGGCTCCCTGGAGGAAACAAGACTTGGAGGAGAACCTGCAGGTAAATGGGCATAAGACAGAGGGAAGAGAACATATCCTGAGCAAAGTCAGACTCTCCCTCAACCCCCAGATGTCCTGAGGTATCTCTGTTCATGTCCTTGCAAATCAAGACTAAACCATCAGTCTATACCAGAGCTGGATCCAGATTTTGTGGAGCCTGGGTTTTGTGATATTGAAGAAAAAGAACACAAATCATGAATACCAATCCCCTCAGGCCCCCTGGAATAAGTCTCTACAAATCTTTAGTGTCACATAAACCCATCTTTGGCTGGGCATGGTGGGTCACACCTATAATCCCAGCACTTTGGGAGACCAAGGCAAGGCAGATCACAAGGTCAGGAGTTCGAGACCAGCCTAACCAATATGGTGAAACCCCATCTCTACTAAAAATACAAAAATTAGCCAGGCGTGGTGGCGTCAACCTGTAATCCCAGCTACTCAGGAGGCTGAGGCAGAAGAACCACTTGTACCTGGGAGGTGAAGGTTGAGGTAAGCCGAGATCGCACCACTGCACTCCAGTCTGGGTGACAGAGCGAGACTCTCTGAAAAAAAAACAAACCATCTTTTGTCATCACTCTGATATTCGTAAGCCCCCAGATCCTATTAAGAATTCATCTGCTAATCTGCCTCCAAAACCAGGAAAGGCTCCTGCCCTTCCCTAGGACCTGATTTATAGAAAGGATCTGTATTAGTTTGGATTAGGCTCAGCTGCCAGTGACAACAATAACAGCAACACCAAAACAGTGACATCGGTGAAAGAGAAGGTTATTTTTCCCAACATAAATGTAGACCATTTGGGGTTTATATGGTAACTAATGATCAAGATAAAAGAGACTTACGCCCCTTCTATCTTGTTGCTCCACTGTCCTTAACATACAGCTCCTACCTCATGGTCCAACATGGCTGCTCAAGTCCACCAATCATCTGTCTTCAAGCCAACATTAAAAAAAGTAATTTCTGGAAGATGTGCATACTTTTCTCTTTAAGGACACTTCCTTGGAGTTGCACACACCTCTTATGCTTGCAACCTATTGGTTAGAATTTATCAGATGGCCACACCACACTGCAAGGGAGATGGAGAATAAATGCGGTCTTTATTATGGATAGCCGTGTAACCCACAAGACATCCAGGGCTCTATTACTAAGGAAGAGGAGGAAATGTGTGATGAGAAACAACTCACCACAGAACTCAAGTTCCTTTGAGGAAGACTGTGGAACGCCCAGTGAAGACACTAACAATGGACATGGCAATGATTGTACGACTTGGAGGCAAGATCACAACCAGGCAAGAAGCAGTTCGTTTCATTCACCCGGCGTCAAGCCCAAATGAAAACCACCAGGGAGGAACACTGAACTTGTGCAGCTCTCACAGCCATTGGTGTACTCAGGGGCCTCTGGAGGACTGAGCTCAGGTTCCTTGGACAAACTTGGGTTTAACTCCCAGCTCCACCTGTCATGAAATAGATGACATCAACCAAGTTACTGAACTGCCACATTATTCAAAATTCTTCTGGTTGCAAGTGATAGAAGCCAACTCAAATTAGCTTACATTAAAAAGGGAATTTACTTGCCCCCCAATCCAGAAGTTTAAGAGGTTGTCCAGTTTAAGCATGTCTGAATCCAACCACGTGGCTCTGTCTCAGTCTTGGACTCTGCTTCTCTCTGGCACTGGCACCATTCCCAGACAGGTTTTCTTACCATGTGTTAGCAAGCCCTCCAGCAAAGCTTAGCATCCCCTTACTTAGCAACCCCAGAAGAAAGAGGGCCCCTTTCTGATTATCCCAACCAAAGACCTAAGTCAACTCTGGTCCACCAGAGGTGATTCACACAACCTTGAGCCAATCATGGTGTCTCTGACTGACCTGGAGCTGGGTGGGGCTGGCCTCACCTGAATCACAAGGGCTGAGAGCGGTTCTCCAAAGGAAACTGAGGATGCTATTAGAAGAAAAGGAGAGAACCATGCTGGTTAAGCAGAAGCAACATGTCTTTGTCCATTTTGCGTTACGATAACAATATGTGAGGCTAGGTGATTCCTAAAGAAAAGAGGTTTATGTAGCTCATGCTTCTGCAGGCTGGGAAGTACAAGAAGCAGGGCAGCAGATGGCTTGGCTTCTGGTGAGGGCTCTCATGCTGCATCACAATATGGCAAAACGTGGAGGGGGAATGGGCTCATGGGAAGAGGCAAAACGCAGGAGGCGTACTGGCTTTACAACAGCCCACTCTCATGGGAACATTCCCTCCAGAACTAGTCCAGTCTCCAGAGAGCGAGAACAGCCCCAAGCCATTCGAGAGGGATGCCGTCCCCACAACCCAAACACCTCCCACTAGGCCCCACCTCCCAGCCCCACCCCCTCAGGGATCAAACACCAACATGAGTTTCGGCGGGGACACACTCAAACCATGACACAACAGAAGCTTATTTTTTTCACCCCTTAGTATAATACTTACTTCATCCGACAATTATGAGAATGAAATGAGATACCATGCATGAACACATGTAGCCTAGTGCCAGGCACATCGCAGGAGCCTAACACATACATGTTTCTAGCTTTCAGGGGCTATGACGGAGTGGAGAACCAGCACACACACTTCAGAGCAGAATGTCAGTCAAGTGTGTGGCCCAGAGCAGAGGCAGCAGGAAGAGGGACAGACTGCAGGGTGTAACAGGACAGAGGAGAGAATTCCAGAACAAAGCATGTGGCAGCATCCCTGGAGCAGGCCAAGCAGCTATAGCAGGTCAGAGGCAGACCTGATGGGGACAGGGGCTAGGATGGCGACGTCAGGCAGGGACCTGGCAGGAATCACAACCCATGCAGAAGGGGCCGACTGAAGAGTTTAGTCAACTATTTGGTTGATCCAATTACTTTTGCACCAACCTAATATTTACAGATGACTTACAGAGGCATGGTCGAGGTTAAGCAAACTCCTGAGAGGCTTGTGGGTCCCACAGACCAGCAAGAGGGGGCCACGGTGTTTTTCATCCCCCAGGCTGAGTGGGCCAGGGGGAAAATAGGATTGCTAGAAGCCAGTGATAGCTGGAGTCCCTCCATGAGGAGAGGCCACCTGGCAGGAGCTGAAGTCACCGAGGGACACAGCCCCTGCCAGGCCCAGGCTCTCTCTCACCTACCTCAACCTCCTGCTGATGCCTCCTTTTGGCTAACCCAGAGCACAAAGGAGCCAGGTGATGCACTCTGCAGAGGTTGGCCTCCCAGGGCACAGAGCAAGCAGAGAAGGCAGACAGAGATCTGGAGGGACAGTGAAATACCCGGCCCCACCAGCACCGACAGCTCCTGGGAACCCTAACTTTCTGGAATCTTCTGCCCCTAATAACAATAATAGGGAAAGACATGGTACTGATCTTTCCTCCTTCTCAAAATCTCTCAGCAGTGGGACAGAGGCATGGCTTCCAGAGGGCCAAGAAGGCAAGAACTCCAAGCAGACTGTAATTTCTCATTGGCAAATACACTCCAGAAAACTGTTGTTGACTACCCTGGCATGGCCAGCTGACCTTACAATTACCATCTCCTCATGGGCTCTACCCCAAGCCCTGAGCCAATGAGACCATGGCAGGCAGCAGGGGTGGGGGGTGGCAGGGCCCTTGATAGTCGTGCCACATTCCTGGAGAAAGTCTCCAGAGGACCTGCATGCCTGCAGAGCTGTGCCCCCAACCCTCATCTCCCATCTCCCATGCTTAGTCCACAAGGCTGGGCTTCCATTTCCACTCCTGGTTTGTTCTCTAGTCCCCAGCAGGCATGGGAAGCACCTAAGCTCCAGACTGTTTGGCCTGACCCTCTGAGACCCCACTTTCTGGATATGATCCTGCCCCACTGTACAACAGTGCTTAGTACTTGTTTTTTTGAGATGGAGTCTCACTCTGTTACCTAGGTTGGAGTGCAATGGTGCCATCTTGGCTCATTGCAACCTCCCACTCCTGGGTTCCAGCGATTCTCCTGCCTCCAAGCGATTCTCCTGCCTCAGCCTCCCAAGTAGCTAGGATTACAGGTGCCTGCCACCATGCCCAGCTAATTTTTTTTATTTTTATTTTTAGTAGAGGTGGGGTTTCACTATGTTGGCCAGGCTGGTCTCAAACTCCTGACCGCAGGTGATCCACCCATCTTGGCCTCACAAAGTGCTGGGATTACAGATGTGAGCCACCACACCTGGCACTTGTTTTTTGAGAGAGGCTTAAGGTAAGAATTTAAAGTACTAACCCTGCAGCCAGTGGCTCCACCACTCACTGTGCATCCTCGGGTAAGTTACTTGACCTCTCTTCTCCCTAGTTTCCTCATTCATAAAATAGGAACAGTAATAGTACCTGTCTTATAAATTTATTGTGATGATTAAATTAATTAACAGCTGTAAAATGCTTAGAACATGCTTCACACATTGTCAGCAACCAGTAACTTTTAACTAATGTTACTGTATTTTCCATGAATGAGAGTTGAATTAGTTATGGCAGAGATGAGGACTGAATTCGGGAAGCTGGTCTTGAATTATGAAGCTGCTCCTCCATGGGTGAAAAAAATGACCAGTATGTCTTCTCAATTATATTCACCTTGGATTTGAGAGGATCTCCCTGGGAGGTTCGTCCTTCGATGACCCAAAGCCATGCTCTGCATGCTGTTGTGATTACGTTCATTAACAGGACCAGGAGCAAAGTTATTTTTAGTATGCCTGGAGACAAATCAGAAAGTCCATAAGAACTAAAATTAATCTTCCAGAAGTCTCCATTGGTGATCAGTGCATGTTTACACAAGCTTTTTGAGCATGATGAAGGCTCAGTATGTACCGCACGCTCTGCTGAAACCAGCTTTCTGAAGGCTGAGGAATGTCTACAGAACTTGGGGAATTCATTATTTTAAACCAGAGACAATAAACAATACCCTCCCTCTCCCTCCTCCCAGACTCCACCCCAATGACAGTCCCATGTGGTAGGGATGTCTCAGCCCTAAGATCAGGGAAGCTAAAGATGGGAGAAATTAAGGATCCCTCACCATGTCTTAAAATGTAAAGCA
Source organism: Saimiri boliviensis (assembly GCF_048565385.1). Classification (NCBI taxonomy): domain Eukaryota; kingdom Metazoa; phylum Chordata; class Mammalia; order Primates; family Cebidae; genus Saimiri; species Saimiri boliviensis. The sequence continues at coordinate 77,333,532 of NC_133449.1, read as the reverse complement.
ATGAATGAGACGACTCACCGCTCCTTCATATCATGGTAAGATTCAATAATTTTATTTATTTATTTAGAGAGTGTCTCCCTCTGTTGCCCAGGCTGGAGTGTAGTGGCACAATCTCGGCTCAATGCAACCTCCACCTCCCGGGTTCAAGGGATTCTCCCACCTCAGCCTCCCGAGTAGCTGGGATTACAGATGTGTACAACCATGCCTGGCTAATTTTTGTATTGTTAATAGATTCGGGGTTTCACCATGTTGGCCAGGCTGGTCTCAAACTCCTGACCTCGGGTGATCTGCCCACCTCAGCCTCCCAAAGTGCTAGGATTACAGGCGTGAACTACTGTACCTGGCCAATAATGATATTTAATTCACATAGAAAATTCACCCTCTAGGGCCCTGCCCTCTATTTATTACTTAGAAAGACAAAACAGCAAGGATTTCAAGTTGCAAGCAATGTCAGACATGGTGGCAGTCACCTGTGGTCCCAGCTACTTTGAAGCCTGAGGTGGGAGAATCACTTGAGTCCAGGAGTTCTGGGCTGTAGTGTGCTGTGTCAATTGAGTGTCCACACTAAGTTCGGCACCAACATTGTGACCTTCTAGGAGCAGGGGACCACCAGGCTGCCTAAAGAGGAGTGAATCAGCCCAAGTTGGAAACAGAGCAGTCAAAACTCCCATGCAGATCGATACTGGCATGGCACTGATGAGTAGACACTGCACTCCAGCCTGGGCAACATAGTGAGACCCCCATCTCTATTTAAATAAGGAGAGTTGTGGGTATGCTTTGCTGATCCCTCTCTTGTGCTCTCCCATTCCTCATTTTCAGCCTCCATGCCATCAGCAGCAGTGTGGCATGTTCCTTAAGAGTCACCTCAGCCTCTGAGGGTCTCTCCCACCATTTCGTTATGTCCCTAGAGCTCTAACACCAGAGATGATTCTCAGAGTCATGTTCATCCATCCAACCAGGAGTAAAAATTGAGTTCTAGAGGTGTTGGATCTGAAAGACACCTCAGATACCATCTAAAACCATCACTTCAGCTTACCAAAAAGGATGCTGCAACCAGAGAGGAGACAGGACTTAGACAAGATTATAGAGCCAGAATGTAACTTAGACCTCAAGACTTTTCAAGTATACGTGCATGCATTCATTCTTCAACTAGAGTATTTGACAAGCATTTTTTAAGTACAGGTATTGATCGACTTACGACCTATGCAACTTAACGACCATTCGACTTTATGACCACAATCGCTAGCCACAACTGCTCCGCGTCTGGCAGCGCAAACGTTGCCCAGCTGGGCGTACGACAGTGCGGACCAGCTTCCGGCAGCACTACCATCTCCGTGTGCACCATTTCAACTGTACATATAGCCTACTCAACTTACGACCAAATCATGTTACGACCATTCCGTGGTCCCGACCATGGTCGTAAGTCGAGCACGAGCTGTATCCGTGATGTGCCTAGCACTAGATTAGCAAGACAGGCAGCGCCTGCCCTCCCGGGGGACATAAGGCAGCAAATGGACCATTTCCATATAGATTTGTAGCCCGGAGCTCCTTCCCTACACCTCACAGCTGGTATTTGAGCACAGAATCTGACCCTCCACATCTATAGAGGTACACCTGCAATTGTGATGCATATCACTTATAAGAATGACAAGAATAGCATGAAACCACTCACTTTAATCCAACTGACCTGTGATGGCAAAAAACAAATTAAAATGTACACACCAAAGCACCACTCTTTCACAGAGGGTTGGGTGCTTAAAGAAAGAGCATGAACTTAGAAATCAGAAAGCCCTGGATTTGAAACTGATCTTCTGTTAATAGCTACTAGCTGTGTGATGCTGTGTAAGGGACTTTGCCTCACTGGGCCTGTTTCCTCACCTACTAAAAGGAAGTGATCATGCTGTTTCATAGGGTTATTGCAGGATTCAATGAGGTAAAGGACCGATGGATGCAATTCACGCAACACTGTCCCTAACACACCACAATGCTCAAAACACATCAGCAACTTTTCTTCCTCCCTCTGCTATAGTTAGCACTGCAGTTCCATTGCTGGCCCCTTGGAAGAAACCATGGGCCAGGTGCAGTGGAAGGCAGAGGCAGGTAAATGTCTTGAGCCTAGGAGTTTGAAACCAGCCTGGGCAACCTGGTGAAACCCCATCTCTACCAAAAATACAAAATTAGCCAGTCATGGTGGGAAGATTGATTGAACCCAGGAGGTCAAGGCTGCAGTGAGCCATGATCACACCAGGCACTCCAGCCTAGGTGACAGAGAGATCTGTTTAAAAAAAAAAAAAAAAAAGAAAGAGAAACCATGGCATTTGAAAGACTTAATAAAATGGTCACTTGAAAGGGTGATATGATTACAAACAAAACCCCCAACCAATTTTCCTTTTATTTCCTGGAATTTTTTTTTAAGCAAATTTCTTTGTACACTTATTAATAAATGTTAGAGTCTGCCCCCTAGTGGTCATGTCACACAGCGTGGGCTTATGCCGATGAATTCAGCCCCCAAAACATTTCCCCCATCTGTGTCTGATTAACCTTTTGTGGTGCCTCTTGGCCTAGTCACAACAGACTTTTATCTCAATAAAAAAAATTAAACAGGAACAACTGTGACTAAAGTTAATAAGATTGATTGTTTAGCATAGAGGTTAATCTTGGCTGCACATTAAAATCATACACACACACAGACACACACACACACGTACACACACACACACGTGTCAGTGGTGCCTGGGCCCCACCCCAAACCAGTTGAATCTGAACTTCTGGGGGAAAGGTCCCAGCACGGAGAGTTTTTAAAGCTCTCCAGGTGATTCTGATAAGTAGCTGGAACTCAGAATCAGAGATTTCAAAACTCTATCAGAACTTGACAAATGACAGCCCAGGCCATCCCCTGGTAGGCAGCTCTCCCAGACCCCCCTTGCGCTCTGCAGAGATATTGCCTTCTATCAGAATGGTTTTGGCCCCCTCTAAGGAAGCTACTTTCAGATCATGTAGCATATATTTTGGAGCACTCTCAATACTGGCAAATTTTTGTCTTTTGACAGTGGATTTGAGTTTGAATAAAAACCCTCAAATGATTCCAAAATCAAGCTCGCTGACTATGCTGGGCCATTTTGCAGGATAAACTGGGTAAGACCATTTTTGGTCAAACACAACATATGGCCAAGGGGATGGATCTGTCTCATGCGCCTCATAATTGACACAAAAAGCAATTCCAAAAGAGGGCCACAAACATTTTTATTAGTAACAGCTGTATTGGAGCCCACACGCTGCTCCCCAAAGCACTGTCATTAAAAGACAATGTTGATCTGGACGTGTGAGGGCTGGCAGGACTATTAAAACTTGCCTCATTATGTAAGGGTCAAATCCAAATTTAGAATTGAAAGGGGGAAAACTGGTGGGAAGGGTCGGAACCAAACCCTTTATGGTCCTCTCTGTTCATCACCCTACACTGTCACAATCCAATCTGCCACACTTAAGAGGGACCTCATTCCAGGCTGGCAGAGCGACAGCCAACCCTGGGAGCTGCTGAGGATCTCTGTTCAGGGACACCAGACTTTTCTTCTCAGGAAACTCTGCAACCAGGTAAGATGATTCAATATTAGGTTGTGATTTTTGTTAGTCCTCTAAACCCTCATAATGAAATTCCCTCACACTCTATCGGATAAATCCTAACTGGTGAGAACACAATACACTGTTCAATGCAAATAGTCAATCACAAATCAATCGGACTTCACTTCCAGCTCCAACATTTTGTAGTTATGTTCTTTCCCAGAGGAGACTTTATTTTGCTCTCATATCTCCTCAATCTGCTGTGGACATTAACCATTGCACCATCCTGTCTGGAGTCTTCTGTCTCTAGGATGGAGTTTCCCAATGTGTATTCCAAGGAACACTATTCACTTGGTGCAAAAGTAATTACAGTTTTTGCCATTACTTTTGTAACCACAGTTGCTTTTGTTCGCACCCACCATTTGTTCATCCATTTATCCAATAATGATTTGTTAAGCACCTAGTGTGTCCCAGACAGGGGTGGATCCAGGTTTTGTGTGTGAGGCCTGAAGCTTATAAAAATTTTAACAGTGTTTTTTTTTTTTTTTGGTTTTTTTTTGGTTTTTTTTTTTTTTTTTTTTTTTTGAGATGTTGAGATCTCGCTCTGTCACCCAGGCTGGAGCATGGTGGCATCATCTCAGCTCACTACAACCTCTACCTCCCAGATTCAAGTGATCCTCCTGCCTCAGCCTCCCGAGTAGCTGGGACTGCAGGTGTGCGCCACCACGCCCAGCTAATCTTTTGTATTTTTAGTAGGGACAGATTATGTTAACCAAGATGGTCTCCATCTCCTGACCTTGTGATCCACCCGCCTCAGCCTCCCAAAGTGCTGGGGTTACAGGCGTGAGCCACTGCACCCGACCAAAAATTATGACAGTCCTTTTTAAGGAAAACAACACAAATTTGTGAATACAAAATTAGGCACAGGGCCTTGGAAGGGGCCTGTGCAACTGAGGGACCCCCAAAGCTTACGCTGTATCACTTCACAGCACTTTCACCTCTGGTTTCAGGCACTGTTCTGGACTGTGGAGCTATAATTACAGATGAAATGGACAAAAACCTGCCCTTGCGAAGCCGACATTCTAAAGGGATAGAAATGGGAGCTGGAGACCAACAGAACTTAGAGCAGGGAAAGATCCATGGTCATAAGTTTGGAAATTAAGGTGCTAAACAAAATTAAACAGTGTTCTTCATGTAAGGGCTTCTCAGAGCCATTAAAATGCTGATGCATTCCGTGACTCTGTAAGAGGGGAATTGCGATGCATCATTCCCCAGATTTATTTATTATAGAATTCTTCTTTTGTGAGGCATCCCCATGGACAGGATTCTGTGAAGGCCACTTGGGGAAATCCTGCTCTGTCGTGTAGTGAATTGCTTGGCACATGGACATCATCTGTATGTCATCATCCATGAAACTGGGTCTCCTTGTTTGGGGAAAAGCATTTGGTTTTTGCACTAGAGAAATAATTTAAATCATTTTTCATTATTGTAGTTTTCTAACTCCTCTCCTACTGTTTTAGGCATTTTGAACACTTATCTCATCTCCTCTGCCTCTAACATTTCAGACTATAAGTCTCAAAATACATGCTTTAAAAGCCTTCCAATCAGGCCCTGCATTTTACATAGCATAGGTTCCTCTGCAAGTAACAAGGATTCACCTTATGAGGGATTTCCATATTTAGAAATGCAAAATACCAGGATACCTTGTGGCTTTAAAACCAGACGTTATTCTTAAGAATCACAGAAGAGTCACCATTTGGGGTCCTCAATCTGCCTTCACACCTCCCTTGAACCCCTCCAACAGGGCGAGAAGGCTCTTGCGTGGGGCCTTGCTTTCCAGTGGTAAGAATTATATTTGTCTCAGTGCTGGTTTCAGAGACATCTGTCATGGCAGCTCATCCAGCTCTGTTCTCGGGGAGCTAACTTTAGCAGCAGATTCTGCATCTGCTGGCGGAGTTTGACACAGCATATGTTTGCCAAAGCAGCCCTTCCCAATGGCTGACTCTCTCTCGTGTGAGGACATTTAATATATCCTGAGAACTAATCATCCCCCCACTTTCCTAACGTGTAAGCTATTTTTAATTTCATCCAATTTAACAAGCAGTCCTATCTGGAGCCCATCTTCTGACTTCAAAATAAATAAAAAAGATTTTCTCTAACTCAGATTTCTCTCAGCAGGCCAGCAAATTCATCCTCACCTTTCTCCAAATAAAGTTCTTCTTTCATAGGCTCCCTGACTCTCCTGTTAACTTTTTAACCACTTGAGGAGATTAAGTACAAGTGAACCACCACTGTGGTAGTCTTCGAATACATCCACAATTTCTTTCACACTTCTCTCTTCAAAGGTCGGAGTGTCATTACCCTTCCCTCACATGTGAGCTAGACTCACTGATAAACTTCTAACAAACAGTGAGTGACGTGTTTGACTTCTGAGGCTGGGTTATAAAAGGCACTGTGGCCTCTTTTTCTTGGATCACTTGCTCTAGGACAGCCAGGTGCTGTGTCATAAAGTCACTCAGGCAGCTCTATGGAGAGATCTGCAGGGTAAGAAACCAATGCCCTCTGCCAAGAGCTAGGAAGGAGCAGAGAATTTTGCCACAGCCATGTGAGTGCACCACCATGGAAGTGGATCCTCCAGCTCCAGTCCAGCCTTCAGATAAATGCAGCCCTGACCACATCTTCACTTTGACCTCAAGAGAGACTCTGAGACAGAATTGCCCCACTAAGACCAGGTGTGGTGACTCACGCCTGTAATCCCAGCACTTTGGGAGGCCAAAGCAGGTGGATCACTTAAGACCAGGAGTTCAGAACCAGCCTGGCCAACATGAAACCCCATCTCTACTAAAAATATAAAAATTAGCCAGGCATGGTGGTATATACCTGTAGTCCCAGCTGCTTGGGAGGCTGAGGCAGGAGAATCTCTTGAACCCAAGAGGTGGAGGCTGCAGTGAGCCAAGATCCCACCACCGCACTCCAGCCTGGGCAACAGAGTGAGACTCGGTCTCAAAAAAAAAAAAAATACACAAAATACACTAAAAAATAAAAGAATCATCCAGCTAAGCTGCTCCTGAATTTCTGACCAACTACAAGAGAGAATAAATGCTTACTATTTTTTAAGCCACTAAGGTTTGAAGTAATTTGTCATGCAGAAATAGGTAATACAACCATCTTACGGGATCTCATATGATAGTCCAACTGCATTCCCTGGAGCACCTGTCTCATCCACTTGCAGCAGCTGGGACTGGATTGGCCTGGAGTATAATTACTTGTGTAATGGGAAGGATGTCCATGGACTTCACCCTGTGGGTAAAGTTAAGTCCTGTCATGAGAGGGGCACTAGCTTCTGTTAGTCCCGAGGCCTGCTTTCAAGATTGCCAGGCCCCTGGTGGGAAGGGAGGGCGGTACCCACAACACTCCCAGTTTAATCCTGTCTGCTCTCTGCACACTAGGCAGCTGCCCCTGCACGTCTCCGGGGCCCCTCTTCATGCTTCCCCAGGCCACCAGCCAAGCTGCTACCATTGCCCACTGCTTGGCTGCCGAGAAGGGCCCTGTCATTGTCACTGGATGCTGAGCTATCTGACAGCTATCCTCTTCTCTGTATCTCTTAGAGGGGCCCCAACACAGTGTTAGGGCTCCTTGAACTTTATACACACAGCCTTCCTTTCTGTGGGGAGGCTGCCACCACAAGGTACCACATACAGGTAGCAGCCAGCATGCCAGAGAGGAAGCATCACTCCCTTTTGACCTCCAGAGCCCTGTTGCAGAATTTAGCTAAACACTCCTAACACTTCTGTTCTTCAGAGTAGATTCTCTCCCAGAGCTAGCAGCCTCCTTCTTCATTGCTTAGTAATCCCACCAGCAGCAGACACAAACAAGCCCATCAAGCTTTCCTGTGCAAATACATGAATCCTAGCCATTTATCTTATTTATTTTCCTAAAAAGTTCCTTGGCCCCTGTAACAATGAGATGACTCTTTCTCTGAGTGGGGAAGGTCTCAAGTTTTAATTGTAATAGCCCCATTTAAAAAATTATTTCTAAGATAAGTACATACATGTGTATATTGCAGGATGTTGCTGCTAAGCAGTGATTGGCCTCCAGATGGGCTCCTGTTGAAAGGAACTTTGGCTATATTTATATGTCACCAAAACCTCCAGCTTTTAAAATCTTTCCAAATGTGTTGTGCAGCACACCAGCTCTTCACGATGCTGGGGTTCTGTGGTCATTGGGAGAAATGCCAAGCCCAGTGTTTCTCTGCTATTGGCCCTCTCCAAGACTTTAATACGGAATGTTCATCATGTGGCAACAAAAAAGGGTTTAGATTAGATGTGTAATGTTTCCCAAACTCACCTCGTCACAAAGAGCTCATGGAACTAGTATTATACGGAGCATACTTTGTAAAATGCTGGGTGAGACCTGCCCCAAAGAAAATGGAATGTAGCAAATTTGCTACCTGTCCCAGATCATTCAGCTTTGATCTGCTTCCAACAAGTCTTAAGAATGTACAGGGGAAATAGTTCCTTAAAGGCATAGATCTGGAGTTCAAAGCACCTTTAAACCAAAATAAGCTGGTTAGCCCGTTTTCTCCCCAAGGACAGAAAGAATACAAGAGCACTCAGTGAATATCTGTGGGTAAGTCAAATCCAATTTTGCTCTCAGTCATTAAACTAAGACCAAATGTTCCACCTCACGCCCCAGATTGAAAGCCTGGGATACCTAGACAGAGAATCATCAGAGCCAAGGCCCCTACCCCAGCCCTCCTTTTCAAAAAAATCCCCATAAAGACTCTCAAATGAAGGAAGGTGAGATGTGGGGGAGGGGGAGAGAGAAAAAAAAACTTTATTCTTTCAACATTGACCCATTTTGTTCAGGTCTAACAACTCAAAAGCAGCAGAGTCATTGAAACACGATTGTAAAACTGTAACACTCCTCAATTACTTCTTGTTGGCCAGACAAGCAAACCTATTATTTGACAATGCATCATGCTCCAAGATAGTAAACTTTATCATACAGAGGTCATGAGAAAAAGACCACAGGTACAGTTTGCTAACCTCCACTAGATAATTTTTCACAGTTATCATCCAAGCACTGTAAAAGCACAAAAGATATGTTATCTTCAGGCTCAGTTTATTATAACGTGTGGGTGAAACTCCCTATAAAACCACTTACTAGGTAACTGTTGCACGTTCTCCTGCACAGAAAGTCAAATCAGTAAAACATCTTTTTGACAGTGTCTTTTTAAGTGTCAGAAATAAAAGGACGTGCTCTTAAAGGAGAGGTAGCAGACGATTTATCATCCCCCCTCACTTTCCCACACGTACACAAGAAGATCCCCATCGCCTCTCTGCATGCCAGAGACACTCAAAAGAATCCTTCTCAGTAGTCTCGTTTCTTTTACAGCTGAGTATTTCACGGCAGAATTGTTCCTGGATAAAGCTGCAGGTAACATTAACTCAAGATACTATAGGTGCCAGCCTCTCAAATACTAGTCATGGTATTTTTTTTCCCCTAGAGTCATAATATTGAGTGAGACCCAGGAAATACAAATAAAAGGATGATGGATTTCCCCAGCAAATGCTCTCAAGAGTCACGGATTTAATATTAGAGCCTAAGAGAGGTCGTCTAACTATAGCTCAAACCTTGGATTTTTCTAAGATCCTACCTCTCTCCCACGTAATGGCTTCATGGTCCCCAGGGACAATTCAGGGGGAGGGAGGAAGTCTTGGGTGATTAAACCCTAGGATACATAATGACATTCAGGAAGCTCCGGGTTCACAATCCTATCCCCAAAAGGAAAGACAAGTTAAAGAATGTGAGATGGGGAATTCCTCCCAGAATGCAGTTCTCTTTAGAATTCACTTCTTCCCGTAGTCCAACAAGTCTAGGAGCTTTGTGTCCATGCAAAGCAAAGAAATAGCTTTCTACATTGGTACACATGAAAGCAGGGATTTTTTCAAAGGAAATCAACAATACTTTGGAGGGTTAGTTGTGTCTCCCCACGAAAATCTGCTGAATAAATATTGAGGGGTTTTTATGTTTCTTATACAAAATAGAGGCTTTGGAAGAATAAAGAGAAACAGAACATGCGATTGTACAGCATAGTGACTGTAGTTAATAACAATGTATTGTATTCTGGAAAATCGTGAAGAGAGCAGATTTTAAGCGTTCTCGCCACAAAAAATGATAAGTATGTGAGGTAATGGATATGTTAATTAGCTCAATTTAGCTATTCTGTGGTATATACCTACTTCAAAACAATATATTGTACACAACAAATAGATATGATTTTTATTTTTCAATTTCTAGAATTCAAAAATAAAATAAAAGCTCCCAGCCAGGGATAAGAACTGCTGGTATAGATTTGATTTGAGGCCAAATGAGTGGGGGGCAAACCCAAAATTAACAAAACAAAACACCTATTCCCATAGTGGATCTCTTAAGGGTTTGCCAAATTGGCCAAATTGGTTTCTTGCCATTCTTTAGAGCAGTGTTTTCCAAAGTTCAGTATGCATCAGAATCACACACACACTTACACAAGAAGGAAAGGAGGGAGTGAGGAAGAAAGGAGGAAGGGAGAAAAAGAAAAGAAAGGAACAGAAAAGAAAAAGAAATAGACTAGGTACTCCCTTCACTTGTAAAGTTTACAATCTGGTTGACAAGATAATACTTTTACACAGAGAACAAAGAAAAACTAGCAAAATGCTAAATTGGCTGTCTAATAGTTAAAAAGTTTCCTCATAACCAAAGAATGCTTGGGGACCAAGAAGAGGGTGTACAAATTTTCTTTACCTGGAGCTCAGCTCAAAAATCAACTCAAGGAACCTGAAATACAGCCACAAACCTTTAACAGGTAAGCAAAGCCTCCTTTCCAAATCTTTTTTCCATATCCACTATGTTGAAAGGCCTTAGAAATCTTCCTAGTGCATGCCTCATGTAGTCAACCTTCAGTCTTTGAATAGACATTGATGGAGCACTCTCTGTGGTCTAGGTACAAGGAACGCAGGATTAAAGACCCAGTCCATGCCTCCCAGGGCCACAGAGATAGCCCTGGGATCCATTCTAGGCCTCACATCATCATCCATTGGGATTTCTAAGCCAGACCAAGTGTGTCAAAGAAAACTTCTGGAAAGGAAATGGTGCCTTAGTTGAAGCATGAAGGTTAGTGGGAGTTAGCCACTGGAAAAGGGTGAAGGAAGAAAAACCAGCATGCATGAGGGCCAGGAGGCATGGGAAAGCATGGGGTGGCCCCAGAGCTGCCAGTCACTTGATTTGCTTAGAGAAGGTATCAGAGATTTCAGAAAAAAGGATGGCTAAATATCTGGGGAGGCTTTGTGGAGGAAGTGAGGTTTGGAGCTGAGCTTTGGCAAATGGATAGGATTTCAGTTAGATGAAGTAAGAAGATGGGAAAGGGAGGTGGTGTTCTCCAGTTTCCTGTACGTTGCCTGGCATGAACAGGTGTTCAAAAAAATATTAAAAGTTGAAAAGGTACCAAGGGAATATCAGAAAGCAGAAAACCCAGCTTAAGGTATCCAGAACAGTGAATAACCTAGTTTGTTGGACGCATAGAATCTTTATGGAGAAGATATGGGAGATAACATAGGGAAAGTATTCAATAAACCAAGGCCAGATTAATGTCCTGACTGTCAATTAGAGAACACAGGAAAAAACTTCTAAGCAATGGAGAGCCATCAATGAATTTTGAGCATGATAGTGGCAAGACCAAAGTATGCCAAAGAGATCTTTTGGTAGGCTGGAAGAAGAGAGGAGTCAAAGTCTAGAGGCTAACAACAGGCCAGGCTCATGCCTATAATCACCACTTTGAGAGCCAAGGTGGGCAGATCACTTGAGCTCAGGAGTTTGAGACCAGCCTGAGCAACATGGAAAAGCCCGAATCTCTACCGAAAAAATAGCCAGACATGGTGGCTCACACCTGTAGTTCCAACTCCTTGGGGTATTGAGGCAGAAGGATCACTTGAGCCCAGGAAATCAAGGCTGCAGTGAGCCGAGATCACGCCATTGTACTCCAGCCTGGGCAACAGGGCAAGACGCTACCTGAAAAACAAAACTGAAATTCAACTTTGTGCTATTTACAAGAGACGTGTTTAAGAAGAAATGACACAGAACAGTCAAAAATTAAATGAAAAAATGCCATGTCAGCAAACATTAATAAAAAGAAAACTGATATGGCAAAATGTAATAGCAGAAAGAAAAAAAAAAGATGCTAATGATACAACCCAGAGTGACATAATTAGGTGCCTGGCTCGGTGGGACCGTAAGAAAGAAGGAGACTGTGGACTGACTAGTTACAGATAGAAAGGGGAGACTGAGGAGAGAGGAGTTACAATGCTCTGAAGGTTTTAGGCTCTGTATTTTAAGAATGTCTAAGCCTACATAAAACACCAATCACTGGTGGCTTAAAATATCGCTATTAGTGGCTGAAAACAACAATCACTATTTCGCTCAAAAAGATGCAGTCTGAATAGGGCTCAGGAGGGAGAGCTCATCGGTGCTCTGTGTAGCATCAGCTGGGGCAATTGACTGAGGTTGAGGGTCCACTTCCCAGACGGCTCAGTGGTATGGCTGGCATCTTGGTGCTGGCAGTCCCTAGGAGCTCAACCAAGGCTAAGGGGAGGGGACCCTCAGCTTCCCTCCATGTGGTCATATCCGTGGGCCTGGGTTTCCTCACAGCATGGTGGCTGCAATCCAAGGGCAAGTGTGGCAAGAGAGGCAGGCAGAAGCTGCATGTCTTTTATGAGCTGGCCTCAGGAGTCACGCAGCATCATTCCACCATACTCAGTTAGCTGAAGTGGTTGCCAAGGCCCACCCAGTTCAAGGAGAAAGGGCATAAGCTTCACTTGTTCATGGGAGAGCAGCAAGATTCTGGAAGAGCCCAGGGCATAGGAAAGATTACCTATGTAATGTAATGGGTTGAATGGACTGCACACACACACACACAGACACACACACGCACTTCATGTTACTAGGGACCTCAGAACGTGATCTTATTTGGAAAATGGGTCTTTTTAGATGTAATTTAGTTAAGATGAGGTCACATTGCATTAGGATGAGCCATTAATCCAATGAGTGGTGTCATAAAAAGAGAATTTGATGTGTAGGCACAAAGACAGACACACAGGGAAGAGTCAGAGACTGGAGAGGTGTACCCACAAGCCAAAGAAAGCCAGGAGCCACCAGAAGCTGGAAGAGGATGAAAGCCTTCTCCCCTTGCACCTTTAGAGGAAGCATAACCCCACCAACACTTTGATTTCAGACTTGGGGCCCCCAGACAATACATTTCTGTCGTTCTAAGCCATCAAGTTTATGGTAATTCGTTTCAGCAGTCCTAGGAAATTAACACACAGCCCTTTTTGGAGAATGCCATCTGCCATACCCAGTAACTTGAAGATTTGCAGGATGGTCTTGAACATAACATCAGGAAGAGGAGCTGATCTAGGTGGGCAGGTTTTATTGTCAAGATTAGCTCTGTGGAGTTCGTCAAGATGGTACTGGTGTGAAATGTGGGGCTGTTGCTTGGGACTGGGCTGGGACTACAGAGGCAGTTTTAAAATTTAAAATCGCAGCCATCGGCAAGAAGCTCAGCCCAGAGTCAGGCATCCTCTGTGTTGCCACGTCCCGTGGGGGCTGCATCAGGTGACTGCACCTGTTTCCACGTTTTAATTATTTATGGTACGCAGTCTAAAGTGGTGTTCAACCAGCCTAATGACTTGGGGTGATTGAATCAAAGAGGAAGGAGATTGGAGCCGTACGTGGAGAGTTTCTAATAGACTTCTCCAGAGTGCACAGCTGAAGGGAAGAGCCGCTCCCTCTGCTTCCTAATAGACTAACAAACCTCTCTAAATCTTCTTCTGAGACCCCAAAGGTACCCGCCAGTTGCTCTTTCGTTCGAGAGCCAAAATGAGCACAATAAGTTTTGTGGCTGGCACAGATGAAATTAGGAATTTGTTAGTGAAATGTTCTATACGCTGATTTTCCTGACAACCCTCTCATGGTCGCAGACAGCAGTCCCTGATCAACCGGAGGCCAATTAAAAGAGAGCAGCCGTTTCACTCATCCAAATATTTCCACTTCGCTCAAAATGGATTCCAAACAGTCCTGGGATTCTCACAGATGCTTTCAATTCTTTTTCCTAGCTAGACCGTCTTTTAGATTTTCTGCTTAAGACTCTCGCCCTTCATTGCAAAGCTTAAATGGAAATTAGACCTCAGTTTGGTTGCCCACCGCCCTCCCCCACCCTCCTCCTCTCCACACCCCATGATAGGGCACTTATTAATTTAGATATCCTGGGAACTCGGGTCCCTCCTGGCCAGGGCTAGTAAAGAAATCCTATTAAAGATAATGGATTTTTTTCCCTAAACTTTTTGGGCTGGTAGTTTTCCTGAAAGGTGCAGAGGGACAGAATTTTCTTTGCAAGGCACTAAGCTGCAACCACTGTGGATGAGTCCTTAGAGAACTCAAGATGAGGAGAAGATGGAGAGAGGAATCCAAGGGGAGTCCATGGAGGGTGGGGCAGGGGAGGCAAAAAAAAAAAAAAAGGCAAAGAGGAGGGAGCAAAAGTGGTGAAAAAGTGGTGAAGGGGAAAGAAAGACACAAGGATGCCTTGCTGCCACAAAACCATGGGCAGTTCCACGAGTGCTCTACAGGTTTGTGAGGCGGGCAACCAGAAAGCTGCACACAGAGCACCTGGATGAGGAATTACTGGGAGCAGGAGAGGAGGGTCCATGGATTCCAGAAAGACGGGGAGGGAGCAGAGCATGAGCCAGCCACAGGAAGGACGACTGCAGAGCCCGAAAGGGTTTCTGTCCTCACCTTCCTCCTCTCATGGAAGGCAAACACCCTTGAAAAACTTAGGATATGGAGAAAGGAAAGGGCTCTCCACCTTTGTATACCAGTCTCTAAATCAAGATCAATTTTTTATTTTTTGCTGGGGGAAGTCGTTTGCTGGCTAAACTCCCCACAGAAATTTGAGCCCATTGTTTTTCTAAGTTATAGCAAATAATAAAATTCATAATACAGCTAACATTTAGTATTTAGTGTATACTAAGAATTGTATTAAGCTTCTTTTGGGGGGTGGTGAAGGACGGAGTCTCGCTTTGTCACACAGGATGGAGTACAGTGGTGCGATCTCAGCTCACCACAGCCTCTGCCTCCCGGGTTCAAGCGATTCTCCTGCCTCAGCCTCCTGAGTAGCTGGGACTACAGGTGCCTGCCACCACGCCTAGCTAATTTTCATATTTTTTTTAGTAGAGATAGGGTTTCGCCATGTTGATCAGGCTGGTCTCGAACTCCTGACCTCAGGTGATCCACCCACCTCAGCCTCCCAAAGTGCTGGGATTACAAGCATGAGCCACCATGCCCAGCCCAAGCTTAATTCTCACAAGTTTCCTGTGAGGTTGGTGCTATTATTGTCATGCCCACATTTAGAGGAGGGAACTAAGGCATAGACAGGTTGCAAAATTTGCCCAAGATCCCTCAGAGCCAGGATTTGAACTAGGAAGTCCAACAACAGAGCCAACCCTTTGACACTTACTCTACTACACCATTGTCTGGGCTAGTGTAACAAATAATCAGAGGTGTAACGTACTGAACAAAGTGAGCTAATTATGAGGCTCTTCAATGAGGATCTCCAGACTAGCACATTATGGAGTAGAAGTTACAGGATTATATAATAGCATTTAAAACTGAAAGGACTTTAGCAATTCATTGTCCCAGTTACGGAAACGGAGGTAGCAGGGAGGACTTGCCTAAGGTCAAGGTCATGCAACTACTTTGGCAAAGCTGGGTAAGAATTGGAGCCTACTAACTCCTGGCTTGTTGCAGGGATGACTGATGTGTTAATATTTCTTGGCTCCTAGAATTAACCAATGACACCATCAGCCCAGAAGACAAATACGGAAACATTCAGGTGTGCCCCTGCAGAGGGAGAAGAGTCTACAAGAATGGGCTGGTCACAGAGGCCCGCAGAGCTGGACTGCAGAGACAGCATCTTTGTTTTACCCTCACCTTCTGTGAATGTAGACCCCAGATCCCAGATCTGTCATTGGGAACACAGAGGGAAAGAAGCTGCTGATGAGCTGACCCTCCAGAGGCTGGAAAGTTTATCTGCACAAACGAGAAAGGAATTGGAGCTGCAAAGAGAGCTGAGCTGCACAAGGGCTTCTTATTTGTGTTAACAAAATAATCAAACCTTTCCTTGGATCCCTTTATGGAAGATTAAGAAGGCTTTGGGGGATCCCGGCATACCTGTCACTGAGCATTTGCATTTCACACAGCAAAAACCCTTTAGATTAATGACCTCCCTATCTGCAAGATATTCTTGTCTTAATAGTCAAGTTATGTGTAATGTCAATCCCACTAAGATTAAAGAGGAAAGCATTTCTGGTACGAAATTTTGCTAATGACTGACGAAGACATAAAATCTTGCTGCAATAAATTAACACTTGTCTTTAATATGGACCTGCTGATTTACTCGAGGCAAAATTGCTCTGGAACCACACACCTGGGCATCGTCGGGCCCCCCTTAGAAAGGGTGGGTTTGATATTTATGCTCAGCTGCGGTGAACCCTGAGGACAGCCATCTGGCGCTGAAAGCACCAATCGCCCTGAAGAGGAAAGTGGCATTTCTGTAACACTGCAATTAGTAATCCTGCAGGCAGGGCGTGGCAGAGAGAAAAAAGGACACCCCCTTGGACCCATCATTACCACCTAGGCACCCCATGCTCCCTTTTACTGGCCCCTAGGCACTAGACATTGTTACCCATTTTGCGGGTATTGCATGCAGGAAAACGAGTGCGCCAAATTCTGCGCATGCTCTATTCCATCACATCGCACAGCACAGCAGGAGGCCAGAAGAGCCTGGCCCCTAAGCACAAGGCTTCTGATCCTACCCTGACTTGGTTCAGACCCCAGTTCTGCCACTTATTATTTATGTGACCTCAAATAATTGACCTCTTTATGCCTTAGCTTCCCACCTGTTGTTAAAAGAAAAAAAAAAAAGTAGGTGGGTGAATAACCATACCTATATAAGTCATTTAGGATATAGTTCCCTGGCAGATAGGAGGATATTAGAGGGCAGGCATAGCACTGAACTCCCTCTTCTAATTTTTCAGCCCCAGCCTGCATGCAGAAGAAGCAATTGACCTCAGTGCTCGCCAATAATGTAGCACTGTTCATGAGCAACTTTGAAGACTATGAGCTAAACAAGCTGTTCCTCTACTGAGCATTTATTTAAATACTGAGCCTAGCAAGGAGAATGTGAGGCATCGCTCCGCGTCACTATTAAGTAAGCCCAGCCGCCCTCCAGGCATTAGGTTGCCCACAAAACTCAGAGGCTGAATCTGCACCAGACACCTCCGCTCCTCCAGTGTTCTCTGAGTTCCCCAGTGCTGGGTGACGTTAAGTTCCTGCAGATCCCGGTATTCCAGAGTTTTGTTGCTTTTTTGGTTCCACCAAACCTTTCCCTGATGCTGACAGTTTTCAGTTGTTGCAAAAGGAAGTCTCTCCATCAGCTTTGTAACTATGAGTTTAACCTGTTCAACCTATAGCATAAGACAGTGGCCCTCAAAGGCTGGGATTTCAGAGGCTAGGACCTGAAATGTGCCCAAGTCTCCATGTCTGAATTTATACCACCAGTTACCATGATTACAAGGATTCCTGCTTCCCTCCCAATCCATTTTCCTGCTAGTGTCTGGCTGAATAGAGCAACTCTTCAGGACCAAAAGGCCCTGACATCTTGCTCCCTTCCTCTCCCTTCATTTTTATCACTGAAGGATGTGGAGGGAGCGCTTAGCAGCTTGAGATTCACAAGGTAAAAACGTAGTCCTGTCTGTGTAAGATGGTGACAAATGAGACTTTCAGCACAGGGCTTCACTGACCTGTCCACAGAAACTCTGGAAGGCAAGAGAGTATGGAGCAGGTCTAGGACCAAGCATACCTTATCAGTTGCCTTCTTATACCCAACATTCTCAATGTCTATTAAGCGTGAGTGGGAGCAGGGCATGGTGGCTCACACTTGTAATCTCAGCACTTTGGGAGGCCAAGGCAGGCAGATCACTTGAGATCAGAAGTTTGAGACCAGCCTGGTCAATATGGTGAAAACCTGTCTCTACTAAAAATACCAAAAAAAAAAAAAAATTAGCCAGGCATGATGGTTGATGGCGTGCACCTGTAATCCCAGCTAGTTGGAAAGCTGAAGCAAGAGAATCACTTGAACCCAGGAGACAGAGTTTGCAGTGAGCTGAGATGGTGCCACTGCACTTCAGCCTGGGTGACAGAGCGAGACTCCATCTAAAACAAACAAACCAAAAAAAATGTGTGTAAGTGTGGAAGGGAATGCTGAGCTCCAGGTGAGAATGCAGGCCTGTTGACAACCTGATTTCAAGACCCTGAGCAGAGAACCCAGTACACTGTGCCCAGACCTCTAACCTACTAAACTGTGAGATTACAAGAAGGTGTTGTTTTAAGCCATAAAGGTCACAGTAATTTGTTACACAGCCATAGAAAACGGATACACTCACCTTGGCACTTGATCGCATCATACCAGTTTTAAGGTAGGGCTGGCTGTAGGTCTGTTTCTGTGTAGCTTGGTCATCCTTGGCCTTTTCCCTCCGATACTTCTCATGTGTCTCTCCATTTTGAGTTGTCTTTCTACCAATACGCTCTCAGGTCTTGGCTCAATTATCCTGCTTTGAAACTGTGAAATCCTCAGCTCACCCAGCGCTCCTCAGCCTCCTATCTGCTGGGACCTGCTAAGTTCTCTGTTTGATAGCCAATATGTTTGGCTGGGTTGCCACCCAAATCTCATCTTGAATTGTGGCTCCCGTAATTCCCATGTATTGTGAGAGGGACCCAGTGGGGGATAATTGAATCATGGGGGTGGTTCCCCCATACTGTTTTCATGGTAGTGAATAATTCTCACGAGATCTGAAGGAAACTCCTTTTGCTTGGTTTTCACTTTTTCTCATCTGCCACCAGGTAAGACATGCCTTTCGCCTTCCGCTGTGATGGTGAGGCCTCCCCAGCCATGTGGAGCTATGAGTCTATTAACCTCTTTTGCTTTATAAATTATCCAGTCTCGGGTATGTCTTTATTAGCAGCATGAGAACAGACAATACAATAAGCCACATCTGCATGCAGGGCAGCACAGCTTTGTTTTTCTCCGCTTGTCTTCATCTACACCACGCTCCCAAGAAGTGCTCTTATGGATTGCCCAAGTCTGGAGATTGCAAAGTTCTCTCAGCAATATCCCTTAAGAATAGCAGGGGGCTAGCATGCCTTGGAGTTCCACACAGAATATAATCATTGGTAGAAATAGGAGCTGGGATTTCTCAATTAAAGTGAGATATGTGAATGACTGACACCAATCATGAGGACAGTGAAGTTATTTGATGAACCAGTGGACTCTGCATATTGAGGTTTTACTGTATTTGATTTAAACTGCAGAAAGTTTGTCCATGACCCGCACAAGTCTGTGATTAGTAGTTTCTAAATGAAAGAATGTGTGCATGAAGGAACCAAACACTTAACTCGATCAGTGATAATGATGGGCCAGTAAGAATGATACCTAATAAATATCAGCATCCATGGGTCTTTACCTCTTGATGAAATTCACCTGTTTAAATACAAGTGTCAAAAATAATAGTTACTGCTTTTGCCTAGTTATTTAAATAAAATGACTTTTAAAAATAACATTTAATTGAGAGGGAAGACACGATAACTTCTCTGTATATGCTCATAGGGAGAATAGCTAGCTGGTCCACAAGAGTGTAACTATACCCCTAGAGGCAGCAGACACAGACATGGAGGAGGGTAAAGCACCCTACAGAAAGTAATTGGCCAGCAGAATATTGTCCCTGCAAAATTCCAGTCCAAAAAGTGATAACAAGCAACTTTAAATTTATTTATAAATATTTTATCATTCTCAAAAATTTGAAACAATAAATATTCATCAGTACAGCTTCCATTAGATAATTCAGCTACACTTGAATGAAGTAGTACACAGTCATTAAAAATAATAAGGATCTATATTTATTGGCACAAAAGTATTTTGTGACATATTGTTAAGTAAAAGGAAAGCAAATTCGAGAATATTATTTATAGAATAAGCATAAGGGGAAAAAAAGACTAGATGGCTATGTAACAGAAATGCTAACTGTGGCCATCTCTGGAGAGGGGATCTTGTAGGAGGGGTGACCATACATCCTCGTTTGCCAGGTACAGTCTAAATTTTGGAGCACTGGTTCATTCTGGAAAGTGTTCCTGGTTGTGTGATAAATTATATGGTCACCTTAGCTACTGGTAGTTTTACTTTATTCTTGTATTTTTACATGTTAGCCTGATTTCTTTTTAAAAAGCAATTAGGTTGGTGCAAAAGTAATTGCAGTTCTTGCCATTACTTTTGAACTGCTGTCCAATGTTCTACTCCTGAGCTCTACCCCCACCCCCACTTTAGCCATTACTTTTTTTTTTTTTTTTTTTTTTTTTTTTTTTTTTTTTTTTTTTTGAGACGGAGTTTCGCTCTTGTTACCCAGGCTGGAGTGCAATGGCGCGATCTTGGCTCACCGCAACCTCCGCCTCCTGGGTTCAAGCAATTCTCCTGCCCCAGCCTCCTGAGTAGCTGGGATTACAGGCACGCACCACCATGCCCAGCTAATTTTTTGTATTTTTTTTTTTAGTAGAGACGGGGTTTCACCATGTTGACCAGGATGGTCTCGATCTCTTGACCTTGTGATCCACCCGCCTCGGCCTCCCAAAGTGCTGGGATTACAGGCTTGAGCCACCGCGCCCGGCCTAGCCATTACTTTAAACAGCTATTTTCATTTTTGAGGGGAAAAGCACTTTATAATTTTTAAATGGACTGTCTTCCAGGTTAATCCAAAGTATGTGTTTTGGCTAAATTCCATGGTGTCATCTAAACACCAGGTACTGTGCTAGGCACAGAGGATACAAGAATAAATTCAGCAATCCCTGTTCTCCACAGCTGGAGGAGTAACCACCACAGACCGCCGTCCATGTACCAGGTGAATCACTGTGTGGATGATCTCATTTGAGCCTCGCAACAGCTCTATGAGGTGAGCACTATCATTATTCCCTTTTGATAAGTCACCATCAAACAAGTTGCACTACTTGCTCAAGTTTACATAGCCAGAATTTAAATCTAAGCCATCTGCTCCAGAGCCCATGTCTTAATTTGAGCATGCGGCCGGGGGGTGTAGGCAGTGGAGAGCAATAGGTAATGCAATATCTATTGTATTGCATCATGGAAAGTCCTATGATAAAAGCAGGCAACTAGTGCTATGAGAGCACCCAGACTGGACAGATAACCCAGTCCAGGAAGGCAGAAGTTGGGGCTCTTGAAGAATGAGCAGAATGAGGATGTAGACAGTGTGAGTTGGGGGAATGTGCCAGACAGAGGCAATAAACAGAACAGTATCGTTGGAGTCCTCGGGGAGTGGCAGGTAATACATGCTGGCAACCTGTAAAGTGCAAAGGGGGAACAGGGGTACCAGGCTGGCCCATGGAGGGTTTGATGTGCCCACTATGGAGCCTCGCCTGTGCCGAGACAATGGGCCACTGGTGAAGGATGCCAGAGAGGATCCTTCCTTTTTTTTAAAAATTTTTTAATTTTTATTTCTTTAATTTGTTATTGAGATAGGGTCTTGCCATGTTGCCCAGGCTGGTCTTAAATTCCTGGGCTCAAGCAATCCTCCTGCCTCAGTCTCCCCAAATGCTAGAATTACAGGTGTAGCCACCACATCCGACCCCAAACAGGGCCCTTTGACAGCTGATGCTGGAGGCCATATGAAGGAACACTGGAGGGGCTGGACAGATCAGGGAGCCCCTGCCACATAATCACAGGAGGATTTACTGTGATGCTGCTGTGGCTGAAGTTTTAGGGACTGCCACCAGCAGAAGCCCCTTCCAGGGCTTCTTTCTTTCTTTTTTTTTTTTATAATAAAAATAAAGATGGGGTTTCACCATGATGGACAGGCTAGTCTTGAACTCCTTACCTCAGGTGATCCACCCACCTCGGCCTCCCAAAGTGCTAGGATTATAGGCGTGAGCCACCACGCCCGGCCACCAGGGCTTATTTCTAATTTTATATCCATAATTTTGTAGCCTTTCTCTTATAAGCCCCCCTCCCAAAACTGGTTAAGCTTCAGGCCCCCAAAAATCTAGATCTGCCCCACTGTGAATAGTAATTGTTTTCTTGTGCCAGCTTCTAATTCTTAGCACTATAGTAAAATTCATCTTCTCTAAATTCCTCTTTTGACTTTAGTTTCTCTTCCTTTTTTTTTTTTTACAAAGAAATACCTTGTTTTTCTTAATATCCTAATCTATTCTTATCTTCTTGTTTTCATTTTGCCACCTAGTTATATTTGTTACTGTCAAACTTCTGCTGCTTTTCATACCATTTCCCTCTCTCTGCTGCACCTCATAATATTTTAAAGTGTAAACGACAACAGAGTCTGGTGAAATGGAAATAGAATAATGCCATACAGACCCCATCCATCATGGAGCAGAGCCTTCTGCTGGCAAAGACTTCCCCTGCAAGGCCCCTCTGCCCCTGCTGCTCAACTTCTGACCAGCTTCTCCTGTCTCTGGAGTTCTCCCTTCCCCCTTACCTTCTGTCTCCAAATTTTCTGTTAATTTACCTTCCTTTTCTGCTAATTTACCTTCCACTCTTTTCTCTTAGCCTCTGACAGACCTGAGGTCACAGCCCCAGGTCTTTCCTTCAAAGCCAAGCTTTGTCTTCTCAATGTGATGCCCACTAGGCACTAAAAAATAGGGTGATTATGACAGGGTCCCCCAAAACACGGGCCTTTGGAGAGGACCGTGCAATGCGTGTTGGAGAAGGAAGCAGAAAGGGGCGATCACTATGTGATACGCATGTGTGAGTCACTATGCAGATCTTGCCCCCAAATCTGCTGCTCAAGCCTTGCCTGTTGCTCATCCTCATTGTTGGAGGACATCAGTTCTGTCACTACCTGTGTCCTTCCCACCCTTCCTGGACCCATACTTTCAGAGCCTTCTGGAAGCACCCTGACTTAAATATTTAGCAACCATGCCCATGCATCCAACTATGCAACCAATTAGACATCCTCATCAGCGGATTAGTGAATATGGTCACCTAACCCGTATTTCAGAACATGGATTCCTTGAGGGCAGCGGCTGGTTAGTCCTCGTGGCTCTCTAGTACTGCCTTGCCTGGAACTCAGTAATTGTTATATAAATGAAAACTATCCCCAAGGAGATAACATGCCCTCCAAATGTGCCTTTCACCTTCCCGGCTCACACATGTCACCCACTTCCTGGATGGTCCACCCAGCTCCGTCTCCGTCTCCATCTCAGCCTTGCAGGATGTGCCTGCCTGCATCTACTTCTCCCTGCTCTCACCAGCTGAAAAAGCAGGGCTGAGAGTGGGAGAGACACACACAGCATTGCCCTAGTAACAAGTTCTAGGCCACTGAGTCCCCCAGCAGGGTCAAACACTCTTACATTTCTGAGTGCATTTTTCACCCTCCCAAGTCAAAGCAGCCAAATAAATGGCCACAGGCCCATGCTGAGAATGTCAGATTCGTCAATAGCAATTAAGGATCCCACTTAAAAACCGGAGGGTTGGTCCACAGAACTGGCAGGATTCTTGCACGGGCTACTGAAGATCAATGTCAGCACATGTATCATGATGCCACATTGGTTGTAGTTAGAAAGATGTGTAAGCAGGAAGGTCTTGGTTCTCGCCCATGAAAAGTCAGTGGCTAGGCTTTCAAGAGACCTCAGGGCTTGAATTGACTTTGATGAATATATCACTGTCCAACATCAGATCTTCACCCTTGCAGTATCTGAAATGGACTTGCTCGACAAACCCAGAGATGACCAGACTTTCAGTGGTAAACTCCAGCTAACTAAACTCACAAAATTTGGTTGTTTCCACCTTTTGCTTTTGGCTATCGTGAGTAATGCTGCTATGGATATTCAGGTACGAGTTTTGTGTGGGCATATGCTTTTATCTCTCTGGGGTATATACCTAGGAGTAAAACTGCTGGGTCACATGGTGACTTTATGTTTAACTTCTTGAGGAGCTGCCAAACTGTTTTCCAAAGCAGTTGCACCATTTTATATTCCCACCAGCAATGTATGATGTTCTGATTTATCCACATCCTCATCAACACTTGATATTATCTAACTTTCTGATTATGGCCATACCGGGTATAAAATACTCTCTCAGGGTTTTGATTTTAATTTCCCTGATGTTGAACATCTTTTTGTACGCTTTTGGCCATTTGTACATCTTCTTTGGAGAAATGTCTATTCAGATCATTTTTTAATTGGGTTATTTGTCTTTTTATTATTGAGTTGTGATAGTTCTTTATATGCTTTAAATACAGACCACTTATCAGATATATATTCTTTTTCACATGTGTTAATGGCACTGAATAACATATTAAGGCATTGTCTCCTCCCCCTTACCTGTATATTCTTGGTTTAAAACTCAAGTGTTTTTAGACTTTAATATTTCTGGCATTGAACTAACTTTATAAATAATGTGTATGTGTTTCCTTTTCCTCTATACCTGATACGGTTTGGCTGCATCCCTACCCAAGTTTCATCTTGAATTGTATCCCCCACAATCCCCACATGTTGTGGGAGACACCCGGTAGGAAATAATTGAGTCATGGGGGTGGTTTCCCCCATGCTGTTCTCTTGATAATGAGTGAGTTCTTGTGAGTCTGGTGGTTTTATAAGCACCTGGCATTTCTCCTGCTGGCACTTCTCCTTTCTGTCACCCTACGAAGAAGGTGCCTTTCTTCCCCTTCTCCTTCTGCCATGATTCTAAGTTTCTTGAGGCCTTCTCAGCCATGCAGAACTATGAGTCAATTAAACCTCTTTCCTTTATAAATGGCCAGGCGCGGTGGTTTACGCCTATAATCCCAGCACTTTGGGAGGCCGAGGCGGGTGGATCATGAGGTCAAGAGATCGACACCATCTTGGTCAACAAGGTGAAACCCCGTCTCTACTAAAAATACACACACACACAAAAATTAGCCGGGCGTGGTGGTGCACGCCTGTAGTCCCAGCTACTCGGGAGGCTGAGGCAGGAGAATTGCTTGAACCCAGGAGGTGGAGGTTGCGGTGAGCCGAGATCATGCCATTGCACTCCAGTCTGGATAACAAGAGTGAAACTCCGTCTCAAAAAAAAAAAAAAAATAGAGGAGGCAACTAGTATCTTTGGATATGGACTTGGAACTGTTAAAGATGGATTCTGCAAATATTTCTGAATACAGAAAAAAAATCTAATGCTTTTGGCAAGTACAAGGACACTCCTTACTTTGGTGGCCCACTACCAAGTGTTTACCAGAGAAATCAGTGGCCCTTACAGTCCTAATTGACCAGAAATCAAACCACAAGGAATTAGCAACTGGGTATGGGCTTTTTTCAACATCTTCTTCTTCACTAGAAGAAGACGGAGAGTGCACCCTATAAACTCAGGGACAGATCTGCCAGGTCACATTGAAAAGCCGTTGTTGTAACACAACATGGACTTTTATCTTGTTAAGGCTCTTCTGGAAGTAGGCAATGGAAACCCCGAATCCCAACCTGGCCCAGGTAGAAAATGATGGGATGGCCATCACCATACAGCCATGCTGCTGAAACACCTGACCACCAGCCCCAGTGAGGCCTCAGCAGGCCTCAGGATAGGATGACCAGTCTCCATTTTACACTCATAGCCAGGGAGATAGGTCTTCCCATGGGTCAGTAATCATAAGTACTTATGATTAAATAATTTTCCCAAGGTCACATAGCTAGGAATTAATGGAGTCAGAACTCAAACCCAAGTATTTTGGCCTCAAAGTCTATGCTCTTCACCACTGGCCTTTATTATACTTTATTCCAGGATTACAAACTAAATGCCTGAACTACGCAACTGCCTACAAATGCACATGAAGAAGGACTGAGTTGGAATTATAAATGAATCTATATTAGTCATCATTTTAGATTCTTAAGGCTCACACCTATAATCCCTGCACTTTGGGAGGCCGAGGGGGGTGGATCACTTGGGGTCAGGAGTTCGAGACCAGCCTGGCCAACTGGGTGAAACTCTGTCTCTACCAAAAATATAAAAAATTAGCCAGGTGTGGTGGCACACTCCTGTAATTTCAGCTACTTGGGAGGCTGATGCAGGAGAATTGCTTGAACCTGGGAAGCGGAGGTGGCAGTGAGCCAAGATCATGCTATTGCACTCTAGCCTAGGCAACAGAGCAAGAATCCATCTCAAAAAAAAAAAAAAAGAGCTGAGGGCCGGGCGAGGTGGCTCAAGCCTGTAATCCCAGCACTCTGGGAGGCCGAGGCTGGTGGATCACGAGGTCGACAGAGCGAGACCATCCTGGTCAACATGGTGAAACCCCGTCTCTACTAAAAATACAAAAAATTAGCTGGGCATGGTGGCACGTGCCTGTAATCCCAACTACTCAGGAGGCTGAGGCAGGAGAATTGCCTGAACCCAGGAAGCGGAGGTTGCGGTGAGCCGAGATCGCGCCATTGCACTCCAGCCTGGGTAACAAGAATGAAACTCCGTCTGAAAAAAAAAAAAAAGAGCTGAGCAGGACTGAAACCTCGATCATGTCAGGGTCACCACTTGAGATCACGTCAATAAACACTATTAATGAGTAATTCTTCTTCGACTTCTTTTTGAGAGGAGCATCCAGCACAAAGTTTATATGAGTAAACAGAGTAGAGACAAAAGAATGTAAAATAAATAGACTTAACGGAGGAAGCTTTTATTATTCCTAATCTTTCCCCTATGACTTAAAGTTCTAAAGTAAGAACTGGCTGTTTTCAGTCAGTCTTATTGAAACTTTTTGGCCTTCTACAAAGTTTAAGACTATAATCTATAACTTCCCTATATTTCACTTAATATTTTTCCAGCCACTTTCAGTGAATCTTAACACAGGACCTTCAAGATGATCAAGCCCAGTAGTTCTCAACGTACAATCCATGCATCCACAGACTCCGCTTTGAGACCCCAAGACATGGTGGTACCCAAGACATTTTCAGGGCCATCTGAAAGGTCAGAAGTTATTTCATAATAATACTAAGACAGTATTTGTCATTTTCACTAGGATGACATTTTCACTAATGCTATGAAAGCAATGGTAAACAAAATGGGTCATACCTTAGCGTGAATCAAAGCAATGGCATTCAACTATACCAGTGTCACCTATGTACTCTTTATTATTACATAGGAGCAGTTAAAAAGAAAACAGCCAGTGTCTCTGAAAATGTCCTTGATGAAGCAATAAAAATTATTAATTGTATTCAATCTCAACCCTTGAGTTAATATTTAGTGGGAAAATGGAGAGAATACATAGAGCACGTCAGCCACATTCCAGGACAGAGATCCTGAGTGAACGCACTTGTGCCACTGTTGAGTAGAAAGCCGAACCAGCCATTTTTTTCATGCAACTTTATTTTTCTGTGAAAGAACTGATAAATAGTTGTTCTTCAGACTAGGACATGAGGCAGAGAGTTTCTCCAAAATAACTAAGTGGACCTGTTCCCTCAAGGAACACAATTGACAGTATTTGTTGCCAATGATAAAACTCAAGCTTTCAAATAAAATGTTGAAGTCTGGAAAATTTGTACTTGCTGTAACGAGCTTAACAGCTTCCCAATACCTAGCAACTTTCTGAATAAGGTTTGTGGTGATATTAACCAATGTGATTTTTAAATATTGTATATTTGGTTCTGTATATTGGACATTGTATCATGGAATATGTTCACAATTTGAATATTTGCATAGCTCCATGAACCAATATTTTCCCAATGGTGAGCACATGATGTTATAAAATCATGAATGGCTGGACGTGGTGGCTGCCGCCTGTAATCCCAGCACTCTGGGAGGCCGAGTGGGTGGATCACCTGAGGTCAGGAGTTGGAGACCAGCCTGGCCAAGATGGTGAAACCCTGTTGCTACTAAAAATATAAAAAATTAGTTGGGTGTGGTGGTGGACACCTGTAATCCCAGCTACTCAGGAGGCTGAGGCAGGAGAATCACTTGAACCCAGGAGGCGAAGGTTGCAGTGAGCCAAGATCACTCCACTATTCCAGCCTGGGCGACAGAACAAGACTCCATCTGTCAAAAAACAACAACAATAGGGGCCGGGCGCGGTGGCTCAAGCCTGTAATCCCAGCACTTTGGGAGGCCGAGGTGGGTGGATCACGAGGTCAACAGATCGAGACCATTCTGGTCAACATGGTGAAACCCCGTCTCTACTAAAAATACAAAACATTAGCTGGGCATGGTGGTGCGTGCCTGTAATCCCAGCTACTCAGGAGGCTGAGGCGGGAGAATTGCCTGAACCCAGGAGGCAGAGGTTGCGGTGAGCCGAGATCACGCCATTGCACTCCAGCCTGGGTAACAAGAGCAAAATTCCGTCTCAAAAACAACAACAACAACAACAACAACAACAATAATGACAAAGGCTGCCAGTTTAGCATTCTCTCATTCATTAGAACCTGGAAGCCTCCCCGACCCCCATCCTCAATGAAGGGGATTACAGCACAAATTTCAGTTTATTTGCACCAACCAGGGCTTCTAATCTGTTACCTTTGAGAGATAATCCTACAAAATGCAGCAGAATGTAGATTCCAAAACCTGCAGAGATTACATTTTATGGGAGGGGAATTATCTCTATAATCCAATTAACACAGCAAGTGACAGGGGAAAAACATAGACATTAGTGCTGGGGAGAGGAATTGGGACATTCTAGAAGTTAATTCATATTAACAGGTTCAAAAACCTCTGAAGTGCATTTATAATTTCCTAAATCCTAATCATTAATCTGTATTATGAACCAGTAGCTTTTGGAAAGAATATTACAGCTATGAATCCAATGTTTTTGTTTTGTTTTGTTTTGTTTGAGATGGAGTTTCATTCTTGTCGTCCAGGCTGGACTGCAGTGGCGTGATCTCAACTCACCGCAACCTCCGCCTCCCAGAGGTTCAAGCGATTCTCCTACCTCAGCCTCCAGAGTAGCTGGGATTACAGGCTTCCACCACTATGCCTGGCTAATTTTTTGTGTTTTTATTAGAGATGGAATCTTATGGTGTTGGCCAGGCTGGTCTGAAACTCCTGACCTCAGGCAATCCGCTTGCCTCAGCCTCCCAAAGTGCTGGGATTACAGGCATGAGCCACCATGCCCAGCCAAATCAAATATTTTTAATAATTTTCTTTATAAACGTCCTACTTTCCTTGAAAGTTGAGTACATTTCTCCCCATCAAATGATGAGTTTATAATTCACCACATTTCTCTCTTCATCTTGGCTGTCAAGAAGCTTTGAATCAGGTTAAACACACATCGAGATAACCAAATCAACATTTGGAAGGTGATTCCCAAATTCCTAGAGGTGGGAGATTATTTATGTCATAGGGGATTAGCTAAATAATCCTTCCCTTCTCAGTGGGTCATTTTGTCATCTGTTGAGCCAAAATGAAATGGCCACTATCAAATTCCCTTTACAGTCTTCCCAGGTCTCCAGGCAACTTCCTGTCTAAGCTCATGGTCCTAGCTGCTGAGAATCAAGGTGTCCATCAGATGGTTACTGTGCCTTCCTTTTCAGTATCTTCCATGCTAATATGATCGATAATTATGCAGAGGGCAATAATATTAAACTGCTTTTATCCCCTGAAGGAAATGCTTATGTGCTCAAGATTGCCTGCATTTTCTGAGTACATTCCAAAATCTGAAGATTTTATTCATGCAAGATAAGTGTGACCTTCAACTAAACTCAAATCTATAATTCAAAGTGGCCTCTTCGACTCAAAATCCTCTCCATTTCCATGCCAAATGGATCATCAGCTGCTCTCCAAGTAATACTTGCTCCAGAGGAAGGTTCCAGCTACTGATCGACGCACATTTTTGCATTTCTACTCACAGACTTAAGTTCTGCTCTCCAATATGTGACTGTAGCTTAATTGACGGAGGAATGCAAAAAGAGATTTGGAGGCGTCTGACTACTGTCGACTCATTGACTTCCCTCGGAGAATTCTTTCACTTGTCTTTTAAATTTTCCTTTCTTGTCAAAATTGCAGGTGCAGATAAATGCTGGAATCTTATTTCAATCAGAAAGTGCCAAGAACAAGAAAAGATGGAGAATTTTGATTGTCGTTGAGGACAGAGCCTCAAACAGCTGGAGGCCTTCCATTCTCTTTTAGCTTCCATCCATCTAAGAAAAAAAAATGCACCAAGGATTTCACTCAATTTGTGCAGAAAGATGAGGAAATTCACACTGAAATGAAGAATTGCATTCCCAAAATAGCGTTAACCTAGAACAGCGCTGCTGGGGGAATAAGAGACCTTGGATGTGGTGGGTCCAACCTTTGGTAAAAAGTCCAGGGGATGCCCCAGAAGGGATTTCTATGTGACAGTTAGCTGATGATACACTGGCCTTTCCTTTCAGGGAGGCTTAGAGCCAGCTTAGGGATTCTCACCTCAGCCAGATTTTCTTTCTCCAGACAAATGTGTATTTCAGACAACTTTTAAGTAAATCTGGAAATGATTATGAGAAAGGAAAAATAAAATGCAACAAAAGCCTCTGACTCAGTTGTTATTCAGAGTCTCTCCTCCAGGGTGGGTCAAATGATTTGTCCCAGGGTCCACCTCAGAGCCTGCCCATAGACTTGCTGTGGTGGGTGTTTCAGGGATTTGAAAGATTCTGTTTCTGGCCAGGCGCAGTGGCTCACACCTGTAATCCCAGCACTTTGGGAGGACAAGGCAGGTGGATCACCTGAGTTGGGAGTTCAAGACCAGCCTGACCAACATAGAGAAACCCTGTCTCTACTAAGAATACAAAATTAGCCAGGCATGGTAGTGCTTGCCTGTAATCCCAGCTACTCAGGAAGCCGAGGCAGGAGAATCACTTGAACCCGGGAGGTGGAGGTTGCGGTGAGACGAGATTGCGCCATTGCACTGCAGCCTGGGCAACAAGAGTGAAACTCTGTCTCAAAAAAAAAAAAAAAAAGAAAGATTCTGTTTCCATGCTGTCTCCCAAATACTCTGGATCCAGGTCCTCAGCATCAGGGACTATACTTGATGACTTACATATCTCCAGCCTTCCGCCCAACTGCTAGCATATAGTAGATGCTCAATAACGAACTAGCACACAGTGGCTCACACCTATAATTCCAGCACTTTGGGAGGCTGAGGCAGGAGGATGGTTTGAGCCCAGGATCTTGAGACCAGCCTGGGCAACATAGAGAGACCCCACCTCTACAAAAAAAAATTTTTTTTTAATTAGCCAGGCATAGGGGCTTGTGCCTGTAGTTCCAGCTACCTGGGTGGCTGAGGCAGGAGGATCACTTGAACACAGGAGGTCAAGGCTGCCTAAAGCCATGATCATACCATCCCACTCCAGCCTGGGTGACAGAGTGAGACCCTGCCTCAAAAAAAAGAAAAAAAGAATTGAAATGTAGCCCTTTGGTAAATGTTTATGTATAAAAACACCAGAATTTGTCCCCAGGCTAGATGTTAATCCTTCTCCATTTCTGGTCCTAATTTCCCTTCTCCCCAGCTTTAGATATACTCTTAGAAATGTGTCGTCTAATTTGGTAGCCACCCACCCCGGGGTGCCACTGAGCACTGGAACTGTGGCTAGTCAGAATTGAGATGTTCTGAAATATACACAGAGCCTCAAAGAGTTCATGGGGGAAACATGGAATGTAAACTGGTTTTTTGTTTTTTTTGTTTTTTGTTTGTTTGTTTGTTTGTTTGTTTGTTTGTTTGTTTTTAGACAGGGTCTCACACTGTTGCCCAGGCTGAAGTGCAGTGGCACCATCTCACTGCAACCTCCACCTCCCGGGTTCTAGTGATTCTCCTGCCTCCACCTCCAGAGTAGCTGAGATTATAGGTGCCCACCACCTGGCTAATTTTTTGTATTTTCAGTTGAGATGGGGTTTCACTATGTTGGTCAGGCTGGTCTTGAACTCCTGACCTCGTGATCTGCCTGCCTCCCAAAGTGCTGGGATTACAGGCATGAGCTACAGCGCCTGGTCCTGTTTCATTAACAA
Source organism: Saimiri boliviensis (assembly GCF_048565385.1). Classification (NCBI taxonomy): domain Eukaryota; kingdom Metazoa; phylum Chordata; class Mammalia; order Primates; family Cebidae; genus Saimiri; species Saimiri boliviensis. The sequence continues at coordinate 77,301,893 of NC_133449.1, read as the reverse complement.
TATTAGTACTGACTACATGTTGAAATGATTTTGGATATATTAGATTAAATAAAATATATTTTAAAAATTAATTTCACTCATTTCCTTTTAAACTGTAGCTTTGGACCAGCCACAGTGGTTCACGCCTATAATCCCAGCACTTTGGGAGGCCAAGGAGGGAGGATTGATTGAGCCCAGGAGTTAGAGACCAGCCTGGGCAACAAAGCAAGATGTTGCCTCCCCAAAAAATAGAAAACTGGGCATGGTGGTGCACGCCTGTGGTCTCAGCTATAAGGGAGGTTGAGGCAGGAGGATCGCTTCAGCTCAGGAGGTCAAGGCTGCAGTGAGCCATGATCATGCTACTACATTCCAGTCTGGACAACAGGGTGAGAGCCTATCTCAAAAAAATAAAATAAAATAAAATAAAAAATAAAAAAAAAAAAATTAGCTTCGGCTAGCATGGTGGCTCATGCCTGTAATCCCAGCACTTTGGGAGGCCAAGAAGATTGCTTGAGACCAGGAGTTCAAGACCAACCTAGGCAAGGTAGCAAGACTTCTTCTGTATACAAAAATAATAATAATAAACAAAATAAATAAAAATGTATCCTCTTTAAAGTTCAAATAAACTATGTAGTTTGCCTTGTATTTCTACTGGGCCGTGGTGGCTCAGACCTTACGTGACTCCCATTCAGACCCGGCAGAGTCTTCTGTGACCCCTACTGACTTGACAAACCTAGTGTCAGACCTGAGGTCCACAAACCGCAAACGTCTCCAGTAAGCCCAGAAGTAGCAGAAGGCCGCTCCAATCTCGCTGGGCCACACCGCGCGCGCAGCGGGTCCCCGTGCAGAACCTGTGCTTTGCTGCCCTCTGCTGGCCGCATCCCGCTTCGTAAAGTCCCTGGGCAGTGGCCTCTCCTGCTGCACCCCGCGAGCAGCAGCTGTGCTGGTACTTTTCCTCTGCTTCCTTCTTCCCTTGTTAGCCCTGTTTTTAAGAGAGTAGATGGCAAGAAAAAGGGAGACTGCATCTTTTCAAAAGAAAAACGTGATCTGGTAGAAGCAGTTTCTTTTTTAGATGATGATCTATTTCCTTCAAAAATGTAAAGTTTGTCTTGTAGTGTTCTTACACTTCATCCATGACTTGTATCCTGTGGGGCATTTGTTAAATATACAAATTACCAGGCCTCTCTGCGGCCAATTCTGGATCAGTAGTTTACAGTTGCAAGCCCAGGAACCTGTGTGTAACAAGCTCCACAGGTGATTCTTGTTCCCCCTCCCTGGAGAAAGTTTGAGAAATACAGCTGTGAAGCTGTGCATCTTAAACGTGGAGATGCTCACGGGCTACCTGCACCCTTTAAACCCTGATTCTGATCCATAGATCCTAGCTGAGACCTGATAGCACACACCTGTAACAGGCTTCCAGCTGCTGCTACTGCTGCTGCCGCCTAGGGCCACACTTTGAGTTAGCAGGGATGTAGTTATGCACGGTCCACGCCCTCAGGTGTAGCCTTAATAGCACCCCCGTCCTATTGAAAATCACTACACACTCTTGCTGCCCACCACTCCCACCAAGCCTGCTTTAAAGAGCGAACTAGAATTACTTCTTTTGTCTGGAAAAGCAAGGATGCCCCCTTTTGACAGCTCAAAATATTTTCTGCAAAATGCCTGGAGAGGAATGGTAGATGTATTTTCTCACAAAACAAGGGTTTTTGTTTTTTTTTTAATCATTATTGGTTAGAAAGAATTCATTTCTCTAATAAACTAACCATGTAGCCCTGTGTGTTGAAACCATGTAGAGATCCTGGCCGTTTACACTACAAAGATTACAGGGAGTGACTCGGTGCCACTGTCTAAGAGGAGGACCTCTGAAGATTGTCCCGAAGATGAACCACACAGGGAGAGCTGGGGCTTGGGAAGTGAGCAGTTGCCTTTGAGACCTGTCCATGGTGTCTAATCTTTAAACTCAAGTTTCTGTCTTTAATTTCCTAACCCTTTCCTGCACTGGTTTCCAGCAAACATTTTTACTGCTGTCAGATCGAAGAGTCATGCTGGCTCAGGTTGTCACTGCTCCTAGCTGTGGCCTGTGATTCTCTGGAAGTTCTAGGGGAGAGGCAGTGGGTGGGGAGGGACTCTTCTGTATCAGCTTTAAACTCTGCATTTGAAACTCTCTTTTTAAAGATGAACTTTGGATTTACCAAAGGTTATGCCTTAATTTCCCAAGACATGAGACTGCATCATAAACAGCAATTTCCAGACACCGATGAAAATTGCATTCATTAAACAGAGCCCTTTTTGGTGGAAAAATCTTAAATGATCAAAATGTAACATATGCACTAGTGGATAAAAAATATCTGACCATTCTGTTTCTGGCTTAATTTCCAAGGCTCAGAATATGAGTCTAACTTCTATCTACACAGCTTACATGACGGCAGATTGCTGCTGATGGAGTTGTTTTCTTTTGTTTTATTTGAAGGCCAAGAATATAATACATCTTTACAGTTAATACTTTCCCATCCTCACCCCTAAATTTTCAAAATACTCCTTCGATAGTTAGCAATATAGCTCCCATTAAAGTCAAATTTCCTTAGATGAGGAAGTTGCTGAATGCCTAATTACACACGCAATGCTGGAAAAAATATGCAGACTGCATTTACATTGCCAGCTTTCTTTTGCCATTACACAACAGAAGATTTATCCTTACATCTTGCACATGAGCATTGCTCTTGCAAGCTTGCGTTTCCATGTAACATATATTAGTATATCATTCACTATTAGCACCAACCTTGACAATCTGGAAGTTATGCCTCTCTCAATGTTATATATAGTCTTTCTTCTGAGCTAGAAACAAACCAAACCAAAAATAATCACCAAATCCCACATCCTGGCTGTCACTTACCCAGACAGAGTGACATTGCAACATCCCAGGGCCCCACAGATCTCCTGTGAGCTGTGTGGATTCCTGCCATGGGCTGCACCCACGTAACTATCAAATGTAGTTCACTGGCAGAAAGCCCATTTAAACCTTTATCCAGTGGCACACTCGGGATTTTTTTCTGGACAGGTTCCTTCTGCCTGTGGAAATAAGTGAGTGCTCAGTGATCAGTCACTATCCAAGGATCAATCTAGTTTCTACTGAAAGTGACCCAGCAAAACGCGTAAAGCATGTATTTGCACATCCGACTTTGTTAATTTTCAAAAGCTTAGACTTTGAAACATCATGCAGTTTGATCAGAAGCAAAGCCCAATACCTATATTCTCAAACTCCAAGGTCAGAAAGTAACTAAAGGAAAACTGCAACCTTTAATAGGGCTGCTGCCAAGGCCTCAGGTGTGTGGGTGTCACCTGGTTTTCCCAGATGTCAGCAGAGAGACAGGATTTGATAGATAGATCTAAGTCAGCCCTCAACTCTTGGGAATGGCTACCACAATGCTTGGACTGCCTACCAATTCACATTGCTAGCAGGTTCCCAATAAATACTGCTGACAGACTGTCGAGCTGAGGCAGGTCTACTGGGGGAACAATTTGCTAAGTGGTCCAGCAAATGTCATCAAGTCATGCAGAGCCTCAACAACTCATTTGGGGAGTGAGCCCGCTTCCAGCCTTGTGCCTCCCACGATTCTGCCAGGAGAAACCAAGTCATAACAATTCAGTGTCCTGAACACCGGCATGAGAGGACTGCAGCTGGGGACTGGGGCCTGAGAGTTCTCTGCTTCTCATAACTGCTGTCACAAATGGCCCTGGCTCTCTCTTCCCAGGCTCTTATCATTATAAAAATGGGAGTAAGAGGTGAAACCCCAGGAGGGTCTTCCTGGGGTTCAAAGAGTAGGAAGAAACGTCCTGTGGGGTGGCAGCAGCCAGCACAGTCTCCTTAGATCCTGGGCATCTGCTCATAGCCCCATGACAAGGAGAGATGCCTGGGAACAGATTCACTAAGTCCCTGGGGCTCTCAGGCCTGGGACTGTGCCTCCCTGGAGTGACAGTCATGACCCTGCCCAGAGAGCCAATTTGAGAACTGCTATGCCACAAGAGTGACAAAGGCAAATAACATATCAATATTCTTGTGCAAATACAGTTGTTTCAACCTCCTGGGCCTCCTGAAAAGGTCTTAGGAACTCCCAGAGGCCTGTGGACCACACTTGGGCAATCACGGACCTGTCTCATGATTCTGCTTTTGTCACCCTGTCTCGTGTATTTGTCTGTGCACTTGGCATCCCCTCCACCTGGCTGTAAGCCCTGTAAGAGCAATGACTCGGCCTTTTTCTCCCCCGTAACCACAGTTTCAGGGGTCAAAAAGAATGCCTGTAACATAATATGTACATAATAAGTGTTTGTTACATGAATGAATAAATGACTGGGGTAAGGAAGCAAAATAGACCCTCCCAGGCCAAGTGCCAGGACTTCTGCAATCACACAGGTAGAACACGTTCCATAGCACCTGGCACATGGTCTGTACTCAATACCTTTACTCTCCATCTTAGCTGAGAGGTTGCTTGCTGATGGACTGAATCCTCCCAGTCCTGACAGCCTTCATTGGCCAGGTCATGGCTAGGGATCTGGGTTCTTGCAGCCCTTTCTCAAGGGAAGATCCCAGAGAAATCCTGGCTCTTCCTCAAGCACAGGTACGCCCCCCAGATAGGAGCATGGCAGAAATTCCTCCTTCCTGCAGCTGTGTCTCTCCAAACTCAACCAATGTCCAAGTCCCATGGTGCTGACTGCAGTCGGCTTGAGTCAACCACTGCTTAATCTGAATCTCACTGTGAAGCCAAGAAGAGAATTCGTAGAGCCAGAAGGCAAAGTCATTAAGGTCTGGTCTTACGCAAACTCTTTCAAAAGTCATTTTTCTGGGATCTTTCCTGATTGGCATGTCCTTCCCAGTCTACACACATTTTCCCTGCGGAATGTCCCTCTGCACTCCCTAGAAGATCGACAATACAGGCAGATCACCCTTCCTCTGTCTTATCTGCTCTGGCCAATTAAAATAAAATAAAATACAGGGAAGACATGTACTCTGACCACAGAGCTCCCTTAGTAAGCAGGTGTGAATTTCGCTCTATAAACTCAGGATGCAAAAAAATGCCACACTGATTTTCTAGGCACTCCTTTTGTGGGATATTCAGCACCAGGTGTCATGATGACACCCTTTCCCTGGCAATGGCCACATTGGGAGGAGCTGTCTCCAGAGGAAAGAGGACCTCAAGGAAGCAAGCAGCTATCTTTGTGTGTGTGTGTGTGTGACAGGGTCTCGCTCTATCACCCAGGCTAGAGTACAGTGATGTGATTTCAGCTCACTGCAACCTCCACCTCCTGGGTTCAAGTGATTCTCCTGCCTCAGCCTCCCTAGTAGCTGGGATTATAGGCATGTGCCATCACACATGCCTGGCTAATTTTTGTATTTTTCATAGGGACAGGGTTTCATCATGTTGGTCAGGCTGGTCTCAAACTCCTGACCTCAAGTGATCCACCCGCCTCAGCCTCCCAAAGTGTTGGGATTACAGGTATGTGCCCTGTGCCTGGCAGGAAGCAGGAAGCTGTCTAAGGAGATGGAGACTGATGAGGAAGAGGGCTTTTAGATGGGATAGCCAGAGAAGGCTTCTTTGAGGAGATGGCATTTGAGCAAATATGTGAATGACATAAAGATCTGCGAGGAAAGCATCAGGCAAAGGAAGAACAAACAAAGATCCGAGGCAGGGCTGAGCTGGGCATGTCAAGGAAAAGCACAGAGGCTGGTGTGGCCAGAATGGGGTGAGAGTGAGGTTGAGAGGGAGATAGAGGCCTATCTTTGTTAAGCCTTGTAGGCCTTGGTAAGGAAGTGGTTTCATCCAAAGTGTGATTCATGCCATTGGATGGCTGTGAGTAGGAGTGACCTGGCTGACTTGCTTTTTGTAAAGAGTACTCTCAGCCAGGCCTGGTGGCTCACACCTGTGGTCCCAGCTACTCAGGAGGCTGAGGCAGGAGGATTGAGCCCAGGAATTTGAGGCTTCAGTGAGCTTTGATTACACTACTGAACTCCAGCATGGGCAACAGCGCAAGACCCTGTCTCTAAAATGATAACTACATAAATAAATAAATAAATAGCACTCTCACTGCTATGCAGAAAGTAGACTGCAGGTGTGGGAAAGGAGAAAGAATGATAACAGAAAGACCAGAAGGCGGGCAGCCACAACAGGAGTCCACATAAGACAGAGGTAACTTGGACTAGGGGAGTAGCAGAGGACGTGGTGAGAAGTCATTTGACCAAGATATGTTTTGGATTTCTCTTTGCTGGTTTTTTTTTTTTAGGGTCTCACTATGTTGCCCAGGTTGATCTTAAACTCTTGGGCTCAAATGATCTGCCTACCCCAGCCTCTCAGAGTCTCAGAATGCTGGGATTATGGGCATGAGTTATCATGCCTGATCAACCAAGATGTATTTGGAGATGAGACTGGATGACAAAGTTGGATTAATGTAGGTGTACGGGGAATAGCATAACCAAGGATGGCCCCTGAGTGTTCAACCTCAGCAAAATCTAGGTGCGTCTTGGTAGTATACACTGAAATGGAGAAGACTGAGGTAGGAGATTTGAAGGATAAAAGCAAGTTCTATTTTGAAGAGGTCCAATTTGAGACACTTACTGGACTTCCAATGGGAAATCTCAGATAGATGGATAAACACATGCAAGTATGAAGCTCCAGAGTGCTGCAGAGGTTGGAGCTGAAGATATGGACAGCTGACCTGCAGTATCCATGGGGATTAGTTCTAGGACCTCCTGTGGACACCAACATCCACAGATGCTCAAGTTCCTGATACAAAATGATGTCGTGGGCCAGGTGCAGTGGCTCATCACACCTGGTAATACCAGCATTTTGGGAGGCCAAAGTGGGAGAATCAATTGAGCCCAGGAGTTGGAGACCAGCCTGGGCAATATGGCGGAACTCCATCTCTACAGAAAACACAAAAATTAGCCCAGTAAGGAGGCTCACGCCTGTAGTCCCAACTACTCAGGAGGCTGAGGCAAGATGATTGCTTGAGCCAGAGAGGTCAAAGCTGCAGTGAGCCATGATTGCACCACTGTACTCAACACAGGGTGAAGGTCTCAAAAACAAAACAAAAGGTGAGTATTTGCATATAATCAATGCATATTCTCCTGTGTACTTCTTTTGAGACAGAGTTTTTCTCTGTCACCTAGGCTGGAGGGTAGTAGTGCAATTTCAGCACACTGCAAACTCTCCCTCCCGGGTTCAAGCTATTCTCCCGCCTCAGCCTCCCAACTAGCTGAGACTACAGGCGTGTGTCATCATGCCCGGCTAACTTTTATATTTTTAGTAGAGACAGGGATTTGCCATGTTGGCCAGGCTGGTCTTGAACTCCTGACCTCAAGTGATCCTCCCACCTCTGCCTCCCAGAGTGCTGAGATTGCAGGTGTGAGCCACTGCACCTGGCTTGTGTACTTTAAATCATATCTAGATTACTGATATGGCACCTAACACAATGCAAATGCTACATAGCTGTTATACTTTACTGTTTAACTGTCATTCTTGCTGTAATGACAAGAAAAGTCTGTACATGTTCAGTATAATTTTTTTCTGAATACTTTTGATCCACAGTTGGTTGACTCCCATGTACACAGAACCCACAGATATGGAGGGCCAACAGATATTAGCAAATAGATGGCACTTAAACCCACATGACTGCATGTCAACCAAGAGAATTTAAGTAGAGAAGAAAGAAGAGGACTGAGACCAGGGCACACATCAGTTAGAGGTGAGAAAGAGATTCCAGAAAAGGATACCCAGATGGCAGGAAAGACAGAGAGCGCTTCAAGGAGAAGGGGGTTCATCATATCAATACTACTGAGAATTGAAGTAAGATAAGGCTTGAGAATTGACCAGTGGGTTAGGCCAAGTTTTGACCTTGATAAGAACAGTTTCAGCAAAGTGGCAGGGATAGGGCTGCACACAGTGGCTCATGCCTGTAATCCCAGTACTCTGGGAGGTCAAGGTGAGTGGATCACCTGAGGTCAGGAGTTCAAGACCAGCCTGACCAATATGGAAAAACTTCATCTCTACTGATAATACAAAATTAGCCGGGTGTGGTGGTGCATGCATGTAATCCCAACTACTCAGGAGGCTGAGGCAGAAGAATTGCTAGAACCCAGGAGGCAGAGGTTGTGGTGAGCCAAGATTGGGCCACGGCACTCCAGCCTAGGCAACAAGAGTGAAACTCCATCTCAAAAAAAAAAAAAAAAGTGGCAGGGATAAAAGTCTCGTTGAAGTGGGTTGAGAAAATAAAGGCCTCTGGGCCGAATGTGGAGGACTGCACAGCTGCATTTCTTTTTTTCTTTCTTTTTTCCAGGAACACGTGCACTTTATTGAATGTCATTGTAGAAGAGTGTGTAAGAATAAAGGGCACAGACAGGGTGCAGGGCCAGCAGTGGAAGGCAAGTACTTGGGTGCTGCTGCTGGTCTTAGAGATCCTTTGTCATCTGAGATATTGTCTGGAATATTATCACAGAACTACTGGTGAAAAGGATGCGGAGTGCCATGGTCATATTGATGCCCAGGATGAGGGCACAGACATTCAGGCACTTGGTGGTGGAGGCGTAGGCCTGGGCCCTGGTCAGGTCACCAATCATCTTTCAGTCCCTAGACTTCATGGAGTAGGTGAATGCTATGAAGCCCAGGCAGCACCTGTTCATGAAGAGGGTATTGAACAGGGACCAGACGACATGGTTGGACACAGTGGTCTCCTTTCGGATATAGATCACAGTGGATATCAGGGGAACAAGGTTGTGGGGCACCCCCAGCACAGCCACCTCATGCCCCTCCTTGAGCATCTTATAGTTGGGGGGTGGCCAGTGTTGGCAAGAGTGAAGACGGTTTGCACAGTGTGGTTCATGGTATCCAGGGAAGACCAGTCATGGTCGAGATGATGGATGGTTCTCCAGCTACATTTATTTCTGTTTCCTCTTAAATTTTCACTAAAATGACAACAAAGTGTTTAAAATGCATAAACCTATGGAACAGAAAAAACAAGAGCAGCGGTAGGAGCAAATGAGAGATGTCAATACAATTTTGGAATCTAGAAAGTAGATGGATGAGGCTGGGTGTGGTGGCTCATGCCTGTAATCCCAGCACTTCAAGAAGCTGAGATGGGCAGATCACTTGCGGTCAGGAGTTCAAGATCAGCCTGGCCAACATGGTGAAACCCCATCTCTATTAAAAATACAAAAAAAAAAAAATTAGCTGGGTGTGGTGGTGTGTACCTGTTAACCCAGCTACTTGGGATGCTGAGGCAGAAGAATCACTTGAACCCAGGAAGTGGAGGTTGCAGCGAGTAGAGATTGCAGCACTGCATTCCAGCCTGGCCAATAGAGTGAGACTCCATCAAAAATGAAAGAAAGGTAAGTAAAGGGGAGGGGAAGGTGGGGGTGGGGGGAGAGAGAGAGAGAGAGAGAGAGAAGAAAGGAGGGAGGGAGGGAATGGGGAGGGGGGAAGGGAAGAAGGAAAGAAGGGAGGAAGGGAAGAAGGAAGGAAGAAAGGAAGGAAAGAAGGATGGATTAGGAGGATGGTAAGAAGAAACAGAGGGTGAAAGACCAATTCCTCATTTCCCACAACAGGAAGTCAATAGATACTGTATAAAACCAAAAAAAAAAAAAAAAACAAGAAGTAGCAGTACATATGTTATTGGGGAAAAAAATAAAGATAAAGAAAACCTAAAGAAAGAGTTTTAAAATAGAAAGAAGTTGCTTCTGTGGGGAAGAAGTTGGATAATTTTTTTTATTCTAAGCCTTGTAAAACTGTTCAATTTTAATTTTTATATTTATAACTACGTGACTTTTTAAAACAATACATGTACAGCCTTGGTAAAATAAAGGTTAATGTTTAAAAAATAAAAAGAAAGAAAATAAGAGATGAGAGAGAGAAGACAAGATGCAACAGGTCTATTCAAAAGTCTGGACTTGGTAAGTTAGAGATGGCAAACAGCTTTAATTTTCTTCAGTTGTTGCTTTCAATCACTTTCCAGTTGAATTTCATTTTCCTGTAATGAAATATTGAGCAGATTTCTTAACTTTCTGGTGACTTTCAATTATTAACTCTATTCCATTTTAAGTGCTAATCTTGTCAATAATTTTAATCTCGTCCCCACCCACTCCCACAAGCCAACCAGCTTTTGGAGTTTGAGTGTGGCCCCGAAGGAGTCCGTTCTTTTCAACTCCCGCTGCCAGTTTCCTGAGGTGGGATATCTGACCTCGGCTCAGATCTCTTCCTCCCACCCTCAGCTTCTCCTCCCACTTCATCCCCGACAGTTCTAGTCAGTGGGCTCAAAACCTTTCCTTGGGTTTTCTTGAACCACAAAAACTTAATACTCCCAACAGGGAGGGCAAGCTCCCTGCTGCAGCCTCTCCTCTGCCTGGCTGCCCCCCAGCTTCCATGTCCCCCACTAAGAGGGCCAGAGGGAGACAGATGCTCAGCTGTAGAAAGGATATCATCTCCTCCACTTGCAGTCACAAGTGGGTCTCTGGGACCCCTCACTTGCTTTATGGGAGGAGAATGAAGGGCACAGCTCTCCCCACTGGCTGACAGCTGGTGTGATCCCCTCTATTTTTTTTCTTAATATAAACTAAGGATTAATAGGAAGAGTGAAGTGACAGCTGGGGAAACAGAGACAATTAAAACATCTCCTAACACACTTCTTTGTCTCCATCTTTGATGCTCATCGTCAGTTCCAGGACCACAGGGAAAGTCCCACCCAATATGGTATTTCAGGATTGCTTATAGTGTTGCTGTTCAGAGAAGCTGAGAAATGGAGCCATTGCTGGAGGGGGATATGGCATCAGAGAGGCACTTCCTTTATTTCTCTTTCTTTTTATTTCTTCTTTCCTTTTTTCCTTTTCTTTTTTAGGCTGGAGTATAGTGGCATAATCATACCTCACTGCAGCCTCCAGTGAGCATCACCACACCTAGCTTTTTTTTAATTATTTTTGTAGAGACAGAGTCTCACTATGTTGTTCAAGCCGTTCTCAAACTCCTGGCTTCAAGTGATTTTCCCATCTTGGCCTCCCAAAGGACTGGGATTACAGGCATGAGCCACCATGCTGGGCCAGGGAGGTATTTTCTTAACTGGGAAGTATTACCGCATGTCTGTACACTGATGGGAATAACCCAGTTGGGAAAGCGGGGGGCAGACAGTGACGCAGAGAAAGGGGATGATTGCAGGAGCAAGTCCTTGAGCAGGCAAGAAGGGGTGAACCAGGGAATACACGGTGCCAGTGATAGGAGCAAGGATGGGACATTCATTGCCACTCTGCAGAAGGCAGAGCGTAGGCAGCTACCAATGAAGGCACATTCAAAGTTTAAGACGAGCCTGGCCAATATGGCAAAACCCTGTCTCTACTGAAAATACAAGTCAGCTGGGCGTGGTGACGCATGTTTATAACCCCAGCTACTCGGGAGGCTGAGGTAGAGAATTGCTTGAACCCGGGAGGTGGAGGTTGCAGTGAGCCGAGATCGTGCCACTGCCCTCCAGCCTCAGCAACAGAGCAAGACTCTGTCTTGAACTCCTGACCTCAAGTGATCCACTCACCTGGGCCTCCCAAAGTACTGGGATTACAAATGTGAGCCAACGTGCCTGACCGAGACTCTGTCTCAAAAAAAATAAAATAAGATAAGATAAAAATTCCAAGAAAAAAACCAAAAGGAGCCAGACCAACAGCCAAAAGTGAGAAGGAGAGAGGTGATATTCAAAGTCTGATGGCAGAAGAAAAGCTATAATGTAGTCATTTCAAAGAGGGAGAGCAACTTGACCCTGGTAATAAGTTGTACAACTGGACGAGGCTCCTGACATTCACCATCCTTTGTGGGCTTTTCTCCAGGCCTAGCCAGCTGCTCAGGTGCAGGCAGGGAATGGAGGATGAGAGGTCCTAAGTTCATCAGAGTTGGAGTTTTGCCAGGGAAGTATGAGTGGAGAGAGAGGCAGGTGAATTGAGTGTCATGTCAGGGGGTGATGTCAGGGATGAACCATGGAATCTGAACTGATCAAGGTGGGAAGTAGCGAGACAAGGGGATCATAGGAAAGTGGGTAACTTAGTGGAGGTTGGTGGACAGCGGTCCCAGTGGGAAGAATGCTGGAGCATATCAAGAGACTGAACATTTGGGGGGGTTCCACTGGGATTTCCTCCACACTGTGACATACTTGGTCCTGCTGTAATTCCCTAGCATTGCCTCACTTAGGATCTTTAAAGTGGACCCTCACTTAGGGTCCACTTTATGTTAAGTTAGTAGCCTCTGCCACCTCAGATGTATGCCTGCCTCAACCTCCAATATGTGAGATTGAGAGCTTCCCCAGACCTACCTCACTTTCATTAGGAAGGAAATCTATTTCCTTTGCTCATGCTCATTACCCATTTTCTCTCCTTTTTAAGACAGGGTCTTGCTGTCTCCCAGGCTGAAGTGCAGTGGTGCAATCCAGCTCACTGTAACCTCCTCCTCCCAGGTTCAAGCAATACTCCTGTCCCAGCCTCCTGAGTAGCTGGGATTACAGGCATGCACCATCATGCCTGGCTAATTTTATATTTTTAGTAGAGATGGGGTTTCACCAGGCTGGCCTCAAACTCCTAACCTCAGGTGATCCACCTGCCTCAGCCTCCAAAAGTACTGAGATTACAGACATGAGCCACCACACCCACCCTCATTATCCATTTTCTTCCCCTCTCTTAGTTCTCTCTTTTTTTTTTTTTTTGAGAGAGACAGAGTCTTGCTCTGTCACCTAGGCTGGAATGCAGTGCCATGATCTCAGTTCACTGCAGTCTCCGCCTCCCGGGTTCAAGTGATTCTCCTACCTCAGCCTCCTGAGTAGCTGGGATTATAGGTGTGTGCCACCAAGGATAGCTAATTTTTTTACTTTTAGTAGAGACAGGGTTTCACCATGTTGCTCAGGCTGGTCTCAAACTCCTGACCTCGTGATCCATCCACCTTGGCCTCCCAAAGTGCTAGGATTACAGGTGTGAGCCACTGAGCCCAGCCTCTTGGTTCTCTTTCTCCCTAACATCCATCTCTCTCTCCATGGGCCACCCAGAGGCCTCACAGAAACTTTCTCTCTCCAACCAACCTATTGACTCCTCTCCCTGTGGTGCCTCCCACACCACCATGGTTGTGTCCAAGTTTTTCTACTCACTTCTTTTCAAATTTTTGTGCATCAGATTAGAATGAGAAGTGGTTGCAGATAAAGTTTACAGGGGGAATGGTGTGACCACTGTCCTCTTCACAGGAAATAATGGGCAGTCGTAGAGAATTAATCCAGTCTGCAATACCTCACACAGTCAGAGAGAGAGCACTGTTCTCTGAGTGTCCCCTGTGGTAGCAGAATTCCCCAGGGCCTGGCTTGCTTGGCAAGGGGCTAATGCAGAGCAATAACTGGCAATAGCTGGCTCTGAGTGTCCACTTAAAAGCCCCAAAACTCATAAGGAGTCATGGGTTATTAACATGACAAGAGGATGAGAGAGATTTGTTTCACTACAAACCTGAGAGGCCCCTGGCTTCGAGTTTTCCAAATTTGCTTTAAAATTATTGTTCTGTTTTCTATAATAGCAACAATTTTATTGTGGCAAAAGATGGTTCACTGTATCTGCTATAGTTTGACTGTGTCCCCTCCAAAATGTAGCTGTTGAAATGTAATGGCCAATATGGTTTGATTCTGTGTTCCCACTCAAATCTCATATCAAATTGTAATTCCCCATGTTGGGGAGAAACTAGTGGGAGGTAACTGAATCAGGGGGGTGGATTTCCCCCTTGCTGTTCTCATGATTATGAGTGCGTTCCCACAAGACCTGGTTGTTTAAAAGTGTATTGCATGTCCTCCTTTGCTCTCTCTCTCCTGTTGCCATCTGAAGACGTGCTTGCTTCTCTTTGCCCTTCCACCATGATTGTAAGTTTCCTGAGGTCTCCTAAGCCATGCTTCCTGTACAGTCTGCAGAACTGTAAGCCAATTAAACTTCTTTTCTTTATAAATTACCCAGGCTCAGGGAGTTCTTTATAGCAGTGTGAGAATGGACTAATACAATGGCCAACTGATAGTATTAATAGGTGGGGCATTTACGAGGTGGGTAGGCCATGAGAGCATCTTCATGAATGGGGTTAAGGCCTTTATAAAGGAAGCCTCACACAGCATTCCTCCCCTCCACAGCATGCAGCAATAAGGCGCCATCTTGGAATCAAAGAGCAGCCTTCACCAGACAACCAAACCTGCTGGTACCTTGATCTTTAACTTCCCAGCTGTGAGAACTGTGAGAAATAAATTTCTGTTCTTTATAAATTACCCAGTCTCAGATACTTTATTATAGCAACACAAACAGCCTACAACAGCATCTCAAAATTTTTTCTCTTCTTTTTAAATAATAGCACCCCTAATTCTTAGCTGGACACATGGGTATCCAAAATAAAAACCAGACTCACTTGTAGCTAGGTATGGCCATAAGTCTAAATCCTGAGCACAGTGGGATGTGATTTCTGGTCATACCCTTTAAAGTAAGGGATGGGTTTCCCTTGCTTCTACCCTTCTGCTAGGAATGGCAAAGAAACAGGGAAGAGGCCAAGGTCTCTGCATGATCTTGTGGACAGAGCCACTATACCTGCCCTAGGCCAGCTTCACAAGACAGAAATAAGCTTCCATCTTGTTCAGCACACTGTTACTTTGGGGCTCTGTTACCTTCATCTGAGATTGTATCCTAGCTAATACCCTCATCCTTCTCTTTCTTTGGCTATTTAGGTGACAGACACGTACAAAATGCCTAATGCATGCTTTGCTCTTTCTGTCATTCCATTCTTGAATCCATTACTGATAAGCCTGTTACCCTGGTGATTTTCTTCTTAATAATGGAGCATTTAGGCCAGACGTGGTGGCTTACGCCTGTAGTCCCAGCACTTTAGGAGGCTGAGGCGGGCAGATCACAAGGTCAGGAGTTCAATACCAGCCTGACCAACATGGTGAAATCCCATCTCTACTAAAAATACAAAAAAAAATAAAAATAAAAATAGCCAGACATGGTGGTGGATGCCTATAATCCCAGCTACTTGGGAGGCTGAGGCAGGAAAATTGCTTGAACCTGGGAGGCAGAGGTTGCAGTGAGCCAAGATCATGCCATTGCACTCCAGTCCAGGCAACAAAGCAAGACTCCATCTCAAAAAAATAAAAAGTAATGGAGCATTTAAAATTTATATCAGGCTGAGTGCTGTGGCTCACACCTTTAATCCTAGCACTTTGGGTAGCCAAGGCAGGGAAATCATGTGAGGTCAGGAGTTCGAGATCAACCTGGCCAACATGGTGAAACCCCATCTACTAAAAGTACAAAAATTAGCCAGGCATGGTAGTGGGTGCCAACTACTCGGGAGGCTGAGGCAGGAGAGTCACTTGAATCCGAGAGACAGAGGTGCAGTGAGCCAAGATCTCACCATTACACTCTCCAGCTTGGGCAACAGAGAGAAACTCTGTCTCTGAAAAAAAAAAAAAATTATATCAAAGATAAGGCTGAATCTTCTCTCTGAATTTCTGGAGTCTACAGATGCAATGGCTAGATCCTATTCCCAAGCTTATGGTGATAAATACACGTTTTTGGGTAAGTTAGACAGCAAATACTAGAGTAATTGAACAATCATTTTTGAATAGTAATCTTTAAACAGAACTAGATGTATTTAATTCTGAGTATTCCAACAGAAATGGTTTCCTTTACAGTATGTCATCTTGCCCCTTCCCCATTTGTGTTGTTATTGCTAAACGACCCCCATTTTAATTATCATTTAATTATCTTCATCTACAGTTGAGTGCCCTCCTTCTGTTGGAAAGCTTATTTCATATAAACCAAACCATGGGTAATTACCTATCAAAAGCAGATTTATCTAAATTCCCACTGAAGCTAGATGAAGCAGTTCCCTTAAGTCATAAAATCGTGCAAAATTAGATCCAGGAATAAAGGACGGCATTGAATTTGAATTTATAGAATACCAATAACATAGGTACTATCAGGAAGCTATGCCCATTCATATTCCCTGCTGGGGAGTATAGAATCTTAGTTCTAAATTCATCCTCTAGGATGTCAGTTGTGGCAGGTACTGTAGATGGACTCATTCACCACCTCTTCCCAACCCATATTATCTTGTCTTTATCTACTATAAAGGTTGGGGAGGCCAGGTGCGGTGGCTCACACCTGTAATCCCAGCACTTTGGGAGACCGAGGCAGGTGATCACAAGGTCAGGAGTTTGAGACCAGCCTGGCAAACATAATGAAACCCCATCTCTACTAAAAATACAATAATTATCTGGGTGTGGTGGCACGTGCCTGTAGTCTCAGCTACTTGGACACTGAGGCAGAAGAATCACTTGAACCTGGGAGGCGGAGGTTGCAGTGGACAGAGACCATGCCATTGCACTCCAGCAGAGCAAGACTTCATCTCAAAGGAAAAAAAAAAAGACTGGGGAAAAAAATTAAAACCTCACTTTCTTAGCCCCAGCACATTCCCTTGCAGTAAGGACATACTATGTGACACAGTTCCTGTCAGTTAGACACATGTACAAATCCCGTATTTAAAAACGTGAACCAGCCAGGTGTGGTGGCTCACACCTGTAATCCCAGCACTTTGGGAGGCCAAGACAGGAGGATCACTTGAGGTCAGGAGTTCAAGACCAGCCTGGCCAATATGGTGAAACTTTGTCTCTGCTAAAAATACAAAAATTAGCCAGACATGGTAGTGTGCACTTGTAATCTCAGCTACTCAAAAAACTGAGGCAGGGGAATCGCTTGAACCTGGGAGGCGGAGGTTGCAGTGAGCGGAGATCACGCCACTGCACTCTAGCCTGGGCCACAGAGTCAGACTCCATCTCAAAAAAATAAAAAATAAAAACATGAATTATCAGCATTTCCAATCCTAAGTATATTCCCCGGGGACACAGGGATATATATCCCTGGGGAATATACTTAGGATTGGAAAAGGATATATATCCCCGGGGAATATACTTAGGATTGGAAAGCAGGGATCAAACAAGTACTTATTCACCAATATTCATTGCAGCATTATTCACAATAGCCAAAAGGTGAAAACACCCCATGTACAGTAGATGAATGAACAAAATGTGGTAAACACACGATGGAATATTATTTAACCACAAACAGGAAAGAAATTCTGCTACATGCTACAATAGAGATAAATTTTAGAAACAATTATGCTAAGTGAAATAAGCCAGACACAAAAGGACAAATACCACATTATTCCAATTACATGAGGCACCAAGAATAGGCAAATACATAGAGACAGAAAGTAGACTAGAGGTGACCGGGGGCTGGGAGAAAGGAGGAATGAGAAACTGCTGAATGGGTGTGGAGTTTCTGCTTGCAATGATGAACATGTTCTGGAATAGACAGTGCTGGTGGCTGCACAACATGGTGAATGTATATAACGTACACTCAAAATGGTTAGAGTTGTAAACGTTTGTTATGTATGACGACAATAAAAAATACAAATTTTTAAATCCTTATGCCTATTTTCTACCTAACAAATTGTTACTCTGGGTCTCTCAATCCTATATTTTGTATAAAAATTCCATATGTTACTGACTTTAAATAGGTTTCTAGTTTACTACTGAAGATGTGAAGGCAGTTCATTTTACCTGAGGCTAACTAGAGGTAAAACCAACAATAAACAATGACAGGCTAGGTACAGTGGCTCATGCCTGTAATCCCAGCATTTTAGGAGGTCAAGGCAAGTGGATCACTTGACGTCAGGAGTCCAAGACCAAACTGACCAACATGGTAAAACCCTGTCCCTACTAAACGTACAAAAAAAATTAGCTGGGACTGGTGGCAGGTGCCTGTAATTCCAGCTACTCAGGTGGCTGAGGCAAGAGAACCACTTGAATCCGGGAGGTAGAGGTTGCAATGAGCCGAGATTGTGCTGTTGCACTCCAGCCTGGGCAACAAGAGTGAAACTCCATCTCAAATAAATAAATAAATAATGACAGAAGTCTGTGGCTCCCTAAATATCTGCTTTGCTTCTCCATCTTGAAGACATGGAGAACAGAAGGGATCTGGAGAGAAAGAGGAGGAAATATGGGCCACCTTCCATTTAGTGCTGACCAAGGCAGGAGCACCCACAGGAGGCAGGAGATGTCTATGGCAGATGATCAGGAAGGAGGGATATTCTTTCCAGAAGCTTAAGGTGCTCTTCCGTTTGGAGGTGTCTTGCCACAAGATTTAGCCTGCCTAGTTGGGAATCACATTGATGAGAGGTGGTGCTAGCCAGGAGAAGCAACAGCTTCTTCTCCCAACACCACCCCCGCCACACCCCCCACCTCCTCTAGACTCTGGGCCCCTCCCTGCTTGACACAAGGTTTTTACCGGGTAATAATAATTAATATTTATGGAGTGCTTCCTGCTGTAAGCATTTAACACATATTACCTCATTTGAATCTTACAAGATTTTTATAAGATACATACTATTGTTATTATTTCCATTTTATAGATGAGGAAATGGAAGCAAAAAAAGTTCAACTGTCCAAGGTTGCAGATTACAAGTGGCAGAGCCAGGATTCAAACACAGACAGTCTGACCCCAGTTCCCTCTTGCTTAAGCATTACTTTGTGCTGCTGCTTGTTATCTTATAGATACTTTTCTTCTCTGAGCAGTATCTCAGTCCCCAGCTGTGTTTTAACTTCAAAATATTTTTAGCTAGTATCCTCTCTGCCACCGTCATAGGTTTACAGAGGAACAAAAACAATGTCTGTGTGTGTGATTATACAAATCAAATAACTTTCATTTTATAATTAGATTAATTAGGGTAACATTAGCAGCTGTTATGGATACAACCCTAAAGTCTCATTTGCCTAACACAGTGGAAATCTAATTCTTGCTAAAGTGCAAAATAGGTGTTCCTAATCAGAGGATGACTCTCTCCTGACAGGCTTCCATCCTATGGCTTCCCCTTCTAGGAAAGTCAGAGCTTCTAAGGATGTCATGCCCTTCTGCATCAAGCAGGAAAGAGGAAGAACATGGAGGCTCATCTGTAAAACGTAATTATGGTCCAGGTCTGGAAGAGGCACAAATCACGTGAGTTCACATCCCATTGGCCAGACAGAACTCAGTCACATGGCCATATTATTTAATCGTAAACAGGAAAGAAATTCTGCCACATGCTACAATAGGGATAAACTTTAGAACAATTACGTTAAGTAAAATAAGCCAGACACAAAAGGACCTGGCTGCAAAGAAAGCTGGCAAATCTCAGCCATGTGTGGTGGCTCACACCTGTAATCCCAGCCCTTTGAGATGCCAAGGCAGGCAGATCACTTGAGGTCAGGAGTTCAAGACCAGCCTGGGCAACGTAGTGAAATCCCATCTCTGCTAAAAAAAAAAAAAAAATACAAAACTTGTCTGGGCACGGTGGCTCATGCCTGTAATCCCAGCACTCTGGAAGGCCGAGGTGGGCAGATCACCCAAGGTCAGGAGTTCAAGACCAGCCTGGCCAATATGGTGAAACCCCATCTCTACTAAAAATACAAAAATCAGGTGGGCATGGTAGCGGGCACCTATAATCTGACCTACTTGGAAGGCTGAGCCAAGATTGCGCCATTGCACTCCAGCCTGGGCAAAGAAGCAAGACTTCATCTAAAATAGAAAAGAAATCTGGCAAATCTTGACCAGCTGTGTGCCCAGGGAAATGAGAAAACAAGTTTTGGGTGAACACAAATGGAAATGGCAATCTGCCATGATAGCCTTCCCATCCAACAATGCATTTGCCTAGGTGATGTTTTCAGAGCTCTCCTGAGCCAGAGACTCGAGTCATTGCCAAGGGTCTTGGGTAGGTAAAATGGACCACCAACAAGTGAAGACTTCCCTAAAACTCCTCTCGACTGCATCTATCATTGCTTACCCTTATCCTTATTTTATTTTATTTGTGTTAGGGTCTCACTCTGTTGCCCAGGCTTGAGTACAGTGGCACAATCTCAGCTCACTGCAACCTCTGCCTCTCAGGTTCAAGTGATTGTCCTGCTTCGGCCTCCTGAGTAACTGGAATTATAAGTGTGTACCACCAAGCCCAGCTAATTTTTGTATTTTTGGTAGAGACGGTGTTTCACCATGTACAGTAGGCTGGTCTGGAACTCCTGATCTCAAGTGATCTGCCTGCCTTGGCCTCCCAAAGTGCTGGGATTACAGGCATCAGCCATGATGCCTAGCCCTTTATGCCTTTTTTAACCTTACAAATTAAAAAACCACAAGTGTGGCTGGGCTCAGTGGCTCATGCCTATAATCCCACTTTGCAACGGGGGCAGATTGCTTGAGTCCAGGAGTTCAAGACCACCCTGAGCAACATGGCAAAACCCCATCTCTACAAAAAATACAAAAATTATCTGGGTGTAGTGGCACACACTTGTAGTCCCAGCTACTTGGGAGGCTGAGATGGGAGGATCACTTGAGTCTGACAAGTCAAGGCTGCAGTGAGCTGTGATCATGCCACTATACTCCAACATGGCTGACTGAGGGAGACTCTATCTCAAAATAAATAAATAAAGATGAAAATGAAAAGCCACAAGTAATATGACAGTCTGAAGCTTTCACTGATTACTCCCATAGAGAGGTATCAGCTAAGGTCCAGAAGATTTAACCAAGCCCAGGCTCCCCAGCTATCAACACTTTTGAGAAGTGTTTTGATACCTTTTGATAATGTTCATGAGCAAACATTATCTTACGACAGATAAGATCACAATCTCAAGCAGCAGAAAATGGGCTATTATTTTAGCCTCTTTTCTGTTTAACCTATACTTTAATAGATGGTTATGACTTTTTGGTTACCTGAATGCATGTTTATATGTCACACTAGATAAAGAGGGGATGATAATGGTGTTTCTCTATCAAAACTAGGAATGACCCCAAAAAGCAATTGGTCTAAGTGTCTATGACCAGAAGAAAATGTATTCCCTCTAATGAAGTAAGATGATAGTTAAGATAAATTAAGTCATGGCTTTTAAAACACATTAGCAGCATATGATGACTTTTAAAAGAAAAAAAACGCCGGGTGTGGTGGCTCATGCCTGTAATCTCAGCACTTTGGGAGGTCAAGGTGGGTGGATCACCTGAGGTTGGGAGTTTGAGACCAGCCTCACCAACACAGAGAAACCCCATCTCTACTAAAAATACAAAATTAGCCAGACATGGTGGGACATGCCTGTAATCCCAACTACTTGGGAGGCTGAGGCAAGGGAATCACTTGAACCTGGGAGACAGAGGTTGCCATGAGCCAAGATTGTGCCTTTGCACTCCAGCCTGGGCAACAAAGTGAAACCCTGTCTCAAAAAAAAAAAAAGAAAGAAAGAAAGAAAGAAAGAAAGAAAGAAAGAAAGAAAGAAAGAAAAAAGAAAAAGAAAAAAAAAACATTTCTTAAAGACCTAGCATGAAATATACATAAATTGACTTGATACTTGCCAAAAATATCTCTTGCAACTATGCCCAAAATATGTACATATTTAAGTAACGACCAACAGGCAACATTCAAAAACAAAAAGAATAATTGCTATGCTCAGGCATAGCGTATGATTATGGGTGGCTATTTTCTCCTTTCAACATTTTCTCTAATATTTTAACATGTTAATGTTATCAATTTCTTTCTAATGTGTTGCAAAAGAACAAAGAAACAGACAAATCCTTTCCTGTTCTTAACACAGCTGTAAGAAGCCTTCCATTCTTCATTAGAAGACAGTCACCATTTTCATCTAGACTGGCAGAGTAAGTAGTTCTAAAGTGAAGTGTAGAATTTTTTAAAATTATAGTCCCCTGATCAAGACTGGGGGAAATTAATTTTTTTAAAGCATGAGAAAAGAGCACTTTCCTAGAGGGTACGCAAGGACTGGTCAGTCTTTTCCTAATACTGAGGATGCCCAAAGCCTGCTACCCTGACCAGCACTTTGATTATTAAGAAGCTGAGAGGTGAGACTGCTCCTTGACTTAGAGAATATTTTATTGGCAGAAGCTCCAAAGAGATCCTTTCTTTAAATATTTACTGTGTTCAGCGTACCCTATTACCTTAGGGATTTACTGAGAATTCCAAGAAAGTCTATTTTGCATCCTTAGACCAAGGTTAGCTATTTCAGGGGGTTGGTGTATGTGATGTGTTTCCTTATGGACACCATAATTCTGTCCCTGAAAACCCATTTTTTTCTACAAGATCTTTTAAACTGCCTGAATCTCTTTGAGATTCTTTTTTTTTTTAATTGCATTTTAGGTTTTTGGGTACATGTGAAGAACATGCAAGATTGTTGCATAGGTACACACATGGCAGTGTAGTTTTCTGCCTTCCGTACCCTCGCCTGTATCTAAGCTCATCAATGACTATCAGAAAGTGCCACCTGTGTTCAAGCCCACAATTTTTCACCTTCATTAAAATATTTGCCTTCATTGCCCTATTAGATCCCAGAGAATCTTTGTCTCACCTACTTGGATATCACTTAAAAATCCAGGAAGATGTATGGACATTTGAAGCTTCCCTGAGAAGTCAAGTTAGAAACTCAGGGCTCTCTCATTTATTCTTTGAGACAGAATCTCACTCTGTCACCCAGTCTGGAGTGGAGTGTCAACATCTCTGCTCACTGCAGCCTCCACCTCCCAGGTTCAAGTGATTCTCCTGCCTCAGCCTCCCAAGTAGCTGGGATTACAGGCATGCACCACTACATCCAGCTAATTTTTATATTTTTGGTAGAAATGGGGTTTCATCATGTCGGCCAGGCTAGTCCCGAACTCCTGACCTCAGGTGATCCACCCGCCTCAGCCTCCCAAAGTGCTGGGATTATAGGCGTGGGCCACTATGCCTGGCCTCCTTTATTCTATTCTGATAATTCTACCTGAGACATATGCAGAGAGTTAGTACAGTTCTCTGCATCCTGTGCTCATAATCCAGTACTTCCAATGAATTATTTACCTATGTTGGAATTACTCACTAGCAGAAGATTATACTTAGGATGGAGAACCATAGAAAACATAAGGCGAAGAGAGAATAGGAATTGGTATCTGCAACAGGTCAGGCAAGTATTCCTACGTCTTGTTGGCAGACTCCATGAGTCCCTTGTGTTTCTGCACATCTGTGATAGATTTTACTTACTCTGGGTTATCTGCTCAAGTGAATAGCCTTAGAAGATAATGTCTTCCTCCAGGATGGAGGGCAGATTTGTTTCCTGTCCAGGATAATAGAGATAATGTTGCTCTCCAGGGCAAAGTTTGGGCAGGTTTGCAAGCAACCCCCTTATAAGACTGTTGGTTTCCTAAGCTCATGGTTCCTCAGCTGTGCCACAAACCCACTGTGTGCACAACGTTCACTGGGCCTGCATCCACATTATCACTGTGGAAGTTGGGGGCAGGAGGAACAGGTGGAAACATGAAGATTATGCAGCCTACTTACCATGAGTATAAAGTTCTTTGTTTTGGGCCCAGGAGATTCACGTCTTCTTCCGACATCCAGGAAACAGTGGCAGACTATCTTGTTATCTTGAAAGTAGAATAAAATCTCAAGCCTTCGCAATTCTTGACTCTCCTAACAAGAGGTAGCTCAGCGTTAGGATGAGGAAGTCATTGATATGGTTTGCCTCTGTGTCCCCACCCAAATCTCAATTGTACATCTTCCACTGTAATCCTCAGTGTTGGAGGAGGGGCCAAATGGAAGATGATTGGATCATGGCGGTGGATTTCTCCCTTGCTGTTCTCATGATAGTGCATTGTCACGAGATCCGGTTGTTTAAAAGTGTGTAGCACTTCCCCCTTCATTCACACTCTCTCCCGTTCCGCCATGTGAAGATGTGCCTACTTCCCCTTTGCCTTCTGTCATGATTCTAAGTTTCTAAATTTTCTGAGGCCTCCCCAACCCATGTGAAACTAAGCCAATTAAACCTCTTTTCTTCATAGATTATCCAGTCTCAGGTAGTTTCTTACAGCAATGCAAGAACAGGCTAATATACTCACCTAACCACAGTCAAAAGGAATTTTGATTTCACAGGCAAAACAGATAGGTATGTATGATGGCTAAGTATTCATGTGTGCCTTCCATTCAGGTGAACTTATCTCTGATCTCTTACACTTACCAGAAGACTTAACAACTTCACACAGATCCATTAACAGTATCTCTGAATGTCTTTTTTGGTTTTTTTTTGTTTGTTTGTTTTTGAGACAGAGTCTTGCTCTACTGCCCAAGCTGGAGTACAGTGGCACGATCTTGGCTCACTGCAACCTTCACAGCCTCCGAGGTTCAAGTGATTCTCATGCCTCAGCCTCCTGTGAGTAGCTGGGATTACAGAAATGCACCACACGCCCAGCTAATTTTTTGTATTTTTAGCAGAGACAGGATTTTGCCATGTTGCCCAGACTGGTCACAAACTCCTGAGCTCAGGCAATCTGCCTGCCTCGGCCTCCCGAAGTGCTAGGATTACAGGTGTGAGCCACTGCACCAGGCCTGAATGTCTTTAACAGATGTAACAACACTATAAACACCAACTATGTGGCCAGGATATGCACTTAATTTTGAAAAGAGCTTTCCCAGGAGGGAGCTGTTTTGTTCTCATGGAATAGAACAGAGTTCTAGGAAGAAGACAGAGTTTAGAGAATGAAAGTTGAAATGTTAAAAAATTTCTACTAAATCAGGCCGGGTGCGGTGGCTCAAGCCTGTAATCCCAGCACTTTGGGAGGCCGAGGCGGGTGGATCACGAGGTCAAGAGATCAAGACCATCCTGGTCAACATGGTGAAACCCCATCTCTACTAAAAATACAAAAAATTAGCTGGGCATGGTGGCATGGGCCTATAATCCCAGCTACTCAGGAGGCCGAGGCAGGAGAATTGCCTGAACCCAGGAGGCGGAGGTTGCGGTGAGCCGAGATCATGCCATTGCACTCTAGCCTGGGTAACAAGAGCAAAACTCCGTCTCAAAAAAAAAAAAAAAAAAATTCTACTAAATCAAATAATCTTCAATTAGGAAACAATAAAATATACAAGTCATATGCAGATACCTCAGTTATAAACTGAACCATTAATTTTGCCAGCTATACCTAATGACATATTTTGATTATCAATTACTTTCCATTCAAATTATAAATCTTTTTCTAAGAATGAAAGAACTAAAAACATGAGAGAATCCAGCCATCTCTAACAATAACAGATTATGATACTTAACCCCAAACTTGTGTTAGATAACTTTGATCTACACAGGACACCTGGGATGGGGATAGATTTCATATTTTGTTATTAATGATTATTCAGAGATAATCTAGAATTTTTTTTCTAGTATCTATGCCCTGTTTTTCAGACTAATACAATCCAAAATTGTTCTAAAAATGTTTAATTACAGTAAACCAGATATTTATACAAGATTTTTCTCATTCAATCCAAATATATATAGTATATTTCTACTGTAAACTGGAATAAAATCAGATTTAGCCACTTTAGTTTGAACTCTACTCTTTGCTTTCCACTAAAATAATAGAGCTGTAATGCTGGGCATGATGGTTCACGACTGTAATCCCAGCACTTTGGGAGGCTGAGGCAGGTGGATCATTTAAGGTCAAGAGTTCAAGATCAGTCTAGCCAACATGGCGAAACCCAATTGCTATAAAAACTACGAAAATTAACCGGGTATGATGGCATATGCCTGTAATCCCAGCTACTCGGGAGGCTGAGACAGGAAAATCGCTTGAACCTGGGAGGCGGAGGTTGCAGTAAGCCGAGATGGTGCCATTGCACTCCAGCCTGGGTGACAGAGCCAGACTCCATCTCAATAATAATAGTAACAGAGCTATATAGTAAAACTGTACTATTTCTCATGAGTATTATCACTTGTTACTACTGAAAAGTTCTTTAATATCCAATGTGTTTTGGAAGAAGAGGAGCTAGTATTTCAAAGATAACTTTTTAAAAGGGCATGGAATCTAACTCAAATTGAAATTTCTAAACTTATTATTGCCTTTCCTTTCCCTATCCAGAAATATCCCCTACAGATCAAACCCATTCATAAGAAAAATGCAAATTATAATCACATTGCCATGCTGAAATATATATTTTTACCTGTAAAATGTAAAAAGATAAACAGATTTGGTCATATACTGTGTTACAAAAGTATGGGAAACCAGGCTCTGTAATATTTTACTTAATAGGAGGGGAAATTGATATAATCTCTATAAAGAACAATTAGACAATAGGTAAGTATTTTAAATGGAGAAACAATTTGGCTGAGAAATTGAACTTCTAGGGACTTATCATACAGACATGAAAAATGACCTGTGTACAAGGCTATTCATCGCAGCACTGTTTGAAATAGCAAAGGATTGGAACAACCAAACACAATGGAATACTGTGCCACCACCCCCACCCCCACCCCCACAAAAGGGCATAAATCTGTATATAGGAATTTGGGCCAGGTGCAGTGGCTCACACCTGTAATCCCAGCACTTTCAGAGGCCGAGATGGGTGGATGACCTGAGGTCAGGAGTTCAAGATCAGCCTGACCAACATGTCAAAACCCTGTCTCTACTAAAAATACAAAATTAGCTGGGAGTGGTGCATGCCTGTCATCCCAGCTCCTCAGGAGGCTGAGGCAGGAGAGTTGCTTAAAGAGGTGGAGGCTGCAGTGAGCTGAGATTACAGTGAGCTGAGCCACTTTACTCCAGGCCTGGGCAACAAGAGCAAAACTCCATCTCAGGAAAAAAAAAAAAAAAAAAAGAATTTGGTAGAACTTCTAAGCAAGGTACAAAAGAATGTATACAGTGTGGTAGCATTTGTGTAAGAGACAAAAATGATATGTATCTAATGCCTCTGTAATGTGTCAATTTGACTAGCCTGAGCTACATTTCCCAGAATTTTTTTCCCAATTTATTTCCAGTTAAAGTGGGCCTCAAGAGACACTTCTACATTAGGTGTCAGAAGCAGAAGTGAAACAGAGCCATTTTAATTTTTATGCGGAAAAGGTGGAAGCAGGCACTTTTGCAGTTCACACGCAATCTTGTATATCTGTTGGCTCATCTCTTTGACATGGGAGGCATTAGCTAGCCTGCAACCACTTCACCTTACCCTGGATTCTTCTTCAGCAAGCCTCTCCAACTCTGGGCTCAGATGTGTGTTTTGGTTTTTTTGTTGTTGTTTTGGTTTTTGTTTTTGAGACAAAGGCTTGCTCTGTCACCCACGCTGGAGTGCAATGGAGCAATCTTGCCTCACTGCATCCTTTACCTCCCAGGTTCAAGTGATTCTCCTGCCTCAGCCTCCTGAGTAGCTGGGATTACAGGTGCCCACCACCACGCCTGGCTAATTTTTGTATTTTTAATAGAGATGGGGTTTCACCATGTTGGCCAGACTGGTCTCAAACTCCTGACCTCAAGGGATCCACCCACCTCAGCTTCCCAAAGTGCTGGATTATGGGCATGAACCACTTCATCCAGCCAGATAGAGGTTTTATATGAAGGATTGGCTCACTTGAGTATGGCGGCTGAGCAGTCCCATGATCTGCAGTCTGCAAGCTGGTCCCAAGAAAGTTGGTGGTGTAGTTTCAGTCCAAGCTCCAAAGCCTGAGAACCAGGAGCCAGTGGTGTAGCCCCACTCTGAGTTTGAAGACCCGAGAGCCAAGGTACAGATACAGAGATAGATGATTGATAGATACATGATAGATAGATAGATAGATAGATAGATAGATAGATAGATAGATATAGATAATAGTTCCTATTGGTTCTGTTTTTCTGACGAAATCTAACTAATACTTACAGTTGCCCTGTCTAGAATTAACCTATGCAAATATAAAAAAGAACAAAACTGGTATGTTGGTTCTCATGTGTTCTTTGTTCTTTGCTCTTTCTACCACTCTCTGTCAAAGGATCCCATTTGTTGGGACACTTAAGGTGTATAGTTCTAAAAGCTGGGATGCCCTAAGAGCACTAGTCCCTCTTAAGGCCTTTATATAGTTGGCATACATAATCAGCGGTGTAATTAGCATCAAGTAGACTATCAAAGGCAGTTCATCTCTCAATGGTTTGTTCAGTCCAACTGAGATCAACCATCCTGCATATCATCAGAGTTCCTTGAGGGTGCTTTAACTCAGGACTTTGGAAATAATAGAGAGAATCAGTTTAAAGTACCAAAATAAGACTGTGGTAAAGATAATAATCATTAATAACTATCTAACTCTTTACGATTTTCAAAGTACTTCTATATACATTGACTCATTCTGACTTACATATTAATAGCAAATGTTAATTGCCACATATCCACATTGTACAAAAATGTCAGCATACTCTAGTCATTCCTGAGGGACCATCATTAATTCCATTTTACAAATGAAGATATTGAGATTTAAAGACATTGAGACTAACCCAATATATTCAAGTAAGTATCACAATTAAGACTCGAGCCCAGCTGGACACAATGTCTCACACCTGTAATCCCAGCATTTTGGGAGGCCGAGGTGGGTGGATCACTCACTTGAGGTCAGGAGTTTGAGACCAGCCTGACCAACATGGTGAAACTGTCTTTACTAAAAATACAAAACAAAATTAGCCAAACATGGTGGCACATGCCTGTAATCCCAGCTACTTGGGAGGCTGAGACGGGAGAACCATTTGAACCTAGGAGGTGGAGATTGCAGTGAGCCAAGATCGCATTGTTGCACTCCCGCCTGGGCAACAAGAGTGAAACTCCATATAACAAACAAACAAACAAAAAGACTTGAGCTCATATCTACCTAATTCCAGAGCCCATGCTCTTCACTAGTTCACAGTACTCTTACTATAGCCCTGTGAAGGTGGTAGGGTTGATTTTTTTTATCATACTCATTTTACAAATAGTAAGGCTCCAGAAAGGATATGACTTGACACAGCCATGTAACTATGACAAACTAGAAATCAATAAGAATGTCTGACTTTATATCTCACACTCATGTTTACTTAGCCCCAGCTGATTATGGTAAATATACATAAATGCATTCTTCTTTGTTACGTATTACTTGCAGAGGATTGATCAATTTTCCATGAGTAGCTGGAAGCAAAGTCTATAAGCTGTTTTGATCTTCAATAGCTCGTGTGTGTGTGTGTGTGTGTGTGTGTGTGTGTGTGTGTGAGAGAGAGAGAGAGAGAGAAGTTCTCACTATGTCACTATGTTGTTCAGGGTGGTTTCAAACTCCTGAGCTCAAGGGATCCTCCCTCCTCAGCCTCCCAAAGTGCTAAGATTACAGGCATAAGCCACCATGCCCCGCATTTTGTTTTTTTTGTTTTTTTTTTTTTTTTTTTGTCCTGGACGTATGTTGTCTATGTCCTAGGCATCTGCATGGGCCTTGAGTTTGGCAGAGAAGTTCTCAGACTCCTCTTGCAATATCTGAGTCTAATTATCGTGTGGCTCCCTGCTCCCACTGATGCTTCCTTAGACCAAGCCTCACAGCAGCATCTTCCCTCCTTCTTACCTCTTGATCTTATCATCTTTGGCAAGGATTGCTTTCTTTTCAGTGCCCCACTTTGTGCTACTTCTGCAATCCTGTTAGCCTTTAAGATACATTTCAAGCTTCTGAATTTTAGCCAGTAACTCTCAGATTTGTTCACAAGCAGAACACTTGAAAACATTACTATTAAGGAAGTAAATTAGGGAATCAAAATGGCAAGCCAGGAATTCAAGAGTAAGGAGCAATCTCTAAACAATGAAATGGGAGTAGAGTCCTACGTCAATACCTAAGACAAGCAAGACCTGTTAGTTTGCTTTTAAAAACTTTTTTAAAAATACTTGATACAAATATTAAAGCACATGGAACAACATACTGCGTACCTGAGTCCCTACCCCTTCCCACAAATTCTAAAATTACTTCCTATTTGAATCCTTTTCCCGACTATAAAAAGCACATAAAGGCCAGGCGCAGTGGCTCATGCCTGTAATCCCAGCACTTTGGGGTACTGAGGTGGGCGAATCACCTGAGGTCAGGAGATCAAGACCATCCTGGCTAACATGTTGAAACCATGTCTCTACTAAAAATTAAAAAAATTATCTGGGCATGGTGGCCGGCACCTGTAGTCCTAGCTACTCAGGAGGCTGAGGCAGGAGAATTGCCTGAACCCGGAAGTTGGAGGTTGCAGTGAGCCAAGATTAAGCCACTGGACTCCATTCTGGGTGACAAGAGTGAAATGCTGTCTCAAAAAAACAAAAGTTGGCAAAATGTTAATTATTGCTAAAACAGGGTAATGACTACAGTATTTTAAAGGGCTTAGAATAAACTATCTGTTGAACACACACACACAATCTTTTTTCTGTTTAAGAGACTGGGTCTCACTCTGTCAACTAGGCTGGAGCATACCAGCACAATCACAGCTCATGGTAACCTGGAACTCCTGGCCTCAAGCAATCCTCCCGTCTCAACCTCCCAGAGTATTAGGATTACAGGCATGAGTCACTGCACCCAGCCATAATCTTTTTATTGAGGGGAGTTATCATTTTTATCTTTTTTATTAAAACATACAAACATGTGTTTTATGGGGTATGGTTCAGCCACATAAATACATCTCTTTATACATTTCATGTGCACCTGTGCTTAGCCTTCTGGTCATTCAGTTGCTTGCATTTGTATACATGCTTTCCCTCTGGATGCACTTTTCTTCTTGAGGAAATTCTTAACCATCTCTCTAATGAGAGCCTGTGGCAAGTTTTACTCTCATTTTTGAGTGATAGTTTAACAGGGCATACAATTCTAGGTTGATGTTTTGTTTTGTTTTTTTCTCAACAAACATTTTCATAATTTCACATCTTTGTCTTTTGGCATCTATCACTGTTGATGAGAAGCCAGCTGTCAACGTAGTTGTCATTCCTTTGTAGATAATTGGTCTTTTTCTCCTTTTTGGTCACTTCTAAGATTTTTCTATTTATCTCTGATGCAATGTCACAATGTGGCCAGTGTGAGGACTTCATTTCATATATTTTGCTTGGTATTTGGGATGCACTTTCATTTCAGGATGCATATTATTTAATTCTAGATTTTTTTCAATGCTAGAATTTAAAAATGTTCAAATTTCCTCAGCTCTCTTTTCCAATCTACTAATAATCTAATCCCTTCTGATCTAGAGTTTGTCCCAGCTATTTACTTCTCTTTCAAGAACTGTATTTTTATTTCCATTTGTTTTCCTTTTAAGGATAGCATCCTTTAATTTTTCCTTTTGAGGATGTGACATTTAAGTTGAGAAAGTAGAAGTCATGGGAACTGGTAGGTCTGGAGTATTCCTGGAAGAGAGAATACCTTTAGGACATGGATATTGTAGTCTCCTTCCTTCAAACTGTCTGCTACTTTACCAGAATTTACTTTATTTTTCTTTCTTTCTTTTTTTTTTTTTTTTTTTTTTGAGATGCAGTCTCACCCTGTTGCCCAGGCTGGAGTACAATGGTGCAATCTCGGTTCACTGCAACTTCCACCTCCCAGGTTCAAGCGATTCTCCTGCCTCAGGCTCCTGAGTAGCTGGGATTACAGGTGCACGCCACCATGCCCGGCTAATTTTTTGTATCTTTAGTAGAGATGGGGTTTCACCATGTTGGCCAGGCTGATCTCGAACTCCTGACCTCGTGATCCACCCACCTTGGCCTCCCAAAGCGCTGGGATTACAGGCATGAGCCACCACGCCAGGCTCAGCATTTACTTTCAACTTAACTTATAAGAACAGCTTGGCCGGGCACGGTGGCTCACGCCTGTAATCCCAGCACTTTGGGAGGCTGAGGCGGGCGGATCACGAGGTCAAGAGATGGAGACCATCCTGGTCAACATGAGGAAACCCCGTCTCTACCAAAAATATAAAAATTAGCCGGGCGTGGTGGCACATGCCTGTAGTCCCAGCTACTTGGGAGGCTGAGGTGGAAGGATCACTTGAACCCAGCAGGCGGAGGTTGCAGTGAGCCGAGACCACGCTCCAGCCTGGTGACAGAGGAAGACTACGTCTCAAAAAAAAAGAAACAGCTTGATTAGCCAGCACATTGACTGAATCTAGAGGCTCTGGTGCTCTATCCATGCACTCATTACCTAGGTTGAGGGTCGTGGGTAATGTGATCTACAGATCTTCTGAGTAGCTGACTGAGTCTTGGTCTCATTAAGTGAGCATATACTAACTGACAGAATCTTTACAATATGGCCAATCCAGCCATATGGTATCCCAGAGACAAACACAGCATGAGCTGACTGAGCAAGACTGAATGGTTTTAGCTGGAATGAACAACAAAAGGCAAATTTTTATATTTACTTATTTTTAATATTTTTGTTCCTTTTTTTATTAACCTATAAATCTCTACTTGTTCCAGCATCATTTGTTTTGTTGTTGTTTTGTTTTTAACACATAGGGTCCCATGATGTTGCCCAGGCTGGTCTGGAACTCTTGGGCTCAAATGACCCTCCCACCTCAGCCTACCAAGCAGCTGGGACTATAGCGGCACACCCCCACACCCCACTTAAATTTAATTTTTGTGTCAAATATGCACTTTATGGAAACTAATAAAATTAACTATCATCACTTAGCATGGTCTTGATCATATATAAAAGTGCAAACTTGGGCATTAAAATCACATGGCAGTGCTCACAAAGGTGTTATATGGATGATTTGGACACTCTAAACTGTACTAATGGTTTTTTGGTTTTTTGTTTTGTTCTGTTTTGTTTTGAGGCGGGGTCTTGCTCTGTCACCCGGATTGGAGTGCAGTGGCTTTATCATAGCTCAAATGCAGCCTTGAACTCTTGGGCTCAAACAATCCTCTCACCTCAGCCATCCAAGCAGCTTGGACTACGGGTGCATGCCACCACAACCAGCTAAATAATTTCTTTTTAGAATATTTAATTTGCAACCAAACTAAATTTAAACCTGGCTAGACATTGAAGATACCCAGTTGTAGAATTATTGCTCCCACTCCCTGTAGATGACTGAGTAGCTGGCTGAGTCTTGGCCTCATTAAAGTGCGTGTATACTAACCGAATCTTTACCTCCAGTTGGGTGGCAGTGGCAGTAGGCAATTCTAATGTTCTTTTCCTCATGCCACACCACCTTCGATGCCAGAGTTAATCCCACTGATGCCTCTTCTCTCCCTCTTCCCTTCCTACTTCTCAACAAGTACCATTCTTACAATTGCCTGTTTTGTGCCACAGGACAGTCCTGTACTTTCTGACTGAGAAATTAACATATCTGGGCTGGGCACAGTGGCTCACGCCTGTAATTCCAGCACTTTGGGAGGCTGAGGCAGGTGGATTGCCTGAGGTCAGGAGTTCGACACCAGATTGATCAACATGGAGAAACCCTGTCTCTACTAAAAATACAAAATTAGCTGGGCATGGTGGTACATGCCTGTAATCTCAACAACTCAGGAGGCTGAGGCAGGAGAATCACTTGAACCGGGAGATGGAGGTTGCAGTGAGCCAAGATCACGTCATTGCAGGCCAGCCTGGGCAACAAGAGCAAAACTCCATCTTAAAAAAGAAGAAAAAGAACATATGCACATATCTTGCATTATCTAATAAAGTCAACTTCACCATCAGTCTGTCAGACCATTTAGCAGTCAGGTGCTGACACACAGCACAGGTAGGTAAGTTGATCCCCTTGGCACCACCACACAGTCTGCCTACACATAGCCCAGTGGGCCCACTGGCTGTACGTGTGCCATGCAACCTTGAAATCATGCTGAATGTGTTGTTTTTTTTTTATAAACTCGATAGTGTTGGCTTTGTCTAGCATTCATCGTCCTCATTTCTCACAGTGCTACTAAATTAAGATATACTTAGATCAAAAGAGGCTGACTAATATACATTGAGCTTTAAATTTTTAACTTACTTCTGAAATTGCATGACAAAGTAAAACAATGTTAAGTTTCTCACATTGCAGAAAAACTCTCATACTTTGGAGCTTGGCTAATTCTAGTAAGTCTCTTTTTGGATGAAGTAGTTCAAGCACAGAAGCTGTCTTCACAAAAAGAGAAGACTCTCTCTAGTTCCTCCTTAGAAAGAGGTCAGTGCCTTGATGATGTTGTCTTCAAGAGAACAATGTCCTATGTTTTTCAACAAAGAATCTGTGGTTTCCAATTTAATAATCTGTCACTACCAAATGCTGGTTCAGAAAGAATGTTTAGAACAACAGAAATCTATGGTCTTAGAAACCAACAGATCAAATCAGTTAATATGAAATCAAATTCAAGTTTTTAAAAAATATTTCTTCCATTTATAAGCAAAGTATGAGTACAAATAATTTCAACAAAATTAATTTTTAAATGAATATAGGCTGGGCATGGTGGCTCATGCCTGTAATCCCAGCACTTCAGTAGGCCAAGGCAGGTGGATCACTTGAAGCCAGAAGTTCAAGACCAGCCATGGCCAACATGGTAAAAACCCCATCACTATTGAAAATACAACAATAAGCCAGGTATGGTGGCACACACCATTAGTCCCAGCTACTCAGGAGGCTGAGGCAAGAGAATCAATCACTTGAGCCTGGGAGGCAGAGGTTACAATGAGCCAAGATCATGCCACTGCACTCCAGCCTGGGCAGTAGAGTGAGACTCCATCTCACATACATGCATACATACATACATACAATCTGTTAAGATGGATGAAAGTTATAACTGAATTTCCCATGGCTTTTGAGGTTTCCCATGGCCTTCAAGAACTGGTATGATCTGGCCCTTGCCTTATACCATTTGCTAATTTCATTTTCCAGTTATATCAGTCTTCCATCCACTCCTAGATGAGCTGTTCCTATCACAGGTCCTTTGCCTTTATTGTTTTCCCTGCCTGAAATGTTATTCTGTATCTTCTCATTTAAATGTCATCTCTTCAAAGAAACCTTCCCTGAACGCCCTATGCAAGTAGGTCAACCTCTTTAGTCCCTGTCACCACACTCTGCTTATTTCCTGACTTAATGTTAATCAGAGTCTGCTACTTTCTTATTGGCTGTTTATTTATGTAAACATCATGAAGACAGGAATCTGATTTATTTTGCTCTCCTAGACTTTATGTGCCTGGTGCAGAAGTCTACCAGCCAACGACGTCTTCCTGATGCAGCTGCCTCCAATTTAGAAAAATCATCAATGTGATTCAAACAGTAAAAGCCAAGACACTGTGATGGATTTCATGCAGAATTATCCACATAGAATTTTGGATATTCCCTAAAAGCCACAAACCCTAGTCTTGAGGTTTGAAATTTTGAATTCAGTTTTGAAATAGTTGTATTATGGTTAATTCTGCATAATGGCCACTAGAGGGGGTCATAGCCAAATACTATACACTGAAATTTAAGCTATTTCCCAGTTAGAATTTTTAGAAGTTTGGAAGCCCAACCCTACCCCCAACATTGTTGGCACCCCTCCCCCAGGAAACCTCTCTGTTTCTTGCCATGACTGAAAGCTGGCATCCCTGACAGATGTCCATCCCACGTCTTTAAAAACAAACAATACATGATGAAGATGTCACTACCTTGTGGGACAGACTATTCTTCAGCAGAGCAGCACTGTTATTTAGAAAGTCCTCTTTCTCCTTGACCTATCTGTAATGGCCCCTCCTTGCCAAAAACCATTAAGAAACCAACACTTGGCCAGGCACAGTGGCTCACATCTGTAATCCCAGCACTTTGGGAGGCCAAGGCGGGCGGATTGCTTGAGGTCAGGAATTTGAGACCAGCCTGGCCAACATGGCAAAACCACGTCTCTACTAAAAGTACAAAAATTAGCCAGGTATGGTGGCACATGCCTGTAGTCCCAGCTACTCGGGAGGCTGAGGCAGAAGAATCTCTTAAACCCAGGAGATGGAGGTTGCAGTGAGCCAAGATCATGCCACTGCACTCCAGCCTGGGTGACAGAGCAATACTCCATCTCAAAAAGAAACAGGCTGGGCGCGGTGGCTCACACCTGTAATCCTAGCACTTTGGGAGGCCAAGGTGGGTGGATCAAGAGGTCAGGAGTTCCAGACCAGTCTGACCAATATGGTGAAACCCCATCTCCACTAAAAATACAAAAATTAGCTGGGTATGGTGGCACACACCTGTAGTCCCAACTACTTGGGAGGCTGAGGCAGAAGAATCACTTGAACTTGGGAGGTGGAGGTTGCAGTGAGCCAAGATCGCATCACTGCACTCCAGCTTGGGAGACAGAGCAAGACTCCGTCTCAAAAAGAAAAAAGAAATCAACATTAGGCCAGGCATGGTGGCTCGTACCTGCAGTCCCAGCACTTTGGGAGGCTGAGGTGGGCAGTTCACTCGAGGCCAGAAGTTGGAGACCAGCCTGGACAACATGACGAAACCTACAAAAAAAATTAGCCAAGCCTGGTGGCCCAAGCCTATGGCCACAGCTACTTGGGAGGCTGAGACACATGAATTGCTTCAGCCCTGGAGGTGGAGGTTGCAGTGAGCCGAGATCTTGTCACTACACTCCAGCCTGTGGGACAGAGGGAGATTCTGTCTCAAAAATAAAAATAAAAGAAACCAACAATTAGAAGCAGATCTTAAGATGAGGAGGGAAAAGCCAGGCACAGTGGCTCACACCTATAATCCCAGCACTTTGGAAGACTGATACAGCCAGATCACTTGAGGCCAGGAGTTCAAGACCAGCCTGGCCAGCGTGGTAAAATCCCATCTCTACTAAAAATACAAAAATTAGCCAGGCACCTGTAATTCCAGCTACGTGGGAGTCTCAGGCAGGAGAATTGCTTGAACTCGGGAAGCAGTGGTTGTAGTGAACCAAGACGGTACCACTACACTCCAGCCTGGGGGATAGAACAAGACTCCCTATCAAGAAAAAAAAAAAAGGAAAGAAAAGAAATCAATGCAACTTTAGTCTCTAGGCTGAGCCATATTGTCTAGAATATATCATTTGGAGTCTTGGCCAGTCTGTGCCAGCACACCTCCCACCCTTCCCATCCTCAGCCACTGCTCCAGATAAAAGGTCCCTGTGTTTTCTCTCCATTGACCCACTGGCCCACTGGCCCACTGCTCGCACAGTAAACCCACCCCCAACACTGTCGGTACCCCTCCCCCAGGAAACTCTGCTGTTTCTTGCCATGACTGAAAGCTGGCTACCCTGAAGAAGGTCTGGCTCCCCTGCCTTTGTCTCCAGGAAAGGTGGTGGGTTCTCCCAGGGCCCCAATAGCCCAAGCAGGACTGGCATCACCCAGCTGCCAGCACCGCTCTCAATTCATCCCTTCTGCTGGGAGATTTGAGTCATTCTGCTGCTCCACCGCCCCTTGTTTATCTACTGGTCAAGCCAGCATAGACTTTGGTTTCTCATGTCGATCCAGTACCACCCTGTTCTTTGCGAATAACTTGTTCATTCCCCTCATTCCTGGACCTCGCATTGGACCTCACATGGGCCCTAGTAATTGCCTCTCCAGTAATTGTCACTCAGTCCCACTCCCCGTGATATCTCCTGCCTCTCACTAACCTTCCACTGCATTTGCTCCTCACAGCTCAGGTTTCACTTCTTTTCCTATCCAACCTATACTCACACTATTATTTTTCTAACCTCCTTCATATCCTTTTCCACTTATCTTTCTTCCCCAACTCCCAGAGCCAAAACCCCAACTTTACAAATCCAACCGTTGTCCTTTTTTG
The DNA here is from genome assembly GCF_048565385.1 of Saimiri boliviensis. Taxonomy (NCBI): domain Eukaryota; kingdom Metazoa; phylum Chordata; class Mammalia; order Primates; family Cebidae; genus Saimiri; species Saimiri boliviensis. Next base: position 77,264,356 of record NC_133449.1, on the reverse strand, counting down.
CTCCTATACTAAACACTGCTAGTGAAGACAACAGTAGCAAGTATTGGCCAGGCTCGGTGGCTCAAGCCTGTAATCCTAGCACTTTGGGAGGCCGAGGTGGGTGGATCACCTGAGGTCAGGAGTTCAAGACCAGCCTGGCCATCATGGTGAAACCCCATCTTAAAAAAAAAAAAAGTAGCAAATATTTATTGATAACTACTTTACAAGGTAGTAATATTATTATCTGCAGATGACAAATGAGAAAAATGAGGTCCTGAGGGAATAAGTAAATTGCCCTAGTTTACAGGGAGTAAACCACATAATCTAGCTTAATTAAATATATTTAAAACATGTAAAGGCATGGTGGCTCATGCCTGTAATTCCAGCACTTTTGAGGGCCAAAGTGGTTGGATCACTTGAGGCCAGGAGTTCGAGACCAGCCTAGTCAACATGGCAGAACCCTGTCTCTAGTAAAAATACAAAATTAGTCAGTTGTAGTAGAGCATGCTGGTAATCCCAGCTATTTGGGAGACTGAGGCAGGAGAATCACTTGAACCCAGGAGGCAGAGGTTGCAGTGAGCCAAGATTGCACCACTGCACTCCAGCCGGGGACAACAGAGTGAGACTTCATCTCAAAAACTTTTAAAAAATAAATAAAATAAATACTTAAAGTAAAAATTGAAAAAAATTAGAGAAAATTTGACAAACCAACCATCAAAGTGGGAAATTTCAATTCACAACCCCAAATTATTGATAGGTTACGCAGTCAAAAAAATTAGTAAAGACATAGATGATGAAGGCCGGACACAGTGGCTCACACCTGTAATCCAAGCACTTTGGAAGGCCAAAGCAGGCAGATCACCTAAGGTCAGAAGTTCGAGACCGGCCTGGCCAACATGGCAAAAACCCATCACTACTAAAAATATAAAAATTAGCCGGGCGTGGTGGCAACACCTGTAATCCCAGATACTCAGAAGGCTGAGGCAGGAGAATCGCTTGAACTTGGGAGGCTGAGGTTGCAGTGAGCTGAGATTGTGCCATTGCACTCCAGCCTGGGCGACAGAGTGAAATTCCATCTCAGTAAATAAATAAATAATAAATAAGTTATATTTACACACTTAAAATTACTGAGGACTCAATGAGCTTCTGTTTATTTGGGTTATATTTACCAAAATTTACTACACTAGAAATTAAAACTGAAAGATGTTTTATGAATGAACATATTAAATAAATTTTAAAAAAACAATAGACTAGGTGCAGTGGCTCATGCCTATAATCCCAACACTTGGGGAGGCCAAGGTAGGAAGATTATTTGAGGCCAGAAGTTCAAGACCAACCTAGCAACGTAGCAAGACCCTGTCTCTACAAAAAATAAAATATATAAAATAACAATAGTTTAAAACCCCCACTGCATGTTCTCATAAAATTTTTATGAAAAAATTCCTTTTTTGGGCTGGGCATGGTGGTTCATGCCTGTAATTCCAGCACTTTGGGAGGCAGAGGTGGGTGGATCACCTTAGGTCAGGAGTTTGAGACCAGTCTGACCAACATGGAGAAACACTGTCTCTAGTAAAAAAAACACAAAATTAGCCAAGCATGGTGGTGGATGCCTGTAATCCCAGCTACTCAGGAGGCTGAAACAGGAGAATCACTTGAACTTGGAAGGTGGAGGTTGTGGTGAGCCAAGATTGTGCCATTGCACACCAGCCTGGGCAACAAGAGCAACGCTCCGTCTCAAAGAAAAAGAAAGAAAGAAAGGAAAAGAAAAAAAATGCATTAAAAAAAAAAAAAGTTTGAATCCAAGTCATGACACCAAAAAATAAAAAAGTGAAGTAAATAAATAAATAAATAAATAAATATAAAAAGGGAGAAAATGGTATTGTTTTACATTTTGGCAAATCTTTTTAGCACCTGGCTGAATAAAAAAGAGCTGAATTCTCCTAGCTTCTGCATTCAGTCTGTTGGGATGTGTTGTGTTGGTTGAAGTCCATAAAGAACACCCAGCCTCACATACGAGAGAAAGAAAAGCAGCGCCCAATGCCCAGCCAGGCCTTGGTTCTTCCAGGAGCTGGCCTGGCACATAGCTGGCCTTCATGATCTCCTGTTGAACATAATGTCACAGAACATCCACATCAAACGAGGCCACCCTGTGACAGTGAAGAACCAAAACAAAAACAGGACCAGAAACTTCTCCAGAATGACCAAACATTCTCCTTTTCCAGTCAATCTGAGTCACTGCTCACAGCTACAGGGTGGTTCCACCGCACCCTTCTCTTCTCGTTTCCTGCAGCTGCTGTGGCAGAGTACCACAAACCTGATGGCTTCAAACAGAATGTAGCCTCTCTCAGTGCTGGAGTCTAGAAGTCCAAAGTTAAGGGTTAGGTGAGGCCATGCTCCTTCTGAAGGCTCCAGGGAGAATCCTTCGCTGCTGCCTCCAGCTTCTGGTGGCTCTAGGCACTCCTTAGTTGGATAACTTCCATCTCTGCCTCCATCTTCCCATGGACTACTTCTCTGTGCCTGTCTCAAATCTCCCTCTGCTTTTCTCTTCCCCTAGGTAATCCAGGTAATCCAAGATGATCTCCTCTTGAGATCCTTAATTACATCTACAAAGATCCTTTTCCAGATAAGCTCACATTCACAGGTTCTGGGAGTTGGGATGTAGACATACTTTTGGGGGCCACCATTCAACCCACTACACCTACCCAGAAATAAGATTTATTAAGCCTTTTGCAGCCATCATCAAAGGTGGAGCAGACAAAATGAAATTCAATCCCTTTGTGACTTCTGACTGAAGCAAGAACTGCAAAAGGCATTTCAGTGCACCTTCCCACACTCGCAGGAAGATGATGTCTTCCCCTCTTTCCAAAGAGCTGAGACAGAAGTACAACGTCCAATCCAAGACCATCCAAAAGGATGATGAAGTTCAGGTTGTGTGAGGACACTATAAAGTCAGCAAATTGGCAAAATAATCCAGGTTTACAGGAAGAAATATGTCATCTACATTGAACGGGTACAGCGGGAAAAGGCTAATGGCACAGCTGTCCCTGTGGGCATTCACCCAGCAAAATGGTTATCACTAGGCTAAAACTGGACAAAGACCACAAAAAGATCCTTGAACAGAAAGCCAAATCCCACCGAGCAGGAAAGGAAAAGGGCGAATACAAGGAAGAAACAATAGGGAAGATGCAGGAATAAAATAATTAGCTTTCATTAAAACTTGAAGAGAAAAAGATTATGATACCCAATTATAGAACTATCCCCATTTCCTAACAATCCACTCCAAAGCAAAAAAAAAAAAAAACACTTTCTTAAACTGTCCCCAAAATCACCTAACACAAGCCCAAATCTACAAGTCTTTTCTAAAACTATCTTACTATCTTACTAAGGTTCCCAACAGTTCCCTGCATGTATGTTCTCCCTCACTACAATGATTAACCAATTCAACTTTTCCAATTACAGCTGTGTTCCTGGTAATCTTTGGCTGGAAGGCATTGACACATGGATGTGCAGTTAGAAAAGGAAGGAGTGGGCCGGGCACGGTGGCTCACACCTGTAATCCCGACACTTTGGGAGGCTGAGGCAGGTGGATCACCTGAGGTCAAGAGTTCGAGATTAGCTTGGCCAATGTGGTGAGACCCTGCCTCTATTAAAAACACAAAAATTAGCCAGGCATGGTAGTGCACACCTGTAATCCCAGCTACTTGAGAGGCTGAGGTAGGAGAATCATTTGAACCCAGGAGGTGGAAGTTGTATTGAGTTGAGATCGTGCCACTGCACTCCAGCCTGGGTAATAGAGTGAGACTTCATCTCAAAAACAAAACAAAACAAAACAAAAAACAAGAAAAGCAAGAAGTGGTCAGGCGCAGCAGCTCACACCTATAATCCCAGCACTTTGGGAGGCCGAAGTGGGAGGATCACCTGCGGTCAGGAGTTCAACAGCCTGACCAACATGTCGAAACCCTGTCTCTACTAAAAAAGTACAAAAAATTAGCTGGGTGTGGTGGCACATGCCTGTAATTTCAGCTAATCAGGAGGCTAAGGCAGGAGAATTGCTTGAACCTGGGAGGTGGAGGTTGCAGTGAGCCAAGATCACACCATTGTACTCCAACCTTGGCAACAAGAGTGAAATTCCATCTTAAAAAAGCAGGGGGAGGGGTGTTATTGTGGATGTTTTTCTCTGATACGCCAAAATTCAACAAGTGATAATTTCTCAAGACAGGGTCTCACTCTGTCACCCAGGCTGTAGTGCAGTGGGGCAACCTCAACTCACTGCAACCTCCATCTTCTGGTTTAAGCAACTTTCCTGCCTCAGCCTCCCGAGTAGCTGGGATGACAGGCACCTGCCACCATACCCGGCTAATTTTTATAGTTTTAGTAGAAGCGGGATTTCACCATGTTGGCCAGACTGGTCTTGAACTCCTGACCTCAGCTACCCGCCTCAGTCTATCTAAGTGCTGGGATTACAGCAGTGAGCCACCACACCCAGCCAACAAGTGATGATTCCTTTAAAATTACTTACAATGTGGAATCTGAAACCACATCAATAAACATTTCATACTCTGCTACATTAAAACCCATGAGGGTAGGCCACGCACAGTGGCTCACACCTGTAATCCCAGTACTCTGGGAGGCCAAGGCAGGAGGATTACTTTAAGTCAGGAGTTCAAGACCAGCCTGGCCAACATGGTGAAATCCCATCTCTACTAAAAATACCAAAAACAAACAAACAAACAAAAAAAAAACAGTCTATTTTGTACTTTGGATCATTTGTCCAGGCATAATTTTGAAGATCATTCATTGACCACTTGAGAAATGTTGGTTCACTGAATTATGCAGACCTTTTGAATGTTGATACATTTCATTATACATTTATTAACCACACCTTTTAATATCACCACCAGTCTCATCAGAAAATTTCATTATGCTTTAGGAAGACGTCAAACTTACACCAATGAACATAAGATTTTTTTTTAGGCCAGGTGTGGTGGCTCACGCCTGTAATCCAAGCACCTTGGAGGCCAAGGCGGAGGATCACCTGAGGTCGGGAGTTCAAGACCAGCCTGACCAACATGCTGAAACCTCGTCTTTATTATAAAAAATAAAAATTTTTTTAAAAAAAAGAAAAAAAGATTTGTTTTTATTGCTATTATAATTTTACTTTTTTTAGAGACAGGATCTCACTCTGTCACCCAGGCAGGAATGCAGTGACACAATTATAGCTCACTGGAACCTTCAGCTCCTGGGTCAAGAGATCCTCCTGCCTCAGTCTCTCAAGTAGCTGGGACTATAAGTTTGCCCCACCACTCCAGGCTAGAATATAAGATTTCATAAATTTGAATTTTCAATTGAAACTCAAATTTTTTCACCAGCGGGGTGCAGTGGCTCATGCCTATAATCCCAACATTTTGGGAGGCTAAAGTGGGCGGATCACTTGAGGCTAGGAGTTCAAGACCAGCCTGAACAATATAGCAAGATCCCATTTCTACTTATGAACTAAATTTTAAAACAAAATTTTTATTACTGACAGCAAATATTGTGAGTTGTTTTCCCCAAAGTGGCAGGCTCACTTCAATCATTTTCAAGAATATATCTGCCAAATACCTGTGTTTAATGGGCTGTTAGTTGCCCTCTCCAGTAAAAATGGTATTCCTTGGGAAAATTTTAAAAGCTGATTCTGGCCGAGTGTGGCAGCTTATGCCTACAATCCCAGCACTTTGGGATGCCAAGGTATGTGGATCACCTGAGGTCAGGAGTCCAAGACTAGCCTGATAAACATGGTGAAACCCCTACTGTACTAAAAACACAAAAATTAGCCAGGCATGGTGGCAGGTGCCTGTAGTTCAGATATTTGGGAGGCTGAGACAGGAGAATTTCTTGAACCCTGGAGACAGAGGTTGCAGTGAGCCGAGGTCACACTACTGTGCTCCAGCCTCGGTGACAGAGCAAGATTCCATCTCAACAATAATAATAATAATAATAATTGACTCACAGTTCAGCATGACTGTCAAGGCCTCAGGAAACTTAGAATCATCGTAGAAGGGGAAGCAAACATGTCCTTCTTCACATGGTAGCAGGAGAGAAAACAAATGCCCAGTAAAGGGGGAAGCCCCTTATAAAACCACCAGATCTTGTGAAAACTAACTCACTATGGCGAGAACAGGATGGGAGAAACCACCCCCATGATTCAATTACCTCCCACTGGGTCCCTCCCACGACTCATGGGGATTATGGGAACTACAATTCAAGATGAGATTTGGATGGGGACACAGCTCAACCATATCAAGGGGTATCAGAAAGAAAGAAAGCCAGAGATCACCCACTGGCCTGCAACTGCATGCATCCATCCATGTTTTATTTGCTCTGATTTCCATCACCTGCCTGGCCCCCTGAGGCATTTGAGTTTGTGACATATGATATTTTGCTAATCATCTTCATTATAGAATTCTCCACTTCAGCCAAACAGTAATGGTTTAATGGCTGAGAAAGAGCAATCTCTGAGACATAAAGGAATAAAGAATTTAGCATTTTCCATCACTGGATAATAAGTCACTTATTTAAAGGTTTTATATGTGAAACCTCAAGGCTAAGTGGACAGGGGGCTGGGAGTGGATTTTAGGAGTTTTCACAGGTACTTTTGTTATAGTAGACAGCGAGATCAGACATGAGCAGGGTAAGACAGCCCTCCCCACCCTCCACTACCCCTCACCACCACCAGAAATGTCAGGTGACCATCAGGTGATGGTCAGGTGGTTGTTAAACACTCTCTAAAATAATTGTTCACAGCCAGTACCAGGGAAAGGTAGTCTCCTGGTAGATAAAAACACCTGGCCAGCCGTGGTGGCTCACACCTGTAATCCAAGCACTTTGGAGGCCAAGGCAGGCAGATCACCTAAGCTCGGGAGTTCAAGACCAGCCTGACCAACATGGTGAAACTTGTCTTTGAAAAAAAAAAAAAAGGCCTGGTGCAGTGGCTCAAGCCTGTAATCCTGGCCAAGGCGGGTGGATCACGAGGTCAAGAGATCGAGACCATCCTGGTCAACATGGTGAAACCCCATCTCTATTAAAAATAAAAAACATTAGCTGGGCATGGAGGCACGTGCCTGTAATTCCAGCTACTCAGGAGGTTGAGGCCGGATAATTGCCTGAACCCAGGAGGCAGAGGTTGCGGTGAGCCGAGATCGCGCCATTGCACTCCAGCCTGGGTAACAAGAGTGAAACTCCGTCTCAAAAAAAAAAGGAAAAAAAAAAACACCTGAAACTGGTGATCAGCAGCTTCCTGATAAGATCTTAGTTGGGAAAGTGGGCTCAAGCATGAGCATTAAGAAGCAAAATGACAGAGTTTAACGTACATGACCATCTTCTAGGGACATTTGGCTGGTAAGGGATAAACACCCCAAGTGAGCATGCGTACAGATCCAGTAAACTCACTGTGTGTGCTCACCTACCAGGTGCTAGCAGGCCACTGTACATAAGCGCAGCCTACCCCAAGGGAAGACTCGGGGGAACGGACGCCAGCCCTCAGAAGTATGCCCCAAGTATGCCCCAAGTCAAAAGGTCAAACCACACACTTGCCTTTCAAGTCGCCCACTTGGCCCTCTTCCAAGTGTACTTTCCTTTCTTTCCTGCTCTAAAGGTTTTTAGTAAACTCACTCCTGCTCTAAAACTTGCCTCGGTCTCTCCTTCTGCCTTATGCCCTTCGGTCAAATTCTTTCTTCTGAGGAGGCAAGAATTGAGGTTGGTGCAGACCGGTACGGATTCGCAGCTGGTAACATATCTTGGTGCTGTGTGACTCGGATCCTTTCTACCGCTAACATACTTCCCCCACCAGCCTAGCATTCCCAGAAGGTCATATAGAAGGTCATATGCCAGTTAAACGCCATCATTTTGTCTCTTAATGCGCATGCTTGAGCCCACTTGCCTAACTCCTGAGACCTTATTGGGAAGCTGCTGATCACCAGTTTCAGGTGTTTTTATCTATTGGGAGACTGCCTTTCCCTGGCTCCAGCTGTGACCAATTATTATTTTAGCGAGACCATTTAATAACCACCTTACCCTCACCTGATGCTTGCCTGACATTCCTTGTGGTGGCTGTTGGTGGGGGAGGGCAGTCTCTCCTAACCTGCTCATGTCTGACTCACCACTACCTACCGTGACACTCAGGGTCATCTGCTGCGCTGGATGTCTTGGTGTGCCTGCTTGATGCTCTCTCAACCCTACCCACCATGCTCTGTGCCTCGGACTCCATCAGCAATAGGCTGACTTGCTCTCTGACTTTGAGCTGGGTTCAGTTAAAGGTGGGAGCTGCTGGCAGGAGACAGAAGATGGAGCAAGAGAACAAGATCAGGGTGTTTGTTTCCCATCAGGGTCACTTCAAACATCTATACTCTGTCAGGTGACCTTGCCTACACGGCTTTTCCCAACTCTGCATTCCTGTAACCAGTTCCTCTCATGGCCACTGTAGGCCTAGGAATGGAAACAACCTGCTATACAAGTCTTGAGTGTTGCCCGATCTATTGTGGAGGTCAGCCTCACAGTGATAGCTTCACAGAGTCGCCTTTTTTTTTTTTTTTTTTTTTTTTTTGAAACGGAGTCTCGTTCTGTTGCCCACACTGGAGTGCAGTGGTGCAATCTCAGCTCACTGCAATCTCTGCCTCCCAGGTTCAAGTGATTCTCCTGCCTCAGCCTCCTAAGTAGCTGGGATTACAGGCACGTGCCTCCATGCCTGGCTAATTTTTGTATTTTTAGTAGATACGGGCTTCACCATGTTGGTCAGGCCGGTCTTGACAGAGTCCCCTTTTAAACTTTCCTTAAATATCTTCATTTGGCAATGCCATCTATTTCCTACCAGTCCACCTGATGAATATATATGTGCTTTTCACATAAGTCACTTTTGAACCTAACACCTGGGCAAAGTACAACTCTCTGTACCAAGGGCCAAGGTCAATAAGGGTAGTAGATTCAAATTTCAGTCTGAAAACTCTCAAGTGTGCAAAAAATACAAATTTTTCTTTTCTTTTTCAAAGTCTCACTCTGTTGCCCAGGCTGGAGTGCAGCGGCACAATCTCGGCTCACTGCAACCTCTGCCTCCTAGGTTCAAGCAATTCTCCTACCTCAGCGTCCTGAGTAGCTGGGACTACAGGCACAGGCTGCCATACCTGGCTAATTTTTTGTATTTTAGTAGAGATGGGGTTTCACCGTGTTGCCCAGGCTGATCTCAAACTCCTGAGCTCAAGCAATCTGCTCTCCTTGGCCTCCCAAAGTGCTGGGATTACCGGTGTGAGCCACTGCGCTCGACCCAGCTTTTTCTACTTTTCTATAACCCAACTTAATTTCTCTTTCAGCCCCAATCCTCTAGGGTTGCAGAAACATAAATTAAATCAGTGTAGGTTGCCCCTGACAATTAAAATACAATTAATAGGCACAAGAATAGAACGACACACTAGGAACTTGGTAGCCAAGAGGAGGGATACCTAACAAAACCTCAAAGGAAAAAAAAAATGTCAGGGAACTTCCTGGAGAGTATAATGTGTTTGAGATGAGACAAAACATCTGGGCGCAGTGGCTCACGCCTATAATCTCAGCACTTTGGGAGGCCGAATAGGGAGGATCACCTGAAGTCAGGAGTTTGAGAGCAGCCTGGCCAATATGGTGAAACCCTGTCTCTACTAATAATACAAAAATTAGCCAAGCGTAGTGGCGGGCACCTGTAGTCCCAGCTACTCAGGTGGCTGAGGCAGGAAAATCGCTTGAACCTGAGAGGCAGAGGTTGCAGTGAGCCAAGATTACACCACTGCACTCCAGCCTGGGAAACAGAGTGAGACTCCATCTCAAATAAATAAATAAATAAAGTAAGCCAGATAAAGAAAGGAAATGGCATGCCAGGCACACAGCCTGAGCAAAGGCACAGAGGCAAGAAATAGCACAATGTGTAGGAGACTTCAGCAGCACGTATACTAAAATTGGAACAATACGAAGAAAATTAGCATGGCCCCTGAACAAAGATGGCATGTAAATTCATGAAGCATTCCAAACAGAGCAAACAAATAATAACAATATTTTTTAAAATACATATTCAGGCCAGGCATGGTGGCTTACACCTGTAATTCCAGCACTTTGAGATGCCAAGGTGGGCGGATCACCTGAGGTTGGGAGTTCGAGACCAGCCTTAGACCAACATGGAGAAACCCCATCTCTACTAAAAACACAAAATTAGCCAGGCACGGTGGCTCATGCCTGTAATCCCAGCTACTCAGGACGCTGAAGCGGGAGAATCACTTGAACCCAAAGGTGAAGGTTGCAGTGAGCCAAGATTGCACCATTGCACTCCAGCCTGGGCAACAGAGCGAGACTCTGTCTCAAAAAATATAAATAAATAAATAACAATCAGGCTTGATGCAGCAGCTCATGCCTGTAATCCCAGCACTTTGGAAGGCTGAGGTTGTCCGATCCCTTGAGGTCAGGAGTTCCAGACCGGCCTGGCCAACATGGCAATACCCCATCTCTACTAAAAATACAAAAATTAGCCGGGTGTGGTGATGTGCACCTGTAATTCCAGCTACTCGGGAGGCTGAGATATGAGAATTGCTTGAACCAAGGAGGCAGAGTTGCAGTGAGCCAAGATGGTACCAGTGAACTCCAGCCTGGGCAAGAGTGAGATTCCATTTCAAAAAAAAAAAAAATTAATGTTGTGGGAATATAAGGATCAAGGCAGGAAGAGCTGAGAGACAAGGACCCTGTTTATAACAGGGGAAGGACTTTGAACTCTGTCTTACAGGTCAGTGGTCTACAAGGAGGAGTACACACAACCCACTTGCGGAAAGAAAGTTCGCTGGAATACAGGAAGAAAATGTTACAACTTCTATCTTGTGCTTCGGTGATTTCTTTTCTTTTCTTTTCTTTTCTTTTCTTTTCTTTTCTTTTTTCTTTTCTTTCTTTTCTTTTCTTTTCTTTTTTGAGATGAAGTCTCGCTCTTTTGCCAGGCTAGAGGGCACTGGCGCGATCTCTGCTCACTGCAACCTCCGCCTCCCAGTTCAAGCAATTCTCCTGCCTCAGCCTCCGAGTAGCTGGAACTACAGGCATGCACCACCATACCTGGCTAATTTTTGCATTTTTAGTAGAGACAGGGTTTCACCACATTGGTCACGGTGGTCTTGATCTCTTGACCTCGTGATCTGCCCACCTGCCCCTCCCAAAGTGCTGTAATCCTAGCTACTAGAGAGGCTGAGGCAGGAGGATGATTTGAGCCCAGGAGTTTCGAGACCAGCCTGGCCAACATGGCAAAACCCCGTCTCTACAGACAATACCAAAATTAGCTGGGGGTCATGGCCTGTGCCTGTAGTCTCAGCTGCTTGGGAGGCTGAGGTAGGAGAATAGCTTTGAGCCCTATCTCAAAAAAGAAAAAAGAAAAAGAAAAAATTAGGCTGGCACACTGGCTCATACCTACAATCCCAGCACTTTGGGAGGCCAAGGTGGGCGGATTACTTGAGGCTAGGAGTTTGAAACCAGCCAGGCCAACATGGTGAAACCACGTCTCTACTAAAAATACAAAACATTATCTAGGCATAGTAGTACATGCCTGTAATACCAGCTACTCAGGAGGCTGATGCAGGAGAATCACTTGAATCCAGGAGGTGTGAGCTGAGAGATTATGCCACTGCATACCAGCCTGGGTGACAGAGCAAGCCTCTATCTCAAAATAAATAAGTAAATAAATAAATAAAAATAAAAATGGTGGCTGGGTGTGGTGGCTCACGCCTGTAATCGAAGCACTTTGGAGGCCAAGGCGGGCGGATCACCTGAGGTTGGGAGTTCAAGACCAGCCTGACCAACATGGTGAAACCCTGTCTTAAAAAAATACATAAATAAAAATAAAAATAAATAAAAATGGTTTGAGGAAAACTATTCTTTTCACTATAAAACTATTCTTGCAACTTTTCTTATTAGCTTGAAATAATTTCCAAAAAAAGGAAAAAGAAAAAAATAAGAGCAGATCTTAAAAGACCGTTAAGAGAAGGTAACTTGAGAGAGGCAATGTCAGAGGCATTTGAACCAGAGTGACTCCATCTTGAATTGGGGCTGGGTAAAATAAGGCTGAGTTGACCAGGTGCAGTGGCTCACGCCTGTAATCCCAGAACTTTAGAAGGCTGAGGCGGGCAGATCACTTGAGGTCAGGAGTTTAAGAGCAGCCTGGCCAATAAGGTGAAACCCCATCTCTACTAAAATTGCAAAACATAGCCAGCCATGGTGGTGGGCACCTGTAATCCCAACTACTCAGGAGGCTAAGGCAGGAGAATAGCTTGAACCCGGGAGGCAGAGGTTGCAGTGAGCTGAGATCATACCATTGCACTCCAGCCTGGGCAACAGAACGAGACTCCATCACAAGAAATAATAAAAAATAAGGCTGAGACCTGCTGGACTGCATTCCCAAGTGGTTCTCAGTGACAGGATGAGATAGAAGGTCAGCACAAGATACAAGTCACAAAGATCTTGCTAATAAAAGGATGCAGTAAAGAAGCCAGCCAAATCTCACCAAACCAAGATGGTAGTGAAAGTGACCTCACTGCTCATTATATTTATTTATAATTATAATGCATTCATATGCTGAAAGACTCCCACCAGTGCCATGACAGTTTACAAATGCCGAGGCAACATCAGGAAATTACTCTAGATGGTCTAAAAGGGGAGGAACCCTCAGTTCCAGGAATTGCCTACCACCTCCCTGAACACTCATGAATAATCCACCCCTTGTTTAGCATGTAATCAAGAAATAACCATAAAAATAGTCAACAAGCAGCCATCGAGGCTGCTCTGCCTATGGAGTAGCCATTCTTTTGATTATTTACTTCTCTAATAAACTTGCTTTCATTTTGCACTGTGGATTCACCCCAATTCTTTCTTGCCCAAGATTCAAGAACCTTCTCTTGGAACCTGGGGTCTGGATTGAGACTCCTTTCTGGTAACAGGAGGAGTCAAGAATTACTCCCAGGGTCAGGTGTGATGTCTCACACCTGTAATCCCGACACTTTGGGAGGTCCAGGTGGGAGGGTCACTTGAGCCCAGGAGTTCAGAACTAGCCTAGGCAATATGGTAAAACCCTATCTCTTCAAAAAGTCTGGTAAGGTGGCATGCAGCTGTCCCCGCTATTCAGGAGGCTGAGGTGGGAGAATCTCTTGAGCCTGGGAAGTCAAGGCTGCAGCGACCTGAGATAGAGCCACTCCTCTCCAGCCTGGGTGATAAGAGATAGACCCTGTTTCAAAGAAAAAGAATGACTCTCTCAAGTGACTAGGAATCCCAGCTGAAAGTGAGAATACAAAATTTCATGTCTTAAAATATGATTTTTTTTTTTTTGAAACGAAGTCTCACTGTGCTGCCCAACTGCAACCTCCACCTCTCAGGTTGAAGCAATTCTCCTGCCTCAGCCTCTCTAGTAGCTGGAACTGCAGGCATACACCATCACACCCAGCTAATTTTTGCACTTTTCATGGAGATAGGGTTTCACCATGTTGGCCAGGCTGGTCTCAGACTCCAGATCTCAAGTGATCCACCCACCTTGACCTCCCAAAGTGTAGGGATTACAGGTGTGAGCCACTGCACCTGGCATTAAATATGATTTTATAAATTTAATGTGAAAGAGGATTACATATTGATATTGCTTAAATTTATTAAGCTTATCTTGACAATTTCCTTTATTGTTGGCTAAATTCTAAAAGTTGCCTATTTGTGGTCAGTTGCCTATATTTGGTACAAGAACAAGAACCAGAAATACAGAGTCTCATTCCTAGCTCTAATTTCACACAGAACCACTAAACACTTAATTTCTTCAATGCTTGCTTTTTCACGTACAAAAAGTATTACTGATAATTATAATCTGCAAAGTACTTTCCTCAGGAGAGAGTCATGATTTAAGTGCAATTAACTGCTTCTAATTTTTCAAACATAAAATTCTATTTTGTTTTCACCTAATAGTAGAAACACAGTGTCCAAACTAATGGTTTCCTAAAAGTGATTATTTTCTTAGAGTTATCAATTTATTTTGAGGTGACTTCATGAAATGGTGATTAAATAGAAATTAATTCAGATAAATATAACATCATTTAACATTAGTCATCACAACAGCTCAACATTCTCTTAATAGGAAGGTTGTACATCATGGGGGTGGAGAGAAGTATAAACAACAAAAAGAAATGTCCATTCTAACATAAAACTCTAGTTTCAGTAATTATTGGTATCTGTCTGGGCACGGTGGCTCAAACTTGTAATCCTAGCACTTTGGGAGGCCGAGGCGGGTAGATCACCTGAGGTCAGAGGTTTGAGACCAGCCTTACCAACATGGCGAAATCTTGTGTCTAGTAAAAATGCAAAAATTAGCCAGGTATGGTGGTGTACGCCTGTAATCCCAGCTACTTGGGCAGCTGAGGCAGGAGAATCGCTTGAACCGGGAAAACGGAGGTTGCAGTGGGCTGAGATCACACCAATGCACTTCGGCCTGGGCAACAGATTGAGACCCCATTTCAAAATACATACACACATATATATATATATGGGTCTCCATTCCTCCTGTAAGCTTTCTCAGAAAACAGCCAAGAGAATTATATAATCATATATAGTCTCACACCTCTGCTATGCCCTGCAAAATAAAAAACAAAACAAAACAAAAAAGAATTATATATAGTTCCAGCATTAAACTAATGAATTCGCCAGGCGCGGTGGCTCAAGCCTGTAATCCCAGCACTTTGGGAGGCTGAGGCAGGTGGATCACGAGGTCAAGAGATCAAGACCATCCTGGTCAACATGGTGAAACCCCGTCTCTACTAAAAATACAAAAAATTAGCTGGGCATGGTGGCTCGTGCCTGTAATCAATCCCAGCTACTCAGGAGGCTGAGGCAGGAGAATTGCCTGAACCCAGGAGGTGGAGGTTGCGGTGAGCCAAGATCGCACCATTGCACTCCAGCCTGGGTAATGAGCGAAACTCCAGCTCAAAAAAAAAAAAAAAAAAAACAACTAACAAATTCATGAAAACAAATACCACTGGAAATAACAAGATTCTGCCTTGGGGTGTTAGTGTCAGACTTTAATGTTGAAAACAAGACTTGGAGCTATACCTTTTTTATTTATTTTTATGTATTTATTTATTTATTTGAGACAGAATTCTCACTCTGCCGCCAAAGCTAGAGTGCAGTGGCACCATCTCAGCTCACTGCAACCTCCAACCCTTGAGTTCAAGTGATTCTCCTGCCTCAGCCACCCAAGTAGCTGGGACTACAGGCGCACACCACTGTGCCCAGCTTATTTTTGTATTTTTAGTAGAGATGGGTTTTCACCATGTTGGTTAGGCTGATCTCGAACTCCTGACCTCAGGTGATCTGTCCGCCTCAGCCTCCCAGAGTGCTGGGATTACAGGCATGGGCCACGGCGCCCAGCCCAGAGCCGTATTTTAATCTAAATGGGACTGACTGGGAAATGGTGTTCAGGTAGACACTATCCAAACAAATGCTCTTTCGAGCTCATTGGTAAGCCCCTTTCCCCACCTCTTCAGAATGTCTCTCAGGCTGTTCTTCAGTAACAAGAAGCTGAGAGAAAAAACAATTCATGTATTCATCATCTCTCCTCACAGAGAAACAATGACTTTTGGAGTACAGTAATTTTTTACATGTTATTCTCCTTTCTATTTTAATGAGTCTTTAGTTTAAATAGGTAGACTCATAAAATGATAATACTCATAAAATCATGAAATATGCCTGTAGTAGCAGAAATGAAAGAAGATAACGTGTGGAACATACCTGGATAAAATTCTACAGTCATTGTGCTGAGTTGAAGGGAAATAACTAATAAAATCTTTAGATTGTTTGAAAAAATTTTATTGGAGGGTAACATATATACAGAAAAGTGTACTAATTCTAAATATAGAGATCAATAAATAATAAAAAGGTGACAATATCTATGGAAACAATAGTCAGGTCAAGAAATAGTAATTAGACCAAAGCAGGATGATCCCTTGAGTCCAAGAGTTCAAGACCAGCCTGGGCAACACAGAGAGAACCCATATCTACAAAAAATTATTTTTTAAAAACTCAGGCATGGTGGTTTATGCTTGTAATCTCAACACTGGGAGGCTGAGGTGGAAGGATTGCTTGAACTCAGGAGTTCGAGGCCACCCAGGGCCACAAGTGAGACCCCATCTCTATAAAAAATAAATCTTAAAAAATTAGTTGATCATGGTGGCATGTGTACACAGGAGAATATGCATTGGTTATATGCAAATACTACACCTCTTGTTTTGTTTTGTTTTTGAGACTTGCACCCAGGCTGGAGTGCGGTGGTATAATCATAGCTCACTGCAGCCTTCACCTCCTAGGCTCAAACAGTCTGCAGACCTCAGCTGGGATCTCAGCTTACTGCAACACCTGCTTCCTGGGTTCAAATGATTCCTGTGCTTCAATCTCCCGAGCAGCTGGGATTACAGGCATGCACCACCACACCCAGCTAATTTTTGTATTTTTAGAACAGATGGGGTTTTACCATGTTGGCCAGGCTGGTCTTGTACTCCTAACTTCAAGTATCCACCTGCGTTGGCCTCCAAAAGTGCTGGGATTACAGGCATGAGCCACCACATCTGGCTCCTCTGTGTATACTTTTGAGTAAATGGCAGACATGATGCCACTTTACCTCTAAATAATTCCACGTGTATTTTGTAAAAACAATGATATTCTCTTACATAATCACAATATAGTTATCAAAATCAGGAAATTAACACTGATACAGTACTACTATCTCATCTGCATACCTTATTTAAATTTCATCAATTATCTCACTAATGTCCCCTATAGCAAAATTAAAAAAAAAAAAAATTTTTAGCCAGGTGTGGTGGCTCACACCTCTAATCCCAGCACTTTGGGAGGCCAAGGTGGACGAATCACCGGAGGTCAGGAGTTCAAGACCAGCCTGACCAACATGGAGAAACCCCATCTCTACTAAAAATACAAAAATTAGCCGGGCGTGATGGTGTATGCCTATAGTCCCAGCTACTTGGGAGGCTGAGGCAGGAGAATCACTTGAACCTGGGAGGCAGAGGTTGCCGTGAGTTGAGATTTCGCCATTGCACTCCATCCTGGGCAACAAGAGCAAAACTCCGACTCAAAAAAAAAAAATTTTTTTTTAAACTTGGTCCAGAATTTAATCCAGAATCACATGTTACATTTAGGTGTCATGTGTAAAAAGAAAAACCAGGCAGAGTGTGGTGGTGTGAGGTGGGAGGATTGCCTGAGGTCAGGAATTCAAGACCAACCTGGGCGACAGGTAGAGACCCCATTTCTACAAAAAGAAAACCCTTTTTTTTGTCCTTTAATCTCACAATCAACAAAGAAGACTTCTGAGACCCTTGCCACCAAAATATGTGGGGATTTCATCCCACCAAGCAATTCTTCAGTGTATTCTCTATCCGGGTGTCCTATGATTCAGTTCAATTCTGACACTACACATTGCATGCCTGTACCGAAATATCTCATGTACTCCGGAAATACATACACTTACTATGTACCCAAAAGAATGATAAGTAAATAAATGAATGAGTGAGTGAATGAATGAAAACTCTGAGGCTATCTTTAGGCCACTGGTACTTCTGACTGGGTACAAGCCAGGGTTCCTGCAAGCCCCTCCTTGGGTTTGACTGATTTGCTAGGACAACTCACAGAACTCAGGGAAAAACATTGCCAGTTTATTATAAAAGATATCCTAGACCTGGCATGGTGGCTTATGCCTGTAATCCTGTTGCTGGTTGAGGGTGTCCAGATTCTTGGTGTCTTGAACAAAGAATTGGACAAAACACACAAACAAAGCAAGGAAAGAATGAAGCAACAAAAGTAGAGATTTATTGAAAATGAAAGTACACTCCAGAGGGTGAAAACAGGCCTGAGCATAGGGGGTCAAGAGCCTGGTTACAGAATTTTCTGGGATTTAGTACCCTCTAGAGGTTTCCATTAGTTACTTGATGTATGCCCTATGTAAATGAAGAGGATGAAGTAAAGTTACAAAATCATTTATTCAGGTTACAGCCTGTGTCAATGAAAAGGATATTTCCTGTCATAGCTGAGGTGTTTCCATTTGATTTAGTTTTCAGAAGCCCTTAAATTCCCTGCCTTCAGGTCCTATTCTCCTGCCTAATCCTAGCACTTTGGGAGGCCGAGCAGGGTGGATTACTTGAGTCCAGGAGTTTCAGACCAGCCTGGTCAACATGGCAAAACCCATTCTCTACAAAAGTATTTTGTACGCCCACCATGTGCCAGGCATGGTGGCTTATACCTTTAATCTCAGCTACTTGGGAAGCTGAGGTGGGAAAATCGCTTGAACCTGAGGGGAGGGAGTTGCAGTGAGCCAAGATCATGCCACTGCACTTCAGCCTAGGCAACAGAGCAAGACCCTGTTGCGTTTTTTTTTTTGTTTTTTTTTTTAAAAAGATGGGGTTTCACCATGTTGGTCAGGCTGGTCTTGAATTCCCGACCTCAGGTGATCCACCAGCCTTGGGATTACAGGCATGAGCCACCACGTCTAGCATTATTATTATTATTATTTATTATTTATTATTATTATTATTTTGAGACAGAGTCTCACCCTGTCACCCATTCTGGAGTGCAATAATGCGATCTCAGCTCACTGCAACCTCCACCTCCTAGGTTCAAGCAAGTCTCCTGCCTCAGCCTCCCAAGTAGCTGGGATTACAGCTGCTCACCCCCATGTCCAGCTAATTTTTGTATTTTTACTAGATACTCCCAGGCTCAAGTGATACACCTGCCTCAGCCTCCCAAAGTGCTAGGATTATAGGCGTGGGCCACCGCACCCGGCCTCTTTATTTATTTTATTTATTTATTTTGGTTTTGGGGGTTTTTTTTTTGAGACGGAGTGTCGCTCTTGTTGCCCAGGCTGGAGTGCAGTGGCGCAATCTTGATCTCGGCTCACTACAACCTCCACATCATGGATTCAAGTGATTCTCCTGCCTTGGCCTTCCAAGTAGCTGGGGTTACAGGCATGTGCCACAATGCCAGGCTAATTTTTGTATTTTCAGTAGAGACTGGGTTTCACCATGCTGGTCAGGCTGGTCTTGAACGCTTGACCTCAAGTGATCTGCTCGCCTCAGCCTCGAAAAGTGTTGGGATTATAGGTATGAGCCACCATGGCTGGCCTCTTTCTTTTTTTAAATCTTTACTTGGAGTCACGAAGTTTTGAGACTTTGTCTTATTATTTTTTAAGAGTACAGGACAGTTATTATGTAAAATATCCTTGATTTGGGTTTGTCTGATATTTCCACTTGGTTAGATTGTTATGCATTTTGATAACATGGTATCTTTTGATGGTGTGGTATCTTTCAAGTTTTTCAACTGAAACGTTATCTCTTTTTCCTATTTCATGTGTGTGCCTGTTAGGCAGGTGTTGGATGCAATGTTAATGGTATTGCTTAAACTTTATTTTCTGATTGATTATGGTATGTAGAAGTTCAATCGATTATAGTATATTAATCTCATATCCAACAAACTTGCTAGATTCTAATTTCTCTGTAATTTTTAATGTTTTAATTCTTTTAAAATTCTTTTTATTCTAATAACTTTTCTGTAGATTACGTTGAATTTTCCTGACATACAAGTATGTCAATTCCATATAATGATAGTTTTTTTCTTCTGTTTTGAGCGTTCCACATTTTTTTTCTTGCCTTTGTACTTGCTAGGACAATGTAAACATAGTGGACATCATTGTCTTGCTCCCAACTTCAAGAGGAAAATCTCTGATATTTTACTACTATTTCACTATTTAATTTGCTGTAGCTTTTCATTGAATCACTTATCAGATTAGGGAAGATATTTTCTCTCCAAATGATATTAGACTTTTTTTTTTTTTTTTTAAGATGGAATCTTGCTCTGTCTTCCTGGCTGTAGTGCAGTGGCACAGTCTCAGCTCACTGCAACCTCTGCCTCCCAGGTTTAAGTGATCCTCCTGCCTCAGCCTCCTGAGTAGCTAGCATTATAGACATGCACCACTACACCTGGCTAATTTTGTATTTTTTAGTAGAGACAGGGTTTCACCATGTTGGTCTAGCTGGTCTCAAATTCCTGACCTCAAGTGATCCACTTGCCTTGGCCTCCCAAAGTGCTGGGATTACAGGCATGAGCCACCGTGCCCAGCTTTTTTTTTTTTTTTTTTTTTTTTTTTTTTTTTTTTTTTGCTTTGAGAGACAGGGTCTTACTCTGCCCCCAAGCTGAAGTGCAGTAGTCTGATGGCAGCTCACTGCAGCCTCAAACTGCAAACTGCTGGATTCAAATGATCCTCCTGCATCAACCGGTTTTTTGTGTTTTGTTTTGTGGGTTTTTGTTTATTTGTTTGTTTGAGACTGAATTTTGCTCTGGTGCCCAGGCTGCAGTGCAGTGGAGCAATCTCAGCTCACTACAGGCTTCACCTCTCACGTTCAAGGAATTCTCGTGCCTCAGCCACCCGTGTACCTGGGGTTACCGGCGTGTGCCACCACACCTGGCTCATTTTTGTATTGTTAATAGAGAAGGGATTTTACCTCGTTGGTCACGCTGGTCTCAAACTCCCTGCCTCAAGCGATCTGCCTGCCTCAGCCTTCCAAAGTGCCACAGGAGCCACCACGGTCAATCTCAGCTCATTGCAACCTCTACCTCCCCGATTCAAGTTCTTCAGCCTCTCAAGTAGCTGGGATTACAGGTGCCTGCCACCACAGCCGGCTAATTTTTGTATCTTAGTAGAGACAGGGTTTCACCATGTTGGCCAGTCTGGTCTCAAACTCCTGACCTCAGGTAATCCACCCAGCTTGGCCTCCCAGAGTGCTGGGATTACAGGTGTGTGCCACCATGCCCAGTCCCTAGGTTCTTATTTTTAAGACTAAATTGCAATTACCCCAAATGATTTTTTTAAAACCTAACTACAATTTGGCCCAGGTTATAGTCAATTTTGGTAAATGTGTCTAGTTCCCTTTCCCAAACACTATGACTATGAAATCACCCCTAAAATTAATGGGTTTGAACAACAATAACTATTTTTATCTCTCATGGTTTATTTTCTTTTTTCTTTTCTTGTCTTGTCTTTTCTATTCTTTTCTTTTTGAGACAGAGTCTCACTCTGTTGCCCAGGCTGGAGTGCAATGGTGGGATCTTGGCTCACTACAACCTCTACCTCCTGAGTTCAAGAGATTCTCCTGCCTCAGCCTCCAGAGTAGCTGGAATTACAGATGCGTACCACATGTGGCTAATTTTTGTATTTTTAGTAGAGACAGGGTTTCATCATATTGGCCAGGCTACTCTTGAACTCCTGACCGCGTGATCCACCCCCCTCAGCCTCCCAAATTACAGTCCTGAGCCACTGTGCCCACCTCTCAAGGTTTCTATGTGTCAAGAATTCTAGAGCAGCTCAAGGGCAGTGCTGTTCAAGATCTCTCATGAGAGTGCAGCCTGACTGGTTGGGGCTAGTTTATCTCAAAGGTTTCTTCACTTACATGCCTGGTGCCTCTCCTGGGGAGACTGGAACACCTGGGGCTCCTCAGACACCCCTGTCTAAAACTCTGTGTGGTGTCTCCAGCAAGGCAGCTTGAAGGTAATTAGATTTACATAACAGCTCAGCGTTTCCCAAGGTAGATGCCCTAACAGAGAGGCAGGGAGAAGCTGTTTTGCCTTTTATGACCTAAACTTAGAAGTCACATGGCATCATTTCACCAGGTTTTTTTTGGTAGAGGTAGACACAAAAGACTACTCAGGTTTAAAGCTAGGGAACATAGACCCACTTCTCAATGGAGGAATATCGAGTCACATTGTAAGGAGAACACATGGAATCAGACACATACTGTCGTGGCAATCTTAGAAAATGCAGCCTGCCATAGCAGCATCCCACAAGTCCCATAAGCAGCCTGATAGCCGTCTCTGCCATTAGGCCCAGCTCTAGCTTTTGTGTGTTAGGTCACACCCTTTCTTGCCACTGCCCCCAGGAGCATAGTGCCCACTTCATTGTCTTTCTTGCACAGCCACACACTGGAGTCCCACAATACTTGCTCTTTTTTTTTTTTTTTTTTTTTTTTTTTTTTGAGACGGAGTTTCACTCTTGTTACCCAGGCTGGAGTGCAATGGCGCAATCTCGGCTCACCGCGACCTCCGCCTCCTGGGTTCAGGCAATTCTCCTGCCTCAGCCTCCAGAGTAGCTGGGATTACAGGCACGTGCCACCATGCCCAGCTAATTTTTTGTATTTTTAGTAGAGATGGGGTTTCACCGTGTTGACCAGGATGGTCTCGATCTACTGACCTCGTGATCCACCAGCCTTAGCCTCCCAAAGTGCTGGGATTACAGGCTTGAGCCACCGCGCCCGGCAATACTTGCTCTTAAGTCTAGGTCTTTTTTTATTTGTTTCTTTGACTGGAGAGCAGTGCTGCAAACATGGCTCCCTGCAGCCTCAACCTCTTGGACTCCAGTGATCCTCCCACCTCAGCCCTGCCAAGTAGCTGGGACCACAGGCATGCGCCACCCCAACCCAGCTGATTTTTGTATTTTTTATAGAGATGAGGTTTCGCTATGTTGCCTGTTGTGAGTGAGTGGCAACTATCTGAGACTGGTATCTCACGGGCAGTAAAGGATTTGACAGATCAATGAGACAGAAAATTAACAACGATATCCAGGACTTGAACTCAGATCTGGAACAAGTAAACGTAATTAACATTTATAGAACTCTCCACTTTACACAAAATATACACTCTTATCAGTACCACATCATATCAACTTAGAAGTTTAAACGAAATGTTGGTTGGCTCCTTGTTTGTTATTCTCTTCCCTCGTTTTCTTTCATGTCTCCATTATTAAGGACAATTATAGGCATACCCATATTTAGACTGCATTCTAGCCCAGGCAGCAAAGCAATACCCCCATTCTCTCTCCCTCTTCCTCTTTCTCTTTCTTCCTCTTCTTTACTCTTTAAAAAAATAATAATAATAATAATAATTCCTCATCCCATTCAACCAAATTTCTCACGATTAGGTGAAATTATAACAAATGTGTTGCTACAATTACCAAAGCTGTCTACTTACTGGTAACTTCAGTATGATTTTGGTATTAGCACTTCCAAAGTAAAAGAAATCTGTTGGCCAGGCGCAGCGCCTCACTCCTGAAGTCCCAGCACTTTGGGAGGTCAAGGTGGTAGAATTGCTTGCATCCAGGAGTTCAAGACCAACCTGGGAAACATAGCAAGGCCCTGTCTCTACAAAAAAATTAAAAATTTGCTGGACATGGTGGCATATGCCTATAGTCTCAGCTACTCGGGAGGCTGAGGTGGAAAAAAATAAAATAAAAAAAAAATAAAAAAAAAAAAAAGAAAGGGAAGATTCTGGTGGGAGAGAGAGATGAAGATATGATACCTAGGTTCTAGGGAGCTTGGAGGCAAGGGTGGAGTATTGCCCAGAAAAGAGGAAAAGAAAGTGATGGAGAGCTAGAGAAGTCACAGAAAAGGGCAAAGAGATTTCAAATATAATTTTTGCTAAGTGTATTGTCCCAGATTGGAAGGAATATCAGAGCATTTGGTTTTTCCACCTTTAATACAGTCATAGGTATTTCTGGGGTGGGGGGCAGGAGGCAGGGGAAACAGAGGAGGCTATAAAAAAAAAAAAGGGATTTTACCAAGATAGTTGTTGTAAAGAAAAGCAGATTTATTAGGGAAACTATGAAAATGCACTGCAAGGGTGCAAGGGGAAGGTCCATGAGAGAGGGGCAGACTGCAAGAAGACATAGGCTTGCAGGGGATTTTATAGGATGGTACTGTGTGCTGCTGGCAAGGGCTCGGAACAGTGCTGATAGCACCAAGTTTGCAGTGAGCTAATTAATCTGCAGATATCTTGTGATAAATTGGGTGCAGGAGGGCTACATGTCCTGGACCATGAAGAAAGGCAGACCCACAGGTTATCTCCTTTCTCTTTCTGCTTTCTTTGGGTCTTGCCAGCTTGACTCGTTTTCCCTTGGTAGGACTCCACATAGGCCAGGCTGGTCTCCAACTGCTGAACTCAAGCAATCCTTCCCTCTCAGCCTCCCAAATGATGGTGTTTTAGGCAAGAGCCCCACACCCATCTTTTTTTTTCTTTTTCTTTGAGATGGAATCTTGTTCTGTTGCCCAGGCCGGAATGCAGTGGTGTGATGTGGGCTCACTGCAACCTCTCCCTCCTAGGTTCTAGCAATTCTCCTGCCTCAGCCTCCTGAGTAGCTGGAACTACAGGTGCACATCACCACCTGTATTTTTAGTAGAGACGGGGTTTCACCATGTAGGCGAGACTGGTCTAGAACTCCTGAACTCATGATCCACCCACCTCAGCATCCCAAAGTGCTGGGATTATGGGTGTGAGCCACCTCGCCCGGCTTTTTTTTTTTTTTTTTTTTTCCTAAGACAGGATCTCACTTTGTCACCCAGGCTGGAATACAGTGGTGTAATCACTGCTCGCTGTAGCTTTGACCTCCCCCGGCTCTGAGATTATAAGACTGAGACACCGTACCTGGTCTAAGAGGAGTTCTTAAGCTTCTTCCTGTACCCTCCCTGGGATTTTAAAGGGTCAGGGAGAGCCCCTGCAGGCTTGAGAAATGAGTGTCACACATCACCGAGGCTAGAGGTCCTGTGAAATGTCATTACAACCCTAGGACCTCTGAATGCATCTCCATGCCAAGGCGTTAGGATGAAATTCTTTCCTCAATGCCTTAAACATTTCCTCAGTGAATGCCTGTCCCCAGGACTGTGTTAGGAGCTAGGCAGCACAATGATAAAGAAAGAAGCCACTGCTCCAGAAGGAACTCACAGTGGAGAGAGGTGTCTATAAACCTGTAGGAGTATTATCCAGAGGCCATAGGGATGGCCTTCACATTTAAAAACATGAAGGCAGCCGGGCACGGTGGCTCACGCCTGTAATCCCAGCACTTTGGGAGGCCGAGGCAGGTGGATCACAAAGTCAGGAGTTTAAGACCATCCTGACTAACACAGTGAAACTCCGTCTCTACCAAAAATACAAAAAATTAGCCAGGCATGGTGGCAAGTGCCTGTAGTCCCTGCTACTTGGGAGCCTGAGGCAGGAGAATCGCTTGAACCTGGGAGGTAGAGGTTGCAGTGAGCCAAGATCGCACCACTGCACTCCAGCCTGGGTGACAGAGCGGGACTCCATCTCAAAAAAAAAAAAAAAAAAAAAAAAAATCATGAAGGCAAGAAGTATTATGATCAGGTTTGCACTTCAGAAGCCATCACTATGTGAAAGCAAAGCTATCCTTATACCTTACTGCCAGGAACAAGGCATAGTCAGTTGCAATTAATGTATAAAATCTCCATTACAATGTATTAAACCTGAGGGGGATTTCTCTGATATGAGGTCTCAGAGAGAATCATCCAGGCTAGGTTTGTTTCTGTATACACCAGGAAGCATACACTGAAGAAAACCTCCAACGGAATGGAATTTGTTTTTCTCAGTTGGGAAAACAGGATGAGGAGTTGGAATAGTGATGAATTTACTTCAAATTCTTTGTTTTTGTTTTTTGTTTTTAAAGCGGAGTTTCACTCTTATTGCTCAGGCTGGAATGCAATGGTGCAATGTCACTCACTGCAACCTCCGCCCCTCAGATTCAAACAATTCCCCTGCCTCAGCCTTCTGAGTAACTGAGATTACAGGCATGTGCCACCACACCTGGCTAATTTTGTATTCTTGTAGAGATGGGGGTTTCTCCATTTTGGTCAGGCTGGTCTTGAACTCCTGACCTCAGGTGATCTGTCCACCTTGGCCTCCCAAAGTGCTGGGATTACAGGCATGAACCACTGCACCTGGCCTACTTCAAATTCTGAATTAACTTTCCCCATTCCAATAGACATAGGCTAATTTGATTCCCTGGCTGAGAAATGGGCATAGCAACATCCTTTGTAAAATGTTTAGGAAATGTCTGGTTTCTTAAAAATGCAAGGAATAATCCAGTCCAGGTGGCACTTGCCTGTTATCCCACCTATCCTGGAGGCTAAAAAAGGAGGATCATTTGAAGTCAGGAATTCGAGGCTGCAGTGAGCTATGATCATGCCTGTGAATAGCTACTGCACTTTGCCTGGACACATAGTGAGATCCTGTCTCCAAATAATGTAAATACAGGCAGGGAACATGGCTCAAACCTGTAATCCCAGCACTTTGGGAGGCCAAGGTGGATGGATCACTTGAGGTCAGGAGTTCAAGACCAGCCTGTTCAACATTAGTGAAACCCTGTCTCTACTAAAAATACAAAAATTAGCCAGACATGGTGGTGCACACCTGTGATCCCAGCTACTCAGGAGGCTGAGGCAGGAGAATCACTTGAACCTGGAAGGCGAAGGTTGCAGTGAGTCCAAATCACACCACTGCACTCCACCCTGAGCAGCAGAGTGAGACTGCATCTCAAAAGAAAAAAGAAAAGTCCTACAACAGTGCCTAGGTATTTTCACGATAGGCTTTCCTGGAACCCAAAGCAACAGCAGGTAGGTCTGTCTTTTCCTGCATTATAATCTACATTAGACATAGAAACTGTACACCTGATTGATTCAGGAAATCAAAGTAATAAAACTGCCCGTGACAATGTAGCCAAGTGATTAGAAGTCTGGTTGAAAATTTAAACACCCTTTTTATTCATTAATCTCCAACTGTTGAAGACAAACAAAAAGCAAAATTAACATGATTGTAAACTAAGCACTTGTGTCCTGTGGTTAGTGTTTTGGCCTGCTGAGAGAAAATGAGTTGATCAAAGCAAGTGAGTTCGCTAAGAACTGTGAGACCAGTGCTGCTTCGGGGAGCGCACAGCTAGGATCCATTAACCGGTGTGTTTCAGGACAGGTGAATACCGTAATTAATCTTGGCTTCAATTTGGAGGGAAGCAGAAAACCTGCCTCCCAGCCCACTGAGTTTATACGTTAATCCCCTGAGTTCTGCAGGAAAGTTTTCACGTTGGAATAAAGACTTTTTCTGCCCTTCCTAATGTGTGAAAAACAAACGTTTAGGAAGGATAGCCGAGTTCCTTAACTTCAGTAGTTAAGATGCCTCCTAGGAAAGCTGTTGATTGCTACTGTGCTTGGTTTGATGCATCTAAGCTCAGGGAGCAAAGGCTCTTCCAATGACGCCAGCAGGTTTTTTAATGCAAGAAAACAGGGAGCCTCACCTTATAAATGTAAATCATGAAAATCGAGACTTCGAAGTTTTTGTAAGGGCCAACTCACCTAATCCATGGGCTCTTGAATTGCTTAAAGCATGTCCAGGACTTTATTGTTTTATGTACAGGAAAATGAATAGATACCTGACTGCACCAAACTAAGGGAAAAAAAAGGCAACGAGTTGTACAACTATCTGCATCAGCCATGGAAATTTCATATTAGAAACACAGGAATTTCTGCTAAAATTATGTACTGAATGAACTGGGTAGCAAAATAAAAACCAAACCACACAAGGGAATCTTGCCTCTGAGACAACGAATGGTGAGTGTAAACCAGAGATGCTACAGGGTGCCCTGTGACATCCATAAGATGAGTGGTAGAGGCCTGTCAGATTCCAGGGTCTGAGTCCAGCCCATGCTGAAGTCCAAGGGGAGTGGGTGAATGAGCAGAAAGAACATGGCAGGGCTGGGGGTGGGGGCCGTAGACAGGTGAAAGATAATTTTATTCAGCAGTAGCTCTCATCAACAGCTTTCTCACACTGTCTCTCTCACGCTGTCCACCCAGTCTCAGCTGCTTGAGCCCACAGCTCCCACACACAGCTGTGTAGCCAGCTCTCCTTTGCCTTCAGGGTCAGCAGCTTAACTTGTTCTCTGGGCAAGAGCAAGCCGAGCTATGTCCTGCCTCCCTCCTATCCATCTACAAGACAGACAGCTTTGGCTCTCTCACTTGCACTCTCTTTCTCTCTTTCTCTGGGCCATGTCAAGCCACGTAGAGCCAAACCGAGCCCCAAGAGCCCCTGGACAGCGTTAGCAGAACAATTACATCTTTTACAGACAATAGTGGCTCAGAGAAAAGTGTGAACTTACACAAACAGGTCATGTAACAAGTGGAGGTGTGCACCTGTGCACCAGACTCACTGGGTTATGCAAGGCCTATTCTTGACCAAAGCACATCCATATACCTTACACTTCACCCCCTAGGCCGAGGGAGACAGGGTTTGGGTACACAGGCCCAGCACACAGCCTTGACACATATAAGCTTTGGGCACACGGACCCAATATACATACACAGGCTTGACACATAAGGCTATCACACAGGCCTTATACAGAGGCTATGGGCACACAGGCCTCTTACATACATAAGCTTCTGTGCACACAGGCCTGTTAGTTACAAACATAAGCTTTGATGAACTGCCCAGCTAGCATCCCAGATTACCACAGGTGTTATACTCTTGGAGATTATCATTCACACTGCCCTGAGTTTAGCTCATTAGCTACTCTGTCTACACCTGATTTCAAACCATATGCCATTAGCACTAGGCTGGACTGAACCAGCAATCCAGGCAGCATTAGTGCCTCGGCTAGATCTAGCTGTGTACTATGCCTTATTAGGATGGCAGGACACCCTTTCTAATGGTGAAGTCTCGGGGTCTAGGGGTGCCTCAGGCTCCATAGCCTTAGGCCCATGGCCTTATCTTGCATTAGGACTACATGTCTAAGGCTTCTTGTAACTCTGCTGTAAGGGACTTGTACTCAGCATACTCTGCTGTTCTAAGTAGGCATCGCACTTCACTAAAGTGATGTCTGTGTTGTCCCAGTCTGGGGGAATCATTACCTATGAACATAGCCATCCCACTACCATGTAAGTCGTTTGCACGATGACCGTAACTCATCCTGCCATGTTCTTATGAGCCTGAAAGGCAGCCTATGCAGTTACTAACTGCTTCTTTATTAATGAACACTGAAGCTCAGCTCGCTTCCACAGTTGAGACTAACAGCCTATTGGTGCTTCCAAGCACTTCATGCATTGCTATAGGCCCTAGCCAAAACTATCTGTGGTTACATGTACATCTAGTGTAAATGGGCACTCTTGACTTAGTACCCAAAAAAGCTGTCTCAACCTCATTATCCCAATATCAGGCAAGAGGGGTGCTACCGCTTCTAAACCTGCAAGAAAATCAGAGATTGGCAGAACATTATT
Source organism: Saimiri boliviensis (assembly GCF_048565385.1). Taxonomy (NCBI): domain Eukaryota; kingdom Metazoa; phylum Chordata; class Mammalia; order Primates; family Cebidae; genus Saimiri; species Saimiri boliviensis. The sequence continues at coordinate 77,235,233 of NC_133449.1, read as the reverse complement.
AATATAATCATGACACATGGCGGAGCTATACATATAGCCCTACGGCAACACTATAAAGGTGCATCGTTGCCCTCTCATGAAGGCAAACTGCTCCTGGCTCTTAGTGGACTGTCCCAGTTCCATTGTCAAATGGTCCATTAAGTTTGTGACAGATGGCACAGGTGCCAAGCTGTGGAAAACATCCACCCCCAGAATGTCTTCAGGTATGGGACAGCATATATAAGCAGAGAGCCAAGCGGCTGATGCCAAGATGTAGAGACACAGGTTTCCCTTTCATTGACCAGTCTTCATAGCCATCAATAAATGCAGCTCTGCCCAGAAACTTACCTGAGCTCAGGGACCAGTGGATTGCCAAGTCCACATGGGGCTCCAGCTGTCCTGTAACCCCTATGCCAGGCATCTTGGCCAGTCTCTTGTCAAACAGAAAAGGCTTTACACTTCCTCCTCACTGCAGTAGGTACTCTCTACACTGAGACGCTTAGGCGGGACCAGGTGGCACATTCGGGAGAAGCAATGTCCTTCTCCTGAATGATTGGCACTAAATCTGTGTATCGCTATGGACATTACTTGCCTAACTCCCACAACTCGGAGGGGGCACAGGCACCATAGAAATGTGCTTCAGCAGGTATGTCTCTGGGCCCACTCTTGGGGTCTAACAGCTGCTCATGCCGTATTTCCTGGCAGACCACTGGGTGAGCCTGACGTGGAGGTTCTTCCTCCTCCCTGTGCTGCGTCCCGCAGGGACTGGGCATGCACTTCCCACAGCACAGCCACAAGCACCCATCTGACTCTGCCGGGAAAGGCATGCTTCTTCTCAGTGCTGTGTACTTCCAGGTGCTTCAGCGCCTTCTCCACACTTCTCCACGCTCCACGATGCAGGCAACCTGTCCATTGCCTCCCATGTTTCCAGCACTGCTGCCACCAAGTACCACCGCTCATGCTGCGGCCGCATAGCCAACCTGGGAGCCCTCGGGGGCCGAGGACCCACTCACCTCATCCCATACTTGTCGTCAGTTTTCAGATCCTGGGATCCAGGTCCAGCCCATGCTGAAGTCCCAGGGGAGTGGGTGGATGAGCAGAAAGAATATTTGGGGGTCGTAGGCAGGTGAAAGATGATTGTATTCAGCGGCAGCTCTCATCAGCTGCTTTCTCACACTGTTCACCCTGTCTCAGCTGCTTGAGCCGACAGCTTCCACACACAGCTGTGTGGTCGACTCTCCTTTGCCTTCAGGGTCAACAGCTTGTTCTCTCTCTGGTCACAAGCAAGCTGAGCTGTGTCCTGGCTCCCTCCTGTCTGTCTGCAAGACGGACAGGTTTGGCTTTCTCTCTCTTTCTCTGGGCCCCAGTTCACCTGCTATGTGAAGCCTTGTTGAGCCAAGCCAAGGCCCAAGGGCTCCTGTACTGTGTTAGCAGGGCAATTATACCTTTTACAGACAACAGTGGCTTAGAGCCAAGTGTAAATTTACACAAACAGATTATATAACAAGAGGAGGTGTGCACCTGCACACCCCATTCACTGAATCATGTGGGCCGGACATCTGCCCCAGCCTATCCTTGACCAAAGCACACTCATATACCTTACACTCCACCCCTCTGTCACAGGGGGCTAAAGAAAAAGTATGCTGACAGTACTTTTAGGAATTGCAACATTTGGGTGTCCTTTCCTCTTCTGACACCCTTACTGGTGGGCCGAGGTCTCAACAAGGCACAAATTAGCCATCTAAGTATAAAACCTTAAAGGGGAGAGTCCTTTTCCCAGCAATCCTACTCACATTAGAAATATGGCTTCAGCTATCACCCTACCTTCCCCTTCTACTCTGCTCCTCCCTACAATTTTATAACAAATCTCCTACATTTCTGAAATTTCACTACTGCCAGCTTTATTCTTGTTTACATTTTAATTTAATTTAATTAATTTATTTTGAGACGAAACTTTGCTCTTGTTGCCCAGGCTGGAGTGTAATGGCACGATCTTGGCTAACCACAACCTCCACCTCCGGGATTCAAACAATTCTCCTGCCTCAGCCTCCCAAGTAGCTGGAATTACAGGCATCCACCACCACACCTGGCTAATTTTGTACTTTTAGTAGAGACAGGGTTTCTCCATGTTGGTCAGGCTGGTCTTGAACTCCCGACCTCAGGTGATCTGCCCACCTCGGCCTCCCAAGGTGCTGGGATTACAGGCATCAGCCACCACACCCAGCTGTTTTATTTTATTTTTGAGACTGAGTTTTACTCTTATTGCCTAAGCTGGAGTACAATGGCATGATCTCAACTCACTGCAACCTCTGCATCCTGTGTTCAGGTAATTCTCCTGCCCCAGCCTCCCAAGTAGCTAGGATTACAGCTATGCACCACCATGTCTGGCTAATTTTTTGTATTTTTTCTTTTTTTTTTTTGAGACAGTCTTGCTCTGTCACCCAAGCTGTAGTGCAGTGGCACGATCTTGGCTCACTGCAACCTCTACCTCCTGGGTGCAAGTGAGTCTCCTGCCTCAGCCTCCCAAGTAGCTAGGACTACAGGTATGTGCCACCACACCCAGCTAATTTTTTGAATTTTTAGTAGAGACAGTGTTTCACCATATTAGCCAGGATGGTCTCGATCTCCTGACATCGTGATCCGACTGCCTCGGCCTCCCAAAGTGCTGGGATTACAGGCGTGAGCCATCGCATCTGACCAATTTTTTTTATTTTTTGTATTTTGGTAGCCTGCCTCAGCCTACCAAAGTATTGGGATTACAGGCGTTAGCCACTGCGCCCAGCCTATTCTTTTTAATTTTATCTGGATCTGATGTCCTACCATTAAAATTTTGATTGGTAGGTCAGATGCAGTGGCTCATGCTTGTAATTCCAGCACTTTGGGAGGCTAAGGCAGGTGGATTACTTGAGCCCAGGAGTTAGAGACTAGCATTGGCAACATAGGGAAACCCCATCTCTATAAAAACTGGAAAAAAAAAAATTATCCTGGCATGGTTGCACGCTTGAGGTCCCAGCTACCTTTGGAGGCTGAGGTGAGAGAACTACTTGAGCTATGGAGGCCAAGATTACAGTGAGCCATAATCACACCACTGCACTCCAGGAAAACCTTGTCTCAAAAAAAAATTAGTTGGGGATCCACATCAATTTTCAACGACATCCAACTCAGCTCCCATTTGTTCAAAATCAATCAAGTAAGACCAGACATGAATCCACTTGGAGCCTATTCAACTATATATATATATATATATATATATATATATATATATATACACATACACATTTTTTTACTTGTTTTTATTGCATTTTAGGTTTTGAACAATATATATTTTTAATTTTATTTGTGTTGTTCAAAGTGAGTAGGGATTCCCTTCATGGTTGCCACCTGTTGTGCAACAAGGCTTGGGATGAATTTCACATCGTCATTCAGCTTGGGTTAAGGAACAGGCTTAAACAGAGAAACCTATAAGCCAAGGGTCGACAAGAGATGACATGGTGGCAGACTCTCCCATCATCCCAGAGGGATGCTAAGGCTGTCTGCCGTATGTGTTCCAATGGAAGGACGTGTGCCCCCTGAGATGACACTCTCTTAAAAATGTGTCAGAATGTGGACACAGAGACTATTTAGAGCCAAGGTGGCTAAGTTTAGGTGCCAGCTGTTTAGGAGTTGTCTGGGAAGCCAGCTATCCAGCAGAAAGCCATCCTGGGAGAAGCTAAGTGCAGGCTCCCTCCTGTTGATAGAAGGGGAGACATTAAACCCACCTGGCACAATGTGCAGGCAGCCCTAGCTCCAGCTTCCAAGATTGTTTTTGGATGATCCTAATCTCAGGTAGGATTACCACACTTTTCTAATCATTCTTTAAAAAGCACTCACAGCCCTCCATGTTGACGTGTTAACAACTAGTGCACACAATACTATGCTACAATTATCTGCCAGAAAAGAAGAAATTCTCCAAATCAATGAAGGAATCCAGAGATGAAAAATTTCAATGGAGTAATGATACAACATTCAGACACATCAGAAAATGTATTAAGTTAGGGAGGGAGAAGGCAAGGTAAACTATTATACATAGTCTATCAATTGGGGCAAAATATGGAGAAATGATGAGATAAAGACAGACGTAAGAGAGAAAATAATAATTGAAATGAATTCATTCAACAAATATTTATCGAGCACCTGTGCTGAGTCTTGACCCAGTGTACAAGACTGATGGTCCATGTCCTACAGTCAAGTAAACAACCCAGTAAATCTTCAAAAAGTTAAGGTAATAGTTTTTAAAGATTTTCCCCCTGAATTAGTTGTACTAACATTTTAACATTCTTCCAAGTTGCAATTCTCTTTATCTGAATGAACTTTTAAAAAATACAAGAGTCAATGAATGGAATAGAAGCAATAATAATTTTTATAGCAGAACAAGAGTGTATCTAATCTTTAAAAAATACTCAGAAAAAAAGAATGTTTAGATTGTTCTTTATGCATTTTTAGGGAAAAAGGCTAATTTGGGGAATTTTTAAACTTCAAAAATAAGAATTTCACCAGGCACAGTGGCTAATGCCTATAAACGTAGCATTTCAGGATGGCTGAGGTAGGAGAATCACTTGAGGCCAGGAGTTCAAAACCAGCCTGGGCAACATGGCAAGACTGATTCCTACTAAAAATTTTAAAAAATCAAACAGGCATGGTGATGTATTCCTATAGTCATAGCTACTCTGGAGGCTGAGGCAAGAGAATCTGAGACAGGAGGATCACTTGAGCCCAAGTGGTTAAGGCTGCAGTGAGCCATCACTCCAGCCTGGCCTGCAGAGCGAGACCCTGTCTCTAAAAAAGAAGAATCTTTACAATATCTAAGATACAACAGCTAATAATAAAACATCTATGAAGTTCTGAAGGAAATGTTATCATGCAGTAGAAGGGCATTTTCAAATAAGCCAGATGAAAAATGTATCCCCTTTCTGAATAAGCTGACATTCTAGAGCAGGAAATGCTCAAAAGAAAAAAATTCAAGAATAGGGAAGTCATAGCTGGAAGAGACTGGCAATGAGCAATGAAAACAGTTCATCTGTAGAGATGAGTGTTGATAATTAGTTACATATACATACATACACATTTACATACATATGTAGAAAACATGTGTGTGTGTGTGTGTGAAAATGGACAAAAGCTATGAATAGGCAATCCACAGAATAAGAAGTATAAATGGCTGGTAAAATATGAAAGATATTCACCACTGGGAAATATGAAAGATGCTCACCTTCACCACTGATGAGGGAATCTGCAAGTTAAAATCACAAAGAAACATCACTTTCCAACATATCCAATTACTTTTTAAATTTTTAAAAAAATATTAACAGAAGCAACAGCTTGACAGAGGCATTTATTGGCCAAAGCTGGGGCAATTTTAGCATCAAAAGAACACCACCTGCAACAAATTGAAACACACCGACTATATAAAAATCCATAAGACAGGCCAGGCGCAGTGACTCACACCTGTAATCCCACACTTTGGGAGGCAGAGATGGGCAGATTACTTGAGGTCAGGAGTTTGAGACCAGCCTGGCCAACATAGTGAAACCCTATTTCTACTAAAAATACAAAATTAGGCTGGACCAGTGGCTCATACCTGTAATTCCAGCACTGGAAGCCAAGGTGGCCAGATCACGAGGTCAGGAGATAGAGACCATCCTGGCTAACATGGTGAAACCTCGTCTCCACTAAAAATACAAAAAATTAGCTGGGCATGGTGGCGTGCACCTGTAGTCCCAGCTACTCAGGAGGCTGAGGCAGGAGAATCACTTGAACCTGGGAGGCAGAGGTTGCAGTGAGCCAAGATCGCACCACTGCACTCCGGATTGGGCGACACAGAGAGACTCCGTCTTAAATAAATAAATAAATAAATAAATAAATAAATAAATAAATAAATAAATAAGCAAGCAAGCAAGCAAGCAAGCAAGCCAGGCATGGTGGTACATGCCTAAAATCCCAGCTACTCAGGAGGCTCAGGTGGGAGAATCGCTTCAACCTGGGAGGAGGAGATTGCAATGAGCTGAGATTGCCCCACTGCACTCCAGCCTGGCAAAAGAGCTAGACTTCATCTCAAATAAATAAATATCCCTGCATCTATAGGATTCTTAAAAAAGAGAGAGAGAAGCAAGCAAATAACAACTCAAAGGTGGCCATTCCACCACGTTCTTCTCTGAAAAGGGAAAGAATTAGGTTCTTGGCAATAACTTACTGCAGAGTAACCTAATGTCCCAGTTGATGAGCAAGAGCCCGTTTTTCCTGAAAAAAGGCTAGCTATCAATGCAGACAGAACTGGAAAAAAAACACAATTTGCAATCCCTAGGGAAGTAATTAATTAGGCCACGAATTATCAACGGATGCTGAAACAATTAGGTGAAAGGTTGGGAGCTGCATATTCACCTGGTGCTAAAGTTATCCCCCTGCAGATTACTAACGAGTTCCAAGATGACTGTCACCACATAGACCCAGTGATCAATCTTAATATCATTAATAATGGACTAAACAGAGCTTCACTTTGTGCCTTCCGGTATAATGCAGTATTTAGCCTAAATCTAATCAAGCCTTTAGATCCAACACCTAATAGAAACCACTGAGATTATCGTTAAATGACATCACAAGGAAACCAGAAAAATCCAGAAGTTGGAACATTCTAAGGAAATACTAGTCTGCTCTTTACAAATCAATGTCACAGGAAAAATAAAATGCAGAGAGAAAATCTGTTCTAGATTAAAATATACTTCAGGATGTCGATAATGGAAGAGGCTATACATGTGTTGGGGTAGGCAATACATGAGAATCTTTCTATTTTTTGTTGTTGCTTGTTTTTTGAGATGGAGTTTTGCTCTTGTTGCCCAGGCTGGAGTGCAATGGCACAATTTCGGCTCATCGAAACCTCTGCCTCCTGGGTTCAAGTGATTCTCCTGCCTCAGCCTTCAGAGTAGCTGGGATTACAAGAGCCCCCACCATGCCCAGCTAATTTTGTATTTTTAGTAGAGATAGGGTTTTTCCATGTCGCTTAGGCTGGTCTTGAACTCCCAACCTCAGGTGATCTGTCTACCTCAGCCTCCCAAAGTGCTGGGATTAGAGGCGTGAGCCACCATGCCCAGCCAAAATCTTTGTATTTTTTTCTAAAGTTTGCTATGAACCTAAAACTGCTCTTTAAAAATAAAGGCTTTTTTTTTTTTTTTTTTTTTGATAGAGTCTTGCTCTGTCACCTAGGCTGGAGTGCAGTGGTGCAATCTTGGCTCACTGCAACCTCCACCTCCCAGGTTCAAGCATTTCTCCTGCCTCAGCCTCCTGAGCAGCTGAGATTACAGGTACCCGCCACTACGCCCAGCTAATTAAAAAATAAATTTTTTTAAAGAAAAAAATAAAAGCCATTTCAGAGACCCAACAACCAAACACAATCATACCTCTTGATTGGATCACACTGTAAACAAACTTGGTGCAAAAGATATTTGGGCAACAAGTGAAAAAGCTTGAGTGTGTTAATGTTATGCTTGTATAGGAAAGTGTTTTCAATAGATATGCATATCAAAAAAATTTAAGAGTGAAATTATATGTGTTTATGTGAATCTTTTGACTTCAACAAAAAATATGTGAAACATGACAAAATGCTAAAACAATTCTACGTGATAGGTATATGGTGTTTATTATACTATTCTCTCTACTTTTTCTGTACATTTATAGTTTTCATAAGCATAAAAAATTTTTTCTAAATAGAGATGGGATCTCACTGTTGCCCAGGCTGGTCTCAACTCCTGGGCTTAAGGGATCCACCCACCTCAGCCTCCTAAAGTACTGCGATTGCAAGTGTAAGCCACCACAGCCAGCCAAATTAAAAAGTGGGTTTTTGTTTTTGTTTTTGTTTTAGTTTCTGCTTTTGTTTTTGAGACAGAGTCTCCCTCTGTCAGCCAGACTGGAGTGTAGTGGCTCACTGCAACTTCCACGTCCCGGGTTCAAGCAATTCTTGTGCCTCAGCCTCCTGAGTGGCTGGGATTACAAATGTGCACCACCATGACCAGTTAATTTTTGTATCTCTAGTTGAGACAAGGTTTCACCCTGTTGGCCAGGCTGGTCTGGAACTCCTGGCCTCAAGTGATCCACACGCCTCAATGATCATGGCTTATTGTAACCTCCATGTCCCAGGTTCAAGCAGTTCTCCTGGGAAATAAAACTGGAGTAAGAGAAGGAAAAGAGGGACAGACATCCACTCTTTTTTTTTATGAGTGTGGATTAGTTTTGTAATTTGAAAATATTTAACTTAACAAATAGAGTTACAATGTACACTGCGAATAAGAAAAATGTCCTTATTGAAATTGGGGTTGGCCAGGCACGATGGCTCACGCCTATAATCCCAGCACTCTGGGAGGCCGAAGTGGGTAGATCACCTGAGGTCAGGAGTTCGAAACCAACCTGACCAACAAGGTGAAACTCATCTCTACTAAAAATACAAAAATTAGCTGGGCGGGGTGGCACACGCCTGTAGTCCCAGCTACTTGGGAGACTGAGACAGGAGAATTGCTTGAACCCAGGAGGTGAAGGTTGCAGTGAGCCGAGATCTTGCCACTGCACTTCAGCCTTGGCAATGGAGCAAGACTCTGTCTCAGGGGAAAAAAAGAGAGATTGGAGTTGGGGAAAATAAAGTATCCTTATTGAGATGAGGGTTAGGGACTGTCATTAAATGCCAGGTAGATTAACAAGCACAGAAACATGGGAAGAAAAGCAATTAATGAAAACATTACTTGGCTGGACGTGGTGACTCACACCTGTAATGCCAGCATTTTGGGAGGCCAAGGCAGGCTGATCACCTGATGTCAGGAGTTGGAGACCAGCCTGGCCCACGTGGTGAAACCCCATCTCTACTAAAGATACAAAAAATTAGCTGGGCATGGCAGAATGCACCTGTAGTCTCAGCTACTTGGGAGGCTGAGGCAGGAGAAGCCCTTGAACCTGAGAGACAGAGGCTGCAGTGAACTAAGTTCATGCCACTGCACTCCAGCCTGGGGGACAAGCAAGGCTCGGTCTCCAAAAAAAACAAAACTAGAACTAAAACTAAAATGTACCAAATTACAAATTACATAAAGGGGAATAAAACCGTATTGTTCTGATAGACTTTGATCATTAGATACAGGTTCATAGCTATTTTTCAAACACTTTAAGATTTTACTGAACTAGTAAAATAGCAGAGTTTACCTGTCTTCCAATTACTGCAGCAGATAATAGCAAACAAAGCATTTTACACAGGTAAAATAAAAGAAAGAAAGGAAGGAAGGAAAATAAATATTTAAAAAATAAATATAAAAAGAGGAAAAAAGGTCAGGCGCATTGGCTCAGACCTGTTATCCTAGCACTTTGGGACGCCAAGGCGGGCAGATCACCCAAGGTCAGGAGTTTGAGACCAGCCTGGCCAACGTGGTGAAACCTCATCTCTCCTAAAAATACAAAAATTATCTGGGCATGGTGGCACACACCTGTAGTTGCAGTTACTTGGGAGGCTGAGGCAGGAAAATCGCTTGAACCCGAGAGGTGGAGGTTATAATGAGCTGAGATCGCGCCAGTGTACTCCAGCCTAGGGAACAACAACAAGACTCCATCCCAAAGAGAGAGAGAGAGAGAGAGAGAGAGAGAGAGAGAGAGATAAGTTATGGTAATCAGTGTAAGTAAGAGTTAAATTTTTTGAGCCCTTATGTGCCTGGCACTATGCTAAGTACTCCACACTGTGCAGATAGTAGAATTGGCTGACAACTCTTTTTGGCATTTGTTTTTGAAACAAGGCTAAGCTCTGGAGAGAACTCCACAGTTAACAACAAACATCTTGGTTGGAAACCCTTGAGGAAAGGAGCTTTCTGTCTTCCAGACTGACAAGATTCTCCAAGCTGTAGGGGGGATGTGGGAAGAACTAGCTCTGTGGTGCATCTGGGCCAAGACCACAGGCCCCTACCATAAGCCCCAGACACGGCCTGGACACAGCAGAGAACCTCCCTGCCCAGATGCTAAGAAAACAGGAAGATTGCCAGAAACAGACATGCACACTCTGCCCTACTCCTTTAGTACCTTGACACCATCCCAAGAATGGGAGGCACGGGTGAAGGACAACCAAGACTGTCTTTGTTTGCTAATGCAGAAGAATGAGGGGATCAGAGTTAAAAATTATGTTTTTGAGGCCGGGCGCGGTGGCTCAAGCCTGTAATCCCAGCACTTTGGGAGGCCGAGGCGGGCGGATCACGAGGTCAAGAGATTGAGACCATCCTGGTCAACATAGTGAAACCCTGTCTCTACTAAAAATACAAAAAAAAATTAGCTGGGCATGGTGGCACGTGTCTGTAATCCCAGCAACTCAGGAGGTTGAGGCAGGAGAATTGCCTGAACCTAGGAGGCGGAGGTTGCGGTGAGCTGAGATCGTGCCATTGCACTCCAGCCTGGGTAGCAAGAGCGAAACTCTGTCTCAAAAAAAAAAAAAAATATGTTTTTGAAAAATACAGTGTTGCCGGATGTGGTGGCTCACGCCTGTAATCCCAGCACTTTGGGAGGCTGAGGCAGGTGGATCACTGGAAGTCAAGGAGTTTGAGACCAGCCTGGCCAACGTGATGAAACCCCATCTCTACTAAAAATACAAAAATTAGCCAGGCATGGTGACATGTGCCTGTAATTCCAGCTACTCGGGAAACTGAGGCAGGAGAATGCTTGAACATGAAAGGCGGAGGTTGCACTTCAGCCCAGGGGCTGGGGAGGGGTGGGGGGCAGCGACAACAGTGAATCTCCATCTCCAAAAATAAAAAAAGAAAAATTTAAAAAATACAGTGTTATTTCTTGCATGTCTGAAATTTTGGACTGAGATTCATATTGTCTGTATATTCTCTTCTTATTTGATTCTCTTACAACTCTAAGTTCATTGTTCTGAAGTGACAAAACTAGAAAGTAGCAAAGCTAGAACTCAAATTTGGGTCTACCTTCCACTGAAGCACATGCCAGCTACTGCTCTATGCTGTCTAGAATAGGTTTTGACTTCTCTCCACCACCTGCACTCAATCTCTCCGCTCAAATCTTGCCAATTTAGACAGAATCCTCTATTCTAAGAAGCCACTATTGAGGGCCCCACGACCAAGTTTAAATGGCCCTCTTTAGGCCTCCCTTAATACTTTGATGCCATCTGTATCACTTATATTTCTATATGACTATTTCCCCCCTAAACTGTGAATGAACTTTATAGAATCAAAGAATACATCTGGTTTTATGCACCATTAAATCACTGGAGCCTAACACAGGGCTTGACGTATACTAGGTTTTTTTGTTTGTTTGTTTATTGCTTTTTGTTTTTTTGAGACAGGGTCTTGCTCCATTGCCCAGGCTGGAGTGCAGTGGTGTGACCTCAGCTCACTGTAACCTCTGCCTCCCAGATTCAAGCAATTCTCCTGCCTCAGCCTTCTGAGTAGCTGGGACTACAGGCACATGTCACTATGCCCAGCTAATTTTTGTATTTTTAGTAGAGATGGGGTTTCACTACATTGGCCAGGATGGTCTCAATCTCTTGACCTCATGATCCATCCACCTTGGGTTCCCAGAGTTCTGGGATTACAGGTGTCAGCTACCGTGCCCGGCCCTTGTTGTTGCTTTTTAAGTAGAGATGGATTTTTGCCATGTTGGCCAGGCTGGTCTTGATAGAACTCCTGGCCTCAAGTGATCCACCAGCCTTGGCCTCCCAAAGTGTTGGGATTACAGGCAAAAGCCAGCACACCTTACCCAAGTTTTCAAAAATATTTTTTTTGTAGAGTCTTTTTTTTGGGGGGGAGACAAGGTCTCCTTCCATCACTCTGGTTGAAACGCAGTGGTGCATTTTAAAATTGGTCATTATTTTCTCATTTTCATCCCCACACTCCCATCGAACCTGATCACCACTGTTTAAAAGTGTAAGATTTTGTTTCAGTATGGGATTTATCCTATTGCAAACTGATAGCTATTATTTTCAACCTCTCTCAGCTAAATGCCCTTGTCACTAATCAAGGGTGGTACTTAGGGGTGAAGTGAACAGTTAAGCCTCCAATTTACAAGCTTGTTTTTCCCTGGGATACTTGTGTTAAAGTCGCACGTACCTGAGTGTGACCTTTCGAGGCAAAATCTCAATTGGTGAGTTAATTACCTATAACTATAATTAAATCAAAGATGTAAGGTAATGGAAGCGTTGAAATAGTATTTGCTAGGCAAGGGTGCGATCTTTTAAAACATGTATGATATATGCTGCCATTCGAGAAGCAAGGAAAACATATTTCCAAATTTCCTTCCAAGCTGTGTATCGGGATTGACAGTACTGCGCACAAAAGAGGGCACCAAACGCTCCTTCGAAGCAACGGTACTGAGAGAGCCCTGAGCCGGTGGGCGGGGTCCCGGGACCAAAGGCAGAGGAGGCGTGGCCGAGGGTGGTCCAGACCTCCAGGGGCGGGGCCACGGCGGCGAGAGGCAGGCTGGGAAGCGGCGCCATATTGGCGTCGGCCGCGCTGTATTGTCATAAATAGAGCCGGTTTTGTGGTGTTTTCACTACTCGGTTGGATGCCTCAGCCATAGTAAGTGGGAAAGTGAGCGAGTAAGCGAGCTACAAGCGACCGGAGGGAACTGAACACGGGGAGAAAGGAACAGCAAGAACAGGACTCCAGAGCGAAAGACACTCGCTGGAGAGGGAGACGCAGGAAGCGATGAAAGAGATGTCTGCGTAAGTGGTGGGGGGCGGCGGTTGGGGTGAAGCGGGTAGGGGTGAGCTGAGGTGGTCAGTCGGTGTCCTCGTTTCCGTTCCCTGCCCCTTTCACCCTGCACGCAGCTCGCCGGGGTGGTCTCCTTCCCGGCTCCCGGCCGGTCCGCAAGGGCACCTCCCCTAAAACCGGCGGCTCACCTGGCCACCCCTGCACGGACTCGGGGACTCCGGGAGTCCCCAGCTGTCCCGCCTCCGAGGACGCCCTCAGACAAGGATGAGGAGGGGAAAAGGTGCCTGTGTCGGTAAGGAGAAATTGTCGGTCACTCGTCTGCCCCCAACACTGTCTGAGCCCGTCTGCTCCTGTCTGCATTGGCGCAAATACCATCCCCCTGCCTTCCCCCTCCTCCCTTCCCGACCGGCTGTCTCCAGGTCTTCAGGAGTGAAAGACCTATCGCAGCCCTTGGGTTTCTCTTTCATATAAGGCTAAAGTCTTTTCACCGCCGTCCCCACCCTCTCCCTCACCCCCTGCCTCCCCACCTACCCACAACATTCACCGGTCTGTACCTCTTGTTCACACTTTGATAAGTCAGAGACAATTCCCATGCTTGGCAAGATTTTGTTGTAGCTTCTTCCATTTTGGTCTATTAGGAAATAATTTAAACATGCAGAAAAATGCAGAGAATAACATAAGCATCATTTGTGGAACCACCACCCATTTCTCCCAAATTGTAACTGTACACACACACACACACACACACACGGTGTGTGTATACATATCTATGTATTTATTTTAAAGAAATCAAGCATTCCAGATGCATCTGAAGGACTTACCTACCTCCTTGTCTGGTCCCATTCATCTCTTGCTCCAAACGTCACCACACTCTTGAATTTGATGTTTATTGTTGCTTCGTGTTTTTTATTTTACTGCTTTTTCTTTTTGCCCTCAAATCATGGGAGCTGCATGTTTTTTAATGCTATTACTACATACACATGTGTTCCTAATAACTGGCATAGTTATAACTGTTTTTAAAATTTACATAACTGGTTCACACTTATCATTCTGCAACTTGCTTCTTTAGCACAGCATAGTATCTGAGCTTTGTTCATGTTAGTATTTCAGTTGTAATTAATTAACATTAATATTGTATTGTATTCTATTGTAGGAATACATCCTAATTTAATCCTTTGCCTGTTAGTGACCATTTTAGGTTGTTTCTGAGTTTGTAATGTTAGTGTGACAGAGAACATTATTTTACATGTCTCTTTGTGTGCTTGTAACTAGAATTTCTCTAGGGTGTTTGCCCATAAATGAAATAGATGGTTTGAAGGGAGGGTGGGATTCTGTTGTTTACTCCCTTCCCCCGCCCCCAGATGAGGGAAGTTCAGAACCCTAGTTTTGGAATCTTAGGACCAGTAGGCTAGTTGGCCAACTTTGTCAGGTAAGAAAGTGAGACCCAGCATCATAGTGTCAGAACTGAGGTGTAGTTATCGAGGAGAGAATGGAGTAGTGGAAAGAGGTTTTGAAGTTCAGATTCTGGCTTGTCCTCTCTCTTTGAATTTCAGTTACTTATCTGTAAAATGGCACTTATTTAATGCCTCTTAGAATTATTGAGATTGAGTGATATTATATAGATATGTAGATAATTACTCTGTCCTATTCATTTACCATATATATTTACATATATAGAACACAAACAATACCAAAACACTGCTCTAGCTTTCTCAGAGGTAAAAAGTCAAATCTTTAAAAAGAAATTACAACTTGAAATAACTAATTGAACTTTTGTTTGTTCTACAACAAAATAAATATGGAAGAGAAATTAAAATAACCTGTATTTTGGGTTTGTGTGTGTGTGTTGTTGTTTGTTTTTGAGTAATTTTGGAAGGTATACAGGCTGTTTTATCTAACATTTGATTCTTTCTCTCTACTTAATGAGATCTTTAGCTAAAGAGCATGTCTTACTCCGTGCAGTTAGTAATGATAAGCCAGTGTTTTGACCAGTTAAAATCCAAAAACAAACGATCTCTATTGTATTTTGTTTGTTTCTTTTTTTTTTTTATTGTATTTTAGGTTTTGGGGTACATGTGAAGAACATGCAAGATTGTTGCATAGGTACACACGTGGCAGTGTGATTTGCTGCCTTCCTCCCCCTCATCTATATCTGGCATTTCTCCCCATGCCATCCCCTTGTTTGTTTTTTTATTTGAGACTTGGGTTTCCCTCTTGTTGCCTAGGCTGGAGTGCAGTGGTGCGATCTCAGGTCACTGCAACCTCCGCCTCCTGGGTTCAAGCCACTCTCCTGCCTCAGCCTCCTCAGTAGTTGGGATTACAGACATGTGCCACCACAGCTAATTTTGTATTTTTTTTAGTAGAGATGGGGTTTCACCATGTTGGTCAGGCTGGTCTGGAACTCCTGACCTCAGGTGATCCACCTGCCCCGGCCTCCCAAAGTGCTGGGATTACAGGTGTGAGCCATGGCGCCCGGCCTGCATGTTATTTTTTACAGGGCTAATTTATTCAAGCTAAACAATTGTTTCTAATTTTGAGATTACATTCTTTTGGTGTTAATGGCTCTTTATGAAAGCATGGTGAAGATAAATGGTAGTGTTGGGTGTGTATGTTTTTACATTCATAGCAAAATTAGAAGTTTTGCCAACCCCTGTTGGTTCCAAAATTTATTTTGAAATTAGTTTGCGTAAACTCAAAATCTCAGAACTTCAACTGGCTGAGCACAGTGGCCCACATCTGTAATCCCCCAGCACTGTGGGAGGCTGAGTCAGGCGGATCACCTGAGGTCAGGAGTTCCAGACCATCGTGGCCAACATGGCAAGACTCTGCCTCTACTGAAAATACAAAAATGAGCTGGATGTGGTGGCACACGTCTGTAATCCCAGCTACTTGGGAGACTGAGGCAGGAGAATTGCATGAACCTGGGAGGTCGAGGTTGCAGTGAGCCAAGAAACAGAGAGAGACTCCATCTCAAAAAAAAAAAAAAAAATCTCAGAACTTCTGTTGTACTTTATTCAAGACTATAGTTTCCTGATGGCTAAGATCTTTGGGGGGTGGCTCATACCTTCCAAAATATTGCTATTAGTGTAAAGAATTTTGTTTCAATGTGAAAATGGCATGGGTACCAGTCTAAAATGAAGAGAACAATTAACCATAGTCACAAAATGCTAGGACTGTAAACTCTGATTCAAGCAGAGGATGTTAATGTAGGTTTCCCAAGGACAAATCTAATTATGATTTCTTTGTAAGAGCCAGATTATTTCACAAGGACCTTCTAATGGGATGTTTTTGTTTCTTTCCTGGGGGTAAAACCCATTGTTTTTACTAAGAGCTTTCTTTCAAGTGGTTGACTGCTTTTCAGAGATTCTAGATCTTTATGGTACTTAAGTCTGCAGGGTAGTGGAGGTGGCCCTGGCACAGATCCCAGTGAGACTCTAGGTTTGAGCCTGTGTGGTATTGGTACAGTTGTCCTGATGACAGCACATGCTGCGTTTGGCTTGAAAAGACATCCTAACGATGAAAGCTGCAGGCAGTATGAATAGCCCCATTATAAACATAAACATAAAATACCCATTTTTCCTTAAAAAAAAAAATATATATATATATATATATATATATATATCTACCCCTACTGTTAGTAGTAGGTAAACTTTTAAGGTAGCTAAGTTAACATGAGTAGATTGAGAGATTCAATGTATCAGTATGATATATACTTTAAATTTTTTTCTGCTGTTTCATTTTTCTTGTTTTCTTAAACAGAAACACCGTGCTGGACAGCCAGCGTCAACAAAAGCATTATGGAATTACCTCTCCAATTAGTTTGGCATGTCCTAAAGAAATTGATCATATTTACACACAGAAATTAATTGATGCCATGAAACCATTTGGAGTGTTTGAAGATGAGGAAGAATTGAATCACAGGTATGTCACTGAAAACTGTAAAATATACGACGGTGCATTATTTAATCATGAATTCTACGAACTTATTGAGTACCTGCTAGTCTCTACATACAGGTGCAGAAATGACAAAAAGAAATATCTTGGCCCTCTTGGGGCTTACATTTTAGGTAGGGGTTAGAGGAATAGATTTGTCATTATTAATATTATCAGTGTGACACTTATGTGTATAATAATAATGACAAAATGTGTAATACACATAAGTGCTACCGAGAAGAATAAAGCTGAGTGGGTAGGCGTTTCAGGGAAGGAAGGCCTCATTAAGAAAGTCACATTTAAGGGAAAATTTAAAGATGAAGGAGGAAGCCATGTATATAAAAGTGTTCTAGGCAGAACTCTTGAAGTGGGAGTGTACCTGGTGTATTTGAAGAGTACATAGCATGATACCTGGTTGTCTGAAGCAGTGAGGAAGCAGGAAAATAATAGGCTTAAAGAAACTGAGGTGGGAAAGAGCTTGGAGGGCAAGAGCTCTTAGGACCTTGTAAGGTGTTGTCAAGGTTTGGTTTATTCTGAGTGAAATGAGAAGCTGTTAGGGTTTTGAGAAGATTGACATGATTGGACTTAAGTTTTAACAGTCACTCTGGCTGCTGTATTGAGAGTCATCTTAAGAGAAGTGCAAGGGCAGAGCAGAGAAACCAGTTAGTAAGCCGTTGTAATAGCCCCAGGAGGAAATGGTGGTGGCTAGAACCTGGGGGATGGTCGTAGAGGTGATAAAAAGTAGCATTCTGGAAATATTTTAAAGGTAGGGTTCTTAGAGTTTAATGACTGGAATGTGTGTGAGAGAGAGAGGGGTCAAGGATGATGGCCAAGGTGTTTGGTCTTGGCACCTTGAAAGATGGAGTTTCATTATTTGTGGAAGACTGAGGAAGAAGTAAGTTTGGACAGATCAGAAGTTCAGTTTTGTATGTTATCTTTCAGATGTCTAAACCCCACTTTTCTAAATATTGATTCACTTACGCTATTGGTTATCAGTTTGTTTTAATAATACCAAACCACCTTAATACTATTAGTCAGAAATTAGACAGTAATTAATTCACCTCTTTTAATTGTCCCAAGACCTATTAGTAGCAGTGAGATAATTCTGGTTTCTAGTACCACATTGAATTGAATTAATTCCATAGTAAAGCCAAGAAAGTTGACAATTCACTATGCCTTTACAGACTCATTGAAGGCAATTTTATTGTTTTTATTAAGCTTTTTGAATTTTGACAATTAGGTCAAAAACCAAAATATTGCAATCATATTTATCATCTCTTAGCACTCTTAAGGATCTAAGAATGCCAAAGAGATGTGTCCTGTGTCAATAGATGTGATAAGCATTATTACATGTATATTATGGTTTTACCCTAGCATCAACACAAAGGGTACTGCTTATATGGGTTTTTAAAAATATTGTTTGTTCATTTGTTTGTTTTAATCTGAAGCATTTTTTTTTTATAGGCTGGTGGTTCTTGGTAAATTGAACAATTTAGTAAAAGAATGGATTTCTGATGTCAGTGAGAGTAAGGTAAGACCGAAAACTATGTGGAATTCTTATTTTTATTATATCCCAGTCACTCATCCTGGCAATAAGATGCAGGTGTTGAGAATTATCTGAAATACATCAAAACTTGGCTCTCTTGTATAAGTGGGAATGAATTGGTCTAGACGGTGGAATTTCTAAGTAGTTGCGGATTTACCCAGAAGTAGCCAGTATATAGCTTTGAGTCCACATAATTGTCTTGTTTAACTCATTTGCAGTAGGCAAAATTTAAATATCAGATTTTACTTAAAAGTCACATTTCAGCCATTTTATAAAGTATTAGACCTGGCAATGCTGGGCCTGCCTTTGTGCACAGCAGGAAGAGGCTTAAATGGGATGGGGCTCCTGTCTTCCATTGCCTCATAACCCCCACCACTTCCTGTTTTCTTTGCAAGGTGATTAACTGAGCAGTTACTATGTTTCTCATTTGAGATTCCCTTATTTGCCTACTCCCTTGGTTCCTAAGACAAAGGAATTTGCAAACTAATTTTTAACTACACAGCTTTTTTTTTTTCTTCCTGTAGCTTAACTATTTTTCCCCTGAAATTGATTACATTTTGCTGCTTTGTGTAGTACACTCCTCCTTTGATATCCCCTGGGGGATTATTTCTAGGACTTCTGGGGGATTATTTTTAGGACCTCTGTGGATGCTCAAGTTCCTTATATAAAATAATGTAATAATATAAGTGAACACAATCTCAGCTCACATATAAAATAATATATATTTGCTTGTTATCTTTTCATATCCTTCTGCACACTTTCAATCATTTCTAGATTACTTACAATATCTAACACAATGTTAATGCTATGTAAATAGTTGTCACTGTAATTTTTTTTTAATTAGCATGTTTAATTTTTTTTTTTTTTTTTTTTTGAGACGGAATCTTGCTCTGTCGCCTAGGCTGGAGTGCAGTGGCATAATCTTGGCTCACTGCAACCTCCTCCTTCCAGTTCAAGTGATTCTCTTGCCTCAGCCTCCTGAGTAGCTGGAACTACAAGTGTGTACTACCACACCCAGCTAATTTTTGTATTTTTAGTAGAGACGTGGTTTCACTGTGTTGGCCAGGCTGGTCTCAAACTCCTGATCTTAAGATGATCTGCCTGCCTCAGCCTCTCAGAGTGCTGGGATTACAGGTGTGAGCCACAGTGCCCAGCCTAAATTTTATTTATTTATTATTTTTTTTCTGGAGACAGTCTCATTCTGTCCTCAGGCTGGAGTGCAGTGGCACAGTCTCGCCTCAGCTTCCCAAAGTGCTGGGATTACAGGTGTGAGTCATCACGCCAGCCATAAATTTTATTTATTTTTTTAATAGGTAGGATCTCCCTCTGTCACCCAGGCTGCAATACAGTGGCACAATTATAGCTCACTACAGCCTCAAACTTCTGGGCTCAAGTGATCCTACCCACCTCAGCCTCTCAAAAGTGCTGGGATTACAGGCATGAGCCACTGTGCCTTGCGTAAAATTTGCTTTATTTTTTATGGTTTTTTCCCCCACAGTATTTTTTATCTGTGCACAGTTGGTTGAATCTGCAGATGTGAAACCTGCACATATGGAAGGCCAACAATATTTTGAATATAATTGTTTTTGTTTTTGTTTTTTTAAGAGAGTCTTGCCATGTCACCCAGGCTGGAGTGCAGGGGTGAGGTCCTGACTCATTGCAACCTCCAACTCCCAGGTTCAAGTGATTCTCCTGCCTTAGCCTCCTGAGTAGCTGGGATTACAGGCACATGCCCCCATGCCTGACTAATTTTTGTATTTTTAGTAGAGATGGGGTTTCATCATATTGGTCAGGCAGGTTTCATCATATTGGTCAGGCTGGTCTCAAACTCCTGACCTCAGGTGTTCCACCTGCCTTAGCCTCCCAAAGTACTGGGATTACAGGTGTGAGCAACTGTACCAGCCTTGTTTTTGTTTGAGACAGGGTCTTTCTCTGTTGCCCAGGCTGCAGTGCAGTTGCATAATCTCGGCTCACAGCAACCTCTGTCCCTAGGTTCAAGTGATTCTCTTGCCTCAGCCTCCCAAGTAGCTGGGATTACAGGCACCTGCCACCACGCCTGGCTAATTTTTGTATGTTTAGTAGAGACAGGGTTTCACCATCTTGGCCAGGCTGGTCTTGAACTCCTGACATCAAGTGATCCATCCTCTTCGGCCTCCCAAAGTGCTGGGATTACAGGCATGAGCCACTGTGCCCAGCCTCACAACTGAATTTTATTATCTGAGAATCACCACTGTGAAGATTATTTTACTGGCTGTACCAGAATGTTTTGGAGAACGAGACTGTCTCCAAAAAATAATAATAATGAAATTTAGGGTAGGCACAAGTGGCTCACACCTGTAATCCTAGCACTTTGAGAGGCCGAGGCAGGCAGATAGATCACCTGAGACCAAAAGTTTGAGATGAACCCTGCCAACATGGTAAAACAATGTCTCTACTAAAAATACAAAATGAGGGAGGGAATGTTAACTGGATGATACCATTTGCCTCATCACTAGGTAGCCCAGACTATTTTATTTTAAGGTTTTTGTTTTTCATTGTTTTCTCATCTTTGCCTTAACAGTAGTCAGTTAAAAGGTAACGTCTCACAGTTGTCAGTGTGTCTAGCTGTAAAGTCCCCTTCTGCCCCTTAATCTGCATGGATTTAGAAATTAGGTAAACACCTACAGAATTATTATTATTTTTTTTTTTTGGTGTGTGTGTGTGTGTGTGTGTGTGTGTGTAGATGGCATCTCACTGTCACCCAGGCTGTAATGCAGTGGCGCAATCTCAGCTCACTGCAACCTCAGCCTCCTGAGTAGCTGGGACCACAGGCCTGCACCACCACACCTGGCTAATTTTTGGTAGAGACAGGGTTTTGCCTTGTTGTCCAGGCCGGTCTTGAAAACCTGAGCTCAAGCAATCACCCGCCTTGGCCTCCCAGAGTGCTAGGGTTATAGGTGTGAGCCACCATGCCTGGCCTAGAATTCATTCTTTTACAGCTTTCATTATTTTTTCTGTACCTATGATAAACATGTAGAATTGGTTCTTCTGAACAGTGGACTCAGAATAAAGTTGAGTCTCCTAAAGACTATAGTCATTGAATTTAGCATGGTCTTTATGCTGTTTACTTTTGTTGCCAAAAGGTCGTCTGGCTCATTTCTGAACTCAGCAGGGTTATCAATAGTTGAAGTTATTGGATAAGTCAAATTCTGAGCAGGTGAAATGTTAGTCACAAATAATAAAAAAATTAGTTAACATCTTCCATTGAGCTGGTGAGATCATTTTTCTATGTAAGTTATAATTGTCTCTTTCATGTGGGGGCAGGGTCTCACTCTCCCAAGCTGGAGTGCAATGGCATGCATAATCATGGCTTAATACAACCTCAAACTCCTGGGCCCAAGCAATACTCCTACCCCAGCCGCCCAAAAAGCAGAGACTACAGGTACACATCCTGATGCCCTGCTACTTTTTGTTTTTTTTTTGTTTGTTTTTTTAGAGATGGGGTCTTGCCATGTTGCCCAGGCTGGCCTCAAACTCTTGTGCGCAAGTGATCCTCCTGCTTTGGCTTCCCAAAGTATTGAGATTACAGGCATGAGTCACCACCATGCCCAGCCTATAATTCTTTTTTTTTTTTCCTTGATTTTAAATTAAAAGTGACAAGGTCTCTCTGTGTTGCCCAGGGTGATCTTGTACTCTTGAGTTCAAGTGGATCCTCCCACTTCGGCCTCCAAAAGTGCTAGGATTACAGGCATGAGCCACCACTCGTAGCCTATAATTCTCTTTTTGTATATTTTACTTTGGAAAGTAACTGAAGGATTTGCGTTCAATCAAAGATCATTTAAATCTATACACAATTGGGATATTTAAACTTTAAATAATATAGAACCCAGATCAAATCATTTTAGTTAAATACTATGGCTGTGGCAAACTATGATTCAGCATGTCACTTTCTCATAAATCATGCAAGAATTACACTTCTCAAAGTAGAAATTGAACTAAAATATTTTTTTAAGGTCCTGACTTCTCTGTCCTTTTCATTCATGTTAATTATCATTAAATTTACTGATTGCTGGGCATGGTGGTGCATGCCTGTAGTCCCAGCTACTCAGGAGGCTGAAGCAAGAAGACTGCTTGAGCCCAAGGGTTCAAGGCCAGCCTGGGTACCATTCGAGACTGCATCTCTTTTTTTTTTTTTGAGACAGAGTTTCACTCTTGTTACCCAGGCTGGAGTGCAATGGCGCGATCTCAGCTCACCGCAACCTCCGCTTCCTGGGTTCAGGCAATTCTCCTGCCTCAGCCTACTGAGTAGCTGGGATTACAGGCATGCGCCACCATGCCCAGCTAATTTTTTGTATTTTTAGTAGAGACAGGGTTTCACCATGTTGACCAGGATGGTCTTGATCTTCTGTCTTCTGACCTCGTGATCTACCCACCTCGGCCTCCCAAAGTGCTGGGATTACAGGCATGAGCCACTACGCCCGGCCCAAGACTGTATCTCTTAAAAAAAAATCTGATTCATAAATTTACTGACTCCTTTATAGCTATAAAATTATTTGTGATACTCTTAATATTAGTAATCATTAAATAGAGGCATTAACAAGCATACTATCCTATTATATAGATACTTTTATTCAAGTTAATCAGACGATATTCTTTAGAACTTGTACTGGGCATTGTGAGAAAATACAGAGAAGTAGCAGACACAGTTCTTACCTTTCAGAAATTTAAATATGATTGAAGAGTTGAGACATACCAAAATGTTAGTAAATATAGGAAAAAAGAATTTAAAGATTATAATAGCAGAGAACACAGGCAAAAAAACCTTGTTAGGGAGTTAGAATAACCAGGGAAGGCTTCATGGAAAAGGTGGAACTTGAAGTGAACTTGCAAAAGTGGATGATATTGATACCCAGAGGCTGGACATGGTGGCTCATGCCTGTGATCCCGGCACTTTGGGAGGCCAAGGCAGGAGGATTGCTTGAAAACAGGAACTTGAGACTAGCCTGGGCAACAAAGCAAGACTCCATCTCTACAAAAATTATTTTAAAATTACCCAGGCACAGTGGTGTGTGCCTGTAGTCTCAGATACTCTGGAAGCTGAGGCAGGAGGAATACTTTGTGCTCACTAGTTTGAGGCTGCAGTGAGCTAAGATCACACTGCTATGCTCACTTCAGCCTGGGCAACACAGTGAGAGCCCATCTCCATCTGTTTAAAAAAAGATAAACAAAAAAGATGTCCAGAGAGGATGGGCAAGCACTTTTGGCAGGGACAATGGCAAATGCAGTGGAAAGGAGATTGGATTCTATAAGCATGTTGGTTGGTTGGTTGGTTGGTTGGTAGTTGGAGCTTCAGAAAGGAAGATAAGAAGACAAGGCAAGAAAGATCCATGGGAACATGTTGTGAAGATTTTCAGCAGCAGGCCCAAGGATCCTTACCTCAGTCATTAGAGAAGGCAGCATTGGCAACTTTTGAGTAGAACAGCTATTTAATAGAGTAATTTAAGAACATGGGTGAGTGGATTTTATACAAGATAGTGAAAGAGAAAAGGAAGATTAATTAGAGAGTTTAGGATGCTATTAAATAGCCTAGAATTAGGGGGAGGAGTAGTTAAATAGAAAGGAGGTCACACATGTGAGGGATGTAAGCTAAGAATTGGTAAGCCAAGAAGAAGAAGTTTGGTAGTAAGGATGAGAAACAAAAATAGAGAAATCAGAAGCAGTATCTGACTGTTATCATTGGAAGAATTTTTTTGCTTGTTTGAGGCTAGATATTGAAGTGAATCAGGATACTTGAGTGAATACCTGATAGGCTTTTGGAATTGGCTCTGAAGAGAGGCAAAAAGCAGCTTTTTTCTTTGAGGCAGAGTCTCATTCTTGTTGAAGTTCAGCCTCCTGGGCTCCTACCGCAGCCTCCCGAGTAGGTGGGACTAGAGGCACATGCCACCCTGCCCAGCTAATTTTTTTTATTTTTTGTAGAGATGGGGTCTCATTGTGTTGCCTAGGCTGGTCTTGAACTGGACACAAATGGTCCTCTCGCCTTGGCCCCCCAAAGTGCTGGGATTATAGGCATGAGCCACCATGCTTGGCCAAAAAGTAGCATTTTAATTACATTATAATCCAAGAAATGTTAATTAAGCTTGTTAGAATCGCTATCATAAGATCATGTCGGAATGACTTACAGAAAGGTTGTAGAGCTAGAATTAAGAAATTAAACATACCTCACAAAAACTAAAGGGGATATGGGATTGGCCAAGAGTATTAGTTGTAGAGAGCTGAAAGCGCATTAGTTTGGTAATTAAGGTTGCTCACTGCAACCTCTACCTTTCAGGTTCAAGTGATTTTCCTGCCTCAGCATACTGACTAGCTGAGATCACTGGCACCACCACCACGCCTGGTGGGGATTACAGGTGTGTGACCCCATGCCCAGCTTATTTTTGTATTTTTAATAGAGACAAGGTTTCCACATGTATTGGCCAGGCTGGTCTTGAACTGCTAATCTCAGGTGATCCGCCCATCTCAGCCTCCCAAAGTACTGGGATTACAGGCATAAGCCACAACACCCAACCAACATTGAGGTGACTTTCACACTAAATAATCGGAATAATTGAATGTCTTCTGCTTAATTTTATTTTAGAACCTCCCACCTTCTGTTGTGGCTACTGTTGGTGGTAAAATTTTCACGTTTGGATCCTATAGACTTGGAGTACACACCAAAGGTAACTACTTTTCTATGTTCTAGTGCTAAGAACATTCAATAACAAACTTTTGTTCATAATTAGAAAATACAGGACAACAAAGTCCCCAGTATTTCACTACTTAGAGCTAATTGTTGTTAATGTTTTTTTTTGTTTTGTTTTTTTGTTTTTTTTTTGAGACGGAGTTTCGCTCTTGTCACCCAGGCTGGAGTGCAATGGCACGATCTCGGCTCACCGCAACCTCCACCTCCTGGGTTCAGGCAATTCTTCTGCCTCAGCCTCCTGAGTAGCTGGGACTGCAGGCACGCGCCACCATGCCCAGCTAATTTTTGTATTTTTAGTAGAGACAGGGTTTCACCATGTTGACCAGGATGGTCTCGATCTCTTGACCTTGTGATCCACTCGCCTCAGCCTCCCAAAGTGCTGGGATTACAGGTGTGAGCCACTGCGCCCGGCCGTTAATGTTTTCTTATACTCAGCTTCCATACTTTCTTCTGTACATATATTTATGTGTACTTTAACAAAAAATATAACAAATAATATATTCTAATTAAGAACTACTTTAATTTGCAGGAGCTGACATTGATGCACTTTGTGTAGCTCCAAGACACGTGGAGAGATCTGACTTTTTTCAGTCTTTTTTTGAAAAATTGAAACATCAAGATGGCATTAGAAACTTAAGAGTAAGTATCCTCTGGCATTTAATATTTTGAATATAGATTGGTAACAAATACCTATAAAAGCCAGGGCTTAAGATTATTGAAATACCTCCTAAATTGCTATTAGGAGATAGGTAATAAGAGTAACTTTAATAAGTGATGATTATATGATGGATAAGAACATGGGTCTTATAGTTACACAGACTTGGGTTTGCATCTAGAATCTACCACATAAAAGCTCTTAGATCTTGGTCAAGTAACCTAATCCTCTGAACTTGTTTCTTCCTCTGTAAAATGGAGATGTAATAACTTTTTAATAAGGTTTTTTGAGTATCAATGAGATAATTTACGTAAGTCATTTACTGTCATAGCCAATAATGATTGATACATACCAAATGATGAGTGCTGTTAAGGTTCACTTCATTCAGCAAATACAGTTTCAGCACCAGTAATTTGTTAGATTCTGGCATTAGTCTTACAGATACACTAGTAAAGACATTGTTTACTGAGGAGGGGGTTTGGCAAACTAAATAAACAAAATAGTGTTAATGCATTCTGAAGTGCTAGAATAAGGTGAAGGTCAAAAAATGTGTGATATTTGGGGAATCTGAGAATGTTTTTGACAAGGAAGTTAAGAATTTGTTAGGTTGGGTTGTTAAGGAAGACTCAAAATCATTGTTTCTGCTAAATCTAAATTAATCTCAACTATATTAATTACATTTTTAATAGGTTAGTCATGAGCTCTCATTATTTTAAAATTTCTAGTAGCCTTTCTAGATAATCAGTTTTCAGTTCACACTCAAGAAAATCTAAGTACGCAGATGATAGCAAGTTGTTTTTTTAACTTTTAAGTTCTGGGATACACGTGCAGGATGTGCAGATTTCTTACATAGGTACATATGTACCATGGTGAGTTTTTTTTGAGACCAAGTTTTGCTCTTGTTACCCAGGCTGGAGTGCAATGGCACAATCTCAGCTCACTGCAACCTCTCTACCTCTCAGGTTCCAGCAATTTTCTGCCTCAGCCTCCTGAGTAGCTGGGATTACAGACATGCCCATCTAATATTATATTTTTAGTAGAAACAGGTTTTCGCCATGTTGGTCAAGCTGATCTTGAACTCCTGACCTCAGGTGATCCACCCATCTGGGCCTCTCAGAGTTCTGGGATTACATAGGTGAGCCACAGTGCCTGGCCCATTATCTAGGTTTTAAGCCTGACATGCATTAGGTATTTATCCTAATGCTCTCCCTTCCCTTTCCCCCACTCTCCTACAGGCCCTGGTATGTGATGTTCCCTCCATGTGTCCATGTGTTCTCATTGTTCAGCTCCCCCTTATGAGTGAGAACTTGCAGTGTTTGTTTTCTGTTCCTGTGTTAGTTTGCTGAGAATGATGGCTTCCAGCTTCATCCATGTCCCTGCAAAGGACATGAACTCATTCTTTTTTATGGCTACAAACCGTCAAGTTTGCTTCCCAGTTCTGAGGAATATTTTTAAAGGGATAATAAATTAGATACTGTTACAGGCATTTTCTGTGTCTTACATAATACAGGTAACAAAGTAGAAATACTTAACCTGGAATGTAAAAACATTTTCACTTTGTCTATTGAGTTAAAATACAAATTGGGAGCAAATATATTCACATTATTGGTAGTTAAGAAGGATAGAGAAGCGGTTACACCTATGTGTTATAATTGTTTTCCTTTTTTGTAGGCTGTAGAAGATGCCTTTGTACCTGTTATAAAATTTGAATTTGATGGTATTGAAGTAAGTGCTTAATATTTTTCTGACTTTACTGTTAGTTGGAACTGTTTAACTTGTTTGTTTTCTGAAATGAGGCTTAATATAAGTGCATATTTCTAAAAATCAAATTACCTTTTTTTTTTTTTTGAGACGGAATCTCTGTCACCCGGGTTGGAGTACAGTGGCGCACCTCAACCTCAGCTTCCGGGGTTCAAGCCATTCTCCTGCCTCAGCCTGGGAGTCTGAGACTACAGGCATGTGCCACCATGCCAGGCTAATTTTTTATATATTTTTAGTAGAGGTGGGGTTTCACCATGTTAGCCAGGATGGCCTCCATCTCTTGACCTCATGATCAGCCCACCTCAGCCTCCCAAAGTGCTGGGATTATAGGCATGAGCCACCACATCTGGCTTTTTTTTTTTTTTTTTTTTTTTTTCTTTTTTTAAGTCAAGAGATGGGGTCTAAATCTTTGGCCTCGGCTGGAGTGTAGGGACACAGTCATACCTCACTGCAGCTTTGAGCTCCTGGGCTCAGGTGATCCTTCCACTTCAGCCTCTTGAGTGGCTAGGATTCTAAGCACACACCACCACACCTGGCTAATTTTTAAATTTTTGTAGAGACAGGGTCTCGCTATGTTGCCCATTCTGGTCTCAAGCGCTCAGCCTCCCAAAGTGCTGGGATTACAGCTGTGAGCCACCACCCTGGGCCTCAAATCCTCTTTTTGGCTTTTTGTTTGTTTGTTTGTTTGTTTTTTGTGTTTTTTTTTTGAGATAGGGTTTTGCTGTGTTCAGGCTGGAGTGCAGTGGGCATGATCATGGCTTACTGCAACCTACCCTGCTAGGCTCAAGCAATCTTCCTGCCTCAGTCTCTTGAGTAGCTGGGACCACAGGCCTGTGTCATGCCCATACCAGGCACCATGGCTAATTTTTAAATTTTTTGTGGAGACAAGGTCTCACTCTATTGCCCAGGCTGGTCTCGAGCTCCTGGTCTCAAGGGATCCTCCCACTTCAGCCTCCCAAACTGCTGGGATTAAAGGTGTGAGCCACCACAACAGGCCTCACATAGTCTTTGAATAGTTCCATACCTTCTTTTCTCTTATTTCTATGGACTTATCACCATGGAAAATGAACCAACACTTATTCCACTACCCCCATGATTTTTATACACAGCCTTCTCATTCCCATAATCTCCTAAAATAATTGTATTATTACAGTTTTGCTTGGAGCAGTATTCAGTTCAGTGTTTACGTTATTTATTCTTTCTTTCTTTTCTTTTCTTTCTTGCTTGCTTGCTTTTTGAGACTGAGTCTTGCTCTGTTGCCCAGGCTGGAGTGCAGTGTGAACATAGCTCACTATAGGCTTGACCTCCTGGGCTCAACTGATCCTCCTACCTCAGCCTCCTGAGTGGCTGGGACCACAGGTGTGTCCCACCATATCCAGCTAATTTTTAAGTTTTTTGTATTGACAGGATCTCTCTCTGTCATGAGGCTGTCATTGCAGCCTCGACTTCCTGACTTGAAGTGATCCTCCTGCCTCAGCTTCCCAAGTAGCTGAGATTATAGGCACGTACCACACCCTGGTAATTTTTTATAGAGGCAGGGTTTTACTGTATTGCCTAGGCTGGTCTCAAACTCTTGAGTTCAAGTAATCCTCCCACTTCAGCCTCCTGGGAGTACTGGAAATATAGGCGTGATCCCATTTACATTAGTATGATCTTATAAGCAGTGTTCAAAACCAAACACTTAAGTATACTAGATAACCGTTCTTTGCTGTGTGACTTTTTTTTTTTTCCTTGGGGGTTAATAATTGTTTAGTTCCTTGATTTTTTTAGACTTACGACCAACTGTAACCCAGCCTTTCTGAGTTGTCTAAATCTCCTCTAAATAAGTTTAGATTTATCAGGTATTATGATATTTTCATCTTGAAAGAAAAATTTACTGAGTCTTCTCACCCATTCCAGTCTAAGCTTTTCTCCATGACTGGTACACAGTTGTCACCCAGGTGTCTTCCTTTCCCATCATCCTGGCATTTCCTTTTGTTTCTAGAGTTTTCTTCTTTCATGATTTATTCTTATTTTAGAGCGGCTCATCCACTAGCTTCCTGAGAAAGAGCATTTGCTGTTTAAAAATGTCTCTTTTTTTTCATCTTTTTTTCCTATTAATCATCAAGTCCAGTGAAAATGTCTTATTTTGTTCTTACACTAAATAATTTGGCTCAGTATAAATCTAGGTATGAAATTTTTTTTCTCGCTATTATGAAGGCCTTGCTTCATTGTCTTGTAGTTTCTGTGCTGTACTGAGAAATGTGATGCCATTTTGTTTCTTCATTCTTTGTATATGACTGGTTTTGTCTCTTTGGAAACTTAATAAAATCTTTTTTTTTTTTTTTGTCTTCATAATTTGTGAGACACTTGTGAAATTCATAATACTCTTTGGTATGTGTCTTTTCAACCAGTGTGCTAGGCACCCAGTAGTCATCTTTGAATATGGAAACTCCTATCTTTGCTTTTGGAAATTTTACTGAATTTTATTGGATTTCCCTCTGTCTTTTCTCTTTTCTTTCTAAAATCCTAAATTTGTATGTTGGATGTTCAGGACTTCCTTCTCTCTTTTTTTTTTTTTTTAAATCTTTCTTCCCACTTATTAACCACATCTTCATGTTTTTGTTCTGCTTTTTGGGATTTTCTTATCTTCCAGATTTTCTACTTTTTATTTCTGTATCATATTTTTAATTTCTAAGCATACTTTTTTATTCTTTAAATGTTCCTTTTTATTTGTGTCTGTATTTATTTACAGCTTCCTGACTTTATTTGCTAGATACAATGTTTTTATCTACTTTCTTAGGTCTACTCGGTCTGTTACCAATTGTCCATCTGCTTTCTAGCTTTGGTAGATTTTGCTTTTGTCACTTTCTGCTCTTTGTCCTAGTGAATTTCGCCTTTAAAATCAAAATAATATTAAAAAAATAAAATAAAATTTTCCTGGTATTTTAGTGAAGTTTCAAGAGGGAAGGAATGTAAATGTGTGTTGGATCTTCTATCTTTATCTAGAAATTTGCTAGTAAGGCTTTGATTTTTTTTTTTTTTTTTGTGCTTGGCATATATGCTAAAATTTAAATGTTTTCATTAATTTGAAAGTTTAATTACCTTAACAAAACTTTACAGTGATTTTCCTATGTGAGGTTGCCTGCATAGGCCTATTGAAGTCTTGTTAGAACTTCCCAAACTAATAATCAGAGCTTTTCACATTTTTGTTGTGGGATGGGGAGGATGGATTAAAAGGAGAAAATGTAATTTTTTTCTCTTTTTTCGCATCTTTCCGAAGATTGATCTAGTCTTTGCAAGACTGGCAATACAAACCATATCAGATAATTTAGATCTAAGAGACGACTCTCGCCTGAGAAGCCTTGATATAAGGTGTATTCGCAGCTTAAATGGTAAGCTTCTAAAAAGAAATCTCAGATACCTGCTTCAAAACAATTAGAGAAATATAGATATTTTTACAGAATTGACTATTAATTGACTTTTGGGGTTGGACTGAGTTTAAAGTGTTGTAATTTTCTTTATACAGATAATGTAACCACATTTAAGGATCCTTCCACAAATTGATTTGAAAGGCTGTGTATGTTTATAGTAGTGGTTCTCAAACTTGTCTCAAGACTCCTTTACATTCTTAAGATTTATTAAGGACCCCCAGAAGCTTTTGTTTATGTGGGCTATGTCTGTCAATATTTACCACGTTAGAAGTAAAAACTGAGAAATTTAAAAATTATTTATTAGTTTATTTAAGAAATAATGAACGCATTTTAAATTAATACAAACTTTTGTGTGTGAAGAATGGCCTTTTTTTTTTTTTTTAACATTTTGCTAATCTTTTTAATATTTCACCTGATAGAAGACAGCTAGATTCTCATTTGCATCTACAGTCGATTCTTAATATTTCATTTTGGTTAACATATAAGAAGAAAATCTGGCCAGGTGTGGTGGCTCATGCCTATAATCCCAGCAGTTTGGGAGACCAAGGTGGATGGATCAGTTGAGCCCGGGAGTTCCAGACCAGCTGGGTAACATGGTGAAACCCCATCTCTACCAAAAATATAAAACATTTAGTTGGATGTAGTGTTACTCCCCTGTAATCCCAACTACTCAGGAAGCTGAGGTGGGAGGATCACCTGAGCCCAGGAGATAGAGGCTACAGTGAGCCCTGATTACACTGCTGCACTTTAGCCTAGGTGACAGAGCAAGACCCTGTCTCAAAAAAAAAAAAAAAAAAAAAAAATGCCGGGCAAGGTGGCTCATGCCTGTAATCCCAGCACTTTGGGAGGCTGAGGCAGGCAGATCACAAAGTCAGTTTGAGACCATTCTGGGAAACATGGTAAAACCCTGTATCTATTAAAAATACAAAAATTAGGCTGGGCACAGTGGCTCATGCCTGTAATCCCAGCAATTTGGGAGGCTGAGGCAGGTAGATCACGAGGTCAGGAGATCAAGAACATGGTGAAACCCCGTCTCTACTAAAAATACAAAAATTAGCCAGGCATGGTGGCATATGCCTGTAGTCCCAGCTACTCAGGAGGCTAAGGCAGGAGAATTGCTTGAACCCACGAGGCAGAGGTTGTAGTAAGCCAAGATCACGCTGCTGCACTCCAGCCTGGGTGACAGAGCAAGACTGTCTCAAAAAAAAGCAAAAATTAGCCGTGTGTGGTAGTGCTTGTCTGAAATCCCAGCTGCTCGGTAGGCTGAGGCAGGAGAACCACTTGAACCCAGGAGGCAGAGGTTGCAGTGAGCTGAGATCATGCCACCACACTCCAGCCTGGGTGACAGAGCAAGACTCAATCTCAGAAAAGAAAGAAAATCTGTCCTCTTAGTTGCAAAAGGGAGGAGTGTTTTAATAGCCTTTTCAGATAATTATGGCTATTCTTCTTAAACTCGATCAGTAACATTTTTTTCTTTTTAACAGTTTTATTGAGATATAACTACATATTATTAAATTTATCCTTTTCACGTGTACAGTTCACTGGTCTTCAGTATACTACAATCCAGTGTTAGAATATTTTATCACCCTCAAAAGAACCTTCAGACCCATTTGCAGTCATTTCCCCTTCCAGTCCCCAGGCCCAGGCAACCACTAATCTGTTTTCTATCTTTGTAGATTTGCCTCTTAGAGACATTTCATATAAAAAGAAGCCTGTGTGGTCTTTTGTGTAAGGGTTCTTTTACTTGGTATGTTTGTGAGGTTTTCATGTCTGTTTTGCTGAATAAAAATGATTATTTCTTAAAAGTTAGAATACGGAATCTAAAATCATATCAAACTTTTTGTATTCTGTTACATGATAATCCACTGATCTGTCTTGTTGTTTGGTCCTTTTATTCATGCGTGATTTTGTACTATCATGCCTTGGTCATTGGGAAAATATTGGATCAAAAAATTATTTGGCTCTTCCAAATGTTAATGCACATTTCATTACAAAATGTGAAAAAAGAAAAAGCATTCATTAATATCACCATCAGTCTCAACAAAAAAGTATGGAAAGGTGTCAAGCTCATAGTAGCAGATAAAAGTTGTCTAAAATCCAGATTTAACTTGAAAGGTTAAATTTTATTTTTGGCAACAAATTTTGTCATTTGTTTTAGTTGAACTGAGGGATTCCCTTTGTTCATTTTTTTTGGAAATACCTAATTGTGAATAACTAATTTATCTGCCAGTTATTCTTTCGGGTAAAACTGGTGTTCCTTGAAAAAAGCAGGTAGTCCAGGTTACAACTCACACAGTCTCACATGTGCCTTCCCTACCTTTATTTTTAACTGCAAGTGTGTGGTGGTGCAGATGTTTTTTTCTGTTAGTATAGTTTGTTGCCCCATCTTGATTGACTACCAAGGTACCTGCAGTTTTATACACTGTTGGTTTTGCAGCATTGGTGTAAACGTTAACATGGTGAAAAAAGCAAAGAAAGCCTTAGTTTCGTTATTATTATTATTTTTTTAAATTGACCTCACAGATTCCCAGGGGTACACGGACCATACTTTGAGAACCAGTTTGTTTTTTTGAGATAGAGTCTTGCTGTCACCCAGGGTGGAGTGCATGATCTCAGCTCACTACAACCTCCGCCTCCTGGGTTCAAGTGATTCTCCTACCTCAGCCTCTTAAGGAGCTGAGATTATAGATGCCCAGCACCATACCCAGCTAATTTTTGTATGTTTAGTAGAGACAGGGTTTCACCATTTTGGCCAGGGTCGTCTCGAACTCCTGACCTCAGGCAATCCACTGGCCTTGACCTTCCAAAGTGCTGAGATTGATAACCACTGTTTTATACTGTTTTTTGTTTAACTTAATCATTATTGCATTTTGGCATTTTTCCAGAGGGTAACAGTGAATTACAGTATTTGTGGAAAAGGTTTACATTGAAGTTGTAACAATGTTGTAATTTGGAGGTATTTGATTAATAGTCAAATGTGGAAGAAAACTAAAAAATACTCAAACTCAGACTCATCTAATATTGGATTGCCTTACCTATGTAATTTTTTTTTTTAAGACAGTTTTGCTCTTATTGCCCAGTGCTCAGTCTGGAGTGCAGTGGCGCAGCCTCGGCTCACCACAACCTCCACCTCTCAGGTTCGAGCAGTTCTCCTACCTCAGCCTCCTGAGTAGCCAGGATTACAGGCACGTGCCACCACACCCAGCTAATTTTGTGTTTTTAGTAGAGACAGGGGTTCTCCATGTTGGTCAAGGTGGTCTTGAACTCCCAACCTCAGGTGATCTGCCACCTCAGCCTCCCAAAGTGCTGGGATTACAGGTGTGAGTTACCGCACCTGGCGCTCATGTAATTTGTAATTATCCTAAAGCAAAGTGATTTATCATATATGAGTGCTAAATTTCAAATACATAAAGAAAATAAACCCTGAGGTTTTATTGTGTTTCATATTTTTAGCATTGGAGAGTCTGGAAGTTAGGAGGGCATTTGAATTAACTGAGTATTTGCTTCATAGCGAAGTGATTGCTTTGTCTTTTTCAGGATGTAGAGTTACTGATGAAATTTTGCATTTAGTGCCAAATAAAGAAACTTTTAGACTCACCCTAAGAGCTGTCAAATTATGGGCAAAACGTAAGTATCACTAGTCTTTTATGTTTGCATTATAAAATTCTAATTTTCTCTTGCCAGTGATAGAAACACATTTAGAAACTCTGATCCTAATGATATTGTTGGAGGTTGAGGACCAATAAAGTCTGGAGTAGCTATTTGCTTTTCAGATACAATGGTTATGGTGTTTTGATATGTAGTATACCTCTTCCTCCCTTGGGTTAAAACTAAAAGCCCATGATTTTTCATCTTAGATTCAGCCAGGTAGTCAGAATAAGTCAAAACTTGAAGACTGACACCCCTCCCTGTGGGTAGCACCATCTTATATATCTTTGTATTCCCACCAGCAAAGAGTCTGGTTTATACTGTAGTAGGTATTCAATAAAGCTATTGAGGGAAGAGCCTACAGTGATGATTTTCACTTGTTTTTACCTTATAGCACTTTTCTAATAAAGCCTGGAACTGTTACTAGTTTTATATATATAGTTTATATATTTAGCTTCTTAAAAATCCCTTTGCTTACCACTGAGCTGGCACAGCACATTCTGTGTAATTTGTTGTTAAGGCACACCTCTGAGATATTGCAGGTTCAGTTCCAGATCACTGCAGTAAAGAAAATTACAATTTTTTTTTTTTATTTCCCAGTACGTAGAAAAGTTACACTATACTGCAATCTATTAAGTATGCAATAAATAGCATTATGTCTTTAAAAATGTGCGTACCTTAATTTAAAAATACTTTATTGCTAAAAAATGGTAAGAGTCAGCTGAGCATTCAGTAAGTTGTAATCTTTGCTGGTGTCGGGTCTTGCCTTGACGTTGATGTCTGCGAGCTGATGAGGATGGTAGTTGCGGAAGGTTGGGGTGATTGGCAATTTCTTTAAGACACCAGTGAAGTTTGCTGCATTGATTATTTCATGAAAGATTTCTCTATAGCATGCCATGCTGTTGAATAGCAATTTACCCACAAGTAGAAAGTCTTTCAAAATTGGAATCATTCTTCTAAAATCTTGCCACTGCTTTATCAACTAAGTTTATGTAATATTCTAAATCCTTTGTTGTCATTTCAACAATGTTCATAGTATCTTCACCAGAAACAGATTTTGTCTCAAGAAACCACTTCCTTTGCTCATCCATAAGAAGCAACTCCTCATCCCTTAAAGTTACATCATGAGATTGCATCAATTCAATCACATCTTAAGGTTCCACTTCTGATTCTAGTTCTCTTGTTATTTTTACTATATTGGCAGTTAACTTCTTCTGTTGAAGTCCTGAACCTCTGTCAATCATCCATGACAGTTGGAAACAACTTCTTCCAAACTCTTGTTAATGTTGATTTCTACCCCGTACTAGGAGACAGGGTCTCAATGTGTTGCCCAGGCTGTTCTCAAATTCCTGGGCTCAGGGGATCCTCCCTCCTCAGAATCCTGAGTAGCTTAGGACTGCAGGCCCATGCCACCATGCCTGGCGAAGTTTTAAAAAAAATTTTAGTAGAGATGAGGTCTAGCTATATTGCCCAAGCTGGTCTTGAATGCCTGGCCTCTAGTGATCCTCCTGCCTTGGCCTTCCAAAGTGCTGTGAGCTACCATTCCTGGCCAAAATGTGTTTCTTAAATGGTAAAGCAAGAAGATAGCTCCTTGATCCATGGGCTACAGAATGGATGCTGTATTAGCAGGTATGAAAATAACTTTAGTCTCCTAGTATATCTCCACTAGAATTCTTGGGTGACTAGGTGCATTGTCAAAGAGGGGTTATACTTAGAAAGGAATCTTTTTTTACCCAAGCAGTGGATCTCACCAATGGGTTTAAAAATACTTAGTAAACCATGCTGTAAACAGCTATGCTATCATCTAGGCTTTGTTGTTCCATTTATACAGCACAGACAGTAGAGTGAGCATCATTCTTAAGGGCCCTGGGATTAGGGGAATGTTAAATGAACATTGGCTTCAAGGGTTCAATTCTTTTTTTTTTTTTTTTGAGATGAAATCTCACTCTGTTGCCCAGCTGGAGTGCAATGGCAGGATCTTGGCTCACTGCAACCTCTTCCTCCTAGGTTTAAGGGATTCTCTTGCCTCAGCCTCCCGAGTAGCTGCGATTAAAGGCGTGTGCCACCACACCTGGCTACTTTTTGTATTTTTAGTAGAGACAGGGTTTCACCATGTTGGCCAGGCTGGTCTTGAACTCCTGAACTCAAATGATCTACCTGCCTCGGCCTCCCAAAGTGCTGGGATTACAAGCAATAGCCACCGCACCCAGCTGGCTTCAATTTAAAGTCACTAGCTGCATTAGCCTCTAACAGGAGAATTACCTGTCCTTTGAAGCTTTATAACCAAGCTTCTCCTCTCTAGCTATGAAAGCTCTAGCTGGCATCTTCTTCCAGTATAAGGCTGTTTCATCTACATTGATAATCTGTTGTTTAGGGTAGCCACCTTCATCAGCGATTTTAGCTAGATCTTCTGGATAACTTCCTGCAGCTTCTGCATGAGCACTGTTGCACTTTTATGTTGTGGAGATGGTTTCTTTCCTTAAACCTATGCAGCAGCCTTTACTAGCTTCAGACTTTGCTTCTGCACCTTCTTCACCTCTCTCAGCCTTCATATGATTAAAAAGAAGTTAGAGCTTTGCTCTGGATTAGTCATAGGCTTAAGGGAACATTGTATCTCATTTGATTTTTTTCATCCAGACAAATTAAAATTTTCTATCAGCAATAAGGCAGTTTTACTTTTGTCATTCCTGTATTCACTGGAAAGTAGCACTTGTAATTTCTGTCAATAACTTTTCCTTGGCATTCTGAACTTGGTTAACTGATTGGCACAAGAGACATAGCTTTCAGACTATCATAGCTTTCAACATGCCTTCTTCACTGAGCTCAATCTTTTCTAGCTTTTGATTTAAAGTGAGAGATATGCCACTATTTCTTTTACTTGAACACTTAAGAGGCCATTAAGGGTTCTTAATTGGCTTAATTTAAATATTGTGTCTCAAGGAATAGGGAGACCTGAGGAGAGGGAGAGAGATGGGTAATGACCAGTCTGTGGAGCATTCAGAACATACACATTTACCAACTAAGTTCACCCTCTTACATGGGCTCAGTTTGTGGTGCCCTAAAACAATTACAATAGTAACATCAATGATCACTAATCACAAATCACCATAACACATATAATAATAATAATAAACTTTGAAATCTTGTGAGAATTACTGAAATCTGACACAGAGTCATGAAATGAGAGCTTATGCTGTTGGAAAAATGGTACTGATAGATTTGCTCAACTCAGGGTTGCCACAAACTTTCAACTTGTAAAAAAAACTCATCTATGAATTGTAATAAAGCAAAGTGCAATAAAATGAGGTATGCCTTTATATTTACTTTATTTTATTTCATTTTATTTTTTTTAGACAGGGGCTTGCTCTGACTCCCAGGCTGGAATGCAGTGATGCAATCATAGCTCACTGCAGCCTTGACCTGCTGGGCTCCAGCAGTCCTTCCACCCTAGCCTCCTGAGTGGCTGGGACTATAGGCATGTGCCACCATGCCCAGCTAATTTTTTTTTTTTTTTTTTTTTTTAGCAGAGACTAGGTGTTGCTGTTATTCAGGCTCAAACTCCTAAGCTCAAGCAATCCTTCTGTCTTGGCTTCCCAAAGTGGTGGCATTACAGGTGTGAGCCACGGTGCCTGGCTGAGTGTGACAGTTAAAGGTTTCTTTTTGGAGTCATGAAAAACATTCTAGAATTGATAATGTTGTTGATTGCACAACTCTCAGTATACTAAAAACCATTGAATTGTGTACTTTAAATGATGAATCTTACGGTATGTGAATTACATCTCAGTAAAGCTGATACAAATTAAAAAATAGCAGCACGTGGCTTGTTGCTACCATACTGGACAGTGCAGGTCTAAAAAGATATTAAACAAGTAAACTTTGTCCTTGGGCTCAAGTGTCTTGTATAATTAGAATAAAGTAAAATTTGCAGTGAAGCGATAACATGAACACTTTGCCCTTCCTTAGAGATTAAATGCCATGTTTTGTCAACTAGATGCATATTTTTTGTATTTACTGTGTCTGAAATTGGTATTTGGTAGTTTTTTTCCTTTTGCTCACTTGGTGGGACGTAATATAGATAGCTATAAGAAACGGTCATGACAAGCATGGTGGTGCACCCCTGTTATCATAGCTATTCAAGAGGCTGAGGTGGAAGATCAGTTGAACTCAGGAATTTGAGGGTGCAGTGAACTGTGATTGTGCCAGTACACTCCAGTCTGGGTGACTGAGTGAGAGCCCATCTCTTTAAAAAAAGAAAATGAGTAATGTCAGTGGTGTGGTGTATTCTACTTTATGGGGAGATATCCAAATTCTGTGAAATACTAAAGTAAGTCTTCAGCTTTACACTTGATTTTAAAATACCCATAAATATGATTACTAAAGAAATATTCATTTTTCCCCATTGTCTCTCCAAATGTCTCCTTCCTTTCACTTTTCTCTCAATCCTAAATACTAAAAAACAGGCCATTTCAATGTAATATCAGTGGAGCCCAGTTGAGCAGTTGGAACTGAGGCAGAGAACTGAGGTGTCTATTTTAGAAGGCAAAGTAAGGAGGGTAAGATTAGCAATTTATGGTTACTAATTGGACTGTGGGCCTAATGTGAAGGTCTGCTTATCAGTTTTAATGTTTTGTTTATTGGGGAAAAGTTCCAACCAGCTATCTTAAGAATAAAGTTACCTTGTTCAATGTCATGGATATTCATTCACTTTGTAAAGAGCAGAAAAAAGAAAAAATAAAAAGAATGTCACATATATAGTCAGCCCTAATAATAATTAGCAAATATATTGATTTTCTAGGACGTGGTATTTATTCTAACATGCTAGGATTCCTTGGTGGCGTCTCCTGGGCAATGCTAGTTGCAAGAACTTGCCAATTATATCCAAATGCAGCAGCATCTACTTTAGTTCATAAGTTCTTTTTAGTTTTTTCCAAGTGGTAAGTACTTTGACTATTTACTAACCTCTACCTGTATGTAAGTTTGTTTGGAAATTTAAGTGCTATACATAGACTTTTTCTGTTGTTGTACATTCCTTTGTAAAGTTAAAAGTGTAAAACATCAAATTTGAGGCAATGGTGGGACATCCAGATGACACCTTCTTCCAGGGATTTGTAAATGCGGGCCCTCGCCTTGGGATAGCAGTTAAAATAAGTTTGGCTTTGCAAATTACTTATTGTGTAGAGGTTGCTTAAGCTTTCTCATTTGTAAAATGGAGGTGATAATCACATTGATTTACTAGTTTTTTCAGTACATGTTAGCTGTTGCTGTAACAAAATTATCAGAATTAAATCCACGAAAGCAAATGAGAAGGAAGTGAAAGATTCAGGTGTAAATTAGTCATAGTTAATGCACAGTAATATTTGCCCTTTCAGAGAAGACTGTATTAAAATTAGGCAGTCTTTTCTTTGTATAATGCCTCACCTTCTTCCTTAGCCCATTTCTTTCTTTTTCTTTCTTTTCTTTTTTTTTCTTTTTAATTGAGACAGGGTCTCACTCTTGCCCAGGCTAGAGTGCATGCATCTCAGCTCACTGCAACTTCTGCCTCCTGGGCTCAAGTCATTCTCCCACCTCACCCTCCTGAGTACCTGGGACTATAGGCATGCGCCACCAGGCACAGCTAATTTTTGTGTTTTTAGTAGAGACAAGGTTTCACCATGTTGCCCAGGCTGGTCTCAAACTCCTGAGCTCAGGTGATCAGCCTACCTCAGCCTCCCAAAGTGCTGGGATTACAGGCGTGAGCCACCATGCTCGGCCCAGAACATTTGCTCTGTAGAAGGTTAGAACAGTCTAATAATTATAAGATTTCATATAGTACCTGAAGTGAGATCATGTGTAAGTTAATTTGCCTTATTCATGTCAGGGAATGGCCAAATCCTGTGCTGCTGAAGCAACCAGAAGAAAGCAATTTGAATTTGCCTGTCTGGGATCCTCGGGTATGTGATTTATTATGGAATTTCCTTAAACCTTTTAAGGAAAAGGACATTTCTCTAAATTATAGTCTAGCTAAAGTTAGTTCCTCTGGTCTTTGTTCTTCTGAATAACTATAGTGCTCTTTCTCCTTCTGCTGTTTTGTTTTTTTTTCTGCAGATGATTAGGACCACTAATGCTGATCCAAATGTTATGTCATTAAAAATCGCCCATGTGAGATAAGTGGGTGTCTCAAAGATAATGTCATAATCCATTGTGAAAAACTGTCTCAAAAGTAATTGGTTTCTCGGCTGGACATGATGGCTCACGCCTGTAATCCCAGCACTTTGGGAGGCCGAGGCGGGTGGATTACCTGAGGTCAGGAATTCGAGACCAGCCTGGCCAATATGGTGAAACCCCCTCTCTACTGAAAATATAAAAAATTAGCAGGCATGGTGGTGCATGCCTGTACTCCCAGCTACTCTGGAGGCTGAGGCACAAGAATCGCCTGAACCCAAGAGGCAGAAGTTGCAGTGAGCCGAGATTGTGCCACTGCACTCCAGCCTGGGTGATGAAGTTGAGACTTTGTCTCAAAAAAAAAAAAGTAATTGGTTACTAATAATAAAATACTAAAGTATAATAAAAGATTTGCTTTGCAATACAATTTAAAGCAGATTCATTGTTCCAAGATGGCATAATTCTCTCATATCTTGCATTTTATTTTGCTTTTAGAGTGAGTGCTCGTTCCTCTAGGTAACCAAGGGGAAGTCATCCATTGAGTGGGTGGTGAAGAAGGAATGAGAACCATTAAACCAGATAATGCTTTTTGTAGTTACAATACTATATGTCCTTGATCATGAGATATTGTTTATAAAATCAACATCAATTTAACAGCTTGAAAAACATACTTCTGCAATGTTTCCTTTAACTTTGACTCTTAGACATACCCGAGTTCAGAAATAAATGTAGTTGGGGAGGGAAATGTACTTCTTAGACTTGAGGAAATGTAGTATTAAATTTATATTTCATATTCTTCAGACTTTTGGGGAAATGAAGTGAGGACAACTGAAATAGGAGAATAGATCAGTTATTCTGCTTCTAATTTCACAGGTAAATCCATCAGATAGGTATCATCTCATGCCCATAATCACCCCTGCCTACCCACAACAGAATTCTACGTATAATGTGTCCACATCAACTCGAACAGTAATGGTAGAAGAATTTAAACAAGGTAAACATGTTGGCCCTGTTGCCCTTTACATATTCCCACAAGTTTTTGGTTGACAACAATTTTATTCTCTGTTCCAGCTATGGATTGGCAGTTAGCGTTATACCTGTTATTCCTAAAAATTCTTTCAAATATGGTTGTTTTATTTTTTAGTAATTAGTTTTCCAAAGTACATGATAATATTAAGGCCAAAAATGGAGCCAACCCAGTCTGGTGGAACCTAATTTTTTGTATTCTAAAATTATATTCTAAGAATATAATTTTATATTCTAAATATAAATAGCATATATTTATATTTCGTTACTCAAGAATTTGGTGGGCCAGGCACAGTGGGTTCAGGCCTATAATCCCAGCACTTTGGGAGGCTGAGGTGGGTGGATCACCCAAGGTCAGGAGTTCAAGACCAGCCTGGCCAACATGGTGAAACCTCGTCTCCTAAAAAACACAAAAATTAGCCAGGCATGGTGGCACGCACCTGTAATCTCAGGAGACTAAGGCAGGAAAATCGCTTGAACCCAGGAGGAGGTTGCAGTGAGCCAAGACAGAGCCACCACCCTCCAGCCCCGGTGACAGAGTGAGACTCTACCTCAAAAAAAAAAAAAAAGAAAGAATTGGGTGTGGTGGAGTTTGAGATTTTGTAGTAATAGAGTGATTTAAGAGCTGGTCCCTCTCAAAATCATTCTTTATTCTTCGTTTGTTTTGTTTTGTTGTAAATTTAGGTCTTGCAGTCACAGATGAAATTCTTCAAGGAAAATCAGACTGGTCCAAACTACTTGAGCCACCAAATTTCTTTCAAAAGTATAGGTATGTGAAATTTTGTATTTTGTATGTACGTGATTTTTTTTCTTAAGGAATAATGTTAAACTTAGTTAACATATGGCAGGTGACAGCTCTTCTGTTTCTTAAGCAAGATAGAGAATAAACTAACAAATCCTAAGTGATAAGAGTATTTCTTCATTCTATTAGTATCTAATCTGGTATTAGTGAAACTTTTTAAAGTTAATTGTTTTATACTTGTAGGACCTAGAATTAATTTTGTGAAAATCAGAGCACATTTAATTTTCATAAACCGCGTGCCTTTATTAGCTCATTTGTTCAGTGAGAGGGAGGGAAAAAAAAGGGATGATTAAAAAGCAGGCCTTAATAATTTTTCTGGCTTTTTTTTCCTGATTGTTGCTGAAAATTCTTCAGACATTATATAGTATTGACTGCCAGCGCATCAACAGAAGAAAACCATCTAGAGTGGTAAGACTTCTATTTCAAGTTTTCTACCTAGTGTGTGATAATAGTGACATATTTACATGGTGCTTTACCATTTATAAAATACTCTTGCTTGATTTACAAAATTATTATTATTATTATTTTTTTTTTTTGAGAGAGAGAGAGAGAGTCTCACTGTTGTGCAGGCTGGAGTGCAGTGTCGTGATCTCAGTTTCGCCATGTTGGCCAAGCTGGTCTCGGAACTCTCACCTCAGGTGATCTGCCCACCTTAGCCTCCCAAAGTGCTGGGATTACAGGTGTGAGCCACCTCACCTGGCTTTTTTTTTTTTGGAGAGGGCGTCTCTGTCACCC
Organism: Saimiri boliviensis; assembly: GCF_048565385.1. Classification (NCBI taxonomy): domain Eukaryota; kingdom Metazoa; phylum Chordata; class Mammalia; order Primates; family Cebidae; genus Saimiri; species Saimiri boliviensis. The sequence continues at coordinate 77,192,163 of NC_133449.1, read as the reverse complement.
AGACTGGAGTACAGTGGCGTAATCTCAGCTCACTGCAGCCTCCACTTCCGGAGTTCAAGTGATTTTCCTGCCTTAGCCTCCTGAACAGCTGGGACTACAGGTGCATGCTATCATACCCTATGGCTAATTTTTGTAATTTTAGTAGAGACGGGGTTTCACCATATTGGTCAGGCTGGTCTCAAACTCCTGATCTCAAGTGATCCGTAAAATTATTATATCTTACTGGTGATTGTTGTATATGACCACGGAGCTTCAGTGTTTAAAATATGTCATCAAATTAATGTTTCAGCATCAGGAGGGACATGAGAGAAGGATATATATATAAATTCTGCTTCTTGTTGTTTCTCAGATTTAAGCAAAATTTTGAGCTAGTCTGGATGATTCTGATAGCCACCGTCTTAATAAGTTTTCTATTTTTGCCATCATGTTTACCTCCAACAAAACTCAAAAGAAAAGACATTTTCTATATCCTTTTAGGAGATATGGCATAAATTTTTCAGATTTAGCTTCCATCAACAGATAGGAGATATTTGTGTTCAAGAAGTAGGTATTCTTTCTAGCACATCTGAATTTATCCCCTCTGCCTCCAGTATATTTACATCCTTGGCTCTATCAAGTGGAAGCTGTTAGACCACCAGAGATGGTTGTACTTTCCTTGGGTCTGACTTCTGGAAAAGCAAAACAACAATACTGTTTTATTTTTACTTCAGGAGTTTAATGCTTATTTCATTGGTAATTAAAGGGACTCTGAAAATAATCCTGTCACTGAAACAGTATTTTGTCTATAGCAGGAGTCAGAAAATAGGGTCTAGGCCAAATTCAATCTGCCACCTATTTTTCATAATGTTTTATTGGAATATAGCCATGTTTCTTCATTTACATATTATCTGTGGCTGCTTCTGGGCTTCCTAGCAAATTTGAATAGTTGTAACTGAGGCTGTATGGCCCAGAAACCCTAAAATTTACTGTTTAGCCCTTTACAGAAAAAGTTTACCAACCTCTCATTTAGATGACACTGGAATGACACAGATTTTTTTGGATTGACTGTTAAAGCACACACAACAATTATAATGTATAAGCTTTTGCTGATGTTCTTTAAAAAAATGTTAAAATGTACTTATTATAATTCATTAAGTCATTAATAAGTTATATAGCTGCCATTGGTCACACTTCTTAAGTGAGGTAGAAATGAAGTTGCAGAAATCTGAAGAAACTTGAGGTATTTTAGTAATATCTAATCCAAATTTAGTGAATTTTTTCTTAAATGCAAGTCTATCATAATACATGATTGTTTCATATACTATGTGCCAATATTAGTTTCATTGTTTAAACATATCTTAGCCTTAGGATTTTTTTTTTTTTTTTTTTTTTTTTTTTTTTTTTTGAGACGGAGTTTTGCTCGTTACCCAGGCTGGAGTGCAATGGCACGATCTCAGCTCACCACAACCTCCTCCTCCTGGGTTCAGGCAATTCTCCTGCCTCAGCCTCCTGAGTAGCTGGGATTACAGGCACGCACCACCATGCCCAGCTAATTTTTGTATTTTTGGTAGAGACGGGGTTTCACAATGTTGACCAATATGGTCTCGATCTCTTGATCTCGTGATCCACCCACCTTGGCCTCCCAAAGTGCTGGGATTACAGGCTTGAGCCACTGCGCCCGGCCTTTTTTATTTATTTATTTTTTTAAGAGACGGAGTCTCACTGTCACCCAGGCTGGAGTACAGTGGCGTGATCATACTGCAGCCTCAAACTCCTGGGCTCAAGCGGTCCCTCCTGCCTCAGCTTCCTAAGTAGCTGGGGCCTGCAGGCCCGTGCCACCATGCCTGGCTGATTTTTTTTTTTTTTTTTTAAATCTTACAGAGATGGAGTCTCACTGTGTTGCCCCAGGGGATCTCAAACTCCTGGTCTCAGGTGATCCTCCCGCCTCAGCTTCCCAAAGTACTGGGATTAACGAGCATGAGCCACCACACCTGACCTAGCCTTAGGTTTGAGACGTAAGATTTGAAGGTAAAAAAAGATTCAGGATTAGATTAACCAGCAATTTTTGTTCACGCCCTAAGCCATGAACAAAACTTAGTCTTAACTAAGTCAGGGTATTTTAGCTTCAGAAATGCATTAAATAAAGCAATTCTTCTATTAAAAAAAAAAGAACACACAAGAGTCTACCAACTTGTTATTTACTACAATGGCATTTTAAATGGGGTTCCTAATATATTGGGCTGAAATTTTTAAATGAACATGTAAAGATTCATAGCTAATATACTGTTTGGTTTACTTGAGTGTAGCTTTCATATTTAAAGTTGACATAAGATAATTTGTGTTTACAATGGCAGTTTAAATGGGGTTCCTAATATATTGGGCCGAAATTTTTATTTTATTTATTTATTTAGTGATGGAACCTCACTCTGTCGCCCAGGCTGGAGTGCAATGGGGTGATCTCAGCTCACTACAGCCTCCACCTCCCAGGTTGAAGCAATTCTTCTGCCTCAGCCTCCTGAGTAGCTGGGAATATAGGTGTGCACCCCATACTCAGCTAATTTTTTGGTATTTTTAGTATAGATGGGGTTTTACCATGTTGGCCAGGCTGGTCTCGAACTCCTGACCTCAGGTGATCTGTCCACCTCAGCCTCCCAAAGTGCTGGGATTACAGGCATAAGCTACCACACTCAGCCTGAAATTTTTTAATGAACATATAAAGCTTCATAGTTAATATGCTGTTTGGTTTACTTGAGTGTAGCTTTCAGATTTAAAGTGGACATAAGATGAATTGTGTTCCTTGTTTGTTTTAGGGTTGGATTAGTAGAATCTAAAATACGTGTACTTGTTGGAAACTTGGAACGGAATGAATTTATTACTCTTGCCCATGTGAATCCCCAGTCATTCCCAGGGAGTAAGGAACATCATAAAGAGTAAGTTAATTGTTTTTTAATACTGTATTTATTAAATAATGTTATTTGGCATATGCATCATTTCAGAGTAATTGCGAGATTTTTGTTTAACAGGCATTGATGGGAGTTATAACACATTATATATTTGAGTTTGAGTGGCTAGGCATTAACATTAAAAATAAGTACATGCTACTTTGGTAGCCCAGAAACCCCGGCAAAACACCATCACAGTATTTGGAGCATATTTAAGCATATATTTAGTAAGTCATTTTCATAGCCACTTAATCCTCCTTAGAACAACAGGCAGTAGCTTACCAGTGTTCTGGATGCCACTTTTAAGAATCTGGCCAGACCACTGAAATCTATATTTGTGAGATAGAGAAATAGAGACCAAGTTTTAATTATGAAATAGCATCTGTAACATTGTAAAAACAAAAAATAGTAATTAATGGAAATTCTTAAATTTTACTTTATAGCAACAATTACGTATCAATGTGGTTCCTTGGGATAATTTTTCGGAGAGTAGAAAATGCAGAAAGTGTCAACATAGACTTGACATATGATATACAGTCATTTACTGATACAGGTAAGACTTCATCATCATAGAGCTGTGATTCTCAAACCTGGCTATTACTCAGTGTCATCTGCCTACAATCTGGCTGGCTGTACTTATTAAAGTTCCACAATTGGTTAAGTGAACATGGCATATCCATACTGCTATTAAAACAGGAAAGGAGCCAGGTGCGGTGGCTCACGCCCTATAATCCCAGCACTTGGGAGGCAGAGGCGGGCAGATTACCTGAGGTCAGGGGTTTGAGACCAGCCTGGCTAATATGGTGAAACCCCATATCTACTAAAAATAGAAAAGTTAGTGGGGTGGGGTGGTGGACGCCTGTAATCCCAGCTGCTTGGGAGGCTAAGGCAGGAAAATCACTTGAACCCAGGAGTAGGAGGTTGCAGTGAGCTGAGATTGTCCCACTGCACTCCAGCCTGAGCCACAGAGTGAGACTCTGTCTCAAAAAAAAGAAAAAAAAAGCATTATGAAGCAATTTCCAAGATATATTAAGTGGGAGGTAAAATTACAGAACACTGTTACACTGTGCTACCATTTATAGAAATAATAAAAGAAAAAATAACATACTTGCTTACAATTGCATAGGATATCTCTGGAAGGATGCTTAGTTTTTTAAAAAAAAATGGCAAGAGTGGTTGCTTCTAGGTCGGGGACAGGGTAAGGAGACATCATTGAATACTCTTCAACACTTTGAGTTTTGTAGCGTGTGAATGTTAACTGTTTTTTTTTATTTTATGAGACAGAGTCTCACTCTGTCACCCAGGCTGGACTGCAGTGGTGCGATCTCAGCTCACTGTAACCTTCGCCTCTGGGGTTGAAGCGATTCTCATGCCCCAGCCTCCCAAGTAGCTGGAATTACAGGTCCATGCCACCATGCCTGGCTAATTTTTGTATTTTTAGAAGAGGAGTTTCACCATGTTGGCCATGCTGGTCTCAAACACCTGACCTCAAGTGATCCACCTGCCTCGGCCTCCCAAAGTGCTGGGATTACAGGCGTGAGCCCCCTTGCCTGGCTGAATGTTATGTTTTAAAATACAAAGAAAGAAAAGCTCTTTGTGTATACAACCGGGGTTTGTGACCACAGTCATAAAGATGACTTGATTTTTTCCAGGCGCAGTGGCTCACGAGTGCCTGTAATCCTAATACTTTGGGAGACTGAGACAGGTGAACCTCTTGAGCTCAGGAGTTTGAGACCAGCCTGGGCAACATGTTGAAACTCATCTTTACAAAAAATACAAAAAAAATTTACCAGGTATAGTGGCACACGCCTGCTGGTCCCAGCTAGCTGGGAGGCTGAGGTAGGAGAATTGCTTGAACCCAGAAGGTCAAGGCTCCAGTGAGCCCAGATTGTGCCACTACTCTGTAGTTTGGGTGACAAACTGAGACCCTGTCTCAAAAAATAAAAAAAGACTTGATTTTTATGGGGTTTGTTTTGTTTGTTTGTTTTAAATAGAGACAGAATTTCGCTATGTTGCCCAGGCTGGTCTCAGACTCCTGGATTCAAGAGATTTGCCTACTTCGGCCTTTCAGAGTGCTGGAATTACAGGTGTCAGCCACTGCACCTGGCCATATTTTTATGTTTTTTATATGAAATAAATATCAGTAAGTACAGAATTACTGAATATATTTCAGGATCAGTGAAGAGAGTATCTTTCACATCTAGTACTCTAGTCACAACCCTGGAATATCTTAGTATATCTGTTATGAATTTAGGATTATTTATCTTAGGAATCTGGAATACTATTAAAATTACTGGTTTGGCTCTTCTGGGTTTTCTGAATTCTTTTGAAAGAGCCCTCCTATTATGAAAATGCAGATTCCTGGCCAGGTGCAGTGGCTCACGCCTGTAATCCATTCTTTGAGAGGCCGAGGCAAGCAGATCACCTGAGGTTAGGAATTCGAGACCAGCCTGGCCAATGTGGGGAAACCCCGTCTCTACTAAAAATACAAAACTTAGCCGGGCGTGGTGGCATATGCCTGTAATCCCAGGTACTTGGGAGACTGAGGCAGGAGAATCGCTTGAACCTGGGAGGCAGAAGTTGCAGTGAGCTGAGATCGCACCATTGCACTCCAGCCTGGGCCAAAAGAGCGAAATGCCATCTTAAAAAAAAAACAAAAAAAAAAAAAAAAAAAAACCGGAGTTAAAAAAATGCAGATTCCTATGCTTCACCTTACAACCACTAAGTCACACTCTGGGGAGGGAACCAAAGAATCTGCATCTTGAACAAGCACCCCTGGTAACTCTTTTATAAGCAATCTGGAATAAAAACATTCACTGTAAATTTTTCCATTCTAATTTGGGCTTGTTTTAAAAAGGAGAAGGGACATGGTTTATTATAAATTTATAAAATATTATTTTTCAGATGAAGAAACTTGAGGCCCCAAGAGATTAATAATTTACCACATCTCACAGTAGTTGCTGTGTAAAACAAGCCTCCGATCCCTGTCTTCAGTGGGCTTTTAATCTAATTGGGTATATTTACAATTAAAACATATTAAGAAATTTATGTGGTTATTATAAAATAAATAAAACCAGTTTTCTTATAAGGTGTGAAAAGCACTAGAATGGGAATCTAGGACTGTGTGGATTCTGATCCTGGCAAGGCATCCAGGGCTGTTTAGCCTCCGTTGTCTCAACTGTCCAATACGGATGTGTTTGTAAGATGGTTCCTGAAGTCTGTCTTTCTATGATTGTGGTAGCTGCAGTAGTAAATTCTCATAGACAGCTTGAATTGCATCTTGGATATTTGGCATAAGAATTAGCTCAGAAGGCCGGGTACAGTAGCTCACATCTGTAATCCCAGCACTTTGGGAAGCAGAGGTGGGTGGATCTTTTGAGATCAGGAGTTTTGAGACCGGCGTGGCCAACACAGTGAAATCCCCGTCTCTACGAAAAAATCAAAAAAGTATCTGGGTGTGGTGCCACACACCTCTAGTCCCAGCTACTTGAAGAGAGGCTGAGGCAGGAGAATAGTTTGAACCCAGGAGGCAGAGGTTGCAGTGAGCCAAGATTGTACCACTGCACTTCAGCCTGGGTGACAGAGCAAGACTCTTGTGTCAAAAAAAAAAAGTAGACTTGGACAAGTAATTATGAGGAGAGATTGCCTTTTGGGAAAATATTAGAAAACAAGATCTAGAACATACCTTTTTTCATACATTTATGTTGTTAATAAAGTTTATGAGAAAGTCTTAGAAGGTGAACATGGAAAAACTAGTGGATTCGTGGCCAACCACGGTGGCTCACGCCTATAATCCCAGCACTTTAGGAAGCGAAGGTGGGCAGATCACCTGAGGTTGAGGGTTTGAGACCAGTCCAACCAACATGGAGAATCCCCCATCTCTACAAAAAATCCAAAAAGTAGCTGGGCTTGGTGGCGCATGCCTGTAATCCAAGGTGCTTGGGAGGCTGGGGCAGGAGAATAGCTTGAACATAGGAGGCAGAGGTTGCAGTGAGCCAGGACTGTGCCACTGCACTCCACCCTGGGTGACAGAACAAGAGTCTGTGTCAAAAAAATAAAAAGAATATGGCCGGGCGCGGTTGCTCATGCCTGGAATCATAACACTTTAGGAGGCCAAGGTGGGTGGATCACCTCAGGTCAGGAGTTCAAGACCAGCCTGGCCATCATGGTGAAACACCATCTTAAAAAATAAATAAATAAATAAATAAAATTAGCCTAGACTTGGACAAGTAATTATGAGGAAAGATTGCCTCTTGGGATAATATCAGAAAACAAGATCTGGAAAATACCTTTTTTTCCATGCATTTATTTGGTTAATAAGGTTTAATTATGAGAAAGTCTTAGAAGGTGGACATGGAAAAACTAGTGGATTCATGTCCAGGCACAGTGGCTCATGCCTGTAATCCCAGCACTTTAGAAGGCCAAGGCGGGCAGATCACCTGAGGTCAGGAATTCAAGACCAGCCTGACCAACATGGAGAAACCCCATCTTTACTAAAAATACAAAATTAGCAGGGCATGGTGTGGTGCATGCCTGTAATCCCAGCTACTTGGGAGGCTGAGGCAGGAGAATCACTTGAACCCAGGAGTTGGAGATTGCGGTGAGCCAAGATCGCGCCATTGCACTCCAGCCTGGGCAACAAGAGTGAAACTCCGTCTCAAAAAAAAAAAAAGAGAGAGAGAAACTAGTGGATTCATGAATAGGATTGTGATATGATGTAAATGTATTAAAAATATTTGTTTTGTGAGAGGGTTATTGGTGGGTGGGGTGCCGGTGGTGATAGTGGGGATATAGTAAAGGCATATGCATTTCAGGAAAATTAGGCAGAACGCTTGGTTCAGAAAGAAATGTCCCATTTAACGTATTAACATTGTTGCAGTGTACAGACAGGCAAACAATATAAATATGCTAAAGGAGGGAATGAAAATTGAAGCAACTCATGTAAAGAAAAAACAGCTTCATCACTACCTTCCTGCAGAAATTCTTCAAAAGAAGAAAAAGGTGAGTCTGTAATCTTAACTTTCCAGTATGGTTTTATTCAGACAAATCTGGAATCAGATTTGCATTCTTACAGCTCTCAGACCTATTGAGAAAAATAAGGATATAGGCAATTCAATCTAGGACTGAAATCTCATTTTCATTCATCACAAGAGATAATTTGCTTAAATGACCTTCAGAATTGAAACCAGTCTTTATAATTTGCTTTTCAAAATCCTAAAATTGTTTCCTTCTTTCAGCAAAGTCTCTCTGATGTCAGTCGAAGCTCGAGCGGACTTCAATCCAAAAGATCGTCTCTGGATAGCAGTTGTCTAGATAGCTCCAGAGACACTGATAATGGAACACCTTTTAATTCTCCAGCATCCAAGTCTGATAGCCCTTCTGTAGGAGAAACTGAAAGGTCTGTCATATTTCAAATGCGTTCTTTTGGTTTTCTGTTCAGTTTGAGGATAATGTGAACTCTTCTGTATCTCTGCTACTGCCTTTCTTTTTAAATTGTTAAAAGATTTTATTTTACAGGCTGCTGATCAGTTTCTTGTTTAGAAATAATTGTGGTAATGGTGTAGGCTTATGAGCATGCGGGACTAGATAGGTACATGGAAATGTACACATTTTTTGCTTAAATTTTTCTCTTCTTACTGGCTCCTCTGCTTTTTTCCCCCCTTTTATTTCAATGAAATGTTGAAGTACAGGCCTGAGCCAACAGTTGTGGCCAGGCACAGTGGCTGAGACTTGTAATTCTACAACTTTGAGAGGTCAAGGCAGGTGGATCACTGGAGCCCAGGAGTTCCCAGACCAGCCTGGGCAACATGGTGAAACCCTGTCACTACAAAAAAAAAAGAAAAGAAAAGAATTGGCCCGGCACGGTGGCGGTGGTTCATGCCTGTAATCCCAGCACTTTGGCAGGCTGAGGCAGACAGATCACCTGAGATCAGGAGTTCAAGACCACCCTGGTCAACATGGCAAAACCCTGTCTCTACTAAAAATACAAAAATTAGCAGGGCGTGCTGGTGCGCGCTTGTAATCCCAGCTACTTGTGAGGCTGAGGCAGGAGAATCACTTGAACCCAGGAGGTGGAGGTTACAGTGAGCCGAGATCATGGCATTACACTCCAGCCTGGGCAACGAGAGTGAGACTCTGTCTCAAAAAAAAAAAAAATTAGCTTGGCATGGTAATGCACACCTGTAGTTCCAGCTACTCGGGAGGCTGAGGTGGGAGAATTGCTTGAGCCCGCAAGGTTGAGGCTGCAGTGAGCCATGTGTTCATGCCACTGCACTCCAACCTAGGTGACAGAACAGAACCATGTCAAAAAAAAAAAAGAAAGAAGGCAGTTGTAATTGTTATAATAAGTGTTTTAAATAAGTAATGGGGCCAGGTGTGGTAGCTCCAGCACTTTGGGAAGCTAAGCCAGGAGGATTGCTTGAGCCTCAGGAGTTCAAGACCAGCCTGGGCAACATAGTGGGATCCTGTGTCTACAAGAATAAAAATTTAGAAACCAGCCAGACATGAGGGCAGACACCATATTCCCAGCTACCTGGGAGGCTGAGTGGCAGAGTTACTTGAGCCCGGGAGGTTGAGACTGCAGTGAGCTGTGATTGTGCCACTACACTCCAACCTGGGCAATAGAGTGAGGACTTTTCTCAAAAAAAAAGGAAAAAAGCAATATTTAAATCATTTATTGATGATAATTTAACACTTTCATTAGGAATAGTGCTGAGCCTACTGCTGTAATTGTGGAGAAGCCACTGAGTGTACCACCAGCCCAAGGACTCTCCATTCCAGTCATTGGTGCAAGTAGGTATCTAAACTTGTATTATTCATAATTATATTTACAAAAAATTAGCTGGGCGTGGTGGCACATGCCAGTAGTCCTAGCTACTTGGGAGGCTAAGGCAGGAGGATCACCTGAGCCTGGGAAGTAGAGGGTGCAGTGAGCCATGATCAAGCTACTGCCCTCCAGCCTGGGTGATGGGAATGAGAGACCCTATCTCAAGAAAAGAAGAAAATTATATGCATAAATGTTTAATTATTAAAATCCTTTTTTTCCTTTCCAGAAATTGACTCTACAGTAAAAGCTGTGTCACCTCCCGCTGTGTGTACCATTCCTACCGTAGTAGGGCGAAATGTCATTCCTAGAATCACAACACTCCACAACCCTGCCCAGGGACAACCACATCTGAATGGAATGTCAAATATAACTAAGACTGTTACGCCCAAGAGATCCCATTCCCCATCCATAGATGGGACTTCTAAGAGGTTGAAAGACATAGAAAAGGTAAAGCTACAACTTTAGTGGTGATTCAGTAGTTAATATTTTTAAACTTAATACTAAAGAAACAATTTTCCGTAGCTGTTGGTGTTCTGTTAGGAGTTGACTGAAAAGAATATTTACCCAAACCTTAAAGGAACAATATTAATTGCTCATCCTAAAATCAAATTACTAATGTGTCTAAAAATTTGAATGATTGGCCTGAGTTTCTCCTTGACTTACAGAAGTCATTATTGTTAACAGAATCTCATTTCTTGGCTGTTAATATGTCCTGCTTCCAATAGGTGGTGGTAAAACTGTATTTGTTAGAATCTGAATTGATTTAACCAAAAAGATCACTCAAACTGTAGAAATTAACAGTGGCAGCTACAGTCAGTCTGATTTAAATTAATCTTCTCTTACCAACCCATGTTTATAGTAATTTTTATAATAGCCTAACCATTAATTAGTCTTCCAGTCTATATAGATTTGTATGGTTTTTGCAGATACATACTGGCAATTTATTTCAATGTTTGTATTTTAGTTTATTCGACTTGAATCAACATTTAAGGACCCTCGCACAGCTGAAGAAAGAAAAAGAAAATCAGTGGTAAATATATTAATAGTGTGCTTCAGAATATTTACTGTAAAGCTCCATGTATCAGGAAAAGTGCCATATTAGAAAGTAGGTCAGACTAGATCTACTGTTAGGTTTTAGTTAGGTTTTATTTTAAGTAGAAATAAGTATTTGCTTATAGGAAAGTTAGTTTTTACTTGTGTTGTTTCTCCTGTTTTTAGGATGCCATTGGAGGAGAATCTATGCCTATTCCTACTATTGACACATCTCGCACAAAGGTAACAGTCTTATCATAGGTACAGTACGTAAATAGGTAAAAACTCATAGATAATCTACAAGTACAAAAGGCTTATTAAGAGCCTAGCACTGGGAAAAGGAAAGATTTTGTCCCTGTCCTCAAGACTAGCAGTGTAGTTGGGGTTGGAGATAGCAAAGTATGTAGTTCTGAATGTATGTATCTCAGAAGTCTAAAAAAGAGGGAATAGTTTAAGACAACTTCATTACTTATTTAGATTATGTTCACCCTTTGTTTTTTATCTTTAAAGAAGCAGTTGGATGCTTAGCACATTAATTTCTTACCAAGTACCTGGTACTGTATCTCTTGTGTACTACTGCTTACTGTCCAAACATAGGTTTGATAATTAGGAACTACATGTATTAATATTTTAGAGGAACCAAGTATAATGGTATATATAGTAAATACCTTTAAAACAAGAGCTAAAAGCCTCTAAATTGTAATTTAAATGTTGATTATTTGAAGAATTACTTTTATAACTAATAATAGGTAGTAGTATTAAGTATGTTATGCTAAAAAGCAAGTACTCAAAAAGCAACCTTTTGTAAATCAGAGTCCTTCTCTGAGTTTATAGTGAACAGAATGGCATATTTTCACCCCTCCCATTAAATAGTAAAGTGCTTCTCATCAGCTATTACCCTGCCAGGTTTTCCACAATGTAGTAGCTTTTCTAAAGCAAAAGAGAATACTCCCAGGCTATTTGTTATAGAATTTGAGCCTGTAACATAAGATTAAGTTACAAAAAAATATGAATGTATAATTATGTGATAGTGGAAAAAATTTTGAGATGATAAATTAAAGTACAAAAGAGTGAAGTGACATAATGGAGTTTTTAATATATCAAGTCTAAAGTGAAAGTGGCTGCACCAAACAATTGCAGCAAAATTGTAATAATATCCGAGACTTGGTATGGCATTTAAGTCAGTATTGCCCTGTTCTCTATTACTTTGTATATCTCAAATTGTTTATAATTGTTTTAATGCATATGGATATGATACAGATACTGGCTTAGCCAAGGTAAAACGAGAGGAGAATTAAGCAGTCATCTCTTGACAAGAAACTAACTGTCCCCATCCTGTACATCTTCACACTCCTGCCACTTCTGCCCTTTGTCTTAGCCCGCTGCTTTTCACCTCTGACTGTAAAAAGAAGTCATGCCGAAAGCAAGAGTTCCCTATGAACACTGGAAGGAAGTATTCATTGCATACTTGAGTGTTCAGGAGCTAGAGGGATTGGGAGAAAAACTCAAGAGCTTGTGAGTGACTTCCTAGCTGGGCCTTTATAACACATACGGTGTGCTTTTCCTTTTTTGTTTCTCTTTCTTTCTAATAGAGACTACCCAGTAAAGAACTACCAGATTCATCATCTCCAGTTCCAGCAAATAACATCCGTGTCATCAAAAATTCCATTCGACTGACCCTTAATCGGTAAAAGCAGTGCCTCCTCTCTTAAGTGAACAAGCAATCATTTAGTGGCGTAGGTGCAGCCACTGTTTTTTCAAATAGAAGTGGCTGTCATACATGAAATATGGTGAAAGTTACAGCCTCAGCCTCATTAACCTTGAAGTGGTTTCTGAACTGTCACACTTTGACCTGCAGATGCTGTAGCAGTATTCTCTTACTGATTGCTACATACACTTCTCTGAGGATCACCTGCTGTCAAATTGCAATCTACAGTATTACAGCTTTGCATTTGGGGGTTTTACTGCCTTAATTTTCAACGCTTGTTATGGGAACCAGTTCTTGGCCACTTGGACACTGATAACAAGTCCTGAACTCCTTTGTGTGTGTGTGTGTGTGCGCGCGTGCGTTTTTTTTTTGTTTTTGTCTTATGTTGTAATCATTGTATAGACCTAAAAAAAACAGCTGAAAACAAACAAAAAAATTGTATTTTCCAAATGTTAACACATTTACTTTAGCATTGAAGCCACTTTTTGAAACCTGAGATAAATGAATGTGTATCTTTTCTGCTTTCCTCATTTGTGTAGATGTACTGTCTGTTCTGTTGATTTAAATTATTTTTTTCCAGATTGGCACATATGAGAAATATTTAAACTTTTTTGTGTGCCTTTCTGTCCAAATGTTGCTTAGTTACCAGGGAAGATTAGTCCAGTGATTACATAAGAGTTGGGCACCATAAATTCTCTATAGTTTGCCTCCCATGGAGGCCTTTGAAATGCATCTTTATTAAAAATCAAAATATAACCAGGATACTGAAAGTCAGTATATGAATGGTAAAATTGTTACATATCCTATTTCATGCCATTCTTGTTAGTTGACTAGTATTTTTTACTGAGGAGCAACTCATTCCAGCATCAACAATAAGATACCTTTAAGTATGGCAAACTTGTATTTTTGAGGTGTAAAATTAACTTGGCATGATAATTCCTGACCATTACTTACCCCACAACTTCAAATAGTTTCTTCATGGACTAGGCATGCAGAAATTAGCAGTGGATTTTACTGAAACCTTAAAGGCATTTTGAATGACATTGTTACCAACCATTAATTGGCTCAGGACCTTTGTAATTTTTATTTAACTATATGAGTTGTCTTTTTTTACGCTGCTTTTTTCAATGCATTTCTTAATATTTTTTAAGTTTCATGAAAGCATGCTCAGTTTATTAAAATCCATAATAACCATGTAATTCTTGTAATATGTTGATTCAGTGTTTTGTAAATGAAGTCGTATGTATTTTCAGAGTATTTTTGTATGTACTGTAAGATACCATCTTTTCAAAGAAACCTTTAAAACCTTTGTCTCTCCTTAGTCTAATTTTTTAAATATGGATTATGCTTGAATTATTATATTTAAAATGAAAATGTATAGATTACACAGCCAGGAATGCTAGTATTTATCACCTTCTTCAGATTTCACTGAGCATTTAGTAGGTTCAGTAGGAAAAACCCAAAATGCTACATTGAGTAGTGTGGGGAAGATACCTCATTGTGTAGGACTCATGGGATACCATCTAGCAGGTGGAGAAATAGCAGTCCGTTTTCTCTTGCAAGCCCTTTACTATTGCGTTGAAATTCTTGAATTGTCAGAGAGCAGTATCCTCCAGGTTCCACTCCTTCCCCTTAGGTCTCTGAAATGTCAATTCTAATGTTTACCTTTACCATGGAAAACCTGAAAAGTCTTAGAAGTAAACAACAGCAAGGAAGAAGTGGTTGTTCTCTTATTCCCTTTTTATATAGCAGCAAAAGATAAGAATGAAGTCACATAATCAAGTTGTAGCTTCCTTGGCAAAGCTGTTGTCTTAGCTGACTCTTTCCCTTTATTCAAATGTTTTGGGATTTGTTCTATGAATACTCCATTTGAGCAAAAGTGAATGGTTATGAAAGGACTGAATAATTAGCATGTGACTTCAACCTTTGAAAACTTTGGTAAGGAATTTGATTAAATTTTATATACTTGTGTATGCATTTCCGCATTTAATATCTCTTGCTTTTAAATCAGCCTTCAAAGTCTCTTTAGGAATTCCTTCCATATACATGTTTACTCTGTTGTATCAATAGACTCCTTGGAGTGACTAGTGGAGTTTTTCTTTAATAAGGAAGCAACAAGTCTAATCTTGTACTATAGCATAGGCATTTATTTTAGATTAAGGAGCCCATTCAACATGTGAATGAGTCAACATTAGAGTCCTCAAAGACAGCATTCTTCAACCTATTTGGTAACTGAGGAGTTGACAGTGGGATTTGTCAGAAATGAAATGTTTTCTATCCTGACCAGTAAGTAGACATTTCAGTACATTTTGTTAATTCAGTGGGAAGCTTCCATTGTACTGGTTCCACGTAAAAAAGGAGAAGGTATGCTCTGGAATTTTATGTTATGATCAGAGGCACTAAGTACATGTGTATGTGAGGTTTTTTGTTTGTTTTGTTTTGAGACAGAGTTTCGTTCTTGTTGCCCAGACTGGAGTGCAGTGGTGCAATCTCAGCTCACTGCAACCTGGCCTCCCAGGTTCAAGCGATTCTCTCATCTCAGCCTCCCAAGTAGCTGGGATTACAGGCATCTACCACCACACCCAGCTAATTTTTGTATTTTTAGTAGAGACGGGGTTTCACCATGTTGGCCAGGCTGGTCTCCAACTCCTGACCTCAGGTGATCCACCTGCCTCAGCCAGACGTGAGCCACCGTGCTCGGCTGTGTTTGTTTTCAAGTGTGAAAAAATACCTAGAAGTATATTTCATAAAGGCAAATAGTCTGTTCTTCAGTATATAGACACATGTTCATTTTCACAAGGGTATTACATTTTAATTTGCTCATTTTTCAGTAACTAGCCCTTAAGAATATATTTGAAAGGAAAATAATTATCTGCTAGCTTAATTAAACCTTAGGGACCTAACCAATTTGAGATACATGGCTTACAACTTTGTAAAACTGGGGCGGGAGAATGTTTTTTGTTTGTTTGTTTTTAACAGAAGTTCACTCTGTCACCCTGGCTGGAGTGCAGTGGCATGATCTCACCTCATTGCAGCCTCTGCCTCCTGGGTTCAAATGATTCTCCTGCTTCAGCCTCCAGAGTAGCTGGAATTAACAGGCCTGTGCCATCATGCCCGGCTAATTTTTGTATTTTCAGTAGAGACAGGATTTCACCATGTTGGCCAGGGTGATCTCGAACTCCTGACCTCAAGTGATCTGCCTGCCTTGGCCTCCCAGAGTGCTGGGATTACAGGCATAAGCCACTGCTCCAGCCAGGAGAATGAGTTTTAAAAGTTTTAAAAAGTCTGTGTTCATTTTTAAAATGAGTGCTTTGTTTTAAAGCAGCAATTTAGTAGCAGTATTAAAATGCTTACTTTAGTAGCAAGTAATATCAAAATGGGCTAAACTTATTTTCCACTATGTTCCACACCTTTGAAATAGGAATTCCTAACTTGAGAATCATGAACAGCCCTCAGGTAATGCTTTGTAATTGTGTATAAGAAGTTCTAGTTTACATGCATCTTTCTAGGGGAAAAGTGTATAGTTTGGATCAGCTTCTCGAAGTGGTTCATTACCCAAAAAAAAAAAGTGTTGGAAGTTGGGGTCTCCTATTCCAGGATTGAATAATCCTGGAATATTATATAATTTCCTCCCTTTGATTTCGCTGTGATACACTGAAAATGTGCTGTGACTTCTAACTAGTAAAATGGGCTGATGAGGGACTCTGGAATTCCAAATTTCGAAGTTTGTAACTTAAGATGAAACCGTAAAGTCCTCAGCATTTAGAAGAATGCTTAATCTCAGATTTACAGATGTCCTCATGATAACTTAGATTCATTAACAGGATCAAACTTGAGTTCAACAATTTCAACCCAATGTTATCAGAGTACATTAGTTTAGAATGATCATCAGAAATGGTAGAAAATATAATAAATTATTAAAGATCCCAAAATGTTGAGTTCTGTAGCATGAAACCTCTCTTGTTCCCCCATGTTTGTAGTTCAGGCCAGAACAAATTAAACAGACCAATAAATACAAAAGCTTTAGTTAAAAAAATAGTAACTTTGTATGAATTATAATTGTACATGTGTTTACATAACCTATTAAATCAGGCGTCCCCACACTTTTTACACAGGGGGCCAGTTCACTGTCCCTCAGACCGTTGGAGGGCCACCACATACTGTGCTCCTCTCACTGACCACCAATGAAAGAGATGTCCCTTCCTGAAGTGCGGTGGGTGGCGGGGGGGGGGAATGGCCTCAGGGGGCCGCATGCGGCCTGTGGGCCGTAGTTTGGGGACACCTGTATTAAAGCATCCAAAACTTAGAATTTAAATAGCAAATAGTACAGATGATGGAAGAAAGCCAGTCTCAATAATGGTTATTTTTGTTTAATTGTATTCCCAAAATTTTTTTTTTTTTTTTTTTTTTTTTTTTTTTTTTTTTAATGAGATGGAGTCTTGCTCTGTCACCCAGGCTGGAGTGCAGTGGCGCGATCTTGGCTCACCGCAACCTCCACTTCCTAGGTGTAGGCGATTCTCCTACCTCAGCCTCACAAGTAGCAGGAACTACAGGTGCCTGCCACCACCCCCGGCTAATTTTGTATTTTTGTAGAGATGGGGTTTCACCACGTGGGCCAGGCTGGTATCAAACTCCTGACCTCAAGTGATGCACCCGCCTTGGTCTCCCGAAATGCTGGGATTACAGGCTTGAGCCACCATGCCCAGCCTCTATTTTTTCTGAAACAACTTTTTGGATATACTTTTATATTTGAATTAGTTGAACATAAGATGATCATCAAGCTTGCTATAGTTTTTAAGCTATTGCTACATTTGAACAAGAAGATCCATGTACTTATCCTAGAAAGTACTTAGGATATCTTTGAGATTAATGGTGCTATATCACCCCACAGTGCTTTGTAAAATAAATGCAGCTGCGGTTCCATTCTAGCTAGCTGTTTGTGTAGTTCGTATTAATTTACCCTGCCTTTTATTTGGATTGCCTTATTTTTTAGTTGTACACATGCACCTCATTATTTGCCTGGAATAAGTAATCAAATAAACTTGCTTTGATAAATAGGTGATGATTGAGTGATGTTATTTGGGACTAACTCAAAAGTACCAGAAGTCTTTACTTAGTTACCTTTTCAGTGACAAACAATTTTGCCCTTTACTACTTAGATTCTTTGGTAGATGTGGTATCCACTACCCACTTGGTATGAAAGCAAAGCTCAGACTTAATTTGCATCACACAGAATCATTTATTAAATGCTTATCAGCAAGCAATGGCACAACAGTTTATACAATCTGCTCTAAGCATATTGGAGTGTCCCAGCTTTCAGTCCCTTTTGGTAATCTGACCACCCTTTCATGAAAGAACCACTGGCGGTGTCTGTCAGGCACTGGGGGCGAAATTCTGTCACCCTTCTGATCAGGATCAGGCAGTTCTTTGTACTAATAATGGCTGGACACAGGATCAAGCTCTGGGTACTATCCATACAAGTACAGGTTATAGGGCTGGTTACATTCTTACACCTCTTGTAAGAATGGACAGTGACTCGTTTTTAGGCAATCCATGTACTGAATTCACAAGAGCTTGTGTCTGCATCATTAACATTACTAGCAAGTTGCTCATGTCACCACTGGAAACACATTTGACATTTATTAAGTTAATTGGCAAAGTCTGTATTGATTGAGCTGTGGATAACAAGGGCTTCTAGTAGTCACTTGTGAAGTGTGGGCTTCCTGATTGAATTCCTAGCTGACCGTCTCTGGAGTGTAAATTTCTGATTGGGACAACTCACTGCTCCTTGGATATAACATACTAACACAATTACCACACTGTGATAAAATGTTTTTTAAAGTCAACATCATAACAGGTTCTTTGTGGATCCAAATACCTTACAGTACTAAAGGCAAAAATAAAATGTACTGGGGCCAGGCACAGTGGCTCATGCCTGTAATTCCAGCATGTTGGGAGGCCGAGGCGGGTGAATCATTTGAGGTCAGGAGTTCAAGACCAGCCTGCCCAACATGGTGAAACCTCTCTCTACTAAAAATATGAAAATTAGCTGGGTGGTAGTGGCACGCACCTGTAATCCCAGCTACTCAGGAGGCCAAGGCAGGCAAATCGCTTGAGCCTGGGATTAGCAGAGGTGGCAGGGAGGCAGAGGTTGCAGTGAGCCAAGACTGTACTACTGCACTCCAGTCTAGGCAATATTGGACCAGACATGGTGGTTCACGTCTGTAATCCTAGCATATTGGGAGGCCAAGGCATGTGGATCACCTGAGCTCAGGAGTTCAAGACCAGCCTGGCCAACATGGTGGAACCCCATCTCTACTAAAAATACAAAATTAGCTGGTTGTGGTGGCGCACACCTGTAATCCCAGCTACTAGAGAGGCTGAGACAGGAGAACCATTTGAAACCAGGAGGTGGAGGCTGCAATGAGCCCAGATCACACCACTGCACTCCAGCCTGGGCAAGACAGAGTGAGACTCCATCTCAAAAAATAAATAAATAAATGTATTGCTTTTTAATCCCCTATCCTAAAAACCATCTTTCAAACCATATAATCCAGCCAAATTGTTTTAATGGATAGTGTTTAAAAATCCATACTTCTGGTCCTTCCTTGCCAAACTTTGATTATTGACATTTTTGGCTTACTGCTACATACAGACTTCCATGATACCCTGGCCAGACTCTACCTTTTCAGTATGTTACAAGTATGTTTTAACATTTATTATGACTTGTGTAATACTCAGTTTACCTATTTGTTTCCCCTGACAAGGTTGTAGGTTTGAGAAAAATGACTTCCAGCCAAGCACAGTGGCTCATGCCCATAATCCCAGCACTTTGGAAGACCAAGGAGGGAATATCGCTTGAAGCCAGGAGCTGAAACCAGCCTGGCCAACAGAGTATTTCTACAAACAAAATTAACCCGGTGTGGTGGTGCTTACCTGTAGTCCTAGCTACTTGAGAGGCTGAGGTGGGCAGACTGCTGGAGCCTAGCAGGTCAAGGCTGCAGTGAGCTATGATCACACTGCTCCACTCCAGCCTGGATGAGAGACTCCATGTCTAAAAAATAATAGTAATAATGACCTTTATTCAAGAATCTTTATGTAGTGAAAACCCAGAAAACATTGAAGAGGAAAACACATGAGTCCTTGTTTGGTTTTGGGAGTGGGTTTTTGTTTTTAAATTTAAATAGTATCTTAAAGAGAAACCCATTGAAGGAACGAAGATGCAAGAAGGCAAACGAAACTTGAGACCATTAAGATGCATTTTCTAAACTAGGCATGGTGGCTCATGCCTGTAATCCCAGCACTTTGGGAGGTCAAGGCAGGTGGATCACCTGAGAGCAGGAGTTAGAGACCAGCCTAGCCAACATGGCAAAGCAAAACCTGTCTCTACTAAAAATACAAAAATTAACCTGGCATGGTGGTGTGCACCTGAAATCCCAGCTACTCCAGAGGCTAAGGCAGGAGAAACCCGAGAGGCAGAGGTTGCAGTGAGCCGAGATGGCTCCACTACACTCCAGCCTGGGCAACAGAGAAAGACTGTCTCACACACACACACCCAAAAAGATATGTTTTTCAAATTTAGACTGTAACCTTTAATAAGAAATATATTTTATATTGCAAGCCAGCACATATGCCATATATACATGAATATGTGTGTAAATAAATGTATATATACACTTAAAATTAAAACCACAAAACAATGTTTTCCTTACTACCTGTGATAAAGGTTATTTCCTTTTTTTAACTGCTGTGATTTCACTAAGGTGATTTTACAACCTGTCTTGAGTCATGACCTACAGTTTGAAATACACTGCATTAGAAGTTCCCAAAAGTTCAACTCAAGCTTGGTCATCTTTCTTTTTTCTGTCTGTTCTATACTGCAGACTGTTAAAGCAAACACTTCTGTAAAGCATGGTATTATGAAAGAAGTGGGAAAAGTAGATGAAGTATAGATAATCCTTTGTCCCAAGGAAAAATTCTTACCTAAAAAACATATTTGCATCAATCAACAATAAAGAAAAAAAATGTAAAAGCCAAAAGTGGCCAGGCTCAGTGGCTCACACCTGTTAATCCCAGCACTTCGGGAAGCCAAGGCAGACAAATCACCTGAGATTGGGAGTTGGAGACCAGCCTGGTGAAGATGGTGAAACTGTTTCTACTAAAAATACAAAAATAATTAGCCAGGCATGGGGGCGGGCACCTGTAGTCCCAGCTACTTGGGAGGCTGAGGCAGGAGAATTGCTTGAACTCGGAAGGGAGAGGTTGCAATCAGCCAAGATCATGCCACTGCACTCCAGCCTGGGTGACAGAGCAAGACTCTGGCTCAAAAATAAATAAACAAATAAAAATAAGCCAAAAGCATGAATTGGGACATTTGGAAAGTATTTATCTTAATATTAGTTAACTTCAACGGGCCAAGAGATGGAAAGATGCTCAGAGAGTGGACTGGGGTAAACTCAAGGATAACAAGGATGTCTTACCAACAAAGATGTGCACAACTGAGATGCACAAACCACTGATTTAGAAAATGTGATTGTGTACACCACTCTCATATAATAACCCAACATGGTCCAGAAATTCAAAGATACTGGACTGCAGTTCTACATCTCACTAAAAAAAAAAAAAAAAAAAAAATAGAGAATTTGGGGATGATGTGACCTCGTACAATTAAATTAAAATTACCATTATTGAGTCTGGCTTTCTTCCATCATCTGCACTATTTGCCTCTATGACCAATTTAAATTCTGAGCTTTTAGAATTTAAATCCCTAACCCTAGCCTTAATATTTACTTAGCATTTACAATGCTTAATGTTTACTAAGCATTTACAATGTGCCTTTTAAAACATTATGGTACTTAATCTTAGCACTATTTTTAATAGCGCTATTATTACTTTACAGGTGATGAAACTGAGGTTTAGAGGAATCACATGACTGGCTTCAAATTGCATAATCCAACTATTAAGTGGCGGACTCAAAGTCCAAGTGTTCAACTTCATCTCCTATTTATGAAAGAAGTTAGGTGGAGATGTATGCATCGAATTTCCACCATACTGTTGTCATTCCACGGGATCTGGAACTTTTGAGAGGAGCCTGGCCAGTGGCAACAATGGTCATTTGTGTCAGGCTGCAGGGGCACTGTGCCTCCTGCAGAGAGCCCAGTTCTAGCCTGGCTCTGCCACTTGGATCTGTGTAACTTTAACTGACACTTAACTCCCGATGCTTTGTTTTCTTCCACCTGAAACATGTACCCTTCAAACCTCACAGGGTAGCTATAACATGAAAATATTCCAAAAGATCAGCAAAGTTTTCAAATAGGGAGGATAGACAGTTAATCTCCCAATATAATAGCTATTTAGCATTCCTTACCCATCAGGCCAGGTTGGAGCAGAAGGACAAAAGGATCCAGGAGGAATACCTCCAAGAAGAAAAGAAAGAAAAAATGAAAGCTTATCTGACATGCTTGATCATAGTGAGAAGATATTAATGATTCTGTCAAAGAGCTTGAAAATAACCAAGTAAAATTTTTAAAATAATACATATTCCAGAGAAATTCAAAAGCTGAATAAAAGGACATGTAACTACAGCATTCATGTGGTGTCACAGGATCCTTCAGGTGTCGCTTTTCCTGCAGGAAACCTTTGCGGCTGGTGGCGCCTTTGCCCAAGTCTTGCTTGCGCCTGCTGGGCTCATTCTGGCCACTCAGCCTGACAGGCTGCACTCGGCTCGCACTACCAGCTGGATCCCATGCCTGCCAAGGGCAAGCCAAGCATGAAGCACTAAGGGGTGTGTGGGCCACTGAGCACAGCAAAGCACACCGGCTGCTGTGGTCGGGCAGGCAGCTCCAGGCGCCCACTCCATGCAAGCCTGCAACTAGATCAGATGCACTACAAGTGGCTTCCACCTGTGTCTGGATGAAGGGAATGCAGTAGTGCCCAAAAGCTTGGAGAGGCCACAAACTGCAGAGCCCCAAAGAGGATGGTCACAGTCTTGGCTCAGAGAGCCTCTAGGTCTGGGCTCCCCAAAGGGCCATAGCTCTTCTCTTTCTTGTCACCCACAACATGGCGAGTGTGAGGGGGTGTGTTTTAGCCCTGTTTGTGTTACAGCTCTTTTAGTCCAGCCATTCAGCGGGTCCCAAGTTCTTATCCCCCGTCCAGAAGAATGAGGTACACGGACAGCTGGAGGGTAAGCAAGGCAGAGAGGAGCTTTATTGAGCCACAGAACACCTCTCGGGAGACCTGAAACGTGTAGCTCCTTTCCTCAGGCAGGTCACCCCAAAAGGTGTCCAGCTCTCAACAGAGAGGAAACCCAGACCTGGAGTTGGTAGCTCCTTTCCACAGGCAGGTCATGCCAATGTGTGTCCAGCTCTCAATAGAGAGGGAACCTAGAAGGGACAGCTCCTTTCTGCCGGCAGCTCACCCTGACGAGTAGAGACCTGAAGTGGCAAGCTCCTTCCCGCAGCTGGTAGTCCCAACATCTGCCTGAGTCTGTCTGAGCCCCAGGTTTTTATGGACTCAGGAGGAGGAAGCGTATGCTGCTTGGTGCATGGGTGGCCCCAGAAAAAGCACCGTAAGTTTCCACTCTGGGCCGCAGATTCCATCTGGAACTGGCACCCCAGCCCCTTCCCTAGCTTGAAGCTGGGGCTTCACCAGGGACCTGCCTATTTGCACCCAGGAGCCTGTCTGCCTCCTGCCTCCATCAATCATGTCATCCATGGTGCCCAGGCTGTTCCTGCCCACGGGTACCTGCAAGCCTGTGCCCAGCTGCCCTCACCGCCTCGGCCCCCTCCTGTGCTCCTCAGTGCCCAAATTCTGGAGGGGCTGAGGCAGCAGGGGGCTGGTATGTCTGTGTCACTCTGAGCACACACACACCCAGCCGGGTTGTGACAGCACCCAGGCTTGGCCACAACTTTGCTCTGCTCTGGAGTGGGCACCGGAGGAGGGAAAGGCCAGACAGCAGGAGCACACATGTCCAAGCCTGTTGGGGAAGAGGGGCTTCCTGGGCCCTGGAGAGCATAGGGATGCCTGGATCCACAGCCGCGACTGGATGGCTGCAGCTCTGCCCAGGAGCCTCAGGCTCCTGCCCCACCTATTCAGAAGTGGGCAGGTCTTCGCCTGTTCCAGTCTCCTGCTGGCTCTGTGGCACATGCAGCCCTGGCTGCACCCTCCCTGCTATAGCTGGTGTCTTCGCAGCCACCGCTCCAGATGGGCCGCTGCTGCCATCAATGGATTGGCTGTGAATGTTCACATAGTCTTTACAAGTAGAGAATAGAGAACATTGAACTTGGCAAAAATTGTAACTATATTGAGAAAAATAGGGGAGGGACGTAGGAGAGGGTATGAGAGTGAAATCCTCAGCTTCAGTGGTAGTGAGTAGAAAATATCTAAGCCAAAAATCCAGAAAAATACAAGCAAGTTATTTAGGAATTTGTAAGTAATCAGTAGGAGAAAAGTCTTAAAATGATGAAAATGGTTGCCTCTAGGGAGCAGATATCAAGAATGAAAAGTAGGAAAGCAGAGGACTTTTGGGTGTTTTTTGTTGTTGTTGTTGTTGTTGTTGTTTTTACAAAATAAGACTTGCATTAACATTTTGACTTGTTTTTTTTTTTTTTTTTTTTTTTAAGGAGTCTCATTCTGTCGCCAGGCTGGAGTGCAGTGGCGCAATCTTGGCTCACTGAAACCACCGCCTCCTAGGTTCAAACAATTCTCCTGCCTCAGCCTCTTGAGTAGCTGGGATTACAGGTATGCACTACCACTCCCAGCAAATTTTTGTATTTTTAGTAGAGATGGAGTTTCACCACGTTGGCCAGGCTGGTCTCAAACTCCTGACCCTCAGGTGATCTGCCCACCTTGGCCTCCCAAAGTGCCAGGATTACAGGTGTGAGCCACTGCACCCAGACATACTTTCTGACTTTTAAACTAACATATCCACTATCTAACCAGTAGGGGGTAGAAGAATGTTGTAGACTTCTGAAGCAGGCAGACCTAGGCAGATACCTCAGCTACATCTCTTATCACTTGTGAGACCTTGGACAAATTGCCTAACCTTTTGGTTCAATGTTACTGATCTATAAAGTGGGAATCTCAACACTTCCTTCATATGACAAGAAGTGAAGTGTTTAAGAGGCTCTGTAGTCCAATGGCCTAGTCTCAGTTGCCAGCTCTAGCACTTACTTATTGACTATGCAAAATAGTAGAAGTTAATGCCTCAGTCCCTCAGTTTTCTCTTCTGAAAAAAATGGTGATGATAATAGCAGAAGCTACCCTCAAAGAGTTGCTAAATGGATTAAAAGAGGCAATCCAAAAGTTCCTAGTATACAGTGGAGTTCAAGAGATCATTTTGCGGCATGATGAGTTACATGAAATAGCATACATCACACATTATGCAGGTGCTTGACTCACAATGGGCATCCCTTCTCCTAAAAATACATCACAAGAATCAAGGAAGGCCAGCGTTTGTCTCTCCTGCCAGAATGAGGAACAGATCTCCACCTCCTGTGCAGTAGTGTGAAAATACATGGCCCTTGCCCTTTCACCAAGTCCTTCTCCAAGTACACGTCTCAAAACAGTTTTATTTGGAGAAATGGATAGAACTCATTGAATTCTTATAAAGTTTCCCTGAGGGCCAGGCCCAGTGGCTTACGCCTGTAATCTGAACACACTGGGAGGCCAAGGAGAGAGGATCACTTGAAGCCAGGAGTTCAAGACCAGCCTGGGCAACACAGTGAGACCCCTGTCCTACAAAAGAAAACATCAGCCAAGCACGGTAGTATGTGCCTGTAGTCCCAGCTACTTGGGAGGTTGAGGCGGGAGGTTTGCTTGAGCCCAAGAATTGGAGGTTACAGTGAGCTATGATTATGCCACCACACTCCAGCCTAGGAAATTTAGTGAGATCCTGTCTCTGGCCAAAAAAAGAAAGAAAAAAAGAAAAAAGTTTCACTGAACACTTTAGTTCACTTAAAGATTAATAGGGCCAGGCAGGCATGGTGGCTCACACCAGTAATCCTAACACTTTGGGAGGTCAAGGCAGGTGGATCACTTGAGCCCAGGAGTTCAAGGTCAGCCTGTGCAACACAGGAAGACCCTGTCTCAACAAATAATTTTAAAAATTGTAACTCCATCAAGACAGTTGCAGGCGGGCAAAAAAAGAAAAAGAAAAAAATTAGCCAGGCATGGCAGCACGTGCCTGTGGTCCCAGCTTCTCGGGAGGATGAAGCAGGAGAATCACCTGAGCCTGAGAAGTTGAGGCTGCAGTGAGCCGTGATCACGCTACTGCATTCCAGCCTGGGCAACAGTAAGACCTTGTCTCAAAAAAAAACAAACAACAACAACAAAAGATTATAACATTAAACTGAGATGAAAATGCTTATCAAGCTCATCTCTGCCAGCCCAGGACTCCTGGAATACCTGGCAGAGTGCACCACCAATGTGTAATAAATGTTCTACCGCCCAAACAGTCATCCTAATTTCAGCTCTGACCAGATCTAAAAAATGGGCCACAGGTGGAGAGATGGCCACAGGAATGATCTAAAGCCACACCCACACCTAATGCAACTGTATCTCATTACTCCTACCTCTCCTAGGAGTGAGACAAAATTGTCTAACCCAGATCCCAAGTCACTTCCTGCCAGGGCTTCTCAGCAGTTCAAAGAACTTCTATGTGCAGGTTCTTTCCAAATAGATTGGTTTCTTGAAACTCACAAGAACTCAAACACCAGAAAAAGAGGGGATTTCTGAAAGCCACCCACTAGGATGGCAACTGGTACTTGGTAGTTTCAAATATTAAGAAAAGAAAAAAAAATTGGCGTTGATTAGGCAGTATCTAATCTCCCTAAGCACAGGAAGTGAAGGCGATTGAGTCTGATTTGCAGGAGGCCCTGAGGTTGCACAAAGCAGTCCCTCCTCTAGCATGGCCCACTCACTGCCTGCTGAGAAGCCTGCTTTGCCTGCCTCCAGCTGAGCACACTAGAGGGAAAGCACCATTCAATTCCCTGTGAGCTCTTCAACCAATTAGCTGCACCAAGGTCACCAGGTGAAGGGCGTGGGGAAAGAGAGAAGATGCTATGGGTTTGACAAGGTTAAACTGATGGGGCCTGTGGGACATGGCTATTGATTCCATAAATGTTTATTGAGCCCCTAGCATCCACCTGGCATTGAGCTAGGCACCCAGAGCATAAACAAAAGTTAAACCTGTCCCTATACTGAAGGACCCCTCAGACTGGTAGAAAGTTAGCTGACAAACATCTAGGTTATGCTCGCTTTTGGGAGCACTGCAGACGGACCCCTTAATTTCGCCTTGGTCAGGGATGGTGTTGGGGAGGAACAACCCCAGAGCTGAATGTTGTAGGCCGATCAGGAGTTTTCCAGGCGAAAGTTAGGGGAGGTGGAAGGCTGGAAAAGTTCTGGAAACTGGATGCTGTTATAGGGCTGTGTGAAAGGAGCATTAGTTGCATTTGGGGAAAAGGTATGAGGTTGGAATGTAGGTAGAGTCCCACTTCCTATGGACAGGAAGAGGGAGAGGGAAAGACAGAGGCATGGAGATGGTAAGGAGGCTCCTGCTGTGATCTAAGAGATGAGGAGAGTAAACTGAAGTAACATAAAGGAACACCGTGCAAACTTTGGAGGTAGAAAGGATGGGATCTGCCGACAAACTGTATTCACGCGAGAGTGGCGGAGAGTGCCCACTTCCTTGAATTGGAAGGCTGACTGTACTGTCATTAATCAATTCTGAGATGGCAGGGGAGGGCTGGGGGGAAAGGGCTCCTGAATTTAGATTTGGGGGTGTTGAACCGGAGCTGCCTCATGGCCATCCACGTGGAGATGTACAGTAGGCCACGGGAAATACCGGTCTGGTGCCCAGGAGTGAGGCCTTGGCTGGATGTCCAGTCTTCACAGCCTGAAAGTCATCTTTATGGATATTTGTTATGGGGAAACCTGGGTTCCTAGCCTCCCCACACCCACTGCAAGAACTCCAGGCCACGCTGGGCTTTGCCCCGTCCAAGCAGGAAGGGTGACTTACCTGATCCGTCGGCTTGGGGAAGAAACTGAGCATTGCAGCCACACCCCATGGCTCCTCCCTTTTACGTTTTTCCGGCCCTGCGCAGTGGCTCTGCTGTGCCTGTGGGTGGCCTCCACTGTGAAGAGGCTCTGCTTGGAGCACACTTGGAGCCACTGTATCCAATGAGCTCTGTTAGTAATAAGGCAAATGTTTTAGACTCCGTCTGTGACCTAAACTCACAAGGGAGAAAAGAGAGTGTCATGTATTAAAGCCCACTGCTCAGCTGCCAACAGTATTAATTTGTGTGGGTTGGTTTGTTTTTTGGAACAGGGTCTCACTCTCTTGCCCAGACTGGATGGAGTGCAGTAGTGTGATTTCGGCTCACTGTAGTGTTGACCTCTTGGGCTCAAGCAATCCTCCTGCCTCAGCCTTCCAAGTAGCTGAAGACTATGCCCACCTTATTTTTTTAAAAAAATTTTGTACAGTTGGGGGTCTCCCTATGTTGCCCCAGCTGGTCTCAAACTCCTGGCCTCAATGATCCTCCCACCTCAGCCTCCCTAAGTGTTGGGATTACAGGTGTGAGCCACCATGGCAGGCTAATTTGTGTTTAGTTTGCAGTTTTCCCTCCTCTACATTCCAAGCTGGTGGCCAAGCCTAGTTCCTTTCCTGAGATGTTTTTGCAGGGTAAAGAACAGATACGGTTGTCTTTGTCTGATGTTCATGGGGTGGGGACTTTAAGAGTTGCAGGAGGAGAGAGAGAAGACAGTCCCTCTAAGATTGGGAGAGAGGAAATAACAGGTTCCAACAACTATTGTTGTTGCTGTGAATCTTAGCTTCCTGGACGTGGGTGCTGCTCCAAGGACAAATCCTCAAAGAGAGTGGTTGATCTTTGTAGTTAGGAAGGCTGGACCCCAGGCCTAGGAGCATTCACTTTGCCAAAGATTCCTTTGCTTAAGCAGCAAGGCTAATTAGACCTCAAGGGACAATGCAGTCAGACCAGGGAGCACCTCAGCAGTGATCAGCATGAGCCAAAGACCAATGCCTTTGCCTAGCAAGACCTCCAAGAAGAGCCGACTTTGACACACCCGTGGATAGAATGTGGGACATTCAGCAATTACTGAGATTAATTTCCTGTCAGCTCAGTAGAATATCAGATTGAAATTGGTTTAAACAAAGTCAAGAAGAATGTCAGGCCAGGTGCAGGGGCTCAAACCTATAATCCCAGCACTTTGGGAGGCTGAGAAGAGTGGATCACCTGAGGTCAGGAGTTTGAGACCAACCTGGCCAAGATGGTGAAATCCTGTCTCTACTAAAAATACAGAAATTAGCTGAGCGTGGTAGCTCACACCTGTAGTCCCAGCTACTCAGGAGGGTAAGGCAGGAGAATTGCTTGAACCTGGGAGGTGGAGATTGCAGTGAGATCACACCACAGCATTCCTGCCTGGGCGACTGAGCAAGGCTCCATCTCCAAAAAAAAAAAGTGTGTTACTTCTTTCACATGTGAGTTGGAAGACTAAAATAGCTTCACAGCAGCAACAATAGTTATCAGAATATAGAGGTGCTGGGAGTGCAGGAGGTGGGGATTCAGAGGGAGTGAAGCCAAGGAGTGTGGGCAAAGCCTGGACAGCCTCAGATTTAGGGATAAGTGAAGATACAGGAGGCCCAAAAGGTGAAGTCAGCAAGACAGGAGAAGCTGAAGAGGAGGGTTAACAGGATTCAGTGCTACAGAGGTCAACTAAGACTAGGATTAAAAGGTGGGCATATGACCTGACATTTGGAGGTCACTGATGACCTTAGCAGAGCAGTGCTGTGGAGGTGGAAGTGAATGTGGAGAAGAAAGGTCACATTCTCAAGAAGAGTTGCAGGGAAGGATGGAGAGACTAGTGGTCATAGATGAAGGTGGAGGGAAGGTTTACTTTTAGCTTAGGAGATTTCTGGACATGGTTTAAGGTTGAAGGGAAGGAGGCAATGGAACAATGGTAGATACTCTATAAAGCCAGACAGGAACATTTGCACATATTGAGAACTGGCCCTGGAGGCAAGTAGGAATATGGAAAGAAGAGGAGAAGTTGTGGTAGGCAGCTTCTAACGATCTCAGCCTCCTAGTGTTCATGCTCTGGTGTAACCCCCTCCCCTTGAATGGGCACTGGACTTACCCACTTCTAGCACATAAAATACTGTACACATAGCTGGGTGTGGTGGTACACATCTGTAATCCCAGCATTTTGGGAGGCCGAAGCAGGCATATCACTTAAGGCCAGGAGTTCAAGACCAGCCTGACCAACATGGAGAAACCCCATCTCTACTAAAAATACAAAATTAGCCAGGGGCGGTGAAGCATGAGAATCACTTGAACCTGGGAGGCAGAGGTTCCGTTGCAGTGAGCTGAGATCGCACCACTGCATTCCAGCCTGGGCAACAGAGAAAGACTGCCCCCCCCCCAAAAAAAGAATATTGTACAAGTGATGGGATGTCACTTGTGATATATTTGGTTATAAAAGCATGTGGCTTTCATCCTGGGCGCTGTATTGGAAAACAAACTTTTCCTCTGCTGTCACATCACAGTAATCAGCACAGAAGACTCCTGTGATCCAATGTGTGGAGATTTGTCCCCACCAACAAGCGAGCAGTCAGTTCTGCAGTGGACACCAGCTGGGTGTCTTCTAATTCAGTTCGGTTCTGACACTGACACTATCTACCTGGAGATAGCATCGGATCCCACAAATTGAGGGCTCAATCCCACAAGACTGCCCCCACTTCAGATGCCAGCCACCAGTCTAGGCCTCTGTAACTTCAGACTGACCAGCTTCAAGTTGGGGTTCTCACGATGCCCTCTTTAGGCTTGACTCATTTCCTGGAGAGGCTCATGAAACTCTGGGAAACACTTATGTTTACTGATTTATTATTTTATTTATTTTAAGGCTTGCCCAGTCAAGAGTGCAGTGGCGCGACATTGGCTCACTGCAACCTCCGCCTCTGGGGTTCAAGTGATTCTCTGGTCTCAGCCACCACGGTAGCTGGGATTACAGGCACACACCACCATGCCTGGATAATTTTTGTATTTTTAGTAGAAACAGAGTTTCATCAGGCTGGTCTCAAATTCCTGGTCTCAAGTGCTCCAGTTGCCTCAGCTTCCCAAAGTGCTAGAATTACAGGCATGAGCCACCACATCTGGCCTCTTTAATGAGTTTTTCTGCACTGTTCTGGAAGCCTCCATGAGTTCAGCTTTTCAGAAGCTTCCCATATTCCATCTTCCTGGGCCTGAAGACTTCATCGGATAGGCATGATTGAAGCCTGGACAACCATATAGAAATGTGATTGGACAAAAAGGGTATAATCTAATACTAATAGACTGAGTGGGGAAATTCAGCAAGGCCCATCAGTTCAGTTTCTTCTTGGCCTCTCTGTGCAGCTTTCCTTTCTCCTGGGTACGGGGCAGGACCCCTTCTGAAATGGGGGTCTTAGAACCTACAATCAGACAAGGTAGGCCAGATAATTTATTTCTGACCAGCGCCAAGACAGAAAGGTGGGGGAAGATTATACTTTTAGTGCCTATGGCCTGTGTTGGGGAGAAAAAAGATCAGGTGAAAGGAGCGCAGGAGAAGGTCAGAGAAAGAGGTTCTGCTTCCCGAGGCCTAAAGGCCCCCAATGTTGTAACAAAACAGAGTTTCACCTTTATCGCTCTGAAGCTGCTTTAGGAACCAAGGACAAGGGACAAAGACTTTAACAAAAGGTATGCATATTGTTTTAGTCACTTAGGAAATAAGGACTGGAGGAGTTATCAGCCAGAAACTGGACAAAACCACATACATATGTGTAATATATGTATCATAATATTACAGGCACTCTGTCTTGTTCTCACTTGGATTGCCCACCCTGGGGGAAGTCAGCTGTCATGTTATTTTAAGGCAACCCTATGTAAAGCCACATCAATGACCTCAGGAGCCTTCAGGCCCTGTCAAGCCTTGAGATGACTGCAGCTCCAGCTAACAGCTTGATTGCAATCTTATGAGCGACCCCGAAGGAGAGATACCCAACTAAACCATGCCCAGAGTCTACAGACTATATGATAAATGTTTATTGTTCTAAGACATTCCATTTTGGAGTAATTGATTACACAGCAATAGAGAGCTAATAAGTAGATAAGTGGCCGGGCACAGTGGCTCATGCCTGGCAGGTGCATTACTTGGGCACCACGGTTCTAGACCAGCCTGGGCAACATGGCAAAACCTTGTCTCTACAAAAAATAAATACAAAATTTTGCCAGATATGTTAATGTGCACCTGTAGTCCCAGCTACTCAGGAGGCTGAGGTGAGAGGATCAGTTGAGCCCAGGAGAAAGCTGTCTCTAAGACTGAGACAGCTGTAGGAGCAACACATGTCACAGAGAATTAGGAGTTTCTCTATGATATGTGAAGTTCTGAGACGCTTATGAGAGAAGCTTCATAGGCAGTTGGGAATTGTGTCCAGAATTCAATATGGGAGTCATCTGTGCAGGAGATGGAATCTAGGAGCCATCAGCGTATTCATAGAATTCAGTCTTGAGACTGGTTCAGACCCTCAGGAAGAGCAGAGACACACGAGTCATGGCCAAGTGTCTGATACTTTGAGGCTTAGTTGTCAAAGCTATAGGAGATCTACCTTGCGTGGTTGTTGTGAGTGGTGGCGTAAAGAAATGTCTGATTCCAGTGAACCATGTTCATGAATTGCACTCCAGCTTAGGTGACAGAGCAAGACCCAGTCTCAAAAATAAAATAAAAAGTATACAAGTTTGCATGCAGGGAAGGCAAACATTTGAGGAAGCAGGAGCCCGAAAGCCTTCCATTTTCTTTGCTGAAAAGAGGAACAAAGGTTTGGCATGGCCACCATGAAAAATGGAAAATTAAGCTGGCTAAGGATGCATAAAAGAATGGACCAGTACTCCTAAGGACCCAGCTGAGACTAGTGGCAACAAAGTCGAAGCTACTGCCATATGCAGTTGAAGGACTGTTGTCCAACTACCTTGACATCCTGAAATAAAAAAAAGAGAGAGAGGCTATTGAAATGACCCAGGACTCAAAGTTTATAAGATGATGGGGTCGAAAACCAGAGAGTGAAACAGCTGAGGATGCTGGTAAGAGATGGGCCACAGTGATAGAGCCACAGGAGGGGAACAGAGGAGGTTAGCCCCTGGATGGCTGGGCAGAAAATGGCAGTCTTATTGAAACTAATGAGTTGATGTGCTGGGCTTAAGAGTGAGAGGATCCAAAAGATTCCAGGGGAGGACTTCTGGGTAACTAGACCACCCGGTGTGTACTCATGGGTGATGGTTGCTAACATGGAGTGGCCCCCTGCCAACTCCTCTAGCCTAGCTCAAGCCATGCTGAGTTCCCTCTACCGCATCACCACAAACACCATGCTTTAGCCATAAAGGAGTTGTCTGGTCTGTTCTAGTCACATCTGCCCGTGCTGCCCTCCCTTCCACCCCACCCCATCTGTCCTTCATCTTTCCCCAACACATTCCTTTATCTTATTTTATTTTATTTTTGAGACTTTGCTCTGTCTCCCAGGCTGGAGTGTAGCGGCATGATCTTGGCTCACTACAGCCTCTGCCCCCCAGGTTCAAGCGATTCTCCTGCCTCAGCCTCCCGAGTAGCTGGGATTACAGGCACGTGTCACCACGCCCAACTAATTTTTGTATTTTCAGTAGAGATGGGGTTTCACCATGTTGGCCAGGATGGTCTCAAACTCCTGACCTCGGGTAATCCACCCGCCTCAGCCTCCCAAAGTGCTGGGATTACAGGCGTGAGCCACCGCACCCTGCCACATTCCTTTTCAACTCTCAAGCTCAAGATCATGTTCTGCTTCCTTGGTGAGTCCCACAAATGTCCCCAGTCTGAATTAATGTCTCCCCAGCCCTACCCCAGTGTTGCACCTGCACAGCCTTGCAGTTTGCCGCACATTCTCAGGAAGGCAATGGGGTTTTCTTGTTTTCTCCACTGGAAGGTGCATCCTTGGGGAGTGGAAAGTACCAGCCAGGATCCTTAGGTAGCTGATGTTCTAGCAGAGTGGCTTCTTTTCGGTTGGTGCTCAGTGCTGAACTGGATCCAAGTAGTTAAACAATAATGCTGAGGATCAGCCTTCACTCCTAATGAGGACACAGAGGAAAAAAGAAAGAAGACTGAAGACACTCAAATCCAAAGTAAGCCAAGCCAACAATAGTGTCATTCTGAGAACTGGGCATGGGTCCATTCAGCACCTCCCACCACTCACAACAACCATGCAAGGTAGATCTCCTATAGCTTTGACAACTAAGCCTCAAAGGGTCAGACCCTTGGCCGTGACTCATGTGTCTCTGCTCCTCCTGAGGGTCTGGTCCAGTCTCAAGAATAAATTCCATGGTATGCTGATGGCTCCTAGATACCCGCACAGTCTCCTGCGCAGACTGCTCCCATGTTGAATTCTGGACGCAATTCCCAACTGCCTAGGAAGTCTCTCTGAGAGGCCTCTCAGACCTCACATATCATACAGAAACTCCTGATTCCAACCCCAAATGTGTTGCTCCCATAGCTGTCTTCATCCTAGTAAATGGCAGCTCCACTCTAGAACCAGCCAGAACCAAGAAACCTTAGCTCCTCTCTCTCATACACCCACAGCCAGCCATCCTCAGGGCCCTTGCTGCCAGCTCTGATGTCGAAGCATGTCAACTTTCAACCAAGTGCTCCCCTGCTTCTAGCACCTGGCTGGAAGCCACTGGTGCTGGATTCTTGCATTAAGCTCCTTGCTCCTCTCCCTGCATCCACCAGTGTCCCCCTTCAGCCAGTTCTCAACACAGCAGCAGAGTCTTTTCTTTCTCTCTCTCTCTCTCTTTTTTTTTTTTTTTTTTTTTTTTGTTGTTGTTGTTGTTACTTATTTTAATTTATGAAATACAGATGGGTCTTGCAATAGTTGCCTGGGCTGGTCTTGAACTCCTGGGCTCAAGCAATCCTCCCCTTCAGCCTTTCAAAGTGCTGAGATTAGAGGTTTGAGCCCCCGTGCCTCGGCTGGGATTCTTTTTTAATGTAAATCTGATCATATCACTCTTCTGGTTGAAACAGACTGGTGGTGTCCCATCTCAGAGTCAAAGCACAGCTCCTCCCCATGGCCCACCAGGTCCTGCATGGGGCAGTCCCCTGTCAGTCACTACTCTGATTCTTTAAATAGCTTTATTGGCTGGGCATGGTGTCTCACACCTGTAATCCTAGCACTTTCGGAGGCCATGGCAGGAGAATCACTTGAGGTCAGGAGTTCAAAACCAGCCTGGCCGAGAACTAAAACTACGAAAGAAATTAGTCAGGCATGGTGGCAGTCGCCTGTAATCCCAGCTACTCAGGAGGCTGAGGCAGGAGACTCACTTAAACCCAGAAGGTGAAGGTCACAGAAAACTGAGATTGTGTCACTGCACTCCAGCCTGGGTGAAAAAAACAAGCAAACAAACAAAAAAACAATAGCTTTATTAAGATACAATTCGGCCGGGCGCGGTGGCTCAAGCCTGTAATCCCAGCACTTTGGGAGGCCGAGGCGGGTGGATCACGAGGTCGAGAGATCGAGACCATCCTGGTCAACATGGTAAAACCCCGTCTCTACTAAAAATACTAAAAATTAGCTGGGCATGGTGGCGCGTGCCTGTAATCCCAGCTACTCAGGAGGCTGAGGCAGGAGAATTGCCTGAACCCAGGAGGCGGAGGTTGCAGTGAGCCGGTGAGCTGAGATCGCGCCATTGCACTCCAGCCTGGGTAACAAGAGTGAAACTCTGTCTCAAAAAAAAAAAAAAAAAAAAAAGAATTCACATACCACACAGTTCACCCATTTAAAGCATGCATTGGAAAAACCATTGAATGGCTTTCTATATATTCACAGAGTTGTGCAGCTGTCATCTCAGCGCCTTCCAGGTTATTTTCATTATTCCAAGAAGAAACCTGCATCCCAAAGTCACCTCTCCCCATCGTACCCACTACTGCAGCCCTAAGCAACTTGCTTTCTGTGCCTATAGATTTGCCCATTCTGGATGTTGCATATAAACCTCTGATTTTATCTCCTACTTCTGAAACCCCTTTCTCTGCCCCTTCCCTCTTCCTCCTTGTGTGCTTTGTACACCCCCAGAGCACCTTCTTCTCAGGGCCTTTGCACAGGTCCCCCAGCCCCAAATCCAGCCTCCCTGATCTTGCATGGCCACACCTCTCTGGGAAGCCTTTCCTGGTCTCCACACATAGCAAGCAGCACTCTTACAGTTCCCTCCTCCTCCCCGACATGCTCCACTTAATTTTTTAAGTGTTATAAGTATATATTATCACATGGCACTAATCACCATGTATTCTACCTTTTTCTTTTAATCGTCTATGTTCTCCTGTCACTCATGAAACATCGGCCCCAGAGGCAGGGCTTTTATCTCTTTTATTCCCAGCTGTACCCTCAGTGCCTTGAACAGCGCCTGAAATATTGAGATACTCCATAAACGTTGTCAAATGCATGGCAGGAATGGGATGCGAACACAAGTCTGTCAAACTTCAAAACCCGTGCCGGTAATTATTATAAAGATCATAGAGAATGTGAAGGATTTAAACTCATGGCAGCGGCTGGGTGTGGTGGCTTATGCCTGTAATTCCACAACTTTGGGAGGCAGAGGTGGGTGAATCACCTGAAGTCAGGAGTTCAAGACCAGCCTGGCCAACATGGTGAAACCCCGTTTCTACTAAAAATGCAAAAAATTAGCCAGGTGTGGTGGTGCATGTCTGTAATCCCAGCTACTCTGAAGGCTGAGGCAGGAGAATCACTTGAACCTGGAGGAGGAAGTTGCAGTGAGCTGAGATCACACCACTGCACTCCAGCCTGGGCAACAGAATGAGACTGTCAAAAAAAAAAAAAAAAGTGGTAAAGGTATGAAAGGTCTAAAGCCTATGCCTGGTGTGGTGGATGCGGGGCTGCAGTGGACGTGTTCATAATGTCAGTTGCCAGGAGTGTTGGCAGCTGGAGCTCGCCGCTGCATCTTTTCCAGGGTTTTTCCCTGGGCTGAGGGGAGCTGCCTTGCTCAAGGCCATTAGCACTTTCTAGGGCAGCCTGCATCCGATGGTCAGTGCAAGGATAGCAACCTGCCCTACACTCCAATTTTAAAGGGCCATCCTAGCTCCAGAGCTCCTTGTGGCACTGGCGGAAGCCACTGTCTCCCCAGCATTAAAGTTCAGCTTCTTCTTCTATTCATCTGGCTTCCTGCTCTCCCTGCACAGGTGTTGATCTTGATAGCATTTCCCGGTAAAGTCTCTGTGCACACATCTCCATTGTAGAGACTGCTTCCTGGAGAATGCAACCCATGATGCTCAGAATAATTTATTTAATGGCTTCCCAAAGAGGTTGAGGAATCTATGGGTAATTGAACACAAAACAAATAAGCTGGGCCTCTGAAAGACACACCAACAGCAGAGGAATCAATCCTACCTGCGTTTTCATGACCCTGGCTCATCATATCCCTCTTAACAAACTAACATGGGAAGGAAGAGAATGTGGTGTGCAGGGTCCACGGTCACCGCCACGGCTCTGAAGCATCTCGTGTGAAGTGGCTGCATTTCTTGGCCAAGCTCCATTTCAGACCTGAGCTTGGGCTCCCTGTCTGTACTGTGACATCACCCAACACACAGTGACTCACGAGTCATCAGGGGCTCGATTACCATTTCCTGTTAGCTACATCTCCCACCCCCACCCCAAAGATAGTTTTGTGGTCATCTTTTGGAAGCCTGGCTGCTGAGGGGCAAAGGAGAGAGAAGGGAGAGTCAGTCAAGAAATGACAACCCCAAGGGGGCAGTAGTATCCCTGCCTGAAGTCTAGAGAGGAACAGGCAAAAAAGTATTAAAGCCTTTCTTGCCTGTCAGCCTCTTCAGTTGAATAAGAAAGGGGAAGATGGTAGCCTCTTTAGTGTGGAAGCAACCTGAGGGGCCATATCACTTGTCTTTTGTAATAATAAAAGCCAGTCCTTGGTGGGGTGTGGTAGCTCACACCTGTAATTCCAACACTTTCGGAGGCCAAGTTGGGAGGATCACTTGAGGCCAGGAATCTGAGACTAGGCTGGGCAATGTAGCAAGACCCCATCTCTACAAAATATATATTTAAAATTAGCCAGGCATAGTAGTACACCCATAGTCCTCGCTATTTGGGAAGCTGAGATGGGAGGATACTTCGAGCTCAGGAGTTCAAGGCTGCAGCAAGCTTTGATCACGCCACTGCATTCCAGCCTGGGCAACAAAGCAAGACCCTGTCTCAAAAAAAAAGGCAGTGCTTGATTCACGGTTTTTGCTCTCTGGCGCACTCACTCTTTCCAGAATTTTTACTTTCTTTCCATTCGCTCACAAGGGAAGACCTGCTGAGGGCGGAAACATCACGCATGAGTTAAAGGAGAACAATGGGTGAGAGGTGCAGAGTAAGCCTCCAGTGTGGCAGCTGTGTTGTGGTTCCTGAGCTTCCTCCACACCAGATCTGATCTTCAGTGACGCCGAGCAGGGCCTATGAAGACATTCATCACTTCCTCCTTCAAAAAAAGGTGTGAACCCAAGAAACTTTTCCTCTCTCAGACCAGGTGGTCCCTGTGCCGATGGGAGCAGGATCTCTCTAGACTCTGGTTACTTACCCATCCTTTCAGGGTGCTGGTGTGTCCTTGTGCCTACAAGCCCCTGCCCTACCCAACATGCACCCAGTAATTCACCAATTTGGAAGTTTTTGTTTTTAGTTTTTATTTATTTATTTTGAGACGGAGTCTTGCTTTATTGCCCAGGCTGGAGTGCAATGGCACAATCTCAGCTCACTGCAACCTCAGCCTCCCGGGTTCAAGTGATTCTCCTGCCTCAGCCTCCTGAGTAGCTGGGACTACAGGCATGTGCCACCATGCCTGGCTAATTTTTGTATTTTTAGTAGAAACAGGGCTTCACTGTGTTAGCCAAGATGGTCTCGAACTCCTGACTTCCTGATCCATACGCCTTGGCCTCCCAAAACGCTGGGATTACAGGGATAAGCGACTGTGCCCGGCCTGTTTTTATTTAGGACAAGGTGTTGTTCTGCTGCCCAGGCTGGAGTGCAGTGGCATGACTGAAACAGGAGAGTTCCCTAATGCCCCTCACGGGATGTGCAACAGGGGTGTGGCTCACCTGTTGGGTCGCCGCCATTGCTTAAAGCCTTTAAGGGAGCGGGAGTAGGCAGATGGACAGGCGCAGGAGCCTAAGTGGGCACATGTTACAGTGTGTCCATTTAGCCTTGGTGTCCATGGGCAGCTTGAGTGTTAACCAGCCTCTATGGGCCCTCTGCCTTTCTGTAAGGGCAGAAGGCCAGTGTGACAGCTTTCTGTATCCTAAGCTCTTGTCCACCATCCCAGAAAAATCGGGCCACACATGGACTCGAAGGATAAATGTGAGAATTTTATTGAGTGGTGGAGGTGGCTCTCAGTGGGATGGATGGGGAGACGAAAGCAGGGGATGGAGCGGGAAGACAGTCTTCCCCTGGAGCCTGGCCATTCAGCAGCTGAACTCCTCTCCCCCACCAACAGCCCAACTGCTCTCGGCGTTCAGATGTTCCTCCTCTTCTCTCTTTCTCTGCTGTGCCCTCCATTCCACCCTCCATCTGCCTGTCTCTTTTGTCTTTTTACCCGCCTGTCTGCTTCTGGAGCCTGGAGTTAGGTATTTATATGAGTTCAGGATACGGGGCATGGCAGGCCAAAAGGCAAGTTTTTGGGCATGAAAACAGGAATGTCTGTCCTCATTTAGGGCCATGGGTCTTCAGGCTTGAGGGTGAGGTCTCTGCTGGGGAAACACCCACTTCTTCCCAGTATTTCCCTGTCTCCTGTCCATATCACCATTCAACTCTCTGCAGCCTTGACCTCCCGGGCTCAAGTGATCCTCCCACCTCAGCTTCCCTAGTAGCTGAAACTACAGGTATACACCACCACCCCTGGCTAATTTTTATATTTTTTGTAGAGATGAGGTTTTACCATGTTGCCCAGGCTGGTCTTGAACTCCTGGGCTCCACCTGGTTCAGCCTCCCAAAGTGCTAGGTTGACAGGTGGGAGCTGCTGCACCTGGCCTAGCTGTTTGGTTTTCCCTGGGCATCTCTGTGTCATGAAGATTATTATTCTCAATTTACTCTCCTTGACCAAAGAGTGAGATCACCCTTGCAGGTTCTGGATGTTGGAGATATGAGAAAGTCCAGACTTAGCTAGACTGATGTTTCTCAAGCTTTTTTCATTTTTAGCCCCTCAGGAGCCTTGTAAGACCTTTTTTTCTTATTGCCCCTCTCCCCATGAGATTACTGTATGTCAGCATATGTAAAGGTCACAAACCACTGTAATGTGTAAGATTTTTTTTCACATACACATTCTTCTCAATAAACATTTTTCAGCCCATTGTTGGCAATATCACCTTTTGTTTTTGTTTTTGTTTTCGTTTTTGAGATAGTGTCTCACTCTTTGCCCAGGCTGGAGTGCAGTGGCCCAATCTTGGCTCACTGCAACCTCCACCTCCCAGGTTCAAGCTATTGTCCTGCCTCAGCTTTCCAAGTAGCTGGGATTACAGGTTCATGCCACCATGCCCAGCTAATTTTTGTATTTTTGGTAGAGAAGGGGTTTTGCCATGGTGGCCAGGCTGATCTCAAACTCCTGATCTTAAGTGATCTGCCTGCTTTGGCCTCCCAAAGTGCTGGGATTACAGGTGTGAGCCATTGCACCTAGCCTCAATATCACCTTTTGGAAATCCATGAGCTAGATTCAGCCACTGAGTTCCCCACTCAGGCCTTCTCTTCCTTTGGAGTGGGGTTGTTGATGTTCCTGCCTAACATGCATTACTTGTTCATGGTTATATATATAAACCTTAACCTACCTCTCTGTCAAACCTTAAGCCTGACACAATTTCACTCCCAGGTAGTTACCCAAGAAAATCTCAAGTGCAGGCTGGGCGCGGTGGTTCACATCAGCATTTTGGGAGGCCCATGAGGCAGATCACAAAGTTAGGAGATCGAGATCAGCCTGGCCAATATGGCGAAACCCTGTCTCTACTGAAAATACAAAAAATTAGCCAGGCATGGTGGCGTGCACCTGTAGTCCCAGTTACTCGGGAGGCTGAAGCAGGAGAATGGCTTGAACCTGGGAGGCAGAAGTTGCAGTAAGCCAAGATATCACACCACTGCACTCAAGCCTTGGGTGACAGAGCAAGACTCCATCACAAAAAAAGAAAAAAAGAAAAAAAAAGAAAATCTCAAATGCATAAGAAAATCTCAAGTGCATAAGATAACCAAAAGTCTATTACAAGAATGTCCGTAGCAGCTTTACTCATAATAACCAGAAACTCGAAACAATCAAAATGAACTTTAACAAGACAATATGTAAGTAAATGGGGATATATTCACACAATGCAAATTTACCAGCAATAAAAAGGAACTACTGCTACACATAACAACATGGACAAATTGCAAAAATGTAATATAAGTAAAAGGAAACAGATGCAAAAGAGTATGCGCTGTAGGATTCCATATCCATGAGGTTCAAGGACAGCCAAAACTAGCCCACAGTAACAGTCAGAATAGTATGTACCTCTGGGAAGACTTCGACGGAAATTTTTCTTCTCTATCTTGATTTGAGTGGTTATTCTGCAAATGCATAACTAGGTTAAAATGTGTATCCTGCCGGGCGCGGTGGCTCAAGCCTGTAATCCCAGCACTTTGGGAGGCCGAGGCGGGTGGATCACGAGGTCGAGAGATCGAGACCATCCTGGTCAACATGGTGAAACCCCGTCTCTATTAAAAGTGCAAAAAATTAGCTGGGTATGGTGGCACGTGCCTGTAATCCCAGCTACTCAGGAGGCTGAGGCAGGAGAATTGCCTGAGCCCAGGAGGCGGAGGTTGCGGTGAGCCGAGATCGTGCCATTGCACTCCAGCCTGGGTAACAAGGGCGAAACTCCTTCTAAAAAAAAAAAAAAAAAAAAAAAAAAAAATGTGTATCCTTATATAAAAATTCTAGCTACACACTTAAGATTTGTGTACTTAGCTCTATGTAAATTGTACTTGAAAATTTTAAACAGATCCTTGAAAATTCCTTCCAAACATTCAGAGAGGGGTTCCTGGATGAGATGTATATTTCAGGGTCTCATCCAGAGACCTGCTCTAAGGGCTGAGATGCTAAATCTTACTCATGGTCCCAGGGATTCTGATACAGGTTATCCTGGTGCTACACTCTTAATGGAAAAACCAAACTGTGTAAAATATTTTAAAGAGGTTTATTCTGAGCCAATATGAGTGACCATGGCCTGGGAAAACACAGCCTCAAGAGGTTCCAAGAAAGTGTGCCAAAAGTGGTCAGGCATGGTGGCTCATGCCTGTAACCCCAGCATCTTAACCCCAGCACTTTGAGATGCCAAAGCGGGCAGATCAACTGAGATCAGGAGTTTGAGATCAGCCTGATCAACTGGTGAAGCCTTGTCTCTACTAAAAGTACAAAAAATTAGCCAGGTGTGGTGGCATGCGCCTGTAGTCCCAGCTACTCAAGAGGCTGAGGCAGGAGAATTGCTTGAACCTGGGAGGCGGATGTTGCAGTGAGCTGAGATTAAGATTGTGCCACTGCACTCCAGCCTGGGTGACAGAGCGAGACTCTGTCTCAAAAAAAAAAAAAAAAAAAAAAAAAAAAAAAAAAAACGTGTGCCAAAGGCAATCGGAATAGTTTGCTTTTATACGTTTTAGAGAGGCAAGAATTACAGGCAAACACATAAATCAATACATGGAAGATATATATTGACCCAAAAAGCTGGGATATCTTGAAGTGGAGGGCTTACAGGTTATAGGTGGATTCAGATATTTGTTAATTTACAGTTGATTTAGAGTAAGGCTAAAATTTGGAGTCAACAGAAAAAATGTTTTAAATTAAGATAAAGATGAAGATGCTATGTAGCAAATTGATGGCCTGCAGGGGCGACTTTACCCTGGCCTGTGTGGCCTTAGGTCTTGCCTATAATCTGGAATCTTGTGCCACAAAAATCTGTTTTGTCAGTCTGTGATCTCTGTTTTAACATTAAGGCTGGCCATTGGTTGTGCCTAAACTCCAAATGGGAGTGGGTATAACAAGGCGGGCCTGACCTTCCTTTCCCACCATGGCCAAGTAGTCTGTTTTTCAGCTGTCTCTGGAATCCCCTTGACCAAGAGGGGGTCCATGTAGTCGACTGGAGGCTTAGGATTTTAGTTTTAGTTTTCACTGTAAGACACACTGGTCAAGAGTTTCAGCAGAATACACTGACTGGTTCCATTAGTTTCTTAGTTCATGTTCCCATAAATGGGAAAACATAAGTCTAAAGAATTTGAAGTGAATGAAATGAATGTTGTAAAATATTTCCTGAGAAGCACAACAGGAATAGACCCTGAAGTCCTATAAACCTAAATCAAATCAATATGCAGACAAACTGGCTCCCAGGGGTGAATGTGGTGATGTCGCAGAAAAGGAAGAGGCAGCCGGGCGCGGTGGCTCATGACTGTAATCCCAGCACTTTAGGAGGCCAAGGCGGGTGGATCATGAGGTCAAGAGATCGAGACCATCCTGGTCAACACGGTGCAACCCCGTCTCTACTAAAAATACAAAAAATTAGCTGGGCATGGTGGTACGTGCCTGTAATCCCAGCTACTCAGGAGGCTGAGGCAGGAGAATTGCCTGAACCCAGGAGGCGGAGGTTGCGGTGAGCTGAGATCATGCCATTGCACTCCAGCCTGGGTAACAAGAGTGAAACTCCGTCTCAAAAAAAAAAAAAAAGGAACAGGCAAAGAAAGGGGCCCTTACACTCAGCAGTGTTTGGCCACAATTGAGTGTTCTGACTCCAGCTCACCCTACATCATTGTGCAGTAGAAGGCAGAACATTATATTTGGACCTTAATAGGACCCTGTCCTGTGACGAGCTGTGTGACTCTAGGTAAGTTACTTAACAGTTCTGATCTTCAGTTCCTCCTCTGTAAAATGGGAATAGTAGAATTTACCTCAAGGGGTTGCTGTAGAAATTAAAAGAGAGAAAGTATGCAAGGACTTTGTACAATGTATAGGGGAAGAAAATCTTTCTCCCTCTACTCTCCTAAATTTTCCAACTGGGGCCTCGTAAATTCGACTGGAGAAAAATAGATTAACATGTGCATCACATGTACATAGAGTACCCTGTACTGAGTAACTTAAAAGGGTGGTTAGAACTTGTGCCTGTGGGGAACCAATGAAAGATAAGGGCTAGTGAGTAAGGTGTGCCGTGTATATTCATCTGGTTCCCTCTCCGAGTTTATAAGCGTCCAGACTTGTCTCCAGTGATTAACTTCTGTCCTTCCGGGCAGACAGGAGAGGAGGAGTAACCTTTACAAATTGGTGTCCTGGGCCAGGCACAGTGGCTCACGCCTGTAATCCCAACACTTTGGGAGGCCAAGGAGGGTAGATCACCTGAGGTCAGGAGTTCAAGACCAGCCTGGCCAACATGGTGAAACTTATCTCTACTAAAAATACAAAAATTAGCAGGGCCTGGTGGTGGGCATCTGTAGTCCCAGCTACTTAGGAGGCTGAGGCAGGAGAATCACTTGAACCTGGGAGGCAGAGGTTGCAATGAGCTGAGATCACACCATTGCACTCCAGCCTGGGTGACAACAGTGAAACTCCATCTCAAAAAAAAAAAAAATTGGTGTCCTGGTTTTAGGCAAATAGAGAACGAGCAGAGAGCCTTTCTTATATCTGCTTCTTCTCAATGGTTGTCAGCTCAAAATAATCCTACACCAAAGTAGCATATTTTGGGGTGGTATGCTCTGTACTGTCCTTCATATATCTGGGATACAGAAGGAACTTGTTAAGTGTGGCTTTCTCCAATCTTTCCTGAACTTTAAGCTCTTGTTTGTACTAGCCCCTCATTCACATATTAAATATTCACTGGCACCTCTTCTGTACCAAGCACTGTGCCAAGGACTGGGACTAGAAGAATGAGTGAGATGTACACTAAAAGTGGGTAGAACAACCTGGGAGGACAGGTGCTGGGGACACCTTGTGATAAGGAGTATCATATCCCCCCACTCTCAGGGTACTAGGGAGGAAGGACTTATAGGGCTCCCCTGAGTTGAGTTTAGTGGGATAAACAGAAATCACCAGCAGGGCAAATCACAAAGACTTAGGGTGAGGAGAAGCTCTAGCTGTGCAAACTTTCTGGGTTCTCTTTCATGGGGTGCATTAATTCAAAA
Source organism: Saimiri boliviensis (assembly GCF_048565385.1). Taxonomy (NCBI): domain Eukaryota; kingdom Metazoa; phylum Chordata; class Mammalia; order Primates; family Cebidae; genus Saimiri; species Saimiri boliviensis. The sequence continues at coordinate 77,147,461 of NC_133449.1, read as the reverse complement.
GCCAGCATCTAGTGCGAGATTGTGTGCCAGTTACCAGGCCAGACACTACGGGGAACACAGGGATGCCTGACAGTCCATGCTCTCAAGAGACTCTTCACCTGAATCAGGCCCTCCCAAAAGCACTAGGGTGGTAGAAAGCAAGGGATCGGAATTACAGAGTTACACACAATTTGTGAGGTCTTTTTGTTTGTTTTTTATGTTTTGTTTTACTTTTGGTTTGGAGGGTTTTTGTTGTTGTTGTTGTTTTGTTTTATTTTTTGTTTGCTTGCTTGTTTGTTTTGAGACAAGTCTCCCTCTGTCACCCAGGCTGGAGTACAGTGGTGCAATCTTGGCTCACTGCAACCTCCGCCTTCCATCCTCCTGCCTCAGCCTCTTGAGTAGCTGGGATTACAGGCACCCACTACCAGGTCTGGATTAATTTTTTTTTTTTTTTTTTGTATTTTTAGTAGAGATGGGGTTTAGTAATGTTGCCCAGGCTGGTCTCGAACTCCTGACCTCAGATGATCTGCCCACCTCAGCCTCCCAAAGTGCTGGTATTACAGGCATGAGCCACTGTGCCCAGGCTACACCCACAATTTGTAACTTTTCCATGTTGCTAATCAACTGCTAGTCCTCCGAGGAGAGAGATGAGGTCCTAGGTGCCTTTACTATTTGTCCCAGGATGTGGTAAGTCTCTGGCCACGGAGGGAATCAATCAGCAAGTAGCGCTGACTGGCCAAGTCCAACCCCTTCCATCCCCCTCAAATGACAGCAGTTAGGAGGTTCTGCTTCTTGAAAACCAATTGCAGGAAATATTGCATGAGTGACAGAAATCATGCTAGATCTTTGGTGGGTTCGCAGCAGCTGTCTTTTCCCAGCTGTCTGAGGCAGGATCCACAGGCTGTCATGTCACTTTGTCATAAATCCAATCTTTTCAAGAAAACTTGTGATGTTCTGACAAATTGGGCATCTTCTCTGGGACTGTGAAAGGTGGCTCATGCTGTGGCATGCTAGTAAATATTTATCAGTGCTCTAAGAAAAAAAATGCCCTGCTTTGCAGTGTGTGCTGATTTCCCTGATGCAAATACTGCCAACCATGAGCAACAGTGCCACTAGACCAATGTGACATCACTGAATGTGTAGTTGGGAAGATATGTGCACAGTCAGCCCTTGCAAACAGAAAAGAACCTTCTCCAACATGCCACTGAGTCATGCTCTACTTGGACCCTGAGAGAAAATTTTCCAGAATGATATGCAGATATCACCTCAGTGATGAGTAACAGCAGATTCTTAAAAGACAAAACGTCTTGTTTGAAAGACTTCTGGGCACTTGCGTGACCTGCACTCTGAGCTGCGTCCAGGCCTCTGTACTTTGTTAAATCAAGTTTAGCCTGAAGCTACCTCCTTACATATTTTAAGTTCAGCCTAAAGGTTTTTCTGTACATCATGAACTATAACATAAATGGAACTGTAAACAGACTGTAGCCTACTCTTGTGCCAATCACTGAGTTTTGGCCAAATATGGCCAACTGTTCAAACTGTGTTCAAATAAGGCAAATACCGAGTTGTAGCCAATCCAGCTGTTTCTTTTTTTCTTCCTTCCTTCCTTCCTTCCTTCCCTCCATCCCTCCTTCCTTCCTTTCTTTCTTCTTTCTTTTTTTTTTTTTTAAGACAGAGTCTTGCTCTGTCACCCAGGTTGGAGTGCAGTGGTGAGATCTTGGCTCACTGCAACCTCCACCTCTCATGTTCAAACCATTCTCCTGCCTCAGCCTCCCGAGTAGCTGGGATTACAGGTGTGTGACCCCATGCCCAGCTAATTTTTGCATTTTTAGTAGAGATAGGATTTCACCATGTTAGCTAGGCTGTTCTCAAACTCCTGACCTCAGGTGATCTGCCCACCTTGACCTCCCAAAGTGCTGGGATTACAGGTATGAGCCACTGTGCCCGGCCCCAATCCAACTGTTTCTATACCTCACTTCCATTTTCTGTATATCACCTTCCTTTTTCTGTCCCTAAATCTTCTTCCACTATGTGGCTGCTCTAGAGTCTCTGAGCCTACTCTGGCTAAACAGGCTTCCTGATTCATGAATCCTTTTTTGCTCAGTTAAACTCTTTTAAATTTAATTTGGCTGAGCTTTTCTTTTAACAACTTATATGGAGCAGGCTACTGCCTTCCACAGGTCCCATCCTTTCTCTGCCTGGTCACCTCCAACCAACACTCTAGTATCTTTTTTTTTTTTTTTTAAATAGTCTCACTCTGTCACCCAGGCTGGAGTGCAGTGGTGCACTCATGATTCACTGCAGACTCGATCTTCCAAGCTCAAGCAGATCCTTGCACCCCAGCCTCCCAAGTAGCTGGGACTATAGGTAAGCCACTGCTTCCAGCTAATTATTTATTTTTTGTAGAGCCCCGGACTCCCCATGTTGCCCAGGCTAGTCTTGAATTCCTGGGCTCAAGCAATTGGCCCACCTCAGCCTCTCAAAAGTGCTGAGATTACAAGCATGAGCCACTGTGCCCAGCCACTGTCCTTCTGTTCTCAACTGGAATCACTTCATGGGTGTCTTCTCACCCCCACCCCTCCCCCTTAGGTCAAGTCCCTCCACCACGTGCTCTCAAAGCCCACCCACTCCTCCTCCTGGCCCTCATCATGGTTTTTGTTTGTTTGAGATGGTGTCTGGCTCTGTTGCCCAGGCTGGAGTGCAGCAGCATGATCTTGGCTCACGGCAACCTCTGCCACCCAGGTTAAAGCAATTCTCCTGTCTCAGTCTCCCAAATAGCTGGGGTTACAGGCTTTCATCACCACCCTCAGCTAATTTTTGCATTTTTAGTAGAGACAGGGCTTCATCATGTTGACCACGCTGTTCTTGAACTCCTGATCTCAGGTGTTCCACCCACCTCGGCCTCCCAAAGTGCTGGAATTACAGGCATGAGCCACCGTGCCCAGCATTCATCACAGTTTAATGTCCATGTTCTTGGTGTGATTATTTGATTTGTAGCTCCCTGTGAACTGTAAAATCCTTGAGTGCAGGGCCTGTAATCCCTGGCTCACACATGATGGGAATTCAGATAGTGGGACACAGAGTGCATAAGGTAAAGAAGTAACTGAGCTGTAAAAACACAGAGACAGGCAGAGCCCATAACCAACTTTCAGGATTAACTCCTGAAGCTCCCTCTCCCTCATCTTCAGTTAGAGAGGTCAACTAGTGACCAGATGACATTTGTCCTAAGTTTCAAGATTCTGGAACCAGTGTCAACTTACCCATATGGCCATCATCCAGTAGGGGAGAAAATTCTCCAGCTTTGATAAGAAGGCCCTCTAGCTTAGGCACCACTAACTAGCCTTATGTGGTATATATAAATTAGACAGTGATCTCCCCTTTAGCCAGATGTAGCCCCAGGGACCCTTGAATTTGCTACAGGATGCTGTATTTGGTAAAGAAAAATGCATCTCTTCTCAGAGCACAAGACTTAGAAGACAGCAATGGGACTGAATTTCATAGGTCACCACCCCCACAGTTCAGCATCTTTGTGCAGTGCATAAACTGGAGAAGTGTTCATGGCAGCCCTGTGGCCCGGCCTCCTCAGGAGCCAGCCTTGCCAAGATCTAGGAGCAGAGAGTTTAAAACAGAGGGGAACAGCAGGGCAAAGTTCCTGAGGCAAAACTGAGCTCAGGCTTTGAGAAATCAGAGGCCAGAGTGGATGGAACTCAATGGGGGCAGGAAGGAGTGGAGGTGTGAGGGGATAAGGGCTTTGGGCTAAGAGAAGAGCTTATATTTTATTCTAAGTGTGTGTTGAACTGAATTGGAATCATAAAATCAGATAAAACAGGGTTTCTCATTTTTTTTAATCTATTGACAATGAATGCATAATAGACCCCGGGGGACTCTAACAAGGTTGTCCCATGCTTAGGTAGAGGAGTTTGGGGACCACATCGTTCCCTAGGCATGGAGGACCTGAGCCAAATTATATTGTGTACGCTCCCTCCACAGGCTCTTCTCCAGGTAAAATCATGTTAAAATGCGCATCAAGGATGGCCTTAAGGGTGTGGATGTTTATTGTTATGCCTATCTTCTTTCGTTTCTTTTAGGATTATTGTTATCCCTATTCTGGACATGTCATTGAATGGGAATTGCCATTTCTTTCCTTTCTTTTCTCTTTCTTCCTTTTCTTTCTTTCTTTCCTTCCTTTTCTTTCTTTCCTTCTCACTCTCTTTCTCTCTTCTTTCTCTCTTCTCTCTCTTTCCCTCTTCTCTCTCTTTCCTTTCTCTCTCTCTCTCTCTCTCTCCCTCTCTCTCTCTTTCTTTCTTGGGTCTGCTCTGTCACCGAAGCTGGAATACAGCAGTGCAATCATTGTATCTCACTGCAGTCTCAAACTCCTGGATTCAAGCCATCCTCCCACCTCAGCCTCCCAAGTCGCTGGGAAAACAGGTGCATGCCACCACACCCGGCTAATTTTATTTTTTATTTTTATGAAGAGGCTGGATCTGGCTCAAGAGACCATCTTGCTTCAGCCTCCCAAAGTGCTGGGATTACAGATATGAGCCACCACACCTGGCCAGCCACATTCTTATAGAGCCTGCTCTTGGCCACAGTCCGAGGTAGAAACTTGGTCCTAGCTAGGCCACCCAGAATTCTTCCCCAGGATTTAAAAAACATAGACCAGAGATGTCTGAGTAACTCCTTTGTGGTGCATTAATGTATTCAACATTTTTCTCTTCTGGGGTGAACACTTATTACAATGCTGTGCTTAGGTATAAAGAATACATTAATAAGAAAAGGAAAGTGCACAGTTCCTGTCTCCCCAGAGCTTACAATCTAGTGAGAGGGACATGTGTGAGTCCAACGATGATGCAAATAAATGTAAAAGTACACTGAAGACAGATGCAAAAAAGGAGAGGCTGGTGGCACTTTGAGACCCTGTGATGGGGGAACTACCTGGGGAAGTAGGTCAAGGATGGTTTCCCCAAGGAAGCGATGATGGAGCTGAGATCTAGGCATTGGGAGTGGCATGTGAGAAGACTGAGTGGCAGGAGGGGGCATGGCAAGCACAGGGAGAGCAAGACGGCAGTGCAACAGGAGAGGGAGAAAGGTGGAGGGGGGCCTGGTTCCAGATAAGACTGGAGGGGTAGGAGGAGGCTATTATACCTGTTTGTATAGGTATAACATATACCTATGAATTGTGTTTGGCTTCTAGTTATAAATAGAGGGGACTTCAATAAGATAGAAATTTATAATTTCTCACCTAAAAGTTGTCTAAAGCTAGGAAACAGGCACCTTTATCCCAAGATCCTTCTATTATTCTCTCTGCCATTTTGGGTGCTAGTTTCCATCTTCAAGTTCTCATAGTCTCAAAATGACCACTGCAGCACTGGCTGTTACATCCACATGACAGGCAAAAGGAGGAAGGCATAAGAATGAAAACAGCAAAACATCCAGCTGAGTGAGCCTTTTGTGAAGGACTTTTACAGGAACTCAATCTAATTACTTCTGTTTACATCTCATTGTCTACCTCTGGCTGGAAGGGATGCTGGGAAATGTCATCTTTTCACTGGATTCACTGCCACTTCCAACAACATGGGGATTCTGTTACCAAGAAAGAAGGGGGGAAGTTTCAGGTGCCTTTGAGATGCCCAAGAGTAGATACCAGGAAGGCATTTGGATACGCAAGCCTAGAGCTTGGAGAAAGGTCTGTGTTGGAGAATACATTTGAGAATGCTCTAGGAAGATGTGGTGACTGAAGGTCTCAGGTAAGTGAGATCTCAGGGAGGGAGTAAGAGGGCCTAGAATGCAGCCTGGAGGAACTCCAGCATTTGATGGTCAGGTAGCAGACTGAGCCTACTAAGGAGACAGAGAAGGAGGAGAGAATCTGGGGGATGTGAGGCTGGGGCACCACCATAATGGGGAGAGCCCCTCTCCACAGAGAGAGAAGGAAGTGAGTTAGCCAGAGAGGAGTGTGGAATGGAGGGCAGAGGTGAGGAGGGAGGGATTCCCTGGTTCCCTCATCCCTGATGCCCTGCCCTTCCTGTAATTAGGTTGTTGAACTTTCTTTCTGTTATATAACTTCCAATCAATCTCCTCTTTTGTCTAAATCATTCTAAGCCTGTCCCTCCCAACTTTACTAATACAGGTAAGTTCAGGACTCAGGAAAGTGGAAGATAACTCAGTCCATTGTGCCTTGTGAAAAGGGGAAGTGAAAATGCACATCTGTTCTTTTCAGCACCTTTGACGGGCCCACTTTCAGGTGAGTCCTAATGTGAGCTCTCAGAGTCAGACCTTGTGTCTTCCTAGTGTGTGCTCATAGTAGGCTCCATTTATCTGAATGAATAAATGCTTGTGGAATGAGAGCCACCAAGGCATGCTTATTGTTCCAGCACTCATAAAGACACTGGTTTGGTCAAGTTGGGTTTGTTAGTCATTCACTTCCCTTCTCCTCTTCTACTCAGTCACTTTCTCAATGACTTCCAAGCCAGAAGTGCCATGCCACTTATTTTCTCACTACTGTGACAAGAAGACTCAATGATAACAGGGAAATAAACAAAGATAAAGGTTCACTGCTAACTGTTAATTTTTTGACCACAACATGGATCTAAAGGGCACTTACATTAGCCTATGTCCCAATGAAAAAATGGGTTAATCAATACATAAATAACATTCCTGATTTTTCTTTTCTTTTCTTTTTTTTTTTTTTTTTTTTTAGAAACAGTGTTTTACTATGTTTTCCAGGCTGAAGTGCAGTCACTATTCACGGGTGCAATGCCACTACTAATCAGCACAGGAGTTTTGACCTGCTCCATTTCTGATGTGGGCTGGTTCACTCCTCCTTAAGCAACCCAGTGGTCCCCCACTCCTGGGAGATCACTATGTTAATGCCAAAATCAGAGCAGACACCCAATCAGCATAGCACACTAGGCCAGCATTCCTGAATTTTCATAGTGATGAATCAACTAATGATTTATACAATAATTCAACAAGCGAAGTTGAATTATTAACCAAGCTTTCTATCCACTTGCCTGAGAGGAATTACAAAATCAGATCTGGCCAAGTGGAAGAAAGAGTTTTAAATAGTAAGAAAAGGGCTGATAAAACTACTGTCCATTTTTTGGTGGGAGGAATGGTTTGAGTAGACAGAGCTAAGTGATAAAACATATCCAATTTCCACATGACTTTGAGTTCCCTAGGTACTGGTATAAACAAGGATACAAAACACACACTCTTTCTACCTTAACCAAACCAATATATTCATGTTCATAGTCATTGGTCATCAGCTTTTCCAAAGCTCCTTTTCTAATCCAACTCATGATATATATCCAGTTTCATGTATCTTGATATGTATACATTTTTATGTATATATTATATATAATATTCTATATTATGTGTATATACACACACACTCTCCAACTGTCAGCTCCAACAGTGTTGAAAATAAACACAGAAAAGAACTCTCAGTCCTCATCCATGTCACCATAGGAGGTCCTGGAGATGGGCGTTTCAACTCAAGCTGGTCTCAGCAGCTAAGGGATTAGTCTATCCCAGTCTATCCCTTGAAAATGAACCAGGCAAGTGGAATGAAACAGGAAAAGTGAGCATTTGGGGGGCAATACTTCTCACACTGAAATATTTTCATTCTAGGGGGAATTGGTTGTTAACAAATGTTACACTTCTCATTGGCTAAAGGATTAATCTAACTGGTGGTGATTGGCCATGAGAAATGATCTAGTCGTGAGAAGTCTGATCTCCATGTCCCATGCTTGGGTGAACGGTTCACACACTTCACCACTTTGAAGTCTTCCCTTGCAAAATGTATGGCATTAAAGCCTTTTGTCTTCCCCCTTAAGGGCTATGAAGCTGTTGTTTGCTCTAAATCAGTCACTGAATTAAACAAAACTCAGCTTCTTTGAATAAAACAATTTACTTCTTGAGTCAACTTGAGTAATTTTCACTTATGTCACTCGTAATTGGAAGGGGGAAAAAAACCTTCTAATGTGTAACTTTCAAGTGCTAAGTCATTCTCTGACAGAAAATTCAGATCTTAGTGATTCATACCAAGCCTTCTAGGCAAAAAGATGCCTCTGATTATTCGATGAGGCAGTCCCTCATATTTATTCCCCTTGGAGGGACACAGGCTGGATCGCTACCCTAAACTGTTTCCCTCAATCTCCCCTGCCAGTTAGGGTGCTGAAAACATGCTGGGCGCTACCCCATTTAAATGAAAATCCCCTGAGAAGAGCAGTACTTTTGTGTTAATCTGAATTATGGAGGGAAGCAGGCAGAGGAGGACAGGTTTTCTGGGGCTGACATTCCCACTCAGACTTTCCACTAAATATAAAATTGCTGCCTTGATGTATTCTTTTCTCCTGGAGCCTCCAAACCATAGCTGGGAGACAGTCTTTAAAATTATTTTTTTCTTTTCTTTTTTTTTTTTTTTTTTTGAGACGGAGTTTCACTCTTGTTACCCAGGCTGGAGTGCAATGGCGTGATCTCAGCTCACCACAACCTCCGCCTCCTGGGTTCAAGCAATTCTCCTGCCTCAGCCTCTTGAGTAGCTGGAATTACAGGTGCGTGCCACCATGCCCAGCTAATTTTTTGTATTTTTAGTAGAGACAGAGTTTCACCATGTTGACCAGGATGGTCTCGATCTCTCGACCTCATGATCCACCTGCCTCGGCCTCCCAAAGTGCTGGGATTACAGGCTTGAGCCACCACGCCCGGCCCTTTAAAATTATTTCAACAAGGCTACAGTGAACTGAGATCATGCCACTGCACTCCAGCCTAGGCGACAGAGTGAGATCCTGTGTCCAAAAAAAGAAAAGAAAATGATCTCAAAGGCAGCATGGGTCAGTGAAGGGTACAGATACTAGGCGGAGTTAGGATCTGCTACATACTAGCTGGATGACCTTGGACAAATTACTAAACCTCTCAGTGCTTCAGTTCTACATCTGTGATGTGGGGGTGATAATGGCACCCACTTCATGTATCCAGATCTTTCTCTACTCATCTCCTCTTCTCTAATCCAGTAAGCATGAAACTTGTCGGCCCCTTAAAACTCTCTCCTGTCTTCCTCTGTTTCTCCCTCCCTTGGGCCTTCTAAACGCTGTTCTCTCCTGTTGGTTCAATCTCTCCTCACAACCTGACCCCTCACCTTCACCTATCACTTTCAGAGTTTACCTTAGATGTTACTTTCTCCTAGAAACTGTCCCTGACTGGATGCCCCCAAGTCTGGGGTCAGCGTCTATGTGAATGTTCCTACCACACCCTACATTTCTCTTATCCAGCACCTGTCACCCTGAATTGTAGGTGCCTCACTCTTTGAGAACAGGTACAGTGTCTGTCTCTCTTCTCTCTTGTCCAATGACCAAGCATACAGGTTTCATAAAGGTTGTTGAATTAAGAAATGAACCAGTAGATAGATGGATGAAGGTTAGACAGAAGCCTAATACCAACTTATGGAAATTCCTACAGACATTTCAGTGGAGAGAGAATGAGAATGGAATTACCCAGAGAAGGGATCTTTGCCATCAAATACAGATTTAAATGTTACTTACTTTACTTTTAAAAATGGATGGCCTTTACTGCCGACAGCTCAGAAACTACTTGTTTCATTTATCTCCACATATGTATGTAGTAGTAATATACCCTCAGGATAACACTACCAAGAAGTTTCTTTTTTATTTTAGAAGAGGACAAACAGGAAGGAAAAACAGGAATTGAATCCCCTAGTATGTAGTCATGTGTTTCTGTTTTCTCAGAGCCTCGGTTACAGCGAAGAGGTACATGACATTTAGATATGAAGCTCAGATCTCAGTCCCTGGTGAAATAGGGTATTTCCATGAGGTAATCACTCCTCTAAATATGTCAATAGTGTGTTGTCATTCTGTCGAATAGAGCTCCAGCCCCAAGGAATTTCCCTAGGAACCCTGCTTCAGCCATCTCCCTGGTCCCCTGGGAGGGAGGGGTTTGTCTTGTTTTTTTGTATTGGTCTGAATGTGAGGTCAGCCCCATCATGCACACTCTTCAGGGCACTGTCCCAGGCACTGAGAAACAACAGGGTGGGAGGCAGACATGGTCTCCATCCAGAGAGAGCAGAGGGTCCCAAGGGTACACCGACAAATCACCATCCCGAGGCATGGAACCAGGGAAGAGAGCAGGACTTTGTTCATGGACAGGTCAGAAAATGAATGAGGGAGCAGATGAGTGGCCAAACTAAGACCCTCTTGCTTTTGACAAGTTGAGAGTGAAGCAAAGGAAGATGAGGCAGGACTGTGCTGGTGAGGCAGGGTCAGGGGATCCATTTGTAGAGGAAGAAGCCGCTAGAGAGGAGAGACTGTGATAGATAAAAGAGGGACAGAGCGAAGGGCAATGGGAGACAGCAGGAGAACAAGATTAAGATGAAGGAGTCAACTTTGGTTTGAAAGAACTTTTCCTCATCTAAAATCCAGGGATTGGCTGGGCACAGTTGCTCAGGCCTGGAACCCCAGCACTTTGGGAAGCCGAGGTCCGCGGATCACCTGAAGTCAGGAGTTTGAGACCAGCCTGGTCTACATGGTGAAACCCCATTTCTACTACACACACACACACACACACACACACACACACACACAAATGAGCAGTGCATAGCATGGTGGCGAGTGCCTGTAATCCCAGCTACTCAGGAAGTTGAGGTAGGAGAATTACTTGAACTCAGGAGGCGGAGGTTGCAATGAGCTGAGATTGCTCCACTATACTACAGCCTGGGCCACAGAGCAAGACTCCATCTCAAAACAGAAAAGAGAGACGAAGGGTGAGGGGAGGGGATGGGATGAGACAAGGAGAGGAGAAGAAACCAGGGATCAAGATAAAGACAGGTTTTCTGGGGAGAGGACAGAAGTTAAAGTATAGAGAGTTCCTACTGGAGCCAGGCAGTCCTGGGACCAAATGCCTGCACTGGGACTTGGAGGAAGTTAGAGGCCCTTTTGAATCCTGGCCCTTTTAAATCCAGGCCCATCATCTGCAAGACAAGGTTATTGATACTCGCCTCTCAGATGAAGCATAGTTATTGCACCAGCCTAGTGCTTGTGGCTGCTGCAAACATGGTGGCAGCTGTGATTACTACTGTTACTCATCTCAGGGAAGCAGAAGACGCAGGCATCCACAGAAGGAAAACAGGGAAAGGATGGTTTAGGGGCTTTGAGGAAGTGAGCCGCCATGGGACTATTACAGAGATACAATCAGTAGGTGACTAGAAGGAAGGCCATGAGGTGGTGAAGGACCAGCAAAAGTCAGAGGGCAGGATTTGGGGCAGTCCACTGGTAACTCTGGGACTTTAGTTGGTATTGTTCAGCAGCCTGGGAGTGGAATCGACATTTCCATTAACATTGCATGGACATTCACATCCGTGAAGGAAGTGTCTAGTTGCTCTAGTTTTAGGGAATCTGGTCTTTCGATCAGGGTTTGCACAACAAAGCACCACTCCAGGGCCTGTAATTCTAGGACTCCCTGTTTCGCAGCCATCAGCACCAGACACATTTCTACCACTGTTTTCAAACAAGTCACTGCCCTAACAACCTTCCTGTGTGTGTGGACAGAAGGAAGAACCAGATAGGTGATGAACAATGGTTTATGACAGACCCAACTCAAAGACAGAATGCCTTTGAGATGTTACCTTACACTGCTGGTCATTCGTTTTGACAACCTGGATTGTCAATTGACCTGCAGTAAAAGGAGTACCCTAGAACAGTTTCTCAACCTGAGCACTAATGAGATATGGTGCCAGATAATTCTTTGCTGTGGAGGGTATCCTGTGGATCATAAGATGTTTAGCAGTATCCCTGGCCTCTACCCACTAGATGCTAGTAGTAGCCCTCCCCGCTGGGAGTAGAATTTACCCCAGCTTGGGAATCACTCCCTTAGAAGTACAATGATAATCTTTGATGAAAACCATACTGGTGTCCACATTTTGTCACTTTGAACTCAGCTGTGAGATCTCCCTAGCTAGCAGTTCTCCAAGGACCTTGTTCCTATGGCCAAGTCCCCAGCTGTTGCATCACTTCATCTGGTAAGGCAGAGCTAAATGGTTGCGAAAAAGTAAAGCTGACAAACAAGAGCTACAGAAACGTACAGGCATTTCATCAGGAGTGGTTCTAGTTCTATAAAGCCTGAAACCTAGGTACCTTAGGAAGCCCTTTTTATGAACACTAATGCATAACTGTAAACTCAAAAGTGCTACGGTCCCTCTTGCGGTGTTGGAAGAGGCTGGGGCTCAGTGAGGGGTCCTGAGCCTCAGGCTTTATTGGTTTCTCCATGAACCTGCTTTTACACATCATGCAAACTTGATTCTTTGCTCAATTTTATTCTCTTGGCTGATTCCCCTGCTCCCCACCCCCCAGAATAGTATGTTGGATAATCTCACATACATTTGCTTCCAATGTGCTTTTCTCTTATAAACAATTACTTAAGATATTATCCCTTTTGTTTCTTTTTTTTCACAAGTTACTGAAGGTGAAGGTGAAACCATACTGCTTTCGGCCAAAGAGGTGCAAAGTTGATCTGAGACTATGTAAAAGAAACCATCTAGATCTCAATTTCCCAGGCTATATGGAAAATGAAATTGTTCTACTTATTAAAATAGCATTTCTTCACATTCTTGTGACTTACTAAAAATGACCATTAACGTTTTCGGTCGGTTCCATTTTGGTTTTGGTCAGAGTTTTTTTCTGAACTGTTTCACTGAGAACTTTGGTGACATTTATCCTTCACTTCCTTTTTTTTTGTCTGCTGCCCTCTGGGACTGAGGCTAGGGGATGTGGTGCTCTTGTTGGTCAAACAGCTTCTCCTTTTGGATAGGATCAGCTGAGACCCAATGCTCCAATTCACGATAATAAATCATGTCTTCCTTTTCAAAGTACTCTAATATTTACTCTCATTAATGTTATGTGTAAGAATGCGTTGTGAGTGCAGCATAAACCAGGTTTGCTTGGGAATCCATCAATCATCAATCCATCCTCACCCCAACAAGGCTTATAGTCAAGTAGGAATGAAACCTACATATACAACAGCAATAATAATGGTCATCATCATCATTTGAGTGTGTACTATGTTCCTACACTACTACAAGCACTTTATAAACATTACCTCAAAATATAAGGCAGAGTGTGATGTATAATGACAAATCACAAACTGTGTTATCTGGGGTTATATTAATTACGGCTGTCCAGGGAACAGCAGGAAAGCTTCATGGAGCAAAGGGAATCTGAACGGAGCTCTTGGGATCATTGTGCTTTATCCAGGCAGAGATGCTTTGAGTCATAGCACAGACACTCATTTCTTAGTAGCCCTGATGTGTTTCTGGACATGGTATCCCCAAAACACAGCACCTAGGCACAGTATTTCAAGCCGAAGGAATTTGAGAAACAGTATTTGCTTGACGGTCTCTCTGACCATTCCCTGCCCTTCTCCCCTGAAGCAAGTCATAAAGACTTTTATTCAAGAGGTACTCTCCCTATATCCAGAAGAAAGGAACATTCTGGGTTTCTTATTTGTTTGTTTTTGAGACAGTCTCACTCTGTTACCCAGGCTAGAGTGCAACGGCACAATCTTGGCTCACTGCAAGCTTTGCCTCCTGGTTTCAAGCAATTTTCTTGCCTCAGCCTCTTGAGTAGCCGGGATTACAGGTATGCACTACCATGCCCAGCTAATTATTGTATTTTTAGTAGAGACAGGGTTTCACCATATTGGCCAGGCTGGTCTCGAACTCCTGACCTCAAGTGATCCATCCGCCTCGGCCTCCCAAAGTGCTGGGATTCACCGCGCCTAGCCAGAAGAAAGGAACATTTTTACCTCTGAAGACATAGGAACACAGAAAAGAATTTGAACAAACGAAGTTTGCTAAGCTCCCTCTGGTTTTTTATCATTAGATCATACCCCCTTTGTCCGGTTATATTTCTCTATGACCATCCACTCTTCATGAAAGCTAGCAATAATAATATACAAGTCTGTTTATTTGGGTATTCATTTGCTTAAAAGGCCCGTGTTGTGGCCGGGCGCGGTGGCTCAAGCCTGTAATCCCAGCACTTTGGGAGGCCGAGGCGGGTGGATCACAAGGTCGACAGATCGAGACCATCCTGGTCAACATGGTGAAACCCCGTCTCTACTAAAAATACAAAAAATTAGCTGGGCGTGGTGGTGCGTGCCTGTAATCCCAGCTACTCAGGAGGCTGAGGCAGGAGAATTGCCTGAACCCAGGAGGCGGAAGTTGCGGTGAGCCGAGATCGCGCCATTGCACTCCAGCCTGGGTAACAAGAGTGAAACTCCGTCTCAAAAAAAAAAAAAAAAAAAAAAAGAGGCCCCTGTGTCACATAAAACATACAAAATAAATGTTCATGCTTTTTTATCTTGTTAATCTGTCTTTTGTTATAGAGATCTCCCCTGTAAACCTAGCAATGGGTGAAGAGAAAATATTTCTCCTTATGTTCTCATACAATACTCGAAGCTACTTATTAAAAAATGCAGCCATAATAGATTAAAACAAGAATGGAACAGAAAGATCACTTTAAGGAAGAGAAGGGAGAACTACATGAGAAAACCTAGACTAAGAATATTTCTTAGAATTGAGCTAAAATGTCCGAAGCAGTGGCTCATGCCTGTAATCCTAGCACTTTGGGAAGCTGAAGCGGGCTGATCACTTGAGGTCAGGAGTTCAAAACCAGCCTGGCCAACATGGTGAAACTCCATCTTTACTAAAAATAGAAATTAGCCAGGTGTGGTGGCAGCCACCTGTAATCCCAGCTACTCAGGAGGCCGAGGCAGGAGAATCACTTGAACCCAGGAGGCAAAGGTTGCAGTGAGCCAAGATCACACCACTGCACTCCAGCCTGGGCAACAGACTAAGACTCTGTCTCAAAAAAAAAAAAAAAAAAAAAAGAGAGAATTGAGCAAAAATGAAAGTGTCTGGCAATTTAGGTATCGTGAGTTTCATAACTTCACCTTTTTAAAAAAAAAAAAAAAAAGGACACATGTGCTTGCTCTAAACTCTAAGAAAGCTGACAGAGTGAATCTTTATCCAGGGATGGTAAATGGCAGTAAAATTCTTTGTGGCAGTAAAACACAGATACAGAAATGTGTTTCATGTGTCAATTTCTTTTTTTTTTTTTTTTTTTTTTTTTGAGACAGAGTTTCGCTCTTGTTACCCAGGCTGGAGTGCAATGGCGCGATCTCGGCTCATCGCAACCTCCGCCTCCTGGGTTCAAGCAATTCTCCTGCCTCGGCCTCCTGAGTAGCTGGGATTACAGGCATGTGCCACCATGCCCAGCTAATTTTTTATATTTTTAGTAGAGACGGGGTTTCACCATGTTGACCAGGATGGTCTCGATCTCTCGACCTTGTGATCCACCCACCTCGGCCTCCCAAAGTGCTGGGATTACAGGCTTGAGCCACCGCGCTCGGCTTTCATGTGTCAATTTCTTACACTTAAATTGTTGTCTTCTGTTGGAATTTCTGTGGGAATATGGAATTTCTGTGGGAAGCCGAGAAGCTTCAATCTAAGAGTACCCCTTTCTGGTGCTCTAACTCTAAACTGACCATGGGAGACAGTCAAGAGCAGTGCTTTTCAAATTGTAGTATGCATGTGAATGACCTGGGGGCTCTAAATCCGTCATCTGGGGTGGGGCCTGAGGTCCTGCATTTCCAACAAGCTTGAGAGGCTGAAGGCTTAGAGCAGCAGTTCTCAAACCTGAGCATCCATCAGAAACACAGGGAGCCTTCTGAAAACAGGGGTGGTTGGGCACCATCTCCAGGGTTTTTGGGTTTTTTTTTTTTTTTTGGCTTGTTTTTTGTTTTTGTTTTTGTTTTTGTTTTCGTTTTGAGACAGAGTCTCTCTCTGTTGCCCAGGCTGAAGTGCAATGGCATGGTCTCAGCTCACTACAACTTCCCGCTTCCAGGTTCAAGCAATTCTCCTGCCTCAGCCTCCTGAGTAGCTGAGATTACAGGCGCGTGCCACCATGCCCAGCTAATTTTTGTATTTTTAGTAGAGACAGGGTATCACTATGTCAGTCAGGCTGGTCTCAAACTCCTGACCTCAAGTGATCCACCTGCCTTGGTGTCCCAAAGTGCTGCTATTATAGGTGTGAGCCACCACGCCCAGCCCAGGGTTTTTGGTACAATAGTACTGAGGTGAGTCTCAAGAATTTGCATTTCTTGGCTGGGCATAGTGGCTCATGCCTGTAGTTCCAGCACTTTGGGAGGCAAGGCAGGTGGATCGCTTGAGGCCAGGAGTTCCAGACCAGCCTGGCCAACATGGTGAAACCCCATCTCTACTAAAACTACAAAAATCAGCTGGGCGTGGTGGTAGGTGCCTGTAATCCCAGTTACTCAGGAGGCTGAGACAGAAGAATCACTTGAACGCAGGAGACAGTGGCTACAGTGAGCCAAGATGGTGCCACTGCACTCCAGCCTGGGCGACAGAGTGAGATCCTGTCTCAAAAATAATAAATAAAATAAAGATTTTGCATTTTTTACTCATTCATTCATTCATTTATGAGCCAGGAAGTTGTGGAGTGGGGGCAGGGGGTCTCACTATATTGCCAAGGCTGGTCTTGAACTCCTGAGCTCAAGAATTCTCCCACCTCAGCCTCTTAAAGTACTGGGATTACAGGCACAAGCTGCCAGGCCCAGCAGAGTTTGCATTTCTAACAAGATCCCAGGTGATACACATTTTAAGAACTGCTGGTTTAGAACATCCGTCATGAGTGTGAGTGGTGAGGGACCACTCACACTTTGCATGAAAGTTGGGGGTTACAGAATTCTAGATGAAACAACCATGACAGGCCTTCTAAGCAGGTGTTTTGTGAGTTTAAATGAAAAGAGATCCATATGATTTATTTAGATAATGAAGATAAGAATAGCTAACATATATTAATCTTTTTGCAACACACTAAGGGTATAACGCACATTATCTCACTTGGCATCTGGCATGGGCAGCAGTGTTGGTGTTTGATGTCTGTCCGAGGGACCAGCCTGGTGTGCGTGCTTGCTGGGAGGGAGTGCTGCATTTTCTGTGCACTGTTGTGGTCTGCAGAGGTACCTGCAGGCCAGGCCAAACCGTCCCTCAGGAAACACCTTTAGCTCTAGACTAGCAGACACTAGAGGCCTGAGTTCTGCTTCACAGAGTCTGCAGGAAACAAATGAAAGAACTGGAGGGCAGGTGCTAACAATCATCTGTATCAACCGAAAAAGTACCTGAATATAGAGCAGAGTTTATCAAGCCTGGCACACAGCAGGAACACCTGGATGCCCAGGACCCATCCACAGAGGGTGTGATTGGATTGGCCTTGGGAGACACCTGGGCACACGCATTTTTAAGAGCTTCCCAGCCAGGGTTGAGAAACATTGGTAAAGGTTTTATTTTATTTTATTATTTAAAAAAAAATTTTTTTTTGAGGGCACTAATCTGCCAGGTACAGGTTTTACTGCAGCAAGACGAATTGGGGCGGCTGGGGAAGGGAAAAAGCCCAAATTGAACAAAACAAAACATCTATTCCCAGAATGGATCTCTTAAGTGTTTGCCAAATTGGTTTTGTGCTATTCTTTAGAACAGCAGTCTTCCAATTTAGTATGCATCAGAGTCACCTGGAGGACTCCTTAAAGCAGATTGCTGGACCTATCCCCAGAGTTTCTAATTTAGCAGGTCTGGGGTGGACTCAAGAATTTGCATTTCTAACAAGTTCCCAGGTGATGCTGACACTGCTGGTCCAGAATTCAGTTGCATTGCTATTAAGACCTTAATTGCCATGTAGAGAAGGATGCCTATATTTCTTATTTTCTACTTCTTCTCAACACTCTGGAGGAAAAAAAATGCAAACAAAAGTGAAAATAGGCCAGGGGCAGTGGCTCACGCCTATAATCCCAGCACTTTGAGAGGTGGATCACCTGAGGTCAGGAGTTCACGACCAACCTGGCCAACATGGCGAAACCCACCTCTACTAAAAATTTGAAAAGTAGACGGGCATGGTGGCACATGCTGTAATCCCAGCTACTTGGGAGCCTGAGACGGAAGAATTGATTAGGAAGCAGAGGTTGCAGTGAGCTGAGATGGCACCACTGTACTCCAGCCTAGGTAACAGAGTAACATTCCACCTCGAAAAAAAAAACAAAACAAAAGAAAGTGAAAATATTGAAATCATTCATAATCCAATGATAGCCACAGTAGACAGCTCTTTTTCCACATAGTAGATATGTATGTATACAGATTTTCTTTCAGAAATTATAATGGTCATATGAAGAACGTGTTTGCATCTAGAAAGCTATGCGTTATTTCCAGTTCCTTCTATAATCTATGTAATACATAAAATCTTATATAATCTATATAATAAAATCCATATAATTTTTGCTGTGAGTTTAGAATGATAACAAAGTTTCTTTTGATAATACCTTCAATATCATGTAATTAAAATATCTTTAAAGATCTATACCTAGCAATTTAAATAAATGTTAAAGAGGCTACTGTCTTGTTAAAACGCTGTTTAAGTTGAGGTCTAGTGGTATTATTTTGGTAAAACCCCAGAAGAAATGTTAAAATTGTAGTAGGATCTTTTATCCGGCTATATAGCTTGACCCATAAATGTTTTTTGTTTATGAAATCAGAATATGTCCACAGAGGAGATCCACAGAAAAAAGAAATCAGAATAAAGTCAAGAGCTACTAAAGGGTGTCCATGTTTATAACCCTTTTCTTTTTTTCTTTTTTCTTTTTTTTTTTTTTGTAGAGATGGGGGTTTCACCATGTTGACCAGAATGGTCTCGATCGCTTGACCTGGTGATCCACCTGCTTTGGCCTCCCAAAGTGCTGGGATTATAGGCGTGAGCCACCACGCCCGGCTATAACCCTTCTCTTAATTAAGAATAGTCGCCGGGCGCGGTGGCTCAAGCCTGTAATCCCAGCACTTTGGGAGGCCGAGGCGGGTGGATCACAAGGTCGAGAGATCGAGACCAACCTGGTCAACATGGTGAAACCCCGTCTCTACTAAAAATACAAAAAATTAGCTGGGCATGGTGGCACGTGCCTGTAATCCCAGCTCCTCAGGAGGCTGAGGCAGGAGAATTGCCTGAACCCAGGAGGCGGAGGTTGCGGTGAGCCAAGATCGCGCCATTGCACTCCAGCCTGGGTAACAAGAGCGAAACTCCTTCTCAAAAAAAAAAAAAAAAAAAAAAGAATAGTCACGAATAGCAAAGACTAAGAGTGGCATGCATTTAGAATTTCTCCCTCACATGTAGGACAAGAGTTAGAAAACCAGTCCATACCACCTGGCAGATGATGGCTCAATCGGATGTGGTTGTTTAGTTTGCAGACTAAAAGATTATATTAATAAAAGCAAGGCAGAAAAGAATTTAAATAAAACACAAAAATACAAATGAAGAGACAAAACCTCCAAAAAGGACAAGGCAAATGAAAATATCTAAAAGCTGCAGCAACTGTTCTGAATAGTAAGCCTGAAATTAAATTCAGGAATTGTTTAAGAGAGGACAGCCAGGGACAGCCCCTGAAGGCTGGTGGTAGTCTTCATTCACTGCCTCAGTGGAGAAGCCTGTCCTCACTTTCAGAGATGTGGAGGTGTGGGCTATTCCTGCTGTCTTCCTTCCCTCCCAAAGACAGCCCTGTCTCCCCACTACCTTGAGGCACTTTCAGCAGCACCCAGACACAGTCCTAGATCCTCCCCCTGGGACAGAACAGCACCAACAAAGGAGAGGGCAGTGTTCTCACCCCTGGCTGCACTCCTGAAAACACCTGTCCTGGGCCCCACCCAGGGGCTTCTAATTTAATGGTCTGTGGTGGGAACTAGGTAAGTTTTGTTTTTTGGGTTCGTTCGTTGTTTTTGTTTTTGGTTTTTTTTGGTGTATGTTTTGTTTTGTTTTTTAGACAGGGTCTTGCTCCATCACCCAGGGTTGGGGTGCAGTGGTGCAATCATGGCTCACTGTAGCCTTAAGCTCCTAGGCTCAAGCAATCCTTGTGCCTCAGCCTCCTGACGTGCTGGGATTACAGGCATGAGCCATCGTGCCTAGCCAGTTTTGTTTTTTAATTGAAGTAATATATACATAGCCAAAAAAAGTACACAAATCATGTGTGCAGCTTAGTGGATTATCACAAAACATACATATTTTTTATTTGCATAACTGGGTATATCACAATTTGTCTATTCTTTTGGGCATTTCAGTTGTTTCTAGTTTGAGCAATTACAGATAATGCTACTGCAAACATCCATTGTACATGCCTTCTGGTGCATGTGTGCACACTTTTCTCTTGGGTATAAACTAAGGAGTGGAATTGCTGGATTCCAGGGTAGATTTTGGTTCAATTTTAGTAGATGCTGCCAAACTGCTTTTCAAAGTGATTCTACCAACTTATACTCCCATTAGCAATGTTTGTGAATTCTAGTTGCTCCACATTCTAGCAAGAGAGCAGTATTTGTAAAAGTTCCCTGGGGGGTGATTCAGCTGTACATGAGGAGAAGAATCACCAATGCCATCATACATCATATGTTTTGCAAATGGCATATGGTCTCACATGTGATAGAGTGCTAGGGATATGGGGCATAGACTGTGATATCTTCACAACCATCCAGGAAGAAAACATTACAGACATTTGTGTTCCCTTTTTGCTAATGAGGACATGACTCAAAGTCAATGTTACCAGAAGGAACAAAGCCATGTAGTGAGGCAAGACTAAAACTCAGAATTCTCAATTTCCATCCCTTTGCTTGTTTCAACATACAGCACAACCTTATTCAGAAGATGTCCAACCTTTTTCAGATGTCCCAACATCTGTTTTGGGCAAACCAGATGTCAAGGCACCTTCTCAGTTGTTTGAGTTTCTGTACCAGGGTTTAAGGAAGCAGAATAAATGACTCAGACTTTCCCTGCCACCAGTCTCTGGACTTGGTTGTGAGAAACACAGAGACCCTCCCTTCAGGCAGGAATGAAGAACAGGAAATGTGTCCCTTCTATGCCTGGGACTCTACACAACCAGAAGAGCGAAGGGTGCCTTCAGGAGCAATATGGCCTAAGCATCCCTCAGACCAGCTAGGCTCTGACCTCAGCTCTTCCCTGTCCTTGCTGGGTGATCTTAGACAAAGGGTTCAATTTCTTTGAGTCTAATTGGCTAATTTTGTATTTTTAGTAGAGATGGGGTTTCTCCATGTTGGTTAGGCTGGTCTCGAACTCCCAACCTCAGGTGGTCTGCCCACTTTGGCCTCTCAATGTTTATTAATTCTTTAACCTTTTCAATGAGACTTTGACCTTCTCCACTCCACTGGCACAGCTCTTCTCAAGGTTTGACTTTCCTAAATGCAACAGTGGATTCCCCAGTCCTCATCTTACTTGCTTCATCAGCAGTACTGGACATGGTCAATTGCTCCCTTTTTTATTCATCTTTGCTTGGGTTCCAGGACAGACAATACACTCTCCTTATTCTCCCCCCCGTCTCACAGCCTGGCCCTCCTGTCTTTTTCACTTGTTTTCCTCTTCTTCCCAATCATAAACACTAGACTGTTTCAGGGTTCATGCCTTGGACTTCTATTTTTCATCTACCATCATTTTCTCAAAAATCTCATCATCTTTTGGCTTTATTTTATTTTACTTTATTTTTGAGACAGAGTCTCGTTGTTGCCCAGGCTGGAGTGCAGTGACACGATCTTGGCTCATTGCAACCTCCACCTCCCTGGTTCAAGTGATTTTCATGCTTCAGCCTCCCAAGTAGCTGGGACCACAGGTGTGTGCCACCACACCAGCTAATTTTTGTATTTTTATTAGAGACAGGGTTTTACCATGTTGGCAAGGTTAGTCTCAAACTCCTCGCTTCACGTGATCCACTTGCCTCAGCCTCCCAAAGTGCTGGGATTACAGGCATGAGCCACAACACCCGGCCATCATCTTTGGCTTTAAGAGCCATTTATTAATTGCAGACTCCCAAAATTTATCTCTAGGCCCTGACCTCTCCCCTGAATTCCAAACTGATGGGTTAGTTGGCCTTTCCGACAGGATGTCTAACAGGATGTCAGTTCCCATAACGGAATACCTGATCTTCCCCCAAACCTGGACCCATGAAGTCGTCTTTCAGTTCATGGCAATTTCCTTTCTCTAGTTGCTCAAGTCAAAAATGTTGATGTTCTGTTTGACTCCTATCTTTTTCTTATACCCTGCAAACAATCCATTAGCAAATCTGTTTTGTTAAATCTTCTCTTCCCTGGATTGCTGCAATAGTCTCCTAACTGGGTCTCATCTTTGCCCTTCACAGTTTATTCTCCACCTCCCGGGTTCAAGCGATTCTCCTGCCTCAGCCTCCCGAGTAACTCTGTTTTCAAAATATGTCCAGAATCTTACCACTTCTCACTGTATCGATTACTACCACCCTGGTCTAAGATACTTTCTTCTATTCCCTGGATTATGGCAATAGTCTCCTAAGTGGTCTCACCCTTGTCCTTCACAGTTTATTCTCAAACCAGCCCCCAGAGTGATCTTGTTAAAATGCAACTCAGAACATGTCCCTGCACTACTTAGATCATACATTGGCTTCCCATCTTGTTCAGAGTAGATTCAAGTCCTAACAAATGCCCTCCATGACCTCCAGCCACCCACCTACACCTTTCTGACGTCACCTTCTACGGTTTCCCATGCTCACCCTGTTCTTGATTCAGCCATGCTGGCCTGCGAATGCTTCACTCCCTGGTGTTCTGTACTGGTGCCTCTTCCCTCCTCCGCCTCCCTTTTTTTTTTTTTTTTTTTTTTTTTTCCTGAGACAGAGTCTTGCTCTGTTGCCCAGGCTGAGCAGCATAATCTCTGCTCACTGCAACCTCTCCACCTCCTGGGTTCAAGCGATATTCCTGCCTCAGCCTCCTGAATAGCTAGGATTACAGGCTCCTGCTACCAGGCCCGCTAATTTTTGTATTTTTAGTAGAGATGGCGTTTTGCCATGTTGCCAGGCTGGTCTTGAACTCCTGACCTCAGGTGATCCCCCCATCTTGGCCTCCCAAAGTGGTGGGATTACAGGCGTGAATCACCGAAGCCAGCCCAGGTCTTTCTTTAACTGTCAACTTCTCAGTGCAGCTTTCCCTGGCCACGCTCCTTTATTTTCCCTCTAGCACTTCTCACCACTGAACACACTCACATGCACACATGTGCACATACGCTATCACTGTTACTATTATTTATCTTGTTTATTGCTTATTTTCCTCAACAGAATGTGCAGGGCATGAGAGTGGCAGGGTTTCTGTGATTTCAGTTCACTCGTTTTCCCCAGCACCTGGAGCAGTGTTTACCTGTAATACAAGCTCAGTAAATGGTTTAATGAATAAATTAGTCCCTATTCACATATAAAAAACAAAACATCCTTCGTGAAAAGAGCTCCTGGGGGAAATCCCTAAGAGTTCTTTGGCCTGAGAGAAACACAGTTAAAAAGCTGAAGAGTGAAATCGTTTTGGTTTTCCCCTTTATTTCTGAAAGTTCCATTTAAGGAAGACTAGCCAGGTCTGGCCCAGCAATCCCTCTCTAATCCTTAATATGCCTTAATGAGAATGCAGAAATGAGTGGGAATGTGGCAGGCCAATTCTCCCTGACAATCGCACAGACAGGCCTGCATGACAATCACATGAACAGGCCTGCACTGAACCCCAATTACACGGACAGATATCCACGGCACTGCCTGAACACTGAGCAAATAGTTAAACCTAGGGAAATCGGTGCCCAGACATCCAAGCTACAAATGAAACATATGGTCAGTAGGAGCCTTGCATGGGCTTCTCCCTTGCTGAAGCAAATCAAAATAATAGGGACAGGTGTTGTTGTTGTTTGTTTGTTGTTTTGTTTTTTGAGATGGAGTCTAGCTCTGTTGCCTACGCTGGAGTACAATGGCGTGATCTTGGCTCACCACAACTTCCACCTTCCAAGCTCAAGCAATTCTCCTGCCTCTGCCTCCCAAGTAGCTGGGACTACAGACACATGCCACTACGCCCAGCTAATTTTTGTAGTTTTAGTAGAGACAGGGTTTCATTATGTTGGCCAGGCTGGTCTCGAACTCCTGACCTCATGATCCACTCGCCTCGGCCTCTCAGAGTGCTGGGATTACAGGCGTGAGCCACTGCACCCGGCCACAATAGAGACAGTCTTACATTCCTGCCAGGACCCTTCTTGAGTCTGTAAAATCTGAGACAACACAAGGTAACAGAGGCAGCTGTTTAAACAGATTCATTGGAGAGTCTAAGGCAGCTCTCCAGAACAAGCTGTAAAGGAGATAAGACAGAAATAATCACTCCATTACCAGAGTAGACAGGCCTTCAAGGTACTGGGGCCATTTAAATAGGACTTAGCATTTTTTTTTTTTTTTTTTGCCTCTGACCTTCTAGTTGAAACAAAATTAGTTAGACTTGGGCTAATACTAGACTACACTAAGAAAACTGTAACATTTTGAGTTGGTCTGGTGGAATTATCTCCGGCCTTCTCCCTGTATCTGGTTACAGTAAATTTCCTTCTTTCCTAGTTTGTCTGCTTCTCATTATTGGGTCTCCAGAAAACACAGCCAGACCTGGCTTGGTTCGGGGAACAGAAGTGAGAGCCTGGGGGTACAGTAAAGAAAGGGGAAGGGGAGGAGAAGACAGATGCAGGGCGGATCACCTGTGTGATCCAAGGGACACCAAAAACTCTGTTGCACCAACCCCCTGCCACAGTATTTACCATACTCTGATCAGGACAGCCCTTTCTTGGGTAAAGTCTCCGTGTTTCTAGGGACCACCTTTCAAAGCCCCAGACGTCCTTACGGAAGGCAGAAGGTTCAATCCAAGACAGTCCTTTACATCTGCCAGTTCCAAGGGAGGTCTACACCATATGTGTCTAAATATTTAAAAGTTATAATCAAGCCAACAAACTGATGAAATATGTTCCATCTTCCTATCCTGATGACAATTTGGAAGGCTGGGTTCAACTTTAGAATTCTCAGACTCCTTAGACTTCTCTGCCAGAAGTGGTGGCACATGAAGAGCCAGTCTCTGGCTCCAGCCCACATCCAGCCTCCCTTCTCCTCCCACCCTGGATCCCTCCCACACCATAGAGGCCTCCCACACAGGTATGTGGACACCACTGCCTGCACTTCCAAGCTCTGTCCGGCTGCCCCTTGGCTACTCTGGGCTTTGGGATGCACACACCAGGAATGCAGTCTGCTGTCAAGAGCACTGACACTGGGAACAGGCCTGCAGGAGAGCTGGGGCTCTTTGAGGTCTCAGGTTCCCAAACTGTGATCTTGAAGGAGAGCACGGGCTCTGGGCTAGGGAGAAGTTCCCTTGGCCCTAAGGACTCTTCATGCCATGGAGAGGGGCATGGCAGGGGCAGGGCTCTCTAAAGTGCAGGGATCAGGGCAAAGGCCCTCTTGCCAGTTCTAGTGAGTGAAGCAGAGGACAGAGAAATACCAAGGGAGAGAGAAAGGAGAATATGCGGACAGCATGGGGGTGCTGCCTGGGGAGGGGCCACAGTGAAGAGTCCCTGGGCCAGCCTAAGATTGGGGAAAGAAAAGCTAGGAAAGCAGGAATGTGAAAGGAGATGAATGGAAAGTAAAAAGGCACTGAAAACAAACCTACTTGATAACGAACCTTGCTCTCTTCATATATTTTACGGATGTATGCTTTTTTTTTTTTGAGACATAATCTCGCTCTCTCTCTCAGGCTGGAATGCAGTGGCATGAACTCAGCTCAGTAAAACCTCTGCTTCCCAGGTTCAAGTGATTCTCATGCCTCAGCCTCCCAAGTAGCTGGTATTACAGGCGCCTGCCACCACAACCAGCTAATTTTTGTATTTTTAGTAGAGACAGGGTTTCACCATGTTGGCTAGGCTGGTCTTAAACTCTTGACTTCAGGTGATCTGCCCACCTTAGCCTCCCAAAGTGCTAGGTGGGAGCCACCATGCTGGCCAATGCATGCATTTTTAATTAAACCATTAATCTTACTCCCCAGTTCTTGGCACGTCATCATCATCCTTATTACATATTTGGGTGGTAAAAGGCCACTCTTGTTTTATTTATGTATTTATTTATTTATGTATTCATTTTCATTCCCAATGCCCACCCCACATCCCCACTGACATCAATTGTAATATATTGAATAGCATTTTGTATACAGAGGGGGCCATCCTGACCTCCTCCCTTCACCTCTGCATGTAGTAGCCCTGTCTGAATCCAGGAACCATTCCTCTACATAGATCTGTTACGTCTCTTCAATGTGGTCATGCGTCCTCCATGTCCAGGACAGAATCTAGCTGGCTCCCTCCTAGGCCTTGCAGAAAGACTAGAACACGTTAAAAGATCTAGTAGAGGCCGGGCGTGGTGGCTCGAGGCCGGACGCAGTGGCTCAAGCCTGTAATCCCAGCACTTTAGGAGGCCAAGGCGGGTGGATCACGAGGTCAAGAGATCGAGACCATCCTGGTCAACATGGTGAAACCCCGTCTCTACTAAAAATACAAAAAATTAGCTGGGCATGGTGGCTCGTGCCTGTAATCCCAGCTACTCAGGAGGCTGAGGCAGGAGAATTGCCTGAACCCAGGAGGCGGACATTGCGGTGAGCCGAGATCGCGCCATTGCACTCCAGCCTGGGTAACAAGAGCGAAATTCCATCTCAAAAAAAAAAAAAAAAAGATCTAGAAGGACTTGTTAACCCTAGAATGGACTTTTGCATAGATCACCCTACCTTGGACCCCATAGAAAGGAAATGCTAAAATCCCATTAGAAGTAATTTTCATCTGTAAATAAGTCCCTGTAAAATAAGTCTCTGTAAAATAAGACGTTTTCTTATTATGCTATTTTGAAGCCTATTCACCTGTCATTTTGACTACCTTGAGATACTACAAACATGGGTAGATTTTTATTAATTTAAAATAGTTGATTAATTGACTCCTAATTATAGCATCCAAAGTGCAGACATTTCAAATCTGGCTGTCATCCAGTCTGTTCCTGGATATAAGGCCAAAAAAGCCTAAAAAATAAAATGAAATAAAGAAAGTCTGGCTGTTTCATAGGGGTGTGTGTATGTGTGTCTGCACGCACACACGTGTCTGTGTGTGAAAATAATTTACATATCTAAATTATCCTGAGGCCAACTTAAAATAAACTTTTAGCACCAATCCTGATTTTTTTCCCTTTAATAACAAATTTAAATATTTTTCTTCTTTATGTTTTAGAGACGAGGTCTCACTTTGTTGCCCAGGTTGGTCTTGAATCCTGAGCTCAAGGGATCCTCCCACCTCAACCTGCCAAAGTGCTGGAGTTACAGGTGTGAGCCACCACACCCAGCCAGATATAATTTTTTTTTTTTTTTTTTTTTGAGATGGAGTCTTGCTCTGTTGCTCAGGCTGGAGTGCAGTGGCGAGATCTTGGCTCACCACAACCTCTGCCTCCCAGGTTCAAGCAATTCTCCTGCCTCAGCCTCCTGAGTAGCTGGGATTACAGGCATGCGCCACCAAGCCCAGCTAATTTTTGTATTTCTAGTAGAGATGGGGTTTCACCATGCTGGTCAGGCTGGTCTTGAAACCCTGACGTCATGATCTGCCTGCTTCAGCCTCCCAAAGTGCTAGGATTTCAGGCATTAGCCACCGTGCCCAGCCAGATTTAAATCTTAATATGAACTAAATGACCCTTTCAACCAGAACTGGCATCTTCCTGTAATTTGCCATAATGACAAACACAAGGAGAAAGAAGAGAGGCATCCAACCTGTGTTCTCTAGGCCTTTCAGAAAACATGGAGTTCTTTGGCCACATATATGCCAACCTATGAGAAAGCTGGTATTGTAGACATCAAGGGAATGTGTACAGTTCAAAAAGGAATGTCCCACAAATGTTATCATGGCAAGACTGGAAGAGTCTACAGTGTTCCTCAGCATGCTGTTGGTACTGTTGTAAACAACAAGCTGAGGGCAAGATTCTTACCAAGAGAATTAATGTGGGTATTTATTGAGCACATTAAGCACTCTTAGAGCCGCCACAGCTTCTTGCAACACAAGAAGGAAAATGATCAGAAAAAGAAGGAAACCAAAGAGGAAGGCATCTGGGTTCAACTGAAGCTCCAGCCTGCTCTACCTGGAGAAGTGCACTGTGTGAGAGCCGATGGAAAACAACCTGAGCTGCTGGACCCTCTTCCCTACGAATTCATGGTATAATCTGTGTTAAAAAAAAAAAAAATTAAAACACCTCTGGACTGAAAAATAAATAAATAAATATGCCCTGACCAAAACTGCTAAACAGTTTTTTCCAATCCCATTTATTTTGATTTTCTAGTAGGAGTGTGGTATTAGCAGGGGAAGCTTATTATTAAGATGTCTCTGGTGGTAGTAGTATTGCTACGATATCATAGTTGGAAGTTATTTAATTGAAAAAGGTAAGATATGGTAAATAAGAGTTAAATCCATGGTTCTAAAACACCATGCCTGAAGACCAGCTCTTAGGAAATTTGGGCTCTGAAGATCATGATAGGAGAGAGGGCAGCAACTGGTCCAGGGATATGCTCTCCCATCCTGAGAGTCAGAACTGCCCTGCTGCCTTTGCAATCCCCTCCTTGTTAATCTAAAGTGTAGTTCCAAGGAAACTAAGGGGTTGTCACTGTCTAAGGGAGAGTTTAGAAGTTTTATCAGATTAGGATTTAAATACTTGATCAATTGGTGCTAAGATAATTAGGTGCTGACAAAAATACAGGCAAACTCTCGAAGTGAAGAAACACCTTTGTCGCTGCTGCCCTAAGCAGGGTTGGAGGTATCTCAGGATTCAAGCTGGGAGATCGTTCCCATCCAGGGCAGCTGTTAGCTCATGCAGGACTTTTGTGCAAATTAGAGAAGGTCCTCCAGATAGACTGACAGAGCCTGTACCCAAGGTGCCTGGCCAGGAGCATGGGGCCTGGGCTATAGCCCGCACCACAGCACATGTGGCTGTCCTTCTGCATCAGTGTTCAAACAAGCTCTAGCCTGGACAGCATGTCTCCTTCCAGTGACTACCCTAAAGCTCAAGTTCCCCTTTCTACCCTTCCATAAGCTCACCAGTGGTTCCACGTGGCTAAATCCAAGGAACTGGTTTTGTTCCTCGTATTACTGCCCACTCAGGAAACTCTGACCCCGCGGATCACTCTCTCCTTAAAATGCTCTTCCCCCTGCCTCCGTGATGCCACAGGCTCCCTGGGTTTCTTCTTCTACTCTCCTTTCTCCTTTTAGTTTCTTTGGCTGGGGCTTCCTCCTTGCAACCATGTTTATATGTAAGCTTCACTCAAGCCTCAGTCCTGACCTTCCTCTCTCCTATTCCAGCTAGACTCTTTCCATAACCTCAAATATGATTCCCACAGCCAGGGAAAGCCTTATTTGTCTATTTTCACATCCACCCCACAGGGGACAGTACTGGAGCACCCCCCCTGGCTGTATGTCCACTACTTACCACTCTTTTCCAAACACAAGCTAAATGAGCCCATGGGGAATGGAGGTGGGGCTTGGGGAAAGGCTACATAAGCTCTTATGAGCCAAACTGGACCACATGCTGGTCTGGCAATCTCACCAAGCAGCCTCTGCCTCTGCCAAGGAAAGGTCCATAGCTTGGTGGGGAGATTCAGTTCTGGGGAAAGGATTAGGAAGCTCTAGCAGTGTCTGCAGAGTCCCAGCTGCATTTTCCAATCCAACTTTATCAGCAATAAAGTGATCCCTAGCTGTGGCCTTGTTCTATTTCTCAGTTGGTTCCAACTCAGTGGAGGATAGATAATGTGTACCTCTACCACCACCCCTGAAACTTGCACAGGGCCCAAAACACAGGAAAGCTTAAAGAACAGGCATGGGGTTGAGACTTAAGATACACCCAGCAAGAAGGATGCTTCAGAAGGGAGGGGCTTCTAGATCCTTGACTCATTTAGGATACAGAAGTTTAATGAGACTGGCGTGGCAGAGCCTCAGCAAATTCAGGCCTTTGCTACCTCAGTATATGCAGGCTACGCAGACTTTTGTAACTGACAGACCTAAGCAGGTGCAGCCAACATTAGAGGAATCATTCAGTCACTTAAAACTTGCAGAGCTTCAGTGACTACATTCTTTCTTTAAGTATCAGTAGTTGAGACATCTTTTTTGTGTTCCTATGATACTCCTCAGGCAGGGATAGGCCAAAGCTAACCTCCATGTGGGCTAGAGCTTTAGCTCTCAAACTCTCACATGCATGAGTTACTGAGTAAGCTTATTACAGTTTCCTGGGCTTCCACTCTGTGATTCAGTAAGTCTGGGGTAAAGCCTAGGAATCTGTAACAAGTTCCTAGGTGATTCTCCTGGTTTAAGGACCACAGGGTTAGAGTATACTAGCCTGTGTGGTTCTAGCCTTCTGCGCATTAAATCAATTGCTTCGAATTCTCTTCCTATTTATGTTATGTTGAACTGAATCCAATTTTAGGGCCAAGAAAAGAACCGTGGTAGAATTAATTTTCTGATTCTGTACACTTATCTACAGACTCCTAGAATCACCCTCAAAGCCCATGGCATAGTTTAAAGTCCTCTGTAAATTTGTTACTTAACCCTGGCCATGGTTTTGATCAGGGACCTAGATTTGGAGGTTCAGCCATGGAAGGTGGTGGCTTTTTATCAATTA
Source organism: Saimiri boliviensis (assembly GCF_048565385.1). Lineage (NCBI taxonomy): Eukaryota > Metazoa > Chordata > Mammalia > Primates > Cebidae > Saimiri > Saimiri boliviensis. Next base: position 77,116,888 of record NC_133449.1, on the reverse strand, counting down.
ACAGATAGAGAAACTGGGGCCTTTATTTTACAGGTGGCTGGTCATCTTTTGGGGCATTAATGAAAATATTAGTAAAACCAAAGATTAAGAGGAATAGGCTGGATGTGGTGGTTCATACCTATAATCCCAGCACTTCAGGAGAACAAGGAGGGAGGATTGTGTGTCTCCAGGAGTTTGAGACCATCCTGGACAACATAATGAGACCTCATCTCTACAAAAAAAAAAAAAAAAAAAAATCAACCAGGAGTTAATGTTTACGAATGCCTGTAGTCCCAGCTATACAAGAGGCTGAGATGGGAAGATCGTTTGAGCCTGGGATATCAAAGCTGCAGTGAGCCATGCTTGTTCCACTACACTTAGTTAGCCTGGGCACAGAGAAAGACTCTGTCTCAAAAAAGAAAAATAAAAAGTTGGCCAGGTGCAGTGACTTTGGGAGGCTAAGGCAGGCAGATCACTTGAGGTCAGGAGTTTTGAGACCAGCCTGGTCAAACATGGTGAAACCCCGTCTCTACTAAAAATACAAAACTTAGCCAGGTGTGGTGGTGCATGCCTGTAATCCCAGCTACTTGGGAGGCTGAGGCAGGAGAATCACTTGAACCCAGGAGGCAGAGGTTGCAGTGAACTGAGATCACATTCCTGCACTCCAGCCTGGGTGACACAGCAAGACTCCATCTCAAAAGAAAAGAAACCAAAAAAAAACAAAAATGAATAGTAGAAAGTGCTATTTTTTACTAGGAGACAGTGGCAGGAGCATACTGTCTCCAAGAATCAAGGAGGAGCTGAATTGGTTTAGTCGAGCTGACCTTGAAGTCGGAATGAGAGCAGTTGGAGAGAGAAAGAGAAGTAATGGAACTAGGCTGATAATGAGGGGAGGGAAGACAACAGGGAAGCCTGGGGCTCAGCCAGACACACTTCTGTTGTTTGCAGCCAGTTTCTATTCTGACTGGCTAATACTGGGCCTACATACCACCACTGCCATGTAGAGGGAAGGATTTCCTTAAGAGAAATGTTTTGATCTTGGAGGCAAGGCTACTCCAATCTGAAAGACAAAGAGAGATATGCTTGGACCCAACTGCTCTCAAATAAGATAATATTAATAAAAGCTCTTTTGCTTTGCCTACTACTGGGCCAGAAAGGGTGACTCAGGTCTTAAGAACTCCAGTAAAAAAAAATAGAGATTTCAGAGAATAAACTGGAATAATCTACACACCCACCCCACCCTCAACCAGGGAGCATAGTTACAGGAAGCTCTTGAGAAGTGCTCTCTTAAAAGGTCAAATAAGGAGTCAACAATAAGTGTAATTGGGGAAATCACCCTTTAAAGAATATGACAGTTATACCAGGTAGTCATGCAACTGTGGCTGGATTTGAGGTGGAAGGTCTCGGGAAGATGGGCACAGAATGTGTCTAGCATTACCAGTGAGTTTCAAGGTGGCTCAATTAGAATATTACAGGTGGGAATGCAGGCATGGTATGTACCTTGAGGGGACATATCCAGGAAACTTTTGGAGGGGGCTTTCAGAGAAGGCACAGGAAGATGAAATGAGCTGCAGTGAACCAGGCAGGATAGTGGTGGTTGTCCAGGCCCAGCTTAGATAATTGGTCCAATAGGACAAACCACCTGCAAGAAGAAAGAAGGACAAAATATGCTTCAACAGTCATGCTGTTAGCAGATTCAGAACTTCATAATTTCATATTGCTCACTAAGACGGACCCCATGAAGCAGAACTTAAGAAGTACATCAGAAAAACCAATGTCCTGATTCAAAAGCAAAGGGAAATAAAGTTGAAAACACTCATCAGTACAGCAAACAGTGGTAGCTGACATGTAATAAAGGAGGAAATGGTCAACTGAAGTAGCAAGGTAAAATCTGTTGTTATTGTTGTTGTTTGTCTGTTTGTTTTGAGACAGAGTCTAGCTCTGTTGCCAAACTGGAGTGCAGTGGCACCATCTCAGCTCACTGCAAACCTCCACCTCCTGGATTCAAGTGATTCTCCTGCCTCAGCCTCCTGAGTAGCTAGAACTACAGGTGCCCGTCACCACGACCAGCTAATTTTTGTATTTTTAGTAGAGACAAGGTTTCACCATGTTGGCCAAGATGGTCTCGATCTCTTGACCTTGTGATCTGCCTGCCTCGGCCTCCCAAAATGCTGAGATTACAGGTCTGAGCCACCATGCCCAGCAGTAAAACGTTAAAGACTTGGCTGCGTGGTCCTGAAAAGAGAAGTGGAACAACAGAGGCAAAGAGATGATCAGAGACAAATTCCACTTCTTAGTAAAAGGCCGTAAGGTAATCTGCTGCTGCTTTTGACACAGCTTTAATACTCAAGGCAGAGAAAGGCAGTGCTCTGTGGACCAGCACGTGGCAGAGATGTTCGTCCTCACCAGGCCCTAATGAAAAGCCTTAGAACCACCACCACAGACAAATATGTACTAAGAACCTTCTACGTGCCAGGTACTTTTCTGGGCACTGGGAGTATAGCAGTGAACAAAACAAAAGACCTCTGCTCCCTGGGAACATACATTCTACAGCAGCTTCAGTTGCGGAATACACTACTAATGATTCTCCAGATTAAACAAGTGAGAAAACTGCTTCAAGAGGCAGGTATCACAGGCCTATGAAAATCCAAGCAATGGCTGGACATAGTAGCTCACACCTGTAATCCCAATACTTTGGGAGGCCAAGACAGGCAGATCACTTAAGGCCAGGAGTTCAAGACCAGCCTGGCCAACATGATGAAGCAAAACCCTGTCTCTACTAAAAATACAAAAATTAGCCCAGCATGGTGGTGTGTGCCAGTAATGCCAGCTATTCAGGAGGCTGAGGCAAGAGAATAACATCAACCCAGGAGGCAGAAATTGTGGTGAGCCAAGATTGTGCCACTGTACTCTAGCCTGGGTGACAGAATGAGGGCAATCACTCCTAGGCATTCAAAAGGGGTGATAAATGTTTAGGAATTTTGCATGCCACAACTTTTAACAGCTTAAAATCTTCCACAGTGAGAGTATTTATACCAAATAAATGAGCAAACACTGCTAATCAGTGCTATTTATTTATTTATTTATTTATTTATTTTGAGAGAGCTAGTTTACCAGCACACCATTGCAATGGCTGCTTATGAGAGGACACAGGCGGAAATGGAAATTAAGGGGCTTTAAATCTACAGAATGGGGAAGCATCAATGAAAAATTCTAAATTTTGCAAGAGGCTAGGAAGGTTTCAATTTCCAGATGTGCCTAGGCCATAATTAACTTCTTGATGAAAGACTTTTCCTAACACAGTGTAAAATTCACCGGTCAAGAACTACAGAAAACCAACATAGATTGAAAGGCATTAAGACAAGGCTGGTATCTAACAGATTTTTTTCTCTTCTGTTTTCTCTACTTCCCACAGATACTGCTGGGCCTCTGCTAGTCTTGTTAGCTGGTGCCAGTACTATGCATGTATTCTGGGATTCTGGGGACTTTATTTTAATTGAAGTAGATGTTCATATGATTTTCGGCTGCTCATCAACTGAAGCTCTTCCCCCTCAAGAGTCTTGGTGGGAGGCAGAGTCTATCCCCTTTTATAGAAGCATACACTGTCACTTACTCACTTTCCCAGCTTCCCTTACAGCCATGTGGCCAAGATGCAGCCATGTGACCAAGGCTCAGCCAGCGAGATGAACCCATTCTGGACTTTGAGCCAGTAGTCAGCCATGCACAGTGAGGCCCAATAGAGAATTCCCCACAGTGGTGGGGACAAAGCTCAGCTGCTGACAAAAATGCCTTCTCCAGACTCGTTAATAGGTCATACTACGCAAAGCCAGGTTTTTCTGTCTTCCCTGTAATTCCCCCAACTACCCAATGGACTATGGATAAATTCCTGCTTTGCTTATATCAGGCAATGTTGGTTTCTGTGGCTCATAACCTAGAATGAGCACTGATATAACTGGTCTAACTGCTGTAGGGGCCAGCAGATTTGTTCATGTTTTCTAAGTCTGTTGGGCGTTGGGCTGGTGCTGGGATAATCTTCTCCGTCCTGTTAACCCTTTGGACCCTAAAAGTGGAACACACAAGAGACATTGGCTGCAGCCACTGAGTGAAGGCCCTGGGCTGAGGCTGAACAGTATGAGAGTGCTTGCAGAAGATCATCATAGACTTTAACGTCCTTGGTCTTTACATTATAAGAGGAAGGAAATTTGATTTGGGGGGCATGCATCCCTGGGAATGTATTTAAAAACTAACATACTATTAAGAAGGGGAGATTTTGACAAAATGCTTTTTTGTCACTTAAAATGTTGATACTTCATTAACCTCTTTTAGACTTACTTGGACAAAGATTTGTATCATAGGTTGCTCTTGTGCATGCATAAAAAGGAAAATATAAGCAAAATGATATAAAGTACTCTTAGAAACTCTTTATATTCAGAATCCAAATATTCTGAATCATCTTTGCTTTCAAAGTTGGACAAGTTTTTTTTTAGACAGAGTTTTGATCTTGTCGCCCAGCCTGGAGTGCAACAGCACAATCTCCACTCACTGCAATCTCTGCCTCCTGGATTCAAGCAATTCTCCTTCCTCAGCCTCCCAAATAGCCGAGATTACAGGTGCCCACCACCATGCCTGGCTAATTTTTGTATTTTTAGTAGAGATGGGGTTTCACCATGTGGATCAGGCTGGTCTCAAACTCCTGACCTCAGGTGATCCACATGCCTCAGCCTCTCAAAGTGCTGGGATGACAGGCGTGAGCCACCATGCCCAGCCAAAAGTTGGACAAGTTTTTTGTTGTTGGCTTTTATTTGGTAATTTTTTTTTGGACAAGTTTCTATTGAATGTCTTTTTCCCACCTAAAACATAGTTCACACAAGCCTGTAATACACTCTGAATACAGATTTTTCTATATAGGACCTCAATTTTGGATGATATTCTGAAAGGTTTTTTTTACGTTTTTTAATTTTGAAATAATTTTGGATGCACTGTAAGTATAGAGTTTTCATGTGCTCATTACCCAGCTTTCCCCCACGTTCTGAATCACTTTTGGAAAACTGAAATATAATTCACACACCATAAAATACATCCCTTTAAAGGGTACAGTTCAGTGGTTTTCAGCGCATTCACAAAATTGTACAACCACCACCGCTATCTTTTCTGGAATATTTCTTGATTTCTTTTTTAATTAAAATCCTTCGAGGGAATTATTACAGAACATTTCTGTCACTCCCCAAAGAAACCCTGTATCTATTATCAGTGACTCCCCATTCTACTCCTCCTGCTCCCCGAGCCCCTGCAACCACTCATCTACTTTCTCTCTGAATCACTTTTTAATTCAGAATGGTCTGTGTGCATCTCAGTGTTACCCTCTGTGTCACCAAGAGCACTGGTGATAGAGCATTTTATAGCAGAGTGCTTCATTCTGTCTGCAGGATTTTCTTCCAGGCTGCTGGTATCTATTCTGCATATTTTAACACACATGTGCAGACATGACAACTCCATCATAACCCCAGCCTGGATAATGAGACTGTAATATGAATACCAATTTCAGAGAGGCTGAAATACGAAAAACTGCCAGGCATGGTGGTGGGCACCTGTAATCCTAGCTACTTGCAAGGCGGAGGTGGGACAATATCTTGAGTCCAGGAGTTCAAGGCCATCCTGGGCAACATAGCAAGACCCGGTCTCTTTTAAAAAAAATGTGGGGGCTGGGCACGGTGGCTCACGCCTGTAATCCCAGCACTTTGGGAGGCCAAGGCGGGTGGATCACGAGGTCAAGAGATCGAGACCATCCTGGTCAACATGGTGAAACCCTGTCTCTACTAAAAATACAAAAAAATTAGCTGGGCATGGTGGCGCATGCCTGTAATCCCAGCTACTCAGGAGGCTGAGGCAGGAGAATTGCCTGAACCCGGGAGGCAGAGGTTGCAGTGAGCCGAGATCGCACCATTGCACTCCACCTGGGTAACAAGAGCGAAACTCCGTCTCAAAAATAAAAAATTAAAATTAAAATTAAATAAAAATTTAAAAAATGTGAGGGAAGAAAATGAACGTGGACATCTTAGAACTAATGAAACACTGTAATAAAAATAGGTTATTTAGGACATTCCATTTTATCGGCATTGTATCATTGTCAGACATCATATCGTCATACATTTCTATTATCATTTGATCTACTTCATATCTTCTGGTAAGCCAACTGAATGCTATAGCTGAGGACATATGAGATTAAGAAATAGGACAGTGATGAGTTTCTATCCCATGGTACAGTAGACATTGATAAATTTAAAGAACAGTCCTGCTCCCACTTCACAGCCTTCTTGGAGCAAAGGCTAAACTACCCATGAGTGACTGAAGGAGGAACTCAAAGGAGCAACGGATTTTATGGGGAGGGAGGTGGAGGTTACCCTTATAAAATGGGAGCAGGGTAGCAGGTATCCACTGCTCCCCTCAGGGATGTTCACTGGCAGAGTGATGCCTCTTGTCCTCTTAGCCCTCACTACCTGTGCTGGTAGTTTTCAAATGGCCCACTCTCCACCATTCTCTGCCCTGCTGTGTGCCCAGGCAGGCTGACTGCTGCAGATTACATTCCCAACTCATGACAGTCCTCTGGCTTCTGGTGGGTTTCATGGATAGGAGGGAGTTATAAGTGGGGAAGAGCAAGTGGGCAGGGTGATATTTATCTCCCCCCACAGCCCACCCTCACACCTGGCCAATTAGGGCCACAGTTTTGGCTCTGGCTTCTTTCCTCTGCCACGTTCCTGTTGGGCGGCATCTCTGCCTGCCTTGGCAACAGCTCCCACTGAGTTACGGTAACAGCTCCCGCCCCTTGTCCCTACTAGAACTTCCCAGTAGCTAGTTCCTGGATACAGCTGCATCCCCTGTTGGTACTTTTAACCTTGCCCACACCTCGGAAAGGTGTGGACATGGTTAAAGGTGGTGTCCCTTTTCTAAACTCTCTTCAGTTGCCACTTTGAATGCACCATCTGTTTCCTTTTGGAACACTCAGTTCTTCCCAAAGTGGGTGACTCACAGACAGCTTGGTGCCTCTCTCTCCTCTCCTCTCCCTTCCTCTCTGGGTTGATGCCCCTGCATCAGGCATCCAGTCCTCTCTCCTACATAATACAATCTTACTGGGCCAGGCTCTGTTCTCAAATAGGGAGGTCTGCAGTTGGGGGCCGTATTAGGCCATTCCTGCATCGCTGTAAGGAAATACTGGAGACTAGGTAATTTATAAGAAAAGAGGTTTCATTGGCTCATGGTTCTGCAGGCTGTACAGTGTTGGCATCTGCCTCTAGGGAGGCCTCAGGAAGCTTTTACTCACCAGGGAAGGAGAAGCAGAAGCAGGCACTCCACATGGCGAAAACAGGAGTGCATGACGGCAGGGGTGAGGGGGAAGAGCCAGTGCCACACACTTTCAAAAGACCAGATCTCCTGAGAACTCGTGAACTATGGGGAGGACAGCACCAAGCCTTGAGGGATCCACCTCCATGACCCAAATACCTACCCCGAGGTCCCCCTCCAACACTGGGGATTACACCTCAACATGAGATTTAAGGGGACATCCAAACTATATCAGTGGCAATAGGTGAAATTCAGGGGTAAGATATTAAAAAGACCAATTTTGTCTATGGATCCAAGATACATTCTATAATCCAGTTTAACCAATAAAAAAAAATTGAGATTTTGATTCCCAAGATTGATATCTAGTTCACAGCTGGTTCTGCACTCAGAATGCATAGGATGTCATTCATTGGTTCCCTTAAATCCCACTCTCAAATTTATATCTCCAGTTTCAGGCCCATACAGACAGCTGTCTTGTTCCACAGGCTCCTCATTGAACATACTCACATCAAACTTACAATCTTCCTCTTTCTACCCTCAAACCTGGGGCTCCTCCAGTGTTTCCTGTTTCATTCCACATATCATTCTCCATACCATTGCTCATGCCCAAAACCTAAGTCATTCTTGACACATTCATCTTCACTCTTATATATATATGAATTTTCAGACACTGTAGATCCTGTCTATGAACAGATCATTTATCCAATCCACCCACTTCTCTCCACCATCATAGCTACACCCTAGTACAAGCCATCATTAACTCTTGCCTGGACATAGTATTAACTCACAGTCCTATGGGCTCAGCTCTCTTCTTCCCTGGTCTCTAAACTTTCTTCAATCAGTATCCAAGGCCTTTTACATGCTTTAAAATCAAATAAGAGCATGATATTCTCCTGCTTAGAAGCTTTTAGGGCTCCCAACTGGTCATATAATAAAGTCCATTGGGAATGAGAGAAAGAAGAAAAAAAAGTTTTTTTTAAAGATAAAGTCCAAGGGCTCACCATAGCTTAAAAGGTCCTTCAAGATCTTGCCCCTGGCCTGCTTCATCAAGTACTAAATCATCTTCACACACAGCACTCCAGACACACTGGCCTTCTCTATTCCCTGAAATGCCTTGCTCTTCCCCACCTCAGAACATCAAACGTTCCATTCCAGTTCCATCTACCCAGAAAGCTCCATCAGCTCCCACATCCCCAGTCCGGCCCCTTCATTCCTTGCCCTAGCTCCAGCTCCTGTACTTGTCCTATGTAACACTTGTCACCATTATTGATATGGGTCACTTACTTTCTATCTCCTCCAGACTTGAAGCTTCTTCAGAATTGGAACTGTATCTACTTCGTTCACTTCTAGGTCTCAGGGCCTAGCACATAGCCTGGCACGTGGTGGTTGTTTAATACACATCTGTTGAATGAATGAGCCCATAGTTATTTCACCTTGAGCCTCAGTTTCTTCATCTGTTAAGCTCAAGGAAGTGAGGTTTCTTCCAATGTAAACATTTCATGATTTTATGATTGCAAAGCCCTTCTTTGAACACTAAAACTGCTCAGTTGAAGACAAAATGGTTAAAGAGGAAATTTTTTTTTTTTTTTCAAATTTTAACCATTGAAGTCTCAGTCATAAAGAGGAAATCCTTGAGACAACTCTGCTGCTCCCACCTGTCCACAGTCTCCTGGGAAATACAACATACACAACAGTCTCACAGGTCAAAAGACACCTCCGCTTCCAAGAATTTATCTCCTCTCTTTCAAGAAAGTTAAATTGCAGGTGTGGCCTTATGTCTCTAGCTATCCTTCTCATGCACAAGACACAATCCAAAAAACCTCCAAACTCTACCCTACTGAGATGTCCCAGATTCCAATGGCACCAACACGGATGGATTTCAAATTTGTGAGCTTTATCATTTTCTTCTTTTGGAGGTGGTGGGTGTTAGTAGAATCTTTACACATTATATTGTTTTTAAAAGTTTTAAAGTGGAAACAAACTAAAGAAGCAAAATTTATCCCTCTCTAGAATCTCAGATGTAGTTAGTTGAGACCATACTGAATTCGTGTATGGCTGGTGTCCTTGGAAGAAAAGGAAACAAAACACCGACACAAAGGAAAGAAGACCGAGACAGGGGCAGAGATGTGAGCTGTGCTGCTACAAGTCAAGGAACACCTGAGGCTACTAAAAGCTGGAAGAGGAAAGGAAGCATCCTCCCCTAGTGCCTTTGGAGGGGCATGGCCTTGCCAACAATTTTCTTTAAGGCTTTTGGCCTCTAGAACTGTGATACAACACATTTCTGTTATTTTAAGCCATGTAGTTTGTGATACTTTGTTACAGAAGCCCTAAGAAATGAATATATCAACCTTCAGGAATTTATTCCTCTGGAGCATAGGTTGACAAACTGCAGCCCATGGGCCAAATCCAGCCCACTGCCTGATTTTGTATGACCCATGAGCTAGGAATTATTTTTTTCAGAATAACATTTGCAGTCAATTTGATGGTAGGAAACACTAACTTTGAACATCAATTAATACAAAATGTTATCCCCCAAAAAGGAATCTGTCTTCTCATTAGACTTCCATTACAGAAAAATGTACTCAATTATTTTACATTTTTAATTTCACCAATTAAAAGCAGAAGTTTGTTTTTTCTTGTTATATGAGTACCTACATAATATCCACAACTTTGCCTCTTGGCCCACTGATATGGTTTGCCTGTGTCCCCACCCAAATCTCTTCTTGAACTGTAATTCCCATAATCCCTACATGTTGTGGAGAGACCCAGTGGGAGGTAATTGAATCATGGGGGCAGTTGGCTTCAGGATGTTCTGACAGTGAGTTCTCACAGATCTGATGGTTTTATAAGGGGCTTTTCCCCCTTTGCTCAGCACTTTTGCTTCCTGACACCATGTGAAGAAGGATGTATTTGATTCCCCTTCTGCCATGATTGTAAGTTTCCTGAGCCTTACAATCAGGAAGGCTTACTCCAGCCATGCTAAACTGTGAGTCAATTAAACCTCTTTCCTTTATAAATTACCCAGTCTCAGGTATGTCTTTATTAGCAGTGTGAGAATGGACTAATATACACATAAATCCTAAATATTTTCTTTTTTATAGAGACAAAAAAATAGAGACAGTCTCTCTGTTGCCCAGGCTGGAGTGAAGTGGCACTGATTATAGCTTACTATAACCACCAATTCCTGGGTTCAAGGAATCCTCCCACCTCACCCTCCCAAGTAGATAGGACTACAAGCAGAGGCTACCATACTCGGCTAACTTTTAATTTTCTTTTGTAGAGACGGGGTCTTGCTATGTTGCACAGGCTGTAAAATATTTTCTATGTGGTCTATTAGAGAAAAAGTTTGCTGAACTCTTCTCTACGGGAATCTCAGTGTCACCTACTCATTTAGCCAGGGAATTTCTTTTTTTTTTTTTTTGAGACGGAGTTTCGCTCTTGTTATCCAGGCTGGAGTACAATGGCACGATCTCGGCTCACCGCAACCTCCGCCTCCTGGGTTCAGGCAATTCTCTTGCCTCAGCCTCCTGAGTAGCTGGGATTACAGGCACGCGCCACCATGCCCAGCTAATTTTTTGTATTTTTAGTAGAGACGGGGTTTCACCATGTTGACCAGGATGGTCTCGATCTCTCAACCTTGTGATCCACCCACCTCGGCCTCCCAGAGTGCTGGGATTACAGGCTTGAGCCACCGCGCCCGGCCTAGCCAGGGAATTTCTAAGCATCAGTAAAAACATTTTTATTATGATAAAAAGGATCTATTTCTTAAATCTGTTTTCATCTTATATAATTTTCCGTAATTTCCTTTTTTTTAACAGCTTTATTGAGATATAATTCACACACCATGCAATTCATCCATTTAAAGTATATAATTTAATGGGTTTTAGTATATTCTGTTTTACAGCCATCATTACAGTTAGATTTAGAACATTTTCAGCACCCCATAAAGAAATCCCTTAGTAGTCAGATCCCATGTGACCCTGGCCCAGGCAATCACTCATCTACTTTCTATCTTTATGGATTTGCCTATTCTGGATATTTATTTTATTTTATTTTATTTTTAAGATGGAGTTTTACCATGACGGCCAGGCTGGTCTTGAACTCCTGACCTCAGGTGATCCACCCACCTCAGCCTCCCAAAGTGCTAGGATTACAGGCGTGAGCCACTGCGCCCAGCTCTATTCTGGATATTTCATATACATTTTCTATGTTACTTTTCAGTATGTGCTTCGATTGATCTTAATTTTTACTTATTTCCTTTTAATACTTTAAAACGAGAATCAATACTGTAAATATAAGCCTTAGGAGTCTGACACCTCTGACATCCTATCTTTTCCATCCTGAAATTTATCCCACAGATAGGGTCCCACTGGCTACATTTCCCTTACAAAATGTTAAATGACTGAATATCCTAAGGCCAAGAAAGTGGTACCAGTGTACTGGTGTCCTCAATCTCCCAGCTTGTAGCTTTTTGAGTTGCTGACTTATGATATGGCAGGAATCAGCCCCATATATTTGTTATAGCTTATAGATAATATGGATCTCTGAAATGGGAAGAAAAAGTGGTAAAAAGAAAATTGTCTGTACAAATTGCCCTTAAGAAATACGGCATAATATTTAAATATTTCATTTTAACTAAAGTGTTCTTTCAGAATCAAGATTTTTTTTAAACCGTGCTTGGCCTCACCAATATTGACTTGCCTTTATTATTGCTAACAGGTCCTCTGACTGGAAGCTACCACTTCATCTTGATTATCATAGTAATTAGTTATAATGACTTTTAATGGGTCCTTGAGTTCTTTCCTTACTTGTTAAAGAGCCATAGCTTTTAAATCACCTCATCTATTATTCCAGTTATCTACTGCTGCATAACAGACCACCCAAAGCTTAGTGGCTTAAAACAACAATAATCATTTTATTATCTGATGGTTTCAGTGAGTCAGGAATTCAGGGAAGCGCTCCACTGGGTGGCTCTGAGTTAGCATCTCCCATGCAGTAACAGGAGATGGAAGAGCAGGCATCGGGAGAGCTTGGGATGTCAGGGCCTCTCCATGTGATCTGTTTACATGAGTTAGTTGTGCTTCCTTGAAGCATGGTGGCCTCAGGGTAGTAATGTATCTTAGACAGTGGCTCAAGGCTATAACGCAGGGTCTACAGAATGAGCCAGAATCTGCACCACCTTTTTTGACCAAGTCCAGAAGGTCACAGAGCATCATTTCTGCCATACCCTACTGGTCCACCAGTCACTAATGTTTGGCCCAAGTTCAAAGGGAGAGCCACAAAGTTCATCTCTTCAAGGGGGGAAGATCAAGGAACTTGCAGACATGCTTTAAAACTAAAATTAGCTAGGCATGGTGGCATGCACCTAATGTGGTCCCAACTACTTGGGGGACTAAGGTGGGAGGGGTGCTTGAGCCGGGGAGGTAGAGGCTGCAGGGAGTGGTGATTGCACCACCGCTCTCCTGCCTGGGAGATAGAGCAATGCCCTGCCTTGAAAATAAATTAATTAAATAATGTTTTAAAACTGCTACAAGCTGTACAGAAGACATTCTTTGGTTTACGCAATAATTACTCTGGCAAAAGACATTACTGTCTTCCATTTACTTCCTTGTTTTTCTTCTCTTTCTTCTTTAAATGATCCCCTTTAAGTGTTTACAAATTTAAAGATTTCAGCTCTAAATATTTTGTTTGTTTCATGTGTTCTGTATATAGACCAATTCTTGTGCCAGGCACAAATATTTCCGGCTGCTCTGTTCTGCTCTGCCTACTTCCTGTTTGGTTGACTTTGATTTCCTGTACTCTGTCAAAGGGCTTCATTAAAGTTGTAAACTTCCATTTTGACCGAGGCACTGTGTTCTGTTTCTGAATATGCCAGTGGCCTTGAGCAACAGTATACATACAGTAACTGTTAAGTATAATACAGGAAGTGAAAATTAAAGTACTATGTCTTAAGATTGATAGAATTAAATGCTCAGTTTAAGGAAATACATATTTTAGTGGAGACCATGTTTCAGGAGCTCAGACCTCAGCCAGCTGGTGAACTGCTCTGGACCACCACTAAAGATCTACCCACAAACTCTTATTTCCAAGTGATTACAGGCCTGGCTAGGAGTCTCTTTTTTAGGGACAGTTCAATCTCTCTCATTTTGGGTTGCAAATAACAGGAACCTCTACTGGTTTAAACCATAAGAGAATATTTATTACCTCATATAACGAGTCTAAGGTAAGATGGTTCCAATTCAGTGGCTAATCACGTCACCAAAAACTCATATTCCTTCTAGTTCTTTCTGCTCTAATACCTTCAGCACAGCGGCTTAATTTTTTTTTTTTTTTTTTAAGACAGGGTCTCACTCTGTCACCCAGGCTAGTGTGCAGTGATGTAATCTTGGCTCGCTGCAACCTCCGCCTCCCAGATTCAAGAGATCCATGTGCCCCAGCCTCCTGAATAGCTGGGATTACAGGCACACACCACCACGCCTGGCTAATTTTTGTATTTTTAGTAGAAAAAGCGTTTTCCCATGTTGACCAGGCTGGTCTTGAACTCCTGGGTTCAAGTGATCCACCTGCCTTGGCCTCCCAAAATGCTGAAATTACAAGCGTGAGCCACCGTCGAGCCCATGGTGGATTTATTTTTAACTCATGATTTTCAAACAATTTCTATGGTTTACTTGCCACATGCAGACATGGCAAAGTCTAATGAATTCCTGGGTGTCCTTTTTATGAGTGGAAAAAACAAACAAACAAAACTATTTCAGTTCGTTTGAGCTGCTATAACAGAATACTGGAGACTGAGTAATTTATAAAGAACAGAAATTATTATTTTCTTACAGTTCTGGAGGCTGGGAAGTCCAAGATCAAGGTGCTGGCATTTTGCAAGGATCTTCTTGGTGCATCATCACATGGCAGAAGGGTAACAGCAAAAAGAGTTGCCCCCTCAACCTTGAGTCCTTTTATAAGGGCCCTAATCCCATCCATGAGGGCACCATCCTTATGACTTAATCATCTCTTAAACACCCCACCCCTTAATATTATCACATTGGGAATTAGGTTTCCAATACATGAATTTTGAGGGACACATTCAAACCATAGCAAAAACCTATTCCAGGCTGCACATGGCATCCTAGCACTTTGAAAGGCCAAGGCAGGTGCATCACCTGCGGTCAAGTGTTTGAGACCAGCCTGGCCAATGTGGTGAAACCCCATCTCTACTAAAAATACAAAAATTAGCCAGGCGTGATGGCACTTTCCTGCAGTCCCAGCTATTCGGGAGGCTGAGGTATGAGAATCACTTAAACCCAGGAGGCAGAGGTTGCAATAAGCTGATATCATGCCACTGCACTCCTGCCTGGATGACAAGTAAGACACTGTCTCAAAAAAATATATATGTGACCAAGATTGTTTCAAACATCTAAGCCAAAAACTGTATTCAAAATATACCCAGTAATAGAAAAGTATACGTTTATGATTTATAATATTGATCTATTTCTTTTTTTCTTTTTTTTTTTTTTTTGAGATGGAGTCTCGCTCTGTCGCCCAGGCTAAAAAGCTAAAGTGCAGTGGTGCAATCTCGGCTCACTGCAACCTCCACCTCCTGGGTTCAAGCGATTACACTGCCTCAGCCTCCGAAGTAGCTGGGATTACAGGCTTGCGTCGCCACACTGGTGAATTTTTTATATTTTTGGTAGAGACAGAGTTTCACCAGGCTGGCCAGGCTGGTCTTAAACTCCTGACTTCAAGTGACCTGCCTGCCTCAGCCTCCCAAAGTGCTGGGATTACAGGCGTGAGCCACCACGCCCAGCCTGATCTACCACTTTTAATTAAGCACTAAGTAAAAATAAAGATGTATATATTTACTATGAAAATGAAAACATTTCATCTGGAATATCCAAAATTAGATTTAATATATTTTAAATCTCATTAGAGTTTCTGATAGTTTGCGATAAATACTATTACATGAAAGTTATGCTTGTCTTCAACCTCAGTGGTGTTAGATACTAAATACAAGCCTTGTTTTTTATGTAGTAACTTAGAAAACCCGATCTCCTGCTTATAATTTCCTATTTTTCCACTCCCTGGTTACACAAAATCTGTTATTTAAGCTGATTAGGACCTACGAGCCTTGTAACCATTCCCAGTTTCCTAGGATCTCTCTTCTCTAGACAACCTCCTTCCTTATAGTGCTTAGTATAAAATCCAGGTCGGGCACAATGGCTTACGCCTGTAATCTTAGCACTCTAGAAGGCCAAGGCAGGAAGACTGCTTGAACCCATGAGTCTGAGACCAGCCTAGAAACATAGAGAGATCCCATCTCTACAAAAACAGTTTTAAAATTAGCCAGGCATGGTGGCTTGCACTTGTAATCCCAGCTACTCATGACACTGAAGCAGGAGAATCACTTGAGCCCAGGAATTTGGAGCTATAGTGAGCCATGATTGTGCCACTGCAGTGTGACAGTCGGTCTCCTAAAAAAAAAAAATCTATGGCAAATGTATAAAAAAAAAAAAAAACCAGGCTACCAAAATTTATGTGTATGTGATATGTAATTATAAAATATACAATAAAAGTTGGCCGGGCGCGGTGGCTCACATCTGTAATCCTAGCACTTTGGGAGGCCAAGGCGGGTAGATCACCTGAGGTCAGGAGTTCAAGACCAGCCTGGCCATCATGGTGAAACCCCATCTTAAAAAAATAAAAAATAGGCCGGGCGCAGTGGCTCCAGCCTGTAATCCCAGCACTTTGGGAGGCCGAGGCGGGTGGATCACGAGGTCAAGAGATCGAGACCATCCTGGTCAACATGGTGAAACCCTGTCTCTACTAAAAATACAAAAAATTAGCTGGGCATGGTGGCACATGCCTGTAATCCCAGCTACTGAGGAGGCTGAGGCAGGAGAATTGCCTGAACCCGGGAGGCGGAGGTTGCACTGAGCCGAGATCACGCCATTGCACTCCAGCCTGGATAACAAGAGCGAAACTCCATCTCAAAAAAAATAAAAAATAAATAAATAAAAGTTACACAAGGATATACTCCAAATCATTACTCTTGGTTATTTTTTGCACAGGGGTTGGTTATTTACTTGACTTTCATTTTCTCTGCTTTACTTGTTTACCATGATCAAGTAATAGCAGAAGAAATAAACCAAAGCCTGCATATAAAAAAGCTCTAGAAGACAACACGTATACTCATACTCACACACGTACGTAGGTAAAATCTGTATTAGTGAGGCAGAACTGTAAGTGAGTTTTCTTCTTTTCTCCAACCTTTCTAATTTTGTTTTATTTTACAGAGACCAGGTTTCACTATGTTGCCCAGGCTGGTCTTGAACTCCTGGACTCAACTGATCCTGCCCCCATGGTCTCCCAAAGTACTGGGATTGCAGGTGTGAGCCACCATGCCCAGCCTTTCTTTAATGTTTTATTTGTGTATTTTTTTAGGTTGTAATTTTAAAATAAACATATTTTAGCAAAAAATTAAAGACTTTGAATGTTATTAAAGAATTTAGGTCCAGCAGCAGTGGCTCATGCCTGTAATCCCAGCACTGTGGGAGGCTTGAGGTAGGAGGACTACTTGATCCCAGGAGTTTGAAACCAGCCCTGGGCAACAGAGTGAGATCGCACCTCAATCTAAAAATAAGTAAGTAAATATATATGTGTGTGTGTGTGTGTGTGTGTGTGTGTGTGTGTATACATATACATATATATATATATATGAATTTAGTAACTAGCTGGCTCAGCTTGCTTGCTTTCATGACATTAATCCATAATTTTGATACCTGTCTTAATATAATCTCTATCATACCTCTCTGCAGGCACAGTTATCACTTTGGGCAGGAGTTGAGCCTTGTGGCTTTTTTTTCTTAATGGTATTTAATGCCCAGTGGTGATACACTGTCACTCATTTCAATACTGCAGTGATTCAATGTGTAGTCATTTATATTTTATCTGACATTTAATAAGCATCTACAAAGCTCTAGGCACTATACTAGCCACTCTGGGGAATAAAAGATGAACAGGACACAGTCAATGCCTTTAATTAAAGAAGTAAACGCTTTGATTTTTACTTTTCCCACATAGGTATAGAACAGAATTTTGGGAAAAAGAACTGACAGTCTTAAAAGATATGGGGTTTGTGAACGCTAAACCTACATACATTTACATTTTTATTAGTAAGATTATGGCTGACAGTTAGCTAACAAATATTCTTATATTTGTTTATATCTTAGGTCATATTTTGAAATGTGATGTGACATAGTGAAAAAGAAACAAAGAGTCTGGAGGTCTGGTTTCAAGTCTCAAGTCAGCAATTAACTAGCTAATGAACATGGGCAAGGTACTTAAACTTTCCGTGCTTCATTTTCCTCATGTGTAAAACGAGGGAGATGAACCAAATGATCTATAGGGTTCCT
Organism: Saimiri boliviensis; assembly: GCF_048565385.1. Classification (NCBI taxonomy): domain Eukaryota; kingdom Metazoa; phylum Chordata; class Mammalia; order Primates; family Cebidae; genus Saimiri; species Saimiri boliviensis. The sequence continues at coordinate 77,099,168 of NC_133449.1, read as the reverse complement.
TCCAACTTTAAAATTGAAATCTCTTCTGTTGAGACATAAAAGAGGCACCATATGACTTGAAGGTGATGATGACTTTATTACCTTTTCTGAAATACGTTAATTTAAATCTGAACAAGTAATCACTGGCTCTCATGGTTGTGACGCATCAGAAACCCAAGTCAGTACACTGTGTCATACTTCCAAGCAGTGCTATATACGCAAAACTAGTAACCAGAGTATAGGGCCTACACAATATAAACAAAAGATTTAAAAAAGAGAAGTTTTTTTGTTTTTGTTTTCATTTTTTTCAAATAGAGACAGGGTCTCACTATGTTGCCCAGGCTGTTTTTGAAATCCTGGACTCAAGCAATCCTCCTGCCTCGGCCTTCCAGTGTCAAGATTATGAGTGTGAGCTGCTGTGCCCGGCCGAGAAAATTTTTAAGAATGGATATTTTATGAATACCTTTTGGAGTTTTTATGTACTAAGATTTCATTTCTCTGAGTGTTCATTAATATTATGTTTCACTTCCTTAAATGAAAATAGGTGAGTGGGGCAGGTTTCCTCGGAGATATAGTTTTTACTTTAGGGACTATCCCTTTCCCCTAAAGTTTGCTTTAAAAACGGCAGCACATGAACTTATGTTAGAGAGGAGGGAGAGCAGGCAAAACTAACAACAGGATCTGGATATGCTGCCACATGCCGAACTATGAATTTTTTTTTTTAAGAGACAAGGTCTTGCTCTGTTACCCAGGCTAGAAAGCAATGGTGTGTTCATAGCTCACTGCAGCCTCAAATTCCTGGGTTCAAGTGATCCTCCCACCTCAGCCTCTCGAGTAGCTAATATTACAGGTGCACATCCCCACACCTGGCTAAGCTTTTATTTTTTGTACAGATGGAGTCTCGCTATGCTGCCCAGGCCGGTCTCCAACTCCTGGTCTCAAGTCTCAAAGCACTGGGATTACACAGGTGAGCGACCACACCTGGCTCTCATTCTTGATGGGGTGTTTTTTTTGCCTGTATTTTTGTCTTTTACAACCTTATAAATCACGTAAGTGAATTTCAGAGCTCTCAAACAATATTAGTGCAGTAAGTAAACAGGAGAGTAGGAGTGGGGTTTGGCCAACAGCACAGCTAAAATCCACTCATAGTGGTTGAGCTCAGCTGTTGCAGCTATTTGTCCTTAATAGTGGAAGGACACCTCCTCACTACAGAGAGTTGGGCAGTGACTTAGCTAATACAGTAACAGTGACATAGTATAGTATGCTAACTGGGACTAAGGGGTACTCTCGATAAGGTTTAATTTTTTTGTAAGAGAACGGTTTGGCTTAAATTGATGTAAAGTATCTACATAAACTACATAACAGAAGACAGGTAACTAAGACAAAGGAGGTATCAAAGAGAGGAAATTTGGCCATTTATCTAGAATTATCTGAGGGAGAACCCCATTGAATACAACAGATACAATCATTCTGGTTATTAGAGAAGTGTAAGAATCACTGTTATACATGGCTGACATATTCAGAGGGAAGAGTACCAGTGTCTGCAACTTATTTTGAAATACATTTTTAAAAACCAGATAGATGAATGAGTGGACAGAGGGATGAAAAATAAACAGGTGATAAGGCAAGTGCAGTAAAATGTTAATGGTGGAATCTAGTAAGTGGATATATATATATATATTCCCAGCAAAATTCTTTCAGCTTGGCTGTGTATTTGAATTTTATTCTATTTTTTGAGATGGGTCACACTGTTGCCCAGGCTGGAATGCAGTGCCAGAATCATGGCTCACTGTAGCCTTGACCTACCGGCTCAAGCAATCCTCCCTCCTCAGCCTCTCAAGTAGCTGGGACCACAGGTGTGTGCCACCATACCTAGCTAATTAAAAAATAAAAACTCTTCTGTAGAGATAGGGTCTCAATTTGTTGCCCAGGCTGGTTTTGAATTCCTGGCTCAAGTGATCCTCCCACCTTGGCCTTCCAAAATACTGGGATTATAGGCATCAGCCACCATGCCTGGCCACAAAATTTTTAAATAATAAAACAGGAAAAAAACCTGCCAACATTTTTTTTAACACGATGTAAACAAAACCTGCCAACATTTTTTAAGTGCTTTCCCTGTGTCAGGCACTTTGTATTAGTGATTTCATTTACTCCTCAGAAGAAGCCGGTGAGGTAGATGCCATATTACTACTCCTATTTTACAGACAAGCAAACAGGCACAGAGAGGCTAAGGGACTTGCCCAGAGTCTTACAGTTAACAATCTAGGCCAAGCTAAGATTCAAATCCAGGACTGTGTGTGTGCAAAGCCAGGGCCTTTAGTTGTGGGACAGAGAGATTTCAGCAAATGTTTCTCAGAGCCTCTGTTAAACATTACTATTACAAAACTTCTAGAAGAAAACATAGGAAAATAATTTCATAACCTTAGTCCAGGAAGAGTTCTCTAACATTACACAAAAAACACTATCAAAGAAAATAAATTGGACTTAATTAACATTAAGTTAAAAATCTTTACTAAGATAATGAAAGGGCAAGCCACATACTAGGAGACGACACTTGAAATGCATGTATCTGATAACAACCCTGTGGCATCCATAGAGGTGCTCTGCTCAGATCTCCCTTCTAGAGAGGATCTGCCTCAGCTTTCAAGCCAAGGCCACAAATTTCCTTGGGGCCACTTAGCCACTTATAAGTACAGAGGTAATGTAAGGGCTCACTATCTCTGTGCACAGTGGTAGAGCTCCCCACTGGATTGACGGAGACTTCATCAGAGATGTACTCCCATCCCATTCTCTTTCTACCAAACTAACCTTCCTTCCCCCTTTCTTCCCACCAGTATCAGACCAACATCTTAAGATTTTTCCCTATCTGTAACTTTTTTCTTTCCCTTTTATCTTTCATAGATGTCAGCCCCAATAAATCTCTTGCACTGCTAATTTCATATTGGCACCTGCTTCTCAAAAAATCCAACTGGCATACACATATCCAGAATATATAAAGAATGTCTACAAATCAATAAGAAAAAGATAATCCAATTTTTTTTTTAATGGGCAAAAGACTCAAAGAGTTACTCTGCAAAGGAGGATAGCCAAATGACTATTAAACCTGTAAAAAGGTGTTCAGCAGCTCTAGTTATCAGGAAAATGTATATAAAAACCACAAGAAGGTATTGTTACACCTCCATCAGAATGGCTAAAATTAAAAGGACAATACCAAATGTTAGTGAAACAAATTGAATTCTCTTCAGTTATTTTGTGGGAGTATAATTTGGTACAACAACCTTGGAAACCTGACAGTGTCTACTAAAACTAACGTGTATTTACCATATGACCCACAGTACTACTCTCGGGTGTATACCAAGAGAAATAAATGCTTATATCCACCAAAACATGAACAACAATGTTTAAGGCACTTTTATTCTAATAATCCCCAAACTGGACACAACTCAAATATTCATCAACAGTAGAATGGATAAATAAAATGTGCTATATTCATACAAATGGATTTCTCCCCAATAATGAAAAAGAATGTACTACTGTCACGCAGTATGGACATGACACATAAACATAGTGTTAAGTGAGAAAGTCATACTTAAACAAGTATACACTGTACGAATCCATTTATATCAAGTTCAAAAACAGATACAACTAATTACTGTCAAGGAGGTGAGAATATCCGGTGCCTTTTAGGGGCGGATATTGACTAGAAGAAGCCCTGAGGCAGCCTTGTGAGTGGCTGGAAGCATTCTGCATCTTAATCTGGGTGGTGGGTTACAAAGACTCTCTCCTTGATGACACTCTAATGAGGCTTCTCTGAGCCCTGTTCTCCACTAGGCCTGAGCCTTGGCCTTAACTACTGCAGATTCTGAGCACAAATTATTTTATCCACACCCCACACTAAGAGTCCTAAACAAATACTAGCACGTTCCTAGAATGAGGACTTCAGCCGCCTTCAGTTCCTGCTTGGGAAAGCTTAAGTCTGACAAAATAACATTATGTTTGTTCCAGTTCTACGAGCCTATAGTGACCACAACGTTTGAATTTATTCTGAAACTGTTGTTACTGTATTCATTAAGTTTAATGATGGGTGTCTTGTTTTTTCAACAAAAGAAGTCTCTTGTGGAGCAATTTCACTTTTGACCCCTCACTCTTACTTTTTCGTATTCTGAGATCACAGACCCAGAACAAATCCATTTGCTAATCAGATTTGTTTGTTTCTTGGAGGATTTTGACTTTTCAACTGCTGCATCATTAAAAAAATTATTTTCATATGTTTAAGGTAAGTTCTTTAGTACCAAGAGTAATGGTTTTCTGCCTTTTCAGATCAGTGCCCACTGTTTTATAACATGTATTTGTAACATCCCCTTTAGTAGCTTGAAGTGAAATTCGTAATCTACCTTACATGAATATTTTCTTTCTTCTCTTTTTTTTTTTTTTTTTCCTGAGACGGAGTTTCGCTCTTGTTACCCAGGCTGGAGTGCAATGGTGCGATCTCGGCTCACTGCAACCTCCGTCTCCTGGGTTCAGGCAATTCTCCTGCCTCAGCCTCCTGAGTAGCTGGGATTACAGGCATGCGCCACGATGCCCAGCTAATTTTTTGTATTTTTAGTAGAGACGGGGTTTCACCATGTTGACCAGGATGGTCTCGATCTCTTGACCTCGTGATCCACCCGCCTCGGCCTCCCAAAGTGTTGGGATTACAGGCTTGAGCCACCGCGCCCGGTTTCTTCTCTTTTTTTTTTTGAGACGGAGTCTCACTCTGTCGCCTAGGCTGGAGTGCAGTGGTGTGATCTCAGCTCACTGCAACCTTCGCCTCCTGAGTTCAAGCGATTCTCCTGCCTCAGCCTCCCAAGTAGCTGGGATTACAGGTGCACGCCACCACGCCCGGCTAATTTTTGTATTTTTAGTACAGACGGGGTTTCACCATCTTGGCCAGGCTGGTCTCGAACTCCTGACCTCGTGATCCACCCACCTTGGCCTCCCAAAGTGCTGAGATTACAGGTGTGAGCCACCACACCTGGCACACTGTGTTGTATTGATAAGCTATCAGAGTTGCAATTTTCCAATTTTTAAAACATTTTTGAATGAAACAGTCTGCCCTCAATATAGTGTATATTAAAACTCTACCAAAGCCGGGCGCGGTGGCTCAAGCCTGTAATCCCAGCACTTTGGGAGGCCGAAGCGGGTGGATCACGAGGTCGAGAGATCGAGACCATCCTGGTCAACGTGGTGAAACCCCGTCTCTACTAAAAATACAAAAAATTAGCTGGGCATAGTGGTGCGTGCCTGTAATCCCAGCTACTCAGGAGGCTGAGGCAGGAGAATTGCTTGAACCCAGGAGGCGGAGGTTGCGGTGAGCCGAGATCGCGCCATTGCACTCCAGCCTGGGTAACAAGAGCAAAAACTCCAACTCAAAAAAAAAAAAAAAAAAAACCCTACCAAAATATTTTCTATTTACATATGAAAAGGAGTTGTGTTCTAGGCATACATTATTGTAATAGGTGTTTCACCTACATATGAATGTTTGTGAGACATTGGAAGGTCATGAGAATGAGGGACAATTCTTTTTTTTTTTTTTTTGAGACGGAGTTTCGCTCTTGTTACCCAGGCTGCAGTGAAATGGCGCGATCCCGGCTCACCGCAACCTCCTCCTCCTGGGCTCAGGCAATTCTCCTGCCTCAGCCTCCTGAGTAGCTGGGATTACAGGCATGCGCCACCACGCCCCGCTAATTTTTTTTGTATTTTTAGTAGAGACGGGGTTTCACTATGTTGACCAGGATGTCTCGATCTCTCGACCTCTTGATCCACCCGCCTCGGCCTCCCAAAGTGTTGGGATTACAGGCTTGAGCCACTGTGCCCGGCGCGTGGGACAATTCTTGACTATGCTCTTTCCTATCTCAAGGACCTGTTGCCTGCTGTTTCCCCAACTGGAATGTTCTTTCCCTCAATCTCCCTGTATATGCCTCTTATACCGAAAACTCAGTTCAAATGTCACCTCCTCAGAATATTCCTCTCCCTCATTCACTTTTCATTTGGCAGTTCCTTCAGAAGACTGAAATTGTAAATGTTTTCCATCTCTTTGAAATGTACATATTTTAAAAAGCTAAATAAGCCTCTTGCTAGTTTTACATCCTAAGAAGGTCTTTCCTGGGGGCCTTGGAGCCATCTTTCGGAACTGTGAACATCAAGGATGGTGCTCCATGTCTCTCTCTGTCTCTAGGAGGGCTTAAGTCTTCACTCCTGGCTCCAAGATATAACTTCCCATTATTAGCCATTGAATAAAGACGATTAACAGGTGTGTCATGGATTGCACCTGATCAAATGAAAGGGTGAGATTTCTTTCTTTTTGTGTGTGTGTGTCTTTGCACTCTCTTCAGTGGACTGCCTGTGATGTGCATCACAGTATGTTTTAGCATACATCCAATAAAACGGTCTCATTCTTTTGTTGTACATTGTGCATTTCATGGAAAGAAGAGTTTGGGGTTGACAGGATATTTTAAATTATTTCCCCACCTGGATCCTCCTGTTTAGGGAACTTGTATGTCAGGCTGATATTCCCCATTCCCTCTCCGTACTTACTTTAAGCAGTAAAGGATAGCGGCAAGGGCACGGAACTTTGGAGTCAGACAACCCTGGCTTTTAACTGTGCCTCTTCTTTTACCAGCATTCTGAAGTACTGTATGTTGAAGTACTGAACCTCGAATTCTTCAGCTATAAAATTAGGAATAATAAATGTCATAGATGAGGTATAGAAATTATCTGACCTATAGCAGGTACCATTCAAGTGAAAGTAACGAAGTTATCCTAGGTCCTTTAATCGCACTAAATGTTTGCTCCATTTCCCCTTTTCTTGGTATCCCCTTTTCTTGGTATCTATGTGAAATCTCGGAATAAAGTGTCCACTTCACTAATCTTGAGTACACTGCGTAATGAGACAACCAACTCGAAGTGCAGACCTTTTCAGTTTACATGGGTTTCAGCAGGTAAAATACGTAAAGTTCACAGTGCCCTCGCAATTTAGATGGACGAAAAAAAATCAGCCGGGGGGTGGGGTAGGTCCCCGTATGCAAATGCAGGAATTACAGAAGAAGACAGGCCCCGCCGCTGCCGCACTTCCCCCTCCACAGTCCCGCGCACCGGCGCGGAGGTGGAGATTTGCATGTGCGAAATCGGGAAGAGGGGGAACCACCTCTCGAAAACCCCGGCCGTCGCCCTCCCCGGCCGGCAAGGTCAGCCCCACTTGGGCCGCCCGACGCGCCCCCAAAGGCTCCCGGGCGGCCGGCCCTCTCTACGTCACCCGCACCCTTCCGCCCGCTCCTGAACTTTAAACCACACTCGGAAGAACAACCTGGAGGAGGGGGATTTCTTAGGAGCCGGCGGCCTTCTCACGCCGCGAGCCGTTACCTCCCGGCTCCGGCCGTTCCCTGAGTTCCCGAAGCCCCCAAGGTTCCCGCTGCCTCGACCCCCTCCCGATGCCGCGCAGCAGCAGCTCCGGGGGCGTACGCGCGGGGGCGGACAGAGAGCGTGCGCGGGGGCGGGGCGCTGGGAGCGGTCGCGCGCGCGCGCGGCGGTGGCCGCGAGGACGCCCCACCCCACGCCTCCGGGTGAAGGCGGCCGAGCAGGGTATACGTCAGCCGCGGGAAATTCCCCTCTCGCCAGGCTGCCCGCCTCTCGGCCGGGCTGGGAATCGGTTCTCGCCCCGCTCCGCCCCCTACCCCTGGCTCCCGCAAGGTGGACAGGCGACGCTGGGCGACCCGGAGCGCAAGAATTCAGGGGGTGGGAAGGTGTGAGCCTCAAACCCAGCCGAGGGCGGGAAGAAGGAGGAGGACCCTGGGGTGGTCGGGGGACTGGGGGCCCCGCCGCAGAGCTCCCTCGGCCTCCTGACTGACTGACTGCAGCCGCCTCGGGCCGGGACACTGGGAGCTGCCTGCGGGAAGGCGCGGGGAGCGGAGCCATGGCCTCCGGTGAGTGTTCCCGGGGGAAGGAGCACTTCTGGGGGTCCTGCCGCTGAGTTCAGGGAGCTTAGTTTTGGCTGGGGCGCGTTCTGTCTTTGAAATCTTTTATGGTAAAATTGTCAGCTTTTTAAAAAATTACCTGCTTCAGGGTTTGCGTGCGAAATCCAAGCCACGCTCGGTAATTTGATTCTGTTGTCATAGCAGGAACCTTAGAAATTCCCACCGACTTGATTTTAGGATTAGGGAAGTCATAATCGAACTAAAGGAGTACGAGGAGTTCTCATACTTAAAAATGGATATGTATTGAAGTGGTGGTTTTATGTTTTAGAACAGGAATGAGGAACCTTCAGACCTCGGGCAAGCTCTCTCCCCCTTTTTAATTTAATTTCATCAGATGCAAAGAGGTGATCCCCCTTGTACTGACAGTTGTACAAAATGTGGCGCGGCTTTAAAAATCATCCGTGGTATTTTAACACAGATTTTAAAATCCGTGGTATTTTAAGTGTTAATGTTGCTTCGACCAACTGTGGGCCGGGCGCGGTGGCTCACGTCTGTAATCCCAGCACTTTGGGAGGCCGAGGCGGGAGGTCCTGAGGTCGGGAGTTCGAGACCACCCTGGGCAACATGGTAAGACGCCACCCTCTCCCCGTCTCTACTAAAAATACAAAAATTAGCCGATAGTGGTGGCGCATGCCTGTAATCCCAGTTATTGGGGAGGCCGAGGCAGGAGAATCACTAGAACCCGGGAGGTGGAGGTTGCAGTGAGCCGATATCGCGGCCCTGCACCAAAGCCTGGGAGACGGAGCGAGACTCTGTATTTAAAAGAAAAAAAAATGTGTAGTTTTTATTGTGAGATAAAGCACAAGGTTTCCAATCTGACGAATAGGGACGTTGAGTCCCCGGCTCCTCCCCTCTGGAAATACGGGAAAAGAGGAGTTTTAGAATATCCGTGCTTTAAAATAGTAAGATTGAATACAGCTTTATTACTTTTGAATATATATTTTCCCTTAATAAATGCTCGAATCTCTTCCTTTGGGGGAAAATAAGTTTATAAGAAACATTGCAGGGCAAGAGAGGGTCTCGTGTATACACAGACGTGGTTTGGGGCTGCCTGTAGTTTAAGGTTGAGGGGATAGAGGAGCCGGGGCCGGGAAATAAATCAAGTAACCTGGGTTCGATTTGGAGTTTTACTAGGGTTTTGGCAAGGTGAGTGGGGGGCGCTTTCCAGACAGAGGAAGCAGCGTGAGCAGAGGCAGAGAGGGCTAAACACATATATTAAATGCTGTACTAAGAGAATGAAGAGGGGACCCCGTTTCTGAACTTGACTCCCATCCCTAAACTGCCTGGTTCAGTGACTCTTAGAAGAAAGCCGATGTCTAGTAGAGAAGAGGAAGTCGGAAGCTTAAAGAATCTTTAAAACGTTGAGCAGAACAATGCTATAGCTATTGCTGTAGGCAGAAAAGGAAATTGGGGTGTTTCACTTGACATTTGATTTCAGTTTGTGGTTGTGAGAACACAAATGTAGTTTAAACTATTTCAACTTTCCCTTTACCCACTTAAGTGACCCCAAACTTTCAAATAATTCTGTACATTTATGAATTCCAAGCATGTGTAGATTGTAAGTGCTAAGATGACTTCAAATCTTTTGTTAATTTATTGGTTATCAGAAAGATTTTATTTGGAAGTAATGAAGAATACCTAACATAAGTAAGAAAGTTCAGCCTTCTGGCGATTTAATCAAACATTACTACTATATTGCATGAATGTAATACTTCTAATTTTTTCAAATGCGAGAGAAAACAACCATTTCTATATAGACTATTCTAAGACTCACATGATTTTAAAATGTGTTACAATTTAAATTTGTTCATTGACACTGTATTTTGTGCTGTTGTGAGGACCAAGGATTCCCTAAATGTGAGGAGGAAATGTTTAAAGAAATGGAAAGTTTTAAAGGTTTGGAAGTTGAAGGGTGATTTAACTTTTTGTTTTTTGGTCTTTCCTGAAGAGTTGCATTAAAATGGGACTATTTAAAATGTAACAAGTTATTTAAATTGTAATTCAGTTATTAGAAAACTATCAGGCCTGGAATTTTAAAAAATGATTAAAGGAATCTGTTTACTTTTCCTTAATCTGTTATAAAGACCTTAGAGATGGAAAAAGATTCACTAATGAAATTCTAAATTCCCATTCTGTTTTGAAACAGTAATTTAACCGGAAGAGTGACCAAAAAAAATTGCTTAGTTTTTCATTGTCTAATTTAGATTATGTTGTTAGTAAGGTAGCATTAAAACTCAAAAAGTACTTTTATTCATTACAAAGCATTTAAGAATATTTCTTCATTTCTCACAAGATATCATATATGAATAGGTATATGTAGTTCAATATGTGATATCTATAATGTAAAAGTAACAGATATAGTCTAAGCAAAATTATATAATTTAGAATATAATTTAGAATCATGTATATACATATGATTCTAAATTTTATTTAGCTAAGTTAGCAGATTATTTAGGATTTCACAGCATGTATTAAGCTGCTTTTTGTTGCTTTTTTTAAAAAAATTATACCTTGATTACAGTCTTTTGACATAATTAATTATAGACATAGTGAAGAAAAATGTTACCAAACCCATCTAAGGTATGCATAGTGGGCAGGCATAGCTTTTGTATATTTATGATTATATTTTGTTTACTGTAAGTAGAGTTAGATATTTTATATCTGAATTTAAACCTTCTCATTGTTCCAGTAAAAAAGCAAAATGTCTTTGTGTGGCATATAACTCTGTTAACTAATAATGAGTGTTGTCTTTGGTAAAATGTTTTAAAATTTAGATAATTTGTTTTTATTCACGTTTTTCTTTAGTATGGTTCTTCTGTGTCACACAATAGGAAGTACAGGAATGAACTGTTTTTGTAAACCTTACTGCTCACCAACTGTTTGTAATGTGAATTTCAAGAGAACTGGTTTTTTTTTTTCTTAAGGGAGGGGGAAGTAGAAGTTAGTATGATGCAACTTAATCTTTAATAACAGAGCTGGAAGTTGGGAATGGATAGCTACAGCAAATGACTTCTTTTTTTAAGTACAAAGCCACACATGAGCATGAATGTTTCAGAAATGCAACACATGAAAAAGTAGAAATAACAGTAGTGTTAAATAATTAAGGTGATATATGATAGGCACAGATAAAGGGAATGAGTTAATCTAATGACAAGGGAGGGGGCCAGACAATGAATCATAATTGGGAACATATAGGTTATGCATAGTATCTTGCTCAGATACAATTTAAGGGACTCAGAATTTCCTTTTGTTCCAACTTTTTCTCATCTGGGTTCTCTGAAAATGATTTTGTTTGTAGGCACATGACCCAAATATTGCATGGGATAAAACTGTTTTTCTGAAATTCATATTTTTGGGTCTCTTGTATTTTTGTTTTTAAAAGACAGGTGATTTGGTCTTGTCATTTGTTTTTAACTTTAATACCTGTATAATCTAGGACAGATTTTAAAATTTCTTTATTTTACCTTGGCATGTGAAAGTTTTTTCCAAGACTTACCTTTTCCCCCACATGGTAACAGAATCCCTATTACAAGAATCTTTTATAGTTTTTACCTTGTGTGCATATGTCAGTTGAATACGCATCTGAATACTTTGATTCTTAAGGCCTGATTCAAAGTCAGCCTGATGTGTTGGAGTAATAAAGTCAGCCTGACATATTGGAATAGACTTTGGCTCATGAGAGACCTGGTTTGAGGAAAAAGAGAATAGTTCTTATTTTCTTTTTCTCCAGATTGAGTAGAGGTGATATTTGGAAAAATATATGTTGTTAACTCCATTTTCTCCTTCAGGTCTCAGGCAAAGTCTGTCACCCAGGACCTTTATGAGAGACGTGCAGTTTAGTCAGCTATTCTCAACTGTGGTGTTGACACACTGGTGTGTCAATCATTTGTGTGATGTGTTGCAAGAGTTAAGATATTTATTTTGTAAATTATTTACTTTTTAAATAAATGAGAGCATTTGAAGGCTATCTCTGTAGTGTCATTTTTCTTGCTTGCATTTGAATAAGATTCTTTTTTGAGTGGGAGAGAAAAGGAAGTTACAAGTAGCCAGAATTGCTTTGCCTAATTTATCCATGTCCTAGTCCATACTTGTACCTGAATTTTTAGATTGCTTCTCTAGATATGTGCATTGGGTTGTTTCCACTTCCTGTTTAAGGCAATTGTTCTTAATCAGGAGTGTCTTAGAATTTCTTGGAAGGCTTTTTCAGAAAAATGTATATGGGCTTTAAAAACCTTGAAGATTTGTATTTCTCTTAAACATCTCGCGGCCGGGCGCGGTGGCTCAAGCCTGTAATCCCAGCACTTTGGGAGGCCGAGGCGGGTGGATCACGAGGTCGAAAGATCGAGACCATCCTGGTCAACATGGTGAAACCCCGTCTCTACTAAAAATACAAAAAAAACTAGCTGGGCGTGGTGGTGCATGCCTGTAATCCCAGCTACTTAGGAGGCTGAGGCAGGAGAATTGCCTGAGCCCAGGAGGCGGAGGTTGCGGTGAGCCAAGATCGCGCCATTGCACTCCAGCCTGGGTAACAAGAGTGAAACAACGTCTCAAAAAAAAAAAAACCAAAAAAAAACAAAAAAAAAAACAACATCTCAAGTGGTGTAAGGATGTGCATGTTTTGAAAAAACTACCTAGCTGATTCTGATGTAAATCCCCAGTATGAACTGTGTTCTAGGGATTTCTTTGGATCTAAATACTCATTTGAATATACCAGGATGCATTATCTTCTTAAATTAAGTTGCATTTATTTTAGGTTGCAGGTTATGTGCTGTGTCAGTTTTTGTGACTTTACTTCCAGTTGCTTTGATGCTTGATTTTTAAAATTTGGCACTCTCATATTAGCATGCCATTCATAATTTCTTTTTCTTATAACTTCATATAATTTTCAACTTTAGTTTCATCTGTAAGATAGGATAAAAATTTCTATTGTTTTTCAAATGGAGATTAAAGAGGATCAAATGAGAAATGTGTATTAAAGGGGTCTTAAAATAGTGTTATAATTATAATAATTAACTTTTTTCTCTATGTTTGATGCTGGTTGCTAATTCTAGCAATAAGATGTTAGTAATGTGTCTTTCTGATAATTTATGATCCATTTAAACATTTATTTCAATGTCATTTTTTTTACCTTAAAAACTTATGCTTTATTAGATAGGCACTATGTTTTAAAATAGTACTCTGTTTTGCCTAAGTGCAAATAAAAACATAAATATATCTTAGAAATATTTTGGCTGTATTTCAGATGTTATTCTGGTGTATATTAGCCTTTTAAAATACTATGTTGAATATAGGGGTCAGTCCCAGCTTTGCATAGTATTGGTTAAAGAAAAATACAGTAATCAACTCGTTTAGAGCCAATTTTGAAGACATTTTGGTGCTTTTCAAAACTGGCGACTTGCACTCATTTTCCCTACAATTCCCTGATTTGTATTTTACCGTCTTCCACTCCATAGATGACTACATTTCAGCACATTTTATATTCAGGAGGAATGGCACTGCGCAAAGCACAGTATTGAAGAAGGAAATAACTGGTGAATTATACTGATGCATTATATAAATGATTTATAGTTGGGAAGTTTTTAAAAAATCATAAACTCAGACAAGTTGAAATATGAATGAGTATGAGGAAATACTGAGGTATAGCAATTCTGGGACCTACAAAGCACTATTTGTTTTTCTTAGTAGTGAAATCTAATTTTAAAAACTGAATAATCACTTATATGATTATTTAACAATTGAATAACTTGTATAAACAAAAGATCTTAAGACTTTTTAGTCATTCAATAGTTGTTTAATGAATATCTGTGTACAAGGTACTGATGAGTAAGACAATTTCTGCCTTCAAGTAGCTTGAAAAGATAAAACAAGTAGCTTTATTTCAAGAAGAAATAAGACAGTAGGTTTTCCCTAAGAGTTATTTGGAATAATTGCTATAAACAGAATACTATGATAGTTTAAAGGAGGGGAGATTATTTCCAGCTGAGGGAATATAGAGTATTGCAATATACTCTGTTACTTGGTTGTAACCTCAGCTTGTTGATTTTTACCAATTAAGAGCTTCTGCAATAGGAAAAATAAATTTCAAGGATTTTAAGTACTCAATATTATATGACAACTGATATTTGTGTAAATTTTACTATTTAAAAATATTTAATCTTTTCAACAACTACTTTTATTTTTATAGACTTTTTCATAAACAATCAAAATAAGTCATGTAACCAATGAAGTTGTTTTTGTTTTTGTTTTTGTTTTTGTTTTTTGAGACTGAGTTTTGCTCTTGTTACCCAGGCTGGAGTGCAATCGCGCGATCTCGGCTCACCGCAACCTCCACCTCCTGGGTTCAGGCAATTCTCCTGCCTCAGCCTCCTGAGTAGCTGGGATTACAGGCACACGCCACCATGCCCAGCTAATTTTTTGTAGTTTTAGTAGAGACGGGGTTTCACCATGTTGACCAGGATGGTCTCGATCTCTCGACCTCGTGATCCACCCGCCTCGGCCTCCCAAAGTGCTGGGATTACAAGCTTGAGCCACCGCGCCCGGCCTGTTTTTGTTTTTTTGAGGCTGGAGTACAATGGCTCAATCTCAGCTCACTGCAACCTCCGCCTCCTGGATTCAAACACTTTCTCTTGCCTCAGCCTCCCAAGTAGCTGGAATTACAGGCACCTGCTACCACACCCAGCTAATTTTTTTGTATTTTTAGTAGAGACAGGGGTTTTGCCATGTTGGCCAGGCTGGTCTGGAACTCCTGACCTCAGGTGATTCACCCGCCTCGGCCTCCCAAAGTGCTGGGATTACAGGTATGAGCCACAGTGCCTCTGCCTCCCAAAGTGCTGGGATTACAGGTATGAGCCACAGTGCCTGGCCTCAATGAAATCTTTGAATGCTCACTGTGAACCTAGCATTTTTATTCACACTCCCTCCTCCCAAAGTCAACCACTTAACCATTAACGATGTCATTTTATGTCAGTTTCCCACCAAGACACCTTTAAATAAGTAGTAGGCAGGGATTTATTTGACCTTTACTTCAGCCACATAAATTATTTAAAATGTCACTTAAAATGTTAATTTTAACAGTTTTTAAGGGGAAAATGTACTTTTTCTTAAATACCCCTACAAGGATATATAAGGGTATGAAATATTTAAAATTGAAATATGAACTTGAAATATTTGAAATGTACAAGGATAACATTGTGAATTACTCATCTGCATATCTTACGTTTTTGAGTTAAACTGAAATAAGGATTATGAACTTGTTTGGGTTAAAGTTAGTTTTCTCTGGCTCATTATCTTTTACATAAACAAATAGGTGGTAGATTCAAATACAAGGAGTTTGCACCATACAGAATAAAATTAAAAGTAACAGTAATACTTTATTCAGTAACCCAAAGTAGAAACCATGGAACCATCAGTGATTCTTTAATTTCTGAGCTATCCATGATTCTTTAATTTCTCTTAATCCTAATGTTCAGGCACCAAGTGCTGTCAGTTTTATCTTTTAAATAATCCTTCATTCCTTTGATCACTGCCATATTTCAGATATACCCTTATCATTGTCCATGTTATTATAGTGGTCTCTAAAACTGATCACCTCGCTTACTTTTTTCTGTCTGCTGTGACTAAAGTTTTTACTCTAAAATGCCAATCTGATCATGTGATTTGCCTGCATCAAAATATTCATTGATTTCATCACACATAAAAGGAAATCCACATTGCCAAGTATGCTCTGACTTTTAGTTCTCTTTCTAAAAGTGAAAGTGTATTCCATTTACACTGGTGATTCCTAAATAAACCCTCCTCTATAGATACACTGTTCCTTTTTCCTCTTCATTTCCCTACTCTTTTGCTTCATTAACCACTCTTTCTACTGACAGTTAGGCTTTCCTGACTCTTTTGCTCTTATCATTTCCGCAGAGTTTTATTAGTGCTTTCCTTCCTGCTATAGTCTAATAATTTGTGTTGTTTGACTTGGTCTTCTGTAAGGTCCTTTAGAGTGGCAGTTTTGATAACATCATGGTATCACTACATCACTGTTATCAAGAAAGCATCTGATATAATAGACACCATTTATTGAATGTATATGTATATATGATACTTGGTAAGAATTTAGCCCATATAATCTGTAATCTTCACAACAACCCAATGAGGTAGGTGCTATTATGAGTATTCCTATTTTACAGAAGAGAAAACTAAGGTATTTTAATTTTAATAACATTTCCGTGGTCTTACTGTTAAGAAGTGGCTGGGTAGAATTCTAAATGCCTCTTCTCCATACTGTTCTGATAAGATCTACTGTGTTACCATTTCTCTGTATTGCTTGCATTCTAACAGGATAAGCCTTAGTCAGCAAAATGGATATGTAATTGTGGGAATTTAGAAATCACTAAACTGATTAAGGGATACTTTTTTTTTTAATGGAAAACATCTTCACACCCCTGAAATAAAAATACATTAACTCCCCTACTTGGAAGCACAGTTGAGTGTCTATTTACCTTTTCTCCCACAATTTGGATAATAAAAGATAGTAAAGTTGCATATATTTTAAACAGCTTTATTGACATATAATTTATGTACAACAAAGTACACTTTAAAATGTGCAATTTGATAAGTTTTGACATATGTATACAACCTTGGAATCATCACAAGATAATTAACATGTCCATCGTCCCCCCTGCCTTTCCTATCCACTCTGTCTTAGGCAACCAGTGATCTGCTATGGTTCATTGTATATTACTTTACATATTCTAGAGTTTCATATAAATGGAATCATACACTATGTTGTCTTCTGATCTAACTTCTTCTACTTAGCATGATTTTAAGGGTCACCCATGTGATTATATATATCAGCAGTTCATTCTGCAGAGGCATATTTTGAATTTTAGTTATTATAGAAAGTAAGTAATGTTTTTTCTCTGTTGTGTCTTACTTTGGATATGGTTTACATGGGAATGATTGCACATTCTTTGAGCATAAAGTCCTTCCTGGGGCTTGTTCTGATATGCTATGTGTAAGTTTTTTAATATTTAATGGAGATATAAAAAAACTTACCTATGCTTCTGCAAGGATTTAAATGCATTTTCACTTTCAGTGAATGGTCTTTTCATTCAGTATTACAAGTATGATGTAAAATCAAGCAGTTAAATACATTTAACTCACTTTAGGAGTGTAATCTTCTTCTCGGGGAATCTTGGGGGAAACCCTTCTGCTAGGTCTCACGTGGGAGGCGGATATCTCTGAAGTGGTTATCTCAGAACTTCATATTGACATTAGTTATAGATACTAAGCTATGAAGTGCTAAACATCAATATGATTTGAATGACTTGTTTTGACACTACACAGGGACTCAATTTGAATGGGGAAAAAAAAGGCCCCTCTCCTAGCCAATCTCCAACAGAACATTTCAACCTTGTTATTTAAAGTTAGGAGGAAAAAAAATCTTTATTTTAGTCTGCTGTTATGAAAAAACAAGTGTTAAAATGCATTATTAATCGTTACACTAATCTCACTGACCTCCTCCTTTTTAAAAAAATTTCAGGTGCGTATAACCCGTATATAGAGATAATTGAACAACCCAGGCAGAGGGGAATGCGTTTTAGATACAAATGTGAAGGGCGATCAGCAGGCAGCATTCCAGGGGAGCACAGCACAGACAACAACCGAACATACCCTTCTATCCAGGTAATAGACCCTTCTTCTGTGTCTGTCTCTATTAGTTGCCTCATAGATCAGCTATAGCAATTATTTTTAAGGGCCAGTTTCTTCACAGTTAGATCCACAGTTTTGCATTTTTATTTTTTCCTCTTTTACTTTTTTAACAGATCTATATTAGATAGATGTCTAAGGACATTTCTTAAATATAGTATGGAGTCTTCCCCACTGCAGATAGTTATATGGTGCTTGTGTATTAACCTAAGTAGAGCGACACATAATGTTTAGTGTACATTGACAGCTTTTGGATCATGTTCTCTTTCATGGAACACAAAGCTAATAAGGAAAACGCATTCTCTCCTTGCAGAGGTGAGTGATATTATTCTGTAGATTAAACATGGATTTGAGAACTCAATCACAATTCTGCTTGGCTAATCTTAGGACTAGAACATCTTTTTCTCCTTTTTCCTTACCTTTATTGCTTGTCCCTGATTCTCTGATTCGTTGACTGATTTGAAATAACACTTTTAAAATATGTTTTTTTTCACATTAGCATAAATTTTGAAAAGCTTTTGACTTTGGTAAATATACTAATAGTTACAAGATGTACTAGATTTATTTATTTTTATTTTTTGAAACAGTTTTGCTCTTGTTGCCCAGGCTGGAATACAATGGCATGATCTCGGCTCACTGCAACCTCTGCCTCCTGGATTCAAGTGATTCTCCTGCCTCAGCCTACCAAGTAGCTGAGATTACAGGCACCCACTACCATGCAGCTGATTTTTGTATTTATTTATTTATTTATTTATGAGACGGAGTTTCGCTCTTGTTACCCAGGCTGGAGTGCAATGGTGCGATCTCGGCTCACCGCAACCTCCGCCTCCTGGGTTCAGGCAATTCTCCTGCCTTAGCCTCCTGAGTAGCTGGGATTACAGGCATGTGCCACCATGCCCAGCTAATTTTCTGTATTTTTAGTAGAGACGGGGTTTCACCATGTTGACCAGGATGGTCTCGATCTCTTGACCTCGTGATCCACCCGCCTCGGCCTCCCAAAGTGCTGGGATTACAGGCTTGAGCTACCGGATTTTTGTATTTTTTGGTAGAGATGGGGTTTCACCGTGTTGGCCAGGCTGGTTTCAGACTCCTGACCTCAGTCAATCCACCCATCTCGGCCTCCCAAAGTGCTTGGATTACAGGTGCGATGTACTAAATTTATATTTTCTATTTGTCAACTATTTTTTTATTTGACTTCCAGTGAAGGGTTTATCCTTTAAGTGCCAATTAAAAACTTTAATGGCAAAGTAGATTTTGAAGTGTTACTTTTTGTTTTTGTTTTTGTTTCGAAAAGTGTTACTTTTATCAACAGATCTTAATTCACTGTTTTATAAGTAGAATATTTACAAAGTCTATTCTTTTGATGAACTTAAAGGGAATTGCTAAATTATTGAATAAACTAATGGGAAGATTATATATCGAATTCCAATTCCTATTTTTATCACATTTTTGGCAGTAATATGGATTTGGGTTATCTAAGTATTTTAAATGTTAAAATGGATGAGATGCTAATAAAAAGGAAATAAGGAAATACTATTTGTCCAATTTTTGAGTCATTTTTAAACTATAATTCATCTTATCCTATACATCTCTAAAATATTTCTAAGATCTGTATTTTTACAATTCCAGTAGGTCCTAAACACTTTACAGCTTGAGTTTTGTGTTTGCCTACTTAGAGTCTTGAGCAATTACCTTCTCTTTCATCCAGAAAGAAATATAATACCTTCTGGTTACTGTTCAAATTCTATTTAAATTCAAAATTACAGATTTTAGTGGCCGCTACCTGGTAAGCTACCCATTCTTACTTTACCTTGTTCCTTTGTGGTATGCTGGTTTTTATATGCTCTGCTTTGTTCTTGCAAATTTACTAGCTTTCAAACTAAGCATTAGTTTCTGTCCTTCCTTTTCCAGGTTAAACTCTCCTTTTTACTCTCTGTTCTATATGTACTTTCTATGTGAAATTTGATGTTGTTAAACTAAATTTGATTTATTGTCTATTCTAGAGTGAACTCTTGGGGTATGCTTCCTGAACAAATATTTTTATGAAGCAAAATGTCACATATTAAGTAAAATGATCATATTTATATGCTATCCTTTCCAGTATGGCTTAAATATATTTTCAAGGAATGTTTATGGCATGACAGTACATTTAAGAGCTGGGCATTCAGTGACTTAACATCTGTTTTCTCATGTCTGTGATAAAATTTGGGTATAGTTTACTTGTTTTGAAAGGAAAATAAGCAGAGTTAAATGATTCGGCCAATTGAAATTAGGGCAGAAAATATGTCAAGGAACTGAGAGGTAAGTTCTTCTCTACTAGTATTCTCTGGAAAATTTCATCAAAACTGCAGTTGTTCGTCAGTTGGACTTTATCTAGTGTTGATTACATGATAATGTAAATTGAACTCTTGTTTAGATCTGTTTATAATGTGATCTATTTGGATCATATATTTGATTTCCCCCTTTTTTCAGATTATGAACTATTATGGAAAAGGAAAAGTGAGAATTACATTAGTAACGAAAAATGACCCATATAAACCTCATCCTCATGATTTAGTTGGAAAAGACTGCAGAGACGGCTACTATGAAGCAGAATTTGGGCAAGAACGCAGACCTTTGTTGTAAGTATATACTTAGAGACATCTTCAGAAACGAGATAAGACATAGGATGCTCTGTTTCTTCTCCATGACAATTTGTTACTTTTAAGCAGAATAATTTTCTCATTCTACTTCTGTTTACCGTGTTTTACATCTACATCTTCTTACTATTTGCATTAGAACTACCCTTTCGTTCTTCATTAGTAGACACATCTTACGATGATTAGCAAGAAGATTTTTGTAGTTATTAAAAGTAAACATAAACTTATTGTATACTGTGATTTCCTTTCTTGGGGTGAACAGTTTTTTAAATAACGTTTTACTCAGTCTTTTCATTTATAGTTAATCTTATTATTATTGTTGTTGTTGTTATTTTGAGACAGGGTCTTACTCTGTTACCCAGGCTGGAGTGCAGTGGCATGATCTCTGCGCATTGCAACCCTTACCTCTAGGCTCGAGCAATCCTTCAGCCTCAGCCTCCTTAGTAGCTGAGACTGCAGGATTACCACCATGCCCAGCTAATTTTTGTATTTTTTGTAGAGATTGGATTTTGCCATGTTGCCCAGGCTGGTCTTGAACTCCTGGATTCAAGCAGTCTGCCCACTTTGGCCTCCCAAAGTGCTTGGGATTATAGGTGTGAGCCACCATGCCCCACCCATTTACAGTTAATATAAAAATGGCTGGATGTGGGAGAAATCAACTGGAAAAACTCTAGAATTATTATTTAGAAAGTAGCAGGTCATAGGATTAACATACAACAATATTTCCAAGAGAAAAATAATTATGTAATAGTTTATGATCGTGAGGCTACCCGAAGGTGGGCCCATTCATCATGTTAGTGAGAATGTAAATTAATAAAATCTGATAGGCAATTTAACTACATAGCAAAAGCCTGAAAAATATGAATGCCTCTTGAGCCAGTAATTCCACTTCTAGGAGTTTAGCCTCAGAAAATAAATAAGCATATTCAGACATTTCACTCTAGTGCTGTTCATCATAGTTCTCTTCGTAATGGCAGAAAGCTAGAAGCAATCCAAATAGTAAAGGGGATAATAGACTGGTACATTCATCCAGTGTACTCCTGTACAGCCTTAAAAATCATATTGCAAAATATGTTTACTGGTATGTAAAAACAATCACAATATATTAGATACATAGGTTTTTTTGTTTTTGTTTTTGAGACGGAGTCTTGTTCTGTTGCCCCAGCTGTAGTACAGTGGTGTGATCTCGGCTCACTACAATCTCTATCTCCCAGATTCAAGCGATTCTTCTACCTTAGCTTCCCAATTTAGCTAGGATTACAGGTGTGTGCCACCACGCCCAGATAATTTTTTGGTATTTTCAGTAGAGACAGTTTCACCACATTGGCTGGGCTGGTCTCGAACTTCTGACCTCCAGTGATCCACCTGCCTCAGCCTCCCAAAGTGTTGGGGTTACAAGCGTGAGCCACCGTAGCTTGCCAGATAAATAGGTTTTAAAACAATATGTAAAGAATAATCTTATTTTTTAAAAAATAAATTTATATATGTACATGATAGTACATATGTTAATACTAAGGTATTAATAGTAGTTGTCTGGGTGGGTAAGATTGTAGGGTTTTATGTTTGTCTTTTACCTCATTTTATAATTCATTTTTTGTAAGGAATATGTATTGGCTTTTGGGGAAAAATGAACTAATTACAACAAAAAAGAGATTCATAGTCACACATATATTAGTAATAACCATTTAGAAAAAAAATGCTTTAAATGTTCCTCTTAATAATAACACAAAACAAAGTATCTAGTAATATACACACTTGGCAAATATTTGTCTATATTACTTGACCTCTCAATAACATTTTACATTGTGATCACTTCTTACTTGAAACATTTTTATTCTTTACTTCTGTAAGAACAAACTTCTGTTTTACTTCCTGCTTTTCTGGCTGTCCTTTCTTAGTTCCAGGCAGTTAAATTTTTGAACCACCTCACTTATTGTCCTAATAATGCTCTTGAGGGCTGTTCCACCTCTGTCCCCAATTTAGGATCCCATTAAGGATCACACACTGGAGGTAGCATTATATTTAACATGAATAACATGAATAGTGTTTTCATGTTAACATGAAAAATTTGGGGCAAGAAACCTACAGAAGTGATGCGATATAATTCTTAAAATATCCCTTCAGTTTTTTACATTCTTGGGGATATTAATTGGCATTCTGTTATAAAGAACTTTCCCTTCTTCTCTGTCTCCATTTAAAAAGTATCACTGTATACTCATGGATTCTTGTATTTAATGTGTTATAGTTATTCTGTTATTTTTTTTTATTTTCAAATTGACCCAGATTTGAGTAATGCATGCCTCTTCAAACTGTCTTCTGTATTTTTTTGATATGTCCTCATCTTTCTTTGAGCACTTTTTTACTTTCTGACAAAACAAAATGTTGAAGACTTGTGCTTTTCTTTTTTCTTTCCTTCTTTTTTTTTGAGACAAAGTCTTGTTCTGTCACCCAGGCTGGAGTACAGTGGTGCGATCTCGCCTCACTTGCAACCTCCGTTTTTTGGGTTCAGGCAATTCTTATGCCTTAGCCTCCCAAGTAGCTGGGACTATAGTCATGCATGACCACACACAGGTAACTTTTGTATTTTTAGTAGAGATGGGGTTTCATCGTGTTGGCCAGGCTGTTCTCAAACTCCTGACCTCAAATGATCTGCCTGCCTCCGCCTTCCGAAGTGCTGGGATTACAGGAGTGAGCCATGGTGCCTGGCCAACTTGTGCTTTGCTTGCCCCAGCCCTACAGTTATCAGTTTTATTTTTTGTTTTTTGGGTTTTTTTTATGAGATGGAGTTTTGCTCCCAGGCTGGAGTGCAGTGGCGTGATCTTGGCTCACTGCAACCTCCACCTCCTGAGTTCAAGCAATTCTCCTGTCTCAGCCTTCTGAGTAGCTGGGATTACAGGCATCCACCACTATGCCCAGCTAATTTTGTATGTTTTACTAGAGATGGGGTTTCTCCATGTTGGCCAGGCTGGTCTCAAAATCCTGACCTCAAATGATCCACCCACTTCGGCCTCCCAAAGTGCTGGGATTACAGACGTGAGCCACCATGCCCAGCCGAAGTCACCAGTTTTTTCCAAAGATTCTTGGTTTCTTTTAGTAGGGAATGGTGTTTAGTCTGATTGCCTTCTTAACATATTCTCTTAAATGTCTCAAAAGTACCATAAGCAGCCAGGCACAGTGGCCCATGCCTGTAGTTGCAGCTACTCAAGAGGCAGAAGCATGAGGATTGTTTGAGCCCAGGAGTTTGAGTCCAGCCTGGGCAACATAGCAAGACCCTATCTCTTAAAACACACACACACACACACACACACACACACACACACACACACACACCCCTCAAATAGAATATGCCCCAAACCATGATTTTACTGTGATCATACCTCTTTCCCCTCAGAACTGGTCTTCTTCCAATGTCCTGTGTGTTAGTGATTGCTATAAAAGTCCTAAGCTGTCAGCTCTGACATTCCTCCTCCAGATGTGCGCATTGAATCTGCTAACAGATATCTTCTAAAGTGGTTTTGAATCTATCCACTTCACTCAGTGGAATT
This sequence comes from Saimiri boliviensis, assembly GCF_048565385.1. Taxonomy (NCBI): domain Eukaryota; kingdom Metazoa; phylum Chordata; class Mammalia; order Primates; family Cebidae; genus Saimiri; species Saimiri boliviensis. The sequence goes on along the minus strand of NC_133449.1, from coordinate 77,075,294 downwards.
TATCACCATGACACTACCACTATAGTCTAAACTGGGGCTGCTGGAATAACCTCCTGACCAGTCTTGCATCAACTCATTTTGTATCTTTTCCCCCCTCAATCTTTCTTCACATTAGCCAGAGTGATCTTTTAAAATACAAATGGAATTGTTTCTCCCTTGCTTAAAACATTTTAATGGGTTTATTTGGTTCTTGGAACAAAGACAGCATTCCTTCTATGTAGCCTATAAGGCCCACATGACCCACCTGTATTTCTAGCCTTCTATTAAACTCTGCTTTCCTTAATTTTTACACTCAACTCACAAAGCCTTCCTTTAGTTTCCTCTGCTTACAGTGCTCTTCTATAGGGGTCTTTGTGTGGTCTGTTCCTTTTGCCTGGAAGTCTCTTTCTTCTATTCTGTCATAGGCTGCCATAATATCATATATACCTCCTTCATAAAACTGGTTATGATTTCAGTTTAGCATTTATGTATGTGTGATTATTTAATGTATAGCTGCTTCACTAGACCAGAGACTACCAGATTTTTTCTGTAAAGGGCTAGATAATAAATATTTGGGGTTTTGCAGGCTGTATAGTCTCTGTTGCTCAGCTCTGCTATTGTAGCATGAAAGCAGACATAGATAATATATAAACATCAGTAGGGCTGTGTTCCAATAAAACTTTATTTGCAAATACAGACAAGATGCTGGGTTTGGTCCATGAGTTACAGTTTGCCAATCCTTCCCCTAGATTGTAAGCCTCTTGAGGAGATTGTATATCCCCATTACTTTCCAGAGTTTTTGGTATATAATAGGAAGTCCAAAACTTGTTGAATGTCTGTGAATGAATGAATGAATGAATGAATGAATAATTGATTCAGACAATCTCTGTGATCCTTAATTTCTCATGTCAGAATTTCAAAAATTACTACCACCTCTAATATTTTGTGAATAGTAGTCAAATACAAAATTATTCAGATGAAACAAAATGAAGTCATATAAATATATTAATATGAAGAATTCTATAAAATCTTTTGCCAAAGAAAAAGAGTCAAACCAAGAATCTTTCAAAGAAGTAGAATACTTTTGAGTAAGAGGATTATAACTGCAAGATTTCAAGAAAGGACTAAGAATTCAAGATTTAGCCAACTGAGCACAGTGTCTCATGTCTGTTATCCCAGCACTTTGGGAGGCTGAGGCAGGCAGATTGCTTGAGTCCAGGAGCTTAAGACCAGCGTTGGCAACATGGTGAAACCCTGACTCTACAAAAATACAAAAATGTACCGGGTAGGGTGGTATGTATCTGTAGTCCAGCTACTCAGGAGGCTGAAGTGAGAGGATCACCTGAGCCTGAGAGGCGGATGTTGCGGTAGGTCAATATTGTGCCACTGCACTCCAGCCTGGGTGGCAGAGTGAGATCATCTTGAAAAAAAATTTTTTTTCAGATTTATTTTTGTAGTTATTGGAGGCAGAGGAAGGAAACGTGAAATATATTTTAGGTGCTAGCAAAATTGTAAGTGTGTTGACTATGAAGAGCATCAGCATAAGACAGCATGAGTGTGGAGACAGGCAGACAAAGTGGTTTCAAGTGCCATGTGAAGTTTGAACAAATAATAATGTTATTATAATTGAGTTTTGCTTCCTTATTCACACCCACCCAATTTTACTGATGTCATGGTTTTTCCATGTGGGAACAAGTATGACTGGTGGTGGTGGGGGAGTTCCCCCCACCACTGTCTATGCTACAAATATGCAAATTAGTAGTATTTGTAGCTATTGGGAAGTTTTTCATAAATGACATTTTGAAACTTGTTAAATATTATTGTTAGCATTAAACTTTCTAATAAAAAACACACCAGTAATTTTTTATGATGATTGGCTACGATAACTTTGTATAATATGCCACAAAACATATTCTACTGCTACTAACAGTGAATTCAGGGCTCAAAAATCAAACTTCTGCAGAACTAGGCAAGCAGCATAAATGAGTGGTGTGAATCAAGTGTAGGAGGACTAACAGGCACTGTAGCAAACTGAAGAGCCCTGCATAAATGGGTCTCAGTCCTCAGCCTATGTTTTCTGTGCCAACCTAGTGTTTCCAGGCCTTTAAAATGTTTAAGAAAAGCCAGAAATCTAGATGTTCATATGCAGTTATCTGATTTCTAAATGTAGATAATCTCTGCAGATTTTTAAAAATATAAGCAACACTCTTGTGGGCCTAGCAAAACATACCTGTGGGCTTCAACCTGTGGACTTCTTTTTACAGCTTTTGTTTTACATTATCAAACATACAGATTTTATTGATTTGATTCTGAATTTGAGAGATAAATTTTACCATTATGGTATTGCTTTACTGTTAATCTGTACTTTGGTAAGTTTGACATCGGCATATTAGTAAGACGTAATTGTGAAACACTGTATGTAAAAATGATATATACTATTTTTAACAGTTCTCCTAGAAATATAACCCCACTTCTTCTTTTTTTTTTTTTTTGAGATGAAGTTTTGCTCTTGTTGTCCAGGCTGGAATGCAATGGCGTGATCTCAGCTCAATTCTCCTGCCTCATCCTCCCAAGTATCTGGGATTACAGACTTGCGCCACCACGCCTGGCTAATTTTGTATTTTCAGTAGAGATGGGATTTCTCCATGTTGGTCAGGCTGGTCTCGAGCTTCTGACCTCAGGTGATCTGCCTGTCTTGGCCTCCCAAAGTGCTGGGATTACAGGCATGAGCCACCATGCCCAGCCATATAACCCCACTTCTTACCCTCTCATCTTTATCGGAGCAATTTGAAGCACATTCATGCTTTGGTATGTCCAGCTGACAGCACAATAACTTCAGTATTGCTATACATTTGATTTTTGCAATATTCCATGTGTTTATAATACAGTTTTGAACATTCTGGTTTTTTTCTGCTAGTTTCCAAAATTTGGGTATTCGATGTGTAAAGAAAAAAGAAGTAAAAGAAGCTATTATTTCAAGAATAAAGGCAGGAATCAATCCATTCAATGGTAAGTATGTTTGATATAGTCATTTCTATTTATTTGGGTATTGATTTCTATCTATCTATCTATATCTATCTATAGATATGGTTTTTTGATTGATTGTTTGTTTTTGAGATGCAGTTTTGCTCTTGTCGCCCAGGCTGGAGTGAAATGATACAATCTCGGCTCACTGTAACCTCCATCTCCCAGGTTCAAGAGATTTTCCTGCCTCAGTCTCCCAAGTAGCTGGGATTACAGGCTAATTTTTGTATATTTAGTAGAGACGGGGTTTCACCACGTTAGCCAGGCTGGTCTCGAGCTCCTGACCTCAGGTGTCCACCTACCTCAGCATCCCAAAGTGTGGGATTACTGGTGTGAATCATCATGCCTGGCTATTTATATCTTGAACCTGTGTTTTAAGTTCTGTGTTTATTTTTCTACTTGTTAACTTACACCTCTACTTGAGGAATGAAGTATACTATTTAAAATAGCTTTTTCACAGTTGTTGAAAAAAATCTTGTGCACACAGAGATTTCTGGTATTGTTGGAAAGTGTCATTGTTTTCTATGATAAAACTTCAAAATGTTCTGATTCTTTTTGAATGTGGCCTTTCTTATGCCACTTGCAGTAGACATACACTCCCCTTTTGAATGTTAAATAGGCACTGTGTTTATTGGAGTGCATTTAGCTTAAGGGCATATTCACCAGTAAGACTTAACCCCAATGTGGAAGAAGAAGCATAGAAATAATAGAAATCATACGAAGTATTTTCATAGCATATTTGTATATATGGCTAGATATCTACTGCTTAGTGGATTTTATTGGGGATAGCATTTATTAAGTATTTATATTTATGGTACTGTCTGCCTTGTGTTATAAGTATAAATGCTTAATATTACCTGACTGTTACTTGTAAGCATTCTGTATTGTTAGAATAGAAAAGTACTACCACTTTAGATGGTGGCATCCTATACTTACAGTAGCCTCCATTCTAAAGTCTTCTGCAGCTACTTAAATATGCAGAAGTCAGGAATTAAATGACTATAACATTTTCAAAGAATAAATTTCCTGGTCATATTTAAGCCTTCCTTATACTGTTGGTTTGGATTTTTCCTGGATGTATAAAAACAATTTAAGAGATATGTTGATAATTTAAGGAATATATTCACAGATAAGTACTATTTTATGAACCGTAAGATCTGTATCTCTTTTCTCTAGGTTTTCATTTTCGTACTACTTAGTATAAAACCAAAGTCCCCTCCTTCCCTTTCCTTCCAGTCTTATCAGGGAGACTGCTATCAAGTTTGATATATATTTTTCTAGAATTGTCTTTATACATGTATAGTTATATGTAGACATATATATTTTATATAAAAGGAATCATGCTATACATCCTATTCTACTGCTTTATTTTTTTCTGCTCAGGAATATGCCTTAAACTTTCCATGTCAATACTTACAAATCTGTTTTTATTATTTTAACAGAATATTTTACTGTTTGGGTAAAAAAGAATTTGCTTATTTAGTCTTTTTTTTTTTTTTTTTTTTTTTTTGAGATGGAGTTTGGCTCTGTCATTCAGGCTGGAGTGCAGTAGCGCAATCTCGGCTCACTGTAACCTCCACCTCCCGGGTTCAAGCAATTCTCCTGCCTCAGCCTCCTGAATAGCTGGGATTATAGGCACTTGCCACCACACCTGGCTAATTTTTGTATATTTAGTAGAGACGAGGTTTCACCATGTTGGTCAGGCTGGTCTTGAATTCCTGACCTCATGATCTACCCACCTCAGTCTCTCAAAGTGCTGGGATTGCTGACATGAGCCACCACGCTTGGGTTTTTTGTTTTTTGTTTTTGTTTTTGTGTTTTTTTTTTTTTTGAGGTAGTCTTGCTCTTTTGCCTAGGATGGAGTGCAGTGATGTGATCACAGCTCACTGCAGCGTTGACATTCTGGGCTTAAGAGTGATCATCCCACCTCAGCCTCCCTAGCAGCTGGGACAACAGGCACGCCACCATACCCAGCTAGTTTTGTACCTTTTGTAGAAACAGGGTCTTGCCATGTTGCCCAGGCTGGTCTCAAACTCCTAAGCTCAGTAATCCACTTGCCTCGGCCTCCTAAAGTGCTCGGATTACAGGCATAAGCCACTGTACCCAACTTATTTGGTCTTCTATTAATTGTTCTAAAACAGTTACGTTGTTTTCATTTGGTTTTTAAAGCTTTACTGAATATGAGCTTTGAGCTCTTGTGTGATTATTTCCCGAGGATAAATTTTTGAAAGTGGCAAATTTCTGGGTCAAGAGTATGCTCATTTAAAATTGTGATTTTTTTTTTTTTTTTTTGAGACGGAGTTTTGCTCTTGTTACCCAGGCTGGAGTGCAATGGCGCGATCTCGGCTCACCGCAACCTTCACCTCCTGGGTTCAGACAATTCTCCTGCCTCAGCCTCCTGAGTAGCTGGGATTACAGGCACACGCCACCATGCCCAGCTAATTTTTTGTATTTTTAATAGAGACGGGGTTTCACCATGTTGACCAGGATGGTCTCGATCTCTTGACCTCGTGATCCACCTGCCTCGGCCTCCCAAAGTGCTGGGATTACAGGCGTGAGCCACCGCGCCTGGCCTAAAATTGTGATTTATTGCCAAATTAATAGGCCAGACTTTTAAATAAAAGAGGCCATGTAGGTCAATGTAAAACAAGGAAATTATAAGTGATGGCTATCATTTATTAAGCACTTCTCATATGTCAGGGAGTAAACGTTAGTGCTTTATGTACACTATTTTATTTAATCATGGAAACAATTCTGCTTTATGGAAGAGAATACCAAGGCTTTTGTTATGTAACTGTCCCAAGTCATGCAGCAAATATAAGTGGCAGACCTAGAATTTATATGCAGGTTCTGTGACTCCAGTGGAAAAGGCATTAAAAAGGAAGACGCTATCTGTGGAATTTTTTTCTTAGTTTTGGCAGTTCAGAATCAGGTGTGATGTTTTTTGAGATGCCCAGGCTGGAGTACAGTGACGTGATCACAGCTAACTGCAGCCTTGACCTCCCAGGTTCAGGTGATTCTCCCAGGTGGGGAAGGAACAATTCTGCCAGTTAATCCTTCCCACTATTTATGTTTTCCATTGTTGTGTTCTTGTTTTTTTAAACATTCATTCCTTCCCTGAGCCCTTCCGTAGTGGTTTTCTCTTTTTTTTTTTTTTTTTTGGCATGTGCTGCCATGCCCAGCTAATTTTTGTAGTTTTTAGTAGAAACGGGGTTTCACCATGTTGGCCAGGATAGTCTTGATCTCCTGACCTCATGATCCGCTCACCTCAGCTTCCCAGAGTGCTAGGATTACAGGCATGAGCCACCGTGCCCGACCATGGTTCTCAATTTGAATGTGCATAGGAATATCTTAGTACTTGTTAAAAACGTAGATTTCAGGCCACACTTCCACTAACTTGTTGGGGCTGGTATGGGTCCTGGGAATCTGCATTTAAAAAAAATATTTTTAAAATAATAACTTATCCGAGTCACCTGGCACCAAAGTATGTTATCTGTTCAGGTCTGCAGCAGTCCCAGTTCTTGCCTCCTCAGAAGACAAAGGAGAGACTGAGGCAAGTTTTAGAGCAGGAGTGAAAGTTTATTAAAAAGCTTTAGAGCAGGAAGGAAAGGAAGAAAAGTACACTTGGAAGAGGGCCAAGCAGGTGACTTGAAAGACAGGTGTGCTGGGAATCTGCATTTTAACAAACATCTAGATCAGTATTTCTTAATTCTTTGACCATGACCCACAGTAAGAAATAGATTTTATTTTTCAGCTCAATACATCCACATGCGCATACATCACACCCTTACAACAATACCCTATGTATTAGTCTGTTTTCACTCTGCTTATTAAGACATACCCGAGACTGGGAAGTAAAAGAGGTTTAATTAGACTTACAGTTCCACATTGTTCGGGAGGCCTCAGAATCAATGGCAGGAGACCAAAGGCACTTCTTACATGGCAGTGGCAATAGAAAATAAGAAGGATGGTTTTATCAGGGGTTTCCTCTTTTGCATCCTTCTCATTTGCTCTAGAACCGCAGCACGTACCTGTAGTTCCAGATACTCAGGAGGCTGAGTATTCACTTATTCACTGCCGCAAGAGCAGTATGGGAGAACCACTCCCATGATTCAAATTATTTCCCACCAGGTCCCTCCCACAACACATGAGAATTATGAGAATCATCTTGATTATAATTCAAGATGAGATTTGGGTGGGGACACAGAGCCAAACCATATCACCCTACTACATTCAGTGTACTCTATTCTATTCTGTTCCTTTCCTTTCCCTTCTTTTTCTTTCTCTCTTGCTTTGTTAGTGCTTACCTAGCCCACAAAATTAATTTTACAACCACTGGTTCCAAAACTACAATTTGAAAATCTCTATCTGAGATGATTCTGATGCAGGTGACCCACAGAGTACACTTTGAGAAACTGATCTGATCTGCATGCTGAGTTCAGCTTCTCAAGTATGGCTTCAAAGTCCTTTATAATCAAATCCTTGCTTTCTATTCTAGCTTTCATTCTCTACCTCAACTTCCTACCCTTCCTTCCTCTACCACTGAGTGCACACATGCACTTACTTGTTTTTGCCATTCTGAACTAACTGCACTGTTAGAAGAGTTACGTTCTTTCTTACCTCTATGCTTTTATACATGCAGTTCCTTTGCATGGAATACCCTGATCTGCCTGGTGAATTTTTCTTACTTATCCTCTGAGTTTAAGAATCACATCCTCTTTAAAGCCTTCCTTGACCTTCCCTCTGTTTTCCCAAAGTACCTGTATATATTTCTAATATGATTTGCTGTAACTTTGTTTACATGTTTTTCCTTCACTAAATTATTTAGTGAGATTCTGGATGATGAGGACTATCTTCCATGTATTCCTGGCACCTAGCCCAGCATCTGGCACATGAAAAGAAACTTAATTAAAATGTGTTGAAAGGGCCAGGTACGGTGGCTCATGCCTGTAATCCAAGCACTCTGGGAGGCTGAGGTGGGTGGATCACTTAAGTCTAGGAGTTTAAGACCAGCCTGGGCAATATGGTGAAACCCCATCTCTACAAAAAATTGGCTGGGCTTATTGATGGGCATGCAATAGGTGTTTCTTGGAAATGGCCAATTTTTATTAAAATATTTCTGGAAGAAAATTTTTTTAAAAAATTGGCTGGGCATGGTGGTGTACACTACCAGTCCCAGCCTGCTCCAGAGGCTGAGGTGGGAGGATTGCTTGAGCCCAGAATGTGGAGGTTGTAGTGAACTGAGATCACCCTACTGTACTTGACAGTGAGAAAAAAAAAACTGTTGAAAAAATAAATGGATGTCTTATTTGTACTTTTCTACCAAAAATGCCACAGTTGTTTTCCTTAGCTGAGATGCCCTGAAAGCCTTCTCAGTTCTCTTACGTCTAAGGTAATGCCTTCCTAATTTATACTATATACTTAGCAATTAATCATTGAAAGTTTTGTGATATCTGCTATATCATTTGATTCTTCAGGAATTGTCTTCAGATATGAATTTCATGCTCATGTGGACAAGGTCTGTGATGGAATATTGTTTGCATTTCACTTTGGCACCTAAACAATGTATTTGTTTTACTGTTACATAAATATCTTCTCAGCCTTGAACTCTTGTTTCCTACCTGCACATAGTAGATTCCCCAACTAGTATGTTTTAAGGCCAATCATTATCTTTCTTGCCATTAGGTCTTTAAAACTAAGGAGCAGTCTCTTGCAAATGGGGCACAAAGCAGTCTAATACTGTCAAAGTTGAGGCTTCAAGTAAAGGATTATTCAAATTGTCTAGTAATGTACCAAAGTCTAAATTGGGTGAAGAATTTAATTAAGGACTCCAATATTAGATTTTAACAGTGTGTACTTAGCTGGAACAAGAGTGGCAGTTAGACTTTGTAGAGGCCTCTTAACTGCAAAAGCTGAAAAAAAAATTAATTATATATCATTTTCTAATTATGTATTTAAGTAATGAAATATTAGGATTTCTAGTTTGTGGCAATTAAACCCCATAGAATACCTAAACTCTGTATTAAATTTTGTACAATAAAATTGATTTTGACAATAAATAATTTGCTATTAAGTAATTTTTTTTTTTTTTTTTGAGACGGAGTTTCGCTCTTGTTACCCAGGCTGGAGTGCAATGGCGCAATCTCGGCTCACCGCAACCTCCACCTCCTGGGTTCAAGCAATTCTCCTGCCTCAGCCTCCTGAGTAGCTGGGATTACAGGCACGTGCCACCATGCCCAGCTAATTTTTTTGTATCTTTAGTAGAGACGGGGTTTTACCATGTTGACCAGGATGGTCTCGATCTCTTGACCTCGTGATCCACCCGCCTCAGCCTCCCAAAGTGCTGGGATTACAGGCTTGAGCCACCACGCCCGGCTTGCTATTAAGTTTTATTAGGTATTTTACTATTTTCTCACGTAGAGAATCTTGAGTTGTTAGGAGAGTAAAAGGCTGTTGTACAGTTGAGTTTGGGAAAAGTACGTTACTTAGTAGTCTAAAAGGGAATACAGTTTAATAAGACAAGTAGTCTAACTTAGATTCTTATCTCTAAAGTCTGGTTTAATACAAGAAAAAGCCTTTCCTTACAACTGAAAAGTTAAAGCTTGAAAAAAATGATTCATATCTACTTCATTGTCCTTTCTTCATTGCAGTCAGAGTTTTCGAAGCTTTTTTCATTACCCAAGGCAGAACTTGTATACTTTCTTGCTTTCAGTATTGCTTGAACATACTTCCATTATAACATTTTTCATGTTGTATTGTATAATTTTAGTTTATGTATCTATTTCTCAACCAGATATGCCTCTCAGTAAGGTCAGGCACTGTCTTTTTGTATCTTTATCTAACACATATTTTGCTGTGGTAGCACATAATAGATACTCAATAAATATGTTGAAAGGTTGAGTAAATTAATGGTGTACTTCTAGCACCTTTACATTTTGCCTGACACATGAACACTTAAATGTCAGCTTTTATTATTATATATAGAATACTTTATATACTTTTAAGTAACAAAAATGTAAATTAATTATAACTAAATTTTATATTTTTCCTTAAGTGAGACATAATTCATATTTTGTGGAGACAGGGTCTCCATATGTTGCTCAGGCCGATCTTGAACTCCTGGGCTCAAGTGATCCTCCGGCCTCAGTTTCCCAAAGCGCTGAGATTACAGGCATGAGCTACCATGCCCGGCTGAGACATAGTACTTAAAATTGTTATTCCATATGCTGTGTATTTTTGCCATGTTATTTATTTTTATTTCTGTAGTATTTGATGGCATTAGAATTTTAGAAATGTTAACACCTCTAGAGCTAGTAGATATAATTGATTTTAAAAATTTAATTTCTGCTTATGAAAAAAATTAGCATGATAATATCTTCTGGTTAAAAATGAAATTCTTATTATATACCTACTGATTTTGGGGTTAAAGAAGTAATACTTCTTTCTAAAGGTAGACTGAACATTTAACATAAAAAGGAAGGAGAACAGTTATTACCTTATATTCTTTTTTTTTTTTTTTTTTGAGATGGAGTTTCGCTCTTGTTACCCAGGCTGGAGTGCAATGGCGCGATCTTGGCCTCGTGATCCACCTGCCTCAGCCTCCCAAAGTGCTGGGATTACAGGCTTGAGCCACCGCGCCCGGCCTTACCTTATATTCTTTTGACAAAGTAGAAAGTGAAATTTTAAACTAGTTTAAGAGGAATTTGAGAGAATCCGATTGGTCTCATGCTTTCTCTGTTAGTTTTTGCAAATGTTAAAACTGAGTATCAGGCCAGGTGCTACCACTCACTCCTGTAATCCCAGCACTATGGGAGGTCAAGGTGGGCAGATCACTTGAGGTCAGGAGTTCCAGACCAGCCTGGCCAACATGGTGAAACCCTGTCTCTACTAAAAATACAAAAATTTAGCCGGGCGTGGTGGTGCACACCTGTAATCCTAGCTACTTGGGAGACTAAGGCATGAGAATCTCTTGAACCTGGGAGACCGAGGCTGCAGTGAGCCAAGATCATATCACTGCCCTCCAACCTGGGCAACAGAGTGAGACTCCATCTTAAACAAAACAAAACTAAACTGAGTATTAATTTTCATATTACAGAATAAAACACTGCATTTTATATTACAGAATGATATGTATTTATTAAAAAGTCTACAGCAAGCATTATCCTAAGTAAGAGAGATATCAGAAGCATTGATTTTAAAGTTGGGAAAGAGAAACCAGGGCACACTTTTACCACTTCTATACAACATTGTAGTGAAGATCATGGCCAGAGCAGTGAGCATTGAAGCCAGTGTGCAGTGAGATTCCCCTGAAAAGTAGAGGCATAGGATTGAAAAATGAGGAAATAAAACTGTAATTATTTGAAATTGTTATTTGTAATAATAACCCAAAAGATACATAAATGGATTATTCATAAGTTTAAAAGAGTGAGCTTTTTGCATTGGCAGTATAGCCAAATGAGGTTTATCTCGAGTGGTTATTGCTAATTGAAAACTTTTTCCGAATACCCTGCTGTCATGACTTGCAGTATAGTCAGCATTGGCAAGTTTTGACAATCTTTTTGGAGACTGAATAAAAAATGAAGTTTAAAAGGGTTAGTGGATGTAAAATTAATGCACAAAAGTCAGTCATGTTTCTATACATCAGCAGCAAATAACTAGAAAACATCATTAAAGCAATTATTGTCAGAAAGTATGAAGCACATAGAATCAAATTGAAGAAGTGATAATCAAGATTTCTTTAGGGAAAATTATAAAATTTTATTAGGAGATCATAGAGAATACTTAAATAAATCAAGAGGTATTCCATGCTCTTTAATAGTAATATTGTAAAAATGTCATTTTCCCCCAGTTGATAGATTCAATGCAATTCCAAACAAAATCCTAGCAAGATTTTTAATTAAATATGACAATTCTAAACAAGAACCAGTTACTTTATAGAAAAATAACAATGAGGAGAAATTGACCTCATCAGAGAAAAGTATTAATACTAATTAAGGCAATGTTGTACTGGGGTAAGGATAGAAAGATTGACTCATTGGAGTAGAATTGAGAGCCCAGAAAAGGCTCCAATCACCTGTGACCCTGAACTGGAATAATTGAGTAAATAATTATCTTGTTTTTATTAATCTTTCTTAAATGTGTATATGGCTCACGTTTATTTCAGTATTTAATGTTACAAGTGTTTTGGTCTTTACTTAAAATTTAGTGATGTTTTTGTGACCAGAAGTATGCTATAGAAACTTAACTCTTATTTATATTGATTAGCCTGTGGTAAAATTTGTTTTATTATGTGTTGTTTCACTTGAAGTTGCAATTTCCAAGATCCTATAGACATTAAGTGAAGACATTATCTAATCCTAGAAGACATTAAGTGAAGACTTCTATGTGTATAAACAGATTTGAAATAAAAAATATAACAGATCTTCTGAAGTTGCAACAGTGCTCAGAAGTATTATAAAATAGAAATCATTTCAAAAAGATTTTATTTCATTTTTGCCCAAAAGCTTTGTTTGGTTTGTTTGTTTTTTGAGATGGAGTCTCACTCTGTCGCCAGTCTGGAGTACAGTGGCAAAATCTCAGCTCACTGCAACCACTGACTCCCTGGTTCAAGCAATTCTCCTGCCTCAGCCTCCCTAGTAGCTGGGATTACAGGCACGTGCCACCACACCCAGCTAATTTTTGTATTTTTAGTAGAGACAGGGTTTCACCATGTTGGTCAGGGTGGTCTCTATCTTCTGACCTCATGATCCGCCTGCCCCAGTCTCCCAAAGTGTTGGGATTACAGGTGTGAGCCACCATGCCCAGCCCCAGAATCTTTCTTTTAATCTGTAAAAGATAAAAGACAAAACTGTTAAATACACATTTTTGTCAATTTAAAGCTACATATTCACCCAACTTTTATAAAATTATTTTTATAATTACTTTTAAAAGAAAAAAGAATTGAGAGCCCAGAAACAGAGCTAAGAAAATATGCAAAGTTAGTGTATGACAGTGGTGGCATGACGTATCACAAGGAAAGGAGAAAATGTTTGAGAAATGAAGCTTGAAAAAAAAATGGTTATTTAATTAAGGATTAATTAGGATTCTCTACCTCACATCATATACAAATATCTGCTGAAAATGGATTAAAGACTTTAATGTGAATCAACACTTTAAAAACTTTTGGTAGATTCTGTTGGTAAACATTTTAATCCTTAGGGTATAAAAAGATACAAAGTGTTTTTTATGAAACCTTTGATAAATTTGATTATATTCTTCATTTCAATTTATTACATTTTTCAGTTCTGTAATTGGATTCCTTTTTTTCAGTTGCAAGTTCTCCAGTAAACTCACAATCTTAATTCTTTGAATATATTAAGTATAGTTACTTTAAATAATGTCTGAAAACTTCATTATTTGGATCCTTTGTGGTATGTTTTTATTGCCTGTTGCTTTCTTTTTTTAAAAAATAATCATTTTATTTAGCCTCCTCATATGTCTGGTTATTTAAGAGAGAATACCAGTCATTTTCTGTGAAAAAGTGTAAAGATTTTAGACCTACGATATTATCCCCCTGCAGAAAGTTTTCTTCTGGCTAGTGGCTGGGTACACTAGCAATTCCAGATCACCTAAAATCAATGAATGATTTAGGTTATTTGTGGCTGGGTTTTCATCCCTGAGATCTGATTAGTTTCCAGTTACCTTTACACTTAGGGTATAGCTTTTCCAGACCTCAAATCCCCAAAAGTCTTGGTATTTACTATATTCGACATCCTTGGCAGACTCTCAAGTCCTTTATTTTTTTCCCCTATATTTTATTGAATGTTCATCTCAATCCTCTTAACCATCTCTTAGAAAATTGTCAGGCTATATTCAGATAACAGTGGGCTCTCATTCTGAACTCTGGATTTTCTTCTCTCATATTTTGGTCCAATGATTTTTCATGAGCTCGTTGGCTCTCTAACATCATTAGAGAAATTTTGTTTCATATTTTGTTCACTTTATTAGTTGTCATGGTCAAATTGGTCCTAGTTCATGGATTATCATCTGCCATTACCAAAAGCAGAACTACTTTTTGTTAACTTTTACTTTATGCTTTCTTCAGTAACTTGTAAAAATGTCTAAATGCTTGGTTGTTCAATAGGCCTTTAATTAATTCTTCAGTCATTTAAGTTAATTGAGGAAATGTATAATAAGTATCAAATGTATGTAAACCACTATGTTCCATGCCTAGTGGAGATATGTCAGACACCCCTTCTGACTTCATTTGAAACTTTGTCTAACAGGATAGAGGAGGCATACATAAATTATTATGTAAGATTTTAAAACTTTTAAATGCATAATAAAGGTGTAGGTCAAATCTTACACTGATCTTGATAGGAGAAATATTACTTCCATTGCTGAGGATGAAGTTAGGCTTTATAGAAAATGAGCTTTGAGCTTGGTTTTCAGCCTTACACTAAATCTTGCATTGGGTGAAAACAGGTATCTGTCATGATTCTTGCCTGTCAGTGGTTTTTAACCACATTGTGCAGAAATGAAAGTAATTCTGATTTAGTAGTAATTGTATTTCCACACATTGAGAAGACTCAAAGCAAAAATCTCATTAACACTGATTTTTTTTTGAGAAGTAGGTAGAATTTCTTCTCTGTAATGGAGCATTGTATGACTAAATATTTTTAAACTTTGACTTATTGACCAGTTAATTTATTTTTCTTTTATGTACCATTTAAAAATATTTAAAACCAACTTTTATTAAGATAACAATAAAATCTACCCAAACATATCCTGCCACGTAACAATCAAGCTATGGAACATTTCCATCACCCACTAAAATTACCTTGGTCCCCTTCTTGCACAGTTCCCTACCCTGCCCTGCCTCAATTACTAATCTGCCTTCTGTCACTGGAGATTAATCTTTTCTAAAAGTATATATAAATGGAACCATACAGTAAACTTTTGTATGTAGTTTCTTTTGCTCAGCATGGTTTTAAGATACATTCATTTGGGGATATATATCCATAGTTTGTTCTCTTTTATTGCTGAGTTTATTCCATTGTAGGACTCTACCACAGATTGTTTATCCATTCACAGAGTTCACAAAGGTTTGTTTTTAAACTTATCAGAAACATCTAGCTGCCAGTTTATCTTTTTTGTGTATTGATTACTCATCTTTGCAATTGAGAGACACTAATATCTTGAACCCTGCATTTATAATGCTGTAAAAATGGATTTGGAAGACTTAGCTCTCATACTGCCTACACAATAGGCAGTAAAGTATGCTACTGTAATACAGGTGTTGGTATCATAACATTTTGACCTTTTAATTGTACAGATGTATTTTAATACACTCTTTCAAAGGTTAGACATAAGAATGCTAATACTGGGATAATTTTAAATGTTGTGATAGCAATGGAGACTGTCAGTGTCATTAAATAAAAACAGTACAAAATACATTATCATTTTTATTAGTTTTTGCATGTAAAATAAGGAGTTTGGGCTTAACTATGTTTCTAAATTTAGTGTTTCAAGATTTAATACTTTGCAAGGTAAAATGTTATATAAATAATGTGCATGTCATTTTTTTAAAATGTGAATGTTATTGCTATAGCTTATGGTATTTGAAAAGGCAATATTTTCTTTTGGAACTGGATTTCTTGTTCAATTATTAATTTAACAAACTTATACTATATTCTGTCATGAGCTTTTCTAGTTCTATAGAATTGCAAAATTTTTAATTAAAAAAAATTTAAGCAAAGCTAATTTGCACATAAAATTTCTTATGGAAACTAGCTATCTTACATTTTGTTTGTTTCTTGGTATTTCATACTTAAAATGTTAATCCACGTTTTAGTAGATATTCTTGTGTATGTCATTTTTACGTATAACATATGTAGAATTTTCTAATAGAGTTCAATCTTTAAAAGCATAGGCTCTAAATTCAAGGATTTGAGTTTACATTTCCACCCTACCACTGTTAAACTGTGGGCAAGTAATTCATTTCTTTAAAGTAAATTCCAGGCCAGGTGCAGTGGCTCACGCCCATAATCTTAAGACTTTGGGAGGCCATGGTAGGTGGATCACTTGAGCCTGGGATTTGAGACTATCCTGGCCAAAATAGTGAAACCCCATCTCTACAAAAACGTAGAAAAATTAGCTGGGCATGGTGGCGTGTGCCTGTAGTCCCAGCTACTCAAGAGGCTGAGGTGGGAAGATCACTTGAGCCTGGGAGGCAGAGGTTGGGGTGAGCCAAAATCATATCACTGCACTTTATCCTGGGCAACAGAGTGAGACCCCTATCTCAAAAAAAATTAATTAAATTCAGTTCCTCATTAGTAAAATGGAAATGAAAGTAATTCTTGTACAGATTTAGGAGATAATTTACAGAGTCCTTAACACAACAACTGGACCAAATGCATACTTGTTGAATGAATAAGTAAATGCCATTGTTCGTTGTGTACAAACCTGCAACTATTTTTTGAAACTTTGATTTGTTATTAATGTCAACTTGGGAGTCTGCTTTAAATCCCAGGTGAGGGGATAGTTACTTCCTGAACATGGCTGTATTTTTTCAAATACTGTTAGACAGTGACTATTTGATTAGAATGGTAAAAGGCAATCTTGAGATTGTATACTATTCTGTTTTTATTGGTACAGATTCAGATGCTATTCCAGGTTATTGGCTATAATGGGCAGGGAGGAGGACCTAGCAGGACTTTAGGTCTATGCGACTATTTTACTTTTTGTTTGTTTGTTTTTGAGACAGAGTCTCACTTTGTCACCAGGCATCAGGCTGGAGTGCAGTGGCACAATCTCGGGTCACTGCAGCCTCCACCTCCCAGGTTCAAGCAATTCTCCTGCCTCAGCTTCCCGAGTAGCTGGGACTACAGGTGCATGCCACCATGCCCAGCTAATTTTTGTATTTTTAATAGAGACAGGGTTTCACTATGTTGGCCAGGATGGTCTCGATCTCTTGTCCTCGTGATCTGCCCGCCTCGGCCTCCCAAAGTGCTGGGATTACAGGTTTGAGCCACTGCGTCCAGCCAACTATTTTACATTCTTAAAAAAAATTTTTTTTAAACTATTCAGTGCCTGAAAAACAGCTGATTGATATTGAAGATTGTGACCTCAATGTGGTGAGACTGTGTTTTCAAGTTTTTCTCCCTGATGAGCATGGTAATTTGACAACTGCTCTTCCTCCTGTTGTCTCGAACCCAATTTATGACAATCGTAAGTACTTCATTTTCTTGTATTTGTAGTCTTAACTTGTTTTTATAATAGTTTAATTCTTAAAAGTATTTTGGTAATTAGAAAAACAATATATTTATGATAGGAAAACTTCCAGATATTACAGAAATATTATAACAGAGAGTAAATCTCCAATCTCATCCTCCAGTGATAATCACTATCCTTAGGTGCATATTTTACCAGTTTCTTGTTCCTATGTATACACAAATACACTGTCATTATCATTTTTGACATAGTACAATTTTGGCAACTTAAAAAAAATCATAAGTGATGATTGTTTTAAAAACTAACTTTCTTCTTACCATGTATCTTGAACATTTTCCTTGCAGTCACCTTATTCGTTTCAGTAGCAGCATATTTCATTATATAGTTATATAATAATTTTACTAATTACCCTCTTACAAGGCATTCATTTTGTTTCTTTTCTCATTTTTTATTTTTGCCCTAACTGTACTGCAATACATATTCTTGTATATGGTTTTATTTAGGGGCTAGTTTTGTTTTGTTTTGTTTTTGAGGTGTAGGGTCTTGTTTGTCACTGAGGCTGGAGTGCAGTGTACAGTCATGGCTCACTGCATGGCAAATGCTGGATCAAAGGATATGGATAGATCTAATTTTAGAAGATTATGAAACTTCCCCCCAAAATGCTCTATGTGTGTGTGTGTGTGTGTGTGTGTGTGTACATAGGCATCTATATATACATCCACCAATGGCGTATGGCTATAACTGTTTTACATGTAGGGTAGTGAGACATAGGTCTATAAAGGTAGATCAGAGTATTCTTAACATGTAGAGCTTTAAATGCCAGGGATAATTATTATAATCTTACGGCCAGATAGTAGGAAGCATGAAAGTAGTATTACCATAAGGAGATGTATTGCCATAGGGAAAATTGTATTGCTGTAGGGATATGGCCATGATTTATGAAGATTAATCTGGTGACAATTGTGTAGGATCGATTGGCAAAATCAGAATTTAGAAGCAGGGAGCTATAATTAGAGAATATGTCATTACCTAGAAATGAAGTCACAAGTCTAAAGTAAAGCAGTTAGAAAAAAGAAGTGGACAAATATAGATGATTAGTGTATTTAGTGTCCTTTATTTATACACTGAAACTTTTATTCTGTGAATGGTTTTCCTCAAATTCTTCCCTTCAAAAAGGAATAAAAGATTACATAGCAACTCATTTTTTTTTAATCCTTTATATTTAGGTGCTCCAAATACTGCAGAATTAAGGATTTGTCGTGTAAACAAGAATTGTGGAAGTGTCAGAGGAGGAGATGAAATATTTCTACTTTGTGACAAAGTTCAGAAAGGTATTTATTTCATTGAATTTAGAATAAAATTTAGATTATTAGATGCAGTTACTTCGTTTTCCCATTATTACTTCTTTTGTTTTTTATTTATTAGATGACATAGAAGTTCGTTTTGTGCTGAACGATTGGGAAGCAAAAGGCATCTTTTCACAAGCTGATGTACACCGTCAAGTAGCCATTGTTTTTAAAACTCCACCGTATTGCAAAACTATCACAGAACCTGTAACAGTAAAAATGCAGTTGCGGAGACCTTCTGACCAGGAAGTTAGTGAATCTATGGATTTTAGATATCTGCCAGATGAAAAGGGTATGACATTATGCTGGTAATAATTTATATATTTCTTAAAGTGGTCCTGCTAATAATGTCTTCTTGTAAGATTCATTTAAATACAGTTATGTATATTCATAATTTGTGTTTCTTTTCCTGGAAGCTTTCCGTTGGGTTTTTTTCTTTATGCTCTTTGCATCTCATTTGTTGGTTTTTTGGGTTTTTTGTTTTTTGTGTTTTGTTTTCTTGAGACTGAGTCTCACTCTATCACCCAGGCTAGAGTGCAGTGGTGCAATCTCAGCTCATGGTAGCCTCCGCCTCCCGGGTTCAAGCACTTCTGCCTCAGCCTCCCAATTAGCTGGGAGTATAGGCACGCGCCACCACACCCAGCTACTTTTGTGTTTTTATTAGAGATGGGGTTTCACCATGTTAGCCAGGCTGGTGTCTGCATTTCTTTCTTAAGAAAGAGGTTTGGGCCAGGCCCGGTGGCTCACACCTGTAATCCTAGCACTTTGGGAGGCCAAGGTGGGCAGATCACGAGGTCAAGAGATGGAGACCACCCTGGCCAAAATAGTGAAACCTCGTCTCTACCAAAAATACAAAGTAGCTGGGCATGGTGGCATGCACCTATAGTCCCAGCTATTTGGGAGGCTGAGGCAGGATAATTGCTTGAACCTGGGAAGAAGAGGTTTCAGTGAACCAAGATCATGCCACTGCACTCCAGCCTGGCAACACAGCAAGACTGTCTCAAAAATAAAAAAAGAGGTTTGATTAGTATGGAATAATTTCAAAGTATCTAAACTGCTTATTAAAATTTCTATTTTATTTTTGAAGGTCTATGTTTGTCCTTGTGCACTTACCACTCAGAGAGTAGTCTCTATATTGACTTCTTATCCAACCGTATTGCATTAGTTGACATTATTGACTTGTGTGGTAAGAAAACAAGATGAATATTTTAAACTTTGTTTTTTTTTTGTTTTTTTTTTTTTTTTTTTTTTTTTTTTTTGAGACAGGGTCTCACTCTATCACTTAAGCTGGAGTGTGGTGGCATGGTCATGGCTCACCAGAGCTTCAACCTCCTGGGCTCAGGTGATCATCCCACCTCAGCCTCTGGAGTACCAGGGACTACAGGTGTGCACCACCACACCAGGTTAATTTTTGTGGGTTTTGTTTGTTGGTTGGTTTGAAATGTAGTCTTGCTCTATCTTGACCAGGCTGGAGCGTGTGGTATGATCTCGGCTCCCTACAGCCTCTGTCTCCCAGTTCAAGCAATTCTCCTGTCTCAGCCTCCCGAGTAGCTGGGACTACAGGCATGCGCCACCACACCTAACTAATTTGTATTTTTAGTAGAGACGGGGTTTCACCATGTTGACCAATCTGGTCTCAAACTCCTGACCTCAGGTGATCCACCCTCTTCGGCCTCCCAGAGTGCTGGGATCATAGGCATAAGCCACCGTGCATGGCCAATTTTTTGTATTTTTTGTGGAGACAGGGTTTTGCCATGTTGCCCAGGCTGGCCTCAAACCTCTGGGCTCAAGTGATCCACCTGCCTTGGCCTCCCAAAGTGCTGGGATTACTTTAAACAATCTTTTACCAAGAGAAAAATATCCTTTACTACTAGTAGTACTGATTTGGGACATATTCTATAATACTTAAATCCAAATTATACACATATTTATTGAAAACATTTTCTATATGTGAATAAAATACTTGTTTATTAATGGAGAGTTTAATTTTTTACCTACTTTCCTGGTTTCTTTCTAATCAGATACTTACGGCAATAAATCAAAGAAACAAAAGACGTCTCTGCTTTTTCAGAAACTGTGGCAGGATCATGGTAAGAATATTTTGGATTCATTCATATTTAAATAGGTTTTGTTTTATTTGCTTTATTCAGTTTTTCAAATTTTATTTTTGTTTTGTTTTTGTTTAGTAGAGGCAGGGTCTGTCTTTCACCCAGGCTGGAGTGCGGTGGGGCAATCTCAGCTCACTGCAACCTCTATCTCCCAGGTTCAGCAGTTCTCCTACCTCAGCCTCCTGAGTAGCTGGGATTACAGGCATGTGCCACCACACCTCGCTAATGTTTAGTATTTTTATTAGACACGGGGTTTCACCATGTTGGCCAAGCTAGTCTCGAACTCCTGACCTCACATGATCCACCACCTTGGCCTCCCAAAGTGCTGGGATTACAGGCGGAAGCCACCACCCCTGGCCGGTTTTTCGAATTTTAACTGACAGTGTTATTTTTCAAATTATATTTAATAATGGAAAAACTTTATCCTAATAGGTAATTTTCCTGAGAGACCAAGACCTGGTCCCCTTGGATCAATTGGAGAAGGAAGATACATCAAAAAAGGTATTTTATTTCCTATAGAATATTTCTTGTGATCAGAAAGACCAGAGCTTGGCACAATATATTGGAATTCTGTATTTAGGAATGAATAACTGCTTTTTTGAAAATTTTCTCTCCTTCAGATTTTTCTTGGTTCCAGTATAGAATGAATTGAACATGGCTTCTGAAGGTTGTATTAGAAACAGATTGTGTTTTTGGGATTTATTGTTCGAGAAATAACTTGTTTTTTATACAGTAGCAATTTTATTAATTACATCATGTTACGGAAGAAATGTTATTGATTTGGTTAGTTACCAATTTTTATAAACAAAATTTTACTGGAACACTGCCATGAATATTTGATTAAATAGTGTCTCTAAACTGCTTTTTTGACACCATGGCAACAGAGTTGTAAAGTTCCAACAGAGGCTGTATATAGCTCACAAAACCTAAAATATTTACTATCTGACTTTTTACAGGAAAAAAAATTGCCAATCCCTAGTTTACATAATTCAACCAAGGGCTAACGGGCTAATTAGAAGTCCTTTCTACCCCCTCTTATATTCTGAAATCAGTGCTTTTTCCTGGTTTAGGTTGTCAAGCATTTGTATAATATGTAAATAAATACAGAATTAATTTTTTCTGACTGTGAATTTTGTAGTCTCTTAAGATTGTGTCTTAACATATCTTAAAAGTTGTGTATTTTCTTATCCCTAATGAGTGTTTTCTCCATCCTTCCATTTTCTCCTAAAAGTGGAGAGTTCAAGAGATGATTTTGGCTATTTGGAGTCCCATTAATTACAATTCTAATATTTATCTTCCAGTTTTCAAAAATACATATATAGAGCCTCAGAAGCTAGATTTTCGTTTAACTAGAGTGAAAGTACATATGCCAAAGAAACTTGCCAAAATCATTTTACCTGTATTTGTAAATGCTATATGTTATAGAAATTCATTTTGGACTTGTGTAATAATTTTAGTGCTTTTTACATTTTTTATTTGAAATGTTACATTGGTTTCCTTGACATTTTTTTGTGTATTTATTTGTGTGCATATGCAATTTTAATTTAGAAATAATACTTTTTATAATTTTGTTTATTTTAATTTTGTAAAATAAATTTTTCCTCCCACAGAACCAAACTTGTTTTCTCATGGTGCAGTTGCGACAGAAATGCCCAGACCTACAGGGGTTTCAAATCAAGCAGAATCCTACTATCCCTCACTTGGGCACATCTCAAGTGGAGTGTCACGTCATGCCTCAATGCCACCTCCGCCTTCTTCAAGCTGGTCATCAGTGGCCCACCCCACCTCACGCTTAGTCAATACAAATCCACTGAGCAGTTTTTCAACAGGGACACTTCCTTCTAATTCACAAGGTATCCCACCATTCCTGGGAATACCTGTTGAGAATGATTTAAATGTTTCTAATGCTTGCATTTATAACAATGCTGATGACATAGTCGGAATGGAAGCGTCCTCCATGCCACCAGCCGATTTATATGGTATTTCTGATCCCAACATGCTGTCAAATTGTTCTGTGAATATGCTGACAACCAGCAATGATAGCATGGGAGAGACTGATAATCCAAGACTTCTGAGCATGAATCTTGAAAACCCCTCATGTAATTCAGTGTTAGACCCAAGAGACTTGAGACAGCTCCACCAGATGTCCTCTTCCAATATGTCAGCAGGCGCCAATTCTAATACTACTGTTTTTGTTTCACAAGCAGATGCATTTGAGGGATCTGACTTCAATTGTGCAGATAACAGCATGATAAATGAGTCGGGACCATCAAACAGTACCAATCCAGACAGTCACAATTTTGTTCAAGGTAGTCAGTATTCAGGTATTGGCAGTATGCAAAATGAGCACTTGAGTGACTCCTTTCCATATGAATTTTTTCAAGTATAGCTTGCAAGATTTAAATCCTTTTAAGTCTTGGTATCACCCATGTAGGTGCAGCATTTTGTATTTGTCTGACTGGGAATATAATACTGTATTTGAGAATATAAAAAAACTTTTTTCAGGGAAGAAGCATGCAACTTTGGACATAGCGAACACAAAATTGGAAGCCGTCATAAAAAGACAACTCAGAGGCTGGGCATAGGAACTTATGCCTGTAATACTAGCACTTTGGGAAGCCTAGGCGGGTGGATCACTTGAGGCCAGGAGTTCAAGACCAGCCTGGCCAACATGGCGAAACCCCGTCTCTACTAAAAATGCAAAAATTAGGTGGCCATGGTGGTGCACACCTGCACTTCCAGCTACCTGGGAGGCTGAGGCACAAGAATTGCTTGGACCCAGGAGGTGGAGGTTGCAGTGAGCTGAGATCTCACTACTGCACTCCAGCCTGGGTGACAGAGTGAGACTCTGTCTCAAAAAAAAAGTGCTCTTTTATATTTCTTTTTATAATGTTTTAATGTATTCTTAAATTTCAAGCAAATTTAAGATAAAACTTGTAATGGCTATGCCATTGAAAAACTTAATTTCTTATTTTTGAGGCCCATGGGCCAAGGTAACCCCTAAGGGGTTTTCTTAGGCTTCTTGGAGTTTCTTAGGTTTGTATGTGTATCAAAATGTTTTTAAAGTGTTAAGTTGGGCAGAAGGCAGTTGAAGAGAGCTTTCAAGGTATGGGAGGTTTTCTACATTTTATACTATTTCAATCTATGCCTTTAAAGTTACTTATGATTTTAGCTTTACACTCATATTTTTAAGGGGGAAAAGTTTCCTTGGACCATTCTCCTTTCTTAAATGTCCTCGCTCCCTGTGAGCTCATAAAACTGCCTATTTGACATCTCTATCTAGAAATCGAATTAAAGCTCACACTCACCGTATCCAAAATTGAATTCTTGGTCTTCCCTCCCAAACTTGCTTCTCCTTCAGTCTTCCCCAACTCAGTAAATGGCAATGCCATGCTTCTAGTTGCTCAGGCCAAAAATCCTGGAGTCATCCTTTATTTTTCTTTTAGCTCCCATATCCAATTCATTAGCAAATCTAGTAGACCCTACCTTCACAACATAGCTAAAGCTGACCACCTCTTTTTACCTCTGCTATTAACACCCTTTTCCAAGCCACCATCTCTTCCCTGGATTGAAGGTATCATCTACAAAACTTCTCCTTATATCCTTGAATCCCTACAGTCTGTTTAAAGTAGCCAGAGTGATTATTTTAAAAATAAGTCAACTCATTCCATTCATCTGCTCAAAACCATCCAGTGGCTTCTCATCTCAGAGCAGTCAAAGTCCTTAAAAGTAGTTAAGCCTAGACTCCCTGTCCTACCTCAGGTTCTGCCATTTCCCATCCTCATGCAGCTCCAGGTACCTTGACCTCAGTTCTCCCCTTCAAAGCATCAAGTATGCACCTGCCCTGGACTCTGGTACTTGGTATTCCCTCTCCCTCGAATGTTCTCTGTCAGAAAAATGCATAATTCATTCTTTTACATCCTTCAGGTGTCAATCCACTGTTACCTGAGCAAGGTCTTCCTTGACTATATGTACATCAGCATTCTCTGTCCCCCCCCCCCCCCCCGCTTTATGTATGTCCATAGCACTTACCATGATCTGACTTTACTAAGCATTTATTTGTTTATTGTTTGTTTTCCTATACTGGAATATAAGCTTTCTAAGGACAGCAGTTTTTGTGTTTTATTGTTGAATCTCCAGTTTGTAGAAAAATGCCTCAGTAAATATTTGTTGAACATTAAAAGTATTACTAATAGAACTTTGGTTTTTGAAAGAAATATTAACTAATTATAATTATATGATTTTGCAGTTTTACTTAGTGTGACATTGGGTTTATGAGAATCATGTACATTCAAGTCCAGGAATAATAATAGTCATCCAAATTGTTGGAAAGCAAAATAATCCCAGTGGCAAAATGATGGTAGAATTTGGGTAATTTTTTTCCGTTTTATGAAAAGAGATCTTATGGAAGGTAAAACATCTGTTCATTGAAAATCTCTAAATCCACATTTTGACATTGTCAGGCTCATTGCAACTTCCAGATTGAGTAACATTTACAACAAGATTTGCAAAAGAGACTCATCACATATTCATTTGGCTTGTCTCATATGGTAAGCTGAGTGCTGGGTAATCTCCGCTGGCTCCTTAATCAGATTTAAAATTCTCAGTGTTTCCTAGTTGTTTCTACATACTTAATCTGAGTTGTTGTAGCTGTAACATTGCCCTTTATTTGCTGTTTTTCTTTCCTAACTTGGTAATTCTGGCAGTTAGAAACCTTTTACTTGTGCTTCAAAGCATAGTTACATTTTAGTAACTATTTTAGTAGTTTTCATTTGCTATAAAATTATTTATTTTGCCCTTTTATTTCCCAGACATTGTAAGGGTTAATTAGATCATTATATTTTATTATTTCAGATTAAAGTTGGGCAGTAATCTTAATTGTGATGGAATTATTATGCTAAGTAATTAACTTATTAAAGACCTAGTTTGTTTTACAACTAGAACCTGCCCTAAATGTTGAGTATGTTCCTAGCAAGAAACAGTCTGTCATTTTACTTACATGATGTCTAACCAAACCATAACTTTCCATACAGTAGTCATTTCAGTCAAATTGGGGAATGTATGAATGCCATGCAAACAAAAATTCTCAGTTCACTGATACTGGGAAATAGGGAAGAGGGCAAGATAAGACTTGGGGTCAGGATGGTTCAGGAAGGAAAAAAAAGAATTAGAGACCCTAACTGATTACCATTAATATTCCTCAGAAATTATGATTTCAAAAGTAAGTATTGCTGTCTTTAAATTTTTCATGAGCGGCAGTGATGAAATCTCACAAGAATCATAGAATTCAATAAAAAAGGTAGAAAATAATTTTTTATTTAAAATATAAATAAAATTTTTAAAATCATAATCACACAAACAACTTACCAGGGAGAAAGAAAAACCTGAAGGCACAATTTCTTTCCTGTTTAAAATATGAACCCAGGATGTCTCCAGATGTTGATGGACAGGTGAGGAGGTTTTTTTAAATACGGAATCTCATAGTTTTGTGTTCGTTAGCACCAGTTAGTTTAAACACTGACTGTTAGAATAGCTACATGGATTTTTTTTTTCAAGCTAAATAAGTGTTAGCTAGTTTTGCAGTTTGGCTAGCTGGCCAGTTTTCCCTGTTTAAGCAGAATTAAGATTCTCCTATGTCTGTGTTTAGAATATTCCCAATGGATTTTTCATTTTTCAGGTGCTACTTTTTGATCAAAGACTGTAAAATGAATCTGACAACATTTCTCCTCTATCTCCACATGTATTTATGCTTTCACCTGCTCTTTTAACACCTTTCAGTTTCTGAGGCACTTTTCTGAACTCCACTTGTGCACCAAATTCCTCCTCCTTTCTCTCCCAGCCTGTGTTTACTTTATCCTCACATCATCACTTAGTACTTCCTTTCTTTGTATAAACATGGTAAATGTCTTCATTAGACTAAAAGGAAAGACCAAAAAAAAAAAAAAAAAAAACACCTTTCCTACCACCTGCATGACACTTGACTTTGCATCCTGACTTCTGAAATGCATCCAACCTCCATTTTCTCCCTTCCCAGTCATCCCTTAGCCCAGTAATCTCTATCTTTAACTCCTACAATTTTCTTATGATATTCTGGGAAAGATGAGCCGAGACTGCCCACCTTGTCAAATCTCATGTCTTTTATCAGTCCTCACACTGCTTGACCTATTGATAACCTCCTAGACTTCCCTCTTTGGACACTCCTTTGGGTGTTCTGTGGTAGACAAGATTCCTCTCTGAGACTTATTTCCCAAAGTCTCGACCCTTCCCCTCAGTTGGTGCTATTTTTCCCCCTGGATGATCGTATCAGAGCCCACAGCTTCAGTTTTCACTCATGCCATCTGAATGCCCTGATAAACTGGCTCCCCGTCTTGCATTCTTTACCTTCCTTATAATGGCATTACCATTTACCGTGCCACTCAAGATACTAGGAACCTCAAAGTGTTGTATTCTTTTTCTCCGTCATTCATACTTAATCATCAAGTCCTTTTGAGCTTGCTTCCTCTTGCTGCTTTCTTAGTAAAGGCCTTCATTCTTTTTCCCTAGTAATAATCTTTTCCATATGTTCCAGTTAAAATACCACATTCACCCTAAGCCTTATTACATAGTTAGCATTCCTTGAAAGAAGCAATTCTCTCAGGCCTTCATACCTTTCACATGTTACCCACTCTGCCTCTGCTCTTCTGCAACTAGAATACTCATCCTTGAAGACTGGGCTTCTCTATGAAGCTTGGCCCTGCCTCCCAGGTTGAGGCGAAACTTTGTACATGCCTGTATTATGGATATCCTCTCATTTAAGTGTTTGTCTCATTTGTCTTTAGGACTCCAGCACCCAGCATGGTCCCCAGTATTACTAGTTGGTGCTGAATAAATGGTAGCTATTATTAGAGAAGGATGGATAAAATTACTGAATAAGTGGTAGCTATTACTAGAGGAGGAAGGATGAAATTGACATAGGAGTGATTATTACAATGTATATGGAAATGATTTTTAAAGAAAAAGGTAATGATTTTCTGGCAGGAAAAGCAGCAATGCCAAGATTACTTAAGTCTTGTGAAATACACCTCTGTTCCTTGACCTGCCACTTCCCTTTTTACCACACACACACACACACACACACACACACACACCACAGCCCTTTGAGATTGAAAGCAGCTCTATTGAGAAGAGTAGTGTCAACTGTATTATGTAGAAATTTTAAAGTTTTTAGGACCTGACCTTGCTACTTCTCTCCACTTTATGTGGCAGGTTTAATCTCAAGTCTCCCTCATATACCTCTCAGCCTCAGCACCTAACCCTTATACAGACACTCCAGTATTGATGTAATCAATCTTCATATCACATTTTTTGAATGTCTAATGTGCAAAGCACCATGTTGAAAATGATACAGAGGTGAATAACACAAAAACTCTTGCTCTCAAAGATGTCAGTCTTTTTCTTTGCAAGGATAATACATGTAAAGTAAAATGCATAAAGTGGAATAATTTTAAATGTACAGCTTAATGAAATTTATGTTAACACCTATGTCACCACCATGTTTAGGACATTTCCAGTACCCCAGAAATTTCCTTTATGACAGTTCCCAATCTGTACCTATACCTCTAAATCTATTCTGTTTTCAATCTTAATGGACTTTTAAATAACTGGGCCTCTCACAACTATAGTGAACAGAAACAGCTGGGTTGTCATCTTCTAACCTAATACTTCAGGAAAACTCATGATAGTTCCATTTTAAGAGTTCTTGGAGCTGGGCATTGGGCATGGTGGCTTACACCTGTAATCTCAGCACTGTGGGAGGCCAAGGTAGGAGGATTGCTTGAGCCCAGGAGTTCAGCCAGCCTAGATAATATAAGAAGAACCTGTCTCTGCAAAAAATTTAAAAATTGGCCAGGCATGGTGACATGTGCCTATGGTCCCA
Source organism: Saimiri boliviensis (assembly GCF_048565385.1). NCBI lineage: Eukaryota > Metazoa > Chordata > Mammalia > Primates > Cebidae > Saimiri > Saimiri boliviensis. The sequence continues at coordinate 77,046,711 of NC_133449.1, read as the reverse complement.
GCTATTAGGGAGGCTAAGATGGGAGAATTCTTTGAGCCCAGGAGGTTGAGGCTATAGTGAGCAGTGATTGCGCCACTGCACTCTAGCCTAGGCAAGACCCTGTCTCAAAAAAAAAAAAAAAAAAAAAAAAAAAAAGACTTGGAATTGGTGATCCAGGCTGCCTAGTAGCCTCAAATAATTTGTTATATCTTTAGTTGATTTGTTGAAGGATCATCACATACTATTAAATAGCCTGGAGAAATGGAAAGAATAGGAACTTTTTAGTCAGGTAATACCCAGCCTACTACCTCACAGGTTGTGTTTTGCTAAATCGGTACATAAGAAACACTGTAAATTATGTAGTGCTAATCATATTGTTAATAAACCAATATCTGTATATTCTCTAGCCCTGATTAATCTTTAATTCAGATACTCCTTTTAGTTATCTAGTACAGAGCAGAGTGAGAAAAATTATGGATTCGATTCTTTAGTAAGAAACCTGAGATGGATTTCTCATTAGAATAGCTAGTTATTGCCCAGATCTGGAGAGCCTTATTTTGGCCTTATTTTTACAGAACCATTTCCTATTGATTAGTGAAGGTATGGCCAATTTTAATGACTTTAGTTCTGAAATTTTGTGACTCCTAATTTATTTGTAAAAGTTGGTTATGAATTGAGAGTGGTTTGACTTTTCCTAAAAGTGAATCTCAGCTAATGAAGTTAACCACTGAAAGGTTTCTCATCTGTTTTGTTTTCAGATGTTGACTATGAAAGGGAAAAAATTAGAATGCTTTTTGCATCACATGTAACAGGAAATGTATCATTTATTATAAGCCCAGAAATAGGAGACTAATCAGAGATAAATGTATGGGTCGTCTGTATCTAGTTTTATATCTTTTTTGTCTAAGACATAGTCAAATTAATATTTTAACTAATAAATCTTAGCAAAGTTTAGTTCAGCACAAGGTTAACAGTGGGTAAGATAGAGTTTCGAAAGTAATCATGTCTGTAATATTTTTCATGCATGCAAAAAGCACAGACAAAACCACTCATGCCCTATTAATAAACAAAATACAGATCAAAATTTTAAAAAGTAATCACTCTGTTTATTCTAAATGTCTATGGCTTTAGGAAAAATAGCACCTGCTAGTACTTATCTATTTAAAGATGTAGAATTTATCATCCTCTAATATTCTTATCACTTGTTTCTACAACTTTAGTTTACAACTGGACTTTCAAAAATTTAAAGATTTACAAGTAAAATTAATTAAACACCTGTGTTTGACTAGTAATACACAGTAGTTAGTACAGAATGTTACTTCTTCAACAAATTGAGTTTTCAGGGAAATCAGCAAGTAAATGAAATACAAATTTTTGGTAAAAGTATCAAACATTCATCTTGCCCATTTTTCCTCTTAAACTGAATATTATCTAATCAAAACATAGTTTTCCATAAGATGTAATAAAATATAGATAAGGTTGGAATATTTGGGGATCCATTTGTGGACCTGAATTTCATAAGACTTCATTGGTGATACACTCGATTTTTACTGGGTAATTAGCTGATAATGTTGGTCACTGTTGCACAGTTCAGGTAGCTCTAAGATGACGTGGCAAGGAAAACAAAGCTTTGGGGTAACGAGCATTCTTAAAAGCACAGTTTGGACCACGTGAACCCTGTAGAAGTGAATTCTGTTTTACAAGTATATACTTAAAATACCTTTGGCTGTGATGAATCTAGATCCCAGCAGAGTACCAAAATTCTATTTTTTTGGCCGAATATTTGTATATGTGTAATGACTGAAATGAATTTGGAGGCACTGATGAAAGTGATTTTTTTAAAGTTCTCAGGTACTGTTTAATTATTTAATGTTAAGTTTAGTATCAAGATACAATTGTTTTTAAAATGCTAATATGCCATTATACAGAATATTTTATTACCTTTGTAATATCTTTGTATACAGTGATTTTTTTCTTGGTAATATAATAAATGGAAAAAATTCTACAACACTTGCTAAAATTTTGTTGCTATTTGACTTTTAAAATATCAATCAGATTTTCTTCATTTTTATAGCATCTTCCTAACAGGAAAAGGTAGTTTTGGTTGCTTAGAAACATCAGGCATTTTTTAATGGATTGCTGTTGCTGAATATGGTTGCATATGTAACTGTCCTTTGAAATGATAATTTTGTAGAGTACTGAAGTGCCTTTTTTAAAGATTTTTTTTTCTTTTTTCCTTTTTTGGCTTAACCAACAAAAATCTGTTTTCAGAGGCTGAGAAAGTCTGAGATCAGGGGTACCAGGATGGTTTCTGCTGAGGCTCTCCCCCTGGCTTGCAGATGGCTGCCTTCCCACCATCCTCACATGGTGGAAAGAGAGAAGGTTAGAGATCTAGGGTGTCTCTTCTCTTTTTTGAGACAGGATCTCGCCCTGTCACCCAGGCTGGAGTGCAGTGGCACAATCTCAACTCACTCTGCCTCCTGGGCTCAAGAGATCCTCCTGCCTCAGCCTCCCAAATAGTTGGGACTACAGGCACATGCCACCATGCCTGGCCAATTTTTGTATTTTTGGTAGAGACAGAGTTTCACCGTGTTACCCAGGCTGGTCTTGAACTCCTGGCCTCAAGTGATCAACCCATCTTGGCCTCCGAAAGTCCTGGGATTACAAGCATGAGTCACCATAGTTGGCCTGGCCTCTTCTTTTCTTAATTCTTTTTTTTAATTGACAAAACTGTATATGTTAATATTTTTATCTTGTACAACATGATGTTTTAAAATATGTACACATTGTGGAATGGCTGATTAACATTACTTCACATAGTTATTTTGTAATAACACTAAAATCTACTCTTAGCAACTTTCAAGAATATATTTGTTATTATCTATAGTCACCATGTTGTACAGTGGTGACTTAAACTTATTCCTATCGAGCTGAAATTTTAAATCCTTTGACCAACACCTACCTCCCCAGTATCACAACCCCTATCCCAATCCCACCTCCCCAGTTCTAGTAACTACCATTCTACTCTCCATTTTTTTTTTTTTATTTTTTGAGATGGAGTCTTGCTCTGTCACCCAGGCTAGAGTGCAGTGGCATGATCTCAGCTCACTGCAGCCTCTGCCTCCTGGGTTCAAGCAATTTCCTGCCTCAGCCTCCTGAGTAGCTGGAACTACAGGCACGTGCCACCACACCCAGCTAATTTTTGTATTTTTATTAGAGATGAGGTTTCACCATATTGGCCAGGCTGGTCTCGAACTCCTGACCTCATGATCTGCCCACCTCAGCCTCCTAAAGTGCTGGGATTACAGGCGTGAGCCACCATACCCAGCCTCTACTCTACTTCTCTGAGTTCAACTATTTTAGATTCCATATGTAGGCGAGATCATGAAGTAGTTGTCTTTCTGTGCCTGACTTATTTCACTTAACATAATGTTCTTCAGGTTCATCTATGCTGTTTCAAATGGCAGGATTTTCTTTATGTGTGAATAATATTTCATTGTACATATACACCACATTTTCTTCATTTATCTATTGATAGATGCATAGATTGATGCCATATCTTGGCTATTGTGAATAATATTGCAGAGACTATGGGAGTCAGATGTCTCTTCAACATAATGATTTTATTTCCTTGGGATACATATACCCAATAGTGGGATTGCTGGATCATAGGTAGTTTTATTTTAATTTTTTTTCTGTTTTTTCCATACTAGCTATACTAATTTACATTCCCATTAATAGTGTGCCAACAGTTCTGTTTACTCCATATCCTTGCCAACACTTGTTATCTTTCATCTTTTTTGGTAATAGCCATTCTAATAGTTTTGAGGTGGTATCTCACTGTTATTTTAAATTTGCATTTCCCTGATAAGTGATGTTGAGCATTTTTATGTCTTATACTTGTTGGCCATTTGTATGTCTTCTTTTAGAAATGTATATTCCGGTCCTTTACCCGTTTTTAAATCAGGCTCTTTGTTTTCTTGGTATTGAGTTGTTGGAGTTCCTTGTATATTTTGGGTATAACCCCTCAGTAGATGTATGGCTTATAAATATTTTATCCCATTCTGTAAGTTGTCTCTTCACTCTATTGATTGTTTCCTTTGCAGTGCAGAAGCTTTTGTTTGATATAGTCCCATTTGATTTGTCTGTCTTTTTTGTTGTTTTGTTGTTGCTGGTGCTTTTAGGGTCATATTCATATAATTGCCCAGACCAGTGTCATGGAGCTTTTTCTCTACGTTTTCTTCTAATAGTTTTACAGTTTGGGGTCTTAGAGTTAGGTCACTTGGAGTTTTGTTTTGTTTGTCTGAGACGGAGTTTCACTTGTTGCCCAGGCTGGAATGCAATGGTGCGATCTTGGCTCACTGCAACTTCCACTTCCTGGGTTCAAGTGATTCTCCTGCCTCAGCCTCCTGAGTAGCTGGAATTACAGGCGCATGCTACCCACACCCAGCTAATTTTTTTAAATTTTAGTAGAGATGGGTTTTCACAATGTTGGCCAGGCTGATCTCAAACTTCTGACCTTGTGATCTGCCTGCCTCAGCCTCCCAAATTGCTGGGATTACAGGCATAAGCCACCGTGCCTGGATGAGTTGAGCTTTTAATATGGTGTGAGATAAGGGTCTATATATATATTAGTATCAGCGACGTGTGTTTGGAGCAAATTCAGCTCCATGAGTTGCACAGTTCAACACAGGAGGAATTCCACCAATTGCCCCAATTCCTTTCACTGCAGCACTTGGCCAAAGCATTCTGTTGTTGGTGGGGTCAATTACCATCTAGCATAGGTTTAGGTTCTGGAGGAGCAGGGATCCCAGCTGGCACAGGAGCAGGGGGCATGGTGCCTCTGTCATGCCCATCTGGCCCATCTGTATCTCCTGCTTTCTCGTATCAGAGGTTCCGTTGAGTATTTCCTGCCCTTGTCACTGCATCACTTCCTCCCAGTGCCTGCACTCATATCATGTGGGCTCCAGTTGCCATCATTTTTGCATCTCTTGGTTGTACAGCTCTTCCATCCTCCACAGCTCTTCTTGGCACTTCATCAAATCCTGCCTCATTAGCATGACCTGGCGTTGACAAAGGCGAGCAATCTCCATCTATATCTCCAGCTTCTCATGAGCCTTCTTGACATTGTGGTCTACTTCATCCTGCTGCTGCTTCTCCATCTCAATGGGCACCTTCCAGTGTGTGGCATACTCATATTCAAAAGCCATTCTGTGCACACCGGGGTGGCTGCTCTCACTCCTTGTGAAATTGCTGGTTCTTTACAACCAGCTTCTCTGGAAGTCCTTCTTGTTCACCTAATTAGCCTATGGGGTACACAGTAACAGGGTAAGGAAATGTGATTAGCAGGAAGAAGCCTTCAGTGCATCTGTCCCGAGCTTTCTGAGCAACTGGCTGCCCTGAGAAAGGCCTTTCCCTGAGGGCCTTTCTTGATCATCCACAATGACTACAGCCCTCTCCACCTGGCCAAAGAAAAGTCTTCCTCCAAAAGTTTGTTAGAAGGTTTTGGACTATAAGGGATGCACTATGGCAGGCAGAGTGCGCACAGCTGCATATCGTCCAGACCCACTTTGGCAATGTCCACTAGGGTTTGTGCTTCCAAGCACATAATGCCAAAGCCTTTATCCTTATGAAGCCCTCACCTGCCTTCCCATATTTCTTTTTTGTTCTTCTTTAAATTATTTCACTTTTCCTTTTTAGTTATTTAAATCCTTTCTGTGAAATTGCATTCCCATATTTTTCACATTGTATCCTCATTTCCTCCTCAGTGATGTCAAAAGGAACACTACCCACAAAGAAATGGCTTTGTTTGGTGATGGGCTTCTTTCTTGTTTTCTGAAATGCTTCAGGTCAATAGTCAGGGCTTCATTTTGGCTGCTGGCCTGCTTCCCATGTAGGTTTCAGCAGTGGTGATGGCTGTTGCTTTTGGTGGTGGTGATGCTGATGTTTCCCAGGAGTATGATTTTGCTCCAAGTTAAAAGTTTTATCACTGTGCATTTTTGCACCCTCAGTTTCAAAACCAGCAGAGCACTTCCCAGTCCTCTCTAACTTCGACTTCTCTACCTACTGGCCTATCCTCAGAGTAATGGTGACCCTTATTTATTATTAGTCTGTTTAGATTTTCCATTTCTTTATGATTTGTTTTTGGCATGTTGTATGCGTCTGGAAGTTTATCCACTTCTAGGTAATCCAGTTTGTTGGCATAATAATTCTTCCTAATAGTCTCTCATGATCCTTTGTATTTCTGTGGTATCAAAAGATTGTTTTCTGCCTTCCTGACTTCTTTTCCACCTGTCTCCCTTCCTTCCTGAGTAATTCAGGACAAAAGCCATTTGCTTGTCGTGTGCAAAATGCAGGAAGATGTTACCACAGGGGGTAGTGGTAGTGGCCTAGAGTGGGATGACCATGTGGAGCTGAGGAGAACACCTGAGGGCAGCAGTGAGGGGACTGTGAATAATGAGGCAGTGATTGATTGGTTATTTTTGAGGAGGACTGAGGTTAATAGAGACCAGATTTCTTTTTTCTTTCTTTCTTTTTTTTTTTTTTTTTGTGTGTGTGTGTGTATGTGTGCCCAAGATTTATTTGTTCATTTCTTGCATTTGAAGTACTCTTCAATGACACCCCTTGCCATAGTCCCTAACTACTACACAACTGCAACCAGCCACTTTACAGTTTCCCCTCTCTGTCAGTTTTACAGAGGCCTGTCCATTCCCTAGTTTCTTGTTCATCAACCTTAATTAGGTTGATTTGGTGTTCAGCACAAAGGGGTTCCACCAATTTGAAATAGATAGGCTCATCACAGTTGGATGCAAGCACACACAGCACACAAAGATGGGCTTGGCACTTGTCTAAGGCTTTGGCAGCTTCGCGAATTCCACATGCCAGGCCATTGTGGATGAGGGCGGTCTTCAGCACCTCCTGTAAAGCAGTATTAACGTCCATTACAACTCCAGCAGCACTGCCTTCCTCAGTCATGGCTGTGGGTTATGGGTGAAGCCAAATCTTGAATACACCTGAGACTCCACCTCTGCACAACTCGGTGGTAGCAGGTAAAGAGCAGGAGCCAGATTTCTTAGAGTCAGAGAAAAGAATTACAAATTTAGGAAGGGTGAAAACTAGAATAAGGTTGGAATTGGAAGTACTGGTATAAATTCTTATAGTTTTCAGTATCTGTAGATACAGAGATGTATAGGTTTGCATGTATGTGTGTGTGTGCATGTGTTTGTGTTTATTCCCTAGCTCTGTTCCATGACAGGGCTTGGAAGCAACAATGGCACAAAACTATCAGCACACCTACTGCCCAGATCTTGGTTTCTAAATACCATTTTCTGCTAAAAGAGACAAGATCTTAGAGAAAAAACCCATCCCAGGGTTAGTGCAGAGGAAACACAAAGATGAGCAGGGAATGTCCTTTTGTTTAGAAAGTAAGAACATGCTCAAAGAATGATGGGGACATGTCAAAAGAACAGAGGAGCTAGCTTGAAGGGGCTCTTACTGGCCAAATCAACAAATTACAACTTATAAGCCACAAGTCCACATGATATAAATCAATGAATAAATTGGAGAGAAGGGAAAGCTCTACCTTTTAGGGGAATGCCAACCAAAAAATGTAAAAGGAATGATGGAATTAGAAAATTTGTATTTGGCAATCATTTGGTACTGATTCAGGTGAAAATATTCAATAGATCCTAAAACTAGTGAGTGAAAGTTGTATGATCTCTCTACAAGATACTTATTAATTACAAAGGGAAAAAAGAAAAACTATAAAGGTGGAGAAGCCTAGGTGGATAATACCTTAATCAATTGATCAAAGCCCCAACCAGCTACTGGACAAATCAAAACTGTTTGACACTTGGTAAGATGCAAGAAGAAGACAATCTTTCTTTTGTGGTGTTCTTGCCAAAAATGTACAATCTGAATCTAATAAAAAGGAAACATCAGGCAAACCCAAATTGAGGAAGAGTCTACAAAAAAACTGACCTGAAATCTTCAAAAATGTTAAAGTAATTAAAGTCAAGGAAAGACAAACTTTTAAGAGTGCTGGAGACTAAAGAGATGTAATTAAAAGCAATGTGAGCACTTGACTATGAAGGACATTGATGGGACAACTGGCAACTGGAACAGGGTCTGTGGGTTACTTAGATGGTAATATATCAGTGTTAATTTCCTGATTTTGATCACTGTGTTGTGGTTAAGTAAAAGAATGCCAGAAATTACACACTGAAGCCTTTAAGATCATGAGGCATCACTGGCTCCATGGTTCAGGGGAAAAGATTCTTTGTACTTTTCTTGCAACCTTTCCTGTAAGTTTGGAATTATTTCAAAATTTAAAATTTTAAAATAGAATCATAAAAGTATTTTTCATAATAAACAAGGGTAGCCGTTTTAAAAGCTCAGAAAAGCTGATTTCAAAGTTCATTCTCTTATGCAGACTTAAAAATAAAAGAATAGCTCCAAGAGAAAAGATCTGCCAAGTAAGATGTTTTTCTCTTACAAAATGGAAATTTAACTTCTAAATTTACTTCACATAACTTGCAAATGTAAGCAGTTATCTTACTTGGGAATTTTTCATTTAACCAACTTCGTTTTCTCTTGACTTTTCCAGGTATTCAGAGTTGATGTTTTTTCTAAAATAAACCATAGACTATATTTGGGACAAAGTGATACTAAGAAGTACAAAAGGCTTTTTCTCTAAGTGTTATGAAAAAGACTTCAAATTTAAATAAAGCTTACAAAGAAATCATAAAACTAATTTTAACCCCAGAACCTAAAGTGCAATTTTAAATTCCTTTTATATAGGCAAAAGGAAACTATAGTATTCTCACTACTTAATATTCCCAGTTCCGCCTAAAACAAAGACATAAATTAATTTTTAACAATCATTGTCTCAAAATTCTATGAACATTTGGAATAAGTATTTACAACTCTCAAGCCTGTAATCCCAGCACTTTGGGAGGCCGAGGCGGGTGGATCACGAGGTCAAGAGACCGAGACCATCCTGGTCAACATGGTGAAACCCCGTCGCTACTAAAAATACAATAAATTAGCTGGGCATGGTGGCATGTGCCTGTAATCCCAGCTACTCAGGAGGCTGAGGCAGGAGAATTGCCTGAACTCAGGAGGCAGAGGTTGCGGTGAGCCCAGATTGCACCATTGCACTCCAGCCTGGGTAACAAGAGCGAAACTACGTCTCAAAAAAAAAAAAGTATTTACAACTAATGCTTACTCTTTGCTTGAAATTTTTTATAATCTCAGGAATAGAAATTTAAGAAATAGAAGTCTTCTCATTTCACTTTGCTAAGAACGTTCTTAATTCTTACATATTGCAGGTCCACTGGATTCAAAGCTAAGCCAAAAATACCATGCAAAAGACTGCCTCCTAAATTATTTAAATCTCTTTTGTAGCAAACTTTTCCCAGAAACAGAAACATCCATACAGAAATTCTTACCTTTTTATCAAAAGTTTATTTGTTATCCTTTTCTCATTTTCTGGCATTGAAAATAGGTGAAAAAATTATTTGCTGTTATTTGCATATCAAATACATGGTTTCAATGTGGTCGGCTGACTCCTTTGTGTTCATTAAAACCATTTTCCTCATATCTAAAGTGAATCTTGATATCTGTGATTTATGTTTAATATAGAGATGGGAAATGGTGAGTAATCTAACGTTAGTCAAGTCTCATGTATTCTTAAAAAAAAAAAAGCTCAAATAGTTGAATTAGGGTGATGAAGTTATACTCAAATCTGAAATTGTAATGAGGCTCCTTTCTGAAACTTAATGACCCATTCATTTTCTTTAGGTTTAGTTTATTTAATGTTTTTCCCCTTCATAATACCAACTGAGGTTTAACTCAATAACAAATGGTAACTATATAAGATTGTATGAAATAGTCTTGGGCTATTTTTTGGGAAGCTCTTTGATTTGGTATCTACATTCCAAAAGTCAATTCTCATTATTACATGAATTTAAATGGCATTCATAGCTGCCCCCTTTACACAAACAGGTGCTCAATAATAGGGCTTATTAGAAAGACACTGGAGACCAGGCTGGGCATGGTGGCTCACACCTGTAACCCCAGCACTTTGGGAGGTCGAGGTGGGCAGATCACTTGAGGTTGGGAGTTCGAGACCAGCCTGACCAACATAGAGAAACCCTGTCCCTGCTAAAAAATACAAAATTAGCCAGGCATGGTGGTGCATCCCTGTAATCCTAGCTACTCGGAGGCTGAGGCAGGAGAATCACTTCAACTGGGAGGCAGAGGTTGCAGTGAGCCAAGATCGTGCCATTGCACTACAGCCTGGGCAACAAGAGCAAAATTCTATTTAAAAAAAAGAGACCCTAGAGACCAAGAAACTTCCATTCCTTCCATTCTAGTCCTAGATATGGAAGTAGCTAACAATTTTGGACAAGTCATTTAACTTCTAGTCTTTGGTTTCCATACTTATAAAATGGAGACAATATCCTATCTACTTTAATAAGGTATTATTAAAATGTTTATAATTGGATAATATATTGAAGCATTCTGAAATAATATCAGTTTATCTTTGTTTAGCAATCTCAATTTTTCAAATTCTTCATCCTGGGATTGGAGTTATTAAAGGCACTTGTTTCTCTTTATTTAAAAGATTTATGAAAGGCTCCTACCATGCCATGCCTGTTCCTATGGTTTCCCTTTCCCTCCACAGGAAAAATGTAGTGACAATTTCAGATTGTCAAAAGAGTAACTGTTGAAGTCGTTAAGATTTGTGACAAATCACAGCCAAAAGTACTTCATTGGTAATAGCTTGTTTGAGGCTTCCAGGGAAAAATAATAATGTCAGATTTGCATTTGCTGTCTTAGAATATTATAGGATATTATGCTGCATAAATCTAGATATAACTTTTATTGAGATAATTTAAAAAAAAATAGAACATGATTTTAAAGGTGGTATGTCTCTTGTGGAGGGAAATCTTGCTGAAATTTTACAGCTTCTTAGGTTAACAGAGAATGTGTCCTGTTTGTGTACCTCTCTAAATGAAAGAATTAAGGAGAATTATTTCATTATTTATAGTTTGGTTTGTGGGGGTGAGAGAGGGAATGAGAAAAATCCTAAGACATCCTTGGAACAATTTAACACAAAATATACACATATATAGATCCTGAGATGTTACAACAAATTAAAAAATATATGGATCAACATGATCCAAATGGTTTCCAAGACACCGTTATAGTAGGTAACAGCCATTTTATGGCGTGTGCTCCATGGATGTCCACATCATGCCAGGAAAACCCTACTCTTTTTTTTTTTTTTTTGTCTCCAAATTTGAAAGTTAGTCTTCCAGAGCAGGTGGCCAGTCAACATCTACAGACTAGAAGGGAAAAAAGAAGTCATTAAAACAGATATTACTGTTGTGGTAAACAGTTGCTGGTAATGCTGTATAAATAGTTTTAATATAACGCAACCAAAGAAGTAGCATTTGAAGAAAAAAGCTATTGAATACCATAAATAAACACTCTCAAGTCTGTTCTAGGGATTCTTGGGCCTGAGGTCTTCTGAATTAATTGAGTAGCCAGTATTTGGCTACTCAGTTGGTTATTAACTTTTTGACTGATAAGAGAATACATTTAAATTTTTTAAATGGTATTCATGGGGCCACATTTGGTGGCTCATACCTTTAATCCCAGCACTTTGGGAGGCTGAGGTGGGCAGATCACTCAAGGTCAGGAGTTTGAACCAGCCTTGCCAACATGGTAAAACCCCGTTTCTACTAAAAATATAAAATTTAGCCGAGCATGGTGGCACACGCCTGTAGTCCCAGTTACTCAGGAGGCTGAGGCAGGAGAATAGCTTGAACCCAGGAGGCACAGGTTGCAAAAAGCCAAGATGGCACCACTGCACTCCTGAGACTCCATCTCAAAAAAAAAAGCTGGGGGAGTATTTATGGGTACAAGCAGCAAACAAATGCAAGTGGCTACACCAATTTTCCCTCAAAAGTCTTAGAAACTTTTATTATTCTGATCATTTTCATTCTCTCACCTTGCATTTAACAAATACTTAAGCAGTCTATAAGCCTATATAGTCTTGTTTGTAACATGGCAACTAAATGTGAAATAAATGATTATGAAAGATGACCTGGAACTAGAAAAGGATTAAAGATCTTTGTGCTTTATTTCTGTAGAATTTGTTTCTTTAAAATCCAGTTCAACTACCTCTACTTACCTTTATTTTGTTCTTCTAGAACGAAACCTTGACCTTTGAGTCAGAATGAAATTACAGTAAGCAGACTATTTTGTCTCCACATAAACACATACCAGGTCTACCAAAGGCTAGGGGATCTACTTTAAGAGAAAGTTAAAAAAAAAAAAAAAAAAAAAAAAAAAAAAAAAAAAACACTGTATCTGTGGTTTTTATTGACATTTAAAGTTTAAAAGATGAAATTGTTTACTGAAAATGTTTTCATTAATCCATGAGTCACTTCACGTACTGGCCTCAAAAAAATTTTTATTAGAAAAGCTTAAATAGCTATTTGTGTGTGTGTTTTACGAATCTCAAGAAGACATTTTGATTCTGTTTCAGAATATAGCCACATACCAAACACCCAAATGTAAATTGGTTTTTTTTGTTTGTTTGTTTGTTTGTTTTTTGAGACGGAGTTTCGCTCTTGTTACCCAGGCTGGAGTGCAATGGCGCGATCTCGGCTCACTGCAACCTCCGCCTCCTGGGTTCAGGCAATTCTCCTGCCTCAGCCTCCTGAGTAGCTGGGATTACAGGCACGCACCACCATGCCCAGCTAATTTTTTGTATTTTTAGTAGAGACGGGGTTTTACCATGTTGACCAGGATGGTCTCGATCTCTTGACCTTGTGATCCACCCGCCTCGGCCTCCCAAAATGCTGGGATTACAGGCTTGAGCCACCGTGCCCGGCCCCCAAATGTAAATTAATGAGTGGCTTCTCAAGCTGAAAATAAAACATGAGTGATCACAATCTGTGTGTGTGTGTGTGTGTGTGTGTGTGTGTAGGGGAGGCACATTGTAGTGCTTAAAAAGCTCCACAGGTGACTTCAATGGGCAGTCAGGGTTGAGAAACACTGGCCTGTGGGTCTTTGACATTCCTAACTGTTCTGAGAATTAAGGTCAAAAAAGATGAATGCAGGCCTGGGTAACACGGTGAGACCCCATCTGTACCAAAAAAAAAAAAAAAAAAAAAAGCCAGGCATAGTGGCTCACATCTGTGGTTCCAGTTACTCAGGAGACTGAGACAGGAGGATCACTTGAGCCCAGGAGGTCAGGGTTGCAATGAGCCGTGATCGCACCACCGCACTCCAGCCTGGGTGACAGAGCAAAACCCTGTCTCAAAGAAAAAAGGCTGGATGTGGTGGCCCACGCCTGTAATCCCAGCACTTCAGGAGGCTGGGGTGGGTGGATCATAGAACCATTCTTACAGTTATTTTAGAATTTAACCTTGTTTCAATTCAGACTATAAGAGCAGAAAACTTGGACCACATCACAGGGGTCCTTACAGAATTCCTTTTATGAATAACCATTGGCTCACCTCACTTTCTACCCTTGTGAATAACTGTTTCTGAGTAGGCTGCTTTAAAGTCTTTATAAAAACACAACAGGTATGGGAATGAATTCTCTAGAGTCCAAAGGATATATGGAGAACACTTACAGTTTTATTTCCTTGCTTGGTTTAAGCATTTATAGATCTGATACTACATGTAAAGCACAGTTAGTAAGTTAGCTATATATTTGCAAGGAACATAAATGAGACCTCGCATTTAAAATAAAAATTCTGAAGACAGTCCCTCCCTTCAATACAATGTTTCTGTGAGATTTTCGCCATTCTCAAATACCTATGGAGGTGAGTAGTACTAAATGGCTTAATGCCAAAGAGCGTAACTTTGGCTGAATTCAATTTGCCAATGTGCATTCCACAATAAAATGGCTTACCTCAACATCCAGCTCCAGAATGTCTGCAGTCACATTCATCAAGGACCCAATGTTTGGCTTGGTTCTCCCAAAGTCTCCATGTACAAATTCTTTAATGTAGCTGGGGTTTGTTTAAGGAAAAAATGAAGATAGCATGCTGTATCAACTATTTGGTAGGATTTGACAGACAAAAATAATAATAAAACTGGAAATGTTATATAAGAGAGGTTACTTCTGAGCTCTGACTTGTATGTCTTAAGAACTAAGCTTTGGCAAGCTGGTTCCTGGCAGCCAACATCAGAACTGGGAAATGTGTTTACATCAAACTTACCAAAACCATTCCTTTCTTTTTTCTTTATAGCTCATCACCAAGTGCCAAGGTGTGGATGTGGATATTATAAATTAACTGTAGCTCAATGCTTTTATTAAAAAACAACTTTGCCACAATTTCTGTGTAATAATCTTGTTAGTTCTATTTTTTAATTATGGCAATTGGCACCTGCCAGATGGTAGGTTTCCACAGAGTCACACACAGAATGATCTCAGTGATGGCTTTCCTTGTAACATGACCCAGCAGCAATAGGCTGGAAGGAATAATAAGACTATTAGTTTAGTCTTAATGATGGCTCTTCGGAAGGATTATCAAAAGACCTACCATCTAGTTTGCTAACATGGTTAGCAAAAGAACTAAGTTAATTCTCTCTCTCTTTTTAAGGAGCAACTTTTTATTTCTCTCATAAGTCTTCAAATTTTGAAATCAATAACTAATTCTAGAATTTGTTTTTAAGATTAACATTCCTTACACAGGACTGTACTGCAGCTTTGACAATACTTATCTAAAAGATTTATTTTGGCCAGCATTCAGTAAAAATGCAGCATTATGTTCTGTTCTACAAACCAGCATTTAGTAGAAAATAATGGAACCTGAATAGAAAAGTAAATGTTTCCAGATGATGACAAATCTATATTATAATATGCTGATATTATATCCTCCTTTCTGAACGTTTTACTCACTCTACCTTTGCTAAATATTTTGACTCAAGCATAAGACATGTAAGTACCTCGTAAATGTCTTTTTTGCTAAACTCATAACTACCCAACAATTGTTATTCTTGTTCTCTCATTTTCTTTAAAGAATCCTCCCTCTGTGTAGCAATGATGAGGAGAAAAAACCAAATAGCCCCAGAATAACCAGTTAAAATGTCCAGAGAGGTTTTTTTTTTTTTGAGACGGAGTTCTGCTCTTGTTACCCAGGCTGGAGTGCAATGGCGCGATCTCGGCTCACCGCAACCTCCGCCTCCTGGGTTCAGGCAATTCTCCTGCCTCAGCCTCCTGAGTAGCTGGGATTACAGGCACGCGCCACCACGCCCAGCTAATTTTTTGTATTTTTAGTAGAGACGGGGTTTCACCATGTTGGCCAGGATGGTCTCGATCTCTGGACCTCGTGATCCACCCACCTCGGCCTCCCAAAGTGCTGGGATTACAGGCTTGAGCCACCGCGCCCGGCCCAGAGAGGTTCTTATTCATAACTAGAGGGACAAGGTTTAAGTCAAATAAGCTAGCTCAGTGCACCTGTCAATGTGAATATACAAGGTATATACAAAGTAAATTTAGTAAGTGAAAAATTCATATACTTTGGTATATAACCATGTGGCATCTAAAGTTTTAACAAATAGTCTTTCTTGATTAACACCTTAAGTACATGTAGATGGCTGGTTCTAAAACTGTTTTAATAGAATTGAAAAGACATCAAATTCTACAAAAGACATTTCTCTTTGGCCCACCAAAACTAAAGGCCAGAATTGGGTAAGAAGATTTTTAAAAATATATACATGATTTGAATTTCCATCCATAATATGCAAATATGCTCCAAACAACAAAGATACAAACATCTGTCCACTGGAGTCTAAATTTTAGAAGATTTTAAAAGTAGATAACCTATACTTGGCTTAGCTGAGTAAATCCAGGTCCTGAGGTGGGGCAGAGAAATAAGTGAACGCAGGCTGGTGGGGAAAGACAGGCAGATTAGTTGCAGCAATATAGGAAGAATGGTATTTGGTGATTAAAACTTGCTTTTTCCACCATATATATATATATATATAGTGTGTCTCTGTGTGTGTGTACATATATATATATATATATATATATGCACACACAATAGTACATCATTAGTTCTATACCAGTTAGAAGGTATTTGTCACTTCATGCTATTGGATCACAGAATAATATAAAACCAAGAAACAAAAACTAGGAAGACCTTTGAAAAGTAAACTAAAGCTAAGCCTACTGGAGCTCCCTGATGTATTTTAATCAGCAACTCAGTTCTGATACAAAAATCATTCAAGTCAGGTTAGATTATGAACAAATTATCAGCCTTGGACTACAGATATTTTAACTCTGAATCTCAACCTTTCTGTAACATAGTCAAAGCTCTCTGCAGTCTGAAAATGGAGCTAACTAATGATATGGCATCTGAAACGTTTTATTTTTGTTTTCTTCACAAGGCCTGTAAAGAAAAGAATATTCTCTGCCGTACTGGGCCAGTGGCCAAGAAAAGATCACGATGTAAAGTAGTGCTATTCCCATCTACTACCTGTGTTTAATCACCTAAGGCAAATACATGAAATGTTGAAAAGACTCAAATATGCTCATGAATACGTGACTTGCAAAAAATGTCAAGACAGCAAGTGAACCCATCAGAAGTATTTTCTGAGTACTGTGCGCTCAGCACTGGGTAAGGCACTGTAATTATAGGAAGCAAACTTTAAAGTTGACATTGAATGGACTGCTACCTCAAGGTTTGGAATCATTTTGAAAAACAAATTTGGTGGAGAAAAAAACACATCCAACAAACAAAATCGATTCTTCTTCAGTACAATTCTCTCCCGAATTCCTCCCAGACCAAGCTGACCCTGTTTTCTCGGGCAGCACGGCCTTTTCCCGTAGAGTTCCGGTTCCCCGGCGGCCGCAGGCGGAAGGATACGTGCCGGCTTGCGTTTTCAGGCGGAGGCGGAAGTGGTGCTCATCCACATAGTGCGACTCCATGGAGTGAATGACGCGGGCTCGCACAGCCAGGGGCCTTCGGTGAAGAACGCGTAAAGGTGTTTTCTGGTCGATCTTTAAGTCCTAGGGGACAATATGACACGCAGTCCCAGCGTCAGAGCTTTGCCACCCAGTGAAGCCTGCCTTAGCCCTTCCCTCGCCATCCGAAGCTCAGCACGGATGTTTCTTTTAGAGGACTCCATCTATCACGGGGTGAGCACTAATGGTAAAATGAATTGTGTCCCCTTAGCTTCAAACTCTGTGGGACTTCTCGTAACCCAGTCTAACATTACTCGCTTTCTGGGCCCCAGTAACGTCGCCATTTAAAGTAAATAGGTCTCTTTTACTCTCATATTTAACAAACTGGTGAAGGCCCTGGAGTTCTGGCCTGCCCTTTAGGTCCATCGGGCTCCTCTAAAGGACAAGGCCCTTACCTTTGTTTCCTAACCCAACAGAGCAACCCAAGAGTGGGAATTTCAGGCTGGGGTGAGAAATGGCTGGTTGCAGAAGAGGGAGTATCAGCATCACTTGGGTGTATGGCGGTTTGCATTTATTTGAGACAGGGTCTCACTGTCACCCAGGCTTGAGTGCAGAGGTGCGATCTCGGCTCACCGCAACCTCCGCCTCCCAGGTTCAAGCGACTCTCCTGCCTCAGCCTCCCAAGTAGCTGAGATTACAGGTATGCAACACCATGTCCAGCTAAAAAAAAAATTTTTTTTTTTTTTAATTTGGTAGTGGCGTGGTTTCACAACATTGGCCGGGCTAATCTCCAACTCCTGACCTGAGGTGACCTGCCAGCCTCAGCATCCCAAAGTGCTGGGATTACAGGCGTGAGCCACCACGCCTGCCGAGTTTGCGTGTTTTGAGGAGAACCACATACCTAAAAGACTGCATGTCTTTTTACATTTAAGATTTTTTAGGGACACAGGCTTGTCCTTGAACAATTTCTCACGAATTGTTCAAGTTAGATATTTTCTTTTATGTCACAAGATAAAAATTAAGAAATAGACTTTAATGCTGTAAAAGGTCAACTAATTACAAGTTTTAAAAATAAATGTTGGGCATAATCAGAAATTTGGGTTCATAAGAACTGAATCCTCTGCAATTTCTTGTTGGAACAACTCTTCCTAATTTCCATGGTTCTTGAGTACAGGAAAGCCTGCTAAGGAAAGAAAGGTCTGGGTCTGGTCTCTCCTCTATCAAGTTCTCCACTAAGAAAAACAGAGCAAGTTCTGATGAAGACCACATTTGAAAGGGTGTGACTGCTTTTATCAGAGTGGTGAGTCAATGGCTCCTCCTAATTGTGATTTTTATCATTCTTTTATTTTGTTATAGAAATACTTTGTCCTGATGAGATAAGCTGTCTCCATAAAATCTGATTTTTCTCTGGTCAAAGAGACAATTAAAAAAATACATAAATAGCCGGGCGCTGTGGCTCAAGCCTGTAATCCCAGCACTTTGGGAGGCTGAGGCGGGTGGATCACGAGGTCAAGAGATCGAGACCATCCTGGTCAACATGGTGAAACCCCGTCTCTACTAAAAATACAAAAAATCAGCTGGGCATGGTGGTGCGTGCCTGTAATCCCAGCTACTCAGGAGGCTGAGGCAGGAGAATTGCCTGAACCCAGGAGGCGGAGGTTGCGGTGAGCCGAGATCGCGCCATTGCACTCCAGCCTGGGTAACAAGAGCGAAACTCCGTCTCAAAAAAAAAAAAAAAAAAAAAAAAAAATACATAAATAAAGGACAAGGCTGAACTGTACAGGAATCTATAAAGACATGGCTTCCACTTTACAGTAGAGAAACAGTGGGCCTTTAAATTAACAACTATCTATGGAGTTCTCCTCTCCCCTGCTTCCTTTACCTTTAGAGTAACTTCCAGTACTTTGACCATGAGGCAGTCAGTCAACAGAAATACCACGAGCCTCATGTCTTTTTTGGTTTGTCTTCATTTGACAAAAGGAAACCACTTCATTTATTCTAACATTGCACTCTGCTGCTACCATACTGCTGAGCTTTTAGAAACACACACACACACACACACACATACACACAAATATAAGCTTTTTTTTTTTTCTATTTTTGTTTTAAGAAATAGGTTGCTCCTAAAGAGGTGATAATTAGTAAATCTGAAGTGACTTTTTCTCAGAATTGGGAAGTAAGTCCCGATTCTGAGATAGTTTTTATAATTTTTATGCCAACTGGAATATTTGAAGACTAAAATCATTATTTGAAATTAACTAGTTGTATCAGTCTACTTGGGCTATGGACCATTAAAATAGACACTATCACCACTTAGTCTGTACCTATAAAAATCATCTTTCAGCCCAGGCTGGAGTGCAATGGCACAATGATGGCTCATTGGCCTCCACCTCCTGGGCTCAAGCAGTCCTCCTGCCTTGGCTTCCCAAAACGTTGGGATTACAGGCATGAGTCACTGCACCTGTCCTCAGCATTATTTCTGAATTATCTCTATGGCTACCCCCAAACTATGAACCTATTTTTTTAACCCCCGAACTGTGAACATATTTTTTTAATGAGTTTATTTTTCCCACAGCATTCTCAATGACTCATACAACCCATGTGAAGGCATAGAGAAATTCAGAAATTCATTTTGCAATCTTAAAGATAACCATATATGTTATAACTACCATCCTAAGAACCTTACATAGTACAGCCAAAAGCCAAAGGGCCTTAGCTATAGAATCACAGGACCTGAGAACTGAAGAGGCCATTGGAGTTGATCTAGTCCATCCCCTCATTTTATAAATGACTTTCTTTAAGCCGGTGAATGATGTGTATGTTTTCACCAAAATATTCATACTATAAACATTATTCTGTACTTTGCTTTTTTTTTTCATGTCATAGGTGCTCCTATGAGTTATAGATATAGACATATATCTTTTTTTCCAGCAGTTTTAGGTACATACTAATATATAAATTAAATAGGGTCATATGCTGGGTTTTGTTTTTGCTTTTGTTTTGAGACAGAGCCTATTCTGTCCCCCAGGCTGGAGTGCAGTGGCGCAATCTCAGCTCACTGCAACCTCTGACCCCTGGGTTCAAGAGATTCTCATGCCGCATCCTCCCAAGTAGCTGGGACTACAGGCATGCACCACCATGCCTGGTTAATTTTTTGTATTTTCAGTAGAGATGGGGTTTTACCATGTTGGCCAGGCTGGTCTCAAACTCCTGGCCTCAAGCGATCCACCCACCTCAACCTCCTAAAGTGCTGGGATTACCGGCGTAAGCCACCATGCCCAGCCTGATTTTGTTTTTTTTAATAGCTGTATAATATCCCAATGTACTCTACTATTTCCTTATTGAGGGACATTGATTTTGTTTCCAGTTTTTTTTTGTTGTTGTTGATTTTGCCACTTAAAGCCATTAAACATCGTGTACATATTCTTATGCACTGGAGTTTTATTTCTACGGGACAGATCAGTATATTTTAAATTTTTGCAGTCATTGCCATGTTGTTTTTGAAAAAGACTGAAACACGACATTTCTACTGAGAACTCTTCTCCATTCCAAGCCATTGATAGGTATTGTTAACCTAAGGGGAGTAAAGTGATGTCTTATTGTTACATCAATCTGGAGGTGGAACCTTTTTAAATGATTCTTGGCCACTTGCTCTTTTTGAAGCTAACTGGTTCATATTCTTTGTCTGTTTTTATCTGTTGTGTGTTCATATTTTTCATGATAATATAAATCCTATTTGTAGTATCTTTTGCCATACAATTTGTTTTCTACATAATCCTCTATATGTATATACATATACATATATGTGTGTTTGTATGTTCTTAAATCAGCAGTCCCCAACCTTTCTGGCACCAGGGACCAGTTCTGGAAAGACAATTTTTCCATGAACTGGGGAAGGAGGGTATGGTTTGGGGATGATTTAAGCACATTACATTATTGTGCAGTTTATTTCTATTATTATTACATTGTAATATATAATGAAATAATTTTACAACTTACCATAATGTAGATTCAGTGGGAGCCCTGAGCTTGTTTTCCTATAACTAGAGGGTCCAATCTGGGGGTGATGGGAAACAGTCACAGATCATCAGGCAGCAGATTCTCATAAGAAGCTTGCAACCTAGATCCCTCACACGTGTGGTTTCCAATAGGGTTTGCGCCTTTTATCAGAATCTAACACCGCTGCTGATCTGACAGGAGACCAAGCTCAGGTGGTAATGTGTGTGATGGGGAGCAGCTGTAAATACAGATGAAGCTTTGCTCTCTTACTCGCCATTCATTTTCTGCTCTGTGGCTGGATTCCTAACAGGCCACGGACTGGTACCACCAGGGGGTTGGGAACCCCTGCCTTAAATCACAACATATAATCCTCTATAGATTCTATACCTTGTTTATTTTTTTTTCCTTAGCACTTACCAGAAACATTTTCCTGTGTGAATAAATATTTATCTACCACATAATTTTCAATGGCTGAATAGTGGTAGCCCATTATACAGATAAGCCAATAATATTAAACCAGTTCCTTCTGGTAGGTCATCTAGATTGTTGTAAAATATTGCCTATTTAAACAATGTGGGAA
This sequence comes from Saimiri boliviensis, assembly GCF_048565385.1. NCBI lineage: Eukaryota > Metazoa > Chordata > Mammalia > Primates > Cebidae > Saimiri > Saimiri boliviensis. The sequence continues at coordinate 77,025,217 of NC_133449.1, read as the reverse complement.
CTATATGCATCTCTGTGCCCATGTATGCTCATTCCTTCCATTTTAAGGTAAACTATTTTTATAAGAACAAGTGGGGGCAGGTAGGAAGAAATATGCAAACAAACAGGCAGACACTCTACTGTGACATACTCAGGTATGGGAAAACTTCACCTGTGCCAAAATGCATGTGCTTTACATATATTATCATGTGTTTTATTCATGTACTTAATCTCACCATCAGTTCTATTAGATAAGTGCTATTTTATATTTGATAGATGACCAAAGATAATAATAGCATTGCCAAGTGTTTTCTATGTGCCAAGTACTGTTCTAAGTGCTTTATCTAATTAAACTCATTTAATTATTTTAACTAATTTTATAGATGAAGAAAGTGAAGCAGAAAGAGGTTAAGTAACTTGTCCAAAGTAACACAGCTAAGAAATGCAGATCCAGGATTTGCACCCAGGCAATCTGTCTTCAGAGTGGGGCTCTTCAACACTGACCACACTGCCTCTCCAGTGGGTTAGATGAACTGCACAGTCCTTCAGCTAGTCAGTGGCAGAACCAGGCTTAGAACCCAGGTCTTGCAGACCCCAAAGCCCATGCCATGTGACTTGCTAGTAATAAACTAGAAGACAATGGGGCCTTTGATAGGCAACAGAAAAATGAAATAAAAAGAATAAGCACATTTAAACTACCTTTATGTCATTCAGGAATTCAATGTCTTTCTTCTGTATCACTTTATTTGTCCATATTAAGGCACTGTAGGTCTTTGTCTTTTCTTCTTCACCTTCTTTCATATGTCCTATTGCCTCTCTAAACAAAAACAATTTTTAAAAGTTTGTCCGAATATATAAGATACAAACAAGTCTTGCCCTAAGTTAACCTTTCTTTAAAAATAGTTCCAATGACATATAACTTACATATAATTTCCCAGTTTTAACTGCGCAATTCAATGGTTTTTAGTATGTTTTCAGAGTTGTGCAGCTATGGTAACAATCTAGTTTTAGAATACTTTCATCACCCTGAAAAAGAAACTTTGTACCCGCTAGTGTCTCTTCCCATTATTATTTTCCTCCAGCCCCAGACAACCATTAACTGACTTTTCATCTCTATAGATTTACCTATTCTGAACATTTCATATAATGAAATCATACAGTATGCAGTGCTTGGTGTCTGGCTTCTTTCATTTCAAATGTTTTCAAGGTTCATCCATGTTGCCGCATGTGTCAGTACTTCATTCCTTTTTATTACCAAATAATATTCCATTGTATGGATATATCACATTTTGTTTATTCATAGACACTTGGGTAGTTTCTACTTCTTTGCTATTGTGAATAATGCTACTATGAATATTCATGTACAAGTCTTTGTGTAGATGTATGTTTTCATTTATCTTGTATATGCAATATCTAGAAGTGGTTATGATTTGCATTTCCCCAATGACTAGTGATGTTGAGCATTTTTTCATGTGTTCATTGGCTATTCCTATATCCTCCCTGGAGAAATGTCTACTTGATCATTTCCCCATTTTTTAATTGGGTTGTTAAGAGTTCTTTATACATTCTGGGTACAATTCCCTTATCTAGATATATGACGTGGAATTGAAACATCTCTTTTGAAATAATCTCCAGTGAGCCTACTCTTACCTTGTGACAAGCTGCAAGTCACGTACTTGGATTTTGTTAGATGAGTTATTAATTTTCTGTAGTAGCAGAAAAAGAAAAACAATTAGCAAGTCTAGCTCAGTTACAGAGTTGCACAAACATGACGATTTCCATGTCATGAAGTGGTTTACCTGCTGAAGTTCCTTAATTTCTTGTGAAGTGAAATGTACTCTATGAGGATTCACCAGCTCAATTGCAAAGGGCCTTCCTGGCAGCACACACCCCGTCATGAAACAGAAACGTGTTGATGGAGTTAACATTTGGGCTAATGCAAGAGGGTTAGGAGGTGTGAAAAATGGGTTGAGCTCTAGAGGACTGAAAGTTTAGTGACATGACTACATCTGAGGGAGGGAAGAATGTGTGAGAAGAATCAACGGGCTTTTTGTTGGGGCAGAGAGGCTACTAAACCCCAGCACAGGCTGTATGTGAGAATGACTGCTTTCCCAAAGGTCGATGAACAAGCCTGTGTTAATTACAAAATGCAGTTCAGATAACCACTAATTAACTTGGTTACACTAATGTAAAGTTGTCACATGCAGCAATGCCCTGTTGAAATCCATCCTCCTAGTGATCCACTAGTAAAAGGGAAAAGCTTTGGTTCCATGAGAGGAAGGAACTATAAATCTCAGATAGTTCAAGATTAAATGTCATCATGTTTCTGGTAATGTAACAGGGTAAAATGAGAGACATGAAGGTTAAGACAGCAGAATCACTTTTTAAATAGAGATGTACATTTTGAAAACCGTACTGGTCCTCCTGAAATGTTATAAATGAAATGATTAATAATCAAACTTTTGGGAAAAAAAAAAAGCAAGCACCTTTTTATTAATGTACATACAAGTCCCTTATAACCTACAGGTATGCAATTAGGAGGGCCTCCAAAGAAATGATTCCTGTTAAGGTATATTTCATATAATTCATAAAGGGACCTCTATAATCCACAAAGCTTCCTCCCTTGGAGAAGCTCTGGGCCTTGCTCACTTTGGTTTTCACTGAGTGACTATGCTAAGCCTGCTGTCTATAAAGGATGATAATCAGAAAGTTAGTTCTCATCAGGTGATGCTGTTGCCGTCTTACCATTTCCTAATGTTCTCACATCTACATCTTCTCTTCCAGAGGATGAAAAATTGAAACCTTTGAAAAGCAGATAAAGAAAAAAAATTAGAGACATAACAGCCCTAAGATATTCATTCCCAACCTTTGGTAGAAACCCAATTGAAGGTCTTCAACAATCTACAGGAGAATCTCAAGGAAGAGTCATCATCCCACCTCTAATGTTAATCTCTACTAAAAATAGTAATGCTAATAGTAAACACCATTTATTGAGCACTTATTATATGCCAGGCATTGGATTAAAAATTATATATATATATATGTATATATATATATTTTAGAAATGAGGTCTTACTCTGTCACCTAGGCTCGAGTACAGCGGCGTGATCATGGCCCACTGCAGCCTCAGACTCCTGGACCTAAACAATCCTCTTGCCTCAGCCTCCCAAGTAGCTAGGACCACAAGTGCACACCAACATACTTAGCCATTTTTTTAATTTTTGTAGAGATGAGGTCTTGCTTTGTCGCCCAGGCTGCTTTTTAACTCCTGAACTCAAACTATTCTCCTGCCTTGGCCTACCAAAGCACCGGGATTACAGGTGTCAGCCACCACACCTGGACCATGTACTATTTAATCCTTCTTATAACCTTATAAAGTAGGTATAAAAGAACGCCAGGCTTCAGAAAGTTAGGTAATGTTCCCAAGGTCACACAAGTAAATGGCAGAGCTAGGTGTTTCTGATGTTAACATCAGAACTTAACTACCATCCCATGGGAAAGCCGAGGCAGAGCGCTGTTTGGAAGAAGAACCCACCACCACCCTGGCCATAAGCTTACAGTGAAAACTCTATCATCTTTCTTTCTTTCCTTAGAACAAAGCAAAAACATTTATTATTTAAGAATTAAACTCGGCTGGGCGCGGTGGCTCACGCCTGTAATCCCAGCACTTTGGGAGGCCGAGGCAGGTGGATCATGAGGTCAAGAGATCGAGACCATCCTGGTCAACATGGTGAAACCCCGTCTCTACTAAAAATACAAAAAATCAGCTGGGCATGGTGGCGCGTGCCTGTAATCCCAGCTACTTGGGAGGCTGAGGCAGGAGAATTGCCTGAACCCAGGAGGCGGAGGTTGCAGTGAGCCAAGATCGCGCCATTGCACTCCAGCCTGGGTAACAAGAGCAAAACTCCGTCTCAAAAAAAAAAAAAAAAAAAAAAGAATTAAACTCCATGAAAGAAAAAGGTGAGAAAAAAAAGGTTTGACTCTAAGAAGCAAATTCATTATATATGTCATCAAGCCTAAGCTGGAACCATGATAAAACCCAGTGTGTGCTCTAAGATAAATAGATCATCACAGACTAAAAGCTGCAAATATTGGAAGGGGAAAATGGTTAAAAAAAAAAAAAAAAAAAAAGGCAGGGGGCTTACTCAACAACTTTTTTAGATATAGAACTAGGCCAAGCAGGAAGTAGGAGTCTGTGAACCACTAAGTCCCAAAGAACCCTCCATTCTGTGCTTACACTCCAGTGTCAAGTTACTAATAAATCCATAGCAACATCAGTATCTTCTAGTCAGAGTCAACAGACTCAACTCAAGTTGTAGCACTAACAACAGACAGATGGCCATAGCTCAGTGGTGAATTCAAAAACGGCATCTGGGAAGCTGAAGATGCAGACTCCTTGGGGCTATGATTTGTCTTATACCTGCCCACCCCCGTCTCCCAGTCAGCCCTGTCAGGAAAACAGAGGGTCCACAGTGACTGAACAAGAACCTGTGACTGGTAGGCGTGAAGGGAATGAACAGGCCTCAAATAGTTAAGTCTACTAGTAACTGAAGCAGCAGAAATCTCAAAATCATAAGTCAGCCATAAAACTTCCCACAAATTCCAGCTCATCAGTTAGAAAGAGGTACAGAAAGCGAGGTCCTTGAGAAGGCCACCAAAGCATTTGATCCAGGCTAAAGGAGAAGGCATATTTATTGATCTTTTAGAAAAATGTTTCAGACCTGAAAATTAAGGAAACATCCTTGGACCCCAGAGTGAGAGAAACTTTGGGAGGCAAACCTGAAAACTTAGTAGTGTGCAATTATGAATAGCAGCTGACAAAAAAGGAAAAGAAGCCACTGCCTTAAGTACTAGAAAATATATGCTTAAAACTTAGTTGAGTTTTTAAAATTCATATTATTCCTTGTCTCATCCCCCTAAAAAAAAAAAAAAATCAAGGGCAAGAATGATCAGGAACTATAAGTGGTTCAGCTAATCTGCAGTGGTCCTCGTGCTTGGGGCAGACAGACAATGGGACTGAAAGAATGGGCAGAAGCCAGACAATGAAGGCCCCAGAATATCCAGGTTAGTGGTTTGGACTTCATCCTATAGCTAGTCATTGACCAGTTTTTAGTAGAGAACTGATGAGGAAAATATTTATTCAATAAGTGAATTAATATATTAGGATAAAATTTCTTAGACATACAGATTTTTGAGAACATGTCAAAATTTATTACTCATTACAGAGTTAACAAGTAGACAATAAGACATGCCAGTCTGAAGTGACTGAGAAAGAAGTTGGTATATCCCACATAGGGGAAGGGATGTTTATACAGGTAGCTACACTGCTCCATGTAATACTGGCTTAGTTTATAGAACTTTAAAATGTAGGGGTACCACAGTTAGAACCATCTTCCCAGAGTTGTCAGATGAGAACCACTCATCAATAATAATAAGTAATATATCTGAGAAGCACAGGTTCAGCAAATTTATGTTATTAATCAGAGATTTCAAACAACAAGAGTTTATCCCCTCACAGGGAGCCAGTGAGCACTGAGGCCCAAAGGTCTGCTTTTTCTCCGGGGGCTCTCAATAAATTATGTCAGCACACATTTACAGCTGTCAAGCATATAATATGCTCTTTTCAGTTTGGGGATAATTTACCCCACTCAAATGGAAAATGACAACAAACCGTCTTCATTAAAGATTGTAAGGGGGAAAACACAACTGTTTCAGAGCCAGTTCCAGCAGCCCTAGAGGTAACAGGGACTTCCCTGGGGCACAAATAGAACTGAAACTTTTTTGAATCTTCTTAAAGAAAAGGAGTAAAGTGGTATAAGGGAAATGGCTATGCTTTAGTCAGGAGTAGGCTGAGGCGGCCTTCCAGTGTAGCATGACTCAGCCTGTTTAGAGCACAGGCGCACAACTCCATACGTTATGCAACTATGCCAAATGAGAGATGCATTAGGTGATCATTCACGTGAGCTAGTGCCTGGCTTGGAGCCACTATTGTCTGTAAAAGGTGTAACTACCCTACTGACACTGCACATACCACACGCACCGGGGCTTGCACCCAGAGAGAATATAAATCCATGTTGAAACTCCTTGCAATTTTTCCAGTGTTCTTTCGGCTGCCAGCTACTCATCTACCCACTGCCCTTGGTCCTCAGCTTGGTCTAGAACCCAACACTTGGTGTGACACTTGATGTAGCCAGCAGGATACTGAGATTTAGAAGTGACAACACCCATCTTCCCTGAGATTGGGGTGATGCAGCTGAAATCACCTTCTAGCAGCCAAGCAGGCCATTCAGCAGGCACAAGCCCTTTGGATTCACATGCTCCAACTACATTGTGGACTGGGCCCACACCTGTGCTGAGGTGACCAATATTTTCAACTGTTGGATCTGTACTGCCCTTCCAGCTTGGCCTGGCACATACATCCTGTGTCTGCAGATAACTGGACATGGTTGGAGACCTGGGGTCCCATGGCTGACACCTGGAACACAATACACAAGCTTTGGACAAAGGATGCTGCAAGACCCACAGCACACTCACCCCCTGGCTGGCCTGTAGCATTTATGATGGGTGGAGCTGGCTAGTGGGGGAACATGTAGTACCCCCAGCCCAGGCACTGTGGTGCATAGAGCAACACTGGGGTAATACCAGTGTGGGATGGGTACCCATCATAGCCTGTGTAAACATAACACAATGTTATACCTTTAGCAGAACATAACAGCAGCCCTGCAAGGGGTCTCACAGGAGATTAAGGTAGTCAAGGACACCCTCAGGCTAGGGAAATGGCTGCATTTTTAGTCAGGAGTTGACTGAGGTGGCCTTCCAACACAGCATGACTCAGCAGGTTTAGTGCGCAAGTGTGCAACCCCACACATTATGTAACCACACCACGTGAGGCACATTAGGTGATCACTCATGTGAACTTGTGCTTGGCTCAGAGCCACTATTGTCTGTAAAAGGTATAACTACACTGCTGATGCCATACATATATAGCTCGCACCTGGGCTTGTGCCCAGAGAGAGAGAATAGAGCCATGTCCAAAACACTCTATGATTCCTTGAGTGTTCTTTCAGCTGCCTGCCACTCATTCACCCACTCCAGCTTGGGCTGGAACCTCACACTTGGTGTGACAGGTGGTCCCAAAAAGAATCCAAATGAAACTTTTTGGGCTAAAGCTTTATTTTCAGCCCTTTATAACTTGCTTAACTCTTATGTGATAATCCATTTGTAAACACCAAATTAACTGGGCAAAAGCTCATGGCAATAGCCCAGGGTCTTTACTGCTAAGATTTTGGAAAATATTAGGGTGCTGGGATACCTTTTTTTTCTGTTTAGTAAACAATTCTTAAAGACCCTTAAAAAAAGGGCCACCTACGTGATAGGCAACAAATTATAAGAGGGATATAGTTTGAAGTATTTCTCTTTCCTCCTTCCAAGTGAGGGAGCTGGAAGGGTCAGCCATATCTCATCTAGACCATGTGTTTGTCATTATCAAAGCATGCTTATCTTAAGGTCTTTCAGAGACAAGGATGAATTTCTAGCTGATTTGTCAAAAAAAGGGTTTTCTGGCTGAGCGTGGTGGCTCACGCCTGTAATCTCAGCACTTTGGGAGGCCAAGGTGGGTGGATTGCTTGAGCTCAGGAGTTTGAGACTAGCCTTGGCAACATGGCAAAACTCTATATCCACAAAAAATACAAAAAAATTAACCAGGCATGGTGGCACATGCCTGTAGTTCCAGCTACTTGGGAGGCTGAGGACAGGTGGATTGCTTGAGCCCAGGAGGTCAAGGCTTCAGTAAGCCATGATCACGCTACTGCACTATAGCCTGGTCAACAAAGTAAGACTTTGTCTCAAAAAAAAAAAAAAAAGGTTTTCTAATTATGCTAGGAGTTTCATTCCAAAGAGTAACATCACTCATGCCTTGCAGTTTTTCCTGATGTGTAACACAATTTCCTGTGATTAAAATCATAGGACTTTATGCTGCCTTTGACCTGACAGGCCTGTTGAGACAAGGAAAACATAAACTTGACAGGACCTGACTCATCTCACAAACCTAGGTTCGTTAATACCTAAATTCAAAAACAGTACAGCTGCTTTTCAGTCTTTGTAAAATGGTTCCTGTTGATTTACTTTCTCTAGGCCTGAACTTTATTCCAGGACACTTCATAGGTTAAGACAGAAGCCAAACATTTGTCATGATTACTCTTGAAGAAGCACTGGATGTTGAAGATGTATTTTAATTTCCTCATATTCCCCCAAAGAGGCCAAGGCTGAGGTATACCAGGGTCAGGGCTTAGGTGCATTCATTTAAAGTAGTTTCAGTTGTTTTGTATTTCCCCAGGAGGGAACAGTCCTTTTATTTATTAATTCATTATTTTTTTAGGCAGAGTCTCACTCTTTCACCCAGGCTGGAGTGCAGTGGTGTGATCTTGACTCACTGCAACCTCTGCCTCCTGGGTTCAAGCGATTTGTGTCTCAGCCTCCCGAGTAGTCTCTGAGACTATAGGTGTGCGCCACCATGCCCTGACTAATTTTCATATTTTTAGTAGATATATATGGTCTCACCATGTTGCCCAGGCTGTTCTTGAATTCCTGGCTGCAAGTGATCTACCCGCCTCAGCCTCCAAAAGTGATGGGATTGCAGGCACGTGCCACTGCGCCCGGCAGAGCAGTCATCTTGAGAGAGGACAGGCAGATATTCTCAAGTGCTTTGGCTGAAATCCAGCCCAGAACAGCACCCAGGACATGATGATCCCTGTTCACAGGAAGCCTATGGCCAAGAGGCCCAGACTTGGTAGTGATGAGCAAAATACAGAACTCTTTCCTGCCACCCCCAAGATATCTATTCATGAATGTCAGTGTATTACATATATGGCCAGGTGCAGTGACTCATGCCTGTAATCCCAACACTTTGGGAAGCCCAGGTGGGAGGATCACTTGAGCCCAGGAGTTCGAGACCGGCCTGGGCAATGTAGTGAGACCCCCAACTCTAAAAATATACTGAAACATAACCGAGCATGGTGGTGCATACCTGTGGTCCCAGCTACTCAGGAGACTGAAATGGGAGGATTGCTTGAGCCTGGGAGGTTGAGGCTGTACTCCAGCCTGGGTGACAGGGTGAGATCCTCTCTCTCTCAGAACACACACACACACACACACACACACACACACACACAAATATGAAGATTAGGTCAGGTAGGGTGGCTCATGCCTATAATCCCAGGACTTTGGGAAGCCAAGGCAGGCAAATCGTTTGAGCCCAGGAGGTCAAAGCTGCAGTGAGCTGTGATCATGCTACTGCACTCTAGCCTGGTTGATACAGCAAGCCCCTCTCTCAAAAAAAAAAGAAAAAAAGTATGAAGATTGTAACACTTACTCTCTGCTTTGAATACTGTCAACAGATGATCTGAAATTAATTCTTCCACTGAAGATTCCAGCTTCCTTTCTCCATCAATTATCCAAGGAGTTTGTGGTAGATTCCTGGAGTATTTATTATATCTCCCTGAGAAATAAAGAATCAAGTAGCCTGGATGGAATGGAGTGATTAATATAATGCGATAAAAAGAGAAGCAACAACTATTTAAGGAGTAAATAAATAAGAGCCCATATCCTAAGGGCTAAGATATAAAACAAGGCCTATCCTTTACCTAACTAACAGTCCAATTTCGAGACCTGGCACATAGACATGTAGATAATTAAACAGCAAGGTTTAAAGTAACAATAGAACAGATGGGTAAAAATATATGACATGAATGTGCATCAAATGAATTTGAAAGGAATACTTAACATAATTAATTTGATTGGCTGACTGAACAAGTTATATGATCTTATGAATGCACCAAGGATTTAAAAAACACACACACACAAGCAAACTTGCTTTTATGCCTGATGAATAAAGCTACATTAAGGCAGGTAGCTTTCATTGCCCTAAGATAGGATATTATAGTTAAGGCTGAAGAGCAATTTCACTTCAGCTATTGCTATAAAACAGTTGTAACTTTCAAACAAAACTTTGTCTCCAGATTACCTTTTGGGAAAGTCAATGAACAATTTCTTTCCAGTGGAAGCCAAGTGTTTAGTCATTTTGGAGATAATAAATTGTTTTTTCAAGTTTGCTTTTATGTTATAAAATAACCTCTGTCCTGCTATTTTTCTTCAAACCAGTTTTGGGTCTTGGCATCTACCCATATTTCTGTTTGGCTATCTCTGATGAAAACTATTAAAACCTGGGAAGTGCCATTTTTCTTTGGCATGGCATTTAAAATCTCCTGAGTGATTCTTTAGAATGCCCACAAAACCTCAAATAAGCTTGGCTATCAATGCTACTTCTCAAGAGAGTAAACTTACTAGAATCTAAAAACAACAACAAGAATAAACTAGAACAGGAGTCAGTTGAGTTATCAGAAAGGAGAGTATGTTCACAGTGTATGTATATTCTAGACTAAATATTTTACCAGCCACAAAAACAGCACCATGAGCACATTCAATTTCAAGAACAGTGCATGTAGCCTTTGGTGAGTTTGGAGGACAAGGAAACTGCCTGAAAAACAAAATAAATGTTATAGCTATTTTCCAGACATAATATTGAATCCCAAAACTTAGATGAATCAGCATTGTCTGAGACATGCACAGAGCCCAAGTCTCCCGCTAACTTTTAGTTTTGGAACAATACAGGTCTTGCAGGCCTGTGGAATACCACTTTTAACATATGAGAGTGGCAGTAAGTACATAAGGGCTCTGCTGCTACCTTTCACCTTCAGGAGGCCTTATCCTCCTAGGCAAAAACCGCAATTACTTTTGCACCAACCTAATGCTTTCCAAAAGCCTCAAGATTTGAGGGAAAAATCCATACATAAGAAGAGGAAGCCCCTCCAGGCTCATTTAACCATTTTGCTGTCCATGGTCACCTGCAGTTCACTGCTGACTACCCTCCTTATCATATCATTGTTTAAAATGTATTGGGTCGGGCACGGTGGCTCAAGCCTGTAATCCCAGCACTTTGGGAGGCCGAGGCGGGTGGATCACGAGGTCAAGAGATCGAGACCATCCAGGTCAACATGGTGAAACCCCGTCTCTACTAAAAATACAAAAAATTAGCTGAGCATGGTGGCTCGTGCCTGTAATCCCAGCTACTCAGGAGGCTGAGGCAGGAGAATTGCCTGAACCCAGGAGGCGGAGGTTGCAGTGAGCCGAGATCGCGCCATTGCACTCCAGCCTGGGTAACAAGAGCTAAACTCCGTCTCAAAAAAAAAAAAATGTATTGAAGGATTTTCTGGAAAGAAAACTACAGTAATATTTTATTTAATAAATGAACGTACCAAGAATTAAAATGTAGGGTTTATTGCATTTATTTTATTTAGCATATCTTAACAAGTGAGGAAACTCATGAGCCTTCCTCTGCCCCTTCTGGAGATGAACGATACTAGGAAATACAGGACTAAATTTGGGCTAGAATGTCAAGAAATCTGGCTCCAGATCCACTCTCTTACTAGCTTAGGCAAGTCAACTCCCTCTTTGGATACCAATACCCTCTTCTAAATTAAGAAGTTAGACTTGATTCGGCCGGGGGTGATGGCTCACACCTGTAATCCCAGCACTTTGGGAGGCTGAAGCAGGTGGATCACCTGAGGTTAGGAGTTCAAGACCAGCCTGGTCAACATGGCAAAACCCCGTCTCTACTAAAAATACAAAAAATTAGCCAGCGAGTGGTAGCACGCACCTATAATGGCAGCTACTTGGGAGGCTGAAGCAGAAAAATCACTAGAACCCAGGAGGTGGAGGTTGCACTGAGCCAAGATTGCTCCACTGCACTCCAGCCTGGGCAACAAAAGTAAAATTCCATCTCAAAAACATAAATAAATAAATAAAAAGTTAGACTTGATTCATAAATTCAAATATGAATATGACAAACATTTACTCAACACCACTACATGCCAGGTACTGCACCAGGGGTTGGAGAGAGAACAATGACTAAGACGCAGTCCTGGCCCCAGAAATACACCGTCTCGTTACAGGGTAATCCAGCTTATTTCTAACATTCCCTTTATTCTAAAATTTCATCATGCTTCATTGTTTCTATACTTCTACTTACTTAAGGAAATCCTCTTCTTTTATCTTATTCAAGGCTTTCATAACTGCCATTCTAGTGAATACAGACTATATAGGGTAAAATGAGAAGAAAAGACATTTTACTATCCAGACAAGAAAATGTCAGAGGTAAAACACAGAGCATGGTTGGAGAAATTCTATCATTTCATATACTTAGCAGGGAGAAATACTTAAGCATTTCAAGAAAATAAATAAAACTTAAGCATTCATGTCAGTTCTGCAACTGGCATACCTCTGCAACCTCTCTTCAATCTGGTCTATGTCTGTAATTACAGGTAGATCTAGCAGAGCAGGTCTCCTTCACTACACTGTCCCACTTCCCTCAAATTATAGTATAATTAAAATACAAAAAGTGATGACACTCTAGGAAATGTGATTTAATTTTTTTCCCCTTGACCTCAAGAATTTAGATTGATTCCGCTACCTTTTCTTTCCTACATCCCTTCAGACTTCAGTATGTAATTTAGGAGTTGGCTGCCAGAGTAAGGGATAAAGCAGAGCCAACCTGCCTGCCCTGGCATCTAGCAACTCAGTAGCAATCACCAGCCACAAAGTAAGCAAACCACTGTACTGAGCAGAAGGGCATCTACAACAAGTGTTCCGCTTGGGTTTTTTAAGATAAGAAAAGCCAAACTGTACAGTAGACATACTAGAACTAATTAGCACATATATACATGGCTTACTATGATAAATCACAATTATTTCTTCCGTTATGAGAAACTGCAATTGACTGAAAAGGATTACAATGTAGGCAGCTCAACAGTTTATCACCAGTCAAAGGAATGATTTTTTTCAAAATCATGTTCTAGGGAACACTATGGCATTCTATAAGATACCATAGGGTTACAACTGAAAATTTAGTGCCTAATTGATAAGATATGAAATCTTAGACCTGAAAAAAAATCTCAAAAGGTCATTCAATTTGCTCCCAGCCATGAGTCAAGAAAATTATACTTGAGACTGTACAACTCCCACTGGCCAAATGGTGTGGTGTCTATGATGCTTTAACAAAAATCTCCTTATCCTATTACTTGATACCTATTATTATATTTCCTCAAGGGTAAATAAAATAAAACTAGATCTTCAATACAGATACATCTTTACAGGTTATCTGGACAGGGCTTCCCAACTGGCATGGCAAAGCAGTGGACCATGGTTGTGCCAAGATGTTGATTTCTTTAGTTCACAAGGGCTGTTCAGCAGGGCCTCATACAGTGGAAACCCCAGGCCTGGTGCTGCCAATCTGAAGCAACTCCATCTGTTAACCTCAGGGTGCTGAACAAACATGGTAATGTTCTAGATGTACCATGACATGAGAAAAGTAGGGAGCTCCTGCCTTAGGCTCAGTCTGCATTTCTAATTATTTCTGCACAGGGCATTCGGCAAATGTTACAATTTTTTCCCCCCAGTTCTAAAAGGCCCAGTAATTAGTTAAAGCAAGAGGCAAAACCAACAGATGTATATGTGACAATGAACTTATGTTCTTTTTAACAATCACAACAACAAAATGAGTGTCAGTGAAACTGTAGGAATGCCTAAGTCCGTGTATGAAACCACCTATGAAACTGGGGCATGAAAGATTACCAATATTGCTCCACATCATTCTATCCTGACATGATACAAGCTAAAAGTGTTTGTTAACTAATTTGATCATTAACATGAAGATCAGCTAACATTAAGATGATAAAGGAGAGTTTTAATAAAATGCCCTTTTTGCAAATGTAGCCTGAAAGAGGCCATGTTAATTCAGGACTGTCCTAAACAAAATAACTTACTTTGGATTATACATTCTAAACATCAATTTCTACAAAATGGATGTTAGCTGAAAGTTTGTAATGCTGCTGATACTTAACATGGATTTTCCCAGATGATGCAATTTGGGGGATTAAAATCTAAACATTGAATTTAATGAGTAATAGTAACATCACTGAAACACTAGTTCTAAATTTAACCTTGTCAGGGAACAATCTAGACACTGACACAAACATGAGGATGTTTGTGTGCTAGCCAGACGTGAACGTTGAAAAAGTTGAAAAAAAATTAATGTAGCAAATATTTAGACTGATTCTTAGTATAATAGAGTTGCCATGTTTCTAATACATATCCTTTTTGTTGGAAATTTGAATATTCAGCTCAGACAAAACTCACTCAAGAGTAAGAAGTGGGACCCCTTCCTTACCTGTTTGTTTTTGGCTGGCTTAAAACAATCTGGGCATTTCGCAGCTCTAAAATAAAATTCAAGTTCATATAAAAGGTTATTAAGTTTATTTTGGGGTGGATATAATTCAAATATATTTTATACAAAATGGCTGCTAAACTCAGGTCATCAGGAGCAGACAAAATGAGTCCCTATATGAACTACATTGGTTTGCCCAGGAACCTATGTTTGAGGGCACATTTTACTTTATTTTCTTTGAGGGCACATTTTAAACCTACTAAGATATAACAAGTTCTAGAATGCTTATTAGGAAGAGAAGCAATACTCTTTTCATGAAAACCAAACAGCATTAACAATTTTACACAATTGACATTGTTTATATGGCAACTTACAGGAAGTGGCAATCCTCAACTGTTTCTGGGTGAGCAAAGACCACACTCACTTCAAACAAGCTCTAAAAATTATAAAGACAGTTTAAAAATGAGCAAAAGGAAACTAACATCTAACAACTTATGAATGGAAATAGAAATTAACTCTCAAAGATTGGCTCAGAAAAGAATGACCAGAAAAACTGGAAATACTGCTCTCAAATCAACTTGTTCATAGGGCAGCTGTAAAGGAAATCATTTTTTGTTTTTTGTTTTTAACTTCTAAAACTCAGTCGTTAGTGATCCTACCAAAAAAGTTTTAAAAGAAATTTATATACTTTTTGGATAAATGTGTAAATTAGGTCTGAGGATGAATGAGAATTTAGAGAATTGAAAATAAGTAATAAAGGAAAGAAATGAAGAATTATTCTGCCAATACTAAGATTTGAATTATTAGCAAGGCAAAAAACATACTATTCATATTCCTAAAAACTGTATGAAGCTTCTTTTTAAAGTGCTCAAACATCTTAAAGGATTTGAGTTTTAAAAGCAGATCTTAATTTTTTTGTTTTATTATAAAAATGATACACATAAATTATAAAATCATCAAATACCAAAATAGTTTTCCAATCCCATTCCACTGAAGTAGAACCATCAACAATTTGGTGTTTCTTTCCAGGCATTTTTGTGAATATAAATGTATATGTGTTATTTTTTAAGACATGCTTTTAGAAAATTGCTTTGTTTAATATCATGGAAATCTTCTCAACTCTGGGACTGTCAGACATTTCAGCTGTAGAACATTTTTTGTAACAAAAAATGCTACAATTAATATCCTTGTACACCAAAAGAAGCATGATTTTACTTTTACCTCCATGGATAATGTACAAAATTCCATATGGGCTGAAGGGAGAAGCTAAAAATGTTATACTATGTTACAATTTTGTCTTTATATTTACTGAGTTCATTGGATAGTCAGTAGACCACTTAGCTACTATAGAATCACAATAATGAATAACTTTTTTTTTTGCTCATTATTCTAATCTATACAATAATTAAAACGAACAACGCATTCCTTTTATTCAGGAAACTTCACTCAACCAGAATCTACTAGATTATTGCATCTTTTGTTTTCTGTTTTCTGTTCTCACTGATATAACATGTAAAATTATTTGTGCTTCAAAACTGAAATTTGAGGTAAAAATATTTTGCATTAATGACTTCCCTAATTTCCAAAGTACTTTCATTACCTCATTTCCTCTTCATACTGTGAAGTAGTTTTATTCTCTATTCTCTCAATATTCAATTTACAGAACAGAGCGTATTCTTACAGAAGGATATATTATTGCATAATTCAGAATGGTTTTTAAAAAATTATTTAGCTTTAGAAGATAGTTTTGTGATTTTATTTGAATAGGGGTGTATCTGATATCCAGGGAATTCCCTTCAAGCAAAATAATGAAGCAACAAGGCCATAATATTAAAATCTAATTTAAGATGACCTTCCTGTTTTCACATCTGGAAGCCTGTTGAGTCTTCCCTGAAATTCAACCCATTTCAGAGACTGAAGTAAGGTCTGCTCTGGAAAAGAAGAATGTTCTGGTTTCAAAGGCAGTTACTGCCTAAAAGTAAACAAGGGGATCTAAGATACCAGCAAGGTAGGATTGAGCTCATACTCACTGTAGTTGAATAGGTTCTACCCATGCATTTGAAAATAATATTAGCCACAGATAAACCAAAATTAAATACTCCAGAGTTGACTCTACATTTGCTTGCAGTTATTTATATACTGCTTTGTAACAAGTCTATTCCTCCAACTGAACCATAAATACATTAAAGGCAAATATTCATTTCTAACCTTTTAAGGTCAATTAGGGTACCTGGTACCCTCATAAATGTCTTAGGTCACAAAGAAGTCTTGGGGGGAAAAAAAAGATATGCTTTGACTTCAATTTAAGACTATTAGAATTTAACATTTTAAAAGCTTAAAAATCCTTCACTGGATTATTTAAAAAGAAGATCCTTTGGCTAACAAAAACCCTGCCATATAATGAAGTAAAACTAATAAAATCAGAGAATAAAATTAGCAATGCTGTTGACCCAATACCTTTCCATCAATGGGAACACCCAATTCCTCTGAAAACAGGGGGTGAGTTATCCATTTGTAGGCTTCTTTTAGCTGAACTATATCATCTCTTCCCAGCGACAGACTCTGCTTTCTGAATAACATAAAAATTAATTCACTGACATGAAAAACTTCACTTTTTCTATTAAAGGCAAGAATTTATGCAATTATTTTTAAAATACTGATTGAGTGCCTAGCATGTACCAGGCACTATTCTACACATTAAATAGAAAGCAGAGAACAAAACAGACAAAAATTCCTCACTTTGTGAACCTTATACTCTAGTGGAATCATGGAACTGCTTTTTTAATGGCATATAACACAATGTTTAAAGCTTCAAAGTCAAAAGTACACTAATGGGTTTTTCTGAGCTACAATTGCCAGATTCCAGGATTTATACATCAGAAAACAGTAAGATGGGATAGAGATGATTGTTTATTGCTCACAAACTATAAAACTGTGTAGTACAATAATCACATCCACATTTAAAATGCTTATTTTCCCCTCTTGTTGAAAATGGGGCTTACTTTTGGGAAATCAACATAAAAGTTGTACTTTTTAAAAAACTTTACTGCTGAAGAAGAAATATTAAATTCTAAAGTATGAATGTCCTGAAATGCTCATCAATCTATTATCAGATAAATATCTGAATAAAATTTGACATTCCCCCAAAATATACTCATGAGACAATAAATAGGTTTGGGGAAGTCCCTTTTATAAATTCTAGCTTTACTTTGTAACCTAAAATTGTGATAGAAAGGAACTTGAGGTAAAAGGGATGAAAAACACAGTGTGGTATTATTAAAACCACTCTACTCTGCTGAGAACACCGGGATATCACTAACAAACTAACAAGCCCACATCATTCAAATAATTAAAACTTCATACCAGCCTTGTGGCTATTTATAGGGCTGCTTTTAATAAAAGAGATGTAAGGACCAACTTATACAACATCCCTTTTAATGCCCAATTTTCACTGATAGAAATTATTCCTTGTAGGCAATATCATTGTAATTTAATTCACTGTAATTTAAGACCAAAAGACACTACTAACTACAGGTAAAAAAAAAAAAAAAAAAAGAAAAGTAGTTAAGCTAATGGCTGAATTTAGTTGATCAGAAAAAAAAAAAAGAATATGAAGACCACCATTCCTCTAAAAATGCAAAATAAGAAATAGTTGATCCAAAAAGATAAAATAAAATAAAGTAAATAGTTGATCTATCCATTCTGTATTCAGCTGAGAATGTAACTGGTTACAGACAGTGCTTTCATATGCTTTGGAATTGTGATTTAACAATGCAATAGCCAGATAAACTCTACATCTGACAAATAATCAAATTATTTCTTTACATTCAAGAACTTATTAAAGTACTAAGTGTTTTAGCTTTATAAAGTGTTCATAATTCTCTGAATATCAGAAACATTTTAGGTATTTTTAAAGACTATCCTAACATTGTGTCAACAATCCAACTATTTAACAATATTTGCACAAAATATTATCACAGTTTAAATCATATATGAAAATGCATTTTAAAGAATAAAAAGTTGAAATAGAAAACACAAGAATGGAAGCTATTTTTAAAATTGTTTAGATTTCTGGAAAGTCCAAAGGGTTGTTACAAAAGCCAATCCCAAAAGTGAGTTAAAACATTACGCATTATGTATTTAAAAAAACTGGTGTTTTAAATCCTTCAAAGTCTTTGACATATATTTAGTGCATTTTAGTCTAGTTTAAAAACTTCAACTATAGGTACTTTTTCTCTCCAGATTACAGAGCCAGAGGAAAGTGTTAATGGGACAGCTTGGAAATCCCTATATATAAGGAAAATATAATACTTAAAATGTCAGATTTCCAATCCTGAAAGTTAAATGTGGCTAATAACTTTCCTAATACAATTTGGGGTAAATATTTTCACAGAAGTCCCTAGCATATACCTGATTGTCCTTTAGAGGGCCTAGTACTCTTTAAGGTAAATTCAGTCCCCATTTCATACTTAGTAACTACATTTCTCTTTCTCTTCTCTGCCAGGTAAATACTAATGAGAATGCCAATTGCAATCACTTTTGCTGTAGATACAGTACAACAGCCCTTCTAGAGAAAAGATGAACCAGCATATACAACACTATTAATTTTTTTTTTTTTTTGTAAATTCTCTAAAACAACTTCTCCACAAACTTTTCAACCCAGAATGAACTAGGGACACTGAAGAAAAAAACTAATGACCTTTATCTTTTTGTGTTCCATTATCCCTGTATCAATCAGAATCTTTTGGAAGAACTAAACTTAGTTTAAAATCTTTTGATAAAAAATAATAAAAGGCCAAGAGCGGTGGCTCATGCCTGTAATCCCAGCACTTTGGGAAGCTGAGGCAGATGATCACCTGAGGTCAGGAGTTCGAGACCAGCCTGGCCAACATGGTAAACCCTGTCTCTACTAAAAACACAAAAAAATTAGCTAGGCATGATGGCGCGCATCTGTAATCCTGAGCTACTTGGGAGGCTGAGGCAGGAGAATCACTTGAACCTAGGAGGTGGAGGTTGCAGTTAGCTGAGACTGCACGACCGCACTCCAGCCTGGGCAACAAGATCAAAACTATGTCTCAAAAGAAAGAAAGAAAAAAGAAAAGAAAAGAAAAAGTAACTCATAAGCAACATGGATATAAATTGAAAACGTTTAGAAAAAAGCAAGTTCTGACTATGCTAGCAAATTTCTAAAAACATAGGATCAAGTTTTATTATACCAGAATCTAAAGCATTTGAGTCTAATTTAATAAAACCTAACAAAACCCCCAAACCCTATGTAGTTATTACCCTTTTTAAAATGCAGATACACAATACAAAACAAACAAAAAAGCCAAACTGTTTTTATGTAAGTCACTTAACCAAGTCTGAAATTCTAAAATAGAAATTTGTACTTCTTCCTGGAGTTTTCTCTCCAGAGCATACAGGTACCTCCAACAGTGACATGGCCCTTTTTTATACTGGTAGAGAATTTTTAGTTTCAAACTCCAAAATGTTCTGGAGAGTTAAAAAAAAAAAAAATTTAAACTCAGTTGACAATCAAATCCTGACTTGAAGGAGGCGATTTAGAGACTTTATCAAACTTACTGTGAATATTCATATGTTTTGTTGCAGAAATATTAATATGTTTGATTATGTAGTACCACCCCAGAGCCTATGGGGGAAGGATATGGTACATATGATCTTTAACAACATATTTTACAAATCTAAAAATTCTATATTTCAAAATATTTTTGGCCTCCAGGGGTTTCAGATAAAAGATTGTGAATCTATGTTTTCTATGTCTTACCTATGTGTAAACTCACTGTTGTTCTGCCAGTTATTTGTTTTTCATCTTTTATGACATAGTTTTATGGTATAGTTTCTAAGACCAATATAAAATTTATTTTTAGGCTGGGTGTGGTGACTCACGCCTGCAATCCGAGCACTTTGGGAGGCCGAGGCAGGTGGATCACTTGAGGTCAAGAGTTTGAGACCAACAGACCCCAGTGTGTAGTGCTCCCCTCCCTGTGTCCATGTGTTCTCATTGTTCAACACCCGCCTATGAGTGAGAACATGTGGTGTCTGATTTTCTGCTCTTTTATCAGTTTGCTGAGAATGATGGTTTCCAGGTTCACATGGGAAGAAATGCCAGATATAGGTGAAGGGGAGGAAGGCAGCAAATCTCGCTGCCATGTGTGTACCTATGCAACAATCTTGAATGTTCTTCACATGTACCCCAAAACCTAAAATGCAATAAAAAATTTTAAAAAATAAAAAAATAAACAAACATACAAAAAAGAAAGAGCTCGAGACCAGCCTGGACAACATGGTGAAACCCAATCTCTACTAAAAATACAAAAATCAGCTAGGTGTGGTGGCAGGCTCCTGTAATCCCAGTTACTCGCAAGGCCAAGGCAGGAGAATTGCTTGAACCAGGGAGGTGGAGGTTGCAGTGAGCCGAGATCACGCCACTGCATTCCAGCCTGTGTGACAGAGCAAGACTCTGTCTTAAAAAATAATAATAATAATACATAAAATTTATTTGTAAATAATTGCCCAAACTACATTATATAAGCGCCTAATGCATATAAGACATGTATTTACATTCATATTAAAATACACAAAAAATCAGTTTTAATAAACTAATATGCTATGCAAATAAACTAATGAAACAAGGTTGATACCCTAAATTTATGCAACAAAAATTGGTTCTTTATGCTAATTTCTCTAGTAGCTAGTGAATGCACTCTAAAAACAGAGATTGTAGTAGTAAAAGTACTTTCAGAACCAGGTAGCTTGTATTTAAGTGGTAGCAAAAATTCCCTACCTAAATTACTTACCCCATTTCCTGTTTTACCAGCAACCATGCAGCATGCTGTAGGCAATTTAGTCACACCCAGAAAGAGAAAAGGAGGAAACATGAAATTAAGTCTCTATATCATTACTGAAGTGCTTAACTAATTTTCTAATCAAACTCCCGTTTTTAGGGGATGAGTTAGTATTCAGAAATTTACCAGTGACCTCAGTCTCATTTAAAATCAGAAATGCGGTAAGATTTTACTATGGCCTAAGAATTCAACAGGGGTATCCCTCTCCTCCCTACAGATTTCTATTTCTCGTTAATGAGGCATGAGTGTTTCTTTTTCTTCTTTTTCTTTTTTTGAGATGGAGTCTTACTCTGTTGCCCAAGCTGGAGCACAGTGGCAGGATCTCAGCTCATTGCAACATCGCTTCCTAGGTTCAAGTGATTCTCCTCCTTCACTCTCCCAAGTAGCTGGAATTACAGGTGCCCACCACCACGCTGAGCTAATTTTTGTACTCTTTTTTTTGAAGACGGAGGAGTCTCATTTGGTCGCCCAGGCTGGAGTGCAATGGTGTGATCTCGGCTCACTGCAACCTCCGCCTTCCGCGTTCAAGCAATTCTCCTGCCTCAGCCTTCTGAGTAGCTAAGGACTATAGACACGCACCACCACACCCAGCTAATTTTTGTGTTTTTTTTTTTTTAGTAAAGACGGGGTTTTGCTATGTTGGTCAAGCTGGTGTCAAACTCCTGACCTCGTGATCCGCCCGCCTCAGCCTTCCAAAGTATGGAGATTACAGGTGTGAGCCACCATGCCAGGCAATTTTATTTTTTGTAGTAACAGGGTTTCGCCATGTTGGCCAGGCTGGTCTCTGAATTCCTGACCTCAAGTGATCCACCTGCCATGGCCTCCCAAAGTGCTAGGATTACCTGCGTGAACCACTGCGCCTGGCCCGGATTAAATGAAATTTATGCCAAATGCTTTGCATAGTAAGTGACTGACACTGAGATTTCTGTTTCCTGTTAGACTCCCACAGCTTCACCTTAAAGAAAGGTAATGGTATGTCCCCCACAGCACACAGCATTTTGTAAACATGACAAACATTGTATAAGTCAGTAAAATACCATATGTAGTTTCTGTGTGTCACAAAAAGAGGTCAAAGATTATCACTCACATCCACTTCAAGACACGGCTTAATTTATGTATATGCTGTAGAGCCCTGTCCTTCTAAACTAACAGGACTTCCTTCAAGTGAACAGCAGGGCACTCTATAGACTCCTAAAGACTGATGATCACTTGGAAAGATTAGCTGCATTAATTCTTTGAGACGTGAGCCAAGTAGAATAAATTAATTGCTAGCTAGGCACAACTTGTTCCCAGTGATGGCAGCGTGGGCCGTCCAGAGTGGCCGCTGCCATCATGCCTGCTGCAGTTGGGAATTGTGGGCGGTAGCAGCAGGAGGGGTTGTAGGAACAGCAGTGGCGGCGGTGGGACCCCTGCCCTCCATGTCCCCAAGGCAGCCGACGGTGCCACCTCTGCCCTCGCATGGCAGACCAGGACCTGCTCTCAGTCCCAAAACCTTCGTCCCGGGCTCAACCTCACTCCTCAATGCATCTCAGGAGCCCACTAGCACCCAGCCGAGCGCACAGCCAGGACTTGTGGTGCCGGTCCTGAGAGTGTGGGGTTCCTTTGTGTGGGGTTGGCTGGCGCCGTGCCTCTGCTATGGGGAAAACATGAAGAGGCAGGCAGTCCCCAGAGTTCCACTCAAATTGCGGCTGCACTGAGGCATCTCTGCACTCTCACATCTCTACACATCTCACCCACCTGAGGCCGGGAGTTCAAGACCAGCCTGACCAACATGGAGAAACCCTTTCTCTACTAAGGCTACAAAATTATCCAGGCATGGTGGCACATGCCTGTAATCCCAGCTACTCGGGAGGCTAAGGCAGGAGTCACTTGAACCTGGGAGGCAAAAGTTGCAGTGAGCCGAGATCGGGCTATTGCACTCCAGCCTGGGCAACAAGAGCAAAACTGTGTCTCAAAAAAAAAAAAAAAAAAAAACAGGCTCTGCTTCTATTGTGTGATCACTAGCAAGGTGGCTTCTCTCTCTGGGTTTCTCAAACCACAAGATAAAGGTATTCAATTTATTTAGGGGGTACTGCCTATGTGGTGAGATTGAAACTGAGAAAGCAGAGATAAAATCAGTCTCTACCCATGAGCAAACCCATGAACCAAGGGAAAATGACAATAAATATTAATTTATTAATAACTAGTAACACTAATGAAAATAATTAAAATACAGAGTGGTGGGGGCTGAGACAGAGATACACTTAGGAAGGGTATGTAAAGAATCCTTAGCTCAGTCTTGCAGAAGTGACACCTAATCTGAGCTTCAAAGGATCAGCTACTTATAATTCACAGGGTAGGCCAGGTGTGGTGGCTCACATCTGTAATCCCAGCACTTTGGGAGGCTGAGACAGGTGGATCACCTGAGGTCAGAAGTTCGAGACCAGCCTGGACAACATAGTGAAACCCCATCTCTACTAAAAATACAAAAATTAGCTGGGCATGGTGGCACACACCTGTAATCCCAAGTACTAGGGAGGCTGAGGCAAGAGAATAATTTGAACCTGGGAGGAGGAGGTTGCAATGAGCTGAGATTGCACCACTGTTCTCCAGCCTGGGCAACAGAGCAAGACTTCATCTAAAAAAAAAAAAAAAAAGAATTCACAGGGTAAAGAAATGTGGAAAGTGGCCGGGCGCGGTGGCTCAAGCCTGTAATCCCAGCACTTTGGGAGGCCGAGGTGGGTGGATCACAAGGTCAAGAGATCGAGACCATCCTGGTCAACATGGTGAAACCCCGTCTCTACTAAAAATACAAAAAATTAGCTGGGCGTGGTGGCGCGTGCCTGTAATCCCAGCTACTCAGGAGGCTGAGGCAGGAGAATTGCCTGAACCCAGGAGGCGGAGGTTGCGGTGAGCCGAGATTGCGCCATTGCACTCCAGCCTGGGTAATAAGAGCGAAACTCCGTCTCAAAAAAAGAAAAGAAAAAAAAAGAAATGTGGAAAGTATGTTGCAAACAGAGGACACCTTAAGGTGCAAATGCCAGAGAGCACTGCGAAGGTTCTGAGGACTATGTCAGTGGTCTCCAAAAAGCTGAGGATGTGTGGCTGGGAAATGCAAAGGAGGAAGCAGGATTTAGGTCACAGAACCATTGTAACCATACTAAGGGATTTAGACATTCCCCTTAAGGAATATGGTGCCACAGAAGAACTTTAAGGAATGAAGTATATTTGTCTTCAGAATTGCTCACTGTGGTTGCATTATGAATTCAAAGAAAAATATGGGAATTAAAGAAAATGAAGATTTTTGGTCAACTAAAGAAAAAATACGGCAATGCTAGTGAGGATAAAGGGTAAGCAGCTTTAAGAAGTACTGAAGACACAAATTGGCAGGACTTGCTAATTGGCAGTGATGTTGAGGTTTCTAAATCACCACCAATGCCCTTCAAACTATATTCTTTTGAATCTTACACATCTCTTGGACTCATTTATAATAACAAAGATAATACAAATATAGACTGAGAATAATGACATAGAAAAATAACAGTAGTTGTGCGGGCAGCTGGAGGCATTTAGCAGTAATCCTGCTCCAAACTCTTCTCCCAACACATACACAAACACATACACATACATACATACATTTATGTATTTTTTTTCTTGCATACTAATGGCCATTTGGGAACTGGCCTCAATAAGGAGGTTAGTAACAAGAGAAACCTCTTCCTTCTCTCCATCCAGACCACCGCCTAAGATTTCCTCCTTTTTCCCCTCCCCATCCCCAGCCTGCTATTACCTTAAACTTCTGCCCCATCAGGGCCTGTGCCTCACCGTGTGTAAGGGTTGTGGCAGCATTATATAACCTTGAACATCTGCCTCTCCAGGGCCTGCCCCTCACCTTGTGCCTGAGGCTTGGTGGCAGAAAGAGGAAGGTAAGAGGAAGGGAAAATATTTTCCTATAATCACTGCTTGATACACCACTTAGCTGACTCCTGCACCACCACCATCTCGCCTCCACCACTTCCCATCTCAATCCTACTTTCTTCTTTTCCCCAAAGCATTGGATGTCAGACCTGTGATTAAATGAATGTAGCAGACTGAATCTGGATGTCTCCTCTGATGAATAAAACTTATGTTAGCCATGTTAAAAAAAAAAGCCATCAAAATTCTTTTTCCCTACATGGTTGAGAAAAGAGAAAATGAAGTGAGACATAAGAAGAGACCATTTAACTCTAGGTTTTCTCTCTACTTTGGCATTAAAAACTTTTAGATAGCATTTAAAAGGTTGAAGAGCTTCTTCTGGGACAAGTCAACAGGGGAAAAGCAAGGACAGACCAGCAAAGATAGAATGAATCTGTGGGGCCAAATTAGATTGCACAGCTCTATTGCTCCAGTTCCTTGTATTGCTATTTTTATGTTGTGAGTTTTAAGGAAATTGCATTGCATCGTCCAACACTGTAGGTACTGATGTTTATTTAGCTCTGAAGGATTTCATTGGAAATAAGAAGAGGAAATTCTGCAAGTGGGGTGGTGTAGGAGTAGAGGCAGGGAGGGGGATCAGAAAAGACAGAACAGTTACAATAAAGAAAACGCTCCAGGACAGATAAATGAAGACAGATATGGCTCAGTCTTGACCTTTTAGTGTCATATGAAAATGAGAATACATATAGCAACTAAATTTCAGGTAACTCTAGAGTTAATAACATCAGTGAGGCAAGGATCTCAAACATCTGTTGGCAGCCGGGTGTGGCTGAGAAGTGCAAATGTACTTCCTGTTTGAATTTGATTTTAGAGAGCCAGCATCTTCACTGAAACTTTCATAGGGGCCAGGACTTTGTACAGTGAAGCCTCATTCTAAGGATACCTCTGAGTTCCTGCTTTGAGCACAATACAAGTTTCAAGAATCCAGCACAACCATCAGATGATAAGGGTGACCTGTGACAGCAGCTTCCCTAGAGGACCCGCCCCCCACCAACTCTTCTTGCCTGTCACTATGGAACTCCGTGCCTTTCATCCAAGACTATCATTAGAAATCCACTAGTTCACATAACTAAATCACTTCTAGAAACTTGGCCTGTGAACAAAATATCAGCCACAAGAAAGAACCAAAACACCAAGTAGGTCAGTGCTCCCATTCAAGTTGCAGTTCCATTGGCAAACATACATGAACACACAATAAATGTGTAAAAACAAAAATGCATGCAAATATGTAATTGTATATACAGATGCAGATATATGCACATGTAGAGTAGATTATTATATTCGAAGAAGATTTGAAGAATTATAGAAGATGAGTACAGGCATCTTCAAAAATATTTAACTATTATATGTATATCAGTGGTTCTCTAACACCTTAGTTAAGAGACCCATTACATTCTTAAAAGTTTTTGAGAACCTCAAGTAGCTTTTGTTTATGTTGCTCATAGCTATCAATATTTATCATATTAGTAATTAAAACCATAAATTTTTTTAAAAATTATTAATTAAAAATTAATGACAAAGTAATAAATCCATTATGTGTTAACATAAATAACTTTTTTTGAAAAACATACTTTTCAAACAAAATAACTTAGTGAGAAAACTGATGCTGTGGTACATTTTTGCAAATCTCTTTAAAATACGTCTTAAGAGCTGGATTTTCATATCTGCCTCTATATTCACTTTGCTGTGATCACATATCCTCTGGAAAACTCCACTGTATACTCTTAAAAGAATGAGAGTGAAGCTGGGCATGATGGCTCACGCCTGTAATCCCAGCACTTTTGGAGGCAGAGGTGGGTGGATCACGAGGTCAAGAGATCGAGACCATCCTGGTCCACATAGCGAAACCCCGTCTCTACTAAAAATACAAAAAACTAGCTGGGCATGGTGGCGCATTCCTGTAATCCCAGCTACTCAGGAGGCTGAGGCAGGAGAATTGCCTGAACCCAAGAGGCGGAGGTTGCGGTGAGCCAAGATCGCGCCATTGCACTCCAGCCTGGGTAACAAGAGCAAAACTCTGTCTCAAAAAAAAGAAAAAAAAAAGAATGAGAGTGAAAAAAGCAAATTACTATAAATTATAAAAATACTTTTGACCTCATGAACACCTTGCAAGGACTTCTAGGGGATGCCAGTGCAGATTTTGAGAACTACTACTGTATATGAAAAAGAATTTTGATGGAAAGTAAAGTAACAAATTAATTATTTAATTAAACAGCTAACATTTAATCAAAATTTGACCCAAGAAGAGGGAAAAAACAGACAGATCAATAACTTTTTTCCCCACCTCAATTAAGAAAAATAAAAATAACAAAAAAATAAAGAGGCCACTAACTTCCTCCAAGTGACAATGCAGGCATTTGGTCCCAAGACTGCATGACTCCCTGGCTCCAGCAGGAACTCCCTATACTTATTTCTTTCCTCTCCCCAGAAAAATCTGTCTTCATCTTGATCCCTGCATTCATTTATTCATCATATTTTTATTTTATTTATTTATTTTTTAGATAGAGTCTCACTTTGTCACCCAGGCTGAAGTGCAGTGGCATGATCTCAGCTCATTGAAACTTCCACCTCCCGGGTTCATGCAATGCTTGTGTCTCAGCCTCCTGAGTAGCCGGGATTACAGGTGCGTGCCACCACACCCAACTAATTTTTGTATTTTTAGTAGAGACAGGTTTTGCCAAGATGGTCTCAAACTCCTGACCTCAAGTGATCCGTCTGCATCAGCCTCCCAAAATGCTAGGATTACATGAAAGAGCCACCATGCCTGGCCAGATAGACTAATAACTTTTAATAGAAGAAATTGGAAAAGTAATAAAGACTTACCCTGCTAACCCCCTAATATCATCTTATAGGTGAATTTAACAACATATCAAGAAACAAAAACAGATAATTTCTTTGTGGTTAAAATTTTTTAAGCATTTAAGATAACCTCACAGTTCATTCCACAAGGCTTACATAATCTAATATAAAATCTAATTGCATGATTTAATACCCTAAACAAATATCTATGTATGTAAATATCCTAAATAAAATATTAAGTCAAATTTTCTTTTTTTTTTTTTTTTTTTTGTTTTTGAGACAGGGTCTCTCTGCTACCCAGGCTGGAGCACAGTGGTGCCATCATGACTCTCTGCAGCCTCTAACTCCTAGGCTCAAGCGATCCTCCATCTCAGCCAGCTGAACTGTATTCCCTTCAATTCAGCACTTCCAGTTCTAAGAATTTATCAGATAAAAATATAGTCCCAAGTAGCTGGGATTACAGGCACACACCACCATGCCTAGATAATTTTCTTTCTTGGTAGAGATGGGGTCTCACTATGTTGACCATGCTGTTTTTAAAGTCATGGCCTTAAGCAGTTCTCTTGCCTTGGCCTCCCAAAGCGCTGGGATTACAGGCATAAACCACCACACCCAGCCCTTAAGTCTAATTGTTATAATCAGAATGAAAAATGCTTATTTCAAGAAAACAAAAAAACATTCAACACAAGGAAATTATTAATTTACTTGACTAAAAAACAGATAAAAAGAGAAAAACATAATTATTGAAAATACCCATTTATGATTTTTAACAAAACATACTAAACTTGGAATAGAAGGAAATTGCATTAAATAGATAAAGGGTAGGCCAGGTGTGGTGACTCATGCCTGTAATAATCCCAGCACTTTGGGAGGCGAGGTGGGTAGATCACCTGAGGTCAGGAGTTCAAGACCAGACTGACCAACATGATGAAACCCATCTCTACTAAAAAATACAAAAAAAAAAAAAAAAAAATAGCCGGGTATATTGGCACATACTGGTAATCCCAGTTACTCTGGAGGCTGAGGCAGGAGAATCTTTTGAACCTGGGAGGCGGAGGTTGCAGTGAGCTGCAATTGCACCATTGCAGTCCAGCCTAGGCAACAAGAATGAAACTCCATCTCAAAAAAAAACAAAAGGTAAAGGGTACCTATCAGAATAGAGCTAAAAATATACTCAGTATTAAAATATATGCGTATGTTATACCTAAATATACTGTATATATTTTAAAAATAGTAAAAAAGAAATGATGAAAGTATCATTATTTGCAAATAAGGTAATTGCATACCTAGATAATCAACTGAAAAACCACTAGAATTAATAATACGGACCTGTAAGTTAGTCAGTTCCAAGACAAACAATAAACACACACACCTACAAACATACATATATTACTTTCCTAATAGTTAAAAAAAAAAATTTATGGGAAGAAGTGATTCCACTCAAATTTCAATTAAAATTAAAAATAAAAAACATTTAAAAACACATAGGAATAAATATAAGAAATATGTGAGAAAAACTATAAAATAATTGAAAGATCAAAACAAAAATTGAAAAAATACAGAGAAATTTGTTCCTAGATGAGAAGTTCCATAAAAATTAGAAATTTATGTTTGTTAAATGACTACAAACAAAGGTAAATGACAAAGACAGGTTGGGAGAAACAGAATTGATAAAAGATTAATTGTCACTATGTCCAAAGAACACTTACAAATCAATTTTAAAAAGCCAAATAACCAGATAATAGAAACCCAAATGGCTAGTAAACATATAAAAAAAGTAGAAGTTCCCTTGAAAATCAAATAGTACAAATGCAAACTAAAACAAGAAAACTTCTGCATATAGGTTAGAAAATATTGAAGAGTATGGTAACTTCCAGTCTGAAAAAGACATGGGGTTGCAATACACTGCTGTAAACTGGTAGGAGGACTTTTTAGGAGGACAATTTGGAAATACCTATCACAATTCTAAATGTGTATTCCCATCAATTTACCAGTTCCAAATCTAAGAATTTATCAGACAAAAATATAGATATACTAGACTCCACATACAAAAATATTCATTGCAAATTTCATTTATAATAATAATAACTGAAAACTGAAGGTGGTCTGAATATTCTTCAACTACTAGATAAATTAATTGATTTAAGAAATTCTGGGCCGGGCACGGTGGCTCAAGCCTGTAATCCCAGCACTTTGGGAGGCCGAGGCGGGTGGATCACGAGGTCAAGAGATTGAGACCATCCTGGTCAACATGGTGAAACCCCATCTCTACTAAGAATACAAAAAAAATAGCTGGGCATGGTGGCGCATGCCTGTAATCCCAGCTACTCAGGAGGCTGAGGCAGGAGAATTGCCTGAACCCGGGAGGCGGAGGTTGCGGTGAGCCGAGATCGCGCCATTGCACTCCAGCCTGGATAACAAGAGCGAAACTCCGTCTCAAAAAAAAAAAAAAAAAAAAAAAAAAAAGCCGGGCGCGGTGGCTCAAGCCTGTAATCCCAGCACTTTGGGAGGCCGAGGCGGGTGGATCACGAGGTCAAGAGATCAAGACCATCCTGGTCAACATGGTGAAACCCCGTCTCTACTAAAGGTGCAAAAAATTAGCTGGGCATGGTGGCGCGTGCCTGTAATCCCAGCTACTCCGGAGGCTGAGGCAGGAGAATTGCCTGAACCCAGGAGGCGGAGGTTGCGGTGAGCCGAGATCGCGCCATTGCACTCCAGCCTGGGTAACAAGAGCGAAACTCCGTCTCAAAAAAAAAAAAAAAAAAAAAGAAATTCTGATTTAACCACCTGTACAGAACACTCATATATGCATATGCGAGCTCTGTAAGTTCCATCATAGCTGAAGGTTGTGAATGGTTGTTGCAACATAAAAGGTCTGCAGAACACATATGTTTCACTAAAGCAAACAAACCCAAACCATGTGCAGTACATGTATGTATATGTTTATAGGTACATAGCAAAAAGTCTAGAAAGAGGTTACCAAAATGGTACTCCAGAAAATGGGAAGTAGGAAAGAAGAAGAGAAAGAGAGAGAGAGAGACTGATGTTAACTTTACATACTTCTGAGTTGTTCGGCATTTTCAGTAAGTATGTGCTGCTTTTATAATTTAAAAAAGAAAAAATTTAAATATAACACTTGTGAATCCTTTTCAGAAATTTAAAGATTATTTTATGAACTCACAACCAATTATCTAAGCTGTCTTTTGTATAACAGTAGGTTTGCTAAAATGAATTATATCTCAACTTATTATCAAATCAATTTACTAATAAGAAATTGAAAGTAATATTAGGTCACAAAATTTTAAAGTGTTACATAGTATATTTGCTTGAGTACTATTAGTTTAAGGAATCCTCATTTAAATATTATCTAATAGTTTGAGATTTATTTTATTTTAAAATGGACTATATTTTTAGGAACCTACTGCTTCACTATTCCCTCTCAGCAATGAAAAACAGAGAAACAGTACAAAACAGTTTCTATGTGGGCCAAGAATAAATTTTTACTTTTGAAAAATTAGGTTTTTTGAAATTTATTTCTACAAGGAGTTTCTACTAAAGATGAAATTTTTTTTTCTCTTTATTTTTGAGACAGGGTCTCATTGTGTTGCCCAAGCTGGAGTGCAGTGGCATGATCTTGGCTCACTACAACCTCTGATTCCTGAATTCAGGCGATTCTCATGTTTCAGCCTCCCAAGTAGCTGGGATTAAAGGCATGTGCCACCATACCTGGCTAATTTTTGTATTTTTAGTAGAGATGGGGTTTCACCACATTGGCCAGGCTAGTCTTGAACTCCTAGACTCAAGCAATCTGCCCACCTAGCCTACTAAAGTGCTGGGACTACAGGTGTAAGCCACCATGCCCAGCCTTTTATCTTGTATTTTATTCCTCAATTTCTTACTTGGATAGGGTCATATCTAATGGGTTTCCTCTAGGTTGTGTCTGCAATCCTTCAGAAATATGCTTATAAGATTAGAACACTTGTTATAGGAGAAACTGGACTTTATATTATCATCAAAAAAAAATTTCTTGTACTTTTGCATCAGGGCAATCAAACAAAATGCATTAAAAGTAACTACTAGGCCGGGCACAGTGGCTCACACCTATAATCCCAATACTCTGGGAGGCCGAGGCGGGTAGATCACGAGGTCAAGAGATCAAGACCATCCTAGCCAACACGGTGAAACCCCATCTTTACCAAAAATACAAAAATTAGCTGGGCATGGTGGTGTGTGCCTGTAGTCCTAGCTACTCGGGAGGCTGAGGCAGGAGAATTGCTTGAGCCTGGGAGGCAGAGGTTGCAGTGAGCCGAGATTGCGCCACTGCACTCCAGCCTGGTGACACAGTGAGACTCCATCTCAAAAAAAAAAAAAAAAAGTACCTACTAATTCAGAATGTGTGATGTTTTTGAATGGCTCGGAGAGGATTTTCCTTTCTTTAGCAAATACTTCCTTGATTGATAGATCAGTAACACAAAACAGATATTCAAGGCAACGCTTTAAGAAAAACAATGTTTAAAAAAAAAACAGTTTTAAAGAACTCTCACATACATTTTGAAAGACCATATAATTAACATGCTAATTACAAATTTAGTTTTATCTATTCATTAAAAGATAACTCCAAGGATTCTTTCAAGTTGAAATTTAATGAATGGACTACATTGACCTAGTTTAACTTACTAAATGTATTTGAATGTAACAAAATTACCTGTTTTTAAATTTTCTATATTTTATTTTCATTTCAAAGAGAACAGTTAGCCATTTCTTTGAATATAAACCTTATTCTCCATAAATGCAATAGCTAAACTTTACAGGTATTATGATATCGAATGGATGCCTTGTAAACTGTGAAATATAAGCCCCATATATCATAATCTTATTTTTAAAGAAACGTCTCCCTAAAACTTAATTTTGCACTTTTCCTAAAACTATATGAATTTTGTGAAAAATAGGTTATATGTCAAGCTATTGATATTTAAGTCTTTCTAAATTTATTAAAGCAACAAACTAAAAACTTCAAATAAAATCCTTCCAATATAAACAGTAAACTCTTGAATCTGCCAGTTTAGTGTGCCTGCCATCTCCTTTTCTTTCCAGGGACTTGCCTAAGTAGTATCAGAACCAGAATGGGAAGAAGGTCATAACTTATCCCAAACAAAGCAAGGGATTCTGAGACAGAAAGAACTGGGTCCAAGTTCTCCCTCCTACTTAGCCAACAAGTGATTTAGAGCAAGTTCCGTGCCCTTTGGGTGCTTCATTCCTCATTTAGAAGACAGAAAAAATGAGGTTTCTTGTATAATTAGAAGTTTAAATGAGATAGTTTATGAAAATGTGAATTGTTGTTTTTATAATACAGGTCTTCTGATTCTCTGTTCAGTAATTCAAAAAATAAATTAAGTTGCTTCAGTAATTCAAAAAATAAATTAAGTTGCTTTTTTTTTTTGAGATGGAGTCTCACTCTGTACCAGGCTGGAGTGCAATGACAAAATCTTGGCTGACTGCAACCTCCACCTCCCAGGTTCAAGCAATTCTCCTGCCCCAGCCTCCCGAGTAGCTGGAACTACAGGCAGGTGGCACCACGCCTGGCTAATTGTTTGTATTTTTAGTAGAGATGGGGTTTCACTGTGTTAGCCAGGATGGTCATCCAGGTTGGAGTGCAATGGCTCAATCTTGGCTAACTACAGCCTCAACTTCCTGGGCTCAAGCAATTCTCCTACCTCAGCCTCTTGAGTAGCTGGGACTACAGGCATGCACCACCATGCCCAGCTAATATTTTATTTTTTTAGAGATGAGAGTACCAATTTAATTAGTACTTTTAAGAGGAAAGGAAAAAGCTTTAAATACATAACTTCTAAGATAATATGTGTAAGGGGATAGAATTAAAACAGAAAAATAATTCAAAAGAATTCGTATTATCCCTAATTCTGTTCAGCATCGTACTAGAAATCCTAGCCAATGTAACAAGGCAAGAAAAAGGAAGTGAATGTCATGAAGATCGGAGGGAAAAAGTCATTGTGTACAGACCATATGACCTCTAATTTAACAGGGGTGGGGGCACCTCCATGGGCCAGACCAATAAAGCAGTAACTGAAATATCAGCTGCTGCATGCCATCTAAGAAATAAGTTGCAGATTGAATGTTACTCGATAGAAGTACCTTTTTTGAGACAGGGTTTTGCTCTGTCACCCAGGCTGGAGTGTAGTGGTACAATCTCTGCTCACTGCAATCTCCACCTCCTGAGTTCAAGCAATTCTCTTTCCTCAGCTTCTGAGTAGCTGGGACTACAGGCACCTGCCACCACACCCAGCTAATTTTTATATATTTTCAGTAAAGACAGGTTTTTGCCATGTTGACCAGGCTGGTTGTGAACTCCTGGCCTCAAGTGAGTCACCTGTTTTGGCCTCCCAAAATGCTGGGATTACGGGCATAAGCCACGGTACCCAGCCAGAAATACCTTAATATAGGTCTACATTTAAAATATATATATATATATTCTGGAATACAAATTTAGCCTTCCTGCCTAGTTACTGATAGGCTCAATAGGGCATGAGTGTACATGCCCACTCCATGGTAGGTCATGGATTTCTGTGATGCTTTTAGAATATGAAATCACTAAAATCACCACCTCATAATTTCTAATATGAATGTCTAGTGATGATACTAAAAAAAAAAAATCAGATAATACACATAACACCCCAGCCTCACAGAAAATTTAAGTCCTGGATATGAACTGAAATCTATGCTTCATATTATGCTTCTTAATATAAGACTAAAAGGAGGCCGGGTGCAGTGGCTCAAGCCTGTAATCCCAGCACTTTGGGAGGCCGAGGCGGGTGGATCACGAGGTCGAGAGATCAAGACCATCCTGGTCAACATGGTGAAACCCCGTCTCTACTAAAAATAACAAAAAATTAGCTGGGCATGGTGGCACGTGCCTGTAATCCCAGCTACTCAGGAGGCTGAGGCAGGAGAATTGCCTGAACCCAGGAGGCGGAGGTTGCGGTGAGCCAAGATCACGCCATTGCACTCCAGCCTGGGTACCAAGAGCGAAACTCTGCCTCAAAAAAAAAAAAAAAAAAGACTAAAAGGATTATCTGTGTTGATACCTTTGCATCTATTTTATTATTTCATTTTCTTTTATATGCTTCATGACCGCATTTAAATAAAATCCATTTTGTTTTTTCCCCATGCAAGTTAGTTCCCCTCAAATTATCTTTACTCAGCTACTGGCAGCAACATTTTAGCAATCACTTTAGAGAGAAACTTAGATTCCACCAGAAAAAAGAATCAAGGGTTTTGATCATAATACCACAACATTTACTTATACAAGTAGCTTGCAAATTATAATTTAATGAAAGCAATATTTCACTATTTAATTTGCCATACATAACAAACTAGTCCTCTGCAAATACCAGCTGAGCACTCTTGCCCTGGCTCTGGAGACTGCCATATATCCAGCTGATCTCTGACACGCTAATTGTGAAACCAAAAGCTACATGAGATAAAAAGGAAGTAGCCCTGTGAAATAACAATCCAATGCTCAACTACGGTTTTTTACATCAGAGTTTTATAAAT
Organism: Saimiri boliviensis; assembly: GCF_048565385.1. NCBI lineage: Eukaryota > Metazoa > Chordata > Mammalia > Primates > Cebidae > Saimiri > Saimiri boliviensis. The sequence continues at coordinate 76,989,770 of NC_133449.1, read as the reverse complement.
TATAAAAGTGTCCAGGGCCGGGCGCGGTGGCTCAAGCCTGTAATCCCAGCACTTTGGGAGGCTGAGGCAGGTGGATCACGAGGTCAAGAGATCGAGACCATCCTGGTCAACATGGTGAAACCCCGTCTCTACTAAAAGTACAAAAATTAGCTGGGCATGGTGGCGCACGCCTGTAGTCCCAGCTACTAGGGAGGCTGAGGCAGGAGAATTGCTTGAACCCAGGGGGCGGAGGTTGCGGTGAGCCGAGATCGTGCCATTGCACTCCAGCCTGGGTAACAAGAGCGAAACCCCGTCTCAAAAAAAAAAAAAAAAAGTGTCCAAATTGACTGGAAAGTACATATTACATTAAGATAAACTGGATAACTTTGCATAATAAACATAAAGGCATGGAGAAAGATACTCAGTTTTTTTAAAACAAGATTCCCAGCTAAACATTTCCACCTGGTGCCTTGAATAATATCTAGTCTAGAAAATATGTCCACTTAGTATTGATCCTATATTAATATCAGTGAGGAAAATAAGTTCAGTTTTATTTAAAAGGGGAGATTTGTAAAAATAACTTTCAATATTTGGAGCAGTAAAACCTAATTTTAAAAGGAGAAGAAGCTGAAGCACTGTGATTAATCTACACTTCTTAACTGACAAACCTGACCAAAGACTATTTTGCTGGTCCTTCCTTTTGCTTGGAGGGAAGAAAGTAGTAGTACTATTTCTTAAGAAAGAGGTTTCTGACAATGAGGTTGGATATGTCTGACTTGAAGGTAGCACCTGGCATCTAGCTCCCTCTTCTTGGACATTTGGACATATCCATGATAAAGGATATGGCTAAAAACTTTATTGGAACTTCCACCTCCAATTAAGGAATTTCACCATCATAATTCATCATCATACACACAAGCATCAATCTTCCTAAGAGAAAAAAAAAAGTTAAAAGTAGCTCCTCACAAAAATGACTTGAAATTCCTTTAGTAATAGGTGCTGTATTAAAATATTTCACTCAAAACATCTTTTGCACCTATTCCAGTCATGTGATTACAAAACCTGAACACAAATGTGATGAGAAAGTGCTAAAATTGTAATTTAACTTTTATTTCTGAAGTTAACATTTCAGAGAACCACAGAATAAACTGGTGGTTTACCTTTACTCTTATTAAATTATTACACTTGTTAAATAATTACGAGAGTTCTAGTTTCATATTTTTACCAAGAATCCTTTCCCTAACCTTGAAGATACTGCATCATTTGGAGAAAGATAATACTAAGATCAAAACTTAAGCTAAGTCCCTCTTACAACACAGAAAGACAATAACCCTTTTGAAATCTGACAAACGCTGGATGCGGTGGCTCACATCTGTAATCTCAGCACTTTGGGAGGCCGAGGTGGGCAGATCACCTGAGGTCAGGAGTTTGAGGCCAGTCTGGCCAACAAGGCAAAACCCTCTCTCCACTAAAAATACAAAAAATCAGCCGGGCAAGGTGGCAAGTACCTGTAGTCCCAGCTACTTGGGAGGCTGAGGTAGAAGAATCACTTGAATCCTGAAGGTGGAGATTGCAATGAGCCAAGATTGTGCCACTGCATTCCAGCCTGGACAACAGAGTGAAACTCTGTCTAAAAAAAAAAAAAAAGCATAAACTTTGGAGTTTAACAGATCAGAGCTCAAATCCTTGCTCTGCTATTTATCAGCAATGTGACCTTCAGCTTCAATTTCATCATCTGTAAAATGGAGATGATAACACTACCTACTTTAAGGGGTTGTGATTATTAAATGAAAGAGCACATGCAGCACACTCTGTCACAAAAATATTCAATAACTGTTGGTGACTTATTTTCCTCACAAAGGTGTTTTATCTTGCTGCTTCTAAAATATAGCTACACATTATGGTGGTGTGGCTGTTTTACATATAAACAATTGCTTTATATACATATGCATACATACATACATGTTTCTTATCACTGTTATGAATAATTTTTCAAAAACAATCATATCTTATTAAGCTAGAATTACTAGGTCTAAAACACAGTGGTGATATCAGAAAAAAAGGACAGTTCTGTGCAACAACAAAAAAACCGACCTGAAATAGGCAAGAGTCTAAATTAGAAGTTCTCTTTTCTGGCAACTTAATCTACTAAGCCACATGGTCCTAAATATTAATGGAGAGAAATAGTTTAATAAGGATCTGTACAGTTAGAAGGTAGCAATGTGCTAATATGTTGCATTTCACAGGGAAATCGTTTTAAGGAAAAAGGATGTGTTTCATCTTGTATTCTTTTTCATTCTGCTGTATTATCATTTCTTATTGTAAATTTTAAAGATGTCAAATATGACAATTCATAAGAATAAGACCATACACATTTTTAAAAGAAACTTCAAATCTTTGAGGCTATCTCATGTTCTTAATGCACCTGCTCTCCATCACCTGCACTGCTGGATGAGCCACAGCAACTTCTTTTCTTTCTTGCTTCCTCCTCCATTATACTTAGGTGGGTTCAGTCCAAAGAAAAAGCAATGCCATAAAGAGATGCATCTTTAAGCATTTAAATAAATGTCTGGATAACCTGTCAACTGCAATCCTGAATCCAATATACATTATATTATTGTTGTGGTCTTTAGAATTAGGCTTGCTTCTAATCCTGCTTGACTATGGCTTCCTACTTGCAGGAATGTGACTTGTTCCTCCTTGCTGCATGCCGCAGTGACTTGGGGACTAGGTGCCTTATTTGTTGGGCTTCTTGTGCCAGCACCCCAATAATGAGTTATTAGATCTCTTCAATATCTACTCTGACTCTTTGATAGTTGGACTTCAGATTGTACATATCAACCAGGGCTTGGGTTCTATATAGATTTTGAGTAATCACATGTCACTCATTCTTTCTCCCTTGGAACACATCTCAGTGGTGCATCAAGTAACAGAGTCCTAAACCTGTACCTGCACCTGTGTCTAGTGTCATATTCTCCTTAACACAGCAGCTCTGCCTGGATTCATCACTCTGGTGATCCTCTGACCTTTAGTGATGTTCATGAGTGTGTATGGCTTAATAAGGGGAGTAATTAAGAAAAGGTAATACCCATGGAGCCAAGGTAGCCAGGTAAATAAAATATATGTAAATATATAAGATATAGAGATGGTGTGGTTTAAAAAAAAAACTTAAAAAGCAACAGCAGCATGAAGTAGGGAGGCATATCCAGATTCCAATAAATAGGACACACTGGGCAAATCACAAAACCTCTATGGGCCTTGATTTTCTCCTCTTTAAATGAGGATGAGTGTGATGACTACTGAAGTGGTCTCAATCTGTGAAGCTTATCTTCTTTCCAGTCTACGGATACCCACGCATAGCATATCTTCTTTCCAATCTACAGATACTACCCATTAACTGTCAGAGATTGAAACGGGATCTCTTATACACAAAGGCTGGAAACTCCTGACTCTCAATCAGACATTCCCAATGGGTGTAAATGAGTTTACACTTGGGTGGTGGCCTGACTAAGACTCTGACAAATCACAACCATATATACATTGATGTTTTTCAGTAAGTGCCATAAAAAGCTGGGGAGTCCAGTTCTAGCTGATCACCAAGATCTCATATAGATCTATGATTCCATGATTCTAAACACAGACTTTCATACAACAGTGTTACATTCACAGAGACAAGTTCTTGGAGATATCTTTTATAAGATAGGGTGGATTGCTGCATGAACACACTCATTTCTTGTGGATGGTTTTAAAAGTGGCAGCCTGTGTACCTAAAACTAGAAAGGTTACTATATACTCCCCAACCCACTCATGAAAAGCCTACTTAAAGATTCTTAAGGGGCAGTTCTTAAAAGAACTACGACTCAAAAGCATTTAACTTTTACAAGGACTTAGTGGAATGTTCTTCTCCCATAAATGCAAGTTTAGCCTAACATTAGCTTATGTCTGGGACATTCATTCTATAGTAGTTTTGTGTGGTATTATGGTGTAGAAGTTTAGAGAAATCAAACTTGTTTTGCATGGATAAGTGGACCATATAGGAACTGAAGGGAGTTCTAAAATAATCTAACCAAAAATCAGGGGTACAAATTCTGAAAACTCTTTAGTAAGCTCAGAAAAGGCTTGTTGAATGAAATGGATCTTGGGTTGGTCCTAAATGAGACAGAACACACACAGATTTAGGAAGAGTGCCTGTGATACAAAACAAAAATTGAGAAGCCATGCAAAAATGGACAAAAAGCAGAAAATACACATGCTAAATCAGAAAGCTGAGTTAATGAACAAAGATAGCCAGCTCAGGCCTGCACACACAATATATATATAGCTCTCTATACTTGAAGTTAAGGGAGTTTTGTTACATTCTATTTATGAACTAAATATAATTAGAAAAAATATTGTCCTTTAGAAAAAGTAAGAACAACAATCAATAACAGAAGGGAAATTACCAATTAAGAAAGATTCTAGGACTAATGGCTTAAGAATTTAAGAGGCCTCTGTAAATACAAAATTTTTAGTATGTGCATTTTTAGGACAAAGGAATTCACTGTTTTCTTCAGATTCTGAATGAGATCAATAATCCTAAATTAGTTAAGAATCTACAGATTTAAGTAAAAATCCAAAGCCATTTGAATATCCATTCTTCAGAATTTGAGAAGACAATTTCAGGCCAGGTACAGTGGCTCACGCCTGTAATCCCAGCACTTTGGGAGGCTGAGGCAGGTGCATCACCTGAGGTCAGGAGTTCAAGACCAGCCTGCCCAACATGGCAAAACCCCGTCTCTACTAAAAATACAAAAATTAGCTGGGCATGGTAGTCCCAGATACTCAGGGAGGCTGAGGCAGAAGAATCGCTCGAACCCAGGAGGCAGAGGTTGTAGTGAGCTGAGATTGCACCACAGCATGCCAGCCTGGGTGGCAGAGCAAAACCCTGTCTCAAAAAAAAAAAAAAAAAAAGAAAGAAGACGATTTCTTGGGCTGGGCACAGTGGCTCACGCCTGTAATCCCAGCACTTTGGGAGGCCGAGGCGGGCGGATCACAAGGTCAAGAGATCAAGACCATCCTGGCCAACATGGTGAAACCCCGTCTCTACTAAAAATACAAAAAACTTAGCCGGGCGTGGTGGTGCACGCCTGTAGTCCCAGCTACTCGGGAGGCTGAGGCAGGAGAATCACTTGAACCTGGGAGGCGGAGGTTGCAGTGAGCCGAGGTCGCGCCACTGCACTCCAGCCTGGCACCTGGTGATGGAGAAAAAAAAAAGAAAAAAAGAAAGAAGATAATTTCTTAAATAAAAAAATGCTACTACAGAAATTGTACTGCTGTCTGTGGCCATACCACCCTGAATGTGCCTGATCTCACCTGATCTCAGAAGCTAAGCAGGGTCAGGCCTGGTTAGCACTTGATGAGCAGAAATGGTACTCCTTTATTCTTAGCTAATATTCTAGGGTTGTATATAATTTGTAGTACTTACTGCAAAGTATGAAGATATAAAGTATAGTAAATGATAGAAAAAAGTTTTTATTTGATAAAACTCTAACCATATCAAGTTGCATATTGAGAAGTAGGTGTTTCATCCAAAGTAACACTTAAAAGATAATCTATAAATTTATCATCAATGGACTAAACAAACTGTTTCCTATACACTACCCATGCGAAGGGATCAATAAACCAAACTGATAGTACAATATTGCCCTCTACTGGACTAAACTAGTAAAGATGAACCTAAAAGAACTAAAACTGAAAAGCATTTAGCTTTTAAAAGGACTTAATGGAATACTCTTTCCCATAAATACAAATTTAGCCTAATATTAGCATATGTCTGGCACATTCATTCTATAGTTTTTGTGTGGCATTATGGTATAGAAGTTTAGATGAATCAATCATGAATATAAAATAACATAAAAAATAACCACTAAAGGGCCAGATGCAGTGGTATTTAATACTAGCACTTTGGGAGGCCAAACCAGGAGGATCACTTGAGCCCAGGAATTCATGACCAGCCTGGACACTTTAGAGAGACTTCGTCTCTACAAAAATAAATAAAAAATAAATAAATAAATAAAAAATAAGTTAGCTGGGCATAGTGGCATGCACCTGTGGACCCAGTAACTCAGGAAGCTGAGGCGGGAGAATCACTTGAGCCTAGAAGGCTCTCCAGCATGGGTGACACGGAGAGACCCCATCTCAAATAAATAAACACTGTATTACGTATTTTTCTTAAAACTATATAGAATCTTAGAGTTGAAAAGGCTTAAGAACTCTAGTCTAACGAACTATATAGTGCACACTTTGCTTCTATATATCTTGGCCAAGTACAGCTGGCACTCTGTATCTGTGCATCCTGCATCAGTAGATTCAGTCAACCCTGGACAGAGAACATTTGGCAGCGTAAGGATCTGTACTAAACAGATACAGACTTTTTCTGGTTATTATTTCCTAAATAATGTAGCATAACGACTATTTACATAGCACCCACATTGTATTATATAAGTAATCTTGAGATGATTAATGTATATAAAAGGATGTAAGTTACATGCAAATAGTATACCATTTTATATGAGAAACTTAAGCATCTGTGGATTTTGATATCTGTGAGGGGTTCAGGGCTTCTGCAACCAATCCTCCGCAGATATCAAGGGACAAGTGTAGTTTTCCAGCGTTGGCTTAAACACCCTAGGAATGGAAAATCTGGAAACCTGTTATCCTGTTCTGGATAATTTTCAATTCTTAACAGCTCTTGATTCTATGCTTGCAGCAATCTGATTCCCCTTTTATAAGGAAGCCCCTCAAATATTTAAGGAAAGCAAACTCATCCCACTGAATCATCTATTCTCCAAATTAAATAACCCAAGTTCCTTCAGCAGTGGCTCCTGTGTGACCAGGTTTCAGATGGCTCCACCAGTCTGAATGCACTAAATCCTCAGATGTATATTGATTTTCTATTGCTTCTTTAACAAATTATCACAAATTCAGTGGTTTAAAACAACACCAATTTATTATCTTTAGGTCGCAGGTCTGATACAGGTCTCACTGGGTTAAAATCAAGGTGTCAGCAGGGCTGTGTTCCCTTCTAGAGGCTGTAAGTAGTAAATTCGTTTTCTGCCTTTTCTAGCTTCAAAAGAACATCTGAATTCCTTGGCTCATGGCTTCCTTCCTCCATCTTCAGAATAAACAACATTACATCTCTCTTACTATTATTTTATAATCACATCTCCTTCTTACCCTCACCTCTGCCAGGAAAAGTACTTTTGCAGACTAGTGATTATGTCCACCTGGGTAATCCAGGCTAATCTCCCCATTCTTAACCTTAATCACATCTGCAAAATCCCTTTTTTATTTTTATTTTATTTTTAAGACAGAGTCTCTCTCTGTAGCCCAGACTGGAGTGCAGTGGCACAATCTGAGCTCACTGCAACCTCCACCTCCCAGGTTGAAGCGATTCTCCTGCCTCAGCCTCCCCAAGTAGCTGTGACTACAGGTCTGTGGCACCATGCCCAGCTATTTTTCTATTTTTAGTAGAGACGAGGTTTCACTAAAACCCGGCTGATTTGGCCAGGCTGGTCTCTCAAACTCCTGACCTCATGATCCGCCTGCCTCAGCCTCTCAAAGTTCTGGAATTATAGGCATGAGACACTGTGCCTGGTCCAAATCCCTTTTTTAAATGTAAGGTAGCACATTGATAAATTCTGGAGATTAGGGCATGACTACACAAAATGTCTTCCCATTTTTCCTTGTTGCTTTAAAGTAGAATGCTCCAACAAACATGGCATTCCAAGAATGGCCAGCATTAAGTAAAAGACAATTGTCACTCTCCTCATTCCAGATATTATACTTCCATCTGGACTAAGATCCAAATTTTTTATCTAATCATATTCCTAATTCTTACTGTCTCATTATCTAATTCTTTACTAAAACACCTACACTTTCTCTGTAAACACAGATTTTAAGATTCTCTTGACTCATCCTTTACTTGGTAGTTTTTTAAAACCCTAATATAAGAACTTATGTTCATCCCTGTTAAATGTGATCTTGTCAGCTGGGTGTGGTGGCTCACACTTGTAATCCCAGCACTTTGGGAGGCCAAGGCCTGAGGTCAGGAGTTCGAGACCAGCGTGTCCAACATAGTAAAACCTCATCTCTACTAAAAATATAAAATTAGCTGGGTGTGGTGGCAGGCACCTGTAGTCCCAGCTACTCAGAAGGCTGAGGCAGGAGAAACACTTGAACCCAAGAGGCAGAGGTTGCAGTGAGCTAAGGTTGTACCACTGTACTCCAGCCTGGGCAACAGAACAAGACTCCATCTCAAAATAAATAAATACATAAACAAATTTGATCTTGTTAGATTTTCCCTAACTAGATCTTTTTGGATCTTAATTCTAACAATCTATCTGCTATACTCTCAACTCTGTGTCATGCACACCTATTTGTGTTCCCATTATATCATCATTGATAGAAATTATGAAGAGGAAAGAGTATAAAAAGAATCCTACAGCACGTCAGAAATCTCCCTGAAGTTCAGTGATCCTTGAATTTTAATGTGTACCCAAGTGATCCTTGAATTTCAATGTGCACAGAAATTCAAGGAGCTTCTGTGCCCTACCCCTAGAGATTATGATTTAGGAGGTCTGAGACAAGGCCCAGCCATCTGTTTTCAATGTCTTTCCCCAAGTCAATTTCAGGTGGTCGATCTGTAGACATTTGGAGAAACACCGCCCAGTGTGATACTCATCGTAAGTCAAATCCTTTTGGGTATGGCCACTCTGGCATAATCCAACCAATTATCTTCACATCCTCCTCATGCTCCCTGCCACTTTTAGGAAGTTATCATAAGAAAGTAACCTATTCAGATGACTTGCCAAAATCCAGTTGTGCTGGTGTTATTGTATTTCCCTGCTTTACCAGCGCTGCTAGCCTATAAAGGAAGAAATAATGCAGACATGACTTGTTCTTAGTGAATCTGTTCAGTGTACTCACAACCAATTCTTCCTTACGTTCAGTGCCCACAATTTGCTCTTTTAGTTCCTGATCTAGAATCCTACCAGTGTTTCAGGGTCAAGCTCACCAGCTGGTAGTTAACAGAACCAACTTTCTTCACCTTTGGAAAATTGCAACTGCCTTTATCTGTCTCCAGTCATTTGTAAAAGCTACTATTCTTAACCCATTTATTTCTACTGTTCCATTATTAGAACGCTAAGCTTTCGGGAATTATTTATATGCTACTGCTCAAGGTCATCACTAAGGTCTGATTTTTCACCAAAAAAATTTGCAACCTCCAGCATAAATGGGTTAAAAGCCCTAAAAAATCAGGGACAGCCGCAAGTTCTTTCTGAAGCTATACTGGAATGTAATGCACCCAGGCCTGAACATCTGAACCCATTTTGAAAATCTTTACCATGTGGAGCATTCATTCTCCCTTACCAATGATCACTCTACTCCTTTTCAGTAGGAAGATCGTTTTCCTCGACATAAAGGACAGAAGCAAAACAGATTTTTCAGAGTCCTACTTTCTCTATATCATGCATCAATAGTACATTATCAGTTACAAACAGCAGATCTATCCAACCTTTTCATCTTTTTCTTGCTCTAAACATAACTTTAAGTACATAAATCTTCCTTAGCAATTCTTACAAGCTTCTATTGATTAGTGGCTTTAGTTTTCTGGTTGCTGTTTCTGGCTTATAAACATAAGCCATCCTCTTTCTTTTTTTTTTTTTTTTTTTTATTTGAGATGGAGTCTCACTCTGTCACCCAGGCTGGAGTGCAGTGGCACAGTCTTGGCTCACTGCAGCCTCTGCCTCCCAGGTTCAAGTGATTCTCCTGCCTCAGTCTCCCAAGTAGCTAGGACTACAGGTACCTGCCACCACACCCAGCTAATTTTGTATTTTTACTAGAGACGGGGTTTCACCATGCTGGCCAGGCTGGTCTCGATTTCCTGACCTCATGATCCACCCACCTCAGCCTCCCAAAGTGCTGGGACTACAGGCATGAGCCACCATGCTCAGCCAAGAAATGCAAATTCTTGGCTCAAGGATCGCTCAAGCGATCCTCCCACCTCAGTCTCCCAAAGTGCTGGGATTACAGGCATGAGCTACTGCAACTAGCCATTTAAATTTTTAAAAAACGTTACTGGAGGCCACCCCATGTTTCTTTTGTAAGCAGGAATATAATAAATACCACCATATTGATAAAATATTTGCTTTAAATATATCTGTGATAATCTACTTCTTAGAAGTGGAAAAAATAAAATCATTCAAATGGACTCAATTGTATATTCTAGTGTGAATTATGAGATGATTGACATCAATCAATTTTATGGGCAGTATATTGATGTTTGTTCCACAGAAGTTCTAAGGTAGAGATATTTACAAGGTCTAAGTTAAAAGCCATATGTAGAACATGGCACTAGAGAAATCACAGAATTTATATTCAAAATGCAGAATATTCTGAAGATAAGACGGGCGCGGTGGCTCACACCTGTAATCCCAGCACTTTGGGAGGCTGAGGTGGGTGGATCACTTGAGGTCAGGAGTTCGAGACTAGCCTGACCGATATTGTGAAACCCCATATTTAAAATAAAAATAATTTAAAAAATAAAAAAAGAATACTCTGAAGATATGTGTAACTACTTTTAATTGAGATGTGTAACAAATAGTTTAAAAAGCAATTTCTATCCAGCCTGGCTTGCACAGCATATCTCAATTCCAAAGAAGTACTAAAAGATGCCAATAAGAGAAAATAACATAATAATAAAAGAAAATCATGAAGTGAACCGTAAACATAATTTTCTGAAGACATCTGGGATGTGAAAAGAGTATACTGCATATAAAACTATGATTTCTTTAATTATTCTTAGAAAATGAATAGGTAAAATATGTTACTCATTACTACAAATAAAGCAATAAAACACAACACACTAAACTGTGGAAATATATTAATTCTTCAATAATCGGAACAGTGATGTATTTCTGCTAAATAGTTTTCTCGCTAAAATTAGTTATAAAAAGTAGAGTTTGAGCAGAATAATTCTGCTTTCAAAAACAGTATATTCTGTTTCTAATATGGAATATAAATACCTCATAAATAACATTAATATTGTTAAAATTATCAAATAAGTGATAAAAATGGACAACACAAATCTTAATGTATAAATACAAACTTTGATTCACAGGTTCTGAGGGTTAGGGAAATACATAAACATAAGCTTTGAGAGGAAGGATTTGGTGGTAAGATATATAACCACATTCAGAAAATATACTTCTTATTCCTATTTCTGTTACTCAAAACTCTCACTAAAGTGAGAGTCACTCAGCTTTTGGAAGTCTGTTTCTCTGTACCAAAATTGGACCAGAAGATTACACATCAGTGAGAAATGCTTTGATGACTAGAAAATGACTCTTAAGTGTTTATAAACCCAGTATATCATCATCATCATCATCATCATCATCCCATTTATACTTCCATTTGCTCAGTTAGTTGTCTTGTTAGCAACACAGATACTATATAAAATCATCCTACTCTTTTTCACTTCCTGGCTCTTTTATCATTCCATCCAGCTTCAACAATCTTTAGCTTATTTGGGGCTAATAAACATGCTCACCCAAAGAAAGTGAGGGTTTACAATGTAATGTTCTGGTGATGCTGTAGGCTTCTTAGGGGAGAGACATCTCATAAATATAAACAGTTATGCATAGAACCCATGATTGTTTGGGAGGCTGAGGTAGGAGAATTGCTTGAACCGGGACCCAGAAGGCCGAGGCTGCAGTGAGCCGAGATTGTACCATTGCACTCTAACCTGGGCTACAGAGCGAGACTCCATCTTAAAAAAACCCAAAAAACAAAAAAAAACCATGGTTGTAGTTTGAGATTACAGAAGTTTCTTATTATACTTCATTTAACAGTATTAACAAAGCTTTGTTTTCATGTCAGTTTTGACACATAAAAATATTACAGTAATGATTTTTTTTTCACTCAACAAAGAAAACAGTTTCTAAAAATGAGGCAATTTCTCTCCCTTTTGTCATTGACCAGAAGATATGCTATCTTTTTTATTTTACTCCAGAAAGAAGAAGCTTTATCATAATTGAAATGACCCTATTCTAGGACCATTCTAAAATGCACATATCCACCTCAAAAGATCTCCAGAAACCTAATCAAATCTCTTTCTCTGACCATCATGCCTTACATGGAGCTAATAATGAATGCCTGCAACTGATTGAGGGACTTTAAAAAAGATGACAGTCTTAGGACAAACTAACTTGCTTTGTTAGGACAAAACTAATTCCTTTTGTCATTTACTCATTCAACAAATATTTATTAAGCAGCTATAAATTGCTTCAATCATTCAATATGTACACAAAATGTAAAAAATATAATAAAGAAATATTTCTACATTCCAATTTTTTGAAAAATTCCTGCCGGGCGCGGTGGCTCAAGCCTGTAATCCCAGCACTTTGGGAGGCCGAGGCGGGTGGATCACGAGGTCGAGAGATCGAGACCATCCTGGTCAACATGGTGAAACCCCGTCTCTACTAATGGTGCAAAAAATTAGCTGAGCATGGTGGCGCGTGCCCGTAATCCCAGCTACTCAGGAGGCTGAGGCAGGAGAATTGCCTGAACCCAGGAGGCGGAGGTTGCGGTGAGCCGAGATCGCGCCATTGCACTCCAGCCTGGGTAACAAGAGCGAAACTCTGTCTCAAAAAAAAAAAAAAAAAGAAAAAAGAAAAATTCCTAGCATGCACTTCACATATAGTTTTATGCATACAAATGACCTTACCTCTCTTACAGATAGTTGTGCTGGGAAGGAGACTGAAAATACCAAGCTGGTGAATTCAAACCCAGAGGCCTCAACCTTTTGGCACACCTAAAAAAGTATTACAATTGTGTAAATTCCCAGGAATTGCCGAAAATATCACTTACTCTAATCTTCATAACATGAATTTCTGGTCCAGGAGATGACACAGCAAAAATTCCAAACTTTCGCATTTGACAGTGGAACACCCACAAACATCTTGAGATTAAATATTGCCTAACTATGACCCTGAAGACTAATACCACAAGGAAACGAAGCAGCCAGAAGTGACATCTGCAGAATAAACTATTGTCAAAATAGCTTTCTATTAGGTCACCTTCTAATTTTCAAACAAAATAAACCCAAACATAGCACTCTTGACAGAAGAAAACAAAAGACAATCCCACATTCAATCACTTACCTTTTTTATTTTTTTTGAGATGGAGTCTAGCTCTGTCACCCAGACTGGAGTGCAGTGGTGCGATGTTGGCTCACTGCAAACTCTACCTCCCGGATTCAAGCAATTCTCCTGTCTCAGCCTCCTGAGTAGCTGTATTACAGGTGCCTGCCACCACACCCAGCTAATTTTTGTATTTTTAGTAGAGACAGGGTTTCACTGTGTTGGCCAGGCTGGTCTCGAACTCCTGACATCATGATCCACCTGCCTTGGCCTCCCAAAGTGCTGGGATTACAAGCATGAGCCACTGTGCCCAGTGAAATCATTTACCTTCTACAAGGCTGTACTCTCCTGGACAATAATAAGTATGATTAGAAATGAACTTTTCTGTCACTTAGCTATGTTAAACAGCAAAATGAAAACAAACTGCTATATTTTTCTTCAATTAAATAGCACTTATGACTGAAATACATAAATATACATTTTATTAATTTTCAGATATGTCAATTAAAAAGTAATTTCAGATAGTAGGCTTTTGTTTAAAAAAATTAAGAAAATATTTTAATGATTCAATTGTGTGAAACAAGTTGAGTATGAATGGCAGTGTTCCTTTCAATATAAGAATTCTTGGGGCCGGGTGCGGTGGCTCAAGCCTGTAATCCCAGCACTTTGGGAGGCCGAGGCGGGTGGATCACGAGGTCGAGAGATCGAGACCATCCTCGTCAACATGGTGAAACCCCGTTTCTACTAAAAATACAAAAAATTAGCTGGGCATGGTGGCACATGCCTGTAATCCCAGCTACTCAGGAGGCTGAGGCAGGAGAATTGCTTGAACCCAGGAGGCGGAGGCTGCGGTGAGCCAAGATCGCGCCATTGCACTCCAGCCTGGGTAACAAGAGCGAAACTCTATTTAAAAAAAAAAAAAAAAAAAGAATTCTTGGGCCGGGCGCGGTGGCTCAAGCCTGTAATCCCAGCACTTTGGGAGGCCGAGGCGGGTGGATCACAAGGTCGATAGATCGAGACCAACCTGGTCAACATGGTGAAACCCCGTCTCTACTAAAAATACAAAAAATTAGCTGGGCACGGTGGCGCGTGCCTGTAATCCCAGCTACTCAGGAGGCTGAGGCAGGAGAATTGCCTGAACCCAGGAGGCGGAGGTTGCGGTGAGCTGAGATCGCGCCTTTGCACTCCAGCCTGGGTAACAAGAGCGAAACTCCGTCTCAAAAAAAAAAAAAAAGAATTCTTGAAGCTAGGCATGGTGGCCTGTGCCTGTAGTCCCAGCTACTTGGGAGGCTAAGGCGTGAGGATCACTTGAGCCTGGAGGTGGAGGTTGCAATAAGCTGATACTGTACCAATGCACTCCAGCCTGGGTGACAGAGTGAGTCCCTGTCTCAAAAACAAAAACAAAAAAAACAAAAAACAGAAGGCTGGGCGCAGTGGCTCACACCTGTAATCCCAGCACTTTGGGAGGCCAAGTTGGGCAGATTACCTAAAGTCAAGATTTCAAGACTAGCCTGGCCAACATGGCGAAACTCCCGTCTCTACTAAAAATACAAAAATTAGCTGGGTGTGGTGGCACGTTCCTATAATTCCAGCTACTTAGCAGGGTGAGGCAGGTGAATCACTTGAATCTGGGAGGCGGAGGTTGCAATGAGCTGAGATTGCATCATTGCACTCCAGCCTGGGTGACGAGAGCAAAACTCTGTCTCAAAAAAACAAAAAGAGAAAAAAAATTCTTGGCCTTAGCCAGATGCAGTGGCACACACCTGTAATCCCAGCACTTTGGGAGGCCAAGGCAGGAGGATCACTTGAGGCCAGGAGTTCAAGACTAGCACAGTAACATAAGGAGACTCTGCCTCTACAAAGAGATTGAAAAATTGTGTGTGCATGGTGGTATATTCCTGTAGCCTTAGCTACTCAGAAGGCTGATGTAGGAGGATTGCTTGAGCCCAAGAGCTGGAGGCTGCAGTGAGCTGTGATTGAAGCACAGCACTCCAACCTGGGCAATCGAATGAGACCCCCTCTTCCCCTAAAAAAAAGAATTGTCTTGTCTCCAAAAAAGAAAAGAAAGAATTCTTGGTCTTAGGACTGAAAATTTCCATGTAATTGCACCTATAATGAAAAACAGGTTATTTACCTTTTTAACGAAATCTTTCTCACAGAATTCTTGAAGAATTCCTAGGCATATATTACATACATTTAAATTTGAGTTCTTGGAAGCAATGCTTCCATCTTGACTAACAGAAATCCTTCCCGCTCCATTCTGACTTAGATTATCAACACTATCTTCCAGTTCTTGCAGTCGAATTTTCTTGGGAGGTGGGTTCATAACTTCCAAAATTAATTCATCTTTTTCAGTTTCCAGAAATTTCTGTAGTTCACTGAGCAACTCCTGAAAAGTTAATAAAAGAAAAAGCAATGATCCACTGAGAATGCCCTTAAGGCTTTCTAGGTAACATGAAACAAGAAAATACAAGTGAAAATTAGGACATATCACAGATTTTACATTGACATATCAGCTCTGAAGCAATCCAGTTATTTTATTAGACAGCATTGGCTTTTATGGAATTTAAAAGAGAATTACCTATCTCTATTATATATACATGAATACATTTCAAAAGAGTTCCATATATCAGTGAATATATTCCTAGGCATATATTACATACATTTAAATTTGAGTTCTTGGAAGCAATGCTTCCATCTTGACTAACAGAAATCCTTCCCTTTCCATTCTGACTTAGATTATCAATACTATCTTCTAGTTCTTGCAGTCGAATTTTCTTGGGAGGTAGGTTCATAACTTCCAAAATTAATTCATCTTTTTTTGTTTCCAGCTTCCAACTCAAAAGTCATAAATCTGAGGAAGAAAGGCTCCATTAACAAATTTATTAATTTGCAGTTCTGTTGTGAGTCATTCACTTGCTAATTTCAGTAAAAACAAACTTCAATTCTAGTGATAAACATATAAAAATACAAACTGAATTTCCATCCTTGCTAGGTTATTTAATAACCTCATAATGACTAAAAGCTCACAAGTATAATATTTAATATAAAATCTGATCATTAGGGTAGTCTATTAAGTAAAAATAATTTGGAGACAATTTACTAAGAAAGGTACACAATTGCTGATAATGCTGAAAGTTAGCATATGTTTACAAACCATTTATATATATTAATTGAAAGATGTGCTCTACTATATTCTAGTTTGCCTAATTTCTGTCATTTCTTGTATTAGAATGTAAAAACTTGCATTTCTTTGAAACCATTCTCACATTTCTCTAATTTAGATATTCCTCTCATCTAAATACTCAGAGGATTTTCCTGTTTTGTTTAGACAGGTTTTATTATCCCATTGTTGAATAAATATCTTTTTAAAATTCATTCAGATGACAATTTACTGACTCTAAAGGGAAAAAAATCTTTCACTCAAGCAAATTTAAATTTATTTTATTGAGAAATTAGCTCTCCTGCTTTAATAGAGAAATACAGACACATACATATACAGGTACATTTTGACTCACACAAATATGTTTGTTGTTACCTAAGATCTATAATATCAGTATAACACAGTGCATACACAGATGTGCATGTATATACATAGCTACATGAATAGAACAGATCGAAATTTAAAAACATTTCAAAAAAACTGTCCTAATATTCTTGTATATTTATTTACATAAAATGAAACAAAAGTTGATAACACTCAGTCTCTTAATATAAATTTAAAATCTAATAACAGGTTATAATGTGTCTGAAAAAAATGTGTAAGCAGGGTTACATAAAACTAGTCCTATTACTTTATAGTAATATTATGCATAAATGAATATACACATATTTAAATTATCACAGCACAAGTACCATTTCTGGTTTTCTTTTTTTTTTCTTTTGAGGTGGAGTCTCACTCCGTTGCCCAAGCTTGAGTGGAGTGGCATGATCTTGGCTCACTGCAACCTCCGTCCCCTGGATTCAAGCGATTTTCCTGCCTCAGCCTCCTGAGTAGCTGAGATTACAGGCACCTGCCACCGCACCTGGCTAATTTTGTATTTTCAGTAGAGACAGGGTTTCACCATCTTGGCCAAGCTGGTCTCGAACTCCTGACCTCTGATCCACCCGCCTCAGCCTCCCAGAGTGCTGGGATTACAGGCATGAGCTACTGCGCCCGGCTGATTTCTGGTTTTCAAAGTGTTTCCACATACTTTATTAGGTACTGTCTCTTAAAGTCCTGTGAGGTGGGTATTATCATCCTTCCCATTTACAGGAGTAAACTGAAGCTGGAAAGCGGTGGAACTGGGATTCAAATCCATGTCTTGTAGCTCCAAATCCTAGGTTTTGAATTCAGACAGACTGTTCAAATCCTAGCTTGCTCACTTAATAGCTGTGTAACTTTGGGCAGGTTGCTTAACCTCTCTGTATCTCAGTTTCTTCATCTGAAAATAGAGACAATCATAGTATGCACTTACCTAATCAGTTATTACGAGAATTATATGAGAGCTTGACATATAGTAATGATAACTGAATACAGCATATTATAGCATACTACTAACTCCTGGACAATTTTTTAAATTACAAGAAATTGTGTGTGTGTATGTGTTGTATGCATACTGTTTATAATGTATATATTTACATATGTATTATTACTATCTGCCTCTAAAAAGAATATCACTTCTAGAATCAAACATTTTAAGCTACATATCTTATGCAAAAAAGTATTATATTAAATGTCAAAGCTCTCTGTATATTACCATAAATGTCAAAGATCTCTATATATTACTTTTGTCATTAATAGCAGTAATAATGACAATAAGCATTTATTTTTAGAGGGTTCCAAATACCTATTTATAAATACAAATGGAAATATAGAAAATAGGAAAAACAGAAAAAGGCAACCATACCCATAATACTTCCACTTAGTAGGACATGTAAGGAGGAAGCAATATTTTGTGATATTCTGTTCAGATATCTTTTAAGAAACATCTATACAAATGTTAAATGCACCAGGGAGTTCCTCCACAAAGATTCCACTACACTAAATGTTAGACAGCTAGATAGAATCACTTAAGAAGGAATTTAACATTTCTGAGACTCTTCCAAAATTATGATTATCACTTATTTTATTATAGTTTTTTTAATTTAAAAAAGAGTTATGGATAGATACTTGCTCTCAAAAGTACAGGCATTCATTGTAAAATATAGAG
Organism: Saimiri boliviensis; assembly: GCF_048565385.1. Classification (NCBI taxonomy): domain Eukaryota; kingdom Metazoa; phylum Chordata; class Mammalia; order Primates; family Cebidae; genus Saimiri; species Saimiri boliviensis. The sequence goes on along the minus strand of NC_133449.1, from coordinate 76,971,418 downwards.
AAGCTTCCCTTAACTTGAAAAAAAAAAAAAAGAAAATACCTTGTATGGAAGTTTATAAGGTGCATGAAAATCCACACCACAGAATCTGAAGATACATCTTGGACAAGTACCAGTATTGAGCAACAACCGGGCCACACACTTGCTTTCCTTGGTCAGTGGAAACATACTGAATAATTATAACTAGAAAGACAAAAGTAAAACTAATGAGCAGCTTTTGCATTTTACTGTCACATACAAATAAGTCATAATGTTTAGGGATAAAGACTAGCTTTTATTTGAAAAACACTATTGTGTACTCTCTGGCCAAGCCCCTTTCATTATATACATATTCTAAAATACAAACTTGAAGGAATTATATAAGATGGATCCAGTAAACATTTCTAATTGTCAAGGAATTTTGTTTAGCATTCTGAATTATGATACAATACATCAATATAACTAAGTTGGTCAAAAGAAATAAAAATAATCAAGAATGGTTGCTTCTGAGGAGGATAATGAAAACAGAAGTACAGAGTGAAATTTTGCTTTTTCTTTTGTACTATTCAGTATTGTACAAAGTTAATTCATTAAACTTTTCCTATTAGAAATTAAAAATGAGTTTGCTGGTGTTTGGGCTAAGAAAGCCATATCCCAAAATGAAAGCCTCAGCAGCAGCCTCAGAAGCAAATGTTTTTCTCTAACCTTCTGCCCTCTTGTCTCTCAGTCCCATTCTCCCCCAGACTAGCCATAGATCCCTCTTCCTCAAGGTGAGTCAAAGAAACCAGAACCCCCTTTCCCTAAAGCCACCTTAAAATCTCAAAATATTACTTAAATTTGGCTGAGTGCAGTGGCTTGCACCTGTAATCCCAGCACTTTGGGAGGCCAAAGTGGGTGGATCACCTGAGGTCTGGAGTTTGAGACCAGCCTGGCCAACATGGTGAAATCCTGTCTCTACTAAAAATACAAAAAAATAAAAATTAGCTGGGCATGATGCTGGGCGCCTATAATCCCAGCTACTTGAGAGGCTGAGGCAGAAGAATCACTTGAACCTGGGAGGTGAAGGTTGCACTGAGCAGATATGGCACCACTGTACTCCAGCCTGGGTAACAAGAGCAAACCTTCGTCTCAAAAAAAAAATTATATATATATATACACACACACACACACACACACACACACACACACACACACACACCCCGCAAATTTTCCCTCCACTTTTCTGAGTAAAAACTGACCATGAAAAATGAGGCAAGGTGCAGTGGCTCACACCTATAATCTCACCACTTTGTGGGGCCAAGGTGGAGGATCGCTTGAGGCCAGGAGTTTGAGACCAGCCTGGGCAACACCATGAGACCCTGTCTCTACAAAAAAAACTGAAAAATTAGCTGGGCATGGTGGTGCACACCTGTAGTCACAGCTACTCAGAAGACTGAGGTGGGAGGATTGCTTGAGCCCAAGAGGTAGAGGTTGTAGTGAATCAAGATCATGCCACTGTACTCCAACCTGGGTGACAGTGCAAGACCCTGTCTCTAAAAAGCGAAGGAAAAAAAAAAGAAGACGACAAATTATCTGACCTCTCTTTGACTGTAGGTCAAAAGACCCTCCATTCCGCAACAGGTCCTGCCCTACACCTAGAAGGAAGGAATGCATGCTCTGAGAGGCTGAGAAGAACCTCAACAGACGGGCTTGCTGGGTTTTCCCATTCAGTTAATTACCCTTTTTTGTCCAATCATATTTCTTTTTTTTTTTTTTTGAGACAGAGTCACCTGGCTGGAGTGCAGTGGCATGATCTCAGCTCACTGCAACCTCCACCTCCTGGGTTTAAGCAATTCTCCTGCTTCAGCCTCCCAACTAGCTAGGACTACAGGTGCGTGCCACCACGCCCAGCTAATTTTTGTATTTTTTTTTTAGTAGAGACAGGGTTTCACCATGTATCTGCCCACCTCGGCCTCCCAAAGTGCTGGGATTACAGGCATGAGGCACCGTACCAGGCACCAATCATATTTCTATGTGCTGCCCATACTTTGATGAAACTAAACATAAAAATGGATAATTTCCTATTATCATGTCTTCATTCTGAAGGCTCCTGTGTATACACATTACATAAACATGTATGCCTTTTCTCCCATTAATCAATTTGCCTGATGTCAGTGATTTTCGGAGAACCTCTAGGTGGCTAGGGGCCTTGGCATTCAGACTAGACAAAAAAATCAGATCAGTCTTCATTATATAATACTTGACTACACTTAATGATAGTTTAGCAGTCAACTATTTAAAACAAATTGAGGCCGGGCACAGTGGCTCTCATCTGTAATCCCAGCACTTTGGAAGGCCAAGGAAGAAGATCACTTGAGGCCCGGAATTCGAGACCAGCCTGGCCAACATGGAGAAACCCCATCTCTACTAAAAATACAAAAATTAGCTGGGTTTGGTGGAGGGTACCTGCACTCCAGCCTGGGTGACAGAGCAAGACTCTGTCTCAAAACAACAACAAACAACAACGACAACAGATCAGCAAGTCCAAAAACATCAACTTTACTTTGATGATATAATGACTAAATGGCAATCACCTGTTAACAAAATAAAAATCTGTCCCTTTCATGAGTAAAATCTCCAACAAAAGGCCAGGCACGGTGGCTCACATCTGTGATTCCAGCACTTTGGGAGCTGAGGCAGGCAGATCACCTGAGGTCAGAAGTTCGAGACCAACCTGGCCAACACGGTGAAACCCCATCTCTACTAAAAATACAAAACATTAGCCAGGTGTGTTGGTATGACCTGTAATCCCAGCTACTCAGGAGGTTGAGACAGGAGAATTGCTTGAAACCAGGAGGTGGAGGTTGTAGTGAGCCAAGATTGTGCCACTGCACTCTAGCCTGGGCAGCAAGAGTGAAACTCGGTCTCAAAAAAAAAAAAAAAAAAAAACCTCCAACAAAAACAAATACAAAACATTTAAGCGCAACTGTTTGCTTAATTAAGTAGCCAATTTTTGCAATTTAAACAAACTGACAAAAAAAAACTATATAGAGAATAAGGGCAAATCTGTCTCCTGTTACCAGGAAGGAGGCATACTAAAAATTCAAACAACCTAATTTGTTTAGCAAAACTAGATCTTCTAATTAGTGAAACAGTCCATATTACCTTAAAATGATATTTAAAGCAATATTTTAGAAAATAATCAATGCATGGCAATCCTTTTCTTTTTTTTTTTGAGATGAAGTCTTGCTCTTGTCATCTAGGCTGGAGTGCAGTGGTGTGATCTTGGCTCATTGCAACCTCTGCTTCCGAAGTTCAAGGGATTCTTATGCCTCAGCCTCCTGAGTAGCTGGGATTACAGACACGTGCCACCATGTCCAGCTAATTTTTGTTTTTTTAATAGAGACAGGGTTTCACCATGTTGTCAGGCTGGTCTCCAACTCCTGACCTCGTGATCTGCCCACCTCAGCCTCCCAAAGTGCTGGGATTACAGGCGTGAGACACCAGGTCCAGCCAAAATAATCACTGCATGGCAATCTTATGGCATGCTATAACTGTGGTCATACAGATGAAAGACAGTGGCATCTTGTAATTTGTGCAGTTTCATAATTCAAATGAACTTCCTTAAAATTTGTGGAAGGGTAAAGCTCTCCCCAATCTCTTAGTGTGGAGATGTGATTCTTCCAGTCTGCATTTTCTAAACCTCTAAAACTTACTACTTGCTTGCAAGTTTCTAAATGTTTGGGGCCACTTACCAAGATCCTTGACAAAAAATAATGAGGAAGACAGGTACATAGTTCTACAGAACTCTTCACCGTAAAAATCAGTTCAGCAGCCAGGATTATTAAAAACAGACTGCCTCTGGCTGAATTCTAATTCTAGTGAAAAGATGAGTCAGCAGGGAGAAGAAAATCAGGCTTGTATGGAAACACACCATATAAGCTGACAAGGTGACAACTTTGAGACACCAGAATTGAGAAACGTGTATTTAGGGTTGCCTAAGTAAATTTGGGACCCAGGATATTTTCAAAAAAGAAGACAGAATATGTGGAAAACAGCCTCTAAATAATGAAGATCTGGCCAGGCGCAGTGGCTCACACCTGTAATCCCAGCACTTTGGGAGACCAAGGCAGGTGCATCACCTGATGTCTGGAGTTCAAGACTAGCCTGGTCAACATGGTGAAATTCCATCTCTACTAAAATACAAAAATTAGCTACTCAGGAGGCTGAGGCAAGAGAATCGCTTGAACCCAGGAGGCAGAGGCAGCAGTGAGCAGAGATCGTACCACCGCACTCCAGCCTGGGCCACACAGTGAGACTCCATCTCAAAAAAAAAAAAAAAAAAAATCTGTGTGGTCAAGTCCCTACTATTTACAAGTGATCTGAATCCCTTTTCCCAGCAAATTTAATCTAGTTTAATGCAGAGAAGGGATCAGATGCTGTGAGGGGCTGAATATAAGCATCTAAAGTGCATCCCTGACTACATACACTCTCCTCACAGAGAAACCGTTTCTGTTTCACCTGTTATTCTAAGTTATTTTTTCTCCATTAGTCAAGGTCAAGAATTTTACCTAATTCAGAAGTAACATTTAACTCAAAAAGAGACACAAACACACCCTCTAATGAACAAATCAATAAGCACCTTAAAAGGACACTTAACGAAGATTTCCCTTGAGACTTAAATAGCTATATTAAAATTTATTTTATTTTCTGTTGCTGTAAGACAATGTTTATTTCCCCAATAAGTTCACAAGAACAAAGGTATCATGCAAAGTGAATAAATGACATATTACAATATTCTGGCTCTGAGAAGTTCTCAAACCTGATGAGAATTACAAAACTTCCAGTTCTGAGTAATCTGAAGAGGTCTAAAAATAGTCCTCAAACAAAAAGACCTTTTTTGAATGTGTATGTTAATAAACGAGCTACGAATTTACAATCCTCTCAACATTATTTTCCCGTAGCAACAATCTAGCAACTTCTCAAGAATATTAACATTAAAAGGAGAAAATACATTACGCCTTAAATTTGGTTGTTTCATCTTGATGTAACGAAATGTCAGGATTGCTTAAGATATCAGAAATCGGTTGTCCACATTAGATGTATTATGTTTGAAAGCAAGCCCTGAGAAAGGCATCCCACAAGTTTTCCAGTGTTGGTTACCCTGAATAAGTTCGCTTTTCATTTACGTGTTTGTTTTACAGAAATAACTCTGTAACAAGTTGCTACAAAGCCGCCTTTTCACGTGTCAGGCTACCTCGAAGGACTGAATCCCTCCTCCCCAAAACAAGGATAACTAGTCCACTCTCTGGCTTACTGGAGGAGAGGACTTTATTTACACCTCTTGGACGATTGCAAAACAAGTCATCGAAAACGAGGAAACGAGTACGGCATGAAAAAAACTACCGAAACGACCAAACGACATCCTAAGATCTTTTAAAACTCATTTCCCTACCGAAAGGTGTCATTGGTACCGCAGCACGGGGCTGGGGGTGTAGATTTACGGGGAAAGAGGTGATCACACTTCACTGGACTTCTGAAACATTCAGCTATACAATCTACTGTGGACTCTTGAAAAGTTCATCTCGAGATCTAACCTCAAGCCTCAGTTTTAGCCAAGCTAGCCCTTCCCCCTTCGGTCAGGTCCAATAAACTTCCCACTCACCCCTCCTTTGCTAACAAAGCCTTTCCAGCAGGAGGGAAACGACCTCTCTCCCGCCACACCTCTTCTGCACCCAGTCTGCACCCCTTCACCTCTTGCCTACCCGCCTCACCTTCTCCCCAGATGCCGGAGCCTGAGATTTAACCCCTTCCGGCCCTCGAAGGGAACAGGGAAGACTAAAGACAACGCACCTATTTGCGTCTAGCAATTCTGTTCCCCGAGGAAACGTGGGCTTTAGAACGAAAGTACCAGGCCGCTCTCGCTAGGACTAAGTGAGCTTCTCCCTTCTTGTTTGTAGGGAAATCTGTCAAACTGCCTAGTTTGTCACCTTCCCCCACCTCCCCCGCGCGTGTAGAAGTGCGTGGCGCTTACTCCCAACCTGACCTGTCCAGTCCCACATAAGCCTCTGGGGTAGGGGGGCGCTCCGCGGTCTAGGGCGTTGTAGCTGCTGCCAGAAATATCGATGAGCCTTAAGCCTCGGGTTTAGGACAGGAGCTCTTTCTAGGGCAAATACAAAAAAACGTTTTTCTTCCTACAAATTAGTGGCATCCTCCCGCGGTCTGGATTCAGCTGGTAAAGTAACTCAAGCCTTGTCCTGACTGCAGGGGTGGGCGGGGTGGACGGCTCGGTGTTCTGCTCATTACGCCTGGCGTTCGAGGTGCTGGTCTACGCAGGCCTGGACAGTCCAGGAGGGGAACTGGAGCCGAGCGGAGGAGGAGGAGATGGCGTCCCAGCCGCCACCTCCCCCCAAACCTTGGGAGACCCGCCGAATTCCGGGGACCGGGCCGGGACCAGGACCCGGCCCCACTTTCCAGTGAGTGTGCGATTCTTCAGGCTGTGAGTTTGGTGGGCTCGAGCGGGGACTTGTCAGGAGGCGGTTGAAGCGGTTGTTGGCGGAGGTGTTCCCCTCCCCCCTTCAACCAGCCCCCAGCGTTGTGGGCAGGGGTCGAGGTGGAGCTGCGGCGCTTTACCAGTGGGGATTTCAGTGTCTCACACCTGTTTCAGATCCGGCGGCTTTTAGCAGCAACGGTTTTTCGGGAGCTCCTGGGCGTCTCTCTGGGTCCCTGTGCTTGGAAGAAAGGCGGGCGGCTTCCTATCCCTTCTGTTTACAAGACACTTTGACACAATGGCTTCACTCTCTTTAAAGCTTAGACTTTGGGTCTGTAGCAGCTGAGAGAGGCATTTGCCCAGACAAGGCACCGACAGGGAGCAAAGTTTCTCGTTAAAGCTGTTAACCTTTCGAGAAGTTGTTGAAAGCCCGAAAGGTTTTACGCAACTGGAACCCAAGCTGCGTATACTTTTCATTCTTTTCCAGCATAATTCAGCCAATGTTTCGGATCGAGATTGGAGAAGCAACTTTGAAGCAGGAGTTCTAGATCTCAGGCCTATGGATGGCCTTTGTGTGCAAAATAGTGTATTTTTCTGAGGCCTGTAGTTTTTGTTTTGTTTTTAATCAGTATCCGTTGGGTTATAGGACTTTAAAAAGGCCGAAACATACAGAGTTGGGAGTGTTTCGTAGCCTCGTGTGGCTTTTGTTTGGTAGTGCTGGATCTCTTAATTCAGATAGGTGTGATTCAAATGTCAAACCACCTGCTATTGTAGGTTTTTCTAATGCATAAAAACTCCAATATATTACTGGAAGGTATTTCTGCTGTGTTCCGAAATCTTTTATTTAAACACTATAGCTTTAACACAGTAACTACTTAATTTAATAAGGACACATTACAAGTAGTAAGCTTTACACTGTGGTAAGTCACGATGACATTATCTGCTACTATTTTTATGAGTAGGTTCTTTTTTCCCTATTTAGACTGCTTGTCGAATGAGAAAGGTTTTATTTTTTGCATCTGTTAGAGTCCTTATGTGAAATTAACCATTTTCCCATTTTTTTCATTATGAAGTATTTTAAACACAGACTAGTAGAGTAAGATAATACCTGTATATTCACTACCCAACTTCAAAAAATGTTAACACTTGCCAGATTTATTTTTAAAAAGAAAAGTTAGGCAGTTAAACTCTCCCATTCTTCTTTCCAGTGGTGACTGTTGTCCTTATTTGGACATTACAATACTTAGTAATGTTTTTATACTTTAGTTTATGCTAATTATTTGCATTTTATATTTGAAGCTTAAAAATGTAACAATAATATATATTGTATATATTGTAATTACATGTTACTGTTTATATGTTATTTGTTATATCTGTTTTTGTTTTTCCTGTTGCCCATTTTTCTATTGGCTTTATCTTTGCTTATCAATTTGTAAGAGTACTTTATTGTTGATACTAATCCTTTTTTGTTAGTACATTTTGCTAATATCTTTCACTGTGTGGCTTGTCTTTGTATTTCTGTTCAATTTTTTGTACAGATGTTTTTGATTTTAATATAGCCAAAATTTTCATATTTTATTGTCTGTGCTTTTTGTCTTGGTTAAGAAATCCTGTCTACCTAGATCAGGACAGTTTTTCTGTATGTTTTAAATCTTCTGGTTTTCACATTCGTATCTCTAATGCACATGGAACTGACTTTGTATAAAAATCAGGCCAGGTGCAGTGGTTCACACCTGTAGTCCCAAGCACTTTGGGAGGCCGTGGTGGGTGGATCACCTGAGGTCAGGAGTTCGAGACCAGCCTGGCCAACATGGCGAAACCCTGTCTTTAATAAAAATACAAAAATTAGCCGGGCGTAGTGGTGGTTGCCTGTAATTCTAGCTACTCAGGAGGCTGAGGCAGGAGAATGGCTTGAGCCTGGAAGGTGGAGGTTGCAGTGAGCCGAGACTGTTCCAATACATTACAGCCTGGGCAACAGAGCGGGACTCTGAACCAAAAAAAAAAAAAAAAAAAATCAATATGAAATAGGCAATCTAATTTTTTTCACATATAGGTAACTAATTATCCCAGCATTGTTTATTGAGTAGTCTGTTGCTAGTTTATAATGCCATCTATGTCATATCAGGTTTTCCTAAATATGTGGTTTTGTTTTGAGCACTTTATTTACTAGCATCACACTATCTTACTTACAGAGTTTTGTGAGTCTTGATTTTTGGATGTCAATAGTTTCCACTCATTGCCGTTCTTTGTAATTGCCCTTGTAGCAGTTAGACCTTTTTAAAAAGTCTTACTGGGATTTTTATTGGAACTGAGCTGAATTTATGGATCAAGTAAGTTTTTTATTCCATGAATATTGTAAAAGCTACAATTGGTGAGAATTTTTATTATCTTAAATATCTTATCTCCATGAAGTTTTTTTTCTCATATTTTATTTTTTATTCCTAGATTATTTTTGCTGTGGTAGTTGCAAACAGGCTTTCTTTTTTCCTTTTACATTTTCCAGTTGGTTGTTAACTGATATGGCAGAATGCTATTGATTGTTTCTAATATAAATGTTAAGTACAGCATAATGTCAAACGCTTAATTAGTTCTGATGCTTTGGTTGAAATTCTCTTTAATTCTATGTAGACAGTTCTGTCATTTACAGATAAGCTAGCATCCTTATATTGGTCCCGACTTCCACTGGAATGCTTCTGAAGTTTTTTACTGTTAAGTGTGAAGTTGCTTTTTGTTTTTGATAGATATCCTGTCAAAATTCTATCTCGCTACTTTGCTCAGATTTTTTAAATTTTCTTTTTATTATTATTATTATTTTTTGAAACGGAGTCTCACTGTGTCTGCCAGGCTGGAATGCAGTGGCATGATCTCGGCTCACTGCAACCTCTACCTCCCGGGTTCAAGTGATTTTCCTGCCTCAGCCTCCTGGGTAGCTCAGGTGATTGGCCTGCCTCAGCCTCCCAAAGTGCTGGGATTACAGGTGTGAGCCACCATGCCTGGCCCTACCTTGCTCAGATTTTTATCATGAAGTATTAAATTTTATGAATGGCTTTTCTGCATCTGTTGAAATCATTGTATGTGTTATTACTTTAATATGAAAATGTTGTTTATTGTATCAATTAACATTCTAATGTTGAACTACCCTTGCATTTCTCAGTGAACTCTGGTTAGTCGTGATTTTTTTTCTGATATGCAATTTCGAATTCTATTCCAGGCCAGGTGGTGTGGTTCACATCTGTAATCCCAGCACTTTGGAAGGCCAGGACAGGAGGATTGCTTGAGGCTGGAAGTTTGAGACCAGCCTGAGCAACACAGCAAGACTATGTCTCTATAAAAATTTTTAAAATTGGCCTGGTGTAATGGTGTGTGCCTGTAGTCCTAGCTACTAGGGAGGCTGAGATGGGAGGATCTCTTGAGTCCAGGAGTTCAAGGCTGCAGTTGGCTGTCATCATACCGCTGCACTCTAGCCTGGGTGACATAGCAAGACCCTGTCTCCAAAAAGAAAATTCTATTCCAATATTGTAAGACTTTTGCACACATGTTCCTATATGAAATTCATATTTTCTTTCCTTGTACTATTCTGGTTTTGTATCAAAGTTTTATAGCTAGATAAATTTTTCTGTTGAGCCTGATTTTTTTTTAGACAGTGTCTCACTGTGCCACCCAGGCTGGAGTGCAGTGGTGTAATCACGGCTCACTGCAGCTTCTATGACTTAGGCTTAAGTGATTCTCCTGCCTTAGCCTCCTGAGTAGCTGGGATTATAGGTGCATGCCACCATGCCCAACTAATTTTTATATTTTTAGTTGAGATGGAGTTTTGCCATGTTGCCCAGGCTGGTGTCAAACTCTTGGGCTCAAGCAATCCGCTCACCTCAGCCTCCCAGGTGATTCCCAGGTGTGAGCCACCTCACCTGGCCTAATTGATTTCTTTATAGGCAGACTGCCTTCTGCTTAGTAGCCTTTTAGATTTTATCTGATATCTTTGGTCCTCTAGCTTTATTATATTGTATCTAGGTATGAATTATACAGACACACACACATATATATTATATTTGTTTCTTTTTGCTCAGTATCCACAGTATTAAGTCTGAGGATTCATGTCTTTTTTTTATTTCAGGAAAATTCTCACCAGTTATACCTTTAAATACTATTTTAAGTTTTGTTTGAACACTAGTCTTTCCTTTCTTCTTCTGTTAAGCGTTGTATCAGGAATAGTATCTGCTGTAAGTAACAATATCTGACTTACTATGGTTTGGACTACAAAGACATTTATTGATTAGTTAGCAAGAAGTCCAGAGATCTGCTGTCTGAATATTGTCATCAAGGGACCTAAATTTTACTGGCTTTTTTTTTTGTCAGCTCTCTGACTTGTGGGCCATTTCTGTCTTTTGTTTGTTTGTTTTGAGGTAAGTCTTTGTATTATCTGAAGTTTCTCTTTTTTTAATATGTAATTTTGTTATATAAGCCTTGTTATTATTATTATTGTTATCAGGACAGAGTCTTGCTCTGTTGCCTAAGCTGGAGTGCAGTGGTAAAATCTCAGCTCACTACAACCTCTGCCTCCCTGGTCGAGTAATCCTTGCCTCTCAGTCATGTGAGTAGCTGGGATTACAGGCATGCACCATTATACCTGACTAATTTTTGTATTTTTAATAGAAACGGAGTTTTGTCATGCTGGCCAGGCTGGTCTCAAACTCTTGTATTCAAGTGATCCACCTGCCTTGTCCTCCCAAATTGCTTACAGGAGTGATTACAGGAGTGAGCCACCATGCCTAGCCAAGCCCATTTAATTTTTAATGAGAGCTGGACGTTGTATGTAGGCAGTTTAATGTGATCTGAGGCCTAAAGGTATCTTTCTCTAATGACTTTTCCTTTTGACCAGAATGTTAGGCCACTAACAGTCTAGAATCACTTTAATCCAATGAAGAAATGAACTGATTTAAAACTTGGTTTTCATTCCTGTCAGAGTTAGTCTATTTCCTGTTAACCCTTTCACCCTTTCTACTAGCATAGATCCCTTTTTAGGTTTATATGGTCCCAATTTGAAGTGTGAGGGTTCCCTATGGCCTTCGTCTTTAGAGTTCTGCACTCCAATTTATGTCTCCTTAGCCCAGGGAGTCTGTTAAGATCTCTGCCCAGCTTCTCATCCTGTCAACCATCTCTTCTGGAATTGGCCCTAGGTTCTAGAGAAACATCTCAAAATATCTGGCTCTCTGAATTTTTTTTCCTCCTGGCTTTTGATTCCAGAATTCCTCAGTGCCTTGTTCTCTAATGCTTTAAACAGAAATTTTTCCTATTTCCTACCTTTCTAGTTTTCAGTGGGAGAGTTAATCTAATTACCTCAACAACCATTACTTAAAGTAGAATTCCCAAGTTCTTTATTTCCACTTTGCTCCTTAGTGTACAGCAGCTAATTTTCTTCTTGACAAGTAGTTGAAAGCAATTCCTATAGCTGTGGCCACCTTTCTTTCCTTTCCTTTTCCCTTTCCTTTTCCTTTTCCCTTTCTCTTCCTTTCCCTTTCCCATTCCTTTCCTTTCAACACCCAGGCTGGAGTGCAGTGGTGTGATCTTGGCTCACTGCAACCTCTGCCTCCTGGGTTCAAGCAATTCTGTACCTCAGCCTCCCAAGTAGCTGGGATTACAGGTGTCCACCACCACACCTGGCTGATTTTTTTTATTTTTAGTAGAGATGGGGTTTTGCCATCTTGTCCAGACTGGTCTTGAACTGCTGACCTCGTGATCCACCCGCCTCAGCTTCCCAAAGTTCTGGGATTACAGTACAGGTGTGAGCCACCTTGCCTGGCCTTTGGCCATCTTTTCTAAGATTTCTAATGGTTTGGTTTTTTTTAATATTTAAGTGTTTTTATTTCATTTCATTTTTTATTTCACAGATACTGTTTCATTTCTCTCTGATAATTTTTAACATCTAAAATTATTCCTGAGCTGTTATATAAAATTAATTTTTTTCATTGGGTTTTATTCTTGTTTTTTTGTTGGCTTTGTTTCTTAGTGTTTTTATTTCTTTTTTTTTTTTTTTTTTTTTTTTTTTGAGACGGAGTTTCGCTCTTGTTACCCAGGCTGGAGTGCAATGGCGTGATCTCGGCTCACCGCAACCTCCACCTCCTGGGTTCAGGCAATTCTCCTGCCTCAGCCTCCTGAGTAGCTGGGATTACAGACACGCGCCACCATGTCCAGCTAATTTTTTGTATTTTTAGTAGAGACGGGGTTTCACCATGGTGACCAGGATGGTCTCGATCTCTTGACCTCGTGATCCACCCGCCTCAGCCTCCCAAAGTGCTGGGATTACAGGCTTGAGCCACCGCGCCCGGCTAGTGTTTTTATTTCTTCATGTGTGGGGCATTTTTGAGATGGTCATTTTGAGTAGTAATTTTAGAGTTCTATTTTCTCTCCTTTCCCTCTTCCACGTTCCCCTCTCTATCTAATAGATTTCCTGTTGCCTCTACCTGTTCCTTCTACCTACCACTTAGGGAAGAATCAGATATGAAAACAGTGGGCTAGCCTGGGCATGGTGGCTCACACCTGCAGTCTTAGCTCTTTGGGCAGACAAGGCAGGAGAATTGCTTGAGCCCAGGAGTTGGAGACCAGCCTCTCAAGATGTAGTGAGAACTCATCTCTACGATAAAAAAAAAAAAAAACAGGAATGGTGGCACATGCCTGTAGTCCCCGCTGCTTGGGAAGATGAGGTAAGAGGGATCACTTGAGCCTAGGAATTTGAGGTTGCAGTGAGCCATGATTGCACCACTGAACTCCGGCCTGGGTAACAGAATGAGACCCTGTCTCAAAACAAAAAGCAAACGAAGAAAACACGGCAAAAACAGTGAGTTAGATTAAGGATATCACAGATCAAGTCAGTTAGTAGTTGTTTCATTTCCTGGGCTGGAGGCCTTACCACAGTCCTTTCCCTTTCTTAGTTCTGTAACTTTCTCAAAATACTCAACTGTCATCAGCAAATTTTATAATGTCTTTGTAAGAGCCAAGGAGGCACATCCTCACTCCCAGCCTCAAGCAATGAACTGGTTCCACTTTAACGGAGCACTTTTCATTTTTGTTACTTCATAGAAGCCTGCATTTTGGCTGTCACTGCCTGATTACAGAACCAGAATTGAGTATGCCTGTAGCTTCAGCCCTCCTTAACATGTTACATTTCTGTTTAGTTTCTGTTCCATAAGTCTGTCTGTCTTGTGTTAAATCTAGATAATGCCTGTTTGTTTTTCTCTCTGTTTTCTCTGTTATTGTTTAGACTTTGGAGCAGAACTGCTTCATCAAAGCCTGAATGCACTGCACTATCTGACCATTTTTGTTTTATTTTTAAACATTAGATCCAGTAAAAGAAAAGAAAAAGTAGAGTTCTAGTAACTTATTTACAATATTGTAATACAAATCTAAATTAAAACTTTAGCCTAGATTAGAAAATTACCATTTTGCTGTTCCACATCTAATATTTGTTTCAGGCAAGGATAATGAATGGATGCTAAACTATCAAATGAACAGTTGCTGGGGAATACAATATTTGTATGGTACCAAAATGTCATCCCATAGATTATATACTAGTTACAAAGGGAAAGATACATTTTAATGGAAAGATTTAACAGTCACCTCCTTAACCAACTAATCAAACTTAGCTTCACAAATGAGGCAATAATATAGCATTATGTACCTCCTAAAGTAATACTGTGTGAAGTAAACAACATCACTTATGAATTATTCTTGCCAAAAAATATTGAACCTGATTCTAATCAATCTGTTAAATGCAGTCTTAATAGGAAGTGAGATAAGAGTACCTTAATACTTTGGAGAAACACAAATCTTCGGTAGGAGTTTGGGTTTTTTTTTGTTTTTTTTGTTTTTGTTTTTGTTTTGAGACGGAGTTTCGCTCTTGTTACCCAGGCTGGAGTGCAATGGCGCGATCTTGGCTCACCGCAACCTCCGCCTCCTGGGTTCAGGCAATTCTCCTGCCTCAGCCTCCTGAGTAGCTGGGATTGCAGGCACGCACCACCACGCCCAGCTAATTTTTTGTATTTTTAGTAGAGACGGGGTTTCATCATGTTGACCAGGATGGTCTCGATCTCTTGACCTTGTGATCCACCCGTCTCAGCCTCCCAAAGTGCTGGGATTACAGGCTTGAGCCACCACGCCCGGCCTTTTTTGTTTTTTTTTAAGACAGAGTTTCACTCTCTGATGCCTAAGCTGGAGTGTAGCAGAATGATCTCGGCTCACTGCAACCTCTACTTCCCAAGTTTAAGTGATTCTGCTGCCTCAGCCTCATGAGTAGGTGGGACCACAGGTGCCTGCCACCATGTCTGGCTAATTTTTGTATTTTTAGTAGAGATAGGGTTTTACCATGTTGGCCAAGCTGGTCTCCTGACTCCTAACCTCAGGTGATCCACCTGTCTCGGCCTCCCATAGTGCTAGGATTACAGGCATGAGCCACTTCACCTGGCCTGCGGGTAGGACATTTCTAGAAAAAAACTGGGTTGACTCTTCAGAAGTACAGGGATATTTGAAAAAAAAAAATGGGGTTGTTCTAGTTTAGAAGAGAAAGGAAACAAAACAACCAAATGCAATGTGTGAGCCTTAACTGAATTTTTGTCCAAAAAAATAGTTTTAAAAGACATTTAGACTCATATAACACAATAATTTAAAAAGCAGTGATAAAAAGGCTAAGCCAAGTGCTGTGGCTCATGCCTGTAATCCCAGCACTTTAAGAGGCAGAAGTGGAAGGATTGCTTGAACCCAGGTCTTCGAGACCAGCCTGGGCAACAAAGAGGGACCCTATCTCTACCAAAAAGTTAGGTGGGGGTGGTGGTCCCAGCTACGTAGGAAGCTGAGGCAGGAGGATCACTTGAGCCCCAGAGGTCAAGGCTGCAGTGAGCCATGTTTGCACCACTGCACTCAAGCCTCAATGGCAGGAGACCCTATCTCTAAAAAAAAAAGCTTAAAAATGGGCAAAGTATCTAAATAGGTGTTTCTCCAAACAAGATTTTAAAATGACCAATAGGTCAGGCGTAGTGGCTTACATCTGTAATCCCAGCACTTTGAGAGGCTGAGGTGGATGGATTGCAAGGTCAAGAGTTCAAGACCATCCTGGCCAACATGATGAAACACCATCTCTACTAAAAATACAAAAATTAGCCAGGTGTGGTGGCACACGCCTATAATCTCAGCTACTCAGGAGGCTGAGGCAGGAGAATCACTTGAACCCATGTGGCGGAGGTTACCATGAGCTGAGATCATACCATTGCACTCCAGCCTGGGCAATGGAGCAAGACTCCGTCTCAAAAAAAATAAAAATAAAATGACCAATAAGCACATGAAAATATGCTCAACATTGTTAGCCATCAAGAAATGCAAATTAAAACCACAGTGAGATACCACTTCACACCCACTAGGATAGCTATAAGGAAAAAGCTAAGAGCAGATGTTGCCCAGGATGTGGAGAAATTGGAAACCCTTGTACACTGATGAGAATGTAAAATGTTACATTATGCTTTGGAACACAATCTGGCGGTTCCTCAAAAGGCTAAATGTAGAGTTTCCATATAACTCAGCAAACATGTCCATACAAAAGCTTGTATATAAATGACCATTGCAGCATTATTTGTAATAGCCAAGAAGTAAAAGCAGCCCCAATATATATCAACTGATGTATATTATAAATAATATAAATATATTTTGGCAATAAAATAATACAAATATAATTTGGCAATAAAAATGAATGAAATACAGTTGGCCTTCCACATCCGTGGATTCAGCCAACTGTGGATCAAAAATATTCAGAAAATAGGCCCGATGTGGTGGCTAACACCTGTTCTCCTGGCATTTTGGGAGGCCAAGGTGGGAGGATCACTTGAGGCCAGGAGTTGGAAGCTGTAGTGAGCTATGAATCATGCCACAACACTTTAGCCTGGACAACAGAGTGAGACCCTCTTTAAAAATTTTTAAAAAGAATTCAGGAAAAATAAATTTCATCTGTATTGAACATGTAAAGACTTTTTTCCTTGTCATTATTTCCTAAACACTACAGTATAACTAATTACATAACATTTATACTGTATTAGATACTATAAGTAATCTAGAGATGATTTTAAGTATACAGGAGGATGTGCGTAGGTTATATGCAAATACTGTGCTGTTTTATATTAGGGACTTGAACATTGATGGATTTGGGTATCTAAAGGTTTTGAAACCACTCCCCCACAGATACCAAGGGCTGCCTGTACTGATAACATGCTATAAAATGGATAAAGCTTGGAAACATTATGCTAAGTGAAAGAAGCCAGTCACAAAATACTACACATTGTATGTGTCAGTTTGCTATAGATCCTCATTATTTGCGGATTCTATATTTTCAAATTGGTCTGCTCACTAAAATTTATTTGTAATCTCAAAATCAACATTTCTGGCACTTTCACAGTCATTTGAGTACAAACATAGATCAGGGAAAAATCTGAGTTGTCCCTTAGCTGACACAACCAAGAGACAAAAAAGCAACACTCTGGTTTCTTTTTGAGCTGTCAAGCTGTAAACAGTTGCCCTTTTCTTTTCTTTTTTTTTTTTTTTGAGACGGAGTTTTGCTCTTGTTACCCAGGCTGGAGTGCAATGGCGCGATCTCGGCTCACCGCAACCTCCGCCTCCTGGGCTCAGGCAATTCTCCTGCCTCAGCCTCCTAAGTAGCTGGGATTACAGGCACGCACCACCATGCCCAGCTAACTTTTTGTATTTTTAGTAGAGACGGGGTTTCACCTTGTTGACCAGGATGGTCTCGATCTCTCGACCTCGTGATCCACCCGCCTCGGCCTCCCAAAGTGCTGGGATTACAGGCTTGAGCCACCGCGCCCGGCCGACAGTTGCCCTTTTCAAAGTCTGTTTAGTGCCAGATTTTTTCACATTTTTTAATGGTGATTTTGCTGTCTAAAATGGCACTGAAGCATAATGCTGAAGTGGTCTCCAGTGTTCCTAAGCACAGGAAGTCTGTGGTGTGCCTTACAGAGATTACAGGTGTTAGATAATTTCATTCAGGCATGAGCTATTGTGTTGTTGGCCATGAATTCGTTATAAGTTAACAATATACCTGGAATAGGCCGGGCGCGGTGGCTCAAGCCTGTAATCCCAGCACTTTGGGAGGCCGAGGCGGGTGGATCACGAGGTTGAGAGATCGAGACCATCCTGGTCAACATGGTGAAACCCCGTCTCTACTAAAACTACAAAAAATTAGCTGGGCATGGTGGCGCGTGCCTGTAATCCCAGCTACTCAGGAGGCTGAAGCAGGAGAATTGCTTGAACCCAGGAGGCGGAGGTTGCGGTGAGCCGAGATCGTGCCATTGCACTCCAGCCTGGGTAACAAGAGCTAAACTCCATCTCAAAAAAAAAAAAACAAAAACAATATACCTGGAATAAAGTGACTTTAAACAGAAACACATATAGTATATGTATTGATTGGTTGATGAAAGGAGCAGTGACTTGGTATTTGCTGGTTCAGAGTTCACAGCAACTTTACAAAATAGAACTGTCTTAAATAACAAGCATTAACTATATATGAAATGTCCAGAATAGACAAACCTAGTGACAGAAAATAAATTCATGGTTGCCAAAGATTGGAGAGGGATGGGCAGGAAATGGGGAGTAGCTGCTAATGAATATGGGGATTCTTTTTGAGGTGATGAAAATATTCTGAATTAGACATGGTGATAGTTACACACTTCTGTGAGTATATTAAA
Source organism: Saimiri boliviensis (assembly GCF_048565385.1). Lineage (NCBI taxonomy): Eukaryota > Metazoa > Chordata > Mammalia > Primates > Cebidae > Saimiri > Saimiri boliviensis. The sequence goes on along the minus strand of NC_133449.1, from coordinate 76,953,238 downwards.
AACTATTAAATTTTAAACTTTAAAATGAAGGCTAGGTGCAGTGGCTCACTTCTGTAATCCTAGCACTTTGGGAAACCAAGGTGGGTGGATTGTTTGAGCCCAGAAGTTTGAGACCAACCTGGGCAACATGGCAAAACCCCATCTCTACAAAAAATAAAAAAAAGTAGCCAAGTGTGATGGCATTCACCTTTAGTGTCAGCTGCTTGGGAGGCTGAGGTGGGAGGATTACTTGAGCCTAGGAGGTTGAGACTACAGTGAGTTTTGATTGTGCTACTGTGCTCCAGCCTGGGCAACAGAGTGAGACTCGAATTTGTCATAGCACTAGGTATGTAGGAGGTGTTTAATAGTTACTTTGAATTGAATTTATTGTACGCTTAAATAACTGTTTTGAATCTTCTTTGGTTTTAGATCTGCTGATTTGGGTCCTACTTTAATGACAAGACCGGGACAACCAGCACTTACCAGAGTGCCCCCACCTATTCTTCCAAGGCCATCACAGCAGACAGGAAGTAGCAGTGTGAACACCTTCAGACCTGCTTACAGTTCATTTTCTTCTGGATATGGTGCCTATGGAAATTCATTTTATGGAAGTTACAGCCCTTATAGTTACGGATATAATGGGCTGGGCTACAACCGCCTCCGTATAGATGATCTTCCACCCAGTAGATTTGTTCAGCAAGCTGAAGAAAGCAGCAGGGGTGCATTTCAGTCTATTGAAAGTATTGTGCATGCTTTTGCCTCTGTCAGTATGATGATGGATGCAACCTTTTCAGCTGTCTATAACAGTTTCAGGGCTGTATTGGATGTAGCAAATCACTTTTCCCGATTGAAAATACACTTTACAAAAGTGTTTTCAGCTTTTGCATTAGTTAGGACTATACGGTATCTTTACAGACGGTTACAGTGGATGTTAGGTTTAAGAAGAGGCTCTGAGAATGAGGACCTCTGGGCAGAAAGTGAAGGAACTGTGGCATGCCTTGGTGCTGAGGACCGAGCAGCTAACTCAGCGAAATCTTGGCCAATATTCTTGTTCTTTGCTGTTACTCTTGGTGGTCCTTACCTCATTTGGAAATTGTTGTCAACTCACAGTGACGAAATAACAGGTAAGGAAACAGGTTCAGATACCATATAACAATCTCAAATTTCAAGAACAGATTTGTTAAATTAGTTTTCTTTATATTCATTTGTGTTTACTGTTTTGGTCCAGTTCTATTTTCAGTTAAGAACTTCAAAACTGGCACAGAAATATATAGCAAAAATAGGTTTGCTGATTATTGTTCAGTTAAACAGTGCATATTACCTTACTGTTTACAAGGTACTGAACTTGATGCTGTGGAGGATACAAAGCTACATAGAGCATAATTCCTGTCTTTCTAAAATGTGTTGGAAGGGAGGTATGGTGTAAGACACATATACAAGTAATTGTAATGAAGCATGGTGGCTCGTGCCTGTAATCCCAGCTACTTGGGAGGCTGAGGTAGGAGAATTGCTTGAACTGGGACCCAGGAGGCGGAGGTTGCAGTGAGCCGAGATTGAACCTCTGCACTTCAGCCTGGGCTACAAAGCAAAACTCCATCTCAAAAAACAAACAAACAAAAAAAAAACAGGTTGTAATTCATAAAGGATTCAGCTTTGTATTCCTACTATCTAACCTGCTTGGCAAATAGAAGATACTTAATAGGTGTTTATTAATTTGGGGGCATCAGTCATGATACTTTTGCATTAGACTGTTTGAGAGATAATGAAGACCCAAACTAGAGTGTATGAGAAGCAGGATTGATATAATAGGTTTAGTGGATGTAGTCACTGACTAAATGAGGTATATAAAGGCAAAGTAGAAATCAAAATGCCCTAGACCTTTAAATTTGGGTTATTAGAGGGATAACATTTTATTCATTAACTCAATAAATATTTGTTGGGTGCCAACTACATACCAAAGAGTTCTCAGAGCTAGGGATATAGGAATGAATAAAATGTATTTTAAAAATCTCTGCCTTTGTGGCAATCTAATAAGGGAGAAACAGTAAGAAAATAAATAAAATATATAGTAAGCCTGAAGGTGCTAAGTGCTATAGGGGAAACAACAAAACAGGGAAGAATATTGGGAGTGTCAGGAGTAGGAACAGAGGTTGAACTGCTACATATAGTCAGGGAATGTCTCCCTGAAGCAGCTGAGGGAATAAGCCCTGTAACTCTTTAAAGGAAGAGTGTTTTGAGGCATAGGGAACAGCGAAAGTACAGAGGTATTTTAAGTGGCGTGTCATGGGAACAGGAAGGAGGCCAGTGTGGCTGGAGCAAAGTGTTAGTGGCAGGAGATGAAGGAAGTAGATGGTATAAGTCAGGCGTCCCCAAATTTTTTACACAGGGGGCCAGTTCACTGTCCCTCAGACCATTGGAGGGCCGCCACATACTGTGCTCTTCTCACTGACCACCAGTGAAAGAGGTGCCCCTTCCTGAAGTGCGGCAGGGGGCGGATAAATGGCCTCAGGGGGCTGCATGCAGCCCGCGGGCCATAGTCTTGGGACGCCTGGTATAAGTAATCCCAATACTGGGAGGCTGAGGCCTGCAGATCACTTGAGCCTGACAAATCATACAAGCTAGTTCGGCCCTCTTACTTCTCTCACATGCACTCTCTTGCCATGTGATATGCCTTCTGCCATGTTATGACACAAGAAGAAGGCCCTTACCAAATGCAGCCCTTTGATCTAGGATTTCCTAGCCCCTAGAACTGTGAGCAAATAAACTTTTATTGTTTACAAATTACCCAGTCTGTAGTATTCTGTTACAGCAGCAAAAAACAAAGACAGTACTGCTCAGTTGTTTATTTCAAAAGTCAATAATGAATTGGAAATGACTGAAGAATTATCCTCTGTGAATAGTCTACATGGTTTAACTACAGACAAGAATATTTCCAAAGAAGGTGAAAACACTGATTCTGTACAACCTGAATCTGCTAAGATGCGTGGCAGCTGATGATGAGAAATATAGGTGGAGGAGGAAAAGGCCTAGTTGGACAAAATTTACAAAGCTTTTGAAAATACAGTTTTTGTCTATGGTTATTCATTGTGTTATTCATCAGCAGGTATATTACAGAAAACATTTGGATTAATCATGTTATTTAACTAGTAGTGTCAAGGTAAACTTCATTCTTGTGACATAATCATTGTCAGTTTTATGAATTTTTGTCAAATATAGAAGCTGAAGATTCCAACTTGCCTACAGCATAGCAATCAGTGGCCGAACAAGGCTTAAGTTTTATTTAATTTTATTGTTTTGACATTGAGGCCAAGAATGAAATTTTTCTTGACTCCTTTCAGCTATTGTTATTAAGCCCATTTGGCTTTGGAAATCACCTTTTGCTGCAGACTTGGTTATATTTTGAATTCTTTTTGGAGACAGGGTCTTGCCTTGTCAGCCAGGCTGGAGTGCAGTAGCATGATCATAGCTCACTGCAACCTTACACTCTTTGGCTCACGTGATCCTCACGTGATACTCTTTGGCTCATGTAGCTAGTACTAGACATGTACACCACCACGCCTGGCTAATTTATTTATTTTTTGTGGAGACGAGATCTGTGTTGCACAGGCTGGTCTTGAACTCCTGGCCTCAAGAAATCCTGCCTCACCCTCGCAGAGTGCTGAGTGAGATCACAGGCATGAACCACCATGTCCAGCCTAGACTTAGTTATATTTTTTATTGTTTTTGTTTTCTTTTTGAGACAGGGCCTCTCTCAGTTGCCCAAGCTGGAGTGCAGTAGTACAGTCTTGGCTCACCACTGCAATCTCTGCCTTCCAGGTCCAAGCGATTCACACTGAGACTACAGGCTCATGCCACCATACCTGGCTTTTTTTTTTTTTTTTTAAAGAAATGAGGTCTCCTTATGTTGCGCAGGTTGGTCTTGAACTCCTGGACTCATGCAGTTCCCCCTGCCTCAGCCTCTCAAAGTACTGGAATTATAGGCATGAGTATCATGCTTAAGCTGACTTGTTTATTAAATATTTATTTGTTAAAAATTGTTTATTAATTTATTAAATAATTAATTTCTTAAATAATTCAGGCAGAAACCACAAAGCAGAACAGTGCTTATACGCAAAACTTACACTGGAGTGAAGTTTTGACAACACCTAACATTGTTTGACTAATAAGTAGTGTCACACTGCTTTATATACCTCAGTCTGTCAGAAGTTAACACAGAAGCAGTATCTCCATTCTCACACAGGATGGCAGCAGATACATTTTCCAAGCTTAAGCTGTTAATTCAGTGCCAGAGCATTTTTTGGACCTCCATTCAAGCACAAAGGAAATTTCCATATTTCAAAATCCATTCAGCTATGCAATTGAGGAACTTCCACTTACTCTTCATTTGAAAGTGATTAATCTGCAATGTAATAACAATGGTAAAAGGCAGATATCAAGAGAAGAATGTAACAGAATTCTGATATGTTACTCTCCCAACTCATAAATATGCTCAATTAAAACCACATACTCATAGACTAACATCAGGATTTGACATTTGTCTGTATGAAAAGGCATTTTCAAAAATGCAGTGCCACAGATCTTACTATGAATTGGAATTAGCAAATTAATATTTATAATTGAATTCCAATTAAGTGAAATATCCTTCCCCCAAAATATTTCATTCTAAAGAACTTCCAAATAGACCTGTATTACAAAAAAGGAACATGGTTATTACATTTTGAATTTTGTCAGTAAATTCATGAAAATTTTGTTTTCTCTTTTTACGTAAGTAATTGTGCAATATCCTGTTTTGCCTCTTGGTCTGCAAAGTCTAAAATATTTACCTGACCCTTTACAGAAAAAATTGTCAACTCCCTGGCTCATGGTAAGGGAACTGGAAGCTGGAGCTTTAAATAAAGGAAAAAGTTTATAATAGGTATCTTCAGTGGATGTATTGTTGATTTAACGTATTCATTATAGATTTTACTTGGGAGGGGAGGACTTTCTCTTGGCACATTTATGCAGTTTGCAAACCATAGCCAGTGAAATATCTGCATTTTTTTTTTGTAAATTTTATTGACCTAATTTTTATTTGGCTTATAGACAGCAGCAACTGGGCAAGTGGTGAGGATGACCATGTAGTTGCCAGAGCAGAATATGATTTTACTGCCGTATCTGAAGAAGAAATTTCTTTCCGGGCTGGTGATATGCTAAACTTAGCTCTCAAAGGTAACAAATTATGAATAAGTTGAAATTATCTGTAAATTTTTAATATTAATAAATGCAGTATTAAAAACTGTGACAAAGGATCTTGTTCATTATTAGTTAACTTAGAGATAGTTACTGGAACTTCTTTTTCATGTCAGTTTAGACCTTCCAAATCTGGAGGAGTCAGGAAGAAATGCCCCCATTCCAATAGTATTTCACTGAGATAAGGAAAGGCTTTGTTTATATAGGTTTTTCTAAATTCCAAATACTTGAATTTCAAACTGTTAATCCCCACACAAAAATGTGATGTCAGTAACTAAACGTAACAAATGTAATTAAGCAAAGAAATTATCTGGCATCATCTAAGCATTGCTGTCAGTCCTTTATTACTGGGACTGGTGTTGCTTCTTTATTACTTCAGTAGTGTTTACTTCAGAAATTTCATCATGAGTATTTTAGGAAGTATCATGAAGTATTATAAACCCCAGCAAGAAATTTATACACATCTCAGGTTGATTTTTGGACTAAGTCACTGATAGTTTTTAATGACTCCAGGAAAATGATCTTCCCTTCACCTTTCCTGAGTAATAATTATCAGGATTTTTATGAGTTTATTTTTTTATTTTTTATTTTTTTTGAGACAGAGTTTCGCTCTTGTTACCCAGGCTGGAGTGCAATGGCACGATCTCGGCTCACCGCAACCTCCGCCTCCTGGGTTCAGGCAATTCTCCTGCCTCAACCTCCTGAGTAGCTGGGATTACAGGCACGCGCCACCATGCCCAGCTAATTTTTTGTATTTTTAGTAGAGACGGGGTTTCACCATGTTGACCAGGATGGGCTCGATCTCTTAACCTTGTGATGATCCACCCGCCTCGGCCTCCCAAAGTGCTGGGATTACAGGCTTGAGCCAACGCGCCCGGCGAGTTTATTTTTTTTTAATTTATGTGTTTGTGGGGATTCAGGTTTATTGCAAAAAAGTGACATTTTGTTGATGAAGTTACTAATAACAATAACATGTTATTTATTGAGTACTATGTTCAAGGTACTGTATTTTACGTATTTCATTTAACCCTTACAATAATACTGTGAAGTGGGACTATTATTATCCTGTCCTTGTTTTATACTTGAAGAAACTGAGACTCAGATTAAGTAAATTATCCAGTATCACAGAGATAAGGTGTAATACAACTGGACTATGAATCTAGGTTTATCTAACTTGAGACCTTGTGCTTTTAGCAACTCTGGCTATTTTTTTCATGGAAGGATCTATTAATGGAAACTTCAGCCTTTTATTGGCTTTAGTCAGTCTACACAGGGAAGAAATACCTTCAGTGTTCAAATCAATAGTATGTAAATAATTGAAGAATTTGGATCAGATTAGTAAATCTTACCCTCATCCCTTTTACATAAAACCTAGACTTAAGTGAGGGGCAGTGGTGTGCACCTGTAGTCACACCTACTAGAGAGGCTAAGGCAGGAGGATCCCTTGAGACCAGGAGTTCGAGGCTGTATTGCACTGTAATCACACCTGTGGAATAGCACCACTGCACCCCAGCCTCGGCAACATAGCATGACCTTGTCTCAAGAAAAAAATAAAAAACAAACATCTAGACTTTTAGGTATTCTATTTGTATTTTTCTTATAGGAAAAATAGCAATTTACTATTTTGGATTTCAAATGAATGATTTTTTTTTTGAAGACTTATTAGAGATAGGAGCAACACAAATAATTTTAATTACATAGAGGTCATATGGTTTCTTTCAGTTACATAATACTTCAGAAAAATTTGATATTTTATTCTTGAATGAATAGTACATCTTAACACTAGCTTGCTTGGCTTTCCTTCGTTGCTCAAGAAAAGTATGTTTGGACATTTGAAACAAAATCATTCATAGACATGGTAAATTTGTTTGATTTTTTTTCCTGTTATTATAGAGCATTAAATGTTAAAAAGTCTTATATTGTGCCTAAATTATAATGTTGAACTAAAATTGTAAGTTAAGCAGCTTTTTAAAGATATAGATAAAATAGATAGGAAATACTATAGAAAATTGAATAAATTAAATTATCTTTCTTTAAACTTAGAGTATTACCTTTATCATATGGCTAGAAATAACTAGGGTCTTCAATTTTTTTGTCCATCTTGGATTAAAATTAACATTTACTGTCTTCAGGATTGTTTACCACAATCATATAAAGTGAATTTTATATTTTTGTCAAAAGTAGGCTAAGAAAACGGAGTGCATAAAGGTATATCTTTTCTATACTTAATTTACCTGGTTGAGAAGGAATTAGATATTCATTTCTTAGACTCCAATTTAAAGTATGAAAGTCAATGATGTTTTCAGTTTTGAGAGAACTAAATCTCCTTACCCTGTGAATGGACCAACTGATACAAACTTTATGTTCTTCAAGGTAGAAGAAAATATTTAGGAAGTATAAAATGAAAACATAGGAATGGACCCTAGAACTGTGAAACCTACTCAGCATTTGATTTTGAATATATACCCATGTACTATTTGTTATCTATTATATAAACATAATGTATTTTCCTGAATATGATAGTTTACCATTAATACTCTGTTGGACCTCCAAAGTAGGTTGTAATTACAAGACTGTCTTTTTTTCCATCAGAACAACAACCCAAAGTGCGCGGTTGGCTTCTGGCTAGTCTTGATGGCCAAACAACAGGACTTATACCAGCGAATTATGTCAAAATTCTTGGTAAAAGAAGAGGTAGGAAAACGGTGGAATCAAGTAAAATTTCCAAGCAGCAGCAATCTTTTAACAACCCAACACTAACTAAAGGAGCCACGGTTGCTTATTCTTTGGATGAACAGGAAGCTGCCTTTGAATCTGTTTTTGTTGAAACTAATAAGGTTCCAGTTGCATCTGATTCCACTGGGAAAGGTGGAGAAAAACAAGATCTTTGATATCTTTCATGTTTGCTTGCAGTTGAACAATACCTTAGAGTACTTTTTAAAATTATTTCTCACAAAGAAATGAATCTACAATCCAATGAAAACATTTGTTATTGGCTATCCCAGGTGTTTTGCTGCTAGAAATTATTAAAGTTATACACTAGTATGTTGGTCTGGTGACCTGGTTACATTTTATTATACACGTTATTGGACCATGAGGACATTTGTTTCACCTAGATTTTAAGATTATGGAGACTGCTGTCATTTTCATCTTATTTAAATCTCTAGGTTTGTTGGAAGAGTAAGATTGATGAACTATGGCATCAACAGTTTGGTATAATAGGGATCATTAATACTTTTAAAAGTTCTACATTAATTGACTTGGAATCTTTAGAAATGGGGTGATAACCTAACAGTATGATAACAGGCAAAAAGGTTAATTTTTTTTTTTTAACAACTTTAAGTAATCTCAGTAATAAAATTTTCTGATCTATATTATATCCAGTGTTGGGTTTATATTTTCACCCACAAACAACTGACACTATTATCTTTTACTGTATTTTTTTTTTTTTTTGAGACGGAGTTTCGCTCTTGTTATCCAGGCTGGAGTGCAATGGCGCAATCTCGGCTCACCGCAACCTCCGCCTCCTGGGCTCAGGCAATTCTCCTGCCTCAGCCTCCCTGAGTAGCTGGGATTACAGGCACGCGCCACCACGCCCAGCTAGTTTTTTGTATTTTTTAGTAGAGACGGGGTTTCACCATGTTGACCAGGATGGTCTTGATCTCTCAACCTCGTGATCCACCCGCCTCGGCCTCCCAAAGTGCTGGGATTACAGGCTTGAGCCACCGCGCCCGGCCTTTACTGTATTTTTAAAAATTTAAAAGGTCACCCAGAAGCATTCTAAAGGAGATGGTTCTAGAATGATAGAGTATGTGGCCCTAATAGTTTTCCCTTCTACTGAAAAGTCTGAAATTTATCTTTCTTATAAATTGTTCCATTTCTTCTAAGGATCACTTAACTCTTTATCTCTTTAAAATATGACTAGTTTTTATACTGGGTGAATCAGAAATATATGAAAGGTATACCTTCTTTTCCTACAACAAATACTTGAGTTCTTCGAGTTTGCACTTAATGATATAGTCAGTTATAGTAATTTTTAATCTTTTTATAGATTTTCTGCTTCCACCTTGCGTAATTTTTTAAATTCCATATTTAGTATGCTCTATAAATAATTGAAAATGTGTCACATTGGATACATTTTTCTTTCAGTTTTAATTTTTACTACTGAGACTGACTTACAGTCTGACTGACTTACAAAAAACTAACTTACAGTTTCAGTGCTCAGCTGCCATTTAGAATATGATAATCCTCACACCTGTGATCTCGGTACTTTGGGAGGCCAAGCCAGGCAGATCACCTGAGGTCAGGAGTTTGAGACCAGCCTGACCAACATGGTGAAACCCTGTCTCTACTAAAAATACAAAAATTAGCCAGGCGTGATAGCGTGCACCTGTAGTCCCAGCTACTCAGGAGGCTGAGGCAGGATAATCGCTTGAACCCGGGAGGCAGAGGTTGCAGTGAGCTGAGGTTGGACCACTGCATTCATTCCAGGCAGGGGGACAGAGAGAGGCTCTGTCTCAAAAAAAAAAAGAATACAATAATGCTATTTGACATGTTTTTTTGTTTCATAATGATTTTAAATGCAGTTAACTTTCAGTACACTGAATACTTTCCCAGAAAATTAGAAAATTCATATCCTTGCTATGAACATACTACAGAGTAACACTATCAGGAATACAGATGTATAAGAATACATTTATAAATATTGTTAAAAACTTTGAACTGTTTGATAAAAATTGTGATTTAGTATTTTTCTTACAGACTATGTTCAACAAATAAGTAATTCTCAAATAGTTCTGACTAAAACATACAGGAACCAAATAAACACCCAGCATAGAAGAACTTTACTAAAGGCTTCTTGGAAAGCCTTTTGAAATGACAGTTTCTTAACTAACATATTATTTAAAATAGAAATCTAGACCCAGTGCAGAAAAAGAAATACTTTATAGTAAAATGTATTTATCTTTGGCCAGTTTTCCAATACCCAGGTATTAGCCTTGAGGGTCAAGAGGTAATGTTTCTTGTATATTATTCATTATTTGTGTTCTACAATTAAAGGTTCTGCTTTGATTTGTTAGATGATAACTTACAGAAATTTTATTCTCAAATTTTTGATAAAATAAATTTTAAAATTTGGGGTTGAGACGTCTAAATTGGATGCTAGAAGTAAAGTTGAAGTGACCACTGTGAAAGATGTATAGGGAGAAGAGTACAGCACAGAGTGAGAAAACAGTGGCACTTTTGTAAAGGTGTTTATTGTTTGGTTAAGTCTGCTAAATTACAGTATGCACTATCTGGTAACTATATGTGTCTGAACATTCCTTTTGTATTAAAATTCTGGAGAAGGAATTCAGGACTAGAATAAAGAGAAATTTTGTAACCTTTTTTATCGTGACAGTTTTAAAGTAATGTTTTTAGCTGAGATTAAATGTTCAAGGCTCCAATATTTTTTTTTTTTTTTTTTTTTTTTTTTTTTTTTTGAGACAGAGTTTCGCCCTTGTTACCCAGGCTGGAGTGCAATGGCGCGATCTCGGCTCACCGCAACCTCCGCCTCCTGGGTTCAGGCAATTCTCCTGCCTCAGCCTCCTGAGTAGCTGGGATTACAGGCACGTGCCACCATGCCCAGCTAATGTTTTGTATTTTTAGTAGAGACGGGGTTTCACCATGTTGACCAGGATGGTCTCGATCTCTCGACCTCGTGATCCACCCGCCTCGGCTTCCCAAAGTGCTGGGATTACAGGCTTGAGCCACCGCGCCCGGCCAAGGCTCCAATATTTTTAGGAACTTATTTAAGAAGTACTACTTTACAGAAATTAACACATCAAAACCTTTTTAATAAAATAAATTATAAGTTACAATAATAAAACATGTTTCTTTTAATTTTTCTGATTATATTTTATGAGTTCAGGAAGAAATGGTAAGATAACTATACATTTTCATGTTTTATCATTTTATGTCTGTACTTGATTCAGTCTGTGTGTCGTAATTACACATTTATTTGAACACAGCTATCCTTTATCTTGTGCTTTCTTTAATGGAAAAATGAACAGAAACTGAATGCAGTTGAAGTTTTATTTTTAGTAGTTGTGAAGTTACTTTTATTGGATAAATAAAAATACGTTAAACTTGATTGACTTTTTAAAGATAAATTGTTAATGCAGGATTAGAATTAATATGAAATATCTTTTTAATATTGTATATATTACCTACTTCAAACCAACATGTCTATTACTTTGGATTTAAAGAAAAAGAATACATTTATATAAAATTACCTACAGGTGAGTTAAATGAAAAGACTTCATACCTAGAATTTGGGAGAACTAGATTCTAGTTTAGACACCACTGCTTACTGTAAGATTTAAGCCCTATTATTTATTTTTCAGTTTCCTAATTTATAACAGTGGGGATGGCTGCTACATCTGCCTAACATGAAAGTGCTTTTTATTTTTTTATTTTTATTTTTATTTTTGAGATGGAGTTTTGCTTTTCTCTTCTGGGCTGGATGGAGTGCAGTGGCACGATCTCAGCTCACTGCAGTCTTCATCTCCCAGGTTCAAGCCATTCTCCTGCCTCAGCCTCCTGAGTAGCTGGGATTACAGGCACTCACTACCATGCCCATCTAATTTTTGTATTTTTAGTAGAGATGGGGGTTTCACCACATTGGCCAGGCTCGTCTTGAACTCCTGAGCTTAGGTGATCGGTTCACCTTGGCCTCCCAAAGTGCTGGGAATACAGGTGTGAGCCCTGTATTCCACACCTGGCCCAAAAGTGCTTTTTATTTTTTATTTTTTGAGAGAAGGTCTGGTTCTGTTACTCAGGATGGAGTGCAGTGGTGTGATCTCAGCTCACTGCACCCTCCACCTCCTAGGCTTAAACCATCCTCCCACCTCAGCTTCCCAAGTAGCTGGGCTAAAGACGTGTACGACCATGCCTGGCTAAGTTTTGTATTTTTTTTGTAGAGATGGGGTTTCACCATGTTGGCTAGGCTGGTCTCAGACTGGTGAGCTCAAGTGATCTGCCTGCCTCTCTGCCCCCAAAGTGCTGGGATTACAGGCATGAGCCACTGCTCCCAGCCAAAAAAATTATTTATATATTGTAGATAACATGTTCTTGTCAAGTTCATATGTTGGAAATAACTTGACATTTGTTCATTCTTGTCTTTGTTATTTTTCATAGAATAGAAATCCCACCAGTGGTTTATGTTTTTTTAGGTCTTGTTCTTTTTTTTGAGACACAGTTTCCCTCTTGTTGCCCAGGCTGGCATGCAATGGCGCAGTCTTGTCCCACTGCAACCTCTGTCTCGTGGGTTCTAGTGATTCTCCTGCCTTAGCCTCCCATATAGCTGGGATTACAGGCGCCCGCCACCATGCCTAGCTAATTTTTGTTTTGTTTTGTTTTGTTTTGCTTTTGAGACGGAGTGTCCCAGGCTGGAGTGCAGTGGCGCAATCTCCACTTACTGCAACCTCCACCTCCTGAGTTCAAATAATTCTCCTGCCTCAGCCTCCTAAGTAGCTGGGACTAAAGGCACCCGCCACCATGCCCAGCTAATTTTTTTGTATTTTTAGTAGAGACAGGTTTCACCATGTTAGCCAGAATGGTCTTGATCTCCTGACCTCGTAATCTACTCATCTTGGCCTCACAAAGTGCTGGGATTACAGGTGTGAGCCACCGCACCCAGCCGATTTTTGTATTTTTAGTAGAGATGGGGTTTCATCATTGTTGGCTAGGCTGGTCTCAAATTCCTGACCTTAGGTGATCTGCCTGCTTTGACCTTCCAAAGTGCTGGGATTACAGGTGTGAGCCACCATGCCTGGCCTTAGATCTTGTTCTATCAGTTTTATAGTTGTATCATTTACATTTAGATCTTAAATCTAATTGGAATTAATTTTTGGATATAGTATGAGGTATGAATTCAAGTTTTTCTCTATCTAGTCAATAAAAGGAAAGGGTTAACAAAACCCCTTCTCTTGCTCTGGGGAAAAATGATCTTGGGTTTACTTTGTTTAGAAGTTTTTTTGAAGCCGGGCGCAGTGGCTCAAGCCTGTAATCCCAGCACTTTGGGAGGCCGAGGCGGGTGGATCACGAGGTCGAGAGATCGAGACCATCCTGGTCAACATGGTGAAACCCCGTCTCTACTAAAAGTGCAAAAAATTAGCTGGGCTTGGTGGCACGTGCCTGTAATCCCAGCTACTCAGGAGGCTGAGGCAGGAGAATTGCCTGAGCCCAGGAGGCGGAGGTTGCGGTGAGCCGAGATCGCGCCATTGCACTCCAGCCTGGGTAACAAGGGCGAAACTCCGTCTCAAAAAAAAAAAAAAAAAAAAGTTTTTTTGAAAATCTACGAAGTTAAGATAAATATGGAAAGTCAACTCTTTATCAGTTAATCTTTTTTGTTTGTTTTAACTGTAAAAAGACAAAGCACATATGTTGACTTATCTGAGTAAGATATGAAACCAGGACCGGGCACGGTGGCTCACGCCTGTAATCCCAGCACTTTGGGAGGCCAAGGCAGGCGAATTACGAGATCAAGAGATTGACCATTCTGGCCAACATGGTGAAACCCCATCTCTACTAAAAATGCAAAAATTAGCCAGGCATGGTGGCATATGCCTGTAATCCCAGCTACTCCAGAGGCTGGGGCAGGAGAATTGCTTGAACCCAGGAGGCAGAGGTTGCAGTGACGTGAGATCGCACCGTTGGATTGCAGCCTGGTGACAAAGTGAGAGACTCTGTCTCAAAAAAAAAAGGTGTGAAACCGGTAACCAAGCTTGTTCCTTGTTACAGGGACCTGGAACCTACCTTGGGATGTTTTTTACAAGATTGGGCTTCCTATCACACGAGGCTTACCTAAGGAGGATGCTCTCCTCTGTATGCCAGTTGTTTACTGTGCTGTATATCCTTAATACCAACTTAAGTGACCTTGGTGCCAAGTTACATTCTTTTGGGTTTTCTGAGTGAATGTCTGCAGAGCATGCCAAGTAGGATTGCAGTCAGTTTTCTAACACTATCTACTAAATAATCTATATCGTCCCATTTCATTACATTCCAAGTTCCATAAGCATAAACTGCTTGGGGCTCTTTGTTTTGTTAGTATATGTCAGTTTCTTCTCCAGTACAGCATTGTCTTTTATTTTTTTGAGATGGAATCTCACTCAGTCTCCCAGGCTGGGGTGCAGTGGCGTGAACTTGGCTCACTGCAATCTCCGCCTTCCGGATTCAAGGAATTCTCCTGCCTCAGCCACCCAAGTAGCTGGGGCTACAGGTGAACACCACCATGTCCGGCCAATTTTTGTGGGTTTTTTTTTTTTTTTTTTTGAGTAGAGATGGGGTTTCACCATGTTGGCCAAGCTGATCTCGAGCTCCTGACCTCAAGTGATCTGCCCGCCTCGGCCTCCCAAAGTGCTGAGATTAGAGGTGTGAGCCACTGCACCTGGCGTGGCTTTTCCCTCACAGTCTTTTTTTTTTTTTTTTTTTTTTTTTTTTTTTTTTTTTTTGAGGTGAAGTTTTGTCTTACTGCCCAGGCTGGAGTGCAATGGTGCGATCTGGGCTTACCGCAGCCTCCGCCTCCCAGGTTCAAGCAATTCTCCTACCTCAGCCTCTAGAGTAGCTGGAATTACAGTGCTTCTCTTTTGTTCATTTGGCCAAGTTGTCAGTCTGCATTTAACACTAATCATGGTAGCAGGCATTTTTAATCTTATTTCTCCGTTAGAGTCTAAAGTTGCTCTATTAACTCGTGGTGTTTGTTGTGAGTTTTACACTAGTCTTTATGGAAAACTTTTTTATAGCTAATTTAAATCTGCATTAGCAGGGCCAGGTGCGGTGGCTCACACATACAATCCCAGAACTTTGGGAGGCTGAGGCAGGCAGATAGTCGGAGCTCAGGAGTTCTATACCAGCTTGGGCAATGTGGTGAAACTCCATCTCTACAAAAAATAAAATTAACCAGGCACAGTGGCATGTCCCTGTAGTCCCAGCTACTTGGGAGGCTAAGGGGAAGATTGCTTGAGTCCAGGAAGTTGAGGATGCAGTGGGCCATGGTCGTGCCACTGCACTTCAGCCTGGATGGCAGAATGAGACCTTGTCTCAAAAACATAAAAATTCATTTGTCTAGATGATTTTTGGTTTCTCACCTTTAGTAATAGTAATATGGTAGGTGACATTGCTTTTTCTGATATCAAACCTTTGTATTCTTGATAAAGTTTTTAAGGAAATAATTTTATCAAATATATACATATGAAAGTGTATGGAAGTGATTAAAATAAAAAGGGTAGCATGCAGAAACCTAGCTATATTCAGAAAAGGCAGTATTACCACTATTCGGTGAGATGTGCTAGGTGACAATAACCTGAAAAGAGGCAATAGTAGGTCATAAGACTGGCTTCAGTTCCTCTGATAATTTACAAGAGCCTTTTCTGGGGAGGTCATTGGGCAAGGCCCTGAGCAAATTCTGAGGAACATTGGGTTATCCATAATTAGTGTATTTTGAAAGGTGTGCTGGCTACTGGAGCACACCTGTCTAGGGTTAACTCCACAGAGGACTTGCTTCTGCCTCTGCTGGCAGTGTGGGAGTACAACCATTCTGGAACCACTTCAGTCCTCACTTGAAGTTTGTGCGTAAGGAAAGGACACCATGAACAGCTTTTGCCCACTCTACTTTGTGGCCCAGTACTCAACTGCTAGGCCATTATGGGCATCCACCCTCAGAGCACCCATACCTTCTCTCTTCTCCCTGCAGTTTCCCAGCTCACTGGTTTTGATCGATTTGGGCCCCCCTCTTGCCACTTCTCTGAGACCAGTAGTGCTTTAATATGTCCCAGCCGGGGTCTTCCTTGTTCACCAAAAAAGTTTCCCATGTACCCCATCACACCAGAAGTAGAAGTTCCTCCAAATTCCAGACTTTAATAGCCAATTATTACAGAGGAAATCACTAATACCTGCTGGTGTTGGAGTGTTTGGTTTTTTAACTATTAAGAATATTTACTTTATAAATATTAATCCATAATTTGAAATTAACTGGGAGATATGTCTTAATGGGATATGAGCGAGGAATGGAGGATATTAGAAAATAATATCAAGCATGTATGTTTCAACAAGCCTATATATTTCATTTTATTTATCTCATTTTGCCACAGATCCTCATAAACCCTTAAATTGAGATGTGCATTTGGAAACTTTGCTTTAATACTTAGGAAGATTCCTAAGTGCCTTCTGACAAAAGTTGATATAATAGTGTAGTTTTATATATTTTTGTAGTCTATGGTACTCTTATTTGAAATTCCTTGAAAATCATTCACATATGATATATGGCAACTAAATTCATAAATTTATTGGAAAAACCTGCCCTTCGACCATTATCTTAATGATTAAATGTGTTTTTCCATCAGTATGTGAAAACATAAAAACTTTTAAAGCAATGAAAATGGGCTGCTTAATATGAATGTTAAACACATTTTCCATTTGAAACTTGTTAATATTCATTTTGATCTGCCTCCTGTGCTCAAGCCATCCTCCCAACTCATCCTCCCATCTCTCTGGGACTACAGACACAAACCACCACATCTAATTTTTTTGTATTTTTTGTAGAGATGGGGTTTTGCCATGTTGCAAGACTGGTCTTGAACTCATACGCTCAAGCAATCCTCCCACCTCAGCCTCCTGAAGTGCTGGAATTAGAAGTGTGAGCCACCCTGCCTGGCCTATACTTAGTTTCCCTAGAGAATTTAACCTGTGTATTTGAGTTTCGTCATCTTTAAAACGGGGATGATAATCATACCTACTTCATTAAGTTATTGAGAGAGCCAAACAATGCTGTATATTACGCACTTAACAGAGCACTTGGCATAAAGTAAGGGCTTAATATAAACTGTTGTTAAAAGAGGTAATAACCTTATTAACAAGATGAAGTTTTGAATCAGGAGCTATCTTTAAGGACTAAAGGCCTGCTAAGGGAATCAGGTGGAACAGTGTCTGTCTAGGAATAGAGATATTCTTGAACAGCAGCCTATTAGAAGAATAGGTAAGTCTCTGTTTCTAGCACAGGTACTGAGAGACAAAGGAGAAAAATATTGTTCAATAGTAAGCAGTCAGTAGAAGCGTGATAGGCTTGGGGGAAAAAAGTAAGCAGTCAAGATTCTGCAGTGTTAGGTATGGAACTACCACACACATATACATATAAGGGATGACATAAATGTAGGACTTGTAGTCTCAACATTAGGCATCTCAATTTACAAAAATACTATAAACAGGGTTCTCTACTTTTGGTAGTAAAAAAGCTCCATGCTGGAACATAACTATCAGAGACACTTGGAACATGAACATGGCCTCTAACACATACTCTCTTAATTTCTTACAGACCTTGAAGTAGTTGAAAAAAATTGTTTATTGATACCTTTTACTTTTCCACATTTTGTTGTTTTGTACAACCCTATGCCTTGTCATGGAGAAAAAGATGTTTAATTTTAAATCTCATTCTCAGGTAATGTTTAGTAGTAGCTGGAGTCTCAAAGGCATTTAAATTTATTTTTATTACCTTTTATTCATAAACATTTAGCTGTGTGCTTTTTTTTTCGTGTGAATGGGGTTCCTTTTTAGTTTCACATTTCACTGTAATTTAAAATATTTCAAAAATGTATTCTAATGAAGTAAATAATAGAAATCTGGGTAGCATATAATCCTTGAAATTAAGCTATTGTGTAGAGACTGCTAATTGACACCAGTATTCACTCCCGTAATTTAAAAGTGGAACCCTCCACATTTTATTTGGCTACACGGCTGCTCAGAATCTAGATTTTCTAGCCACCTCATTGGTAGTTAAGTTCTAGCCAATGGGATTGTAAGTGGAAGTGATGCATGTGACTTTGGGATAATGTCCTTAAAAGTATTGGGGCATGCAACAGGTATGTGAAAAAATGCTCAACATCACTAATCATAAGGGAAATGCAAATTAAAGCCACAATGAGACATTACCTCATGAACCTGTTGAAATGGACATCAAAAAGACAAAAGGTAAATGTTGGCAAGGGTGTGGAGAAAAGGGAAGTCTTGCACATTGTTGGTAGAAATGTAAATCAGTTCAGCCATAGGGAAAACAGTTATGGAGCTCCCCAAAGAAAATAAAAAATAGAACTACCGGATCATCCAGCAATCCCACTATGGGATATAAATCCAAGGAAAATGAAATCAGTATGTCAAAGAGATACCTGCTTTCTTGTATTCATTGCAGGATTATTCGCAATAGCCAAGATAAGGAATCATCTAAGTGTTCATCAACTGGTAAACGGATAAAATGTGGTACATATACATAAGGGAATACTATTGAGCCTTCAAAAAATAAGGAAATCTTGTCATTTTTGGCAACATGAGTGAACCTGTAGGACATTTTGTTGAGTGAGCCAGGCACAGAAAGACAAATACCACGTGATCTCATATGTAGAATCTAAAAAAAAGGCAGAGTAGATTGGTGGTTACCAGGAGACGTGTGTGATGGGGTGGGAGTGGGGAGATTGGGAGTTATTGGTCAAAGCATACAACATTTTAGGAATAAGTTCAACACATCTATTGTAGAACGCGGTGTCCATAGCCAGTAACAATGCAGTTCCTGTAGTTGGAGCGATTAGGGAGGCTGAGGCAGGAGGATCACTTGAGCCCAAGAGTTCAAGGCTGCAGTAAGCCCTGATCACACCACTGCACTCCAGCCAGGCTACAGAGCAAGACCCTGACTCCAAAAACAAACAACAATGTGTACTTAAAAATTGCCGGTCAGGGGCGGTGGCTCACACCTCTAATCCCAGCACTTTGGGAGGCCGAGGCTGGCAGATCACCAGGTCAGGAGATCGAGACCATCCACGCTAACACAGTGAAACCTTGTCTTTACTAAAAATACAAAAAATTAGCCAGGCGTGGAGGCACGAGCCTGTAATCCCAGCTTCTCGGGAGGCTGAGGAAGGAGAATTGCTTGAACCCGGGAGGCAGAGGTTTCAGTGAGCCGGGATTGTGCCATTGCACTCCAGCGTGGGTGATGAGCAAGACTCTGTCTCAAAAAGAGAAAAAAGAAAATTGCCAAGAGAGATTTTAAGTGTTTTCACAAGTATGTGAGATAATGCATATGTTAATCAGCTTTATTTAGCCATTTCACAATGTATACATATTTGAGCAGTATGTTGTATGCCATAAATAGATACAATTTTTGTCAATTTTAAAAATAGATTTTTTATAGACAAGGAAACAGCAGATAAAGACATACAGATTTTTTTGACCGTACTGGAGCGTACATTTCCCTTGCCCTGCCTCTCCTTTTGTTGAAGTAGGAGTGAGAATTCTGAAGCCATTTCATATGCTGAGAGATAAGTTGTCAAGTTTGACAAAGCAGCTGTATCAGCCCTGGACCACCCACCTCTGTAATTTAAGAAAGAAAGAAACTTTCATTGTGTTTAAGCCACTGTGTTTTGGGTCTTTTTATTAAACAACTTAGACTGTACTAAAACTAATAAAAGAGGAGCTTCTGAACACAAAGAGGTTAGATTTGGTGAGAAGGGGGAATTGCATGAAAGCCTTAGGTGAAATTGCCCATTCTGCATAAAGGGCCTCAAGGAGGAACATCTGTACAATGGAGAAGAAAGATTCTTCCTTGGGCAACAGTCATTGAACCTATTGAGTTGGCCATTTGGCCTTGGACAAATCACTTAAACTTTCTCTGTATTTGAGACTTAAATTGGAAAAAATCGAAGAAGTTGGCCTCTCAAGGATCCTTTCTAGCTATCATTTCATAAATGTATGTTGTTCTAGAAAAGGGAATAATGAGAATGCTTGAGACAGTAAGTATCAGAATTGATCCTGAGGTGCTTACTAGTAAGTGGATCCACAACAAGAGCAGAGCAGATGTTATGGAGTGGGTCCAGTACAGTTTTATTATCTTCAATCTCTGATTACAAACTAGTGTTTGTTTTTTGAGACAGGGTCTTGCTGTGTCACCCAGACTAGATTGCAGTGGCATAACTGCAGCTCACTGCAGCCTCAACCTCCCAGGCTCAAATGATTCTTCTGCTTCAGCCTCACGAGTAACTGGGACTATATGCACACGCCACCACACCTGGTGAATTTTTGTATTTTTTGTAGCGACAGGGTTTCACCATGTTGCCCAGGCTGGCAAACTGGTTAACTGACCTAGTGTCTTTTCGTTGAACCTTGCTGAAAGCAAGGAATGGTAGCCAACACAAACACATTCTGGCCTTTTCTACACACTTTCCTCAGAGCTATATATGGGCTTGATCTGCCTTCCAAGTTAATACAGGTGACACTTTTCCCAATACATTTGGGAAGAGTCACTGATCTTCTGACCTGCAATATGTTTCCACCTGCTAACCAATATCATATACATCTTAGATCTTTGTTATGGTAGGTAGCACATCACTTTCAGGGACCAACTTTCTCTTCTATGGGACACACTAAGCCACTTTAAGAAAAAGACTAAAAAGTATCGTAGTTAAAACAAGATAAACATTTTTCTCTCATGTAACAGACCAGAGGTGTGCTCTGCTTCAGAAGGTAATTTAGGGCCTGGGTTCCTTCTGTATTATGCTCCACGTCCCTTATGTGTTATTCTTGTTGTTGTTGTTGTTGAGATGGAGTCTCACTCTGGCCAAGGCTGGAGTGCAGTGGCACCATTTCGGCTCACCGCAACCTCTGCTTCTCTGGTTCAAGTGATTCTGCCGCCTCAGCCTCCCCAGTAGCTGGTATTACAGGCACCCGCCACAACGCCTGGCTACTATTTGTATTTTTAGTAGAGATGAGGTTTCACCATGTTGGCTAGGCTGGTCTTGAACTCCTAACCTCAAGTGATGTTCATGCCTCAGCCTCCCAAAATTCTGGGATTACAGTGTGAGCTACTGGGCCCAGCCCCTTATGCATTATTCTTGTTCTCATGGTTTTAAAGTACCACCTCATAACTGAGTGCCAGCCTATGTGAAAGAAGAAAGAGGGGAAATAGAGGGCAACCAGTTTCTCTTTAAGAATTTACTTGGCCAGGCTCATGCCTATAATCCCAGCACTTTGGGAGGCCAAGGTGGGTGGATAACATGAGGTCAGGAGTTTGAGACCAGCCTGGTCAACATGGTGAAACCCTGTCTCTACTAAAAATACAAAAATTAGCTGGGCGTGGTGGCACACACCTGTAATCCCAGCTACTAAGGAGGCTGAGGCAGGAGAATTGCTTGAACCCGGAGGTGGAGGTTGCAGTGAGCTGAGATCACACCATTGCACTCCAGCCAGAGCAACAGTGCGAAACTTGGTCTTAAAAAAAAAAAAAAAAAAAAAAAAAAAAAAAAAAAAAAAAAATTACCTAACGTAAGATCTCCTGGTAAAACACTTGCCTAATTTTTTTTTTTTTTTTTTTTTTTTGACAAGGTCTCACTCTACTGCCCATCCTGGAGTGCAGTGGTGCAAACATGGCTCAATGTGGCCTCAACCTCCAGGCTCAAGTAGTCCTCCCACCTCAGCCTCCTGTGTAGCTGGGACCACAGGCATGTGCCACGATGCCTGGCTAACTTAAATTTATTTTATTTTATTTTTCTGTAGAGACAGGGTCTCACTTTGTTGTCCAGGCTGTGCTCAAGCAATCCTCCCATCTTGGTCTCCCTAAATGCTGGGATTGTGGGATAACAGACGTGAGCCACCGTACCCAGCCACTTTAATGTCTTTGTGGAACAAAAATAGTAAAAGATCTGCAGAAGTCACAGGTGATGCAATTGGAAAAAAAAAACTCCTGACATTCTATACAGTGAACCACTTAATCTCCATTTAATCATCAGCTCTCATAGTAATTACTGATTTGGATAAGGCTTTACTTTTTCTGTTCTAATCCTAACATTTAATTTTTGTTCTCAGAACAATCCAAGTGGAAATTAGAAATGTTGAGATGTAGCATTTACCTTACAATATTAAGCTGTTTGCATTTTACTAGACCAATAGTAGTAGTTTTCACAATCACACACACACACACACACACACACACACACCCTATTCGTGTATGAAAACCGAATTTGTAATCCAGAGCTATTTACGTTTTTAAAGAGCTACCTCCTGGTCCTTACCCAAAGACCTTGATCTAAGGGATACTTTTGGTGTCCCTCGCGATCTTCCCGCTCTACCTAAGCGATGTACCAAATGACCTGCACCAAGAACAATTTCATCCATTCTATAATCACAGTTCTTTTTATCTCTTACAATAACCCCCTTTCTTCTGGGCTCAGGGTGTGTCACCTAAGATCAGGTTCCTAGGATCTGGTTGCTAAGAGACAAGACGCTGGGAGGCTGCATTGCGACACGCCAGGGAGTGAATACCAGAGGCGGGGAAGAAGAAGGAGCGGGTAAGGCGAGGCAACAGCCAGCCGTCGCCGCGCGGCCGGCTCCCTCCCGCCGGGCATGAGCTCGGCGCTCATTGGCTCCGCCGCTGTGGCACTGGCCCGCGATTGGCCGGACGGCGTCGGCTCGGCGCTCCTCCGCCCCTCGGCGCTGGTCCACTCAGCCGCCTGCTAGAGGGCGACGGCGGGGTGTGAGGCGCCTCAGCCGGGGTTGCGGGCTGGGTTGCTGCAGCTTCGGGGCGCGAGCACGGGCGGTGCCAGCCACTGCAGGTAACAGAGGCGCTGCGAGGGCCGCCGCGGCCCTGTGGAGGTGAGTGAGACGCTGAGGGGGGCTCGGTTGCCCACCGCAGGGCGGGAAGTGCGGCATGGGGCGGTACCACTCACAGCCCGCCGGCTCCCTCCGCGGCTCCCCACCCACGGCGGCCCCGGCCGGGGTCCCACTCGTCCAAACGCCCTCGAACGCCCCGTGCACACCCTCAGCAGGCTGCGCCCGGAGCAACCTGCCGGCCCGCGTCCAGTCACCCGCAGGGTCCAAGTCTCTGCAGACCGTCCCGCCCGCGCACAGCAGAGAGAACCCAGCTTCTGCGCGCCGGGCCTCGCCCCCCGGGCCTCTGCCTTTGTCCGCCCTGCGCCCCTGGAGTTTCTGTGCCTCCGCGGGCGGAAGCGGGAAGGTCTGGAGGTTCCCCGAGGACGCTCCGCGCGGTGAGCCTCCGGGCCCAGGGTTTGAAGGGCTTTGACCTCATCCCGGGCCTGGGATGTGATTTTGCTTTCTCCTCCAGCTGCCTCCGATCTCCTTTGTAGCCAGCGGTCGGGAAGCCTGGGCACCACAAGGCCTCTCCCTGGTCTGGGATGACTCGGTGTTACCTCCGCCTTCTGTTAGGCCGGAGGCCTTTGACCTGCCTGCGTGCCTGCCTGCCGCACGGGCCCCCATCTCTTCCCATCTTTCCACTGCCTAAGGAAAAACGTCTCTGTCTTCAAGAGCTTTTTTTTTCTATTTGAAATAAGAAAAACAAATATGCCAGATTCCGGTTGTGGACCTCTATCTGGTGTGGAAGTGACTTAGACTAGTCTTACTAATATTAAGATATTAAATACATAAACCAAGAGGAGGGGATGGGGGAGGGGAGGGCAAGTGTGTTCTTAAAAAGTGAAGTCTGTTACACAAATTGGATTTTTATGTTTGACAAATAACGTATTTTACCTTAAATATTTTCGAGATTTTGATATTTTATGAATGGGAATAGATTTCATGGTGATTTGAACTTTGAACTTTTTCTTATTGTCACCGTTTTTGATAAATTTATACTTTGTTTCCAGAATGAGATACACTATGACAGCTATTTCAGGATAATTTATGTTTTATTAAGGATTATCCATCAATGCTCTGCCTTTTATACTTAAATTCAGACTTTGTGATTTATTGGACATTGAGTTAACTAGAACTGATGCTAGGAAGTCTTCCCTTGCCCAGTATGATTCCGTTGTATGAAGAGAAGGTCAACCGAAAAACTTTTTTTCACATTTACATGACTTAAAGTACTCTTAAACATGTATAGCAGAAATGAGTATCACATTTGAAATATACTTACAAGCTTTTGAGTGTTTGACGTGGGTAATGTTTTTGAAATTTTAAATCAATCTCTTTGGAAGTGAAAAGAAAAGAGCTCTCAGAGAAGATTGTTGCCGTGAATTCCATTTCAGACCGTTTTCTACCAAGACCCAAACAAATTATTATAAAACGCCCTATATGCTCTAATATCCCTCCCAAATTGTATGGTATGAAAAGTGATGCAAGTACTAGGCAAACAAGTAGAGATCAGTGCTTTGTTCACTAGAGAGAAACCAAGTCTTTCAAGGATTCAAAACTAAATTAATTAATCCAGCAGAGCATGATCTATCTATCTTTACACATTCCCATCTATACTTAAATGTTTAAATGAGTTGTGGACCAGCAGTTTGGAGTGGGTTCCAAAGGATAAGTTTTTATTTATTTATTTATTTTTTGAGACGGAGTTTTGCTCTTGTTACCCAGGCTGGAGTGCAATGGCGCGGTCTCGGCTCACCGCAACCTCTGCCTCATGGGTTCAGGCAATTCTCCTGCCTCAGCCTCCTGAGGAGCTGGAATTACAGGCACGCGCCACCACGCCCAGCTAATTTTTTGTGTTTTTAGTAGAGATGGGGTTTCACCATGTTGACCAGGATGGTCTCGCTCTCTTGACCTGGTGATCCACCCACCTCGGCCTCCCAAAGTGCTGAGATTACAGGCGTCAGCCACCGCGCCCGGCCCCAAAGGATACATTTACTTTCTCGTAAGGTTTTATGACTTTCTCATTAATTCAGCAAACATTTTGACAATATCTGCCTTGCTGTCACTATTCTGAGAAATCAAAGATAGAAGGCCCAGCCCATCAAAGAAATCATAATCCAGTGAGTTAAAGAGGGAAATGAACCTTCCAAGGTTCTTGGAAGACCTTTTCCAAGCCTTTTTTCCCCTATGTTTTCATCAAACTCAACCTGGGACATGCAAAAGGGCATTACTTTCAGGTTCACTCACTTTTTTTCATATGTTTTTGAGATGACTAGTTCTTTAAAAAAACAATGAAGTTCTGTAAAATCTGTTTTCAGCTGGGCACAAGGCAGTGCTTTACAGTTATTAAACTAATTCTTGGAAATTTTTGTGCCAATAATGGCCTAAATAGGGAGAAAAAGTAATAAATTATTTATTGAGTACCTTTGCATATCCCAGTGTGCTGGTGCTTTATATATAGTATTATTTAATCTTCACCATAACTCCAAAAGTTAGGTATTGTTTTCCTTACAGTATTGCTGAGACAATTGGAGCAATAGGTTGCTCTGCTAGAAGTGGTAAAACTGGGTAAGAATCTGTAGCTGACTCTTTCTACTCATTTTGTTATGGCGTACTTCACTGGGCTATTGCTGTTTCTCCTTTTATCTGTTACATTAATCTTTACGAATCTGTTTAACCCAAGGATCTCTAGAGTGGTAGTGCTACTGCTATACACATTATATAGTCCTTACTCATTGCCAGGTAGCACTTTCTATATATCCTCAGAAATATGTAAGCTAGCTGCTGTTATTATCTTTGTTTTACAGATGAGCAAGTTGAGGCACAGAGATTAACTAATCTGAACCAGATAATGTCATAACTGGTAGAACTGGGATGCAAACTTGGACAGTCTGACTCCAGAGTCTGCACACTTAGCCACTCCACTATACTGGCCTTCAACAAGGTACATCTTTGGTTAGTAGGAAGCTGTGATTTTAGCATGCTAAATGTCTTTCCGTTTTTGTTTCTTTTTAATGTTTTTTCAAACACATGTACAATAACTTTATCTTGTGTGCCACCTGATGTCCTCTACCAGTATCTTATGTAAACAATGACATAGTACTAATTATAATTAACGTTTATTGAGAGTATACCACGTTCCAATCCCTGTGCTGTGTTTTAAATATCTCACATAACCCTCAGCACAATCTAACTACTGTTATTTATGCAGCATCTCAGTTGTGAGATATTTTTATCACCTTCAAGTGCTTTCGCAAAATAATCCCTTTAATTCTCTCCATGCTGTCAGTCAGAGGTATTACCATCACCTACTTTTATTGCTGTAGTTCAGCAAGGATAGATGACTAGCCTTGATTAGCAGGTGGTGGAGCTAAAACTCAAACCAGAGCTTCAGACTCCTGTGTACACTGCCTTTTCCATTGTACCGATCTGTCAGTGAATCTCTGCTTTGTACTTCTTGTCCTAAAATAGACCATTTTTTTCCATAGGAATAGCTTATATTTGGAGATTGTATTCCCGACCCAGAATCCAGTGTCAACTGAATCATAGATATGACTCGTCATAAACTTTTGTCATTATTTTCATCTGTAAATTAATGTTCCGACTTTAGATACAGTGCCTGGCACAGTAAATGTTTGAATAAAATAAGACGTATCTTGCACACATTGATATAAGAAAGTTACTCAAATGTTTTATGTTTGAATGCATAGTTTCTTTTGCTATTTGACATCATAACCCTCTTCCCGCACCTCACAAACAGAAGCTTTCAAAATAACTTAATTGAATCATAACTAGCTTCAAAATACATTAGGCTCTGTCCCTACTGACCCTAAACCATTATATCCAATCTGCTATCTTAGCCCATACTATACCTCTTGTGTGGAATGGAAAGAGCATGGATTTGAGAGTTATTTTTACCTGGGTTTGAATCCTTGCTCTGCCTCTTCTTAGCTCTGTGACCTTGTAAAAATGACTTAACATCTCTGAACCTCATCTTGTAAAACTGGGGACTCTGAAAAAGATAAGGGCCAGGTGCAGTGGCTCATGCCTTTAACCACAGTGCTTTGGGAAGCCAGGTGCAGTGGCTCACGCCTGTAACCCTAGCACCTTTGTGAATCACGAGGTCAAGAGTTTGAGACCAGCCTGGCCAATATGGTGAAATCCCGTCTCTACTAAGAATACAAAGATTAGCCGGGCATGGTGGCGTGTGCCTGTAATCCCAGCTACTTGGGAGGCTGAGGCAGGAGAATTGCTTGAATCCGGGAGGCGGAGGTTGCAGTGAGCTGAGATTGTGCCACAGCACTTCACCCTGGATGACAGAGCAAGACTGCAAAAAAAAAGAGATAAGATAAAAAATATTTTATACTTTTTATCATATATTTGTTCATCTGTTCATCTTTTTGTATATCCATCTATCAATGTATAGTATTCAAATACTTTTTTATGTGAAGAGATTTGGGCTATACTGTGTATATTTTAAGTCAGTTTTATTTTTCCTTTATATGGTAGCAGATAATTCTTAGGAATGAATTATAACTGATTTGTAGTGTTCTGAAAATATTTAGATTTCAGATTTAAATAACGTTTTTTGCTTCCCAATTTCTAGTTCCAGAAGATGAGTCGTGGATATTCAGAAAATAACAATTTCCTGAACAATAATAACCAAATGGTATTGGACATGATCCTTTATCCATTAATAGGAATCCCTCAGACTATCAACTGGGAAACTATAGCAAGGCTTGTGCCTGGGTTAACACCGAAAGAGGTAAATAACAGTACCCCTAGAATATCTCCTGAAAATGTTCAGAAAAGTTGATCAATTTGAAGAAACACCAACTGAGAGAGAGAAAAATATTTGAGTTTCACATATTCAGATGTATGTATTAACACTGAATAGACATTGACATAATTTGGCTAGATGCAAATCATATAAATTGTAGATATATAAAAAATATGTACTTTTATATATGTATATTTATTGTTGTTGTTGTTTTGAGACAGGATCTCTCACTCTGCCATCCCAGGCTGGAGTACAGTGGTGCCATCATGGCTCACTGCAGCCTCAATCTCCCAAGCTTAAGTGATCTTCCCACCTCAGCATCTCACAGTCTCTCTGACAGTCTTAAGTTGCCCAGGCTGGTCTTGAACTCCGGGCCTCAAGCGATCTTTCTGCCTCTGTCTCCCAAAGTGCTGGGATTGCAGGCACGGTCTACCATGCCCAACCTGGTCTTCCTTTTTTTACAAGAAGATAAATATATATGCCTTTGAGTTAAAGCACATTAAAATAAAACTCTACCCTGAATTTTAAGATATAAAATAGAAGTTAGAGGCTTTCACATAGTGAAATGTGTACAAACTTTCTAGATGTTACTCAACAGGTTAATATTCACTTACAGCCGGGCGCGGTGGCTCAAGCCTGTAATCCCAGCACTTTGGGAGTCTGAGGCGGGTGGATCACGAGGTCAAGAGATCGAGACCATCCTGGTCAACATGGTGAAACCCCGTCTCTACTAAAAATACAAAAAATTAGCTGGGCGTGGTGGCGTGTGCCTGTAATCCCAGCTACTCAGGAGGCTGAGGCAGGAGAATTGCCTGAACCCAGGAGGCGGAGGTTGCGGTGAGCCAAGATCGCGCCATTGCACTCCAGCCTGGGTAACAAGAGCGAAACTCCGTCTCAAAAAAAAAAAAAAAAAAAAAAAAAAGAAACACTTACAAAAAGTAATTATAGAAAAATGTCTTCAAATAGAAGGCAAGAAAATATCTTCTCAATTTTTTATTTAAACAAGTCTCAGGGGGGCACAGGTTAAAAAAAAAAGATAAAAAATTCTCAAACCTATGTTTCTTTGATTTTATATCATGACAGTGTGCAAAAAGGTTTGATGAATTAAAGAGCAGTGGAAGCTCACCTGTTGACAACCAGTATAATTCCCTAATGGCTGCTGGAGAGAGTCCTGTTGAAACTTTAGCCACATATATCAAATCCTCACTTCTTGACATACATGGAGAATTTCAGGAGACTCCAGTTGGACATGATGCAGTTTCCAAAACAGGTAAGGTTTTAAACTAAAATGTAGTACTTGTCCTTATGGTAATTCTGCAAAATATATATTCTGATCAACATTTCTTTCTTTGTTTAAAGGCTAATATAAACATTAACAGAGAAATGCATTCATATTTCTATCTTCCTGAATTTTATTTATTTATTTATTTGAGACAAGGTCTTGCTCTGTTGCCCAGGCTGGAGTACAGTGGCATGATCTCAGCTCACTGCAACCTCCATCTCCCAGGCTCAAGAGGTCCTCCTGCCTCAGCCTACCGAGTAGCTGGGACTAGAGGCGTGCACCACCATGCTCAGCTAATTTTTGTATTTTTTGTAGAGATGGGGCTTTGCCATGTTGCCCAGGCTTGTCTGGAACTCCTGAGCTCAGGCCATCCGTCTGCCTCAGCCTCCCAAAGTGCTGGGATTCCAGATGTGAGCCATTGTACTTGGCCTGAAGTTTTTTTTTTTTTCTTTTGAGACAGAGTCTCACTCTTGTTGCCCAGGCTGGAGTGCAGTGGCGTGATCTGGGCTCACCGCAACCTCCGCCTCCCAGGTTCAAGTGATTCTCATGCCTCAGCCTCCCAGGTAGCTGGAATTACAGGCATGCGCCACGACACCCAGCTAATTTTTTGTATTTTTAGTAGAGATGAGCTGTCTCCATGTTGATCAGGCTGGTGTCGAACTCCTGACCTCAGATGTTCCACCCACTTCTGCTTCCTAAAGTGTTGGGATTACAGGCGTGAGCCACCGTGCCTGGCCTACTTGGCCTGAATTTTTTAAACCATGTTTACCTATGCTATTAAAAGTTTTAGGGCCAGATGCAGTGGCTCATGCCTGTAATCCTAGCACTTTAGGAGGTCAAGGTGGAGGATTACTTGAGGCCAGGAGTTCAAGACCAGCCTGGGCAATGTAGCAAGGCCCTGTCTCTACCTAAAAAATAAAAATTAGCTGAGTGTGATGGTGCACACCTGTGGTCCTAGCTACTTGAGAGGCTAAGGGGGGAGGCTTGCTCAAGCTCAGAATCTCAAGGTTACAGTGAGCTATGATCAAGCTGTTGCACTTCAGCCTAGGTGTCTGGCAAGACACTGTCTTTTAAAAAATTTAAACATTTTAAAAAATAAATACAGGTCAGATGCAATCACCAAAATCCCACTTTACTGTATCAAAATGTTCTACTCTAATCTATTGGTCTAGTTAATTTCATATATATATTTTTTACTACAAATATTCTTTTACTGTATTTTAGAGAGGTTTGCCTTATGCCCTTTACTTAATATTTCTTTTTCCTAAGAGACTTTTGCTTATTTCTCATGTTATCATTTTTCTTTTTCACAGCTACTCTTTTTGTTCTTGGAGATGGAGTTTGCACTGTGTTGCTCAGGCTGGTCTTAAACTCCTGGGCTCAAGCAATTCTCCTGCCGCAGCCTACTAAGTAGCTTGGGACTACACGTACATGCTACTATGCTGAGCTTACAGCCACTCTTTATTGTAGTCAACAAGAGCTTCAAATGACATAGTAGTGGGGTAAAAGATGTTTTCTGCAATTATATTGGAAATAATAACTGGTTTTAGAAATCCTCCGAGAGTAGTGAGTTATTTTAATTTCAGCAGCAGCAGCAGAATATTGATGTAAAAATTTGCTTCAGAAAAAGAAAACTATGCTGTTAGCTTTTGAACATTTGATCCCTATTTGTACACACCACATTAGTATTTTTTGAAATCCTTGTAACATTAGCAATTTGTGATTCATTTTTTTGTACTGTTTCTTCTATATATCTTTAGAAATACTAAAGGAAAATGCCACCCTGCCAAATACCATCTTTAGCCTTGGAAACCATGCGTTTACAGTATTACCATTTGATAAATAAAAACCCATTCTCAGCTAGAAATACTAACCCCCCGCCCTTTTTTGTATGTGTTTGTTTCTGTATTTAAGGAAGACATAGTATTGCTTCCACAAGGAATTGTTCTTCAGAAAGTGAAAATTGTACTACTCATAATGGTGGAGAAAAGACTGAAGAATCTGAAGGGTAGGAGGCTGGTTGTTTGCTAGATAAGATTTTATGCTAATATCAACTTTAAATTATAAAATATATGATTAGTGGTTATATGCATCAGTTACCATGATGTAGGAATTTCATATTACATAATTGCTGAAACTATTGGAATCAGCTTAGTTCATGTGTTAAACCAACCTAAACATTACTTATTCATGTTATTTATAAATTGGACTACAGTTTTCAAAAATTTTTATTTTTATATTTATAAATATTAGAAATAATATGTCTTAACAAAACTTTTAAAAGTAAATTTTAATACCCAAGGGAAAAAACTGCCATTAATTCTCCAACTTTAATTGGATGTGTGTTTTAGAACTATTTGAATATAATTACTCATTCTAGAAAATTTAAAATTAAAATGTCTTTCAGTATATTGCAAGTTTTGATAGTTTTGTATTGTTTTGCGTATCTTTACAATAAACTACA
Source organism: Saimiri boliviensis (assembly GCF_048565385.1). Lineage (NCBI taxonomy): Eukaryota > Metazoa > Chordata > Mammalia > Primates > Cebidae > Saimiri > Saimiri boliviensis. The sequence goes on along the minus strand of NC_133449.1, from coordinate 76,921,843 downwards.
CATTGTTAAGTGTTCACCTTGATGAATTTTGAAAATTGGATCCGCCATAGAACCATCACCCAAATCAAAACACAGAATATTTTTATTATTTCTGAAAGTTTCTTTGTATACTTACTTTTCATGGATTTTTATGAAAATCTTACTTTTTATAGATTTTCAAGTACAGCTTGCTTTACATATAATTCATGTATCGTAAAATGAACCCTTTGAAAAAATTCTGGAGGTTGATCATTGTGCTGATTGCACAGCAGTGTCAATATACTTAATGCCACTGAACTTAAAAGTAGTTAAAGTGGCAAATTTTACGTTATGAATAACCACAATAAAAAAATTCACGCCTGGCCGGGCGCGGTGGCTCAAGCCTGTAATCCCAGCACTTTGGGAGGCCGAGGCGGGTGGATCACAAGGTCGAGAGATCGAGACCAACCTGGTCAACATGGTGAAACCCCGTCTCTACTAAAAATACAAAAAATTAGCTGGGCATGGTGGCGCGTGCCTGTAATCCCAGCTACTCAGGAGGCTGAGGCAGGAGAATTGCCTGAACCCAGGAGGCGGAGGTTGCGGTGAGCCGAGATCGCGCCATTGCACTCCAGCCTGGGTAACAAGAGCGAAACTCCGTCTCAAAAAAAAAAAAAAAAAAAAAAAAAAAAAGAAAAAAAAAAAATTCACGCCTTTAAAGTGTGTAGTTCAGTTATTTTTAGTTTATTCACACAGTCTTGAGGATTTTCTTTTGAGACAGTCTCGCTGTGTCGCCCAAGCTGGAAGCAATGGCACCATCTCGGCTCTCTGCAACTTCTGCCTCCTAGGCTCAAGTAATTCTCGTGCTTCAGCCACCTGAGTAGCTGGGACTACACTTGCGTGCCACCATGCCCAGCTAATTTTTGTATTTTTAGTACAGATGGGCTTTCACCGTGATGGCCAGCCTGGTCTTGAACTCTTGGCCTCAAGTGATCTGCCTGCCTCAGCCTCCCACTGTGCCTGGCTGTATTCACACAGATTTTTAAAATGATTGGTTGGTTTGTGTGAAACAAAAATTTGCCAAAAATTTTTATTGAAATCGTCTAATATTTTATAATGTAGTCCAAAAAACTATGGAAACTTTATGTTTCATTATGTCAGTTATTACCTGTTTATGTTTTGACGGTAATTTCTTTCGAAGAGCAATTTGTGAAAATTTGTTTAAATTCTTTTGACTTTGATAGAGCATTGATTACAATCCTTTTTCTGGTAGCTCAATTTTGTTTCTTTTTTTTTTTTTTTTTTTTTTTTTGTAGAGACATGGTCTCACTGTGTTGCCCAGTCTGGTCCCAAAGTCCTGGGCTCAAGTAATTCTCCCCATCTAAGGATCCCAAAGTGCTGGGATTATAGTTGGGAGCCACCATGCCTGGCCCTCCAATAATATATTTTTTTTGTATCAGAAATGTGTGAATTAAACACACAATTCAATTAAATTCATGTTGTAGGACAGTATGTCTCTGTTCTCTTCCTTTGTAATGATATGAAAGCAGATGTAAGATCTCACTGATGTTTCTTTTTGAGGTAATACAATTTTTTAAAATTTGTTTTTCAAACAGAGTGTCACTCTCTCACCCAAGATGGAGTGCAGTGATGTGATCATGACTCACTGCAGCTTGACCTTCCTGGGCTCAGGTGGTCCTCCCACTTCAGCCTCCTGAGTAGCTGGGACCACAGGCACACACCACCATGCTCAGCTAATTTTTAATTTTTTTCTGTAGAGATGAGGTTTCACCATTTTGCCCAGGCTGATCTGAAACTCCTGGGCTCAAGCAGTCCTCCTGCCTTGGCCTCCCAAAGTGCTGGGATTGCAGGCATGAGTCGCCATGTCCAGCCGACATAATTTTCAAAGGAAGTAAATGCAAGGAGATTATAATTTTTTGTAGCAAACCTCTGATGTATCATTTAAACTTGTGCTTAAATTATTATTAAATATGTAAATAAGCACATTGTAGTCTTAGAAATGCTTTGATTACATTTGTTAATTTATATTTGATGTATTCACATTTTATGTATGTGAATGCCTAGAAGCAAACTTTTTTGCTATTAAAAATAACAAAGCAATGCTAGTTTTTTTCATTTGATTCTTTAATGAAGAATTGTAGCTATTTTTCCTTTTTTAAAAAAATGTGAAAATTTTAGCATTTAATAATAACCTCCCCCCGACACCCATAACCATGTAAAAGTGCTGTTCTTTGTTCCTCACAGGAATTAAAGTGTGCTGCTTAATTTTTCTTTGTGATATGATATTATTTTTATAAACCTTATTTTTAATGTGTAACTTGAAAAATTTCAAACTGTAAATTATTAGTCCTGTGGTAACAACACTTTATTTGTTTTATTAAATATGTAATTTGCTAAAATTAGTCATAATCTAAGATGTGATCAGGCTTGCAAGACACTTGAAAAATGTCAAGACCCTATAAAAATGATTTGTGGTCAGAATTTTCAAACACATCTTGTTCTCTTCCCTTCACTAAATGTCAGTGGTCTTGGCTCCTTTTCCAAAACTCTAATAATTTCATTTTTGTGTAACATTTTTTGTGAAGGCCAAACATGGTGATCCATGTATGTGATGAAGCAAAAAACTTAAAAGAAGATTTTATTTGTCCACGAGATCTTTTGATATCAGAAATGAAGTACTTTGCTGAATATTTATCTATGGATGCCCAGCGCTGGGAAGAGGTGGACATTTCAGTTCATTGTGACGTTCACATTTTCAACTGGTTGATAAAATATGTTAAAAGGAACACTGAGGAGAATAAAGATTGTGAGATGCCCACTTTAGGTAAAAAAAACTATCTGTTGCTTATTTTGTAGTGAAATTTGTGTGTTGCCTGGTAGTTTCTTCAGGCCAATATATATTTTATATATATATATATAAATTTGAGATGGAGCCTCACTCTGTTGCCCAGGCTGGAGTACGATGGCACGATCTCAGCTCACTGCAACCTCCACCTCCTGGGTTAGCATTCTCCTGCCTCAGCCTCCTAAGTAGCTGGGATTGCAGGCACGTGCCACCATGCCTGGCTAATTTTTGTATTTTTATTAGAGACAGGGTCTTGTTATGTTGGCCAGGCTGGTCTCGAACTCCTGAACTTGTGATCTGCCCACCTTCGCCTCCCAAAGTGTTGAGATTACAGGTGTTAGCCACCGCACCTGGCCTAATATTTTTCATTTTAGAAAAGGTATGAGCCGGGCACGGTGGCTCAAGCCTGTAATCCCAGCACTTTGGGAGGCTGAGGCGGGTGGATCACGAGGTCAAGAGATCGAGACCACCCTGGTCAACATGGTGAAACCCCGTCTCTACTAAAAATGCAAAACATTAGCTGAGCATGGTGGCACGTGCCTGTAATCCCAGCTACTTAGGAGGCTGAGGCAGGAGACTTGCCTGAACCCAGGAGGCGGAGGTTGCGGTGAGCCGAGATCGCGCCATTGCACTCCAGCCTGAGTAACAAGAGTGAAACTCCGTCTCAAAAAAAAAAAAAAAAGAAAAGGTAGTTATGTTAGGTAGGGCATGGTGGCTGACACCTGTAGTCTCAACACTTTGGGAGGCTGAGACAGGTGGATCACTTGAAGCCAGGAGTTCGAGACCAGCCTGGCCAACATGATGAAACCCTCTCTCTACTAAAAAAATACAAAATTGCTGGGCGCGGTGGCTCACGTAATAGGTTTTTTTTTTTTTGGAAACGGAGTCTTACTCTATCGCCCAGACTGGAGTGCAATGGCGTGATCTTGGCTTACTGCAACGACCCCATTATGGGTTCAAGCAATTTTCCTGCCTCAGCCTCCTGAGTAGCTGGGATTACAGGCATATGCCACCATGCCTGGCTAATTTTTGTATTTTTAGTAGAGATGGGTTTTACCATGTTGGTCAGACTGGTCTCGAACTCCTGACCTCGTGATCCACCAACCTCAGCCTCCCAAAGTGCTGGGATTACAGGTGTGAGCCACCAGGCCTGGCCTTTCGTTGTCTTTTTAAATGGATTTTTTTTTTAATTTCTCTATTTCAAATGTGATAAATACAGGCAGATACAACCCACATAAAGAAAAACCCATTAAGATTCTCAGTTTTTAAGATTGTGAAGGGGTCCTGAGATCAAAAGTTCAAAAACCAGTGTTCTAAATGATAGCATACTAGTAGAATTACCTTAGTAATATTTCAATGGGCATATACTTGTATAACACACTTTTAGTTTAATAGTCTTTCTATGCACTAGAATTGCTATTTACAGTAGTATTAAAAGAGAACTCTTACTGGAAAATAAATCTATACTGACAGTGTAAAAGTCTTCCAAAAAAGTTAATAATGTATTATATTCTTTAGTGATCAAATTAATAGGAAAAGTTTCTAGTTGCCCTTAAGTAAAAATTACAAGATTGCTAAATCAAAAATTTCAGCCAGAGTCCAGACATTCCAGACTAATTGGCTATCCAGACATTCCAGATTAATCGGCTATAATATGTATGTGTGAAATAAAAATCAAAACATGTAGAGAGAAAAAAATTATTTGATTCAGCATATTTATGTGTGTAGCAAAGGTAAAAGAAATGCAGCAAGCCTCGCCTGCATGGTAAAACCCCATCTCTACTAAAAATACCAAAAAAATTAACCTGGTGTGGGGGTGCACACCTGTAGTCCTAGCTACTTAGGAGGCTGAGGCAGGAGAATCACTTGAATCATTGCAACCGGAGGCGAGTTTGTAGTGAGCTGAGATTGCACCACTGTACTCCAGCCTGAGCAACAGAGCCAGACTCCATCTCAAAAAAAAAAATAATAATAATAAAAATAAAGCTGGGCTTGGTGGCTTACAGCTGTAATCCCAGCACATTAGGAGCCTGAGGCATATGGATCATGAGGTAAGGTGTTCAAGACCAGCCTGGTCAATATGGTGAAACCCCGTCTCTACTAAAAATACCAAAATTAGCCAGGCATAGTGGCAGGCGCCTGTAGTCCCCCATCTGAAAGGGAGGAAGGGAGGAAAACTAGTCATTCAGTTATCTTTGACCTTAAATCAGTGGCTTTAAATATAAGCATTTACAAAAGCAGTCTTTATTCTAACCAGGAAAACTACCAAAATGCCTAATTAAATTTCTAATAATCCAGCCACTGGTTCCTAACTGGAATGGGGTATATTACCATTTCCTGAGGAGGAGCTTTTTCACCAGCTTCTTCCTCCCTTCACCATTTGTATTGAAGAGCTTTGAATCTAGAATTGTTATATAGAAAAAGGTTGGGATTACTTATTTTAACCATTGTTTAGTCCTTTATTTAGAATTGTCTTAGTACTGTAATGATGCAACACAGTGCTTTTTTCTTTTCCTTAAATGTACCTCATGGGAAATGACAGGTTTGCTAAACTACAGCATCAGGCAGCATCCCCCTTTCTCTCTGTATGCCTGAAAGCTCACTCATTATGCCTTTAGGAAACAAGTTTAGTACTCTGCAGTAGTAAATTTTTTCTTACCTTTCAGAATCTCTTACAATTAAATATCTTTTCATAACAAGCCTTAAACTCTTTTTAAAATAACTGTTCTAATGACAAGTGCTCTCATTAGTAATTTTAAACTTTTTCTATTACTTTTATTTGCAGTGAATTATAGTCTCAATTATCTTCTTCCCTGATGTAGTCAAGAAGATTACATGTATCTTTAGCAGGAGTCTTTTTACTTTATATGAATCTAACTCCAGGGTGAATTTATTGTGCATTTTCTATATACCCTAAGTTTTACCATTGAATTTTCTTTCTTTTACGTATCTAACTCCATAACCTATAGTAAGTATTATATTAAATTATTATTATAGTAACATCCTCTTTTAAGGTGAGAAGGAGCCTGTTCAGAGGAGATTGGGGTACTCATCAAAAGGAAAATCTAATTTATTTATTTCTTTTTTTTTTTAGAGCCAGGAAATGTCATTTCAATTCTTATTTCTTCAGAGTTTTTACAAATGGATTCATTAGTAAGTATTGACTTAAAAAAAATCAGAGTGCTTCTATTCACTTACACTTTCTTTTCCTTCAAGTGTCTACAAAATTCTGAGATACTCTACTAAAATTATTAATTCAAAAACAATTTTCAAAATTACTGTTAATTCAAGAGCATGATTTTTTTTTTTAACAGAGTCCCAGGCTGGAGTGCAGTGGCATGATGTCAGCTCATTGCAACTTCTGCCTCCCAGGCTCAAATGATCCTCCCACTGCAGCCTCCCGAGTAGCTGGAACTACAGGTGCATGTCACTATGCCCAGCTAATTTTTCTATTTTTTATAAGATGAGATTTTGCTATTTTGCCCAGGCTGGTCTCTAACTCTTAATCTCAAGCAATCCACCTGCCTTGGCCTCCCAAAGTGCTGGGGACAGGTGTGAGCCACCACACCTAGCCAGAATACTCCTTTTCTATGTTAGCAAATGTGATGTTTGTTTATTTGATTCTTTGGGGTTTGTACTAGTTCCCTGTATTCTTTTATTTTTTTAAATAGAGATGGGGGGGCAGGTCTTGCTATGTTACCCATGCTGGTCTCAAACTCCTGGGCTTAAGTGACTTGACCTCCCAAAGTCCTGGGATGACAGGTATGAGCCACCAGCCCTGGCCAATTCTCTGTATTCTTTCTACTCCTTAGCTCTTCCCCATTTAGCCCAGCTGATACCAGTTGTTTCAGGGAAGGGTTACAGAAAAACAGCAGAAACTAAACGAGTTTTTTAGTTTTGAAATTTTTGAAATATTTGAGTTTTGAAATATAAGCCCCAAAGGATATTTTTTATGCCATAAGCATAAATGTTTGGAAGAATACATTTTTAGCCTCTCTTTACTTTTTTTTTTTTTTTTTTTTTTTTTGAGACAGAGTTTCACTCTTGTTACCCAGGCTGGAGTGCAATGGCGCGATCTCGGCTCACCGCAACCTCCGCTTCCTAGGTTCAGGCAATTCTCCTGTCTCAGCCTCCTGAGTAGCTGGGATTACAGGCACGCGCCACCATGCCCAGCTAATTTTTTTGTATTTTTAGTAGAAACGGGGTTTCACCATGTTGACCAAGATGGTCTCGATCTCTTGACCTCGTGATCCACCCGCCTCGGCCTCCCAAAGTGCTGGGATTACAGGCTTGAGCCACCGCGCCCGGCGCCTCTCTTTACTTTTAAAGTAAATGAACATACCTCAGGTTGGAGAAAGAAGTAAAGATGAGAGCAAACCCAACACAACTGAGAAAATTCTGAATTGACTGAAATTTTGTTTCTGCCACCCAAGGAAAAGGAGCTTTAATGTTACAACTAAGTTTAATTATAAGAAGTTACAGACTGGGCACAGTGGCTCACGCCTATAATCCCAGCACTTGGGAGGCCAAGGCAGGCAGATCACGAGGTCAGGAGTTTAAGACCAGCCTGGCCAACATGGTGAAACCCCATCTCTACTAAAAATACAAAAATTAGCTGGGCATGGTGGTGGGCGCCTATAAGCCCAGCTATTAAGGAGGCTGTGGCAGGAGAATAACTTGAACCTGGGAGGTGGAGGTTGCAGAGAGGTGAGATTGTGCCATGGCACTCCAGCCTGGGCAACAGAGCAAGACTCATCTCGACAAAAGAAAAAAACAAGTTACATATTCTATACACTTGAGTTTATAGGCTAAGAGTTATACCTGCCACAATTTTAAAACATGCGTTATTATTTGAAATATTCTAAAGAAGGTTGAAAACAATTTTTTAGGTATGTATATATATGTTGTTACAAATTAGACCGGGATTGCCTTTGGAACCGTGTAGATTAAGTCAAATAGGCAAAACACAGTTAGTGTCTAACAACATATGGATTAGACTTTTAATGGATTTTATCTTTGAAAGGTATTGCTGTGATATTATCGTTCATGCTACTGTTTTCAACATTTATTTTCTGTTAATTTTTCAGGTTGAACAGTGTATTCAGTATTGCCACAAAAATATGAATGCCATAGTAGCTACCCCATGCAACATGAACTGTATTAATGCAAATCTTCTCACACGTATAGCTGATCTGTTCACACACAATGAAGTTGATGATTTAAAGGACAAAAAAGATAAGTTTAGAAGGTAATTTCAAAAATTTAATTTTAAACCTAATAACCTTGTTGAAAGAAATATATTTCTATTTCCTATTTCATGTGAGTGAAATATTTTTCTTTTTCTTTTTTGAGAAATTTTTCTTTTTCTTTTTTGAGAAAGGTTCTCACTCTGTTATTTAGGCTGGAGTGCAGTGGTACAGTCTTGGCTCACTGTACCCTCAAGCTCCTGAGCTCAAGTGATCCTCCCACCTCAGCCTCCCAAGTAGCTGGGACTACAGGCATGCACCACTATGCCCCGCTAACTTAAAAATTTTTTTGTGTGTGTAGAGACAGGGTCTCACTTTGTTGCCCAGTTTTTGAAATTAATTTTTACTCTCTCTTTTCACTTATAGTTAGCTTATTCTTTTTATTATGTTGACACTGGGTCTCTGTCACCCAGGCTGGAGTGCAGTAGCAAGATCTCAGCTGCAACCTTCACCTCCAGGCTCAAGCTATCCTTCTACCTCAGCCTTCCAACCAGCTGGAACCACAGGCACATGCCACCATGCACAGCTAATTTTTGTATTTTTTGTAGCAATGGGGTTTTGCTACGTTGCCTAGCCTGGTCTTGAACTCCTGGGCTCAAGTGATCCACCCCACTCAGCCTCCCAAAGTGTCGGGATTACAGGTGTGAACCACCATACCTGGCCAAAATACTCTATTTTTAGAATGTATATAGAAATACATTTTTATTTTATTTTAAATGAAGTAAAGTGAAGTAAAATTTATCCAGAGCCAATGACTCAAGATAAAAATTAGTAATTAGTTACTTTGTAATAACTAATTACTAATTAGTTACTTTGTAGTAACTAATTACTGGTCTTGAATTCCTGATCTCAGGTGATATGTATGATGTATAATCCTATATGTATAATGGACATATGAACATACAGCGATAGTAAATTATTTTAAAAATTATAGACACTACTCAAGAGGCTGAGGTGGAATAATTGCTTGAGGCCAGATGTTCAGAGCTGAAGGGCACTACAGTTATCCCAGTGAATAGCCACTGCACTCCAGCCTGGGCAATATAGCAAGACCCATTTCTAAAAAAATAAAAATTATTAGCCGGGCGCGGTGGCTCAAGCCTGTAATCCCAGCACTTTGGGAGGCCGAGGTGGGTGGATCACGAGGTCGAGAGATCAAGACCATCCTGGTCAACACAGTGAAACCCCGTCTCTACTAAAAATACAAAAAATTAGGTGGGCATGGTGGCGCGTGCCTGTAATCCCAGCTACTCAGGAGGCTGAGGCAGGAGAATTGCCTGAACCCAGGAGGCGGAGGTTGCGGTGAGCCGAGATCGCGCCATTGCACTCCAGCCTGGGTAACAAGAGCGAAACTCTGTCTCAAAAAAAAAAAATAAATAAATAAAAATAAAAATAAAAATTATTAAAACAGACCTTAGATAAAGGGAAGAGTGGTGTGAAATGAGGTCAGCAGTGGTTATATCATTTAGGGGCCACTTAGGTCATAGCAAAGAGGATATACTTTATGTATGAATGGAAGCAGGGGAGTGATGTGATCTGTTTTGTTTTTAAGAGACCGTTTTTGTTGCTATGTGGAGAATAGACTTTAGGGATGTAAGAGGCAAGCAGACCTGTTAAGAGCTGGTGCAGTAGTCTGTTGAGAAATGAACTAGAGTAGAAACAACAGAGCTGGAAAGAAGTAGATGGATTCAGTTATTAGATTTGACAGATACATTAACGTAATGATGTGGGAAGAGAGAGAGGGTTCCAGGATAGTTACTAGGTTTTCAGCTGAGCAACTAAGTGGATGGTAGTGCTATTAATGGAGAAAGGAATGAGGGAGAAGGGATGGGGTGAGGGAAATTAAGAGACAGATTTAGGTCTTTTTGAGATTGTTTAACATACTTCTTGGACATCCAGGTGGGATGGCAGGTGGATAACTGGATATATTTAGTCTGGAGTTTAGGTCAAAGGTCAGGACTTAAAATTGAAATTTATGAGTAAATGGGATTTGAAACCATGGAACTGGATCGGAGTTCCATAGCAAGAGACCATACATTTTTTGTATGTCCTGTTCAGTAAATCTTTGCCTCCCTAAAAGTGCTAAAGACATTGTCCTATGTTCTTCTGTTACTCATCTTGAATTAATTTTTTTGTATATCATGAGATAGGGGTCAAGGGTTTTGTTTTTTTTTTTTCCAAAATAGATACCTGGTTGACAGAATACCATATGTTAAAAAGAACATTCTTTCCCCCACTGAATTGGAGTGGCACTTTTACTATATGTGAGGTCTGTGAGAGATCTGTTTCCAAATTGTCCTTTTTGTTATATTGATTTTTGTCTATCCTTGTATCAGTAGCACACTTTTTTTTTTTTTTTTGACACAGAGTTTTGTTTTTTGTTTTTTTTTTTGAGACAGAGCTCTTGTCACCCCGGCTGGAATGCAATCATGTGATCACGGCTCACTGTACGCTCTGCCTCCCGGGTTCATGCAATTCTTCTGCCTCAGCCTTCCAAATAGCTTGGATTATAGGCACCCACCACTACACCCAGCTAACTTTTGTATTTTTAGTAGAGACGGGGTTTCACCATGCTGGCCAGGCTGGTCTTGAACTCCTGATCTCAGATGATCTGCCCTCTTCACCCTCCCAAAGTGCTGAGATTACAGGCATGAGCCACCATCCCTGGTCAGCACACTGTCTTAGTTATGACAGCCTTGTAATAATTTTTGGTACCTGGTAATTTAAATTCTCAAGTTTTGCCTGTCTTCAAGACTGTAGTCTTGACTATTGAGTTCTTGGCATTTCTATATGAATTTGATAATCAGCTTGCCCATTTTCTCTTTCTCACAAATGTATAAACCTGCTGGAATTTGGGATTAATGTAAACTGTAGATCAATTTGGGAAGATTTAACATTTTAATAATACTGTCTTTCAATCCATGAATATGGTATAACCTTCCATTAATTTGAATCCTCCTTAATTTATTTCACTAGTGTCTTATACAAAGTTTTCAATGTAGAGATATTTTTCCTTATTTATTTTAATTTATTTTTTGAGATAGGATCTCACTCAGTCACCCAAGCTGGAGTGTGGTGGGGCAGTCATAGCTTACTGTAGCCTCCAACTCCTGGGCTCACTCATCCTCCCACCTTGACCTCCCAAAGTTTTAGAATTACAGGTGTGAGTCACCATACCTTCTTTTTAAAATTAAATTTATTCCTGGGTATTTAAAATTGGTTGGTGCCATTGTGAATGCTACTCTAATTTATTTTATTTTCTAATTGTTAGCAAGATAGTATTGATAAAGACTACCCAGTATTTAGAGATTCAACAGAGGAGAAGTGGCCAGTAAGAGCCTGAGAAGGAGGAGCAAGTGAAGTAGAAGGAAGGCAGAAGGAAAGAAGGTCTCCAAAGGAAGATATGTTTAAGTGACCAAATGTGTGAAATCCTGCTATCACGTAGAGTAAGGTGGGGATAGAAATATGACCAAATGGATTTAGAAAACTTTTTTCCAAGTGTTTTACTTTGAATGATTGCTGAAAAAAATTGGTAGTAGCGGGCCGGGCGCAGTGGCTCAAGCCTGTAATCCCAGCACTTTGGGAGGCCGAGGCGGGTGGATCACGAGGTCGAGAGATCGAGACCATCCTGGTCAACATGGTGAAACCCCGTCTCTACTAAAAATACAAAAAAACGAGCTGGGCGTGGTGGCTCGTGCCTGTAATCCCAGCTACTCAGGAGGCTGAGGCAGGAGAATTGCCTGAACCCAGGAGGCGGAGGTTGCGGTGAGCCGAGATCGCGCCATTGCACTCCAGCCTGGGTAACAAGAGCGAAACTCCGTCTCAAAAAAAAAAAAAAAAAAAAAAAAATTGGTAGTAGCTATTAGGGATAGGTAGCCTCAAGAGAGAACTTTTTTTTTTTTTTAAAGAAGGGAGATACTAGAGTATGTGTATATGCTGATCAGAATGATCCATTAGGAATTAATTAATAATGCAGAGGATTATTCAATAATTTAATCCTTAAAGGGAACAAGACAGGGAGGAATTATCCAAGAACTAAATAACTGAAAACAGGAATGGAATTATAAATCCAGATTTGGCTTTTAATAGCAGAAGACCTTACACAAGGCAAAATGGAGACAGGTAGGAGATACATTTGGAATTAAAGACATACTTTGAAGACTCAAGTTCAGTTATATTATGCACAATGTTTATTGAATGGTTAAAACTATATTTGGTACCCCTTAAAAACATCACTTAACCCTCATAAAATTTTATGAGATTGGATATACTAACCACACTTTATAGTTGAGAAAATAAGGTTCAAAGAGGTTAAATAAGTTGCTAAAGATCATATACCTAGTTACTGGTAGGTTTGGGTTGTTAAATTCTCAAAATCTTTAATCTTGGATATTCCAGTAACAAAGGACTAAAAGAGGTCGGGCAAGGTGGCTCAAACCTATAATCCTAGCACTTTGGGAGGCCAAAGCAGGAGGATTACTTGAAGGCCAGGAGTCTGAGACCAGCCTGGGCAATATGGCCAACCCCCATCTCTAGAGCCTTTTTTTTTTTTTTAATTAGCTGAGTGTGGTGGCACACACTTGTTGTCCTAGCTATTTGGGAGGCTGATGTGGGAGATTGCCTGAGCCCAGGAGTTTGAGGCTCTGGAGGCTGAAGCACCACTGCACTCCAGCCTGGGTGATAGAGCAAGACCCTGTCTCTAAAAAAATAAAATAAAATGCAATTTAAAAGATATCTAAAGATAGCTATTTATCAATCTTATTTTTTATGAGAAAATAAATGATTCTTCTTCTGTTGGCTGGGCGCAGTCGCTCAAGCCTGTAATCCCAGCACTTTGGGAGGCTGAGGCGGGTGGATCACGAGGTCGAAAGATCGAGACCATCCTGGTCAACATGGTGAAACCCCGTCTCTACTAAAAATACAAAAAAATTAGCTGTGCATGGTGGCACGTGCCTGTAATCCCAGCTACTCAGGAGGCTGAGGCAGGAGAATTGCCTGAACCTAGGAGGTGGAGGTTGCGGTGAGCCGAGATCGCGCCATTGCACTCCAGCCTGGGTAACAAGAGCAAAACTCCGTCTCAAAAAAAATAAATAAATAAAATAAAATAAAATAAATGATAAGTTTATTACTTAGAACACTAAAAATCTATTACAGACTCCCAAAGAGCGCCACTAAGGATTTATGAATCTTAGTTTATTTTCATCACTATAAAGTAAATGTAGAAAATTAATATTTTGGTCATTTGTTGTTAATAGCAAACTTTTTTGTAAGAAGATTGAAAGACTGTTTGATCCTGAGTACTTGAATCCAGATTCTCGCAGTAATGCAGCAACATTGTATAGGTATGGTAATGTGTTTTTTTTTTTTGGTATGCTTTATAATGCAGCTATATTCTTTAATTTACTACATTTACATTCTTCCTGGATGTTTTTTGTATCTTCTTTGTTTATAGATGCTGTTTGTGTAAGAAACTTTTAACAAAAGAAACAGAAAGAAGAATTCCTTGTATTCCTGGAAAAATCAATGTGGATCGACATGGAAATATTGTCTATATTCACATAAGGTGTCGTGAAGATAAAATACAGATTTTTTTTAATGTGAATTTCTAGCATATTTATTAAAATGTAACTACTTTTATAAGAAATGGGATAACATCTTTTCTGCATGTAATCCAGCTTTCATTTAGAAAAACTACTTTCAAAACAAGATAGTTGTCAGTACATTCTATTTACTGGGTAAATTTCATAATGTTTTAAACATTAAAATGATAAAAATTTTTGTATATTAATCTTGAAAGATATTCTGGTCAGTGCCATTAAAATGCTTTCTTTTCACTAACAGATTTTAGTTATCTGTACAAATGTTATACTGAATTTTACAAGAGAACTAAATTTACTTTCAGGTAAATTTTGGTGAGTGAGGAAAGTTGTCTTTAACGTTGGATTTTCTGTCATCTATTTGTTCTTCATACTTTAATAGTATTTCGTTAATACATAGGCCAGGCGTGGTGGCTCACACCTGTAATCCCAGCACTGTGGGAGGCCAAGGCAGGTGCATCACCTGAGGTGAGGAGTTTGAGACCAGCCTGACCAACATGATGAAACCCCATCTCTACTAAATACAAAAAATTAGCTGGGCATGGTGGTGCGTGCCTGTAGTCCCAGCTCTACTCGGGAGGCTGAGGCAGGGGAATTGCTTGAACCTGAGATGCAGAGGTTGCAATGAACTGAGATTGTGCCATTGCACTTCCAGCCTGGTGATAGAGCAGGGCTCTGTCTCAGAAAAAATAAAATAAAAATTAGCTGGGCATGGTGGTGCGCACCTGTAATCCCAGCTACTTGGGAGGTTGAGGCAGGAGAATCACTTGAATCTGGGAGCAGAGGTTGCAGTGAGCCAAGATCATGACATTGCACTCCAGCCTGGGCAACAAGATTGAAACTCCATCTCAAAATACATGCATACATACATACATTCATTTTTCTCTTTATGTTCAAAACAAGTTCTCATTCTGAGTTGAGGGTGGGTGTTGTAACTTGGTATAATGTCTCAGAAAAGCAGAAACTTTAAAATTTGTATTTGACAACATCCTTCATCCAGTATCATTCAGGCTGAAATGCAGTGGTGTGATCATAGCTCACCACAGCCTTGAACTCCTGGGTGCAAGAGATCTTCTTGCATGTATTCTCAGCATTTTGGAAGGCTGAGGTGAGAGGATTATTTGATGCCAGGAGTTTGAGACCAGCCTGGGCAACATAGCCAGACCCTGTCTCTACAAACAGTTAAAAAATTAGCTGAGCATGGTGGCACACATCTGTAGTCCTAGCTTGGAGACTGAGGCAAGAGGATCATTTGATCCCAGGAGTTTGAGGTTGCAAGGCTAGGATCATGCCACTGAACTGAAGTCTGGACTACAGAGCAAGACCTTGTTTCTTAAAAACAAAGTTATAAAAGAGTATATACATACATAAAAGTTGTTAGTGGTTAAAATAATAGATGTTCACTAAACTGTTAACTGTGGTGTTACCTTTCAGTGATAGTATTACAGATGATTTTAGTACTTTTTGTTCTTTTTTCTGTATTACAAATTTATAGCACATATTTTTATGAAAGAAAACCTACAAATGTTAAATTTCATATACATATATTTACACACACACATATTTATTTGTGCCCGGCAAATTTCATATTTTAAACATTAACACAAAAATATAAAACAGCACTTACTTTGGCTCTAGTATTAATAGTACAGTTGGCCAGGCACAGTGGATCACACCTGTAATCCCAACTCTTTGGGAGGCTGAAGTGAGCGGATCACAAGGTCAGGATATCGAGACCATTCTGGCTAACACAGTGAAACCCTGTCTCTAGTAAAAATACAAAAAATTAGCCAGGCCTGGTGGCACACGCCTGTAGTCCCAGCTACTCAGGAGGCTGAGGCAGGAGAACTGCTTGAATCTGAGAGGTAGAGGTGGCAGTGAGCTGAGATTGCACCACTGCACTCCAGCCTGGGTGACAAGAACAAGACTTTGTCTCAAAAAAAAAAAAAAATACTACAGTCAACTTTGAAATATTTCCTTTTTCTTTCAGTATAGTAATCAAGGAATTTTTATTAGTTATTATAAGTATTTTATGGAATTTTATTTTGCTTTTGTCTTGAGACTTGATTTACCTTTAGAAAATTACTTCCATTCTGACAATACCTATTAGTAGTATGTGAAAAAAGTAATTGATATTAACTTCAACATCCATTTTTGATGTTTTATTCAAAGTACTTTCTTACAAGTCAGCAGTTGATGTATAATTTTTTTCTTAGCTCACAGTCTCTCTGGGTTGCTTAGGGTGGAGTACAGAGGTGTGATCATAGCTCACTGCAGCCTTGAACTCCTGGGCTCTCAAGCAATCCTCCCACATCAGCCTCCTAAGCTAGGACCATGGCTGCACGCTACCACATCTGGCAACCTTACAGTTTGTGTGTGTGTGTGTGTGTGTGTGTGTGTGTGTGTGCGTGCGTGCGCGTGCGTGTGCGTGTGTGTACATATGTGTTCGCGTGTGCACAGGTGCACATGGTTTCACTGTGTTGCCAAGGTTGGTCTTCAACTCCTGGCCTCAAGTCTCAAATGATCCTCCCACTTAACTGCTCAAACTGCTAAGGTTACAGGTGTGAGCTACCATTCCTGGCAGATATATACATATTACTTTTAAGACAAATGTGCCCATGTATGTGCCCATGTAAGTTGGAATAACATCATGATGTTTTATTTGTTGAGCTAGGCAGAAAACCAGAAAAAGTTAGAAAAAGATTAAAATAAAGACTTAGAATCAGGTCTGTAATCCCAGCAGTTTGGGAGGCTGAGTCAGGAGGATTGCTTAAGGGCAGGAGTTTAAGACCAGCCTGGGCAACATAGTGAGACCCCATCTCTACAAAAAAAAAATGTTTTAAATTAGCCAGATGTAGGCCAGGCCCAGTGGCTCATGCCTGCAATCCCAGCACTTTGGGAAGCTAAAGCAAGTGGATTACCTGAGGTCAAGAGTTCAGGACCAGCCTGGCCAACATGGTGAAATCCCATCTCTACTAAAAATACAAAAATTAGCCATGCGTGTTGGCATGCACCTGTAGTCTCAGCTACTTGGGAGGCTGAGGCAGGGGAATCGCTTGAACCCAAGGGGGCAGAGTTTGCAGTGAGCCGAGATCGCACTACCTCACTCCAACCTGGGCGAAAGAGCGAAACTCCATCTCAGGGAAAAAAAAAATTACCCAGGTGTGATGACGCATGCCTGTTATCCCAGCTACTCAGGAGGCTGAGGTAGGAGGATCACTTAAGCCAGGTGAGCTATGATAATTGCACTACTGCACTCCAGGCTGGGTGACAGAGTAAGACACTGTCTCAAAAAAAAAAAAAAAAAAAAAAATGAGTTGCATATGACCATAGAAAATATGGTTTTCAGCCTTTGCTATTTTTTAAATTTATGTTACTTAATTTAAAAATGTGTATTACCAAAACCTGATTGTATATTCTGTATTGTTCAATTACTAAAAAAAATACTTGAAAATAGTGCAAAATACTAGTACATTAATGAAGCGTTATTAGTAATTCATTAGTGACATAAAGTACTAATACATTAATGATTCTAATGTTTAGAATTACCAGTAAGTAGTAACTTGTCTTATAACATAGGCAGTTAGAATAGTTTCCATTTAACATATGCCTAATTCCCAAACGTTGGCCTGTTCCAACTATATTTAATTTGCAATTCTTTATCTGGCTTTGCAAAATAATTTGGTGTTCAATCATTCATACTTGTTCCTGTTGTCCACAAAATATACAAACTCCCAAATGAAATTTAACCTACCTTTCAGTGTAGTCCACATCATAGCCATCATTAGGGAATATTCTTGGAAATAAGCCACAACTTTAAAAACATTTGTTTAAAACAAATTGTTTAGGCTGGGCACGGTGGCTCACACTTGTATTCCAGCACTTTCAGAGCACAAGGCAGGTGGATCACTTAAGGTCAGGAGACCAGCCTGACTAACATGGTGAAATCCCATCTCTATGAAAAATACAAAATTAGCCGGGCGTGGTGGCACACACCTGTAATCCCAGCTACTTGGAAGGCTAAGGCAGGAGAATTGCTTGAATCCTGGAGGTGGAGGTTGCAGTGAGCTGAAATCATGCCATTGCACTCCAGCCTAGGCAACAAGAGGAAAATTCCATCTCAAAAAAGATAATCATTAAATAAATAAATAAAACATTGTTTATATCACTTGCTTGTAAAATTGAGGCTCTTTCCCCAGAGATAAGACGTGGGATGTTCATGAGTATTTGAATAGTCTTTTCGAAGAATTAAAATCTTGGAGAGATGTATACTGGCGATTGTGGGGAACAGTCAATTGGCTGACTTGTTCAAGATGTTATCAGGTAAGATTTTTTTTTTTTTAATATCCTGCTCTACAAACATTGAGAGCAAGATTCTTGTGATATCTGCTGTTTAATTAATATGTTTAAACATGTTTGGACAATATCCAACATCTTTTTAAAGAAACTAGTGGCACTCGGGCATGGTGGCTCAATGCCTGTAATCCCAGCACATTTAGAGGCTAGCTAGGGTGGGCAGATTGCTTTAACCCAGGAGTTCAAGACCAGCCTGGTCAACATAGTGAGACTCTCATCTCTTAAAAACAAATAAAACTAGTTGGGTGCGGTGGCTCAATCCTGTAATCCCAGCACTTTGGGAGGCCAAGGTAGGCATACACGAGATCAGGACATCAAGACAATCCTGGCTAACACGGTGAAACTCCATCTCTACTAAAAATACAAAAAATTAGCTGGGCATTGTGGTAGGCGCCTATAGTCCCAGCTACTTGGAGGCTGAGGCAGGAGAATCACTTGAACCCAGGAGGCGGAGGTTGTAATAAGCCAAGATCGTGCCACTTCACTCCAGCCTAAGTGACAGCAAGATTCCGTCTCAATAAATAAATAAATAAATAAAACTAGTGGCAAAAGTAATGATGCTGGTAAACATTGCTTGCATCTGGCTTAATTTCTCTTGCCATGTTTCTTCTTCATTTTTTTCCCATTCCTGAAACAATCAAAGGCTTGTTGAATTTTTAGAAAAGTAACAGGGTTTAATTGATCAAATCCAGTTTTTCAATGAAAAAAATAATAAAAAATCCTTATTGCCTTCACTTGTTTTCAGCCAAACTATTTTCTCTGTTGTCCCATATATTTCTAGAAATTCAGAAGCACCTTTGCAGATAGGATGCTATTGATATGTGCCTTTGTTGTTATAACAATTTTGTTCCCAAAAAGTTTCTTCTATAAATGTCTATAGTAAAAGCATAAAAAACTTACTGCTTGTAGGAACCTATAATAAACCCTTTTATGGAATAAATAGGCTTTTCTAAGTCACAGTCATTCCTAATTAATCTTAGGTATAAATGCAGTTTTCTACATATAATTTCTTTTGAATCCCTGAAGTTTTCCTCTCCCCAGTAATTTTCCCCTCTCACTTAGGTAATGATTTTCAATAGAGGGAAGGAAGAACAGCTTGTCAGAATCTTCAGAGTGGGATTTTAAACTGCTTAAGGCCCACTCAATGGGTTATATGTTCCCACAATTTTTATAAGGTTTGTTGAAGTATTATTTATATACAGTAAAATTCATCCTTTTTTTTGAGGTTCGACAATGCATACAATTGTGTAACTGCCTCTGTAGTCAAAGCATGTAACACTTCTTAACACTTTTTAACACTTGTTAAAATAGTCAATTAGTCAATTCTTTCTTTAGTCAATTCTTTCTTCCACCCTAGCCTCTGACAACCACTGGTCTGTTTTCTTTATTTATGGTTTTGCCTTTTCCAGAATGTCATATAAATAGAATCATATAGCATTTAGTTTTTTTAATCTAGCTTCTTTCACTTCGAAAAATGTATGTAAAATCTATCCATGTTGTTTCATAAATTAGTTTGTTCTTTTTTATGGCTAAGTAGTAGTCTGTTGTATGACTGTATCACGTGTGTTCAGACATTCACCACTTGGAGGATGTTTGTAGTGTTCTAGTGTGGGACCATTATGAAGAAAACTGCTATAACATTTTCATACAGGTTTTCCTGTGAACATAGGTTTTTATTTCTCATGGATGTGTTTATTTCTCTCCTTTTTATCTTTTTGAGACAGAGTTTTGCTCTTATTGCCCAAGGTGGAGTACAATGGTGCAATCTCAGCTCACTGCAACCTCTGCCTCCCTATTCAAGTGATTCTCCTGCCTCAGCCTCCTGAGTAGCTGGGATTACAGATGCGTGCCACCACACCAAGCTCATTTTTTGTATTTTTAGTAGAAATAAGGTTTCACCATGTTAGCCAGGCTGGTCTCGAACTCCTGACCTCAGGTGATCCATCTGCCTCGTCCTCCCAAAGTGCTGGGATTACAGGCATGAACCACTGCATCTGTCCTCCTTATTACCTAGAGCAGGATTGCTAGTCTGTATGGTATTTTAACACTTACCATGCTAACAGTTTTCCAGAGTCCCAGAACCATTTTTCATTCCTACCAGCTACATATGAGAGTTCTTGTTGTGTAATATCTCAGTAGCAATTGATATTGTCAGGTTTGGGTTTTTTTGTTAATCTAATAGGTATGTAGAGGACCTCCTCACAACCAAATTGTCCTCACAACTTATAAGCAGGGATATCAAGCTTCTGAAATCTGACTTGCTCAACATGTCAGAATGCAAAAACTTTGAGAGATTAGTTTCCTCTTCTTTTCAGCAAATTGAATATTGATTTGTGATATTGAGTATTTACTACAGAGCTCATAAACCCATAAAATAGTTTACATACAGAATATTGTGTAGAAGAGAACATGTACCACGTAGTTTTTATAGGCTCCTAAATTTTTATAAGCAAAAACCATTATGTGAATATCATAATTGAAACTAACAACTAAAAATTCTGAATTACAGACTTTATAAATGCATTTATGTTAAAGATCAGTGCTTATGAGATCACAGCCACTTCAGTACATCATAATAATAGAAAAAAAAAATCAGTGCTTACAATTGTTAACGTTGTGTTTTTACTTGAATTATTTTACTAACTTGTTTTTTTTGTTTGTTTTTGAGACAGAGTCTTGTTCTGTCGCCAGGTGCTAGGCTGGAGTGCAGTGGCATGATCTCAGCTCATTGCAACTTCCACTTCCCGGGTTCAAGCAATTCTCCTGCCTCAGCTTCCTGAGTAGCTGGGACTACAGGCGTGCGCCACCATGCCCAGCTAATTTTTGTATTTTTTAGTAGAGATGGGGTTTCACCATGTTGGCCAGGATGGTCTCGATCTCTTGACCTTGTGATCTGCCTGCCTCGGCTTCCTGAAGTACTGGGATTACAGGTGTGAGCCACTGCACCCAGCCAACTTTTTTTTTTTTTTTTTTTTTTTAACCGGTCCTCACTCAGAGTCCCTCTCTTCCCCTGACAGGACCCTTTTCAGGATTTCACCTTCTTAGAGTCTCCCCCAGTAAGGAACTCTCTCAACAACCTGGTGCAATGCTATAGCTTTTCATCCCATCTCAGAGGCCCCCCAAAAGAAACAAGTGGTCAGAGTACCAGTCAGGGTACCTCCCAAAAGTCCAGTGCAGTCCAAGGTATAACTCTTTCACCTCTTTTGGTTCTCTATCCAACAGGGATTAATGATATTACCCATTTAGGTATTTCTTCACCCCAGGCCTTGTGGGATTACCCTTAATCATTCAGCAGTACTGCCACTTCTTAGAATACACCACTACCACTCACACAGGATTTCCACCCAGAAACAGTGACATCTGGGGTTTTTCCCCAGTCTCCTGGCATAGTGGTATTTCTTACAAACTTTGTACCTGCCACTGGCTAATGGAATTGGCCTCTCAATGCCTCCCCCAATTATGACACAAAAAGCCCAACACTCACTTCCTTTCTCTCAAGACAAAATGGTTTTACTTTCTCAAGATCTCCTGCCTTCAAAGCCCAACATTATCATCCACCAATGGTGCCCCCTGTGCAGGCCCAAAAGTCTTGTCCCCTCTAGGTCTGAGTAAGGTATCATCTATTCAAGGATGCTCTCCCTACCCCAGAAGGCAAACAGAATCCAACCTTCAGAGCCCCGTAGTATCTC
This sequence comes from Saimiri boliviensis, assembly GCF_048565385.1. Classification (NCBI taxonomy): domain Eukaryota; kingdom Metazoa; phylum Chordata; class Mammalia; order Primates; family Cebidae; genus Saimiri; species Saimiri boliviensis. The sequence goes on along the minus strand of NC_133449.1, from coordinate 76,900,131 downwards.
TGAATCCAATAATCTCACCACTCAGAGCCTCAGTTTCCCTTTTCCAAACCAACTCTTGGGACTCAGATTCATCCCAACTAACCTTTTCTCAGAGCTGGTGGCACTACCTGTGTCTACTGCCTAGCCCAGTGGTTTTTCCCATCACAAGCAGCACCTGTGTCCACTGAAACTCCTTAGACAGTGCTTGCACCAGTTCTTTCATTCTTTTTATTTTTTCCTGAGATGGAATCTTGCTATGTTGCCCAAGCTGGCCTTGATTTCCTAGGTTTAAGCAATCCTTCTACCTCAGCCCCCCTAGTAGCTGGAGTGACAGGTGTGTACCATCGCACCTGGCCCTATTTTTCCAACTTATAAACATTTGAAACCTGACAGTTAATTTTATTATTAAACTTTGATAACCTTTTGTCAAAAGTTTTCAAAGCCAATGATTCAAAGTTATGTCATAGTTTTTATTAATATTGATGCTAAATATTTACCTTAAAAATGTATCAAGGGGCCAGGCATAGTGGCTCACGCTTGTAATCCCAGAACTTTGGGAGGCTGAGGTGGGCAGATCACCTGAGGTCAGGAATTTAAGACCAGTCTGACCAACATGGCAAAACCCTGTCTCTACTAAAAATACTAGCCGGATATGATGGTGGGCACCTGTAATCCCAGCTACTTTGGAGACTGAGGCAGGAGAATCACTTCAACCCAGGAGGCAGAGTGCAGTGAGCCAAGATAGCGCCACTTCACTCCAGTCTGGGCAACAGAGCGAGACTCTGTCTCAAAAAAAAAAATGCATCAAGGAGTAACCAAATGAAGCAAAATTTAATTTTTCTTTGGAAAACATGAGATGATTGTCTGATTATAAAATTGAATGTATATCAAGATCAGTTTAATTCATCTGAAATTTGCTTAAGGGGATTTCATTTTTTGCTGTCTAATAGTTTTATTCAGGTAGAATTACACACCATAAAATTTACTCATTTTATTTTTTTATATTTTTTAAGTTAGGTTGTGTTCAGAATTTACTCTTTTTAAATTTGTAATTCAGGTTTTTTTGGAAATTTAGAGTTGCACAGTCATCACCGTCATCCAATTTTAGCACATTTCCATCACCTCAAAAAGATCCCTTGTGCCCATTTGCTGCTATTTTATATTATAACCTCCAGCCCCTGGCAACCACTAATCTACTTTGTGTCTGTATAGATTGGCTCTTTTTCTGCATATTTCATATAAATGGAACATATAATATTTGGTCTTAAGTATTTTTGAAATGTATAATTTTGTTGTGGAAATAATAGTTGATTTTATCTGTTTCTTTATTCAGGCCTTTCTTTGTATTGAATTTTCACATTGTCAGTACCACTCAGAAACAGTGGTTTATCCTTCTGCAGCAAGTTCAGTGAATACTGTTGGCACTGGAATTTATCCCTGCTGTAACCAAAAGGTTCTTCGGTTTGATCCTACTCAGCTTACAAAGGTGAATTTTGAATGTTGCCCTTCTGTAGCTACAGTTTTTTTAAAGTATAACAGTAATACATTAATGTATAAAACACTTCAAACAATACATAAATAAGTATAGGAAGAAGAAGTTCCTTTTCACAGCACTCCCGATTTCCATCTCAGAGATAATCACTGTTAATTATTTCCTTTCAGACCTTCTTTTGTACCTTTCTGGCACAAATTAGATATGTTTTTTTGTTTTTTGGAGGTTTTTTTTTTTGAGATAGGTTCTCACTCTGTCGCACAGGCTGGAGTGCAGTGGCACCATCTTCACTCACTCCAGCCTCTGCCTCCCAGGCTCAAACAATCCTCCCACCTCAGCCTTCCAAGTAGTTGGGACTACAGGCACATGCCACCCTACCCAGCTAATTTTTTCTATTTTTTGTAGAGGTGAGTTTTTGCCATGTTGCCCAGGCTGGTCTTGAACTCATGAGCTCAAGTGATCTCCCTGCTTTGGCCTCTCAGAGTGCTGGGATTATGGGTGTGACCCATCACACCCAGCCTTATATAATGACTTTTTTTTTTTTTTTTTTTGAGACGAAGTTTCGCTCTTGTTACCCAGGCTGGAGTGCAATGGCGCGATCTCAGCTCACCGCAACCTCTGCCTCCTGAGTTCAGGCAATTCTCCTGCCTCAGCCTCCTGAGTAGCTGGGATTACAGGCACATGCCACCATGCCCAGCTGATTTTTTGTATTTTCAGTGGAGACAGGGTTTCACCGTGTTGACCAGGATGGTCTTCATCTCTTGACCTTGTGATCTGCCTGACTCGGCCTCCCAAAGTGCTGGAATTACAGGCGTGAGCCACCGTGCCCGGCCGACTTTTTTTAATTGGAAATGAGATCATACTAATAATAATCTGTAATTTGCCTTTTTTACTCAAAGGCAAACTAGGGTATCTATGTGCCATTTTATCTAACTGCTGTATAATATTCCAAGCAGTGTATATATCACAGTTTAACCCTTCTCCTAGTAATGAACTATTTAGGTGGTTTCTAGACTGATGGTATTACTGTGCTGCAATGGATATCCTTGCACATATATCTTGGTGCAATGTGTGAGTATTGCTATAAGTTAGAGTCTCTAATATTGAACACTTTTGAAAATGTTATGTAATTAAATGTCATGTGTGGATGAAAGGAATCTAAAGCTCTTTATCATCATCCATACGAAAAATATTTATAAAGCACCAAAGATATGCCATACAGTGTGTAAGGCAGATGATAGCATGTAAAACTGGATCATTTATGACTTTATGGAACTTAGAGCTGAGGCAGTAATACCAAAAGGAAAAAAAGGACACTAAGAAATGTTTGAAGACAGATACAGGGCCATAAATGTCTGGAATAGGCTGGTATAATTCAGCCATAGAAGTCAAGTAAAGCCTCAAAGGAGTTGGCATTAGGTTGAGATCTGAAGGATTCATAGGAGTATGTGAGGTGAAGAGGAAAGGAAAGAGCATCCTAGTCAGAACAGCAAGGTCAGAAGGAGCATACTGAGTAAAAGACTGAAAGAGCCTGAGGCTGTTGTATAAAACATGCATAGTTCAAGACAAGGCTGGAGAGGTAGATAGGTGTCAGGCCATGGAGGAGCAGGACCTCATAAGCCATGTTCGAGTTTTTCTTTATCTCAAGTTTTGAAAATATCAGTTGCAGTATGGAGAATGCATACTTGAGGGGTAGTCAATGGAATCACGTACAAAAGGAAACTATCATAGTAGTCTTAGAGAGAGATGACAGTAGCTTGGACTAGAGTAGTGAAGATGAGGAGAAGTGGATGAATTTAACATTTAAGAGATAAAACTGAAATTACCTGACAGATTGTATTACAGAGGGAGAAAGGGAAGGATGACTCGGTTTCTTGCTGGTGCTACTGGATAGCTAGTGGTGCTATTCACTGAAGAGGAAGCAGCAGATTGAAATCAGGTTTGGAGAGAGACTTATGAGTTCTGTTTTGGGCATTTTGAGTTTGAGGTGCTTTCTGAGATAACCAGGCAAAGGCAGTTAGATTTATTAGTTTGGGGGCTCAGAGAAGTGGGTAGGCTGGAGACAGTAACTCATAAGTTTTCTTGCAATAGTTGATAGTTTAAACCAGCAGAAATAGGTGAGCATATGAAGAGCAGAGGGAACCTACAGCTAATAGTTGGATGAAGCAGCATGAGCCTGCAAAGGAGAATGGTCAGGAGCAGCCAGAATAATGGGAGGAAAATTGAGGATGTTGCCATGAAAGTTGAGGGAGAAATATTAAAGAAAGATTGGACTGTGGTACCTAATACTGCTAAGAGGTCAAATAAAATAATGAAAGAACTATGTCATTTGGTCTTAGTGACAGGGAATTCATAGGTATGAAGAGCTGTTTTGGTGGAGTGTTAGATCCAGAAGCCAGGTTTGTATGGGTTGAGAAGTGATTGAGAGATTAACAAATGGGATCAGTATAAATGACAAATCTTTTGGGAAATGTGAGAAAGGAAAGAGATAGATTAGTAATTTAGGTTATGAATATTTGTTTAGTGTTTCTGGGGTTGTTTTTTGTTTGTTTGTTTGAGGAGTCTCACTGTTGTCCAGACTGGAATGCAGTGGCATGATCTTGGCCCACGGCAACCTCTGCCTCCCAGGCTCAAACGATCCTCCTGCCTCAGCCTCCGGAGCTGGGATTACAGGTGCGTGCCACCATGCCTGGCTAATTTTTGTAGTTTTAGTAAAGACAGAGTCTCACCATGTTGGCCAGGCTGGTCTTGAACTCCTGACCTCAAGTGACTCATCCATCTGGGCCTCCCAAAGTGCTGGGATTACAGGCATGAACCACCATGTCTGGCCTTGATGTTTCTGTTTTGATACAAGAGAACATTTTAAAAGTCTATGGGAAGGATCCTTTGAGAAGGAGAGTTGATGGTATAAGGTGGGAAGGCAGGGTAGGGTGGAATCCTAAAGCACATAAGGTGGTGTTAGCTTTGACAGGAGGAAGGACAGCTCTTCTATTATAATAGGAGAAAACAGTAGAATGGTTGTAGATATTAGTAGAATTGTATTTTTGTCATTTACATGACAACTTACGCCAATCCAATGCTTTTTCTGTTCTCTATAAAGTAGAAGATGAAGCCATACACTAAGAATAAGGGGAAGTATGGAAGGTTGGAAATAGTATTTTGAAAAACAGGAGAATGAATTTTCCAGAGAAAATGTATATTGCTGGGAAGTTTGAGAGCTCACTGAAGATTGGCCATCATATGGTCACAATATAATTCAACATACCTGTTTAGATCACTCTCACCAGTAACCCTTGGCTGCATGAGTACAGGCAGAGAAAAAATGGGTAGTTAAATTCATCTAGAATTAGGATTTTGCCAGATGAGGATGATGAAATGTAGGGGAAAGGAATTTGGGATATTGGCATGAATGTTACTGAATAACGGATCATGGAATTTATTTTTTTTTATTTTTTTTTTTTTTGAGATGGAGTTTCGCTCTTGTTAACCCAGGCTGGAGTGCAATGGCACGATCTCGGCTCACCGCAACCTCCGCCTCCTGGGTTCAGGCAATTCTCCTGCCTCAGCCTCCTGAGTAGCTGGGATTACAGGCACACACCACCATGCCCAGCTAATTTTTTGTATTTTTAGTAGAGACGGGGTTTCACCATGTTGACCAGGCTGGTCTCGATCTCTTGACCTCGTGATCCACCCGCCTCGGCCTCCCAAGGATCATGGAATTTAAACTGGATTAGTTTTGTTATATTTGCAATCAGTTATCAAATTTGATTAGTTAGAAAATTTATTGTTGAGGTGGTGGTAGTGCACCAAGATGGCCAAGAGGAGGCAACACCAGAATGCAGCACCCAGTGAATGAGACCAGAGGGCTAGAGGACTTCGGGATTCCAAGCAAGGTTCCAGGTTTGTTTTGGTGGAACTAGTAGGTCACTGAAAATAACCCAGGGAAGGTGAGCCAAAGCCAAAGCTGGACAAGAGCAGCCCAAGGAGGGTGAACTGAGACAGGGCAGGGTGCATCCCCACCTGGAACATGTATCTGGCTCAGAGGGTCAGGGACTTCACCTGCCTCAGTGCTCCAATTCGGATCCTGGGTTTCCCTCATCTCTCTTGCAACCCACAGTCTGTGAGAGCCCCGCAGGACTGAGGGGCACTGTGGGTTGTCAATTCAAATCTGAGTAACAGCTCCCGCCTGGTGCCTTAGGTTGTCAGCAGGGACCTAGGTGGAAATTTGGACTAATGCCAGCAGGACAGAACTACCTGTCCCACAGAAAGAGGCAGAGTTGAAAGCAGGGAAACAGGCCATAAGGCCTGGTAGGCCTTACCCCCACAAAACTCAAACTGAAGCCAGTGCACTAGAGAGCTTCACAGCAAATACACCAGTTTGACCCCAGCCAGGAAGATTGAGCTCGGGGAAGGAGAGAAAGGAGAGAGCCGTTGGGAAGGTGGGGCTAATCTCACATGCATAAACAAACTCCAGGGGGAGACCACCCACCCAGCAGCCTGACTGAATCCAAGGCAGCCCAGCAGCACCTCTACAGGCCAAAAAAGATAAAGCTCCAACCTCAACAGAAAGGAAGTCCACTCAGAGATTGCTCCCAAAATCACCAGCTTCAAAGATCAAAGCGAAATAAATCCACCAAGATGGGAAGAAACCAGCACAAAAAAGATGAAACCATCAAAGACCAGAACACATTTTCTCCTCCAAGGGATCACAACTCTTCACCATCAAGGGAATAAAATAAGACAGAATGAGTGTGACAAATTGACAGAAGCAGGCTTCAGAAGGTGGGTAATAAACTTCTCTGAGTTAAAAGACCATGTTCTAACCCAATGCAAAGAAACTAAGAACCTTGAAAAAATGTTAGGTGAAATGCTAACTAGAATAACCAGCTTAGAGAAGAGTATAAATGACTTGATGGAGCTGAAAAACACAGCACAAGAACTTCGCGAGGCATACACAAGTTTCAACAGCTGAATCGATCAAGCAGAAGAAAGCATATCAGAGATTTGAAGATAAATCAATGAAATAAAATGAGAAGACAAGATTAGAGAAAAAGAGTGAAAGGAAATGGACAAAGCCTCCAAGAACTATGGGATTATGTGAAACGACCTAATCCACCCTTGATAGACATACCTGAAATGTGATGGGGAGAATGAATCCAAGCTGGGAAACACAATTCAGGGTATTATCCAAGAGAACTTCCCCAACCTAACAAGGCAGGCCAACATTCAAATCCAGGAAATACAGAGAACACCACAAAGATGCTCAAGAAGAGCAACCCCAAGGCACATAATCATCAGATTCACTAAGGTTGAAATGAAGGAAAAAATCCTAAGGGCAGCCAGAGAGAAAGGTCGAGTCACCCACGAAGGAAAGACCATCAGACTCACAGCAGCTCTCTCGACAGAAACCCTACAAGCTAGAAGGGATGCCAATATTCAACATCCTTAAAGAAAAGAACTTTCAACCCAGAATTTCATCTGGCCAAACTAAGCTTCACAAGTGAAGAGAAATAAATCCTTTACGGACAAGCAATTGCTGAGAAATTTGTCACTACAAGACCTGCCTTACAAGAGCTCCTGAAGGAAGTACCAAACATGGAAAGGAGCCACTAGTATCAGCCACTGCAAAAATGTACCAAATGGTAAAGAACAATAAGATGATGAAGAAATTGTGTCAACTAATAGACAAAACAACCAGCCAGTAACAAAATGGCAGGATCAAATTCAAACATAACAATATTAACGTTGAATGTAAATGGCCTAAATGCCCCAATCAAGACACAGACTGGCAAACTGGGTAAAAAGTCAAGACCCATCGGTGTGCTGTATTGAGGAGACCCATCTCACATGCAAAGACTCACATAGACTCAAAATAAAGGGATGGAAGAAGATTTACCAAGCAAATGGAGAGCCAAAAAAGGAGGGGTGGCAATCCTAGTCTGTGATAAAATGGACTTTAAACCAACAAAAATCAAGAGACAAAGAAGGGCATTACATAATAGTAAAAGGATCAATGCAAGAAGAGCTAACTGTCCTAAATATATATGCACCCAATGCAGGAGCACCCAGATACATAAAGCAAGTTCTAAATGACCTACAAAGAGATAGACTCCTGCACAATAATAGTGGGAGACTTTAACTGCACTGACAATATTGGACAGATCAACGAGACAGAAAGTCAACAAGGATATCAAGGACTTGAATGCAGATCTAGACCAAGCAGACCAAATACACATTTACAGAACACTCCACCCCAAATCCACAGAATACACATTCTTCTCAGCACCACATTGCACTTAGGCTAAAATTGACCACATAATTGGAAGTAAATAACTCCTCAGCAAATGCAAAAGAATGAAAATCATAACAGTCTCTCAGACCACAGTGCAATCAAATTAGAACTCAGGATTAAGAAAAGCACTCAAAACCACACAATCACATGGAAACTGAACAACTTACTCCTGAATGACGAATTGATAAACAATGAAATGAAGGCAGAACATAAAATGAAGAACATAAAAATGTTCTTCGCAAATAGAATGAAGACGCAATGTACCAGAATCTATGGGACACATTTAAAGCAGTGTCTAAAGGGAAATTTATAGCAATAAATGCCCACATGAGAAACAAGGAAAGATCTAAAATCGATACCCTATCATCAAAATTGAAAGAGCTAGAGGAGCAAGATCAAAAAAGCAGAAGACAGGAAATAACTATGATCAAAATTGAAAGAGCTAGAAGAGCAAGATAAAAAAAAAAAAGCAGAAAACAAGAAATAACTAAGATCAGAGCAGAACTGAGGGAGATAGAGACACAAAAAACACTTCAAAAAATCAATAAATCCAGGAGCTGGTTTTTTGAAAAGATCAACAAAATAGACTGCTAGCTAGACTAATAAAAAAGAAAGGAGAGAAGGATCAAATAGATGCAATAAAAAACAATAAAGGGGAGATCACCACCAATTCCTCAGAAATTCAAACTACCATCAGAGATTACTACAAACAACTCTATGCACATAAACCAGTAAATCTGGAAGAAATAGATAAATTCCTGGACACGTGCACACTCCCAAGACTAAGCCAGGAAGAAGTTGAAGCCCTGAATAGACCAATAACAAGGTCTCAAATCAAGACAGCAATAGCCTACCAGCCAAAAAAAGTCCAGGTCCAGGTGGGTTCACAGCCGAATTCTACCAGATGTAAAAACAGGAGCTGGTAACATTCCTGTTGAAACTATTGCAAACAATACAAAAAGAGGGAATCCTCCCTAACTCTTTCTATGAGACCAACATCATCCTGATACCAAAACCTAGCAGAGACACAACTAAAAAAGAAAACTACAGGCTAATATCCATGATGATCTTTGATGCAAAAATCTGCAATAAAATACTGGCAAACCAAATCCAACAGCACATCAAAAAGCTTATGCACCATGATCAAGTAGTCTTCACCCCGGGGATGCAAGGCTGGTTCAACATACACAAATCTATAAACGTAATCCACAACATAAACAGAACCAAAGACAAAAACCACATGATCATCTCAACAGATGCAGAGAAGGCCTTTGACAAAATTCAACAGCCCTTTATGCTAAAAACTCTCAATAAACTAAATATCGATGTAATGTATCTCAAAATAATAAAAGCTTTTTATGACAAACCCACAGCCAATGTCATACTGAACAGGCAAAAACTAGAAGCATTCCCTTTAAAAACTGGCATTAGACAAGAATGCTCTCTCTCACCACTCTTATTCAATATAGTATTGGAAGTTCTAGCCAGAGCAATTAGGCAAGAAAAAGAGATAAAAGGCATTCAATTAGGAAAAGAAGAAGTCAGATTGTCCCTATTTGCAGACAACATGATCCTATATTTAGAAGACCCTATTGTCTCAACCCAAAACCTCCTTAAGCTGATAAGCAACTTTGGCAAAGTCTCAAGATCTGCACATTTTCTGCACAAAATGTGCAGAAATCACAAGCATTCCTATACATCAACAACAGACAAACAGAGAGCCAAATCATGAGCAAACTCTCATTTACAATTGCTACAAAGAGAATAAAATACCTAGGAATACAGCTAACAAAGGATGTAAAAGATCTCTTCAAGGAGAACTACAAACCACTGATCAAGGAAATAAGAGGACACAAACAGATGGAAAAACATTCCATGCTCATGGTTAGGAAGAATCAATATTGTGAAAATGGCCATACTGCCCAAAGTAATTTATAGATTCAATGCTATCCCCATCAAGCTACCATTGACCTTCTTCACAGAACTGGGAAAAAAAACACTTTAAACTTCATATGGAACCAAAAGAGAGCCCACATCGCCAACAAAATCCTAAGCAAAAAGAACAAAGCTGTAGGCATCGTGCTGCCTAACTTCAAACTATGCTACAAGGCTACAGTAATCAAAACATCATGGTACTGATACCAAAACAGAGATCTAGACCAATGGAACAGAACAGAGGCCTCGGAAGCAATGCCATGCATCTACAACCATCTGATCTTTGACAAACCAGACAAAAACAAGCAATGGGGAAAGGATTCCCTGTTTAATAAATGGTGTTGGGAAAACTGGCTAGCCATATGCAGGAAGCTGAAACTGGACCCCTTCCTGGCACCCTACACTAAAATTAATTCCAGAGGGATTAAAGATTTAAACATAAGAACTAACACCATAAAAACCCTAGAAGAAAACTTAGGCAACACCATTCAGGACATAGGTACAGGCAAGGACTTCATGAGTAAAACACCAAAAGAAACGGCAGCAAAAGCCAAAATAGACAAATGGAATCTAGTTAAACTTAAGACCTTCTGCACAGCAAAAGAAACAATCATTAGAGTGAACCAGCAACCAACAGAATGGGAAAAAATTTTTGCAATCTGCCCATCTGACAAAGGGCTAATATCCAGAATCTACAAAGAACTAAAGCAGATTTACAAGAAAAGAACAAACAAACCCATTCAAAAGTGGGCAAAGGATATGAACAGATGCTTTTCAAAAGAAGACATTTATGTGGCCAACAAACATGCTTATCAACAAACAAATGCTCATCATCACTGGTCATTAGAGAAATGCAAATCAAAACCACATTGAGATACTGTAAGGCCGGCTGCCTCGCAGAGGGTTAAAACGGACACATCCATCTCTCTCCTCACTTGATAACTGCGTCATTACCCGAGCTCATTATCTGGCCTTGCCTCACGGCTTCCCCACATCCACCTCCGCATACCAGACCCAAGCCCACATTCAGCACTAAATTATGCATTCAGCCCCCAGCCCGCTGTTGATAAACCCTGCAGGAAAATTTTTTAAAGAAGCCCCATCAGACCCTGCCCGGCAGCAGTCTGCTCTGTATGCCCCCAGAAAGCCCGTCTACCCATAACCACTAGCTCCAGGCATTTCCTGCTTTTTAACGGCCAATAAGATTGCCTTCACTTTGTTTCCCCAGTAGTCAATCAAGGCCCAAGGTCCCGCCTGCCTACCCATAACCACTAGCTCCAGGCATTTCCTGCTTCTTAATAGCCAATAAGATTGCCTTCACTTTGTTTCCCCAGCAGTCAATCAAGGCCCACTTACCCAAAGTCCCTCCTGCCTACCAATGGCCACTAGTTTCAGGCACTTCCTGCTTTCTGACAGCCAATAAAATTGCCTTTGCTTTGTTTCTCCAATAGCCAATCAATCACCTTCCATCCCCATAAAACCCCATGACCTAAGCAGCTGGGCGCAACTTCTCTGGCCCCTTCCTGGACCACAGAACCTCGCCCCTGAGCTGAATAAATTGGCTTCTCATTTTCTCCTACTTGCCTCAGTTTCCTCATTTTACATTGGCAATAAACCTTACAGATACCATCTCATGCCAGTTAAAATGGCGATAATTAAAAAATCTGGAGGCCGGGTGCGGTGGCTCATGCCTGTAATCCCAACACTTTGGGAGGCCGAGGTGGGTGGATCAGGAGATCAAGAGATCAAGCCCATCCTGGCCAACATGGTGAAACCCCGTCTCTACTAAAAATACAAAAATTAGCTGGATGTGGTGGCATGCGCCTGTAGTCCCAGCTACTTGGGAAGCTGAGGCAAGAAAATTGCTTGCACCCAGGAGGCGGAGGTTGCAATGAGCTGAGATTACACCACTGCACTCCAGCCTGGTGACAGAGTGAGACTCCATCTCAAAAAAAAAAAAAAAAAAAAAAAAAAATCTGGAGACAACAGATGCTGGAGCAGATGTGGAGAAGAAAAGGAAACACTTTTACACTGTTGGTGGGAGTGTAAATTAGTTCAAGCATTATGGAAGACAGTGTGGTGATTCTTCAAGGATCTAGAAATAGAAATTCCATTTGACCCAGCAATCCCATTACTGGGTATATACCTAAAGGATTATAAATCGTTCTGTTACAAAAACACATGCACACATGTGTTTGTTGCAGCACTGTTTACAATAGCAAAGACCTGGAACCAACCCAAATGCCCATCAATGATAGACTGGACAAGGAAAATGTAGCACATATACGCCATGGAATACTATGCAGCCATAAAAAATGATAAGTTCATGTCCTTTGTAGAGACATGGATGAATCTAGAAACCATCATTCTCAGCAAAATGACACAAGAACAGAAAACCAAACACCTCATGTTTTCACTCATAGGCAGGTGATGAACAATGAGCACACTTGGGCACAGGGAAGGGAACAATACTCACTGGGCTAGGTGGTGGGTGTGGCGGGGAGGGGAGGGACAGTGTGGGGAAGGGAGGATGGGGAGGGATAGCACTGGGAGAAATGCTTGATGTAGGTGCCAGGGTAGGGGGAATGGAGACAGCAAACCACTGTGGCATATATGTACCTATGCAACAATTCTGCAGGATACAGGATATACACATGTACCCCAGAGCCCAAAGTACAATTAAAAATAATAATAATAATAATAGAATTCAGGTAGAATTTAAAAAGAAAATTTATTGGTGAGGCAATCGATTACTTACATAACATTAATATTTAAAGTTTTAGTTATACACTTTACAAAAATATTTAAATTGTATATTAAATATCTTTTTATTAAATGAGATGTTAAGCAAAATTAGATTAGCTTTGCTAGGCCCAAGATATTTTATTAATTCATCATTACTACTATGTTCTTTTCAGTAATGTGATTTTTTAGTCTTTACATTTCTTTGGGGTTATGTTGTTTCTATTGTAGCTATCACATTTCCACATTGTTTTGAGCAAAATATACTTCTAAAAATTGTAACTCTTTGGCTTATTATCTTTTTATTGGTTGTGTTAACTTAAAGATATTTCGTTTGTGAGAAGATTCAAAAAATAAACAGTAATTAAACTATGAAAAGTCTTGCAAGTGATGTCATGTACATTGATTGAGGTGATAGCTTGGACTAAATGAAAAAAAATCTAAATAGCTCATAAGGTGATGTGTATTTCCAGCAGTAGCAGATACAGTAATTCAGACCAATCCTCATCAAAAGGCAACTAAAAGAAAAAAGTAAGGCTGCGCGCAGTGGCTCATGCCTGTAATCCTAGCACTTTGGGAGGCTGAGGTGGGTGGATCACCTGAGGTCAGGAGTTCAAGACTGGCCTGGCCATCATGGTGAAACCCATCTTTATAAAAAAAAAAGAAAGAAAGAAAAAAGTGAATGAAATATAAATATCATATGAAAAACATCAAAAAGCTAGTAAGATAATGCAGAATTGGTGTTAATTCTTGGTGTTAATACAGGAGATGATAGGAACCTAAAGAAGTGCGTCAGCCTTCAGGGCCATTTTTGTCCTGGGAGTGATTACCATTCAGAAAGAGGTGGCTAAGAGGCTGAAGTGAGCATTTGGTGTCCTATCAGGATTTTGGGGAATAGTCAGACTCCAGGGTCTTCCAAGTAGGGATATTAATAAATAATATCCCCACTTTTACACGTTGAGTTGGGATTCCAAAGAAAATAAGAGTAAATCGGAAGTAAACCATCCTTTGCCTGGACTGCAGCCTGGCTTTGATTCCTTTGAATTACCTAGAAAATTTCAAGATGTGAACTTGGATTAAGGAAATTCTGGATTGCCACTGTTCCCACACACCTGGCAAAAGCAGTAAAAATCTTCACTGGAGAAAGATAACATTATTCTAAGCCTCAAATTATTTCCACAAACAATATTTCTGAGAAAATATTCAGCACACAAAGATAACCAGACATAGATGGAAATAAGTTACCAAGAATGAAAACAGTAGAACTTAGAAAACAAAAATAGACCACAAGAACTACAAATATTGGAATTATGGACACAGATTATAAAATACATGGGATTCCTAGTTTAAGTTGATAGAGCCTAAGCTCAGAAGTTTTTGGTAGGGAATTATAAACCATAAAAAGTGACAAAAAATTTCCAAGGAACTTCTTAAAAGAAAAAAAGTGGCAAAAAGGTTTGAATAAAAACAAATAGAAATACTAGGACTGAAAAACTTAATAAATAAATTTAATCTCAGTGGCAAATTTAATAGATTACATAGATGCAGCTGAAAAATTACCAAATTCCGAGAAAAAAGAAGACTATTAATTTAATTTTTAAAGATGTCTACAAATCAATAGTAAAAAGACAGTAGGCACTTCACACACACAAAAAGTAAACATGAAGAGGATTGCCTCATTTGTAACTGGGAAAATAAAAATTAAAACTACAGTGAATACCAGTACACATTTACCAGAATGACTGAAGTTTTTTTTTGTTTTTGTTTTGTTTCATTTTGTTTTTGAGACAGTCTTGCTCTGTTCCCCAGGCTGGTGTGTAGTGGTGCAATCTTGGCTCACTGAAACCTCTGCCTCCCAGGCTCAAGCAATTCTTATGCCTCAGCCTCCTGAGTAGCTAGATTACAGTTATGCGCTACCATGCCTGGCTAAATTTTTGTATTTTTGGTAGAGACAGGGTTTTACCATTTTTGGCCAAGGTGGTCTCGAACTACTGGCCTTAAGTGATCCACCTACTTCAGCCTCCCAAAGTGCTGAGATTACAGGCATGAGCTACCATGCCCAGCCAGAGTGACTAAAATTTAAATGTCTTACCAAGTGTTAGCAAGGATATGGAGTAACAGGAGTCCTCATATACTGCTGATGGTAATATAATTTGGTACACATGACCACTTGTGTACCAGGAAACAGATAAAAGAATGCTCATAGGAATATTATTTATAGTAGCCCCAAACTAGAAACAACCCATCCATCAGCAGAAGAGGTAAATAAATGGTGTATATTCATACAGTGAAACACTATACATTAAAGCAAATGTTATTACATGAAGTAACATAGTTGAATCATAAAAACATAATTTTTCTTTTCTTTTTTTTTTTTTTTTTTTGAGGCAGGGTCTCACTCTATCACCCACCTAGGCTGGAGTGCAGTGGCCTGATCATAGCTCAAGGCAATCTCAACCTCCCTAGGCTCAAGTGATCCTCCCACCTCAACTTCCTGAGTAACTGGGACTGGAGCATGCACCACCACGCCCAGCTAATTTTTTTGTACTTTTTTTAGAGACAGGGTTTTGCCATGTTGCCCAGGGTGGTCTCAAACTCTTGCGCTCAAATGATCTACCTACCTCAGCCTCCCAAAGTGCTGGAATTACAGGCGCGAGCCACCTTATCCAGTAGAAACAATGTTGAGCAAAACAAGTGAGACGAAACTATAGTGTTTAGGAATGCATCCTTAAGTGGCAGAAGGATAAAGAAAAGCAAGGAAGTAATTACCACAAGCCAGGGTAGAGGTTACCTATTGGGAGGAGGGAAACCATTATGATCAGGATTGGGCCTGTCGGGACTCCTAGAATGGTGGCAATACTCTAATTTGTAATGTGGATTGTGATTATATGGATATCCTTGGGTATTTGTTAAACTGTGCAGTTATGATTGAATCTCTTTTCTGTGTGAATGTTTTTCTTGAGAAAAAGTTGTAAAATATGTATATGACAATATGACTAGGTAAAGAAAAGAAAAACAGTGATCTTTAAAGGAGTGTTCTGTAACAAACCAACCTCTAATTTATTGTCTCTTATATGACAGGGCTGTAAAGTGAGGGACCACATGATCGCCCCTTGTGATCAAGGTGAAGGTGGAGATTTGCCATCCTGTCCCACTGCTAGAATATTGGACGATCTGCACAAGTACAGAGATGTCATTGTTGTGCCTTTTTCAAAAGATACAGTTAGGTGAGTGGGGAGTAAACCCAACACTGCATTGTAGCTTTATTCAGTGTTTCCCATTTCAGAATCTCCTAGTGCTTCCCCAGATCACCTATGTCAGTCCTCAAGTAGTTTTCATTATTTCAGAAAGCTTAAGTGAAATTATATGTTAGCTTATAATAAGAGCAGACAGATGTTTATTTGTTAGGCAGAACACCTAAAAATAGTGGAGATACAAGGAGAAGAACAACAAATGAAAAGAGCTCTTGGTGATTAAAAAGGTTAAGACCTTTGGCTGGGCGTGGTGGCTCACGCCTGTAATCCAAGCACTTTGGAGGCCAAGGCAGGCAAATCACCTGAGGTTGGGAGTTCAAGACCAGCCTGACCAACATGGTGAAACCCCGTCCTAAAAAAAAGAAAAAAAAAAGTAAAAAAAAAAAAAAAAAAAAAATGGTTAAGACCTGGCCGGGCATGGTGGCTCAAGCCTGTAATCCCAGCACTCTGGGAGGCCGAGGCGGGTGGATCACAAGGTCAAGAGATTGAGACCATCCTGGTCAACATGGTGAAACCCCGTCTCTACTAAAAATACAAAAAATTAGCTGGGCATGGTGGCGTGTGCCTGTAATCCCAGCTACTCAGGAGGCTGAGGCAGGAGAATTGCCTGAACCCAGGAGGCGGAGGTTGCGGTGAGCCGAGATTGCGCCATTGCACTGCAGCCTGGGTAACGAGAGCGAAACTCCGTCTGAAAAAAAAAAAAAAAAAAGGTTAAGACCTTGGCCGGGCGCGGTGGCTCAAGCCTGTAATCCCAGCACTTTGGGAGGCCGAGGCAGGTGGATCACGAGGTCAAGAGATCAAGACCATCCTGGTCAACACGGTGAAACCCCGTCTCTACTAAAAATACAAAAAATTAACTGGGCATGGTGGTGTGTGCCTGTAATCCCAGCTACTCAGGAGACTGAGGCAGGAGAATTGCTTGAACCCAGGAGGCGGAGGTTGCGGTGAGCCGAGATCGCGCCATTGCACTCCAGCCTGGGTAACAAGAGCGAAACTGCGTCTCAAAAAAAAAAAAAAAAGGTTAAGACCTTAAATCCAATTTGCAGTGGTAGCAGGTGAAGGTTTCCCAGTTGCGTTAGCCTTTCTCATCCAATTGATCAGAGATTGTTCTTAAAGCAGTACCAAGCATAGCTGCCCATTCCACCACCTTGCAGGTATGATGCTTCAAGTATAGTGGTGCTTGCTGTATGGGGTGTCTTTTGCTAGAGGAATCACTAGATGGATTAAGAAATGTCATGTTGAGGTGACATCCTTATACTGAGGAACCGTATTTCTAAAGAGCAATTTATGGAACATTTGCAATAAAAAGATATCCTTCACATTTAAATTTTTAAGAAAATAAACTCTTCTTCATAAAAATGTATTTTTCTTTCAAGTGATGTTGGGGTTGGCCCCTGTGATGAAAACGGTATAGAATGTGATGTTTTACTGGAGCCAAATACACCATGGGGTCCCAAAACTGGGGAGCTCAATGCTGTGAGTAGCTTGTTTCACTTATTCTTTACTTAAGTAAACACTTAATGATATTTAATCTTTGACAAGAACCTGGTCAGTTTAAGTTGAAATTGAACTGACTAATCATAAGAAGGTATTATGCCAAGTTAATAGGACTCTAAGGGTAATAGGACACATTTCTTGCCCTCAAAGAATTAATAACTAATATATTTAAATTTGGGGGAAAAAACAACATGGGGCCAGGCATGGTGACTCACACTTACAAAGTGCTGTAATCCTACCACTTTGAGAGGTTGAGGCAAGAAGAGGGTTTGAGCCCAGGAGTTTGAGATCAGCCTGAGCAATATAGTGAGCCCTCATCTCTACAAAAAAAGTTAAAAACTTAGCCAAGTGTGGTGCCTTGTGCCTGTAGTCCAAGCTTCTCTGGGAGGCTGAGGTGGCAAGATTGCTTAAGCCCAGGAGGCAGAGGTTGCAGTGAGCCAATATCGCACTACAGCACTGCAGCCTGGGTGACAGAGGGAGACTCAGTCTCAAAAAAAAAAAAAAAAAAGAAAAGAAAAGAAAAACCAAAAACATAACATGGTCTTTAAGGTTTTTATTATAGACAAATTATGATGGGAGGAATGAAGGTGGCATGAATGAATATGTTGTTTCCTCCTCCTCCTGTAAACTTTTTTTAGTAGAAAATTATCCTTTTATTGTAATTAGGAATATATTTAGATTCTTCAAAAGTTGCAGCCTGGCGTCTGGGTGACAGAATGAGAGTCTCTCTCAAAACACAAACACACAAAAGTTTCAAAACTGAAATATTTTTAAAGTGACCAGAAAATTTGATTCCTTTGATTCCTTTTTATTCCTTTGCCTTTGCTACTAAGGACCAGGGAGGGAATCTATTTGCCTGTGAACGTATTGTCTTTGTGTTGGTTAAGATAGCATTTTCTATACAAATATTCAGTCATGCCAGGCATGGTGGTTCACACCTGTAATCCCAGCACTTTGGGAGGCTGAGATCAGGAGTTTAAGACCAGCCTGGTCAACATGGTGAAACCCCATCTCTACTAAAAATACAAAATTTAGCTGGGTGCAGTGGCGTATGCCTGCAATCCCAGCTACTCAGGAGGCTGAGGCAGGAAAATTGCTAGCCTGGGCAACAGAGTGAGACTCCGTCTAAAAAAAAAAAAAAATTCAGTCATTAACATTTGTTTATGAATTATATGTCAGCATACTAGATTTATTGAGTATCAATATGTAATCTGCTTCCTTAATTTACAATAAAATATAAACATTAAAAAGTGATTGAAATAGTCCTAAAAATAACTAAAATTATTTTAGTAATTTACTTGCATGTGATTTACTTGTCCTTTGGAAATAATACTGGGAAAGTATCTTTCTTTTTAAAAACATCCACATCCAGCTGGGCGTAATCCCAGCACTTTGGGAGGTAATCCTAGCACTTCAGGAGGCCGAGGTGGGCAGATCATCTGAGGTCAGGAGATCGAGACCATCCTTGCCAACACAGTGAAATCCCATCTCTACTAAAAATAAAAATTAGCCAGGCATGGTGGTATGTGCCTTTAGTCCCAGCTACTCAGAAGGCTGAGGCAGGAGAATTGCTTGAACCCGAGAGGTGGAGGTTGCACTGAGCCTAGAACGCACCACTACACTCCAGCCTGGACGACGGAGCGAGACTCCATCTCAAAAAAACAAAATAAAAAAACAAAAAACAAAAAAAATTCCACATCCTCTTCTAGCAGAGGATACTAAAGACTGTAATATATCATTTTTCAGCCTGAGTTTTAAATTATGTTTCAGCCTGGAGGGGAACTGTATTACTTTTCAACTCTTTTACAATATGCATATGAAAATAAGGTGATCTGGGTAAATGCAATCTGGGTAAATGCAGATTTATTAATATCTTATTCCTGTCTTACAGTTCTTGTCATTGAAAAACTGGACTCTACAACTGGTAAATTAGCAATTATATTTAGCATTTATGGATCTCTTTCTTCCTAAATTAAAGTTTAGTTTAATAGAATCTTATCAGTATCTTCTTTTACAAATTTTAGTTAAATATATATCTTCCTTTTCAGCTTCTCCAATTTTGCACTTAACTTAAAATGCCATTAAATTATTTAAGACAGAAACATACTCCATATCTGGCTGCATAATCCATAGATCTAGTTAAAAGACTTGTTAAAGTCACCATATTTAGGAAATTGAACAAAGCAACAAATCTGTTAAGTTCCAGTTATTTGGTTGAGTGATTGGTTGATTTTTTTTAATTTATTTTTTATTTTTTTACTGTTTGCCAGTACTATGCTGTCTGCCATCAATATTCCTAAGAATGGAATAGGAATTTGGATTAGTGATAACAGACAGTAGGGCAGAGAGATGCAGGAAAGTAATGCAGATATGGTTAAATAATCCAGGGCCACATTCACCCAGAAATGTGCATGTATACTTGTTTATAAGACTACTTTAGTACTGGTGGTTACTATATTATAATTTAACCTTAATATCAAGGAATATACATTTAGTTGAGTGATATAGGCACAATTTAACAAATACTGAGTACTTATGTGCCTATTGTTATTCCTAGCTTCTGTGAAAGAAATAAAAAATATGTAATTTACTGCTCTGAATGTAAAAATTTTTATGTCCATTTCTTGGGTATTGTGTTAGAGGTTATTTTATCAGCTTTTGATTAACTCATTCATTCAAAATAAATATAGGTAAATGTGTTTGGAAGAATTCATTAAAAATATATATATATTTTTTTAACTTAGAAACAACAGTCATTGTTTTCAGAAGAAGAAGAATATACAACTGGATCTGAGGTCACTGAAGATGAAGTTGGAGACGAAGAAGAAGTATCCAAGAAACAAAGTACTGGTTTCTAAGTTAACATTAAATCTCACTGTTTATGAAGGGGTTACATTCTGAAGCTTTTAATGCAAGGGATGGGGAATTGATTTTATTTATATAGTAGTACAATATAGAAAAAAAAAAAAAGAATGGAAAGGTGACACCATCAAGATTTCCTAACCCTGGCAGGAACACAGAATACTCAAAGTTATAAAGAAAGGGCAGTACACTGAGAAAGAATCCTCCAGGTTTTCATTTCAGGTGCAACTAAATGTGTGACTCACGTCAGATGAAATGTGATCTGAGATGTATACCTTAGATGATTTGGAGTGATATTCAAATGAACCATTAAATAACATTCATAAAAGTGTGATTTGTTTTTCATTGAAAGCATGATTTTTTATTTTATTTTATTTTATTTTTTTTTTTGAGATGGAGTCTCTGTCGCAGTGGCACAATCTTGACTCACTGCAACCTCCCCTGGGTTCAAGTGATTCTCCTGCCTCAGACTCCTGAGTAGCTGGGACTGCAGGCGTGCACCACCATGCCTGGCTAATTTTTCTGTATTTTTAGTAGAGATGGGGTTTCACCATATTGGCCAGGCTGATCTTGAACTCCTGACCTCAAGTGATCCACCCGCCTCAACCTCCCAAAGTGCTGGGATTATAGGCATGAGCCACCATACCCAGCTGAAAGCATGATTATTATACAACTATAAAATTAACTTGTGTCAAAATTTTTCAACTCATTAGTTTCAAGAAACAGCAAGGAAATTGGCTCAAAGAGCCTTTGAGGACTCAGGTATTTGTAGGCAACCATGAATCTGTTTTGTCACAATGATTTATGTCTTTTAGGATTTCATATGAATGAAATCATAAGTAATCTTTTGTTTCTGGCTTCTTTCACTTAGTATGAGGTTTTTGAGATTCATTCATATTGTTGCATGTGTCAGTAGTGTATTCCTTTTTATTGTGGAGTACTATTCCATTATACTGCTTTTGAGAAAAGAATGTTGGGCTGGGCGCAGTGGGTCAAGGAATGTATATTCAAGAGATTACGACTGTAATCTCTGCCCTTTGGGAACCTGAGGTGGGCAGATCACCTGAGGTCAGGAGTTCATGACCAGCTTGGCCAACATGGTGAAACCTCTTCACTACTAAAAATACAAAAATTAGGCTGGGCGTGGTAGCTGATACCTGTAATCCCAGCAATTTGGGAGGCTAAGGCAGGCGGATCACCTGAGATCAGGAGTTCAGGAACAGCCTGGCCACCATGGTGAAATCCTATCTCTACGAAAGTACAAAAATTAGCCCCGCATGATGGCGGGTGCCTATAATCCTAGCTATTCGGGAGGCTGAGATTGGAGAATTGCTTGAACCCACAAGGCAGAGGTTGCAGTGAAATGAGATCATGCCATTGCACTCCATCCTGGGTGACACAGTGAGACTCAGTCTCAAAAAAAAAAAAAAAAAAAGTGGCCGGGCATGGTGGCTCAAGCTTGTAATCCCAGCACTTTGGGAGGCCGAGGCGGGTGGATCACGAGGTCAAGAGATCGAGACCATCCTGGTCAACATGGTGAAACCCCGTCTCTACTAAAAATACAAAAAAATTAGCTGGGCATGGTGGCACGTGCCTGTAATCCCAGCTATTCAGGAGGCTGAGGCAGGAGAATTGCCTGAACCCAGGAGGCGGAGGTTGCGGTGAGCCGAGATCGCGCCATTGCACTCCAGCCTGGGTAACAAGAGCGAAACTCCGTCTGAAAAAAAAAAAAAAAAAAAAAAAAAGTAACAAAAATTAGCCAGGTGTGGTGGCAGGTGCCTATAATCTCAGCTACTTAGAAGGCTGAAGCAAGAGAATCACTTAAAACCCAGAGCAGGAGGTTGCAGTGAGCCAAGACCATGCCATTGCACTTCAGCCTGGGCAACCAGAGTGAAACTCCATCTCAAAAAAAAAAAAAAGTTAAAAACATGATTGTAAGTTAGATACAAAATTGATCAGTGTCATACAAGTTAATGGTTCTCCTTTTAGAAATAATTTGCATTTTCATTAGACACAAAAATCTGGAAGTTAACATGTAACTTTCAGATGCCATCAGTAGATGGTGGTCAGACATGAGACAATCTCTTAGAGAATTAAATGATTCTTGGTAGGCATGTTAAACAACCCTCCAAAATGACATTGAAAAGATGTGATGTTGGCCGGGCGCAGTGGCTCACACCTGTAATCCCAGCACTTTGGGAGGCCGAGGCAGGCAGATCACGAGGTCAAGAGATCGAGACCATCCTGGCCAACATGGTGAAACCCCATCTGTACTAAAAAAATACAAAAATTAGTGGGGCATGGTGGTGTGCACCTGTAGTCCCAGCTACTCAGGAGGCTGAGGCAGGAGAATTGCCTGAACCTGGAAGGTGGAGGTTGCAGTGAGCTGAGATCACGCCGCTGCACTCCAGCCTGGTGCCTGGCAACAGAGCGAAGCTCTGTCTCAAAAAAGGAAAGAAAAGATGTACTGTCTTCCCTTTATGTTCTCTCTAAGTTTTACAGAGTTTTTCTTAACATGTTGAATCCTCCAGTGGAAAAGCTGGTTCTTTAGCAATTTTGGGTTAATTTTAATTAGTTGAGGAGAAAGTGCTGTATGTTTTTTTTTTCCAACAGTTTGATTGAGGTATAACTTACATGTCATAAAAGTCACTTATTTTTAAGTGTACATGTAGATGAGTTTTGGCACATAGATGTGTAACCACCACCAAAATAAAGATCTAGGACATCATTTCAGAAAGTTCTTTCATGTCTTCTATACTCATTTCCCTTTCTCTAGTTCTACCTTGACACAACCATGAAAAAATTTACCTTTTTTAGGATTTCATGTGAATGGAATCATGAGTAATTTTTTGTCTCTGGCTTCTTTCACTTAGTATGAGGTTTTGAGATTCATCCATATTATTGCATATGTCAGTAGTTAATTCCTTTTTATTGCAAAGTAGTATTCCATTATATGGGTATACCATACTTGGTTTATCCATTCCCAATTTCATGGACCTATGGGTTGTTTCCTCTTGTTGGCTGTTGTGAATAATGCTGCTATGAACATTTGCATACAAATATGTGTGGACATGTGTTTTCACTTTTCTTAGGTAGATACTTAGGAGAAAAATTACTAGGTCATATAGTAAGTGTATGTTTTACTTTATAAGAAACTGCCAAATTGTTTTGCAAAGTGACCGTTTTGCATTTCCATGAGCAGTGGTGTATTCCCTGGTGCATTCCCACCAGCAGTGTATGAGAGTTCCAGTTGCTGCACATTTACATCAATATTTGGTATTATTGGTCTTTTTAATTTTAGCCATTCTAGTGAGTAGTGTTAAGCATCTTTTCATGTTTTTATTGGCCATTTATATATCTTTTTAATGAAGTGTTTGTTTAAATCTTTTGCCCATTTTTATTGGATCATTTGCCTTATTATTGAATTGTAAGATTTCTTTACATATACTTTAGATCCAAGTCTTTTTTTGTCAATCATATGTTTTGCACTATTTCCCTCAGTCTATGCCTTGCCTTTTAGTTTCCTTTTCTTTTTCTTTTTTTTTTTTTTTTTGAGATGGAT
Source organism: Saimiri boliviensis (assembly GCF_048565385.1). Taxonomy (NCBI): domain Eukaryota; kingdom Metazoa; phylum Chordata; class Mammalia; order Primates; family Cebidae; genus Saimiri; species Saimiri boliviensis. The sequence goes on along the minus strand of NC_133449.1, from coordinate 76,876,516 downwards.
TCTTGTTCTGTCGCCCATGCTGGAGTGCAGTGGTGCAATCTCAGCTCACTGCAACTTCTGCCTCCTGGGTTCCAGCAATTCTTCTGCCTCAGCCTCCCGAGTAGCTGGGATTACAGGCGCACACCACCACATGGGGTTACTTTATATATATATATATATATATATATATATATATATATATATTTTTTTTTTTTTTTTTGAGACAGAGTTTTGCTCCGTTGCCAGGTGCCAGGCTGGAGTGCAGTGGAGCGACCTCAGCTCACTGCAGCCTCCAGCTCCTGGGTTCAAGCAATTCTCCTGCCTCAGCCTCCCAAGTACCTGGAACTACAGGTGTGCGCCACCACGCCCAGCTAATTTTTGTATTTTTAGTAGAGATGGGGTTTCACCATGTTGGCCAGGATGGTTTTGATCTCTTGACCTCGTGATCTGCCCACCCCGGCCTCCCAAAGTGCTGGGATTACAGACGTGAGCCACTGTGCCTGGCTACTTTTTATATTTTTGGTAGAGATGGGGTTTCACCATGTTGGCCAAGCTGGTCCTGAACACCTGACCTCAGGTGATTTGCCTGCCTCGGCCTCCCAAAGTGTTGGGATTACAAGCGTGAGCCACCACGCCTGGCCTAATTTTCTTAATGATGTCTTTTGAAGAGCTAAAGTTTTAAATTTTGTGAACTCTGCTTTTTAGTTTTTCCTTTTTATGTTCCATTATTTAATAGCTAAGAAGTATTTGCCTACCCAAAAGTCATAAAGATTTTTTGCTGTGTTTTCTTCTAGATGTTGTATGATTTTAGCTTTTTATTTAAGGTTATGATCTCATTCAGGTTAATTTTTGTTTATTGTATGAGTTAAGGGTCAAGCTGCCTTTTTATCCATAGGCATAGCTCATTGTTTTAGCACTGTTTATTGAAAAGACTATTCTTTTCAATATATTCAGTATATATTGGATTACTTTGACATCTTTGTTAAAAATCAGTTTACTATTTACATGTAGCCCCATTTCCAAACTCTCTTGTTTTCTTTCATTGATTCATATGTCTTTCTTTACATCAGTATATCAATACTATGCTGTGTTAATTTTTGTAGATTTTGGTGAGTCTGGAAATATGGTGGTATGAGTCCTCCAAAATTATTCTTTAAGTTATTATAGCTTTTCAAAGTGCTTTGCATTTTCTATAAATTTTAGAGTTTGTGTGAATATTTCTACAAATATCTTTCTGGGATTTTTTTTGGGATTGTGTTGAACCCATATATCAATTTGGGGTGAATTCCTTTTTTTTTTCCAGTGGCAGTTCTTCCCATTATGAACATGGAATATCTCTCCATTTATTCCCTCCATTTATTTAGGACTTCTTTAATGTCTCTCAACAATGTTTTGTAGTTTCAGTGTACAGGTATTGAACATCTTTTGTTAAATTTATTTCTACATATTTTTATGCTTATATAAATGGAATTGTTTGGTTGCTCATTGATGGTGATATTAATGATGGTCAAAATGCAGTTGATACTTGTATATTGACTTTGTGTCCTATGACCTTGCTAGATTCACTTACTTGCTCTTCATTTATTAGATTTCATTCCAATCTGTATACTTATTTATATGCCTTGACTTTTGTGCTGGTTAGGACCTGATACTGAATAGAAGGGGTGAAAACAGATATCCTTACCTTGTCTTATGGGGAAAAGATCCAGTCTTTAACCATTAAGTATGTAATGTTAGTTGTTGGCTTCTTATAAATTTCCTTTCTCAGTTAAGAAAGTTCCTTTCTGTTTCTAGTTTGCTGACTTTTTGTAGTGAATAGGTGTTGGATTTTGTCAAATGCTTTTTCTCCATCTATTGAGAAGATCATATAGATGTTCTCCTTTACTGTAGCAATTTAGGTACATTGATTGATTTTTCACATATTACACCAGTATTCTGGTGTAAACTCCACTTGGTCATTTGGTATTCTTTTTATATATCACTTCACTGGACTTGCATATATATATATATATATATATATATATATATATACACACACATATATATATATATTTATTTTTGAGACAGGATCTCACTCTGTTGCCCAGGCGTAAATTCAGTGGCATGATCACAGTGTGTATATGTATGTATTTTTTTGAGACAGGGTCTCACTCTGTTGCCCAGGCTTGAATGCAGTGTCATGACCACAACTCACTTTAGCCTCGACTTCCCAAGGCTCAAGTAGTCCTCCCACCCAAGCCTCCTGAGTATCTGGGACTACAGGTCTGCATCGCCATGCCCAGCTAATCTTTAAGGTTTTTTTTTATAGAGACAAGGTCTCCCTATATTGCCCAGGATGTTCTTGAACTCCTAACCACAAGCAATCCTCCTACCTTGGCCTCCCAAAGTGGTAGGATTACAAGTGTGAGCCACTATGCCTGGGCTCACTTGCTGATATTTTGTTAAGGATTTTTATTTCTGGTCATGAGAGATATTTGTAGTTTTCTTGTCTTTTTCAAGTTTTGATATCGGAGTCATAATGACATTAGAAAATGAGTTGAAAAGTGTTGCCTTCACCCCTCTTTTCTGAAAGAGTTTGTGTAGGATTTGTGTTGTTTCTCCCTTAAAAGAATAATAAAATTCAGCAGTTAAGCCATATGGGTCTGGAGCTTTCTTTATAGGAAGGCTTTAAAATATGAATTCAATTTCATTAGTTAGTATGATGCTATTCAAGTTTTCTATTGCCTCTTCAATTTGTTTTGATAATTTCTATCTTTCAAGGAATTTTATCCAACTTGTCAGATTTGTTAGCATAAAGTCACTAGTAGTATATTCTTTTTTGGGGGGGCAGTGGTGGACAGAGTCTTGCTCTATCACCCAGGCTGAAATGCACTGGCATGATCTCAGCTCACTGCAGCCTCTACCTTGTGGGTTCAAGCAATCCTTGTGCCTCAGTCTCCTGAGTAGCTGGGATTACAGGCATGTGCCACCATTCTTGGGTGATTTTTGTACTTTTAGTATAAATGTCAATGTGCCTAATTACAAAGCCCTAAAATATACAAAGCAAAAACTGACAAATCCGCAAGGAAAAACACATAGATTACGACTTATAGCTACAGATTACTTACAGTTGCTTGAGAGGCTGAGGCACGAGAATTGCTTAAACCTGGGAATCAGAGATTGCAGTGAGCCGAGATCATGCCACTGCACTCTAGCCTGTGTGTGTGATAAAATAAGACTCTGTCTCAAAAAAAAAAAAAAAAAAGAAAGAAAAGAAAAAGAAAATGAACCCCTGTAAAGCAATTTCAGCTTTGCTTCATGATATATTTGCTTTTTATCCAGAGGTTAATTTGTAAGTGTTCTTAAGACAGTATTTTTGTAATGATCTTATTGTTTAAAAGTAGCAAGTGGATTGGAGAGGTATATGGGGCCTAAGCTTATGACATTGACCTCTCATTATCAGGGAAAAAGGAGAAGCCAAAGAAGTTCACCAGACAACCAAAAAAGCAGATATCTTCACCCTGTGCACAGAAGAAAGAAAAGGCATTGGAAAAGGTAACTCTAAATAATCTATTGTTATTCTAAAGTTCATTTGGAAAAATAAGCAAGTGAGTATAGCCAGAAAAAAATCAAAAGTTAAGAGTAATGTAGACACATGGCATACTACCAATGTAAAAATTAATGAAGTAGTTTTTTATTGACTGAGATTAATGATCTCCAAGATACATTGACAAATGAGAAAAGGAAGGTGCAGAAGTGTATAGTGGTATAGTATGCTACCATTTGTGTAAAGTAGATGAGGGAAAAATACAAATAAACTTCCTTGTATATGCATAAAATGTCTCTGGAAGGCTACATAAGAACTTGATAAAATGGGTTGCCTCTCAGGAAGGGAACTGAATGTGTAAGGGACAAAAGTGAGGGGCTTTTCATTATACATGCTATTTATACCTTTTGAATTTTGAACCAATATTACTTATTCAAAAAATTAAAAATAGACTTTAAATTAAAAATAAATTATATTTTATGACATTTAAAAATAAGTTTTATTTCTCCATGCCTTTGAAGGGAGGGATAAAAAAGAGAGGTAGGAATAAGAGAATAGTAATAACCATAGTTGGCTATAAGAAAAACCATCAATTTCAAAAATGTGTGATAGGTTGATGCTGAGTTAAGATCTACACAGTTACTTTGGGCATATTGTACATTTGTCTTTGTGTTAAGTATCACAGGCATAAGAGTGGGTTAATTCTAAAAAAATTATATCAGCTGGCTGGTCATGATGGCTCATGCCTGTAATCCTAGCACTTTGAAAGGTCAAGGTGGGTGCATTGCTTGAGCCCAAGAATTTGAGACCAGCTTGGGCAACATGGCAAAACCTTGTTTCTACTAAAAAAAAAAAAAAATACAAAAATTAGCCGGATATGATGGCACACACCTGCAGTACCAGCTACTCAGGAGGCTGAGGTGGGAGGCTCACCTGAGGCCAGGAAGTTGAGGCTTCAGAGAAGCCTATAATCATGCCACTGCATCCAGCCTGGGCAACAGAGTGAGACCCTGTCTCAAAAAAAAAAAAAAAATTGCATAAGCTAGGATTCCAAGGTTTACAAATGAAGCCGGGTTCAAATTCTAGGTCTGTATCTCTTTGGAAAAGTTTCTTAACTTCTCTGAACCTGTTTTATTATGAAGATAGTAACAATGCCTGTCTCATGTAGTTGGTGCAAGGTTTAAATGAAATAGCACTTATCTCAAAAAAAATAGCACTCGTAATGCTCTTGGTACAGTGTCATGCACTTAGTAAGTCTGAACTCTTTTTATTACTAACTATAGCACTAATCAGTAAACATGTTCTAACTGGGCCTTAATGTTGTCTACTTTTTTTTAGTCAGCTTCTAGAGATGTGTCTCCTTTCGTGTGAGTATTGCTCCTTAATCCAATCGGATATCCACTCTTAAAGAAGCATCAATGCTGATTTTTGTTCAATTTTTTCAATAGTGTGAGTATGCAGAAGAATAAATGGGATGCCACAAGATCCTTGAGATTCAACCAGGATGCACAAAGAGAAGACGGTAAATTTTATTATTTGGGTAATGTACAAATTGGTTGTAAATAGCAATGATTGGTGTGTCTTTAATTTTGTAAAGTATGCTGAATAGCTCTAGAGGTTCTATCTAGCTAAAGTAAGGCACAAATTTTGTATATTTCCTTAGGCAACAACTAGAGTTTCATTACTAGACAACCCCACTGAATAATGTATTATTTTATGCATCTGTGGTTTTGAGATCACTCAGATTGATTTTGGCCCATTACTTTTGCTGTAAAGGTGACTGAATATGTTTTAGGCTGTTTTATGGTAATCTAAAAAGCAGCACAATTATCCATAAATGAGTCCTTTGCCACTTGCTGACTTAAATTCTTCTCAGACATATAGATGTATATGTCTGTAAAATAATATCAAAAGATATTTTCATAAACCCTTGCTGATTACAGCCTTTTTTTGAGAAATAAAAAGTTATATATCATCCTTATGAAAAGTAAAGTTTACAATTTTTTTCCCTTCAGATCAACGGCGAATGTCTGAAATTACAGGGCACCTAATAAAAATGAGATTGGGGGATCTGGACCGAGTCAAGTCAAAGGAAGCAAAAGAAGTAAGAATCATGTACTTGTGTATTATACTTGTGTAAAATATACCTTCCTACTTTTATTTTCAGCTTAGGATTATAAAGATGTTTTAGGTAGAAATTTAAAAGAGTAATTTATGGTTTGTTTTTGTTTTTGTTTTTTAGATGGAGTCTCGCTGTGTCACCCAGGCTGGAGTGCAGTGGCGCCATCTCAACTCACTGCAACCTCCACCTCCTGGGTTCAAGCGATTCTCCTGCCTTAGCCTTCTGAGTAGCTGGGATTACAGGAGCACGCCACCATGCCCGGCTAATTTTTGTATTTTTAGTAGAGATGGGTTTAACCATGGTCTGAAACTCCTGACCTCATGATATCCACCCACCTCGGCCTCCCATAGCACTGGGATTGTAGGCATGAGCCATTGTGCCCGGCCTTTTTTTTTTTTTTTTTTTTTTTGAGATAGAGTTTCACTCTTGTTTCCCAGGCTGGAGTACAATGGCACAATCTCAGCTCACTACAACTTCCACCTCCCAGGTTCAAGCGATTCTCCTGCCTTGGCCTTCCAAATAGCTGGGATTACAGGCATATGCCACCATGCCCAGCTAATTTTTTTGTATTTAGTAGAGATGGGGTTTCACCATATTGGTCAGGCTAGTCTTAAACTCCTGACCTCAGGTGATCCACCCACCTCAGCCTCCAAAAGTGCTGGGATTACAGGCATGAGCCACTGCGTCCAGCCAAATTTATGGGATTTTTTTTTTTTTTTTTTGACAGAGTCTCACACTGTCACCCAGCCTAGAGTGCAGTGGTGTGATGTTGGCTCACTGCAACCTCCATCTCCCAGGTTCAAGTGATTCTCCTGCATCAGCCTCCCGAATAGCTAAGACTACAGGCATGTGCCACCATGCCCAGCTAATTTTTGTATTTTTAGTAGAGACAGGGTTTCACCATGTTGGCCAGGCTGATCTTGAACTCCTGACCTTGTGATCCACCCGCCTCGGCCTCCCAAGTGCTGGGGTTACAGGCGTTAGCCACCGTGCCTGGCCAAATTTACTTATTTTTTATATTCTGTACCAGTTAGCCTGTTTGCTCACATAAAAGTTTTCCGCCGTGTCTTATTATCCGTGGTCCAGACATCATCTATAACACACATAATAAAATACATCATTGCTGAAAGTGTGTCATCACACCAAGAGTAGATTATTAGTTCTTGACCAAATCCTGACTATCCAGAGGGTGACTGTCTAAAAGTACTGATTTTCATCAACTCTGCATGTAGTGCTTAGATATCATCTCTAAAATAAGATGTTATCTTGCTGAAAATGATGACAAGAAACATGTATATTCTTGGTAGAATTACATATTAGTCATGGCATCATGTATTATCATTCATATTGGTATTATGTAAGTACCATATTCTTGCCCTAATTCTTTTATTTAAAAACTTACTTCCCTATAAAACAACTTTTTTTTTTTTTTTTTTTTGAGACAGAGTTTCGCTCCTGTTACCCAGGCTGGAGTGCAATGGCGCAATCTCGACTCACCACAACCTCCGCTTCCTGGGTTCAGGCAATTCTCCTGCCTCAGCCTCCTGAGTAGCTTGGATTACAGGCACGCGCCACCATGCCCAGCTAATTTTTTGTATTTTTAGTAGAGACGGGGTTTCACCATGTTGACCAGGATGGTCTCGATCTCTTGATCTTGTGTTCCACCCGCCTCGGCCTCCCAAAGTGCTGGGATTACAGGCTTGAGCCACCGCGCCCGGCCCCCTATAAAACTTCTAAAAGAAAACATAGGAGAAAATCTTTATGACTTTAGGAAAATATTTCTTAGCCTACAACACCAAAAGCGTGACTCATAAATGAAAAATTGGACTTCATCAGCATTTAAAATTTCTACTTTTCAAAAGATACTATTTAGACAATAAAAAGACTAGCCATAAACTATGAGAAAATATGTGTAAAACATCTGATAAGGTATGTGTATCTAGAATATATAGAGAACTCTCAAAACTCGATAATAAATTTAAAAACATAATAAAAATTAAAATGAGCAAAAGAGTAACCAGACACCATGAAAAAAAAGGATTTCCATGCCAAATAAGCATATATTATTAGATGTGCTAAGATACAACATCATTAGTCATTAGAGAAATGTAAATTAAAACCTAAATGAGGCCAAATACAGTGGCTCACACCTGTAATCCCAGAACTTTTGGAGGCTGAGGTAGAAGGATCACTTGAACCCAGGAGTTTGAGACCAGCCTGGGCAACATGGTGAAACCCTATCTCTGCAAAAAAATACAAAAATTAGCCGGGTGTGGTGGCGGTGCCTGTAGTCCCAGCTACTTGTGAGGCTGAAGTAGGAGGATTGCCCGAGCCTGGGAGGCAGAAGTTGCAATGAGCCAAGATCATGACACTGCACTCCTGCTTGGGCAACAGGACAAGACCCTGTCTCCAAAGGAGGAGACCTATACCAAGTGCTGATGAGGATCTGGAGCAACTGGAACTCTCATATATAGCTAGTAGAAATGCAGGGAAAAAAAAGGCCACTTTGGAAAATAGTTTGGCAGTTTCTTGTAAACATTCACTCACCATACAGATTAGTTCACACATTTTTATAATGGCTTTATTCATAATTGCTAAAAACTAGAAATACTATAAATGATGTCCTTTACCTGGGAAATGGGAAAATAAACTGTGCATATAAAAAAGAACATTGAGCCCAGGAATTCAAGACTGGCTTGGGCAACATAGAGAGACCCTGTTTCTACAAAAAATAAGAAATTAATTGGGAATGGTTGTACACATCTGTGGTCCCAGCTCCTCTGGAGGCTGAGGTAGGAGGATCACTCAGGAGGTCAGGGCTGTAGTAAGCTTGATCGCACCACTGCACTCCAGCCTGGCTGACAGTGAGATGCTATCTCCAAAAAAAAGGGGAATAGACTTCTTAGGCATCAATACAGATGAATCTCCTATATGTTATGCTAAGTGAAAGAAGCTAGATTCAAATGGCTACATGCTGTATGATTCTATTTACATAATGTTCTGGAAAATGCAAAACTAGGGATAGAAAACAGACAAATGGTTGCCAGGAATTGGTAGTGGTAGCTAGATTGTCTTTACAGGGGAGCGAGCGAATTTTCTGGGGGGGATTGGACTATTTTATATATCTTCATTGTGACAGTAGTTATACAACTGTATGCATTTGTCAAAACCCACACCTGTACACTAAAATGGTACATTTTTCTTTATGTAATTAAACCTCAAAAAGATTGGATTTTTAAAATAAAAATAAAATTACTTCTAAATTAAAAAGCAATCCCATTTTAATGTAGCAGAGCTTCTATTGATTCTGTGAAGATAACAATATTGCTTCTTTATTCTACAGTTTGCAGGAGGTATTTATTCCAGGCTGGAAGCACAGATCAAGGCCTCAGTGCCAGTCAGTGCACGCCAAAGCAGCTCAGAGAAAAACACAAGGTAAATCAGCATAAACTAAATTGGAGTGTCACTGGCTTTGAAGTGAATTTTTTTTTTAAGATAAATCATATGAACGCTAGAAACATACAGTTTGAGTTTGGTTTTATGTTGTGTTTCAGTGACTATATTATCAAAGCATTAATCAAAACCAGATTTTAACTTAAAAGATAAAATCTAATGAAAGTATAGCTTTGTGGATTTTTTTAAGTTTTCTGCTTCTTGGACCAGCTTTATTCTGAGCCAACTTCTGATAAAAATGTAAGCTATAATGCTACTGTGAAGTAGCAGAATTTTTGTATTGTTTGTAGATCACATATTAATACTTTGTATAAATCACTGAAGTCTTTACCACTTTCTGCTTTATATTTTATTTCTCTTAATAAAATCTAACTGGTGGGTCTTGTGTCATTTTACATCACAAATTTTCCATTAGAGATTAACAGTTACTGAGATTTGAACATTAATATTACAGATTCTAATTCCTTATTTGTAATTCTGAAATCCAGGAAGTTCAAAAAGTTAAAATTTGTTTTCATACATTTGTAGCAATTCAAACTTGCACTGAGTTGCTGTAATGCCATTTATATTTTTTATTCATCCCACTGAATGTAAGTATTCATTTGTTTTACTGAAGAGACAATGTGTTTGATTATGGGGCACTGCTCCAGGTCCATTATATATAATGTGCATAACATATCATCTCTGAGAAGTAACAAATCTGAATTCCAAAAATATATCTCCCTTTAAGAGTTTAGAAAATAGATTATGGAGCTGCAAGAAGATTTTTTAAACCTTGATGTTGCCAAGCCAACATAATCTAAAGGAGCAGCAACTTCCTATTGTTTTAGAAGCAACTCTGACCTCCTTTTCTGTTTAAAAAATCTAGGTCTAAAAGTCGTTTTGGTCAAGGGCGTCCTGCATAAAGCACCTTAAAATATAAGTAAAAAGAGAGAAGGCACACTCCTGGAAATCTGAAATTGCTCACTTCTTGAAGATCTTCAGAACAATGACTTCCAAATGTTTTATGTTATTAATCATTCTTTTAATCCACGTCAATCATAAAAAGAAATATATAGTTAGGTTTCATGAAAATCTCATTGTAAATATGAAACTTTTTAAATTTAATTTTCTTTTAGTATGATTCTAGGCTATGTAGAAAACAATTATTTACAAATTCGCATAGTTGAGATTCCCAGTCTGTGTTTTCCTTTATTTATTTGAAAAGGAAGAGGCCTAAACTGTCAAGTGGTTAAATTTTTTTAAGACCTTAAAAGTTAGGGGAATACAACCACCAGTGTTAACCATGCATGTGCACTGATTGTAGTATGTCTTTGGGGCTGTAAATCTTGAGATAGAATTGAGAACTGCAGTTTGTGTGATGAAATTCCCAGTGATGCTAATTTAAGTTTGCATGAATACTAAGGAGTGACAGGTCTCAAGACTGCATTAAATAAAGTTTCAAGGTAAGGTATTTAAGTACTGTATGGGTAGAAAGGTAAGGTTAATTTTTTTCAGCATTATATAATGAAATGTATAATGTTAATCCAACTTTTTTTAAATTTCAGATTTTAATGCTTATCTATTAATCACCTGAGCTGTAATTACTGATTATTACCTCTGTCCTCTATGAAATTAGTGGTATTCTGAATTGGTAAAATAATCATTGATAGTTTTAGGACAGTAAATCATTTCTGTTCTATGAGACACTCACTGTACAGTTCTCAGGTCTCTCAAACCCAACCATATTTCTATAACCATTCAAATAGCTCCTTAAAACAGTTATACTTGTTAGTTCAAGATGTCTTAAATTTGCCAAAAACATTAGATGGGTGAAAAATTACATATATTCAAGAAAAATCCAAATATAATTCCATTTTATAAATCATGTTTAAATTTTTCTAACCAAGCAGAAAGAGTGCTCAGGGAAAATCTGTTCCAAACTATAACCATATAATAAATTATGTGTTTGTAAATTATATGTAGGTCTCTAAAAAACTTTAAGATGTGCTGTTTCCATTTTTTAAGTCTTAATTTGCCTTATAATTGAAATTTCTTCAAATTATTCAGAGAACAGACTTTAATAATGTGTGACAAAATAGCAATTTCCAGTGAAATATTGAAGTGTTACACTCAGTTTACATGTACAGAAATCATTCTTTTTAGTGAGTCTTTTAGTTGATAAATGAAGCTAGATGTTATTTGATATTTGTATGGCTTTGCCAAGGTTTTTGAACTTCTGTTTGAAAATTTTGTTCTGGTTTATATTTGTTTCAATTGTTTGATACTGTGGAAATAGACTTTTATTTTCTAAAGAAAATGTCTTGTAGTATATTACATGTAAGTACTCTGTTAAATACCAGAGGTTTTTTTTTTTTGTTTTGTTTTTGTAGTTTACTGTGTCTTCTCTTAAAAGGATCTGAGTTTGTACGTATGAACAGTGCTGTAACAGTCATGACTAGATAAGGAAAAAATATATGTCCTCTTTAAATTTTTAACTGATGGTAAGAAGACAAACTGCTTCTCCCCTGGGGAGACTGTACCACTGGACTGATTTTTACATATTTTTACAAATTGGATTATCTTCAGAATGTACTTTTTGGCCAGGTGCAGTGGCTCCTGCCTGTAATCCCAGCACTTTGGGAGGCTGAGGCAGGTGGATCACCTGAGGTCAGGAGTTTGAGACCAGCCTGGCCAACATGGTGAAACGCTGTCTCTACTAAAAATACAAAAAAGTTAGCCGGGTATGGTGGTGTATGTCTGTAATCCCAGCTACTCAGGAAGCTGAGGCACGAGAATTGTTTGAAACCAGGCGGTGGAGGTTGCAGTGAGCCGAGATTGTGCCACTGCACTCCTAGCCTAGGCGACTGAGTGAGACTCCATCTCAATTTTTTAAAAAAGTGTTTTTAATTTTGTTAATGTTTGTCTGTAATGCATAGCACAGGTCCCACAAACATTTAAACTCTTAATAGCATTTCTTTTACAAGACACTTTAAAATTTCACTTTATGTTAACTCCGGATTCACATTTCTTTAATTGAAATAAATGTTAATGACAAAAGTTGTTTGCAAAGTCTCTTTATCTGAATTATTCCATCTTCTCAGAAAAAAAAGTCTAGAGTGGCTCTGTATTCTACAGGTTTTCATGGAAAATTATCTCTGCTACAAGGTGAAATATTTAAATTTTAAGATTGTTTTAGGCCTGGCATGGTGGCACCCACCTGTGGTCCCAGCTATTAGGGAGGCTGAGGTGGAAGAGTTGCTTGAGCATGGGAGTTCAAGGCTTCAGTGAGCCATGATCATGCCACTGCACTCCAGCCTGTGCAGCAGAGCAAGACCCTGTCCAAAAAAAAAAAAAAAAAAAAAGATTACTTTAAATGAGGTTATGCTGGTAAAGATTTACCAAACATTTAAGGGAAAAAATACTTCAGAAAAGATGATCTGATAACAATGCTGATTGTACACAATTGCATTTATTTGTTACTTCTTCACTATACTCAGCCAGGTACAGTGAGATGTTCTGGTTGCTTTGGAAGCTGAGGCTGAAGCTCTGTCAAGCTCATCTACTAAAGGCACGTTATAATATAAAAACAAACAAAAAATGTCTTTTGTCTTCAATTCCTGGGATTAATTCTGCAACCAACCTTCAGCTATTCACTGAGCAACTATGTCACACTTACCAGGACTGGGATATCTAGCCAGTTTAATTCTAAGAGGCTAATTCTCCTTCTCTCATTTAAAGCTGATCTATTGGGGAAAATGGTATAAGAATAATAATATTCCACCCTTATAAGATTTTGAGGCCGGGCACGGTGGCTCATGCCTGTAATCCCAGCACTTTGGGAGGCCGAGGTGGGTGGATCACGAGGTCAAGAGTTAGAGACCATCCTGGTCAACATGGTGAAACCCCATCTCTACTAAAAATATAAAAAAATTAGCTGGGCATGGTGGTGCATGCCTGTAATCCCAGCTACTCAGGAGGCTGAGGCAGGAGAATTGCCTGAACCCAGGAGGCAGAGGTTGCGGTGAACCGAGATCACGCCATTGCACTCCAGCCTGGGTAACAAGAGTGAAACTCCGTCTCAAAAAAAAAAAAAAAGATTTTGGGACAATAAATGAGTTAATAGATCTAAAACAATTAGCACAGTACTTTCTGGCCTATAGTAAGCCCTCCATAAATGTTTGCTATTATTGTTGCATTGTTATGTTAATATGTGGAAGGTAGCCTAAATTCTTTGAGAGTTTCATATCCCTTTTCCTGTAACTTGAATTACTAAGACTGTGTATTGTGTGAGTGTGTGTGTATGTATTTAGTGCAAGAAAGGAGGCAACTAATACTTTGGTGGTTTCTATGGCATCTGAAACTTAAAGGAAAATCATACTAAATGTCTTGCCTTATTTAGACAAAGTAAGTGGTATTCGTAGAAAGAGCTAGGTAAGGAATATTGTTTCCTGATATGTGGTAGGGAACTATGCAGTAGGAAGCTATGCTGTTTTCAAAGAGGCTTCAACTGAAAAACAGTAAGTGAAGGCCATAGCAAAGTCTAACAGCAGCTCTCTTTCCAAGATGTATCTTTCCTTGAGAAAATATACCCAGTTTGGTTCTTACTGTTTATGAACACGGCCAGTTCTTAGCAAACTGAAGGTAGTGATGGTCCTAATAGTTGCTATTTGTTGAATGCTTTGGATATGCTGAGGATCATGCTCCTGATATATGTCTTATCTCCTTTAGTCTCACAACCCCCCCCCCCAAATTGGACATTATTCCCATTTTACAGGTGGAAAAGAGCATTCAGAGAGTCAAAGTAAACTACATACCGGGGTTGGAATCTGGGCCTATCAACACATTCCAACACCTTCTTGAAATAGTTTTCCTTTGAAAACTATTTTGTTTTCTCTTAGAGGCCTCCTTCCTCACTGGCAGCTTCTTCAGACTGAAATCAAGTGACTCCAGCCCACTTTCTGTAGTTCCAGACTTGTTTACTCAACTATCTGCTTAACACTGTACTTGGAGCACCAGTAGGTATCTCCAACTTAACATAATCAAAATAGAACTTGTAATATCCCTTCCCATCCCTGCCCCCAAACTCCCTGCATATGCAAGCCCATTATTTTCCAGTTCAGTAAATGGCATAATTGCCTACCCAAGTACACAAGGCAAATATCTAGAGAGTATTCTTTATTATTCTCTTTTCTTCACACCTGACATCCAATTTATCAGCAAGTCCCATACATACTCCACATCCATTTGCTTCTGTCTCTACTATCGGCACCCCCAGTTATTAACATCTTTTGCATGAAGTGCTATAAATGCCTCATAAGTAATTCCCCAGCTTCCATTTCAATCTCTGTATAACTTACTGTGCACAAAGCAATTTTTGTGATTTTTCAGTGTGACTCAGATCACAGCACTCCCATGCTTAACCCTAATAGCATCCTATCAAACCTAGAATAAAATCCAACCTTCAGGTTGGGCATGGTGGCTCACGTCTGTAATCTTAGCACTTTGGGAGGCCAAGGTGGGCAGATCACTTGAGGTCAGGAGTTTGAGACCAGCCTGTTCAACATGGCAAAACCCCATCTCTACTAAAAAATAGAAAAATTAGCCAGACGTGGTGGCAGGTGCTTGTAAGCCCAGCTACTCAGGAGGTTGTGGTAGGAGAATCACTTGAATCCAGGAGGTAAAGGTTGCTATGAGCTGAGATCGTGCCACTGTCTCAAAAGAAAAGAGAAAAAAATCCAACCTTTATAATTGGGTTTGCAAAGTCCTACACAGCCTAGGCCCTGGCTGCCTCTCAGCCTTCATTTTCCCTCTTCCTACATTGGAATGTAGTAAGTTATTCCCCCTTTCTGTTCCTTGATATTAGCTATTCCCATTGTCTAGAAGGCTGTTAAAATTCAAGTTTTAGTTTGGACATCACTTTCTCACAGGAGGCATTTCCCATGTGCTTAGTATAAAATATCCATCCAAGTCACTTTCGTCACATCCTCATAGTTTATTTCTGTGCATTCCTGACATTATTACTCTGATACTTTCCTTCCTTTATTTGTTGTTTTGCAATCTGTATCCCATAATAAAATGTGAACTCCACCAGAGCAGAGACCTGGTCTTCTTGACTACTGCTATGTCCCCAGTGCCTAGAACAGTAATTGGAGCAGCTGGCACCAAAAAATTTTCCTCTGGAGTTCACATTTGTAGGTGGTATCTCCAATATCTGGACCATCCCCAGCCTGGCATCTTTTTAATCTGCACCTGTTGAAGTCTCAGCAGATGGAGGCCTTGTCACAAATACCTTGTCATGGATTCTCGAGATCAGTCTGTCTGTCACCCTAAAGAGAGATAGATTAGATTAGTTTGATGTAGACATTAGTCCAGCTGAAATCTGTGAAATCTGGGCAGCTTCAAGTTCTGAGCAGAATAGAAAGTTAAATAAGCTGACTTGATGGTCACCCTTTTCTCTCAACAGTATATTAAACATGAACACTTGGATAATAAGAAACTACTGCAGCATTTTATGGGGAAGGTGCTTTGAAATTATGAGTATCTCATGAGCTCACCAAAGCGATTATATAATTATTTTTATCCTTATATTTTCCCACCTTTTCCCCACCTTTTTGTCTAAAAGTAATACTATAAACAGAAAAAAAGAATGAAGAATAATGAGCAGAGCCTCAAAGAAGCATGAGACATCATTAAGCTAACATACATCTAATGGAAGTTCCAAAAGGAGAGGAGAGAGAGAAAGGAAGAGAAAAAATATTTAAAGAAATAGGAGCTGAAAACTTTCCAAATCTGGTAACAATTTTACACATCCAAGAAGCTCAGCAAACTCTATGAGGTTAAATGCAAAGAAATCAGAAACACACAGAGTAAAGAAAAAATGCTCAAGGACAAGTAGAAAAGCTTGAAGAAGCAAGAGAAATGCCCTTACTTACAAGAGAACTCCAGTAAGATCAACAGCTGACTTCCCATCAGAAGCAGAGGAGAACATAAGGCAGTGGATAACAGACAAGGCACAGTGGCTCATGCCTATAATCCTGGCACTTTGTGAGGCCAAGGAGGGAGATCTCTTAAGGCTAAGAGTTCAAGACCAGCCTGGCCAACACAAATTTTTTAAATAGCCAGATATAGTGACACAAACCTGTAATCCCAGCTACTTGGGAGGCTTAGGTGGGAGGATCACTTGAGCCCAGGAGTTGGAGACTGCAGTGAGCTATGGTCACACCACTGCATTCCAGCATGGGAGACAGAGGGAAATCCTGTCCCAAAATGAAGAAGGAGGAAAAGGCAGTGGGATAATATATTCAAAGTGCTCAGAGAAAATCTGTCAACCAAGAATCCTACATTCAGCAAAAATTGTCTTTCAAATATGAAGGCAAAATTGAAGAAATTACCAGATAAACAAAAATTGAGATAATTCACTGCTAGCAGACCCACCTTACAAAAAATACTAAAAGAAAGTTATTGAGGTGGCCAAGCACAGTGTCTCATGTCTGCAATCCCAGCACTTTGGGAGGCCACGGCAAGGGATCACCTGAGGTCAGGAGTTCAAGACCAGCCTGGCCAATGTGGTGAAACCGCATCTCTACTAAAAATAGAAAAATAAGCCAAGCCTGGTGGTAGGTGCCTGTATTCCCAGCTATTTGGGAGGCTGAGGCAAGAGAATCACTTGAACCTGGGAGGCAGAGATCACAGTGAGCTGAGATCGTGCCACTGCACTCCAGGCTTCGTGACAACAGCAAAACTCTGTCTCCAAAAAAAAAAAAAAAAAAAAAAGGTATTGAGGCTGAAACAAGTAACTCTAGACAGTAATATACACACAAAAACATTAGTAGAGATGACATGCATATTTCTTCTCAACTAACTTTAAAAAGCAATTCAATATATATATGTAATTTTATTGTCGGGACTATACCAAAGAAATGTAATATATTTGCCAATAACAGCACAAAGGAGGTGGATGGGAGCAAAGCTGTATTGGATTAAGGAAATGACTCCCAATTGTAAGACAGGAACAAAGGCAATGACTCCCAGTGATGACACAGGAACAAATGAACCAGAAATGAGAAATAAATTTTATTCAATAAAAACTACAAATATATATATATATGCTAATGCAACAAAAGCTATAAATATATTTTTTCTTCCATTTTCTCCCCTCAGCTTTTTAAAAAGGTGACAAAGTGAAATAATAATTATAACAATGTATTACTGGGTTTGTAACATATATAGATACGGGTATAACAATACCACAAGAGGAAACAGGGAATGGAGCTATATAGAAATAATGTTTCTATATCTCACTGGAATTTATTATAAATGTGAAGCAGATTCTGATGTTAAGATGCTTATGGTAAGCCCTAGAGCAATAACTGAGGAAATAATTCAAAAATATATAGTCAGGCTGGGCGCGGTGGCTCAAGCCTGTAATCCCAGCACTTTGGGAGGCCGAGGCAGGTGGATCACGAGGTCAAGAGATTGAGACCATCCTGGTCAACATGGTGAAACCCCGTCTCTACTAAAAATACAAAAAATTAGCTGGGCGTGGTGGCGCGTGCCTGTAATCCCAGCTACTCAGGAGGCTGAGGCAGGAGAATTGCCTGAACCCAGGAGGCGGAGGTTGTGGTGAGCCAAGATCGCGCCATTGCACTCCAGCCTAGGTAACAAGAGCGAAACTCTGCCTAAAAAAAAAAAAAAAAAAAAAAAAAAAAATATATATATATATATATATATATATATATATATATAGTAAAAAATTATTTAAAAATTAATATTACATCAGAAAATATTTACTTAATGCAAAAGAAAGTAAAAGAGGAATAAAGGAACAGAAAAGATAGGAAGCGTGAAGAAAGCAAAAAGTAAACTAGCAAAAGTAAATCCAACTATATAAATAATAATATTAAATGTGAATTTGTTATTCAATCAAAAGGCAGAGAATATCCAACTATCGTAGATAAGAAAACAAAATCCCAACTAAATGCAGTGTATGGGAGACAGACTAAATTCAATGATACAAAAGTAAAATGGGCTGGGTGTGGTGGCTCACACCTGTCATCCCAGCATGTTGGGAGGCTGAGGTGGGCAGATCATTTGAGGTCAGGAGTTCAAGACCAGCCTGGCCAACATGGAGAAACCCTGTCACTACTGAAAATACAAAAATTAGCCGGGTGTAGTGGCATGCACCTGTAATCCCAGCTACCTAGGAGGCTAAGGCAGGAGAATTGCTGGAATCCAGGAGGCAGAGGCTGCAGTGAGCCGAGATTATGCTACTGCACTCCAGCCTGGATGAAGAATCTGTCTCAAAAAAAGAAAAAAGTTTCACAATCATCTCAATAGATGCAGAAAAAGCAGTCGACAAGCCCGAAATTTTTTCATGATAGAAACAACAGCATAGTAGGGAACTTCCTGAACTTGATAAAGGACATCTACAAAAAACTCACAGCTAACATTATACTTAATGGTGAAGAAATGGATACTTTCCCACTAAGATCAGATGATAAACAAAACAAAGATGCCCATTCTTGACATTTCTATTCAACATTGTACTGGAGGTCTAGCCATGGCAATTGGGCCAAAAAATGACATAAAATGCATCTAAATTGGAAAAAAAGTGAAACTATCTATTTAGAGATGACATGATCCTGTATACAGGAAAGTCTATAAAATCACTAAAAAAAATTAGAACAGATAATTAAGTTCAGCAATACTAAGGGATACAAGATCAATATGACAAATCAACTTATTTCTATACAATAGCAATAAAATCTAAAATTGAAATTAAGAAAACATAACACCAAAAAATTGAAAGCTTAAGGATTAAATTAACAAAAGAAATGGAAAACATTCTGAAAACATATTCAAATAAAATATTGTTTAAATAAAGATCTAAATAAATGGAAAGACATCCAATGTTCATAAATCAGAAGACTTAATATTGTTAAGATGGGAATATTCCTCATCTTAATCTACAGATTCACCATAGTCTCTAGCATAGAGCCTTGTGAGAGACTCTATTCCTTGTAGACACTAACAAGCTGGCTGGGTGCGGTGGCTCATGCCTGTAATCCCAGCACTTTGGGAGGCTGCAGCAGGCAGATCACTTGAGGTCAGGAGTTCAAGACCAGCCTGGCCAACATGGTGAAACCTTGTTTCTACTAACAGTTAAAAAAATGTTTTTTTAAGATAGAAATTAACAAGCTGATTCTAAAATTTATGTGAAAACTCAAGGGACTCAGAACAGCCAAAACAATTTTGGAAAACAGTAAAGTTAGAAGATTTATGCTTTCCTGTTTCCAATCTTACTACAAGGCTACAATAATCAAGATAGTGCAGTACTGGCATAAGGACAGGCATACAGATCAATGGAACAGAATTGGGAGTCCAGAACTAAACCCACATTTCTATAGTCAACTGATTTTCATCAAGGGTGAAAAATAATCCTCTTTTCTACAAGTGGCACTAGGATAGCTAGACAAGTGAAAGCAAAAGAATCAAATTGGATCCTTACCTCACACCATATGCACAAATTGACCCAAAATGGATTAAAGACCTAAATGTAAGAGTCAAAACTGTAAAACTCTTATAAGAAAGCCCAGGGGTAAATATTTATGACCTTGGTTTTGGCCATGGATTCTTAGATATGACACTAAAAGCACAAGCAACAAGCAAAAAAATAAATTTGACACCAAAATTAAAAATTTTGTGCTTCAAAGAACATTATCAAGAAAGTGAAAAGACAGCCTACAAAATGAGAGAAAATGTTTACAAAGTATGTATCTGATAAGGAAACTTGTATCCAGAATATATAAAGAATGCTCACAACTCAACATTTAAAAGAAAAATAACCCAGTTTTTAAAATGGTGAAAATTTGAATAGACATTTTTCCAAAGAAGATATACAAATGGCCAATAAGTGCGTAAAAAGTTGCTCTACATCATTGGCCATCAGGGAAATGCAAATCAAAACTACAGTGAGATAGAATGCACTTTAACATGCAGTAGAATGGCTATGAGCAAAAAGCTACATAACAACAAATGTTGCCAAGGATGTGGAGAAATTGGAACCCTCTGCGCTGCTGATGGGAATAGAAAATGATGCAGCCACTTTGGAAAGCCATCTGTCAGTTCTTCAAAAAGTTACCACATGGCCCAGCTATATGCTCAAAAGAATTAAAAACAGGTATTCAAACCAATGCTTGTACACGAATGTTCAGAGCAACACTATTCATGATAGCCAAAATGTGGAAACAACCCAAATATCTATTGACTGATAAACAGAGAAACAAAATGTGGTATATTTAGACAATGGAATATAAATCAGTCACAAAAAGGAATGAAGTGCTGGTACATGCTACAATATGGATGAACCTTGTAAATATTTTGCTAAGTGAAAGAAGCCAGACACAAAAGATCACATGCCAGGGCTGGGCGCGGTGGCTCAAGCCTGTAATCCCAGCACTTTGGGAGGCCGAGGTGGGTGGATCACGAGGTCAAGAGATCGAGACCATCCTGCTCAACATGGTGAAACCCCGTCTCTACTAAAAATACAAAAAATTAGCTGGGCATGGTGGCACGTGCCTGTAATCCCAGCTACTCAGGAGGCTGAGGCAGGAGAATTGCCTGAACCCAGGAGGCGGAGGTTGCAGTGAGCCGAGATCGCGCCATTGCACTCCAGCCTGGGTAACAAGAGCAAAACTCCGTCTCAAAAAAAAAAAAAAAAAAAAAAAAAGATCACATGCTGCATGACTCTATTTATATAAAATATCCAGAATGGATAAATGCATAGCAACAGAAAGCAAATTATAAATTGTTAGGTACTGGCCAGGCGTGATGGTTCACGCCTGTAATCCCAGCACTTTGGGAGGCCAAGGCGGGTGAATCATTTGAGATTGGGAGTTCAAGACCAGCTGGCCAACATGGTGAAACCCTATCTCTACTAAAAATACAAAAATTAGCTAGGTGTGATGGCGCATTTCTGTAATCCCAGCTACTTAGGAGGCTGAGGCATGAGAACTGCCTGAACCTAGGAGGTGGAGGTTACAGTGAGCTGAGAACACACCACTGCACTGCACTCCAGCTTGGGCAACAGAGCAACACTCTGTCTCAAAAAAACCCAAAAATTGCTAGGGACTGGAGAGAAAAAAATGTGACTGCTTAATGGACATGGGGTTTTCGTTTGAGGTAATGAAAATGTTTTGGAGCTTCATGGAGGTAGTGGTTGCACAACATTGTGAATGCACTAAATGTAATGAAATTATGCACTTTTGTTAATTTTGTTATGTGAATTTCACTTTCAATAAAAATGAAGGCTGGGCACAGTGGCTCATGCCTATAATCCCAACACTTTTGGAGGCCAAGGAAGGAGTTGGCCTTGAGCCCAGGAGTTCAAGACCAGCTTGGGCAACATAGCTTGAGCCCAGGAGTTCAAGACCAGCTTGGGCAACATAGCTTGAGCCCAGGAGTTCAAGACCAGCTTGGGCAACATAGCAAGACACTGTCTCTACAAAAAAACTTAATAAAAATTTCAAAAATGAATGAAGTAGATATGTGCTACAACATGGATAAACCTTGAAAACATGCTATGTGAAAGAAGACAATCACAAAAAGTCACATATGATTTCATTTTTATGAAATGTCCAGAATGGGCAAATACATAGAGACAGACAATATTAGTGGTTGCTTAGGGAAGGAGAGGAGAATGATATGGTCACCTGGGATGATAACTAAAGGTTACTGAGTTTCTCTTTGAGGTGATGAAATTGTTCAAAACTGATTGTAGTAATGGTTGCATAACTCTGACAGTCTACTTAAAACCACTGGATTGTACCATTTAAATGAGTGAATTGTATGATATGTGGAGTATTGTGCAATAAAACTGTTTCCAAAAAGCCAATATTGCATTAAATTGCATTTGAGAAATGGAAATATAACCCATAATCTCACCAATTTATCCTAACAGCTCCATCATCTTGTTTAATTTCTTCTTGTGTTTGTCCGTGTGTGTATATCCATCACGCACAGGGCAGTGTTATTATCTCCTTTTTTACAGACAGACAAACTGAGACCCAGAGACGGCACCATGTCTAAGAGCAACAGAAAAAGTGGTTTGAGCAGTGTGCTCTTGATGACAGTGTTGCTGTGTTAAACAAATCAATACCTGAAAGGACTTGGAATACTGCCTGACACATAGTAAGTCCTCAAAAATGTTAGCTATTATTAGTAGACTACGTGAAGGACTTTTAGAAATAACTGTATTGTGCTTATTCCCGTTTCTGGCTTGGCTCATGTTATTCCCCTACCTAGATGGTTGCCTTTTGTTTGCTGCCTATTGAAATTTTTTCCTTGCTCAATGCCCTGCTCAAATCTCACATCCTTCATGAAGCTGCTCACCTCTTCTTTCTGTGTGGTATTGTGCTCACAACATTGGCACCCTTTAGCAATCTAATGTTCTCATTGCTTTGTTGTTATTGGTCTTGACTCCATAATCAGCTCTTCTGTTCTATTAGAAATATTTTGTTGGCTGGGAGTGGTGGCTCACACCTGTAATCCCAGCACTTTGGGAGGCCAAGGAGGTGGGCCAATCACCTGAGGTTTGGAGTTCAAAACCAGCCTGGCCAACATGGTGAAACCCCATCTCTACTAAAAATACAAGAATTAGCCAAGTGTGGTGGTGCGCACCTGTAATCCCAGCTATTTGGGAAGCTGAGGCACGAAAATCTCTTGAACCTGGGAGGCAGAGCTTGCAGACTTTAGTTGATTTTGAGTGGCAGATATAACTGTTGATTTTGAATAGCAGATATATCACTACACTTTTATGTGGTTAATATATTTTCCCAAATTTAAAATAACAAAATAAGAAATGTAGGTAACTAATGTAGGTAACTGTCAGTATTAGTTTATGTCACAAATACTTGAAGGGATGTCCCAAGTGTATTCATTTTTAGCCATAAATAGTCATATAATACCATGAGTATATGTAGTTATATACATATACTCATATGTAGCTGACTCTTCCCAGTAAGTAATAGAACTGACTACTGTTTTTTTGTTTTGTTTTGTTTTGTTTTGTTTTGTTTTGAGTTTCTCTCTTCTTGCCCAGGCTAAAGTACAATGGCACAATCTCGGCCCACCGCAACTTCCACCTACCAGGTTCAAGTGATTCTCCTGCCTCAGCCTCCCAAGTAGCTGGGATTACAGGCATGAGCCACCGCACCTGGCTAATTTTGTATTTTATGTTTTGTTTTGTTTTGTTTTTAGTAGAGACGGGGTTTCTCCATGTTTGTCAGGCTGGTCTCAAACTTTCAACCTCCCCAAAGGGATGAGATTACAGGCCTGAGCCGTCACACCTGGCCAGAACTGAGTACTTTTAAATGACATCTAGTTTTGTCCAATGAATAAGAGTTAATTTCTCTCTGACAGTGGCTCTGGAGTTGGTCTGGTGACAGTATTTTTTAGAGGTCATCAGGTGACTCTGTTGTTTAGATAGGTTGAAAAACATACTGTTATGTGACATATGGTAATCGTTAAAAGACCAACACTAGACCACAGCTAGAAATGTGTTCAGGAACTTTAAAAAAAAAGTTAGGAAAGCATAGACTCAGGATGGTACCATGAGGTGGCGATAAAAGTGCAAGGAAACCACATTAAGCTTTAAATTTAGCCTGTCTTAGTGCATGTGTATATCATTTGCAGAAAGAAACAGAATACTGGGAAATAGTTGGTAAGATAAATTATAGCTAAAATACATAGGGAATTACAGAAAGCAAATATAAAAAAAGGAAAGAAAGCAGAAAAAGAACAAAGAAAACCACTTAGAAGATGAAGTTTAAATTTGATGCTCTTCAGTGCCAGAATTGCATGTTTTCAGAGTCATGCTTTTGTATATTAACAACATAGATTCTATAAGCGTTTAGAAGTCTCTTATAGTTCTGAAAATTGAGAAAGGAAAAAACTTTAAAGAGTCTAAACAAATCAAGACTGGGCGCATTGGCTCACACCTGTAATTTCAGCACTTTGGGAAGCCAAGGTGGGCAGATCACCTGAGGTCAGGAGTTCAAGACTAGCCTGGCTAACATGGCGAAATCCCATCCCTACTAAAACTACAAAAATTAGCCAGGCATGGTGATGGGTGCCTGTAATCCCAGCTACTTGGGAGGCTGAGGCAGGAGAATTGCTTGAACCCAGGAGACAGAGGTTGCAGTGAGCCAAGATTGCACCACTGCACTCCAATGTGGGCAATAAAGTGAGACCCTGTCTCAAAAAAAAAAAAAAAAAATTACCTGGGCATGGTGGTGCACGCCTGTAGCCCCAGCTACTTGGGAGATTGAGGCAGGAGAATCGCTTGAACCTGGGAGGCGGAGGTTGCAGTGAGCCAAGATTGCACCACTGCACTCCAGCCTGGGTGACAGAGTGAGACTCTGTCTCAAAAAAAAAAAGAAAAGAGAATCTAAACAAATCAATATAAGTGATGGCAGCAAATTGATGCAAACTCTTAAAGAACAGTGAGGCTCACATCTGTAATCCCAACACTTTGGGAGACCAAGGCAGGAGGATTGCTTGAGAATGTGAGACAAGCCTAGGAAACATAGTGAGACCCTGTTTCTACAAAAAAAAAAAAAAAAAAAAAAAAAAATTAGCCAGACATACTGGTGCATGCCTGTAGTCCCAGCTACTCAGGAGGCTGAGGTGGGAGGCTCACTTAAGCCCAGGAGATCAAGGCTGTAGGGAGTGATAATCATGTCACTGTACTCCAATCTGGGCAACAGAATGAGACCCTATCTAAAAAAAAATAATAATAATGAAATGTTTCTCCTTTCAGTAAATATTTTTAACTCGGCAAAACAGCATCTTCTAAATATGTAAATTAAGGAGTAGAATATGTAGGCTGCTAAACTCTGCACAATGTCTTTACCATAGTTATCTGAAGAACTGCAACCCTTTTTCTTCCTATCCAGGTGAGGCAGACACACAAAGATATGGAAAAACATTGGACAGATTTACACCAATATATTAATTAAGGTAATTTCAGAGATGGAGCAGGAGAGGAAGACTTATAGATGTTTTTATTTTCTTTTTGCTTGCTTGTATTTTCTTTTTAATTATTATTCAGTATTTCAAGTAGACAAAAAAGTACAGAGGATAATACAGCAAATATACAGGTGCTCAACACCCAGTATTTTTACATGTAGCATTTGATGTTTTGAAATAAGACATAAAACATTCCAAATACCCTATCACTGAGGATCTTGCATCCTCCTCTTCTTTTCCCAGAAGCAAACATTTCTCTGAATTCGATGTTTATTATGCCCATGCATATTGTTATATTTTACTACATATTTTATATAGCTACAGCATAATATGCTATGTAAACTTTATGTAATGACCTCATACAATACATATCCTCATGCAATTTTTTAGACTGTGTGTTTGAGAATTATATATTTTGATTCAGGTAGCTTACCTTTATTTTAGCTACTCAATAGTAATCTATTCTATTAATCTACTAAAAGATATTTCTTGTCAATGGACATTGAAGTTATTTTCATTTTTTTTCTTAAAATAATGTAGCAAAAACTTTCACTCATTTTTCTTGTGCCTCTATGGTTATGTACATTGTCAACTTGACGAAACATTTGCAGAAAAGTTTTCTCCAGAGTTGTACCAGCTTAGGCTCACAAGCAGCATGTGAAAGTCCCTGTTGTTCTGTTTCTTCACCAAAAACTGGGGTTATATCAATTGGGATAACTAAATTATGCTACAGTAAC
Organism: Saimiri boliviensis; assembly: GCF_048565385.1. NCBI lineage: Eukaryota > Metazoa > Chordata > Mammalia > Primates > Cebidae > Saimiri > Saimiri boliviensis. The sequence goes on along the minus strand of NC_133449.1, from coordinate 76,850,691 downwards.
ACAATCATAAAAATCTCAGTGTCTTAATTCAAAGGTCTATTTCTTCTTCATGAAGGTCTGTTATTAGTTACTCAGAGACCAGGGCTGATGGAGCTTCCATCCTGACATTTGCTTCTATGAGATAGGGAAAAAGAACTGACTAAAAGGCTCAAATTTGGCTCTTCACAATTTTTGCACGCAAGTGACTATATCAATTCTGCTCACAATTAATTGGTTCACACTTGTTTTAACAAGTCTTATGACCACATCTAACTTCAAAGAGTTCCCACTCCTACCTTTAGGATCTGAATGTCTGTGAATGATGACTGCAGGTACTGATAAACTTTACTTTTTCTAGTGCAGCGAGTATGAAATACTCTTTATTTTTATTTGTATGTCCTGATTTTGTAGAGACAAGGTTTTGCAATGTTGTCCAGGCCAGTCTCAAACTCCTGGGCTCAAGTGATCAGCTCACCTCAGCCATTCAAAGTGTTGTGATTACAGGTGTGAGCCACCACACCTAGCCCTTTTGCCCATTTTTATGTTGGATTTTTAGTGCCTTCTCATCCATTTCTAAGGGTTCTTTATTTAGCAGGGGTACTAGCTTTTTGCCTGATATGAATAACAAATAATTTCCTATTTTTCATTTGCATTTTTTTACTTGGTGAATTATGTCTTTTGGGCATTCTGAAAGGTTTTTGAAATTTTTTAGCTACTCAAATTTACCAATCTAATCTTCCACGACTTTACATTTGAGTCATATTTAGAAAGACCTTTCACACTTAAAGCTATAAAGAAATGCATATTTTCTTCTAAACTTGCATGGTTTTATCTTCCCATTTAAATATCTGATCCATTTGAAAGTTTCCACATGGTATAATGTGTGAAGTAGGCATCCACCTTTTTTTTTTTTCTTTTTGATTGCTATCCAATTTCTGGATAGCACACTTATTGAATACTATTTTTTCTTTCACTAGTTTGAAATGCTGCATTTATTACATACTAAATTCTGGTTTAAAGTAATGCTAACTGCAAAAATGATTCCAACACAATAGAAGTTTATCTCTCATTTGAATGAAATCCAAATATGTGTGCCTGATTGGCAGGTAGCTTTCTCAATTGGTAATCCAATGCTCTTTTCATGTTCTGGTTTCACTCTCTTCAAAACAGTAGCCATGGTTATCTATCTCAAGTCAGGGGACAGAGAGAGCAGGGTGTTGCTTGTGAGGCACTTTTGTGGGACAGGCTGGTAGTGGCATACATCACTTTTGCCCACATTCAGTTGCCTGAATTCACTCACGTGGCCATACCTTCTACTATTTCCCCATTAAGGAGACTTTTCTTTATTTTACTTATTTTTTGAAACAAAGGGCCTCACTCTTTCACACAGGCTAAAATACAGTGGTGTAATCTCAGCTTACTACAGCCTCTGCATCTTAGGCTCAATAGCTATTTTACCATCTGAGCCTTCCCAGTAGCTGGGACCACAGGCACATGCTACCACACCTAACTAATTTTGGCATTTTTTTGTAGAGATGGAGTTTCGCCATGTTGCCGAGGCTGGTCTCTATCTTCTGAGCTTAAGCAGTCTGCCCACTTTAGCCTCCCAAAGTGCTGGGATTGTAGGCATAAGCCACTGCACCCACCTAAGGAGCCTTTTAATTTCAAATTAGTATTCTCTATTGTCTTCTCTTTTTCTTAATCAATTTTTTCCAAGGTTAATATATTTTAAGGTTTTTCATATAACCGACTTTTTAAAAAAGTCCTGTTAAGGCCAGGCGAGGTGGCTCACACCTGTAATCCCAGCATTTTGGAAGGCCGAGGTGGGTGGATCACTTGAGGTCAAGGGTTCAAGACCAGCCTGGCCAACAGGGCAACACCCCATCTCTACTAAAAATACAACACTTAGGTGGGGGTTGTGGCGGGTGACTGTAATCCCAGCTACTGGGGAGGCGAGGTAAAAGAATCACTTGAACTGGGAGGCAGAAGTTGCAGTGGGCCAAGATTGCACCATTGCATTCCAGCTTGGATGACAACAGTGTAACTCCATCTCAAAAAAAAAAAAAAAAAGTCTTGTTAATGAAGAGGTTTAAAATTATGGTTGACTTCCCCTCACCCATCAAAATGTTTGGAGACCAATTAATGACCTTTATGAAATTCATGAAGCTAGTTACAAACCACTTCTGCTAACATTAAAAAAAAAAAAAAAAAGACATTTTTCTCATTACTAGCTCATGACACTTCCTTAAATTTAGTCCAGAGGGCAGTTTTTAAAAGCCCTGCTGCTAAAACTATGTGGCCGTTTGTAAATACATGTTTTGTCCCAAACTTGCAAACCAAGCTATTTACAAAAGATACTTGCTAAAGTTCAGCTAGCCATTAAGCTGAAAGACATTTCTCCTTTTTCTACTTAAAAAAATGTATGGACTGTAAAATCCTTTAACATTTCACTAACTTATGTAATATATGACAATGTGAACCTCATATTGTTATATATACAACTATGCATTACTCAGAAGTCAGAGGGCTTAGACAGAGGTAAATTTAACTGGACTGACCATCTCCTATGATACTTAATGCTACAGTAAGAAGCCTTTACTTACAGACTAATCACCAGTGTGAACATCTCATTGTCATTTCCTGTTAAACTACAATTCTATCTGTTGTATTTTTGTTTCTTATTTCATTTATGTTTGCTTTTTACTTAATCATATAGAACACTAGTCTTTGTTCATGGATAGGGTAAATCAATATTATAAAGTTGTTCATTTTCCCCAACGAATATACAAATTTATGTAATCCCAATACAAATATCTTTTATTCTAGAACTAGATCAGGTGATTATAAAGTTCACATGGAAAAATAAATATGAAAGAAGAGCTAGGAAAATCTTGTAAAAGAAAATGCAATTTGGTTCAGAGGGACAGACTAGTCCCACCAGATACAAGAGTATACTATAAAGGCTCCGCAATAAAAACAAAGTATGTTGACAAATCATTGTAACATAATAGAAAGACTAGAAATAGGCTCAAAAAAAAAAAAAAAAAAAGAAGTTTAATACAAAGCAAAAGTGGGATCACAAATTACTAGAGGAGACAGGCTTTTTAACAAATAGCATTGAGACAAGTGAATATTTTGAAATATACAGATTTGAATTATACTTGGCACCATATATGAGGATAAAATCCACATGAGAGCTATATGTAAAGAATTAAATCATAAAAGTACTAGAAGAAAATATTTATGAATTCCTTTATAAGCAAGGAGTGGGAGAAAGAAATAAGAGGAAAGATTGATAACCTTAACTACTTAAAAAAAAACTTCTTCATGGCAAAAAGAAAATCAAAGAAGAGATGACAAATGAGAGAAAATATTGCAAGGCTAATATACAAGTTCTTTAAAAATCAGGATGAAAAAGACAAAAATATACAAACCTATTATGAAAAAGAACAAACGACATGAACAGACTGTCCACAGAAAAAGACATATGAATGGCCCTTAAATGAAATGCTCAATATGTTCATTATGAGAGAAATGCAAATTAAAACTATGCTGAAATACCAATTCCCATCTATCATGTTGGCAAAAATCTAAAAGTATAAAATGGTACTATCCCAAGGAATGGAATTTGGCAATGTCTAGCAAATGCTCATATATATTTATCTTTTGGCCCAGTAATGCCACTTCTAGGAATTTACTGTGAACATACAACTTGACAAATATAAAACAATACAAGCATAAGATTACTCATCATAGAATTATTTATACACAATAGCAATAATGTGGAAACAACTCAAATGTCTGTCAGCAAGAGACTGGGTTGCATAATAGGACATCAGCACATTGGAGTATCAAACAGCTATTAAAAACACAAGGACAGGCGCAGTGGCCCACTCCTGTCATCCCAGCACTTTGGGAAGCTGAGGTGGGAGGATGACTTGAGCCCAGGAGTTCAAGACCAGCCTGGGCAACATAGTGAAACCTCATCTCTACAAAAAATAAAATTACCCAGGTATGGTGGCACGCGCTATGGTCCTAGCTACTTGGGAGGACTGCTTGAACCTAGGAGGTCAAGACTGCCGTGAGGTGAGATCATGCCACTGCACTCAAACCTGGGTGACAGAACGAGATCCTGTCTCAAAGAAAAGAACAAGGACAATGACAATTTCTGTGAATTGATATGGAAAGAAAGAACTAAATAGAGAAGATACTTTTGTACAAGAAATGAAAAGAATCTAATAGATTCTCTTTAACAATACCATATATTTACTATTTATTTCAGTTAACGGTATGTCCATATTAGTCCAAAAACAAATAGATGTATTTATTTTTGCAAAAAGCAACAGAGATATACCACAAATAATGAAATAGGTTATCTCTGGGGGACAGAGGAAGGAATAGGTGGAAGGGATAGAGCGGAGGAAGTTACGCTTTCCTAAGCATACCTTTTTACATAGTTTTGACTTATAAAAAAAACTTTTAACTTTGGAATTATAGATTCAGACCAGGTGTGGTGCCTCATGCCTGTGATCCCAGCACCTTGGGAGGCCAAGGTGGTCAGATCGCTTGAACTCAGGAGTTCGAGACCAGCCTAGGCAACATGGCAAAATCCCGACTCTACAAAAAATACAAAAATTAACCAGGTGTGGTGTGTGTGTCCATAGTCTCAGCTACTTGGGGGACTGAGGTGAGAGGATCCCTTGAGACAGGGAGGTTGGCTGCAATGAGCAGAGATCACACCACTGCACTCCAGCCTGGGCAACAGAGTAAAACCTTGTCCCAAAACAAACAACAATAAAAAAAAATGTGACTTGCAAAATAAAGCATTGGAGTTACTACTCTCTTAATACAAATGCTTTGAATTGTGTCTCTGCTTGTCACATCTGGTCTGTTTTTTTTTTTTTTTTTGAGACGGAGTTTCGCTCTTGTTACCCAGGCTGGAGTGCAATGGCGTGATCTCGGCTCACCGCAACCTCCGCCTCCTGGGTTCAGGCAATTCTCCTGCCTCAGCCTCCTGAGTAGCTGGGATTATAGGCACGCGCCACCACGCCCAGCTGATTTTTTGTATTTTTAGTAGAGACGGGGTTTCACCATGTTGACCAGGTTGGTCTCGATCTCTCGACCTCGTGATCCACCCGCCTCGGCCTCCCAAAGTGCTGGGATTACAGGCTTGAGCCACCGCGCCCGGCCACATCTGGTCTGTTTTATACGGTGGGGCAATGTGCCATTGTTAGACAGGGAGGAGGAGATGTATGTCTTTTAGAAAAAGGATGACTGTAAAAACAAAATGAGAAAAGAGAAGCTGTGCCCACAACACTAACATGCTTTTAGGCAAGTCAATTTTAGGAAAGAGTTTATATGAAACTGAAGATCTGGGAATTGATCCCTTAAGAAGAAAGTCTGTGTACCCTTTGAAGGCCACTGGTATACACATGTTTTTTTGCCTGCTCCTTTTTATTCTTACAACCTACTCTAATTGCACCTCTGTCTCCACAGCTCCATTGAACATACTTTTACAAAGGCCATCAATGACACACACACATTGCTAAACACAAAAAAATCATGAGCAAGTAGTTACAAGCTTCAAGACAGAGAGAAAAAGAAATTCTAATATAGAAATTTTACCCAAAGTTTCATTTTTTAATCAATATTAGTAATAAAGACCAAGACACATGGGCCAGGCATGGTGGTTCACACATGTAATCCTAGCAATTTGGGAGGCCAAGGTGGGTGGATCACCTGAAGTCAGGAGTTTGAGACTAGCCTGGCCAACATGGCAAAACCCCATCTCTGATTCAAATACAAAAATTAACTAAGCTTGGTGGTGCACACCTGTAGTCCCAGCTATTTGGGAGGCTGAGACGGGAGAATCACTTGAACCTGGGAGGCAGAGGTTGAGGTGAGCCAAGATTGTGCCACTGCACTCCAGCCTGGGTGACAGACTGAGACTCTGTCTCAAAAAAAAAAAAAAAAAAAAAAAAAAAAGATGTAAGACATGGAGTACATTAGTTTGGGGACAGATCTCCTGATCTAGCTGGCTCCAACCAGGAGTGGGATAGCTGTGCAAGGTTGCATTCAGGCAAACCTGGCTGGTCCATTTTCTGAACTAGCCAGTCCACTAAGAATTTAGATGAAGCATTTCATCAGGTATGGGCATGTCAATAAAGAGTCAACTCTGTAAAATGTTTGAGGAGATTTATTCTGAGCCGAATAGTGACCATGGCCCATGACTCAAGAGGTCCTGAACATGTGCCCAAGGTGGTTGGGGCACAGCTTGGTTTTATGCATTTTAGGGATGCATGAGACATCAATGAAATATATTTAAGAAATACATTGGTTTGGTTCAGAAAGGTGGGGCAACTCAAAGCAGGGACTTCCAGGCTATAGGTAAATTTAAACATTTTCTGATTGATGATTGAGATGACAATTGTCTAAAGACCTGGGATCAATAGAAAGGAAATTTTCAGGTTAAGATAAAAGATTATGGAGACCCAAAGTTCTTTTGAAGTCTTATAGAGGCTGCTTTAGAGATGACAGAAGACAAATGTTTCCTATTCAGACCTTTAAAAAGATGCTAGACTCTCAGTCTCTTCAGGAGAGTTAGATGCATATTTTCCCCCACAAAGGACAGCTTTGCAGGACCATTTGAAAATAGCAAAGAAACATGTTGGGGTACATATATATATATATAGTTTTTCTTGAGACAATCTTGCTCTGTCACCAGGGTGGAGTGCAGTGGTGCGATCTCGACTCACTACAACCTCCCGGGTTCAAGCGATTCTCCTGCCTCAGCCGCCCGAGTAGCTGGGACTATAAGCACGTGTCACCATGCCCAGCTAATTTTTGTATTTTTAGTAGAGACGGGGTTTCACCATGTTGGCCAGGATGGTCTCGATCTCTTGACCTCATGATCCACCTGCCTGGGCCTCCCAAAGTGCTGGGATTACAGGTGTGTGGCACAGTACCTGGCCTGGGGCAGAATATTTTGACTTTCTTGTCACATAATATTATGCCAGAATCAGCTTGGAAAGCAAGTCACCATATACAGTATAGGGTTAAAACGCATCTGAAGAGAATTTATGGTTTGTAGGGCTGACTCCCCAGACCCCTTGCGAATGTGGGCAAGATAAAAAAAAAAAAAATTAAAGCTTAGTCCTCAGGCAGCTTCTGAAATGGTGGAAAAACTGTGAGTTTGGAGGAAACATTTGGATCAGCCATTGTTCTTAAGAGGTACTATCTGACATTTCAACCTATTATAAAGAGGGAAATTTAAAGTATTAATGTGTTGGTAGGACCTGGTTTTTTTTTTTTTTTAAATACACATGCCCCTAAAGAAACTTCTCTCGCAGGCCACACTATAACCGGATAGACACACAAGATGTTTTGGACGGAGAGTGGTGGAGCCAAGATTGCAGCTCCTGTTTGAGTCCTCAGGGATCCAGAGCCTTTTCTCCGGTGTTCAGCTTGAAAACCTTGGGCAACTTCTGGAGATTTCAACGTCTCACAAAGTGCAGAAATGTGACTGACACAGCATCCTTTCCGGAATTGATAGTGTCTTTCTGTAAGGGTTGATTCTCCATCCCATCAATCAAATTGGGAAAGCCAGAGCATCTTTTTCTTCAAGAATGACAGGTGGTTTCTCCCAGGCTTTTCTGCTCCTGTGCCTTTCTCTCCAACGCAGCCTATGGAATATTAAAAAAAATGTGGATTATTAACCCCTGACCACGCTTGAAAGTCCTTTGTAAGCAACTTCCTCCTCAATATAAAATATTAATGTAATGTCATTTTTAATTTTTTTTCCTTCCCCGCCGTCCCGCCCCTAACATTAATTTTTAGAGCTCTGTTTAGACACCGTTTGGAGAGGGACAGGAGCTGAAATGCGGCGTTTTTTCTTTAAGGGCCACAGGAAGACGCCTTGTGTCTGTTGTACTGGCATTCCCTCTTCATAGCAGAGATGGTGTCTCTGGACATTTTCCAACAGCAGGGTCCCTGAGTGAGTGTAGCGGCGCCAGCCCGGCTTCGCGGAAGCAGCTTTCAGGTCTCCTACAGGGGCAGGTTTATGAGCATGCGCAGAGGATTTTCCGTTAGGGGCGCGGCTCTTTGGAGCATGCGCACACAAACTTTCCGCCAGGAATCAAGCCGAACTTGCACGCACAGATGTTAGGTAGGTTCCAGGCGAGCTAATTGGGAACGTGCGGCGTCAGGTCCGGGGTCTTGTTGACATCGTCCGACAGTCTGTTAAAATCTTTCTTTGGCCGGATTCCAGACTCGTGGAGGAAAGGCAGGTATATTCGTTTTATAACAGGAGTTTTAGCGTCTTCTTTCCTTGGATAAGTTTTTCCAAATATAAATATATTAAATATTCATTTAAAAATATCTAAGAATTAAGCAGCAGTCAATTAGACAAATAGGCAAAGGACTGGCGTACAAAGTTCATAGAAAACTAGTAGTTACAAATAGACTTTAAATATATGAAAAGATGCCTAGCTTCGTGTTTTTGTGGTTTATTTTTATTTTTATTTATTTTATTTTTTTTTTTTTTGAGACGGAGTTTCGCTCTTGTTACCCAGGCTGGAGTGCAATGGCACGATCTCGGCTCACCGCAACCTCCGCCTCCTGGGCTCAGGCAATTCTGCCTCAGCCTCCTGAGTAGCTGGGATTACAGGCACGCGCCACCATGCCCAGCTAATTTCTTGTATTTTTAGTAGAGACGGGGTTTCACCATGTTGACCCGGATGGTCTCGATCTCTCGACCTCGTGATCCACCTGCCTCGGCCTCCCAAAGTGCTGGGATTACAGGCTTGAGCCACCGCGCCCGGCTATTTTTTGTTTTTATGTTTTCTGTTTGTTTGTTTGTTTATTTGTTTGTTTATTTTTTGCCATGGAGTCTCACTGTGTTGCCCAGGCTGGAGTGCAGTAGCACAATCTTGGCTCACTGCAACTTCTGCCTCCCGGGTTGAAGCGATTCGCCCTCCTCAGCCTCCCGAGTAGTTGGGATTACAGGCACGCGTCACCATGTCTGGCTAACTTTTTAACTTTTGTATTTTTAGTAGAGATGCGGGGGGCGGGGGGGGGTCACTATGTTGGCCAGGCTGGTCTCGAACTCCTGATCTCAGATGATCCACCTGCCTCAGCCTCCCAAAGTGCTGTGATTACAGGCGTGAGCCACAGCACCTGGCCTGCTTTTTTTTTTTTTTTTTTCTTTTTCTTTTTTTGAGACAGGTGGCACGATCACTGCTCACTGCAGCCTCCACCTCCTAGGCCCAAGCAATCCTCCCACCTCAGTTTCCCCAAGTACTGGGATTACAGGCCAGCTTCAGTTTTAATAAAAATGCAAATCATCGTGATTGGCAAACACTGAAACGTTTGGCAATATACTGGATATAGGAGGATGTAAGGGAAACAAAGGCCGAGTTACAGTGCTATAGGAGAGCGGAATGCAGCAATCCTTGGTGGTTATCAAAACCATCCTGAATAATATTTGCATTTTGATCCAACAATCCCACTTTGGGGAATTTTGCCTCCAAATACACTTGCTTACATATGAAGTGATATGTATATGAGGTTATTGAATGTAATACAAAAAGATTGGAAACTATGTGAGTATCCATTAGAGGACTGATATTATAAACTATAGTACATATGCAAAATGGAGCATTAAGCAGCTATGAAAAAGAGTGAGGAATCAGTTCCCAACATACTAATGTGGAACTATCTCTAGCATATCTTACTAAGTGAAAAAAGCCTAGATGCCAAACAGTATATTAATTATGCCTTTTGTGTAGGAAAGGATAAATGAGAGTACATGATTCTTATTTCCACATAAATTCTGATCATGGTTTCTTATGAGACGGAGGGTAAGACTTGAGATAGGGTGAGAGACTTCTCAATGTATTCCTCATTATAATATATTGTTTTTTGAATTATGTGAATGCTGTTCATTAAAAACAAAAATAAGATTACAGTAACTTTTTTTTTTAAGCTAGAAATGTATAATATTAAAAGTGGAGGTGGGTGTGTGGCTCACACCTGTAATCTCACCACTTTGGAAGACTAAGACAGGAGGATTCCTTGAGCACAGGAGTTTGAGACCAACCTGGGCAACACGGTGAAAACCCGTGTCCCCAAAAACCAAACCCCAAAATTAGATGGGAGTGGTGGTGGGTGCCTCTAATCCCAGCTACTGGGGAGGCTGAGGTTGGAGGATTGGTTAAGCCCAGGAGGTGGAGGTTCCAGTGAACTGAGATCCTGCCACTGCACTCCAGCCTAGGTGACAGAGAGACTGTCCAAAAAAAGAGAGATAATAGAGAAAGAAAAAGGTGAAATTATGGGAGATCTTTCTTTCTTTCGGATATTTCTTTTCTTTCCTTACCTTTTATTTTTTCTTTTCTTTTCTTTCTTTTGAGTCAGGGTTTTCCTTCACCTGACCTTTGGTATTTGAACAACAACAGCAAAAAGACAAACAGGGTTTCCTGTTGCCAGACTGGACTGCAGTGGCACGATCACAACTCACTGCCCGGGCTCAGGCAGTTTGCCTGCCTGCACCTCCTAAAGTGCTGGGATTACAGGGGTGAACCACTGTTCCCAGACAAGAATATTATTTTACATGTTTTTACACACACAGATTCTTCCAAAGTGTTAGACCAATTTACATTTCCATCTGCAGTATAGAAAAGCTCCTTCCCCTTGCTGCATGTCCTTACCAATTCTTAGAATTGACAGACTACTTTTTTGGTCAATCTTGTGGGTATAAAATATTATCTGATTGTGTTTTCACTTTGCATTTCTGTGGTCATTAGCGAGGTGAACCTCTTTTCTTATATTTGTTGCCCATTCACGCTTTGTCTTTTAAGAAGTACCTTTTTTCTGTTTTGCTTTTCCCTTTTATTTATAGGAGTTAAAAAAAATGTATTCTAGGCCGGGCATGGTGGCTCATAACTGTAATCAGCACTTTGGGAGGCTGAGAACGGGTGGATCATTTGAGGTCAGGAGATTGAAACCATCCTGGCCAACAAGGTGAAACTTGGTCTTTACTAAAAATACAAAAATTAGCTGGGCATGGCGGCACATGCCTGTAGTCCCAGCTACTCGGAAGGCTGAAGCAGGAGACTCACTTGAACACAGGAGGAGGAGGTTGCAGTGAGCCGAGATCACACCACTGCACTCCAGCCTGGCGACAGAGCGAGACTCTGTCTCAAAAAAAAAAAAAAGTATTCTATGTGTTGATCCTTTAAAGATTATTTGTGTGGCAAATATTTTCTACCAGTCTGCGGTTGCCTTTTGTTTGAAACTGAGTCTCTCTCTGTCACCCAGGCTGGAGTGCAGTGGTGTGATCTCGGCTCACTGCAACCTCCACCTCCTGGGTTCAAGCAATTCTTCTGCCTTAGCCTCCCGAATAGCTGGGACTACAGGTACCTGCCACCATGCCCAATGCCTGGCTAATTTCTTTTTGTATTTTTAGTAGAGATGTTGGCCAGGCCTGTCTCAAACTCCTGACCTTAGGTGATCCACCTGCCTCAGCCTCCCAAAGTGCTGGGATTACAGTGTGGGTTACCTTTTAACATAATTTCTGTTTTGTTTTTAACGTTGGAAAGGAATATATACATATTTTTTGATATGGAGTTTCGCTCTTGTTGCCCAAGCTGGAGCACAATGGTGCCATCTCGACTTACTGCAACCTCTGCCCCCCATGTTCATGCAATTCTCTTGCCTCAGCCTCCCAAGTAGCTGGGATTACAGGTGCATGCCACCACACTGGTCTAATTTTTGTATTTTTAGTAGAGGCAAGGTCTCACCATGTTGGCCAGGCTGGTCTTGAAATCCTGACCTCAGGTGATCCACCCACCTCCGCCTCCCAAAGTGCTGGAATTATAGCATCAGCCATTGTACCTGACCTGGAAAGGAATACTTTAAAATTATTTTTATTGTTTTACTTGTTTTGGAAATAGAGGAGAGTTTTTTTTAACTAATTTTAAAATCTGACACTAATGTTTATTACTCACTTGGATATCCTCTTGTGTGAAGTGCCTGTCAAGTCTTTTGCTCATCTTCTATTATCTTGTTGGTTTACAAGAGTTCTTTATATATTCTGAATACATGTCCTTTGTATGTGAATAGTCTTTGGCTTTTTTTTGTTGTTTGAGATGGAGTCTCCCCCTGTCACCCAGGCTGGAGTGCAATGTCACGATCTTGGCTCACTGCAACCTCTGTCTCCTAGGTTCAAGTGATTCTCGTGCCCCAGCCTCCTGAGTAGCTGGGATTACAGGTGCATGCCACCACACCTGGCTAATTTTTGTATTTTTAGTAGAGATGGGGTCTCATCATGTTGGCCAGGCCGGTCTTGAATTCCTGGGCTCAAGTGATCCGCCTGCTTCGGCCTCCCAAAGTGCTGGGATTATAAGCATGAGCCACTGTACCTGGCGTTTTTTTTTTTTTTTTTTTAATTCCAAAGACTTCAAAACTCTATGTTTACTTCTGAAAGATGGCTAGGTACATTAGTGATGTCAGAGAAATGTAATCCAATCAGAAATGAGATAATTCAGGATTGGGTGTTAGTGTCTGTGAGGCCCATCTAGTCAACCCTTTTCCTGGAGTGTGACCATTTGAACTTCAACCTGGATCCTGAGCATTTTCCCTGAATTCATGTTCCCCTAGTGTCACGAATCTGTCCAAAGCTCTGTTCAGCTTTTCAGCTATGTCTTCTGAAATTGGAAGATTGGCAGAGCCGAAATACAGGGCTCAAATATCTGAATTTCCATCTTTCTGACTTTTTATTGATTAAAAATACTGTTTTTCTTTTTTTTTTCAGACAAGGTCTCACTCTGTCACCCAGACTGGAGTGCAGTGGCACAACCTTAGCTCACCGCAACCTCCACCTCCCAAACTCAAGTGATTTTCCTGCCTCAGTCTTTTGAATAGCTAGGATTACAGGCACCCGTCACTACTGCCCAACTAATTTTTGTATTTTTAGTAGAGACAGGGGTTTCACCATGTTGGCCAGGCTGGTCTCAAACTCCTGACCTCAAGTAATCCATCTGCCTCAGTCTTCCAAAGTGCTGTGATTACAGGCATGAGCCACTGTGCCTGGCCAAAAATTATGTTTCTTGATATTTAATGGCTGTACATATTTTTTTTGGGGGGGGTACGTGTGCTATTTTGATAATATGTATTTATTTTATTTTTTTTTAATTTTTATTTATTTATTTATTTTTTTGAGACGGAGTTTCACTCTTGTTACCCAGGCTGGAGTGCAATGGCGCGATCTCGGCTCACCGCAACCTCCGCCTCCTGGGTTCAGGCAATCCTCCTGCCTCAGCCTCCTGAGTAGCTGGGATTATAGGCACGCGCCACCATGCCCAGCTAATCTTTTGTATTTTTAGTAGAGACGGGGTTTCACCATGTTGACCAGGTTGGTCTCGATCTCTCGACCTTGTGATCCACCCGCCTCGGCCTCCCAAAGTGCTGGGATTACAGGCTTGAGCCACCGCGCCCGGCCGATAATATGTATTTAATAGTAATGGTCATATCAGGTAATCACCTCAAACATTTATGTTTTCTTTGGTAGGCACATTACAGTTCTTCTAGCTACTTTGAAATATATAATAAATTATCATTAACTATAATTTTCCTATTGTGCTATTGAATACTAGAACTTATCCTTCTATCTAACTAAATTTTTGTCCCATTAACCAACTTCTCTTTATCTCCTCTTCCCTCTTCCCTTCCCAGCCTCTGGTAACCACCAGTTTACTCTTTGTCTCCATGAGATCTACTTTTTAGCTCTCACATATGAATGAGAAGATTTGATATTTGTGTTTTGTGCCTGGCTTATTTCACTTACCATAATGACACCTGTTCTATCCATGTTGCTGCAAATGAGAGGATTTCATTCTAATATTCTGTTGTGTATATCTACCATGTTATATTTATCCATTCATCTGTTGATTATATATCTTAGCTATTTGTGAATAGTGCTGCAATAAACATGGGAATTCAGGTATCTCTTCAATATTTTGCTTTTCTTTCTTTTGGGCATATACTCAGCAGTGAGAGTGCTACATCATATGGTACTTCTATCTTTATTTTTTGTTTTTGGTTTTTTGAGGCAGAGTCTCGCTGTGTAGCCCAGGTTGGAGTGCAGTGGAGTGATTTGGGCTCACTGCACCTTCGCCTTTCAGGTTGAAGTCATTGTCCTGTCTCAGCCTCCCAAGTATCTGGGATTATAAGTGTGCACCACTATGCCTGGCTAATTTATATATATATATATATATATATATATATATATATATATATATATTTTTTTTTTTTTTTTTTTGAGACTGAGTCTTGCTCTATTGTGGAAGCTGGAGTGCAGTTGCACGATCTCATCTTTTTTTTTTTTTTTTGAGACAGAGTTTCTCTCGTTACCCGGGCTGGAGTGCAATGACACGATCTCGGCTCACCGCAACCTCCGCCTCCTGGGTTCAGGCAATTCTCCTGCCTCAGCCTCCTGAGTAGCTGGGATTACGGGCACGTGCCACCATGCCCAGCTAAATTTTTTGTATTTTTAGTAGAGGTGGGGTTTCACCATGTTGACCGGGATGGTCTCGATCTCTTGACCTCGTGATCCACCCACCTCGGCCTCCCAAAGTGCTGGGATTACAGGCTTGAGCCACCGTGCCCGGCCTAATTTTTATATTTTTAATAGAGACAAGGTTTCACCATGTTGGCCAGGCTGGTCTTGAACTCCTGACCTCAAGTGATCTGCCTGCCTCGGCCTCCCAAAATGCTGAGATAACAAGTGTGAGCCACTGCACCCAGCCCTATTTTTAGTTTTTTAAGGAGCCTTCATACAGTTTTCCATAGTGATTGTACTACTTTATGTAGTCCCACTAATAGTGGGAATATATTCCCCGTTATTCTGACCGGCACTTGTTATTTTTGATAATGGCTTTTTTGATAATACCTATTTTAACTTGGGTGAGATGATATCTCATTGTGGTTTTGATTTGCATTTCCCTAATGATTAATGATATTGAGCATTTTTTCATATACCTGTTGGGCATTTGTGTGTCTTCTTTTGAGAAATGTCTCCTCAAGGTCCTTTGCCCACTTTTAAATTAGATTTTTTAATCTTTTGCTATTGCGTTGTTTGAGTTTCTTATATATTCTGGTTATTAATCCCTTATAGAATGGATAGTTTGCAAATATTTTCTCCTATTCTATAGAGTGTCTCTTCTCTTTGTTGTTTCCTATGCTGTGCAGAAGCTTTTTAGCTTGATATTTGTCTATTTTTGCTTTGGTTGCCTGTGCTTTTGAAGTCTTACCAAAAAAATCTTGGCCCAGATCAGTGTTGTATAGCATTTCCCCAATGTTTTCTTCTTTTTTTTCAAGACAGAGTCTTGCTCTATTGCCCAGGATGGAGTGCAGTGGCACAGTCTCGGCCCACTGAAACCTCCACCTCCAGGGTTCAAGTAATTCTCCCCTCTCAGCCTCCTGAGTAGCTGGGACTACAGGCACATTTTTGTATTTTTAGTAGAGATGAGGTTTCACCATATTGGTGAGGCTGGTCTTGAACTCCTGACCTCAGATGATCTGCCTGTCTTAGCCTCCCAAAGTGCTGGGATTATAGGTGTGAGCCACTGTGCCCGGCCCCTAATATTTTCTTCTAGTAGTTTCATCATTTGGGGTCTTTATTGAAATATTTCATCTATTTTGAGTTGGTTTTTGTATATGGTGAAAGACAGGGATCTAGATTCATTCTTCTGTATATGGATATCAAGTTTGCCCAGCACTACTTATTAAAGAAGACGGTCCTTTCCCAAATGTGTGTTCTTGGCATCTCTGTCAAAAATGAGTTGGCTATAACTGGATGGATTTATTTCTGGGCTCTCCATTCTGTTCCACTGATCTGTGTGTCTACTTTTATGCCAGTACCATGCCGTTTTACTATTGCTCTGTAATATTATTTAAAGTCAGGTAATATTATTTCTTCAGTTTTGCTCTTTTTGCTTAGTATAGCTTTGGCTGTTCTGTCAAGGACTTTCTTTCATTTCTTTCATTCTTTAGAGAAAGAGTCTTGTTGTGTCACGCCAGGTTGGAGTGCAGCAGAGCTATCACAGCTCACTGCAACCTGGAACTCCTGGGCTCTAACGATTCTCTTGTGTCAGCCTCCTGAATAGGTGGGACTATAGGGGTATGCCACCACACCTGGGTAATTTAAAAAAATATTTTGTTGGCTGGGTGCAGTGCCTCACGCTTGTAATCCTAGCACTTTGGGAGGCCGAGGTGAGTGGATTACCTGAGGTCAGGAGTTCGAGACCAACCTGAGCAACATAGCAAAACCCTGTCTCTACTAAAAATACAAAAATTAGCCAGGCATGGTAGTGGGTGACTGTAATCCCAACTACCCAGGAGGCTGAGGCAGGAGAATTGCTTGAACCCAGGAGATGGAGATTGCAGTGAGCCAAGATCCAGCCATTGCACTGCAGCCTGGGTGACAGTAAAACTCTGTCTCAAAAAAAAAAAAAAAAAAAAAAAGGGCTGGGCGTGGTGGCTCATGCCTGTAATCCCAGCACTTTGGGAGGCTGAGGCAGGCAGATCATGAGGTCAGGAGATTGAGACCAGCCTGACCAATGTGGAGAAACCCTAGCTCTACTGAAAATACAAACTTAGCCAGGTGTGGTGGTGCATGCCTATAATCCCATCTACTCGAGAGGCTGAGGTAGGAGAATCATTTGAACCCAGGAGGCGGAGGTTGCAGTGAGCCAAGATTGCACCATTGCACTCTAGCCTGGACAGCAAGAGTGAAACTCCATCTCATAATTGTAGTGGCTGGGCATGGTGACTCAAACCTGTAATCTCAGTACTTTGAGAGGCCAGCTGGGCAGATCACCTGGGGTTAGGAGTTTGAGACCAGCCTGCCAACATGGTGAAACCCCGTATCTACTTAAAAAATGCAAAAATAAACCGGGTGTGGTGGCACATGCCTGTAATCCCAGCTACTCAGGAGGCTGAAGGAGGAGAATCACGAATCCAGGAGGTGGAGGTTGCAGTGAGCCAAGATCGTGCCATTGTACTCTAGCTGGGTGACAAGACCAAAACTCCATCTCAACAAAAAAAAATTCTTGTTATTGAAATGGGGTCTCACTATATTGCTCAGGCTAGTCACTATATTGCACAAATTCCTGGGTTCAAGGTATAGTCTCACCTTGGCCTCCCAAAGTGTTGGAATTACAAACATGAGCCACTGTCCCCAGCCTGTCTTTCTCTGTCTCTCTCTGTCTCTCTCTGTCTCTCTCTCTCTCTCTCTCTCTCTTTCTTTTTCAGAGTCTTGCTCTGTTGCAACCTCCACCTCCCAGGTTCAAGCAACTGCTGTGCCTCAGCCTCCTGAGTAGTTAGGATTACAGGCATGTGATCACATCTGACTAATATTTGTATTTTTACTAGAGATGGGGGTCTCACCATGTTGCTCAGGCTGGTCTCAAACTCCTGACCTCAAGTGATCCTCCTGCCTTGACCTCCCAAAGTACTGGGATTATATGGGTGAGCCTCTGTGCCAGACCAAGCCTTAAATTTTCAACTGATGTACTTGAGCATAGTTTTCTAAAATCATAGAGAGGTAGATGAATTTTAAAAACCTGGTTATTTTTCCATACAGTTTCCCCATAGTCTCCATTGAAATGATGGAGCTTTATTGTGTGGTTTCACATGTTCCTCTGACCCTTATGTTTACTCTACACTGGTAGATTTAGAGACTTGTTGAGATTCAGATTCAAATGTTTTCAAGGAAGTGGGGCAAGACTACTATACAGGTGATGATGTGTAATTCCATCAGGAGACACATAGTTCCTAGTTTGTCTTTTCTGTGATGTTAACAGCAGTGCCTAGATCCACTGACTCCTGATGAAC
Organism: Saimiri boliviensis; assembly: GCF_048565385.1. Lineage (NCBI taxonomy): Eukaryota > Metazoa > Chordata > Mammalia > Primates > Cebidae > Saimiri > Saimiri boliviensis. The sequence goes on along the minus strand of NC_133449.1, from coordinate 76,832,823 downwards.
TCTAAAATACTGGAATTCCAGTGTGGTTCTCTCTGTTTCTTGTCTAAAATATGTTTGTTTTTTTTTTTTTTTTTTGATACAGGCTCACTCTGTCACCCATGCTGGAATGCACTGTTGTGATCATGGCTCACTGCAGCCTCTACCTCCTGGGCTCAGGCAATCCTCCCACCTCAGCCTTTTGAGTAGCTGGGACTACATGCACCCGCCACCATGCCCAGCTAATTTTCTTATTTTTTGTAAGACGGAGGTCTCTCCATGTTGCCCAGGCTGGTCTTGAACTCTTTAACTCAAATGGTCTTCCCAACTCCGCCTTCCAAAGTCCTGGGATTAGAGGCACATAAGCTGCCATGCCTGGCCCTTCTTTTCAAATATATATTTGACTTCCTTTCAGATGTATTTTTGTCAGAACGCTTTTTAAAAATAGCCTGTGAGTTTTGCTGACTTTTGAAAAGATCCACCTTCCTCACCTCTGCTGAGCATCAGGATATTCTATCTTCCCTGAGTGTAACAGATTTCTTCACCCTTGCTTACAAGGCAAATCCCAAAGTGGGTTTTGGACATACTCAGTTATAGAAGAAAGCCTATAGTTGTGATATGTTAAGAAGTGCGATTTAGTGGTTATTATTGATTCTATGGGTTGGTTTAGGTCAGCTGAACGGTTGTTCTATCTCACTTGGCATTGGCTGGGATTGCTCATTTGGGGCAAGAATTTAAAAGATGACTTTATTCATATTTGGAGCCTCATGGGAGCTGCTCTCTCCAGCTAGATGGTCAGACTTCCTACCTGGTACCTCAAGGCTTCAGGAGGATGAATGCAAAAAAGCTACCCTGTCTCTTAAGGGCTTGGCCTGAATTGGCGCAGTGTTTCTTCTGTCACATTCTAGTGGTTTAAGCAGGTCACAGGCCAGCTCAAGTTCAAGGAGAGGGGAAGCAACTTCCCTTCTCAATGGGAGAAGAGACATGTACACACAGGATGGGAGGAATTGCTGGCCGTCATCCTTGCCTATAAGCTACCACCAAAAGAAAAGTGTGGGGTGCACATTTTTGCTTTGAAAATGTAAGTGAGGTTATTCACCTTTTAAGATGAACAAAATGCCATTTAAGAAACAAAACTCACCTTAGGAACTGTACGGGTAAAGCATTTAGAAATCATATGTAAGCCGGGCGTGGTGGCTCAAGCCTGTAATCCTAGCACTTTGGGAGGCTGAGGCGGGTGGATCACGAGGTCAAGAGATCGAGACCATCCTGGTCAACATGGTGAAACCCCGTCTCTACTAAAAAATACAAAAAATTAGCTGGGCATGGTGGCGCGTGCCTGTAATCCCAGCTACTCAGGAGGCTGAGGCAGGAGAATTGCCTGAACCCAGGAGGCGGAGGATGCGGTGAGCCGAGATCGTGCCATTGCACTCCAGCCTGGGTAACAAGAGCGAAACTCCATCTCACAAAAAAAAAAAAAAAAAAAAAAAAAAAAAAGAGAAATCATATGTAAAGAATTTTATAGTTGAGAGGAAAGAAGTTGTTAGTGAATGGACATCTGAATTGAGGAGGGATGTGAAGGGGAGGCATACAGTCTATGAAAGAAGGGTTTAGCAATGCTGTTTCTCTTGAAACAGAGAGAAGGAGCCGAGTAAGTGTTCCTCACCTGAACCCCAACTAAGAGAATGGAATTCAAGGTCTGGCAAATATTGTTCTTGGTTTGTTGGTATAGAAACCACAGAGAGGGGAGTGTTCCCTGACTCACCCCTCCAGCATGGGAGAAGCAACAAAAATAGAAGGAGAATGGGGGTCCAAGAAGCTCCATGTATGTTTTTTTTTCTTGAGACGGAGTCTCGCTCTGTCACCAGGCTGGAGTGCAGTGGCGCAATCTCAGTTCACTGCAATCTCTGCCTCTCGGGTTCAAGTGATTCTTCTGACTCAGCCTCCTGAGTAGCTGATTCTTCTGACTCAGCCTCCTGGGTGTATAGTTGCATGCCACCGCACCCAGCTAATTTTCGTATTTTTAGTATAAACGGGTTTTCACCATGATAGCCAGGCTAGTCTCAAACTCCTGACGTCAAATGATCCGCCTGCCTCAGCCTTCCAAAGTCCTGGGATTACAGATGTGAGCTACCGCACCTGGCCAACAACCAAGTCTTAAAGGATTGAGAGGTGGGACAGGTAAAGGGTTGAGTATTAAGTTTATTCATGTTATTGTGCTACCACCACCACTGTTCATCTCTAGAACTTTTTCATAATTCTAAACTGAAACTCTACAGCCATTAACACTGATTTCCCATTTCTCCCTCCCTGCAGCACCTGTTAACCATGATTCTGTTTTCTGTGTCTATGAATTTGACTATTTCAGATACCTCATATAAATGAGAAATCATACATGTGACCTATTGTGACTGGCTTACTTCATTCAGCATTATGCCCTCAAAATTCATCCATGTTATAACATGTATCAGAATTTCATTCCTTTTAAAGCTGAATAGTATTCTATTGTGTGTATATGCCACAATTTTTTTTTTTTTTGAGACAGAGTCCTGCTCTGTCGCCCAGGCTGGGGTGCAGTGGCGCAATCTCAGCTCACTGCAACCTCCATCTCTGAGGTTCAAGCGAGTCTCCTGCCTCAGTCTCCCAAATAGCTGGGATTACAGGTGCCTGTCAGTATGCCCAGCTAATTTTTGTATTTTTAGTAGGCACGGGGTTTTGCCACATTGGCCAGGCTGGTCTCGAACTCCTGACCTCAGGTAATACACCCACCTTGGCCTTTCAGAGTGTTGGGATTACAGGTGTGAGCCACTGCCTCCACCACCACATTTTATCTATCCATCCTTCAACGGACATTTGGGTTTTTTCACCTTTTGGTTATTTTGAATAATTCAGCCATAAGCAAGGGTGTACAAATATCTGTTTGAGTCCCTGCTTGCAATTCTTTGTGTATATACCCAGAAATGGAATTATTCCATCATATGGTAATTCTTTTTTTTTTTTTTTGAGACGGAGTTTCACTCTTGTTACCCAGGCTGGAGTGCAATGGCGCGATCTCGGCTCACCGCAACCTCCGCCTCCTGGGTTCAGGCAATTCTCCTGCCTCAGCCTCCTGAGTAGCTGGGATTACAGGCACGCACCACCATGCCCAGCTATTTTTTTTTGTATTTTTAGTAGAGACGGGGTTTCACCATGTTGACCAGGATGGTCTCGATCTCTTGACCTTGTGATCCACCCGCCTCGGCCTCCCAAAGTGCTGGGATTACAGGCTTGAGCCACCGCGCCCAGCCCATATGGTAATTCTTTACTTAATTTTTTGAGCAACTGCCATACTGTTTTCCACAGTGACTGTACCATTTTACATTCCAACCAACAATGCACAAGGGTTCTAGTTTCTCGATATTCTCGCCAGTACTTTTTTTTTCTTTTTAAAGTAATAGCCCCTCAATTAGGTGTGAGATGGTATCACATTGTGGTTTTGATTTGCACTTCCCTAATGATTAGTGATGATAATTTTTTCATGTGCTTATTGGTCATTTGTATATCTTCTTTTGAGAAATATCTTGAAATCATTTGCCTGTTTCAAAATTGGGTTTGTTGTTGTTGCTGTGTTGTAGGAGTTCTTTATATATTCTGGATATCAGTCCATTAATACATTATGTGATTTGCAAATATTTTCTTACCATGGAATATGTTAGTTATAGGATTTTCACATATGGCTTTTATTATGTTGAGGTAGTTTACTTATTTTCCTCATTTCTTGAGTGGTTTTATCATGAAAGGGTGTTAGATTTTTGTCAAGTGCTTTTTCTGCATCAGTTGAGATGATCATGTGGTTTTTTTTAACCTTTATTCTGCTAATGTGATGTATTATATTGGTGGCTTTTTGTGTATTAAACCATCTTTGCATTCCAGGAATAAGTTCCACTTGGTCATGGTGTGTAATCCTTTTAATATGCTACTGAATTTGGTTTCCTAATACTTTGTTGAAGACTTTTGCATTCAATATTCATAAAGGATATTTGTCTGTAGCTTTCTTTTCTTTTAGTGGCTTTGGCATCAGGGTAATGCCAGCTTCATAGAATGACTAGTAAGTGTTCCCTCTTCAATTTTTTGAAAGATTTGAGAAACATTGGTGTTAGTTCTTTGTTAAATGTTTGGTAGAATTTCACAGTGAAGCCTTGGGCTAAGGGCTAGAGAGAAGGATTTCATAAGAAGGAAGTAGACCAATTGTTCATGGTCTGTGAATGAAGCAATAAAAGAAACAGGCCCAGATTAGGAAAGGAAAGATGGTGTTTGGAGAGTAAAGAGAAAATCCTTTCCAAGAGAATGGTCAAGACAGTCCCACATGGCCTCTAACTTGGACCTCTCAGAGGAGGGGAAGAACAGGCAACAGCCTTGTTGTTCTCCAGCCTCCAGGTGATGGGCTGAGCTGGACTGGCACTGTGGTCTCTGTTACTCAAGGGCTCCATGATTCTATGATGTCACTGAAGAGAGAAGAATGGGGAACTGGACTCAGCTCCAGCTGCTCTGATTCCACTCTCCTCTGGATCCTGATAGTTTTTGGGGTGAGGGGAGGTGAGCTGCATGATCACACATGTCCTAGCTCAGTCACCCCTCTGGCCACCTCAGCCCCCACCACATTTACGGAGAGAAATTAGCCAGTGTGAGTGAACTCCGCAACAAGCAGAGCATCTTTTATGAAGCTAAACTGACCAAAAGAACAACAATGAAAACAGCCTTTTATTCCTCTGTTTCTAGAAACTTAAAGAACAAGAGAACTACATTCAAATTGAGCTGTAAAAGAGTATTTGGACAATCTGTGATTGTGAGAGTGGATGAATCTTCTAGCTAAACCTATGAGCTTTGAAACCACAGCAATCACTTTCTTCATCATCCTTCTAATTTGCTTCATTTGCATCCTCCTTTTATTGGTGGTCTTTTTATATAAATGGTATAAATCCATGCTGATAATTGGGATCAGATTTCAAGTCACATTAGCAAATGTATCTAGAAATAATGTAAAACAATTTAAAATAGAACAAGTAATAATACCATGGCTATCTACTTTTTTCATTTCAGCATTTTAGAAATGCTGATTTTCTGTTTAAAAGTGAAGTTTCTATGCCACACCTTAAAGTCAGGGCCATTCTTCTTTTTCTGAATTTGTGGCTTTTTTTTTTTTTTTTTTTTTTTTTTTTTTCCAGTTTCCAAGGTAGGAAAGATACAGACACAAAGAAAGCACCTTGTACAGATGCAAACGGAGGTGTAGACTGTGCAGCTGCCAAAGTGGTGACAAGCAATCCAGAGGACCATGAAAGGTGAGTGTGGCACAGGATATAGCAGAGGCTGTTTTCTGTGTGTTAGTGAGGACGAGGATGCATAATGTTTAAAACTCTATGGACTGATTTTCTAGGGTCTTAATGCAAGTTGTGAACTTGAATGTGCCAATGAGGCCTGGCATTCTTGTCCAAAGACAGAGTAAGGAAGTGTTGGCCACATCCTTAGAAAACAGAAGAGATATGGAGGCAGAAGAGGAGAACCAAATAAATGAGAAGCAAGAGACTGAGAATGCTGGAGAAACTGGTCAAGAAGAGGTGATATGTTTTTCTACTCTCAAGGGGCAGATTTAGAATTTGTCTGATTGAAAAGAAGGTAAATTCCTTAGCTAGTTATACCTAATAGGAGATGGAGTTGCCTGTAACTTAGGTTTGTAGGTAGAATGACTCCGATGCCCACAGTCATTTAAGCCATTCTGGTTGCTTATCAGTTCTTGTTACTAAACCATTACATATGCCAAGTCTAGAAACTTGTTCAGTCTTCATTCTTACATTTGTCTTTTTCTTAATAATTCCTCTTCAGTTTGTTTTTCTCAAAATTCTAGAATCTTAGAGCTGTTAAGAGATCATCTAGGGATCCATCGCTCTCCTGTTTCCAGTGAAAAAACAAAATGAATTGTTTACCTCTCCAGTGTGGTCAAGCTCAGGCCCAGATTGCAGCTCCCTGTGCTAGTTACAAGGTCCTACAACAGCACACAACATGGCTGGAGCCTTCCTGAGTTTTATGTCTGGGACTCCCTAACATGAACAACTCACATGCCCTCCTACCCCATGGCCAAGCCCAGTCCACGACAGAATGATGGTTCAGGTGGCTCTTGGGTTTGACCACTTTGTGGAGAGAATTACATGTCACCAAATGTTATTTGAATATGTCAGTGTATGCTTTTATAGCCATAAAAATGTGAAAATGTAATCATGATGGATTATTGCTGCTTTCCTATATCATTTGGAAATGCTTTTTCTGTTTTTTGTTAACAGTGTATGTATAATTTTAAAAGCAACGGATGTCATAAATTGATTATTTGTTTATATTGTTTGTCCTTATTCTCTTGCAGGATGATGGTTTGCAGAAAACACACACAGCTGTCACTAGAACTCCTTCAGTTGTTGAAAGCCAAAAAAGACCTTTAAAAGGAGTGACATTTTCTAGGGAGGTAATTGTTGTGGATCTTGGGAATAAACACCCTATACCTCAAAGCTATACTCGAGAACATAAAGAGAGAAAATGAAGCTCCAAAAAGGGTAAGAGTGAAAGAAAATGTAACCTTTAACTAACATTGAAATGACTAAGAGTACAAAAAATCATGTTGAAACAGCAAAACAATGGAGAATTAAGCAAATAAATATAGTATATTACCTTTTTGCAGAAAGGAGTGGGTCACAGGCAAAATTCTGTAAGTAAAATACTCAGAGCTTGAATATAGTTTTTTAAAATTCAAATCTGGGTTCAAGGAATTGATTATATTGCACTTAAAACTGTCTACTTGGCTAGGCGCAGTGGTTCACGCCTGTAATCCCAGCACTTTGGGAGGCCGAGACGGGCAGATCACAAGGTCAAGAGATCAAGATCATCCTGGCTAACACGGTGAAACTTCATCTCTACTAAAAATACAAAAAATTAGCCAGGCGTGGTGGTGCACGCCTATAGTCCCAGCTATTTGGGAGCCTGAGGCAGAAGAATCGCTTGAACCTGGGAGGCAGAGGTTGCAATAAGATGAGATCGTGGCCGGGCACGGTGGCTCAAGCCTGTAATCCCAGCACTTTGGGAGGCCGAGGCGGGTGGATCACAAGGTCAAGAGATCGAGACCATCCTGGTCAACATGGTGAAACCCCGTCTCTACTAAAAATACAAAAAAGTAGCTGGGCATGGTGGCATATGCCTGTAATCCAAGCTACTCAGGAGGCTGAGGCAGGAGAATTGCCTGAACCCAGGAGGCGGAGGTTGCGGTGAGCCGAGATCGCGCCATTGCACTCCAGCCTGGGTAACAAGAGCGAAACTCTGTCTCAAAAAAAAAAAGATGAGATCGTGCAACTGCACTCCAGCTTCCACAATAGAGCAAGACTCAGTCTCAAAAACAAACAAACAAACAAACAAAAAAAAAAACGCACAAACAACTGTCTACTCAAACACTGTTCTAGCATGTGAATAAAGTGGTTTGTGTTTGTACAGATGCCTATTAGGTACATCATATTCAAGGGGGATTTTTAAAAGTAATGCATGTTCTGATTATAAGCATTCATGACCAAATAACATTGCAGCTGTCATCATGGAAGCTTCCATAACTGTGGTCTTCTACTATATAATCCCCATTGAACTGAGTCCTGAAACTTTTCTTATACTGACAACTGCTTTTTAAAAATTGGTACAGACTGGTCACAGTGACTCATGCCTGTAATCCCAGCACTTTGGGAGGCCAAAGCAGGTGGATCCCCTGAGGTCAGGAGTTCGAGACCAGCCTGGCCAACATGGTCAAACCCCATGTCTACTAACAATATAAAAATTAGCCAGCCATGGTGGCATGCCTCTGTAATCCCAACTACTTGGGAGGCTGAGGCAGGAGAATCACTTGAACCTGGGAGGCAGAGGTTGCGGTGAGCTGAGATTGCGCCAATGCACTTCAGCCTGGGTGACAGAGTGAGAATCCATCTCAGAAAAAAACAAAAGCAACAAACAAACAAAAACACAAACTGCTAGCAACAACAAAACATCCTATTACTTTAGGCAAATCCTAAGATTATACTATCCTTGATTTCATTGGTTTAAAATTTTCTGTGCATGTGTGGAATATGACAGTACAGACTGGTAGGACACCATCCACACAGCTGCAGGACACATTTGTGAAATGTGTAAGGGGCTCTGAGAGAGAAAAAGCAGGAAATGTAGCATTTGATTCAGGGGCCTAGTCCATTTTCATGTGGATTTTCCATAAATGTTTGTGGAATGATTGGGAATATAAGTGACAAAATATTTTAGTATGTGGAACTATTACCAAATGGGGTGTATTAACACCCTCTGCTGAGGGGCATGTCAGTGTGGGCTGGGACCATCCCACTGTGAGGAGGAAAAGAGACTTAGACAAGTGGAAGGATTAGATAGACAAGACAAGCAGCCGGGAAAGAACATGAGTCAAGGCAAGAAGGTGAGGACGTGTATTGGGTTTGGTTGTCGCCAGTTGCCTGGCGCTGAAGTTGGATGTAGAGGAGAGTTGAGGGGCAACAGTGAAGCGTGGTGAGAAGTCAAAGTGAAGTTCACTGAGGACCCTAGGTTAAGGGTATAGGGTGGGAAATGGATCCAAACTCTGTGGACTGTGGGGAGGGTGCCCGTAGAAATATTCAGTCTCTACAAGCATTAAATTTTTTATCTTTCACCTGATAATACTAAATTAAAAAGAGTTTTCATTTCAGTAAAATATATATAACATAAAACTTGCCAACCTAACCATTTATTTTATTTTATTTTTTGAGACAGGGTCTCACTCTGTTGCCCAGGCTGGAGTGTAGTGGCACAATCAAGGCTCATTGTAGCCATGACCTCCAGGGCTTAAGCAGTCCTCCCAACTCAGCCACCAGAGGAGGTGGGACTACAGGCACATGCCACCAGGCCCAGCTAACTTTTGTATTTTTTGCTGAGACAGGATTTCAGCATGTTGCTCAGGCTGGTCTCAAACTCCTGAGCTCAAGCAATCCATCCACCTTGGCCTCCCAAAGTGCTGGGATTATAGGTATAAGCTATCACGGCTGGCTTCATCTTAGCCATTTTTAAGCGTACAGTTCAATAATGTTTTAAGTACATTCACATTGTGGTGCAAGTGTCACCACAGTTTTATAGAAGTTCCAATAGAGGAAAATGATGGGAAAATTGGCCATCAATACCTATAACCATATAGGCACATGGAATCCGAGAAAGCCATCCAGATCACGACTATAATGTGAACAGCAGCACAGTCAACAGAAGAGCAACTGGCATTTGAATTTTATTGGTTCTAAATGTCCATTTGAATTTTATTGGTTCTATGCTTTTGTTTGTATTTGATTTTTAAATTTCTTTTAGTTTTAAAGTTGGATGAAAGCTCTTAGGTTAGGGAGTTCATATCCAAATATATACATTTTTGAGACGGAGTCTTACTCTGTCACCCAGGCTGGAGTGCAGTGGCACAATCTCGGCTCACGGCAACCTCCACCTCCTGGGTTCAAGCAATTCTTCTGTCTCAGCCTCCCGAGTAACTGGGACTACAGGCATGCGCCACCATGTAGTAGAAATGGGGTTTTACCATATTGGACAGGCTGGTCTCAAACTCCTGACCTCGTGATCTGTTGGCCTTGGCCTCCCAAAGTGCTAGGATTACAAGTGTGAGCCACTGCGCCCAGCCAGGTTTCTACATTTTTTTTTTTTTTTTTTTGAGATGGAGTTTCACTCTTGTTGCCCAGGCTGGAGTACAATGGCGCGATCTCGGCTCACGCAACCTCCGCCTCCTGGGTTCAGGCAATTCTCCTGCCTCAGCCTCCTGAGTAGCTGGGATTACAGGCACGTGCCACCATGCCCAGCTAATGTTTTGTATTTTTAGTAGAGACAGGGTTTCACCATGTTGACCAGGATGGTCTTGATCTCTTGACCTTGTGATCCACCCGCTTCGGCCTCCCAAAGTGCTGGGATTACAGGCTTGAGCCACCGCGCCCGGCCTCTACATATTTTTAAGTTGCACTATAATAAATAATCTTAGGCAATAATGGAAGAAGTCCATGAGAGCGTTCCACCAGGATTAAGTTACTGAGGATTAGCAGCTAGGAGGTGGTAAATGGAGATGGCTACAATGTCAGTTCAGGTTTGAAGGATGTGGACCTGGACTAGGAGTTGGCAGAATGTAATGAGAAGATGAAGAAAGAGTAAGGCACATCACTTACTCCTCCCAGATGTGGGAGGAGTGAGAGGAAGTTGCAAAGATGGCTCCTGAGTTTGGATACCTGCGAGACCCTCAGAAATAGGAAGGTCCAGAGAAGTGACTAGAGCAAAAAGATTAGGCAAGTTTTAGCTCTGTTGAATTTGAAGTATTGGCTAGAGATGCAATTGAAGATGCTCTGTGGACAGTGAAGCTGTAGGGCTCCATGTTTCTGTCTCCTAAGCTATGGCTGTAGAGAAAAATTGAGCAATTTTTTCTCAATGCCTGTTGGTGTTTCTCTTGCAAAGGTGGAATTAAAGTTGCCACTTTACCCTTTAATTAGCTGTTGGTCCAGCGACTTTCTTCAAATGACTACTCCAGACAGGATATATCACCCAAAAGCCAAAAGGGCAAAGCTTGATAAAGCTTGGATTACTTAAAAAATTTTTTTTGCTTAGTAAAAAAAACAGCATAAAGTCAAAACCTCAACAACAAACTGGGAAAGCCTGTTTTTAAAACACTTTTATACTGAAATAATTTCAAATTTATGGAAGAGTTCCAAGAGTAGTACAAAGAACTTCACTCAGATTCCTCAGTTAACAGTTTACCACAATGGTATAATCATTTTATCTCTCCATATATACATATTTACATTTTTACAGCGTTTGAGCGTAAGATGCAAACATTATGTATCATTCGTCCTTGGTACTTCAGCACATATTTCTGAAAATCTGTGACATCCTCCCAGATAACTGCAGGTCAACCATCAATTAAGATCAATTCACTATTACCATCTATCTTATCCACAGTCCCCATTCAAAATTTGCCAGTGTTCCAATTTAATATATATATTAAATATATATGTATGGAAGAACATGTATATAGATACACCCCTTCCATCATGTTCTGGTGGTGAGAAGCAAGTCACTAAGTCCAGCCCATGTTCAAGGGCAAGATTTCCTTTAGAAGGGGAAAGTTTCCAAAAAGCAGTGGACCACAATATCCATTTCTGTAGCTGTCTATCCTTATAAAAGACCATGAGCTCACACCAGCACTTCCAATTCCAATCCAATAGGGCTTATTCTAGCTTTACCCACTCCATATTTGTAACCCCCTTCGCTAATAATGAGAAATTTGGCTTCCCTTATGCTCAGCTTACTTACTTATTGCTCAATCCTCTGTTTTTCTACCAAACACAGGGTCAAGTATCCTTAGCTCCAGCATTATTGACTTTGGTGATTCTTATGCTGGGAAACCGTTTTTTTGTTTGTTTTTTTTTTTTTAAATTTATGACCAAAGGTTGATTTCCTTATAAAGAAATGATTGCCGGGTGCGGTGGCTTACACCTGTAATCCCAACACTTTGGGAGGCCGAGGCAGGTGGATCACGAGGTCAAGAGATCGAGACCATCCTGGTCAACATGGTGAAACCCCATCTCTACTAAAAATACAAAAAATTAGCTGGGCATGGTGGCACGTGCCTGTAATCCCAGCTACTCAGGAGGCTGAGGCAGGAGAATTGCCTGAACCCAGGAGGCAGAGGTTGCGGTGAGCCAAGATCGAGCCATTGCACTCCAGCCTGGGTAACGAGCGAAACTCCGTCTCAAAAAAAAAAAAAAAAGAAATGATTAAGAACATTCAGATACATAAGAAATTATTTCACCCACAGGAATAAGAAAATATGAATCACCTAGTTTTAATTTGGCAAAAATACATATAGACAGAAAGATAAATGGCCAAAAAAATTTATTTTTATGATGCTCACCTGACTTCATAAAAATAAATTGAAACAATAAGATGATTTTTTTAATCAAACTGTCAAATATTAGAAAGATGGCTAATACTGGTGAAGGGTTAAAGAGGAGGAGGAAAATAATTCTCATTAGAAAAAGTAATTGACCCTCGAACAACATGGGCTTGCACTGTGTGGGCCCTCTATGTGCAGATTTGTTTCAGTAAAAGTGACTCTGAGTGTGCACCTGCCTCTCCTCCCTCCCCTTCTACCTCCTCTACTTCTTCTGCCTCTGCCACCCCTGAAACAGCAAAACCAACCCCTCTTCTTCCTCCTCTTCAGCCTACTCAGCATGAAGACAATGAGGATGAAGACATTTATGGTGATCCACTTCCAGTTAATGAATAGTAAATATGTTTTCTCTTCCTTATGATTTTCTCTCTTTTTTTCTTTTTGAGATGGAGTCTATTGCCCAGGCTGGAGTACAGTGCCATGATCTTGGTTCACTGCAACCTCTGCCTCCCAGGGTCAAGTGATTCTCCCACCTTAGCCTCCCAAATAGCTGGGATTACAGGCACTCGCTATCATGCCTGGCTAATTTTTATATTTTTGTAGAGGCAGGATTTCACCATGTTGGCCAGGGTGGTCTTGAACTCCTGACCTCAAGTGATCCACCCTCTTTGGCCTCCCAAAGTGCTGGGATTACAGGTGTGAGCCACCATACTTGGCCCTCCTTATGATTTTCTTAGTAATACTTTCTTTTCTCTGGATTACTTTATTCTAAGAATATGGTAAATATGCATAACATACAAAATATGTGTTGATCAACTTTTCTAGATAAAGCTTCCAGCCAACAGTAGGCTAGTAGTAGTTAGGTTTTGGGGGAGCCAAAAGTTATATACAAATTTCTGACTATGTGGAGGAGTTCAGTGCCCCTTAAACCCCATGTTGTACAGGGGTCAACTGTGTAAGTTGGTAAATCTTCTGGAGGGTAACTGGGCAGTTAACTATTAAAATTGAAAGTATATGCACCTTTCTATCCAGCATGCCACTGGCTAGAATGTACCCTGTGATACACTTTCAATACTTTACTCATGTATAAACTTGCTTGTTTCCTCCAAGTGAGGTTCAGGGAAAGAGAAAGAGGAAGAAGGAAAGAGCGAGCAAGAGTAGAGAGGTAGGCAATACACCAGCAAGAAGATGGTGAGTCTTGACTGGGCACAGTGGCTCATGACTGTAATCCCAGCACTTTTGGAGGCTGAGGTGGGTGGATCACCTGAGGTCAGGAGTTCAACACCAGCCTGGCCAACATGGTGAAACTCCATCTCTACTAAAAATATAAAAATCAGCTGGGCATGGTGGCAGGCACCTGTAATCCCAGCTACTCGAGGCTGAGGCAAGAGAATCACTTGAACCTGGGAGGTGGAGGTTGCAGTGAGCCAAGACTGCACCACTGCACTCCAGCCTGGGCAACAGAGCAAGACTATGTCTCAATTAAAAAAAAAAAAAAAAAAAAAGGCCAGTCTTTTGGTTACCTAACCCTGTAAGGAACATCCCATCACTTTTGCTCTATTCTGTCTATCGGAAGCAAGTTGCCAGGTCTGGCCCACACTCAAAGGGAGGGGATTACAGAAGAGCACAAACACCAAGAGGGAGGGATAGGTGAGGGTCATCTTAGAGGCTGCCTGCCACAGAGACTCAGGTTGGTACTGCCCCAGGTGATGAGGAAAGCAAACGTCAATTCTCTCGGGAAGTACTTGACTTCAGAAGAGGTGAAGAGCAGTTTTAAGACACTGCCAAGTGAAGGTTCTCACTGATTTGAGAGCTATTAAAATGTCTATGCCATGTGCAGTGGCTCACACCTAAAATCTCAGTGATTCAGGGGGCTGGGGCGGGAGGATCACTTGAGCCCAGGAGTAAGAGACTGAAGTGAGCTGTGATCACACCACTGCACTCCAACCTGAGTGACAGAGTGAGATCCTGACTCTTAAAAAAGTCTGTGATACAATTTACTGACAGAGGGGACTCTCTTGAGTGGTGAAGGAGACAACAAGGAAGTTTTGCAGAGGAAGAAACTAAAGAATTGGTGCTGTAGGCTTAGATGGAAAGGGCCCACCAGGCAAAGCATCCTGAAAGTGCAAAGGCACAGGTGTACTGGAGAGCCCAGGTAGACTGCTGTGTGGAGTGCAAGCAATGTTGTGACACAAAATGGGCTGGAAGGGCAGGCTGGGCCAGACCTCCAGTGAGCCATGCTAAGGGGGTGGGCATGGGGAGCCACTGACCAATGTTAAGCAGAAAAGCAGTTATATTAGAGAGATTGCATGAGGCTTCGTGGGGGCTGGACTGGAGGGGAAAGAGACTAGCAGGACAGAGACCATTAGGAAGACCTTGCAAGGATCCAAGCAAAGATCCATTTGTGCCCAGCTGGCTTCTTCTTAATTGTCTTCAGCTCAACAATCCTTCATATTTTGGTCTCCCACAGTTACTAGTAGTGGAATCTAATCCCAATGCAGACAGATGTAACGCTATTTCCATTTCACAAACAATGAAGTACATAGAGATTAAGGAACTTGCCTAAGGTCACTCATTTGGTAAGTGGCAGAGCCAAGACTAGAATCCAAACACTGGGCTTTAGAGCCTGCCAGTGTGGGCAGCCGGTGTAGGGCACCGCTGCTGGAGGAGACGCAACTCAGCACGTCTGCTTCACTGATAGTATAAAAAGACTTCACGCTGGCTTTTGCTCCCACCTCAAAATGTCCTCATTTTTGTCTTCTCACCCATTCTGCTTTGTGCCCATCCTACTTTTCACTCGTTCCTTTCCTAACTTGCACATCTTTGATGATGTGATCCTTCTTTGGTCTGGAAGGAACTCTTCCCATCTCTCTACCTGTTGAAATTCCATTCATCCATTAAGGCCCAGTTCTTTTATATCCCTCCCACAAATGACTTCATCCATTCTTAGGAATTGATGTAGTCAACAAATATTTATTGAGATCTGGTGTGTGCTGGGCACGAGGGATTCTGCAACGTGCAAAACAGATGAACTGTTAGTTGTAAGCTATTGTACTTATCTTTGGGTTTGCTACACCAGTGGCTTTCAAACTTAAAAAAATCGACAGTGTAATTACAATACATCACCACACACACACACACACAGCCCCCAATGATTTAAGAAACAATATTTACCTTTACTATGTGTAACGACTCTGATCATTTAAACTCAGTTCTATTCTATTTCATTAAGATAAAAATGATGGTTGATGCCTCCTGTAAAATTTTACCTCCTCTAAAATTAATTTTATAGGTCACTCATAGCCTATTAATAGGCTGGAACACACTAGTTTGAGAAATACTCATTCCATTATTCACACAGTCATCTAAACAAAGATTTCCTTGGTGCCCACTGTGTTCTGGGCACAGCTCTGGCATCAGGATAAAGAGGAGAAAGAGTACTTGCCCTGAAGGCGAGCAGGCCAGTGAAGAAACAGAGCTTGAGAGCAAAGGCTACACAGTACTATGTGCTCTGGTGGCAGTGTGCTTGGGACATATGTGCATGCTGGTTGCTCAACAAATATTAAGGGAATGAAATCAAACTGAGGGATAGGCACCTAAATTATAAAAAGAAAATGGAATCGTGACTTCCTCAAAAGCAGACCCTTAGCAGCTCATGGGTCTACTGCGATGTGAAACCGACATCCAACTCCTGATTCTCTAGTGCATTGCTAATAAGTCAATCCTGGGTTGAGCACAGTGGCTAATGCCTGCAATCCCAGCACTCCGAAAGGCTGAGGCAGGCGGATCACCTGAGGTCAGGAGTTCAGACCCCCCCCCCCCCCAGCCTGGCCAATGTGGTGAAACCCTGTCTCTATTAAAAAGACAGTAATTAGCTGGTCGTGGTCATGCATGCCTGTAATCCCAGTTACTTGGGAGGCTGAGGAAGGAGAATTGCTTGAACCTGGGAGGTGAGACAGAGGTTGCAGTGAGCCAAGATAATGCCACCACACTCCAGCCTGAATGACAGAGTGAGACTCCATCTCAAAAAAAAGGTCCATCCTGGATACCTGGATATGTACATTTCAAACCCTTTCTCTCAAGACAGAGAAAGTGTAGTGGAGTTAGTTGTGTTTAGAAAAGATGAAAATAATCTGGGTTTACCCCAGCACCGGTAGGTTATGGGAGAAAGGACATACTTGAGAGGATTTTGCATTTCTTCCCCCAAAGCCTGTCAGTGTTGTCACCCTCACTTGCTGCAGGTAAGCTGCCCTGGGAAGTCATCCACTTGCCACCTCCCTTGCACCCTCTCCCAAATCAAACCAATCAAAACCAAGGTGGGTAGAGAAACATCCATTCTGATCCTTGTCCTTGGGTCTTCCTATTGCAGGCTCATCCTTTGGACTCATCTCTTCCCATGGCTTCTGGGACAAGGCTGCACCACCTGTCCCTCTTTTCACCAGCTGATTCCCACCAGCGGATGAAAACATTTAAAGGGAAAAGGCAAAATCTCCCTTCATCCACGTCCCTATTTCACTGCTGTCCAGTTGTCTTACCTGTCCTTGCATAACATTCCGAAAGCACAGTCTCCACCCTCTCATCTCCCATTCACCTGTCACCCATGACCCAGCTTCTGCCCCATCACTCACTGAAACTGCTCTCTGCAAACGACCCAAGGACCTTCTTTGTTGTTACATCCAATATATATCTCTATGTATCTTTATCATCCGATTCGTACTTTTCCACACTGATGCCAATGGCCACCGCCTCCACCGGGCACCCAGGCTCTGTGATGAAGTGCCTTTGTGGTTGCCTTCCTCCTCCTCAGTCGTTCTTTGCAGGCCCCCTCTTCCCTTGCCTACCTCTTACCTGCTGATTTTTTTTCCAGAGTTCTAGCCCCAGCCCCCTTCCGGCCTCTTTCCATTCTAGTCTCTGAGGGTGCAGTCGCTAACCAAGCCGCAAATTCCAGTGGCTGAAGAAAACGTTTTTCTCTGCTGCACCCCAGTGTCTGACACACTCAGATTCCACTTCTGAACACCGCTCACCCCTTCTCCACCCTGACAAGTCTTCCTCCTTCCAGTTTCTATCTCACCCGTTTCCAATGTTCAAAAGCCTGTAAGAATGATTTTCCTAGAACACGTCTGATCGTGTCATTTCTCCATTTAGGTCGCCTCAGTGGTTGCCCATTGCCTGTACCGCCAAGTCCAAGCTCCTTAGCAGGGGAAACCAGGCTGCTTATGATCAGGCAACCCCACCCTGATGCTCCTTCATGTGACTCTGTTACAGCTGCTTTAGCGAAGTGTGAAAGGTGAAATCAAAACGTCTTTTTATTTTGAGGTCAAAACGCCTTGAAGCAGTGTTTACATGACTGTTGTAGCTTTCTGGAAGATAGTGATGGAACGTGGTAGCTCCGGTAGGCGAGTGGAGACAATGCGCTCTACTCGTGAGTGTATTTCGTGGGTGACCGCAGGCAAGTCAGCACAGGGGAAGAGAACAGCCAGCTGCTTCCACCCTTTCACTGTCCTACTCATTTTTCTGCTAACTACCCATGTACACCCCTGTAACATTGTCCAAATAGTTCGTGCAAAGTTTTTGGTAGAAGCCAAACTTGGTTAAAAGGAATAATTAATACTCCATGATAAAGTGCATCAAGCTGCAGTAACACGTGCTTACAATCACATCATTTGGTCATCTCTAAAGGATTGTTACACGAATACAATGGAAATACTCCTGCAGTAACCTGGGACTAATTGGAAAGGTGCTGGGAGAGCTAGAGACCGCGTCACGGAGAAAACCGCAGCGCGGCAACTCAGACGAAACCCACAAACGGGGTGGCCGGGGTGCGTCGTGGCCCCAAAGGCCGGCCTCCCAGCGACCTGGGCGTTCAAGGCCGTGTCCTCGACGGTCACGTCGCGTCTGCACCGCCAGCTGGGCTCGCAGGCAACCCCTACTCAGCGCCCTCCTTCCCGCCGCCGGAAACCACGAGCCCGTCCCGCCCCGACGTTAGGAGATGTGCAGCGGAGCCGGGAGAGCCCTGCGCCCGCCGCCCCTCCGCGACCTCCTCCCCGCCCCGCGCGCCCCGCGTCCCCGCCTCTCCGCCTCTCAGACACCGGCCGGGGCTCCCGGGCTCGCCGCGGTAGGGCGGGGCGGGGCGGGGCGGGGGCGGGGCCTTCTGGCAGTTTCTGGGCGCTGCGAACGCGCCGCTGCCGGGCTCGGCGGCCGGAAACGCCGGCTTCAGAGTCGCAGGCGCCACGGCCTTTTCTTTTTCTCCGCTCACGCCGTGCCGCCCGCGGAGCCATGGCCAAGTGGGGCCAAGGGGACCCGCGCTGGATCGTGGAGGAGCGGGAGGATGGGACCAACGTGAACAACTGGCACTGGTGCGGCCGGCGGCCTCCTCCTTCTGGGGTCTCGGGAGGGCGGGGGCTGCGCTGGGGTCTCTGCGGGGCCGGGGGGCCCGGGGACCGCGCCGCTTCCCAGCTGCTGGACGCGGAGCTCGGCCTCCGCCTCTCGGCTCGGGAGCGTCCTTGAGTCCGGAGACCGGCGTGGGCAGCTGCGCTGGCCCTGGAGGCTCCAGCTGCCTCTTTGTGAAAGTTGGGTCGGCCGAGTGACTTCCGACAGACCTTTGCACTCTCGCCGTCTGTGGGCCTAGGGCCTTGCCTGCTCCCGCCCCACCCTCTGGATGTTTCCGGGAGTTAGAAGGGAGCTGGACTGAGCGTGTGTGTTGGGCGCAGGGGGTATGGAACGTAGTGGAAAGAGCAGACATTTGCATCTCAGTTCGCGTCTGCCCCGCAGGCGCCCCCGCGAGCTGGGCCCTCCCTCTGTGAGTGCGACGAGCTCTCCTTCCTTTGCGCGCCTCACCTGGTGCGTGGGGAGAATCTCCGGAAATGATGTCCTCTGCCCTGCGCCTCTGGCCGGGGCTGTGTCCCCTCCAGGCGGTTAAGGGGATGCTGAGGGGGTTCCGCAAAGGAGCGTGACTTGGCTGTTCCGGAGGAGCTCTGAGGGCTTGGGCCCTCGGCCCTGAAAGAGCTTTCTTTTTTCTTTTCTTCTTTTTTTAAACAGTCTCGCTCTGTCGCCCAGGCTGGAGTGCAATGGTGCGATCTCAGCTCACTGCAACCTCCGACTCCCGGATGCAAGCGATTTTCCTGCCTCAGCCTCCCGAGTAGCTTGGGTTACAGGCTCATGCCCATCACCCCCGGCTAATTTTTGTATTTTTAGTATACACGGGGTTTCGCCATGTTGATCAGGCTGCACTCGAACTCCTGACCTCGTGATCCGCCCGCCTCGGCTTCCCAAAGTGCTGAGATAACTGGCGTGAGCCACCGCGCGTAGCCAAGAGCTTTCTAGTGTCCTAGTCTCGGCTGCATGGACATGTCAGTCCTCTGAGCTCCTTTTCATCCCCTAAAATGAGAATATTACTTGGAAAGATTACATGAGCCAATGTATATGCGAAGACTTAATAGTTGTTATTGTCATGATTCTGATTATTTTGTTACTGCTACTTAGCATGTGGCAGAGGCTTTGCCTGTTTCCAGTAGGTGAGCTAGCTAGACCTTCTCCCCTGAATAAGCCAGTGTTGTTTTGTTGTTTTTTGTTTTTGTTGTTTTTTTTTTTTTTTGAGACGGAGTTTCGTTGTTGTTACCTAGGCTGGAGTGCAATGGCGCGATCTTGGCTCACCGCAACCTCCGCCTCCTGGGTTCAGGCAATTCTCCTGCCTCAGCCTCCTGAGTAGCTGTGATTACAGGCACGTGCCACCATGCCCAGCTAATTTTTTGTATTTTTAGTAGAGACGGGGTTTCAACACGTTGACCAGGATGGTCTCGATCTGTTGACCTCGTGATCCACCCACCTCGGCCTCCCAAAGTGCTGGGATTACAAGTGTGAGCCACCGCACCTGGCCTAAGCCAGTGTTTTTAAGACTGAATACTACTTTGCATAGTGGACAATAATACCTAAAAGAACTGAGCAGGATGAAAATAATTTGGTAGAAAGCAGGTTTGAGGAGCACATCAGAGTGACAGGTCTTGAGGCTGCTTGAGAGGACTTGGGCTGATCTGGGCTGGGCTTGGACATGACCCTGGGACCCAGGCTGGGCAGGTGGATCCCACCTGGGGCTTCCATTCACGACTGTGCCCTTCTGGTCCCTGGCAGGACAGAGCGGGATGCCACCAGCTGGTCCAAAGGGAAGCTCCAGGAGCTCCTGGTGGGCATCGTCGTGGAGAATGAGGCTGGGCGTGGTGAGATCAGTGAGCTGAAGCAGGTGGAAGGTGAGGCTTCCTGCAGCAGCCGCAAAGGAAAGCTGATTTTCTTCTATGAGTGGAACATCAAACTGGGCTGGAAAGGTAACAGGGGCTTCAGAGTACTAGTGGGGCTGGGGGCAAAGTGCATTCATCATTCATCGAATGTTTTTACAACTTCTGTGGGCCCGACACTGACTTGCCCCTGAATCAGCATTAGTAGATCCTGACACTGGCCACACTTTAGTTCCTTGGTCCAAGAAGGATGGGGGTTTCCTTTCTCCCAACCCTTGAAGTTGCTTAGAGCTCATTGCTGTCACCTGGACCCTCTTCTGCCAGGCACTTGTGAACATGAGTCTCTGGGCGTTGGGCACTCTTTCCCCAGGTAGCTGCCTGCCTCCTTCAGGTCTTTTGTCCTGAGTGAAGCCATTTCTCTTCGTCTTTGGAGACCCCTGCCTTGTACCATCTTTCTTCCTTACTTTATCTTTCCCCAAGGCACTGAAACTTGGTTCACAAAGGTTTTTGCTTACTGTCCTGCTCTATCTTCCTGTCATTGATTAGTGCAGGGATTTTTTTTTTTTTAACAGCTTTGTTGAGACATAATTCACCCATTTCATGTATATAATTCATTGGTTTTCAGTATAGTCACAGAGTTGTGCAATTAGCACAACAATCAATTTGGGAACATTTCACCATGCCAAAACAAAACCCCAGTCCCATGAGCAGTCACTCTTGTTGCCCTCCTCTTCCCTAACCCCTGACGTCTCCTCACCCACTTTCTCTGGATTGGCCTCTGGACATTTCATATAGATGGAATCATGCAGGATGTGGTCTTTGGTGTCTGCCTTCTTTTACTTCATAATGTGTTCAAGGGTCATCCAAGTCGTGGCAGGTGGCAGCACTTTTTTATAGCTGATTAATATTCCAGGGGTGCATATTCTGCATTATTTTTCTCCATTTAGCAGCTGCTGGGCATTTTGTATGTGTCCATTTTTGGGGTCTGTGGGTTCAGTTCTCCAGTGGTGCCTTGATCCTGGCTGGGCAGACAGCATGTGCACCCTCAGTCCTTGCTGAGGGAGCCAAGGCTGTGGAGATGCGGGGAAGGGAAGAGGAGGTGAGGCAGGATCTGGACGACTGTGCTGTTAGGGTTTGAGCCTCAGCCCAGGAGTCATCTCGTATCTGGAGTTTGTGTCCCAGAGCAGTCGAGTGAGCTGGCCTCAAGCCTCTGCCCTGCTAGCTGCCTTGCTAGAGGATGAGGGTGTTCCGCCCCTCCCCCCTGCCTCAGAACAAGATCCTCTGGCTGGAAGTTTGCCTCCCTTGCAACCCCGCATGTCTGCTGCTGACTGGATCACAGCAGTCTGGTTCCCTGCCCGCTCCACCAGCACCAGGCTCTAGGGCCTGAGGAACCTTGTGGGCTTTGTGTCTTTTCCATCTCCCTTGGCTCACAGTAATAGCTGACTCCTTTGCAAGATAAGATCCAGCCAGGCAGCAGCCAGAGCACAGGCTGTGAGGGCTTGCCGTAACCCCTCCAGCTGCTTTCCTTCAGCAGCGAGTCTCTGGGGTGGTAGCTGGGACCCACTAGGGAGGAGGTAACACTCTAGTCCTGGGAGAAATCCACCTGCATGGCATCTGCACACAATGTCCCCAAGCCAGAGCCTCCCTTCCCTCACTCTGTGTCAGAACACACTGTCCCTGTCTGTCCTCCCATCGCTTCTGTGACTGCTTCTCCCCTTCAGGGTACTCCTTTATCATGCTTTGCCCGGGCAAAAAAAATACCCTGTGACAAGAAGAGAAATACCCCTCAGGATGGTGGGCTGCTGACTCCTAATGCCCTCTCCTTGGTCATGGCCTGCCTGACCTTTCTTCTGTGGCTACTCCCCTCCGATGGGGACCCTGGAGTGATGGAACCCTGTGAGGGTAACTGGGCTCTTCAGTGAGGCAGGACAGTTTTCCATAAAACCAGTTTGACCTTCCAGCAATCCTCCCACCTCAGCCTCCCAAGTAACTGGGACTAGAGGTGTGCGCCACCAGGCCCAGAAAATTTTATTTTGTAGATGTGGTGTCTCCCTGTGTTGTCGAGGCTGGTTTTTAAACTCCTGGGCTCAATCCATCCTCCCATCTCAACCTCCCAAAGTGCTGAGATTACAGGCATGCACCACAGTGCCAGGCCCAGCTGTTGCTTTTTATTGTAATTGAAGAACCCGTTGCTCATTTTAGGTATTCTTAAAGAATCTGGTGTGAAGCACAAGGGTCTGATTGAAATACCCAATCTTTCTGAAGAAAACGAAGTAGACGACACTGAGGTACATGATCACGTTTCTATCTCTTTTGTTCTTTTTTTAGTCAAGCTTCTGCAGACATTGGGCATTTCAAATAGTGTTGATCAGACTGTGTAGTTCCTGTATGGTGATTTGGGTGCCTTGTGGAGGGCCTGTCTGCTGAGAGGGATTGCTGTACTGCGGGGGCAGCATGTTGTGTGGAGCCGGAATGTTGCAGGAAAGAGAGTATGCCCCAGGAAGCCCTGAGCTCCCCCGAAGACCAGACAAGGGGCCTGGGCAGCTGACTACACCCTCCTTGGCCTCCTCATCTGTGCAAATGGGTTAAATTTTCTTCCAGGGGTGTTGTCAGGTTAAATATGACAGTTGGTGCACTGTAGACTGCTCAGGCAGCTTGCATGGCTTGATGAATGCAACTTTCTCTTTTGCACCTTTGCTGTTTCCCTTTAACAGTGAAAAGTCTCAGCCTTCAGCTGCAGCGTCTCCGTTGGTTATGCCTCACAGGCTTCTGTAAAATACCCAGTTAGTATATGTTGCTTTTGTGGCTCTCCTAGTTCTCTTGGGAGACAGAGCCTCATGTAACTCCCATGCTTGGCTTCAAGTTAGTGCCGCCTTTTGGCTGAAAGCTGGGTTCTGGGGGTGAGACCATTTGTACAGCTGCTATATTTTTCAAACCAAGATAGTCTGACAAAGGATCTTTTTTGATTGGTGAACATAATTAACATGAAGGCTTTCAAAGATAGGCTGAATCCTGCACAGCAGCATGTCTTATGGCCTGAAGGTTATACAGTGCCGCAAGCTGGGGCTGTCCCAGACCTCTGTCTTCAGTTATGTGGTTCGTCCGCTCAGGGCCTGAGATTCCACTTTGGTGTATTCAGATCCATCAGCTAAGAAACTTTGAACAGAATGTTTAGCTGGTTTTTAAGGTTTAATCCCTCAGTAGCATTACAGAACAAACTCTTTAGATGGGCCCACCTCAACTGAAGCATTGGGACACTAAATTTTTTCAAATTGACATCTCTTTTTTTTTCTGGGAATACCAGAGACATCCCCAAAGCCCTCTGATGCTTCCTTCTCCCTGTCTTCCCCTTCTCCCCTCTCTTCTTCCTTCCCTGTGCCTGTCTTCTACTAGTCTCCCTTTCCCAATTTTCCTCTCTGTCAAAAAAGTATAGTCCAAGGCTGGGTTACATGATAACTTGAATTTTTTTCTAGTAGCCATACTTAAAAAGTTAAAGCTATAGCTGGGTATGGTGACTCACACTTGTGATCCCAGCACTTTGGGAGGCCAAGGTGCGAGGATCACTTGAGCCAAGGAGTTTGAGGCTGCAGTGAGCTATGCTTATGCTACTGAACCCCGGTCTAGACAACAAGGAGACCCTATCTCTTAAAAATTAAAGCCAGGCATAGTGGCATATGCCTGTAATCCCAGCTGCTTGGGAGGTTGAAGGGGAAGATTGAGCCCAGGAATTTGGGTCTAGCCTTGGCAACATAACAAGATGCAAGCTATATATTAAAAGAAAAAAAAAAGATAAACAGGTGAAATTTTAATATGTTTTATTTGAGTATATAAAAAAGATTTTAGCATGTAATTAATATAAAAATGATGAGGTATTTTACATTCTTTTTTGGTATTTAGTCTTTGTAGTCTGGCATGTATTTCACACAGCACATTCTTGATTCAGGCCAGTCACATTTCAGGTTCTCAGTCACATGTGACTAGTGGCTACCATACTGGACAGTGCATTTCTAGAACCCATGAAGGCCATGGACATCAGCAGTAGAATTTATATACATACACATGCACAATTTTGTGTGCAAATTAAGGGGTTTACATTCATTAAAGTCCATGCAAGATTTGGCCGCCAACCCTGTCATGGACCCTGGATTTAAAACCCTTAAAATTTTGCCTTATCACATCTCTTACATCCACTTCTTTCCTTCCTTCACCATCACAGTTCTCTCATCCATACAGCCCAATATTGTAAGAATACATCAAACCAGATCTTTTCTTCGGTTTGTATTTTTCTGATTTGTAGGTGAACGTGAGTAAAAAGAAAGGAGATGGGGATATACTGAAGGATCTTATGAAAACTGCAGGCACCGCCAAGGTCAGGGAGGCCCTTGGAGATTACCTGAAGGCACTTAAGACGGGTAAAGAAGGCATCCCTTGTGAACCAGAGGGTCCCTTTTCTATTTACCCAAGTTATACTCGGCACTGTGGTTGGAGGCTCCAGAAGCAACTTTATAGCTCAGAATAAATTGTAGTTTTGAAGTTGAGAGCTAGTCATGGTTAAGACGATAATTAGTGATCATCAGTATTGTACAAAGCAGGAACCATCTTACCTACAGAATTGTTCATTGTAGTTTTCTGGAATGAAAATCAATCAGTTGTTTGTGTAATTACTTGTTTAATGTCTGTCTTCCTTGGTAGATTATAAGCTCCATGAGGGCATGGAAGGTGTCTGTCTTGTTCACTGCTGTATCTCCAGCATCTAGCACAATGCCTGGCACATAGTAGGTGCTTAATAAATCTTTGTTGGATGAATGTATGAATGGATGGAAGTGACTGCAGGTATTACAGGTGTAGTTGAGCTAAACCTACATAATATCCACATTGCGTGGAAGTGAGGTTGTTGTCTTCTTCCCTAAATTAGAGAAGTTAGCCAGGCAAGATGGCCAGCAGTACCTGTATCTCTGTACCTCATTCTTGGATCCTATTGGGGTTGTCACTCTTCCCATCAGAGCACATGTGTAGCTGGCTCACAGGTTTGAATACTGTGAAGACAAGATTTTTGAGGTGGTGGTCACTCTCACATGAGAAATTGTCTGACAGGAGGTTAGAGCCACAAAGCTATTAGTAAGTTAATCATATAAAACTTAGCTGTTTGGAAAAGAACTTTGGAAAATTTTGCTGATTTAGCAAAAACTTGATAAAAGTAAGCCACTGGGGGGAAAAAAGGCATTTGTTGCTGTGGAACCCACGTTGTTAATCATCAGTAGTTTTATATGTAAAAACATGGAATTCTTGAAATTCTCAAAATGTTAATAGGAATTATTTTCATGAATATGTTATTTTCTTACATGCTGATTTGGGTTTTCTACCTTACTCTTTGTGCTTAAAAGGAGAAAGGTCATTATTAAAACCACTTCCCTTGTTTCTTTGTAGAATTTACAATGGGAATGATTTTACCAACGAAAGCTATGACAACCCAGGAATTGACTGGTAAAAGAAAACTGAGTGAGAATACCCTGCAGGTATGAGCTGTGGTGGCCAAAATATAGGGAAGGGGTAAAGGGATTGTTTTGAGTCGGGGCTCCAAATAGCCTTGTGTTGATAAACTGGGAAGGACAGTGAGGACCTTTATCCACCTTTGGGTCTCCTGTGAGTCCTCTACGATGTGCCATTTTGATATGGAAATGATAAAATGAGACTTTGATTCTTGATGGAAGAACTGTTACAGACACGCCTTTCTGTGGGATATTTGACTCAAGACTGTTCTAAAGGCAGTGTTCTTTGGTAGGCCGTGGATTACAAAACCAGGTGACTTTCGAGATTCATACAGCACAATAGAAGAACCTTCTTTGCTGACTTTTGGATTGGGAGATTTTAGATCAATGGGTGTTTTGTGTGTAATTGACACCCTTTAATCTTAGGTGCAGTTGTCGTGTGTCTGCTGAGGACTGTATCTGCAAGTGCAGCTAGGATTAGGGGTGTTTAGTCAGAACCTGGGAACGGAGCTGAAGAACTCTGGTTCCAAAGTAAAGACCAGGACTGGCAGTGCTAAAAAGGCTTTTCATGCTGCTTTTGTGTGTGTCTGGAATAGGCAGTACAGAATTTGGGACATTTGATATTTCATTGGAAAGACTTTTTCAATCCAAGCAGCTTTATCTCTTGGTATGCTAATCATTCCCTGGAACCTCTTTCCTTCTCCAGGTTCAGGCCTCATCTCCAGTGGCACCTGGTGTAAGGATTCCCACTGTGGCTCTTCACATGATGGAACTGTTTGACACAACTGCAGAGCAGCTGTATAGCATCTTCACTGTGAAGGACGTAAGTAACTCCCCAAGCTAGCATCTTAAATGCTGACATTGGGAGAAAATACACCACAAAAACACAGGAGCTGGTTTTTGGTCATTCTTGTGGCCGTGTTTTTGATTGAAGAGTATGGGACAGTGGTGACAGGAAGTCTGAGCATATTTTCTGAATAGTAGGAGGGAAAATGGGCATTTTTTGGAAATATGTCAGCATTACTTTGAGTTTTCTCTGGGAAGAGAAAGTTATTTTCTGTAAGTAAAAGCTA
Source organism: Saimiri boliviensis (assembly GCF_048565385.1). Lineage (NCBI taxonomy): Eukaryota > Metazoa > Chordata > Mammalia > Primates > Cebidae > Saimiri > Saimiri boliviensis. Next base: position 76,806,101 of record NC_133449.1, on the reverse strand, counting down.
CATGTTTAGGATTTTAAAACCGTAGTATGTTTCATACTTCATAATTAGATTAAAATATGTGGTAGTGTGGTCTGGAATAACCCATCTGTCTTATTTGGTTAGTTGGTGCAAAAGTTTTCTAAGTCTGCTGCTGTATTGGAAGCTGAAAAGGGAGGGAAATTCCAAATGTTTGATGGGAACATCACTGGTGAATATCTAGAATTGGTAAGTAGACTCAGAGTTAAAGAAGTAAGCTGGGATTAACTCTTACTTTAGTTAATATTATTCTCTTTGTACATGCTATTTTTAGCACTGAATCACTAGGTCTGTGTTGCCTCACCCTTAACAGCAGCCCCCTGTTCTGGTTACTGTTATTGTACTCATGACATTATTATATATTCCTACTGTCCTGCAGTTACTGTTGTTGAGACATTTTGGCAAAAAGAAGACAGTTGTTATCAATGGTGCTGATGTGTAAACTGGGGGATGGGACTATATGTTGTTTGATTCTTCTCATACTTAGGAGTTTCAATCAAAGGATTTAGTTTTTCTGTGTTGTGGGAAGTTTTAAAACATTTTTTTAGAGGAATTTCCCTTTCTTTTCAGTTAACCAATAAAAAGATCGTCATGAAATGGAGATGTAGGAACTGGCCAGAAGGTATGCTATTAATTAATTAGTGCTCTTTATGTATAAAGGTCCCAAAACACTAAGGCTAGATTTTTCACATGCATACATGTTCCTTGTTATAATGCAGTAATAGGTTCCTATTTTTCTTCTTAGAACACTATGCTACGGTTGCACTGAATTTTGTGCCTACTCTAGGGCAAACAGAATTACAATTGGACTGTAAAGGAGTTCCTGTCTGTAAAGAAGAGAACATGAAATTCTGTTGGCAGAAGCAGCATTTTGAAGAAATAAAAGGTTTACTGCAGCTGACCCCCCTAAATTGTTGAATTAAGATTTTATAAGGCATTACTTTTTGTAAGCAGAAAAAGTGTCACATTTACCTCTCCCTATTTTTTTTTAAAGGATCCTTAATTTATTTTATATTGGATGAAATCTATGAACATATATACAATTTAAAGCATTGTTTGACTCTTTATTATAATAACTAGACACTGCATTGAGGAGTTAAAAGTAGCAACCTGGAATTAGGTATTAACCTGGCATTCCATAGATGTTCCTCTGAAAATAGATCAAGTCCCCGAGTGCATCAAGTCCCCGAGTGCAGATAGTTGATGTTTCCCAAGCTGAAGCCTGTCCTACAGCAAGCTTGCTTGCAGCTGTACTGTTAGTTCAAGATGAGAAAAAATAAATGGCACGTTGATACTATTCCTTTATTTTACTTTAGAGTTTTTAAGGGTGTAGATCTTAGGTAGTAAAACAGTGGCATGTTGCATTCAAAAGCATGTTGAGATGAGGACGAGCTGGCTGTATTGTGCTCCACTTCTCGCTGCCGAGGTTTTGCACTGTGTGGTGGAGAGGATTGAGAAGTCTGGGGACACGTTAATTTTGTGGGCTGCTGGTAACACAGTGAAATAGCATATAATGGGTAAGTGTTTCATCTCATTCACCATTTTTCTCACTACTTTCACCTCAGAAGACGGAAGCAACGTATGTAAACAAATGAAAAGTCATCACAATCAGTTTAATTAAGTGCACAGAATAGCAATCAGTCATGTCAATAAAAATAAAACAATTATTTTTACATCAAGTGTGCTTTATTTCCTCCACAGGTATTCTGTTAAATAAAGCACCATTTATATACTGCCAGGCCACAGCTAAAGAGGATTCTTTACAGAATCAAATTTCTTGTGGTTGTTCCGTATACAAGTAAACTTAATTTTGATAATAAGAACCACAGCGATCGGAGGCAATCTGCCTCTATAAGGTACAAAACTGGCACAGAGGACACCATATTATACACAGTAAAAATGCTGTAAGTTTTAAATTACATTGTACAGGGCTAGGGAACCCTGTTCTTCCCAGACAGCCATATTAAATGAAAGCCACTACAGTGAACTCTTAATTACATAAAACATATCCATTATCTGATTGCCCTTTAGGAAGTATACTGAAGATGCAAGTTTTTTCATCGGGAGTTCTGCCTGACCAGGAATTAAGCCTATAAATCTATCTTGCCATTCAAGCAGAGAGCACTGGACAAACTGAAGCACAAAAACAAATAAGCAAAACTTATACAAACAGCATGGGGGTAGGGGTGAGGGACTTAAAAGTAGACATGCTACACCTAATGTCAAGAAGCAGCTTGGTTTCCTTTGCCAGATATCCTTGTGACCACATGGATTGTAGATTCAATGGTCCTACACAGGGTATCTAAAATGTCGTGTTGCTGCATATGACTAAAGAGTCCTCTGGAATGGCCACAACTGAGAGATAAAGCAACCTCGGGGTCCTGGGAGGGCAAAGCTTGGCCATCACAGCTTCTCAAGTCAGCTAAGTCAGACAGAACTGCAGAGATAGAAGTAGAAGGGAACTCAGATTCTTCCTCAGCAAGGGTAGAATCCTTGGAAAAGTGGAGGTCTTTAAATTCTTTACAATCTTCAAATCTACCATTGCTGGACTGTTCTTCTGTGTGCTGTGACCTGATATTTGACATGTCTTCTGAAAACGAAGATGGAACTTCCATTCGGTATTCTTTAACAGAACTATTTTCAGGGGAAGGAAGATCTTGCTCAGTTCCTGGATCAATAATTGAGGAGTCCCTGGTCTCATTGTCAGAAGTGCTCGTTGGGGTCAGGACCTCCCTGGTTTCTGTTTTTGTGTCGCTGATGCAGCTGTCTACAGTGTGCTCCTCATCACTGCTAACACGCCTTCTTTTAACGGGAGTTGCCCCTTCATCATCTGTGAAAACACACACCAAAACAGAAACCTCTCAAAGTCATTAAGATCACATTTCGGGGTGGGAGGGTGTGGGAAGTTAATTTTGTTTCTAGCATATTTAGGAGGTTCAGCTGAACATAAAGATTATTATTTTTTTTTTTTTTGAGACGGAGTTTCGCTCTTGTTACCCAGGCTGGAGTGCAATGGTACGATCTCAGCTCACCGCAACCTCCGCCTCCTGGGCTCAGGCAATTCTCCTGCCTCAGCCTCCTGAGTAGCTGGGATTACAGGCACGTGCTACCATGCCCAGCTAATTTTTTGTATTTTTAGTAGAGACGGGGTTTCACCATGTTGACCGGGATGGTCTCGATCTCTTGACCTTGTGATCCGCCCGCCTCGGCCTCCCAAAGTGCTGGGATTACAGGCTTGAGCCACCGCGCCCGGCCTGAACATAAGATTTTTTTTGCCCCCTTTGGAGATGGAGTCTTGCTCTGTCAGCAGGAGGCTGAAGTGCAATGGCACAATCTCAGCTCACTGTAACCTCTAACTCCCAGGTTCAAGTGATTCTCCTGCCTCAGCCTCCTGAGTAGGATTAGAGGCCCATGCCACCACGCCCAGCTAATTTTTGTATTTTTGGTAGAAATAGGGTCTTGAACTCCTGACCTTGTGATCCACCCACCTCGGCCTCTCAAAGTGTTGGGATTACCAGTGTGAGCCACCATGCCCAGCCTGACATATGGAACTATTAAAAGACTAGTTATACCAAGTGTATTACTGCCTCCTCCCACCCGAAAGGTAATGACAGTAGTCCGTAAAGCTAACCTTTAGTTTTTCTTTCTTTGGCTTCTTGCTCTTGGAGTGAGTTTCTCTGTTGCAGACAAGTCCTGCATTTGCTTAAAAGCTCTTGCAGAGTTGGAATTAGAGCTGGGTTTAACTGTTTGGGAGTGTGTACCGACAGAAGCAAAGCAAGTGCCCTTAGGTCCTGCAAAATCCAGATGGGAACACATCAAATTCTAAAGCCAACACTTTGATGCAGTTGTTTACAGTTAAATGCAGATGTTTACTTTACCAGGAATCCATTCTTTCCTAAGAACACCCTGGTTTTTCTGGCATTCTTAGACTAGTGATAAAACCAGAAAGCCAGTGTTAGGATACTACAGCATTTCATTAGTTTTTTTTTTTTTTTTTTTTTTGAGACTGAGTCTTGCTCTGTCGCCAGGCTGGCGGGCATGGCACGATCTTGGCCTGCTGCAACCTCTGCCTCCCGGATACAAGTGATTCCCCTGCTTCAGCCTCCCGGGTAACTGGGACTTCAGGCGCGTGCCACCACACCCAGCTAATTTTTTTGTATTTTCGTAAAGACAGGGTTTCAGCATGTTGGCCAGGATAGTCTTGATCTCCCGACCTCATGAGCCACTGCGCCTGGCCTCATTAGCTCTTTTTTTTTTTTGAGACGGAGTTTCGCTCTTGTTACCCAGGCTGGAATGCAATGGCGTGATCTCGGCTCACCGCAACCTCCGCCTCCTGGGTTCAGGCAATTCTCCTGCCTCAGCCTCCTGAGTAGCTGTGATTACAGGCACGTGCCACCATGCCCAGCTAATTTTTTGTATTTTTAGTAGAGACGGGGTTTCACCATGTTGACCAGGATGGTCTCGATCTCTTGACCTCGTGATCCACCCACCTCGGCCTCCCAAAGTGCTGGGATTACAGGCTTGAGCCACCACGCCTGGCCGCCTCATTAGTTCTTAAAGTCACTAATAGCATTATTTTATGCCCACAAACAAGTCAGACCCAAGACTGAAATAGTGTCTTCTGAAAATGGAAAAGGAAATACATATATATCTATATATGTATCTCTCTCTCTATATATATATCAGTAATAGAGCTCAGGTAGACTTTATATAAAGAATTTTTAAAACAAACGAACAATCCATGAAAAATTTAGGTCTTACTAATAGACAAATCAGTTTCTCAAGCTAAAATCTGATCGCTGTCACAAATAGTATGGTCTTCCTTACAGAGCTTTGTCATCTGTTAAGTAAATTGTGATTTGGGAGGCTGCTGCTCAACAGCATTGTAGCCCGCTTCCAGGGTGTTCCATTATTCCAGGATATGGCTGTCATGGGCTGACAAGGCAACTAACGCTCTAGATTTAACTGCCGTGCCCCGCATCCCCAGACCTTTTTTTTTTGAAACTGCCTTTTTAAATCCATAGATAATTATTGTTTCAGTTACTTAGGAGCCATAGGCAATTATAGAAACATCACAAGTAATGTTTCCAAAAATATACCCAAGTAGAGATAAGGCCGCTAAGATGTTCCCTTTATTGCCCTTAGCATTTAATGACATCAGCTTGTAGCTTCCAAGGTGATAAAAGGGTGTGTGCTATATACATACAAGACATAGTAAACACGTATTTAAATTTTTTTTGTCATACATGGCTTAGAGTTCAAATCGGTTACAGTTATGAGAGTAAAATCATATGAAGGCCAAACAGTTGACTGAAGGACAGTTTAGAACGAGTGTGCCTCCTCTGCATAGTTCTTACCCCATTTAAAGAAGCACTTGCTTTGGAAATTTCAACTCGGTTGGAGAAATCAGACTGTAGGTTCTGATACTGATTTATCAAGTTTGTAATAAGAGTGCTGATCAAATTGGCACAGTTTGCTTCAGAAAACACTTGACTTTGAACCTGAAAAAGATGATTTAAAAAGATCTCCAAAAAGACCAGCATAACGAAAACAAGCATTAACTGGAAATGACGAATTGAGTTTCCAAAGTACTACATACCTTTAGAAGGAAATGTGTCATGAAGGTGTAGACAATGTTGTTGTTTAAAAAAGTTCTTTCATCCATTAGGATACACTTAATATATTCTGCGAAAACAGGATCTTCACACAAAAGCTTGATGCAATTTTTTGACATAGCAGACTAAAGTGGGGAGAAGAAGCACTGATGGTTGAGCACTGAAGTAACTGGGGCTTCAACACTTGTGTGTCATGGAAATCTGAAGCCATTTAAAATCCTACTTGAAAACCCATGTCTAACTCAGCCTATTGAATTTTTAGTTAACAGCAACTGTTTTTAATACAGTAAAATGTTACTAATTTGGACTATAGGAGTGAGTGCTGGGGGAAGACACTGATGCCAAAACTGAACAAATGTTTTAGAAGAAATGCGGGTTTATTACCCAACACAGAGAATTAACAAGGACTAGAGAAATAAGGCTAATGAAGAGTAGGATGCGAATGTTTTCAAGGGTCAAATTTGGGTATAATTTGTAGGTAACCAGACCATAATGTTGTGAAAAGACACACTTTAAGAATCAAAATCAGTTTATTCTCTAAAATGTTTTAAACTTTACTGTAAAATCTCATTAGCAACAGTAATTTGGTAAATATCTTTCCCTCCATGAACACTGTAAAGGTAAACAATAAACCTCCTTTCCTAATTATCTCACACAGAAACAGTGGTCCCAATATATGGAAATTTTACTAAAATTTGATTTTCCTGTTTTCAAATAGTCATGGCTCTTAAACACAAGTAGTATGTCTTTAAGCAGATATACTCCCTAGATTTAAATGTGTATTTTAATCATAGATCATTTATTTATATGGAAAAATATATTTTTAAAATAGGACAAAATTTAGAATATATGTATATATGTATATGCGTTTATTTTATTAGAGTAAGCTGTCATAAATAAATTACTCAAGGTCACTCAAGAAACTAGGATTCAAGTAGGACCAAGACCCAAGTCTTCAAATCCTTAGCACTAAGAAAAATCTCCCTTAGCCGACCAGTCACAGCCTCTGCCTATGTTTCTTGCTCAGGATGGCTGCTTCTACAGGACTGGAAGCTTTGGAGGCTTTATATGGTTCGGCTTTGTTTAAGGGAAATTTGGGGGCATAGTGATTTCTGTCTGTGAAGAAGTCAAGTGAAGGGAGTCGTGCAGTGAAGAAGTACAGAGGGCAGTAGGGAAGCAATAGGTGGTAGGAGAGTATAGAAACCAACAAAGTACCGACATCAGGAAGAATCAAAAAGAGCAACAGCATCAGTGAAGAAACAGAGATCTCCAATTTATTGAATAGACCACTCAGCTCAAAAATCAATTGACAAAGTCATTTTCTGAATACCTACTATGTACTAAGTCAAGTGAGCTAAGATCAACGTATACTAGTCTCTGAAAGATTTCTACTGTAGGAAACAAAGTGGCATTTCTTCAGGGAATGGCAATGACTCTGATAAGGTCTCTAAACTTGACCTCCATTTAGGAAAAGTAGAGAAAGAACCAGTACACTACAGGATGACACACATCCAGGAGAATACAGAGCACACTACAGCCTGGTAGGAGGCTGAACCAGACTCAGAAGTACTTCAGAAAGCATGATGTGGGCCAAGGGTTGCACCCAAAGAAGGTGAATAAATTCATCTCTTCTAATGGGGTAGAGCAGATGCAACCAGGCAGGAAAATCAACATTTTTTTCAGGGATTGAAAGGAGTGGGTATCCTTTATTCCTGATCCAAGAAATAAGCCAAATCTTAGTACTGATGGGGTTCCTCCTCCTCTTTCCAATTCTCCCTTTGTAATGGAACAAGAATTATTTATGTGGCCACTTAATGTAGGAATGGTAATCTTTCCTGTTTTCAAGGAGATTGTTATAAGAAAACAAGTGCATCAGACCCTTGAAAAACTACAGATTAGGAAGAGTTAAACGACAGACTGCTGATAGGGTTTCTGCTACAGGTTTTGGAATGGTGGAAAAGAGGAAGAGAAGGAGAGGTGAAGGGGAGCAAGAAGTGGCATGTGTCTTCTTCCTACAACTGTTGACATTAATCTATAAATGAGAAATGCAATTATAACCAGCTTATTTGAAATATCCTCTATGATACAAAAAGTTAAAAAAAAAAAGGGAGGGGGACACTAGATGCCCAATATTTAAGAGCTAGTATTTTCATTAATCATATTTTACCTATCAAGTTTCTAAAACATCCCCAACTTTTCAGCCAGCTTTCAACCCATTGTTCCTAAAATTATTAACCACTTGGTCAGATGAGACTGAAGACCAATCATCTAAAACTCATTTTCTTTACCTGAGTCTGGCATAGCTCAGTCCAAAGTTTGGGGAACAGTGCAAGATGAAGTGGCAAACCTTCATAGGCAACTAGGACACCTATTATTTGAAAAGAAATCAGAATAGGTTATAATTACAAATTACACTACTGAGATACTCAACTTTGCAGGTACAATATTTTAGCTATTTCTAGTCATAACTTTGTTTCTTTAAAATGTAGAAAATATGCAAAGTATGTAAAGGGGACAAATTCATTCCAATATTTAGTGAAGTAACTTAGAATGTGGTCCTTTGAATTAATTTATATCCCATACCTCGTTACTGAAGGATATGGGACTTAAACCAACTCTTCTTGAGTATTAGAACTTTATCTGGGAAAACCAAAGGTACTGCAAGTGGCTCCAGATGGCCCTTGGATTAAGGTACCACTTTACCTATTAGATCATTTTCATAGAATGGCTAGACTTCAGTAAGGAGGAGGGGAGAGGTCAAAAAAAAAAAAAAAGATGTGGAGGATTAAAAAATGTATCTTTCCTTTTATCTTCTTTCTTCAAAGAGAGAATGACCTTTTGTGGTGCATTTATGCAAACACTGCCCTGAGTACCAGTTTCTAGGGTTGTTCCCAGGATCTTTTGAGTGAATCGAATCTGGCACTATGTCAGAGTGCGCTAATTGGAACCTCTATGATTTTGCCTCTCCACTTCTTGAACATTCCAGATGTCAAATATGTCACTAAGAAATGTGTGCCCCTATCCTCTATCATCCTATCTCTCAAAGTACAGAAGCTTCAATACCACAGTCCTAAATGAATTTCCCATCTTCCACATTTCCCAGGTCCCCAGGGCAAGTACAGTCATGGAGAAGAAGAAATACAACACAAACTATCCTCCTCCAGTTAAGACTGAGTTAGACCAGAAGTCAGCAAACTTGTTCTGAGAAGGGCCAAATAGTAGTTGAGGCTTTCTGGCCATGCTCCGTTACCACAGTTCAAGCCTGCTGAGGCAGTGTGAAGGCAGCCTTAGACAAGAGTAAGGAAATGGGTGTGGCTGCCTTTCAGTAAAACTTTAAGAACACTGACATTGGAATCTCATAATTTTCATGTCAGAAAATATAATTCTATATTTAAAAAAATTAAAAACATCAAAACTATTCTTAGCTAGCAGGTAGCACTGGTTATACAAAAACAGGCGGCATGCAGGTTGTAATTTGCCAAGCCCTGGGTTAGATCAAAGACTTGAGAACATTTACACAGGCAAGTTAGGTCACTCACTCGGCCTTACCAAGGATGCCTAGGATCCCTTCCACAGGTAAGCCAATTTGTTTTCCTGATGAGTCCCTTTATAAAGATGAAAGGAAATGCTATTGCCCCTCCCCTTTATTCTAACCTAATCTGGTTGGGGTTGGCAGCATATACCCACCATAGTATCACAGTACACATAAGTAAACAAGGATATGTCATCACATCTATGGCTACAGGGAAGAGTTCCTATGTTCCCATGTTTCTGTATCATTAATTACTCATTAAGTAGAGGAGGGGTTAGCAAACTAAAGATAGTCCTCAGGCCAAATCTGACCCATGGCCTGTTTTTATATGGACCGGTTAACTAAGAATGGTTTTTTCTTTGAGACACTGTCTTCACTCTCGCCCTGGCTGGAGTGCAGTGGCATGATTACACATCAGGGGCAACCTCAAACTCCTGTGCTCAAGTGATCATGTCACATCTTAGCCTCCCTAGTAGATAAGACTACAGGCCCGAACAATTTTCTTAAAAACCTGTTTTGGGCCAGGCATGGTGGCTCACACTGGTAATCCCAGCACTTTGGGAGGCAGAGGCAGGAAAATGGTGAAACCCCATCTCTACTAACAATACAAAAATAGTTGGGGTGTGATGGCACATGCCCGTAATTTCAGCTATTCAGGAGGCTGAGGCAGGAGAATCGCTTGAACTGGAAGGCAGAAGTTGCAGTGAGCCGAGACTGTGCAACTGTACTCCAGCCTGGGCGACAGAGCAAACTCTGTCTCAAAAAAATAAATTAAAAAAAAAAGGTTTTGTAGAAATGGGGTCTTGCCACATTGCCCATGCTGGTCTCAAACTCCTAGCCTTAAGCAGTTCTTTTGCATTGGCCTTGGAAAGTGCTGGGGGTACGGGCACGGGTCATCATCCCTGGCTGGCTTGTACATTTTTAAAGGATTGTTAAAAACAAACAAAAAACCATCAGCCAGCCAGTCTCAGTGGCTCATGCCTGTAAATCCTAGCACTTTGGGAGGCTGAAGTGGGCAAATCACAAGGTCAGGAGTTTGAGACCAGCCTGGCTAACATGGTGAAACCCCGTCGCTACTACTAAAAATACAAAACTTGAGCCGGGTGTGATGGCAGGTGCCTATAATCCCAGCTACTTGGGAGGCTGAGGGAGAAGAATTGCCAGAACCCAGGAGGCAGAGGTTGCAGTGGGCCGAGATCGCACCACTGCACTCCAGCCCAGGCAAGAGTGAGACTCCAACTCAAAACAAAAACAAAAAAACAAAACCGTCAGCCAAACTAAAAATACTATGTGACAGGGACCTTGTGGCCTGTGGAGTCTGAAATATTTAGTGTCCACTCTTGGCAAAAAGAGTCTGCTAACCCGCTAACCTCCGAACTAGAGGCTGCTCTGACATGAACCCTCTTATGGGCAAGCTGACTGTACCATAGTTTCTCTAGTCATTTTCTCCCTATTATTCTGCCAAAGAAAAATAATCTTCAATCTTTTTATTATTATTATTATTTTTGAGACAAGGTCTCACTATCACTCAGGCTGGAAGATGGACAGTGGCATGATCTTGGCTCACTGCAACTTCTGCCTCCTGGGCTCAAGCCATCCTCCCAGCTCAGCCTCCTGAGAAGCTGGGATTATAGGTGTGCACCACGATGCATGGTTAATTATTGTATTTTTTGTAGAGACGAGGTTTCACCATCTTGCCCAGGCTGATAAGAATTCATGAGCTCAAGTGATCTGCCTGCCTTGGGCCCCCAAAGTTCTGGTCTAACAGGCATGAGCCACTGTAACTGGACCTAAACAATCTTTTTTTTTTTTTTTTTGAGATGGAGCCTCACTCTTGTTGCCTAGGCTGGAGTGCAATGGCATGATCTTGGCTCACTGCAACCTCTGCCTCCCAGGTTCAAGTGATTCTCCTACCTCAGCCTTCCAAGTAGCTGGGATTACAGGCGACTGCCACCACACCCGGCTAATTTTTGTATTTTTAGTAGAGATGGGGTTTCTCCATGTTGGTCAGGCTGGTCTCCAACTCCTGACCTCAGATTATCCACCGCCTCGGCCTTCCAAAGTGCTGAGCTTATAAGTGTGAGCCACCACACCCAGCCTTTTTTTTTTTCTTTTTTTTAAGACAGGGTCTCACTCTGTTGCCCAAGGCTAGAGTGCAGTGGCATGATCTTGGCTCACTGCAGCCTGGACCTACCCAGGATCAGGTGATCCTCCCATCTCAGCCTCTCGAGTAGCTAGCTGGGAATACTGGTGTGTGCCTCCAATGCCCAGCTAATTTTTCTATTTGTTTTTTTGTAGAGACAGGGTTCTGCCATGTTGCCCATTCTGGTCTTGAACTCCTGGGCCCAAGTGATCTGGCTAACCTGGCTTTCCAGAGTGCTGGGATTACAGGTGTGAGTCACTATGCCCAGCTAAAAGCAATCTCTACACCTATTTTCCACAACTACCAAAAAGCCAGCACTACCACACAAATAAAAAATACCATGGAGGCCTTTTATGATCTCTAATCACTTTGAAGTGGTATTCTAAGTATCTCTATTTTACAAGTAAAGATGGAAATAGGCCAGACGCAGTGGTTCACGCCTGTAATCCCAGCACTCTGGGAAGTGATACCAAGGTCAGCATATCACTTAAAGTCAGAAGTTTGAGACCAGCCTTCCAACCATAGCGAAATCCCATTTCTCCTAAAAAACAAAATAACAAAAATTAGCCGGGCGTGTAATCCCAACACCTGTGATCCCAACTGCTCAAGAGGCGGAGGCAGGAGAATTGCTTGAACCCTGGAGGCAGAGGTTGCAAGTGAGCGGAGGTTGTGCCACTGTACTCCAGTCTGGGGGACAGAGTGAGACTTTGTCTGAAAACAACAACAAAGAAGGAAATAAACATTTTCTACGTATGTCAGATCATTACATTAAATTTTCTTATCAATTTTGGGAGTCGTATTGGCATTTTCATGACTTTCTTCCCATCTGCCCATCACCTGTACTATTGCTTACTTAATACTTTCTCTTTTGAGAAAGGATTTTGCTCTGTTGTCCAGACTGTAGTACAGTGGTTCTATCATAGCTCACTGTAACCTTGAACTCCTGGGCTCAAGGGATCCTCCTGCCTCAGCCTCCTGAGTAGCTGGGACTACAGGTGCAGGCCACCAAGCCCACTATTTTTTTTTTTTTTTTTGGATAGAGACAGGAGCTTGCTATGTTGCCCGTCTGGTCTCCAACACCTGGCTCAAGTGATCATCTGTCCTTGGCCTCCCAGCGTGTTAAGATTACAGGTCTGAGCATTCACATTCACCTACTTAATACTTTTCTTTATATTCACTTAGAGGGGCTAATACTACATGAGCCTTATTTCAGGCAACATAACATCTAGGAAATCATTAATTTTATATACTAGTTTGTAACACGGTAAGAACTATATGTACTTACTAATGAAAAAATTATTTTCCCTAGACTCTCTTTACAGTTCAGTCAGGAAAATACTGTACCACCACCCATGGTGAACTAAAGACGCCTCTCTCAGAGTCCTACCTGTTTCCTCTCAAAACTGTACCACCTTTGGAAGGCTGTCCCTTCAGAACAAGTGAGTTTCAGTTTCTTTCTAGCATCTTCACAAGGCACTGGGGATAAGAAGCTCCTTGTCTCAGCAGCTCAAGTTTGAGGCCAGTGCCTCCTACTTCACACATGCCTCCTCCAATACCTTCTGGACTGTCTCACTAACCGGATGCAAAGCATAGGAAGATGCAATCACCAAAGTTCTCAGGAACACATTTAAGCTTTGCCTCTGTAAACAGGATGGGCACGTCTAAGATCCTGGCTTCTGTACCACTTTCTTCACCCTGTGACTTCAGACATCCTCAACAAGGTCTATAACCTGTCCCATCCCCACCTGTGAAGGAACTAATATATAAAAACAAAAAACTGTTTGAAGTGTACCCTTTCCTAATCAGTAACAGCTTATACTGTAGAAGCTACTAGATGTATTATTAAAAAAAAAAAAATCTTTTAAAAACTGGCTGGGTGTGGTAGCTCAGGCCTGTCGTCCCAACACTTTGAGAGGCTCAGATGGGCAGATCACCTGAGATCAGAAGTTCCAGACCAGCCTGGCCAACATGGCAAAACCCCATCTCTACTAAAAATACAAAAATTAACTGGATGTGGTGGCAAGTGCCTGTAATCCCAGCTACTTGGGAGGTTGAGATGGGAGAATCACTTGAGCCTGGGAGGCAGAGGCTGCAGTAAGCAGAGATCGTGCCACTGCACTCCAGCCGTACAACAGGGGAAAACCATCTCAAAAAAACAAAACAAAACAAAATTTACAAAAACCCTGCTTTTGTAGGTAAAATGGTATTTCAAATTACCTGTACTTCTATGATTGCTGTAAGGATGAAGTATTTAATATGTATCTTATATGTATATATAATCTGAATTGTATTATGATTCTCTGTCTAGTTCTCTATGAGTGTTTAATCCCATCCAAGCATTATCCAGGGTAAGTGTTGGCTTCAGCCAATGGAATGAAAGCCCATGACTAATGCTCTGTTCTGAGTGATGTATTAAGATACTCTATAAACTGGTAACCAACTTTGGGATTATACACGTGTCTCCTGAATGTAATTACTTTGTACTAGCCCAGTGTAAATGGATTTACTCTTGGTAAGCTGGTAAAAAAGCTGGCTTCTGAGCTGCACTGGATGCATGGCACTGGTCTGGTCTGAAGTACATTTACCCTAGAAAGACTTTTGGGAAACAGCTAACTAGGCATTTCCCTCGTCAACAGCATTACAGTATCACAAAGAGATGAAGTGTGAATCACAGTTGTGTGTTTCATAATTAAGATTTTTTTTTAATATATTTCCTTTCTGTAATTAGACTACATTTTAATTCTACAGATTTGGAAAACTTTGGATTTCCTAGGTATATCATAATGTTACTTGCACAACATCAAGTTGCTTAGTTTCACTTACTAATGCATCAAGAAAATTTTTAAAAATGTTAAAGGTGATAAAGGGATCCTTGTTTTGCCACTGAAAATTATTTAATTAAACAGTGATGAACACTACAGATTTATTTAGACTATCCCCTTTGTTGATTTCACATGTGAACTATGGTACCTAAAAAAGTGATATGATTACAGAATTGGCAGTACCAGTTTTCTATAATATCAAAATAACTTTTTAAAATTACAAAACCAATAAGCATTATAAATAATTTAAATCTCACAGATATATTTAACCTAGAAAATGAAAGCATTCTATAATTTCATCCTTATAGAGTATAATTCCTCTACTTTTTTTCTGTATGTGGTACTAAGAGCGATTTCCCCTCATTTATAAGAATATAGTTATATTCTTTATATTGTTTTTACATTTCTATGTAATTCAATGAATATTCCTATCTTTTTTAATGTCTCAATATAGGTGAACTACGGTTTATTGTCTCAATATAAGTGGACTATGGTTTACTTAACAAAGCACCTATTGATAAACATTTGAGTTGATTCCAGTTTTTACCCATTACAACCAAAGTGAAAATATCCTCTGTATATTGTTATACACTTTTATAATTAGAATATGGTAAGATTCCTGAATATGGTATTGTTGGGTCAAAGACATGAACATTCTAAATTTTAATAAGGCCAAATTGCCTCCCAAATGGACTCTGACTAGCACGCCATTTTAAGATCTCTTCTTTCCCCAAACCATATGGGTATCTACTGAGCTTCATACCTCATAGTTTTTTGTTTCTTGTTTGTTTGTTTTTTTTTTTTAAAGAGATAAACAGCTGCAGTGGCTCACACCTATAATCCCAGCACTCTGGGAGGCCGAGGTGGGCAGATCACAGTCAGGAGTTCACGACCAGCCTGGCCAATGTGGTGAAACCCTGTCTCTATTAAAAATACAAAAATGAGCTGGGTGTGGTGGCATGTGCCTGTTTTCCCAGCTACTTGGGAGGCTGAGGCAGGAGAATTGCTTGAATCAAAGAGGAGGAGGTTGCAGTGAGCAGAGATCATACCACTGCACTCCAGTCTGGGCGACAGAGTGAGGCTCCATCTCGGGGCAGGGAACGAGGTGGGAGGGGGGAGATAAATAAATCATTTGCTTTATTAGTAAGTCTGGGCAACTTCTCATATGGCTACCAAACACTTACTTTTTTGTGTGTGTATACACTGCCTATTCATGTCCTTTGCTGATTTTACTTAATGTTCTTCACCATCTTACCAAATCCTTTTCATATATTGGCAGTATTGGCTATTTATCTGTTAAGTATGCAAACATTTTCCCAGTTAGCTATGTTTTAATTCCGTTTATGGCATTTTCACCATGTAGTATTTTCAATTTTTATATAGTCAAAACTTTCAACTTACTGTTTCTTTTTTTTTTTTTTTTGAGACAGAATCTCGCCCGTAGCTCAGGCTGGAGTGGTGCAATGGTGCAATCCTGGCTCACTGCAACCTCTGCCTCCCAGGTTCAATCGATTCTCCTGCCTCTGCCTCCTGAGTAGCTGGCAGTGTAAGTGCCCACCACCACGCCTGGCTAATTTTTAAATTTGTAGTAGAGAGAGGGTTTTACCACTTAGGTTAAGCTTATCTCAAACTCCTGACCTCAGGTGATCCACCCACCTCAGCCTCTCAAAGTGCTGGGATTACAGGCATGAGCCACCACACCACAATTAAGTCCTTAATCCTCCTGGAATTAATTTTGGTCTATTAAAGATTTGCCCCACAGAGAGCTAACCAGTTATTTCAGAACTTCGTATTTCCCATCAATCTGAGATCTCATCTTTATTATCTACTAAATCCACACGTATCCTTATGTTTGTTGAGGCTGTTTACCCACTGTTTTGCCTATGTATTTCTGAATCTATACTACATGGTTGTAATCAGTATAGTTTACTGTTGTGAAAGAAAGATGGAAAAACATCTATATTTGAAAAAAAAATGGTGGGGACAGGTCTGTGATATCTTGATATTTATTTTTCTGATATTTTGAACTGTGATCTATGTATTAAATTCTAAAAAATAAAATAAAAACTACCATAACTTTAGTATTTTACAAATCAGCAGTGCGTGTGTGTGTGTGTGTGTGTGTGTGTGTGTTGGGCAAGGGCGGAGGGACAGGTAGGTTCTCACTCTGTTTTTCAGACTGAAGTACAGTGGTATGACCACAGCTCACTGCAGCTTCAACTTCCTGGGCTCAAGTAATCCGTCTACCTCAGCCTCCTGAGTAGCTGGGACCACAGGTATGTGCCACCATGTGTGGTTAATTAAAAAAAATTTTTTTTTGTAGAGAAGAGGTCTCCCCAGGTTGCCCAGGCTTCTGCTATTTTTAAGTATCAAAATACTGTGGTTGCCAACGCACTGTTTTCTCAGATGGCAGTTGGCAGCTTTGTTCACTCTCCCTGAATTCTCTCTCCCTTTCTGTCTCCTCCAACCCCATCCCTCACCAGCCTCACTTGGAAAACACTCCAACCCTCTCTCTTTACTATTTAGTACCTGCAACTCTACTGTCCTCAGTAATTCTAATCTATAATTATTATATGTTTCTCTTTTATCCTCTAACCAATCTTAAGATCTGCTGAGTTGCCCATATAAAAATTACCACAAAGACTTTTCCTCACAACTGGGAATGATTTACAATCCAATACAGGTCTTGAGATGTTCTCACCTATGATCACAATATTGTGGCCCTTAGACCATCTAACCTCAACGTTCAAATGCTTAAAGATATAACCATTTAAACTGATCCTTTTCTTGTTACCAAACATAATTTCTTAAAGAAATTATACAAATTAAAACTCTCTACCAACCTTGTGTGGTCATTAATGTGGACTTTCTTTTCTCAAGCCCTTTCCTGGGGCTCTCTTTGGAAACAGTCATTCTGTTAGCTAAAAGAGGGAGTTACCTTCAAACTGTGGGACACACTCTTTCCATTTATAGGAGGCATAAGGATAGCATTGTTTTTAGGTCTTAGATAAAGACCCAAGAACTTTGTATCTAAGACAATGTCCAATTTTCTGCATTAACAAAGAAAAATTTCTTTTTCCTGCTCATTTGTGAATGTTTTGATTTATATTTAATGCTGTGCCACCAGTCACATTTGGCTATTTAAATTTATTTTGGTTAAAATTAAAGAAAATAAAAATTCAATTCCTTAGTCACGTTTCAAGTTCTCAACACTCACAAATGACTGACTAGTGACTATTATATTGTGGTTGGTGGTACAGTTAAAGAGTATTTCCATCCTTCCGGAAAATTTACAAAATAGTGCTAATACAGAGAACTAAACACTATGAGGCAACAGTGATAGTGCTTCATGGTTATAAACGTGATGTGACTATGAAGTATCATAAAAGTTGATTCAGCTGATGTGATGGCAAGTATAGTTTCCCTTCTTCCACTTCCCCACCATGTTTAATTTCCCTAAAAGTGTGCACTTGGGTTGACAAGGAAGACAACCCAAAACAGAGTAGAACATTCAATATTTGGTTAAAGCTGTCTCAGTAGCTAGAATAGTTCCTCACATAACTTTTAGTATAAATTATATGAACACAATTACCAAAAACATTTTAAAAGGTCACTGTTTTTATAATTCTCCTTCTTTATACGGGAGCAAGGCTGTACAGTTATACAACTCCTGAATATTTTCTTACACCTGATCATTGCCACTGCTGGGCTTTGTCCTTTTACCAAATGCATGACCCAAGTGCATAATCCTGAAATGGCCAATTTTAATATACTCTCACCACTCCCCGCCTACATCTTGGCATTCCAGTCACCCACATGTAAAACCAGCTAATAATACCAGGTTACCAGGAACCAGCTTTCAAATCTAAAAATGCTCTAATCACTTGCCAGTAAGATGGTTTTGCTGAAGTGGAATTATCCCTGACAGGTGTTACCACTTCCTTCTTCTTGGATAATGAAATCTAAGGCAGGGTCACATCTTTTGTCCTACCTGAAATAGATCAAAACCTTTTCCATAGGAGGGAGAGCACTGTGACAGAACAGGAGCACAAAGGGGGCTTGCAGGGTATGGCAATATTCTATTTCTGGATCTGGGTGGTGGTTCCACAAGTATTTCACTTCCCACTCTCAAAACAAAACTATGGAACACTGGAGAGGATCTTGAGCCACCCCTGTTAAGTCAAGAGGGAGGACACAGAAACCTAGAACTCAAAAGTCCTGAGATGGAGGACCTCTGGAGGAGAGCTGCTTTTTTCCAAGAAACTTATCAGCTATAGGAATGTTACTCAAAGGGAGCAGTTCTCTAATAACTCTCAGGCACATCACTGCAGAGACAATATTACTAAAGATATTTGAGTTTCTTCTCCCATCCCTACATAATTCACTGATGGTTTTGTTTTCGATTTCTCATCATCTCCCTTTTCAAGTTTCTCTTCTCACTCACCTATTTTATTAGACTTACCTCCTAATTACTCATATATGCACCTCTGCTTCACACTGGCAAGCCCACTGTTTGCTCTTGCCATTGCCAACTCCAAAGCACAGCTGGCACTATAGATCTCCTCTTTACCCTCAAGATAGGGCTGGGGAAGTCCACCTCTAAGTCTCCCTTCCTAAGCAGAGCAGTTACTTTGTTTTGTTTTGTTTTTCCAAAATCTTCTGGGCAGATGGTGGAGGATGTGGGCTTCTATGTACAGAAGTGATCAGCCCTACTCCACACTCCTTTATAGGCCAGCTGAAACTCTGGGCAGAACGATTCAATGGAAACCAGTAAGTTGGTGTTTTCTTAATGAAAATTAAAATGTTCCCAAGAATATTAATATTTTTAAACATTCACTTAAAAAAAAAAAAAAAAAAAAAGGATTGTCTCGTATTTTTTTCTCCCCTTCCTGAATGGCTAGTGGCTTAAAATAATTCAGTGGAATTTACTGCTCATCTTTTATACTTACTCAGCTTAACTAATGTTTCAGTAAATTTTTCACAGTTGATTGCAACTCGGCATAATAGATGGATGAATTGATGATAAGAAAAGAAGTAGTCTAGCAGCATACGATCATAAACGTCATCTTTGCCCTAAAGGTTAAAGATGATAAAATGGTTGCACTTAAATTGTATAATAAAGAGCATAATTTGTGTAAATGTAATAAGTTTAACTAAAAAGCTGATTAAATATTTATATTCTGTAAGAAACTAGTTTTAAAGTCCAAATTTCTAGTAATGTTAATGATCTTGTTGTAAGTTTATTTTCAGTGTGCAAATGCTATCAATTAAAATTACCCATTATTTCTATATACTTTAATAAAGTAAAATTACTGTAGGATTTTAAAATTTGACACTTTAGTTCTAGACATATCAAGAAAAATGAATTAAATTTGATTTTTTTTTTTTTGAAATAGATTTCAAGTTATTCCTATGTTACTAGAATGTTAATTTTTAGTATTTTATCTTACATGAAAGTCTTAAGCATACTGAATATCCAAAGATGGCAAGCAAGGGAGAGTGTGAATGAAGTGTGGGTGAAGAAAGATAAGGAAAAAATTGTTTTAAAAAATGCTGAAACTAAGATAAATTATCCTGTTATCAATGTACCTTGTCTTTATAATTTTAGAATTGGCATTATTTTAGAATACAAGTTAGAGGACAGAAACCAGACTAAAAATGATGGCAAATCTATCAATCAATGATATTATTCTTAGGTCAAAGGAATATAATTTAAGGGCAACAGAAGAAGGCATTGATTATATGGCCAAATTAAAAAAAAAAAAGTTAAGTGCCTATGACTTTTCAAATTTAGATATATGACCCAGTTATAATTTAGCCTAGTGATAAATACTAAGACTTACTATTAAGGTAATTTTTGAGGGGAAAAAAAACTTACTACTTGTGCTTATTGTTGATTTTGCAAATGTTAAACCAACATTTCAGAGCACTAAAAGGAAGTCCAAATGAATCTAATCTTCTTAGGATCCACAAAATTGGTCACTCAAGTCTAACCTACTCATAACTGCCAGGGGAAAAATTTCAAATTACTTTGTACTATAGCAACACGGATTTTCCTGGCATCCCAACATACCTTACTGGTTTCCACCATTGTGGGCAAGAGGCACATATTGAGTTCAGGGCGCGGAGGCCGAATATTGCTTTTCCCTCCTATTAGCTTGATATTTTCTCGACAAGGGAAATAAGGTCCAAGAGACACTAAGATATTAAAAGTGTACAGTAAGAATAAATGGAAAAAATAAATCTCCATGCTTCAGTGTGCAGAACGATTAAATGTGAACCATATTTAAGTATTGTGCTAGACAAATACGTACTTGGTATATTACTGTGATGGTAAGTACAATGGTTGTGTTGTAGAAAGGGAACCAGAGTATGAAGAAAATCATGGGGACTCAAAAGTACAAGTTCCTTGAGAACATCTGAAAATAAAAACAAAATTTGGGTAGCAAAAAATTAAAGAGTTACATCTACTTGCTACTTTCAGTCTCACAAATCCCATAATGGGTTGCCTCACTGCAACCGGTTTAATGAGTCTAAAACTTAGCTCCTGACACCATTAGAAATTCTGTCTGATGCTCAATCAAATCTGGATCAACAGAGTTACTAACTACAACAGGGCATCATTTAAAAGGTTAAGACACTATTTACTGTTATTTATTTAACTATGAGATACTTTCTGGCAAGTACAGTGAGGTTTTTTTTTTAACTCCTGGACTCAAGTGGTCCTCCTGCCTCAGCCTCCCAAGTAGCTGGAACTACAGACATGCACCACCACAACCAGCCAATTTTTTTGTTTTTGTAGAGGTGAGGTCTTGCTATGTTGTGCAGGCTGGTGTTCAACTCCTGGACTTGAGGGATCCTCCTGCCTAGACCTCCCAAATTGCATGCATTACAGGCATGAGCCAACCCAGATTACTTAACGTACACTGATTATGTGTCTCATAAATTCAACTAAAACAGCTTAGAAAAGAAACCTAAGGTTCAAAGTTCTTTTGCTCTGAGGGATAATCCTTAATCTACTTTTAATGTTTTACGATGCTGACTGGACTGATTCTCATTCTCCAATCACACAGGAAGGAATAAAGCTCATGATGACAGGCTATAGGCAGTTTCTGGTGATCACAGTTTACTGCTTATGTGCCGCTCCTCTCTTGCTAGAGAAGTAATTATAAGGAACATCAAGATGAGCTGCTTACACATGACAGCCAGTTTTCCATGCTATTTGAGAAACTGTAAAACAGTTATGGTCTCTAAAGAAGTTTCTAAGTTAGTTAAAAAAAAAAAAACAAAAAACTACAAATTTAAAATGGGTGTCTTTTAAAAGCCACCAATAATTTCATTATAAATATGCAATCAATAAAAGATGCAATACTCAGAGCCTAAGAACAGCTACTGAGACGTATCTTTAGGCAAAAGAACTCACAGTGAAATAAGTACTCTTATCCTTTACAATGTCAGTTGTACCTTGTAAACAGTTATGATTCAACCTTGTTTTACATAGGATCACAAGATTTTAGAGCTGTAGGAAGCTAGAGATGAACTAAGGTTGGGGAGACCATATATATTAAGTAACCTATTATCAATGTGGGTAATTATGAGCCAGTTAAGAAATTTTAATTTTCTAAGGACCTGCTAGCTAGTGTGAGTTACACATAAAAAGCACAAATATCTTTCAAACACTACAGGCCTAACATCACCGAAAAACTCACAACAATGTTCTTCCATTAGGTTTTTACACAGGCAAATTTTTCAAGTAACTTACCTATACAGGCATTTCTAAGTTCTGGAGGACTATAGGAATTAAGAAGAGTTAACAGTTTATGGGCAAATTCAATTCGCTCCTGCCACTGGATTAATGCTTGTTTCACATCTGCAAATATAAAGGCACACATAAATATGCCATCGGAGATCAAATTTCCTCACAAATGTTTTCTACTGTAAACTATAAAATACTGATACTAGAGATTTAAATAAATTACGAAAACATATTTGGTGACAGCTAAGTCATTATTTTCTTTTTTTTTTTTTTCTTTTTTTTAAAGACAGGGTTTCACCATGTTGGTCAGGCTGGTCTTGAACTCCTGACCTCAGGTGATCCACTGCCTTGGCCTCCAAAGTGCTTGGGTTACAGGCGTGAGCCACCACGCCCGGCCTAAGTCATTATTTTCATGAGATGATTACTACTACTGTTAAACCTGCTAGATTTCTTAAACATGTTTCATTGAAAATATATCTCATTTTCTAAAAATGTACGTAAAGTTCAGAGTTCACAATATCTTTTAGGGACATGAGAGAGGTATGTTTTATAGTTATCTCTCTTGAAACTGCAAATGATATAATCGTAAGCCAAGGAAGTTTCCAGCTGGAGAATCTTTACAAAGTGCCCCCCTTGTTACGGTGTTTGGAAATGTTTTCCAATCTCTGAAATCTTGGTACCTGCTTGGCTAGTTTTCAGACAGGTACAAAAAATACAGAAGAGCCTTCCAGCTTTACATTAGGAGTTCATGACAAACATTTCCTAATGGTTAGCTAGCTTCAGCCTCATCTTCTGTGCATAAACTAAGATAAAAACAATTTCTCTGGGGCATTGTGATTTTAAAACCTTTTCTCTTTAAAAGTAGCACTAACAAAAAATAAGAAGTAGGAATGACCAAACCTTTTCTCTGAAGATAAGGGCGTGTAGACTTCAAAACTGACAGAAATATTGACAGAAGTTCTACTAAATCTCCAGTCACATGGCAAGCTGTAGCTTCGTGATACATCATGTGCAAAGTGTTGAAAGACTACAAATGATTTGAAAAAATTGAAAACTTAGTATGTTTACTTATTGAGCCACAAAATGGTAGTAATCATCCTCTATGATAGATGTTTTCAGACTCAGACTGTATACACCTGTGCCAAGCAAATGTATCCACTTTCTATCCTAAAGTTTTCTCTCATTCAGCTCTTTTAAACACTCCTCACCTTCAGAGCTCCGCTATTTTGTGTGTATATTCTAGTCTGAAGAAATAGTTTAATTACATTTTTTAAAAAAGCACTTGCTCTAAGATTGGAAGTCTAAAAATTACAAAGCAATAGGACACAACAGAAGATTAGGGAGAATAGGCAACTGCTTTAACTAACTTTCCAGGGCCTCTGTCCAAAGACAATAGTGAAGTGAATGTCAGCCATACTCAAAAGAGTGGGCCTGAAAGAGGCAAAAAGAGCTGCAAAAGGTAAGAATTCGTTTCCTTTACACTGGGTTGTTAAATCTTTTAATTCCTTTAACTGTATTAGTAGCTTAATTCAGCCTTAAGTTTCTTTTTTTTCTATTTTACTATAAAGCATCCTTCTTCAAATCCTCTTCAATCAGTTCACTGTAGCTTACACACTATATTATCCACAGTTAAAAGATTAAAATTCTAAGCCCAGAATCTGTAGCAGTACCTAATATGAACAATGTAAAGAATTTAACCTGTAAGGATAGGAGCCATGTATGTCTTGTTCACTGCTGTGTCCCCAGTGCCTAGCATAGTGCTTGGCACAGAGGTACATATTTAAACATCTTTTCCGTTAAAAATATTTTTTCTAAAAACACAACTAAAGCAGCATAAACATCTGTTGCATTTTAAATTATGAAATTCTTACTATTCCTCTTCACGTACCTTTTTTTAAGCTAAATGAATACTCAGCCTTCCTCAAACATAATCAGTATTTCTTTGCCTCAGTGCTTACTGTCGTTTATCTAAATGACTTCCTCTTTACCTTTGCAAATCCACGTTCTTCAAAGTGCGTATCTGTTCTTCTCTTTTTATTATCAATAACTGAAAAAACATCCTATCTTTGAATTCTTATGGTACTCTTGGAATGTTTTATTAATTAGACTAAAGGACTCAATGTATCTCTGGTGACTTTGTAGCCATCTCATACTTGTGGATGTTCAAAACTTATAGGGAGCATAAATGGATGATTTTAACCCTGTAATAGTCCTTCTGGTTTCCTTTAAGGATGGTGTGTAAGGAAAATATATTGGGCCCCTTCAAGCTGGGAACCACTAAGGGCTAACGCAACCATACCATCGGTCTCTCACCTACCTGTGACTGGGAAACTTGGTGGAGAAGGGGAGGAGAGGAGAAACCTTGCTTTGGGTTGTCTCCACCTTTCTGGACAGAGCTAATATACTGTTTACATGCAGACTGCTGTCTCATGTCTCCCTAAAATGTGTAAAATCAAGCTGTGTCCTGACCACCTTGGGCATACGTCATTAGGACTTCCTGAGACTGTGTCACAGGCGTGTCTTCAACCTTGGCAAAATAAACTTTCTAAATTAATTGAGACCTGTCTCAGATTTCCTGGGTTCACAATGGTAATCTTTCTTTTTTTGAGGCGGAGTTTCGCTCTTGTTATCCAGGCTGGAGTGCAAAGGCGTGATCTCGGCTCACCGAAACCTCCACCTCCTGGGTTCAGGCAATTCTCCTGCCTCAGCCTCCTGAGTAGCTGGGATTACAGGCACGCGCCACCACGCCCAGCTAATTTTTTGTATTTTTAGTAAAGACGGGGTTTCACCATGTTGACCAGGATGGTCTCGATCTCTTGACCTCGTGATCCACCCGCCTCGGCCTCCCAAAGTGCTGGGATTACAGGCTTGAGCCAATGCGCCCGGCCTAATTCACAATGGTAATCTGTGTTTCTAAGCAATGTTAAATAAGTGGGCTTTTGGGAAATTATGTGTGCCCTTAATTTAATCACATGTATTTCATTTCTGTCTGTATTCATTTCTGAACAAATGAACAGAAAAAGTCTATTTCAAATGGTAGTTCTAAATAAAAAATGATGGGAAAAGTATGAAATTACTATGGAAAAGAAACAGCACCTCAAAAATTATGACCTAATTATTCTTGGAATATAAATTCACATTTACTGATTTATGTAATTAAAATCCTGCCACTTGTAAAACAGTTTACGATAAACTCTAAATGTCTATAAAATAAGTCTTGGTGAGAACATTAAAATGAGATTAATCCACAGTAAAATGCAATAAAATATTTACCTCTGTCATTAGAATCAACCCTCGATTAAATACAACAAGAAGTCTGTCTTCATCAGATTCTAATAGTATTCTGAAGGCACTAAAGAAAACAAAGTCCAGTTTGAGAATTCTGAATAAGAACATAACACTTAGGTGATAAAAAAGGAAACAAAATCATCGTTTAAGCTCTCTGCTTTCCTACCTATAGAAAAGAGACTGCTCCATCTGTTTCCTAGAAGTGCAGCAAAAGGAAATACTATTTAATTTTAAAAAACTCTAAGAAAATATTATGTCTTTGGCTGAGCACGGTGGCTTCGCCTGTAATCACAGCACTTTGGGAGGCTGAGGCAGGCGGATCACCTGAGGTCAGGAGTTTGAGACCAGCCTGACCAACATGGTAAAACCCCCATCTCTATTAAATATACAAAAAAAGAAAAAAAAGAAAAAAATTAGCCATGTAGTGGTGGGCACCTGTAATCCCAACTACTTGGGAGGCTAAGGCAGAAGAATTGCTTGAACCTGGGAGGCGGAGGTTGCAGTGAGCTGAGATAATGTCATTGCACTCCAGCCCAGGCGACAGAGCAAGATTCCATTTCAACAACAACAAAAATTATGTCTATTAATATCTAATCAACTCTTAATTATCTACAATGGCAGAAGATATGGGAATATTTTGAAAGTTTCCATATAAACCATCTTGTTTTTATAATGGGCTCATCTTCTAAATTATTAAGTTCTAGATAATCATAAAATTCACCCATATTCACCCTAAACACTCATCAACTGGTTATTGAGAAGAAAGAGTAACATGAAGAAAAAAAACAACTAAAAACACGTCAGCCTTGAAAAGTTTATAAAATACAGTCATGTGCTAGAAAACGAAATTTTGGTAAATGATGGACCACAAATACAATGGTGGTCCCATAAGATTATAATGGAGCTGATAAATTCTTACTAGCCTAGTGACTTCACGGTTATGCTAACATTGTAGCACAACATTACCCCGATGCTGGTATAAACAAACCTGTTGTACTGCCTGTCTTAAAAAAGTATAGCACAATTATGTACAGTACGTAATACTTGATAATGTTAATAAATGACTGTCACTGGTTTATGTATTTTTTGTTGTTGTTGTTAAGACAGGTCTCACTCTGTTGCCCAGGCTGGAGTGCAATGGCGCGGTCTTGGCTCTCTGCAACCTCTGCCTCCTGGGTTCAAGTGATTCTCCTGCCTCAGACTCCTGAGGAGCTGGGATTACAGGTGCCCTCCACCACACCCGGCTAAATTTTTGTATTTTTAGTAGAGATGGGGTTTCACTATGTTGGCCAGGCTGGTCTCAAAACTCCTGACCTCGTGATCCACCTGCTTTGACCTCCCAAAGTGGTGGGATTACAGGCATGAGTCACCATGCCTGGCCTGGCTTATGTATTTGCTATATAATTTTACTACTTATTTAAAAAAAAAATTAAATTTAAAACAGCCTTAGACAGTTCCTATAGGAGGTATTCCAGAAGGCATAATTGTCAGAGGAGATGACAGCTCTAAGCTAGTTACAGCTTCTGAAGACCTCCCAAGTGGGACAAGATGTGGACATGGGAGACAGCAATACTAATGATCCCGATGACCCTGCACCCTGCATAGGCCTAGCCTAATTGTATGTGTTTATGTCTTAGTTATTTTTTTTAAGATAGAGTCTTGCTCTGTCACCCAGGATGGAGTGTAGCGGTATGATCTTGGCTCACTGCAACCTCCACCTACCTCCCAGGTTCAAGCAATTCTCCTGCCTCAGCCTCCCAAGTAGCTGGAATTACAATAATTAGCCTGCCACCCTGCCTGGCTAATTATTGTATTTTTAGTAGAGACAGGTTTCACCATCTTTGCCGGGCTGGTTTTAAACTCCTGACCTTGTGATCCACCCGCCTCCACCTCCCGAACTGCTGGGATTACAAGGCATGAGACACTATGGCCAGCCTATGTCTTAGTTTTTAACAAAAATGTTTTTAAGAAATCCTAGAAAAGTCATAGTTAAATTTCATAGTTTACTATGAAGATTCAAATTTAAAAGCTTTCCAGGCTGGGTGTGGTGGCTCACGCCTATAATTCCAGCACTTTGGGAGGCTAAGGTGGGCAGATCAGGAGATTGAGACCATCCTGGCCAACATGGTGAAACCGCATCTCCACTAAAAAAAAAGAAAATTATCTGGGTGTGGTGATGCATGCCTGTAGTCCCAGTTACATGGGAGGCTGAGGCAGGACAATCATTTCAACTAGGGAGGCAGAGATTGCAGTGAGCTCAGATGGTGCCACTGCACTCCAGCCTGGGCAAGACAGCAAGACTCCATCTCAAAAAAAAACCCAAAAAAACAAAAAAACAAAAAACTTTCTAAAGAAGACAATCTGAAATAATCTCATCTTAGATTGAGTAGTTTAAGATACTACAGTGAAATCTTCAGTAAAGTATCATTAAAAAGAAAATGTGCCTAATAAAGAACATCATTTCCAAGTCTTAGATATAATACATGGAAGCATTTTAAGAAATTAGCCTGATCTTTATTTCTATAGGTAAGGGGAATTAAGGGTAATTTGTAGTAGTTCCTATTATTCAATAACTTCTGTAGCTCTGAAAAATTAATTATAACGATTATGTTTTATAATTTTGGCCAAGTCCTACAGATCAGAAAGCCAGATAGATGGATTTAGGATAAACAGAAAGCAAAACATTAATGGACTCATCCAAAGGTGCAGAAAACTGTTTCTAGAGGCCTCTAGAACTGAACTAACAAGGCTGAATTAGAATAAATTGCCACAGAGAAGATAATTCAAGCTTTAGGTGGAAGTCTGTACATTAGGGTTCCTTTCAACACTAAAATTCTGATAAAACATACACAAATACAAACGAAAGCCAGACCAAAAACTGTGTAAAAGTAGTTCATGAACCTTCAAATTATAAGTTCTTCCAAAGTGGCTACATGCACAAATGCTTCCCTAACATAAATGATTTCTCATTTAACATCAAAAGGATGGTCCTCATCTCACTTGAAAAAATAAAACAAAACTAAAAAACATGTTTTTACCTTATTAAAGTAGTCCAGCAGGAGCGGCCATCTAAGCAACGTAAGTAACAACTTATGGTTGTTTTCTTGAACTGTTTAATATCTTCTAATTCTTCTTCTCTCATATCTGCCCTCTGAGCTATAAACAGCTGCATCAGGTTAAATAGTTCTTCTACTGCCTAAAAAAGCCAAATAAGCCATATGAACTTTTAACCCTATTGCACTTTAGAAGGTTAGTTTCTCATTTGTATGTTTATTAACCAACTCTTAAAATTATACAAATAAGCTAGATTACACTACCATTCAGAAAGTTATAAAATTAGTAAATTCTATTTAAAAATGTTAGTATACATTAAAATTACTCAACAAGTCTTAAAATACAAGTGAATGTAATTCATTTTTAGTCTTACTACTGCTCAAAGCACTACTTTTGTAACTTCAAATGTATACCCAGAGGCATGCCATGTCATCTCCTACCCACTTTTCTTTTTTTTAAAAAAGTCAAGTGCAGTAGTGAGAAGGGGGGAAAGAGTAGAACAAGGAGTTCAATCTGTAACTGACTGTGAAAAATGAACTGAGATAACTCACTACCTCCAGACCAGCCCCACTTTTTCTTTAATTAATGAGAAATCATCACTTTGCCACAAAGATTTTAAATGCCTAAATAACACTGAAATTAATACCGCATATGAGGTAATCCTTTGTTCCAACATTTAAAATGCTTTTCTAGATGCTCAGTTCAAGTTCGTGATGAATTTAAAAGTAAAAACAAGTATTTTAGTAAAGTCATTACCTGTGATTTTAATAGACTCATATGCACATGTCTGGAGAGAATTGCTTTTCTAACACATACCTGTCAATGAACTGAAACCCCTAAAGCAAAAAACTGACTTCAGTATCATTTTCATGAAAATTTCTAATAGATAAGGACATTCTACAATAAAAGACATTAAATTTCACTGACGTCAAGGGCAAGAAATAACATGGAGGGATGCATTCTAACTCATCTAGTATTTGTCAAAAGTATATTTAATTCTGGACATCACATTTAGTAACTGCACAAATATTTATGTGAATATGATTGAGACAAACTTATTGAAACTTAATAAATCCTATCCTGACCCCTCTGAAGTCAGGAAGATGGGTCATTTTGTATTCTTATGGCATTGGTTTTGAATATCCTGGTACTTAATACATTCACTTGATTTGCTGTATCGTAGGGATTCTAATTTTTCTTTTCTTTTGGGA
This sequence comes from Saimiri boliviensis, assembly GCF_048565385.1. Lineage (NCBI taxonomy): Eukaryota > Metazoa > Chordata > Mammalia > Primates > Cebidae > Saimiri > Saimiri boliviensis. Next base: position 76,776,665 of record NC_133449.1, on the reverse strand, counting down.
CAGGGTCTTGCTTTGTTCCCCAGGTTGGAGTACAATGGTTCACTGCAGCCTCGACCTCCTGGGCTCAAGCGATACTCCCACCTCAGCCTCCCAAATAGCTGGGACAATAGGCGTGCACCACTACACCTGGCTAATTTTCCATTTTTTGTAGAAATGGAGTTTTGTCATGTTGCCCAGGCTGGTCTTGAACTCCTGGGCTCAAGCGATCCACCTGCCTCAGCCTCCCAAAGTGCTGAAATTACAGATGTGAGCTACCATGCCCAGCCTGGGATTCTAATTTTCTCTGACTAGAAATCAGGTTATTTTTCCTAGGTGTGAGATTCTATACAACTCATTACAGCATCTAGAAAAGACAATCTGATCTATAAAGGATGGTCTAGTACAGTTTACAAGAGAAAAGAAGGGGCAACAGTGAAAAGCATTATCCAGGTTAGACAGTCTTATATCACATATAGCAGAAAAAACTTAATGTAAAACATACAAATAGTCTACAGAGAAAAAGGGACCCAATTTAAACTGCATATAGATGTATCTTGATTGATCTCTTAAGCATTTCATTTGTTCAGATGTAGCTTGAGAACAAATACTGGGGAATACTAGCTTTAGATATAAAATTGTCTAGCTCATAGTTTAGCACAGCATGTAGATCTTGATAACAAATACTCATTTTTAAACAGCAAAGTACTCAATTCCTTAAGACTGTACCATAAAGTTGACTTTATTAGGCACACAAGAATACATTTACAAAACCACAAATTAAAAAACAGCTAAGTGTTCTAGAGACGAAACTTTTAACTTTATCCTAAGAAAAGTTATCCTCACAGTTATCAATTTTATAACAATATAGCATTTTATATAAGAAAACAAATATACATAAAGTTCTTAAGAAAGAATGGTGAGACTATTCTATATTCTGCCACCACTTCCCACAAGGGGAAAAACAGGTTATTTCCCATCTATTTGAGGATACACATAAAAAAGAGTATCAATTTTACTCACTCCAGGGTATTGGCTGGCATGTGGTGTAAGATTCTTAAAGGCCCACTGGATGTTCTGGTGAGAAGCCAGTTGTCGTGTGAATGCAGGAGACTGCTCACAGCAGAGCCTCAGAATGCCATAGTAGGCAGGCAGCATCCCACGGTTAAAAAGCACCACATCCTGATCATCATGGTCAGCAAGGATGTAATTGAAGGCAATGTTCTTGGTTACCACTGGGTTCTGAACAATAAGGCGGATATTCTCTGGACAGTCAGCACAGACATTGTACCAAAATGAAAGCAAAGCCTGTTTATTGTGATTTGTAGCTATTGCTGGCTCAGAAAGTTTAGGCTGGAAAAGGTTCCACAAATCCATGAAATATGTGGAAAACATCAGCTTCTCAGTTTTGGAAATTAAACAGTAAGTCATAAAGCTAAAATAGGGCACTAGCTTTGTAGTGCCATGAACAGCAGCATCAACATAAAGTTTGGCTCTTGAGAGCAAACCAAGGAGCACGTTGTAGACCTGATGTAGGACTACTGTTGTGTCTGGACTGAGTGGAAGGTCACGGGTTGGGATGTGCAAAGACCTTGTTGACCGGAACATCTGACGGAATGAATTGCTTGGTATAAGGGACACCAGAAGATAAGCTGCAGCTATAAAATGTAAAACAAAACTGTCAGATCCTTGTAAGATATAAAATAGACTGAACAGCAGTCATTTATCACAAAGCCACTGTTCCCTTTAATAATTAAAATAAAAACTAAGGGACATGAACATCTCTAATAATCTTTCTGCTTTCCCCTTGGCCTCACAAAAAGATCCCAAGGGGTGATAAAAATAGATACCTTCTATACTGTCATTGCTATTTTTGAAGTGGCAATAATTTTTAAACCACTTTTCTTTAGCTTGCCCAAGATGCAGAATTTTCCCACTATATCATTTATTTCTTCTCAGGAAGTAGTATGATTTCATAGAGAGAACCCGGTATTTGGAGTCAGAAGTCAGAAAATGTACTAAAAGGTACCTGACCAGGTCAAACCATTTAATGTTTTGCAGTCTTAGTTTTCTTAATTGAAAAATGATGGTAAATTACTTTGCAATAACTTACAAATAACGGTAGAATATACTTAAGTTATAAAGACAGATATACATAAAAGTTCAATATATAAGATTACATATATGCTAATTGTAGAACATTAACTTTTGAAAATCTTTAAAAGTTTTCTAAGGCTAACCTTACACCAAAGGAAAGAACTGGGTGTTAAACTGCAGCCAGATAATATATACTTCAGTTATAAAGACAGAATGAGATATACATAAAAGTCCTATTTGATTACATACATGCTAATTAGAGAACATTAACTTTAGAAAATCTTTACAAGTCTTTTAAGGCTAAATTTACACCCAAGGAAAGAACTGGGTGTTAAACTGTTATTAAGCCAATGTTACAATGCTGAGGGGTTAATGACTAACTAGTTGAGTTCACCTGTAAAAGCAGTTACTATTAACAAAGCATTAAATTAGGTGCTTTATAAACTTCTTATTTAATCCTCACAATCACTCTGGATAGAGGTAAAAGTGCTCTCGAAAATCTGAATCTTGGAGAAGCAAAGACCAAGGTCACACAGATAAAGAGGTGGAGCCTAGATTTTGCCTTGAGAAATGATGATGATAATGGCGAAACAATAATAGTAGTAACTATTAAGAATTGTGAGCCTTTACTGAATGTATACTATTTGACATCATAACTTACGTGGTAAGCATTGCGTTTATTATTCCCACTTTTACTCAGGCTTACAACAGTGGGACTATCTCAGGTTACACAGCTAGTGGCAGAGCTGGGATTCAAGTGTAGCCTGTCAGAGTCACAGGCTAATGCTCCTAACAATATTCACTATGGAACCTCCGCAAGACTCTCTAATGGCTGAGTTTGGGTTCTTTTCAGCACAACCATTAGTTGTTGCCCCCATTCTAACTATAATTTGATAATTTCCATTGTATTATAAAAGCAAGTAAAGTTAGGGTTTCTAAGATTAATTTTAGTTTATTTTACAATTTTTTTCCAAATTAAACTTTGTGCATAATACTCCATTTTCTAGAGATTTCTTTACCCATATATTAGTCTGCTTAGATTTTTTTTAAAGGCTCAGTTTGTTATGTGTCTTTTTTCTTTTTTCGACGGAGTCTTGCACTGTCGCCCAGGCTGGAATGCAGTGGCACCATCTTGGCTCACTGCAACCTCTACCTCCCAGGTTCAAGTGATTCTCCAGCCTCAGCCTCCTGAGTAGCTGGGACTACAGGCATGTGCCACCACACCTGGCTAGTTTTTTGTATTTTTAGTTGAGACAGGGTTTCACCATGTTAGCCAGGATGGTCTCAATCTCCTAACCTTGTGATCCGCCCATGTCAGCCTCCCAAAGTGCTGGAATTACAGGCGTGAGCCACTTTGTCCAGCCTATGTGTTTCAAATGTAAAAACCTGGCATGTAGGTATCATCCTGATCAATTTTTGTACAAAACTGCAATCGAGAAAAGTAATTTATGATTTTAACAAGTCATTTGGGCCAGGCTTGGCTGCTCATGCCTGTAATCCCATCACTTTGAAAGGCCGAGGAGGGTGGATAACAAGGTCCGGAGTTCAAGACCAGCCTGGCCAAGATGGTGAAATCCTGTCTCTTACTAAAAACACAAAAATTAGCCAGGCCTAGTGGCGGGCACCTGTAATCCCAGCTACTTGGGAGGCTGAGGCAGATAACTTCTTGAACCAGGGAGATGGAGATTGCAGTCAGCCAAAATCGTGCCACTGCACTCCAGCCTGGGTGACAGAGCAAGACTCTGTCTCAGAAAAAAGGGTCATTTGGCTGAGAGCAGTGGCTCATGCTTGTAATCTCAGCACTTTGGGAGGTCAAAGTGGGCAGATCATCTGAGGTCAGGAGTTCAAGACCAGCCTGGCTAGTATGTTGAAACCCCACCTCTCCTAAAAATACAAAAATTATTTTGGCAAGGTGGTGGGCACCTGTAATCCCAGCTACTCAGGAGGCTGAGGCAGGAGAATCGCTTGAACCCAGGAGGTAGAGGCTGCAGTGAGCTGAGATTACAGCACTATACCCCAGGCTGGGCGACGGAGCAAGACTCCATCTCAAAAAAAAAAAAAAAAAAAAAGTCATTCAGTTTGAGTTATATACTTTCACCTCACCTTTTCATGGGGACAATTTTTTGGACACATCATAAGGTTGGAAAAAATTCTACTAAGACCACATCTACTACTAAGATTCTACAATCAATATTTCACTTTGCTTTATCATACACTTAACTACCTCTCCTTTTCCTATAAAAGCTACCTGCTTTTAAATAAAACAAAGTTCTCCTACAGAAAACACAAACACACACACAACTTTTAAATTATGTTTATCTTTAAGAAAAGTTAGGAGGGTTAATTTGGAAGAACAGGGAATCTTGCCATTTTGTTGCCTGCCTTCTTATAACTTAAGAGTCCCTGGGTCTAGGCGTATACTAAGTCTACTTCCAAGTGTATATGGCAACTCTAAGACACTGATGTCTCAATTTTTCTTCTTTTCTCTATATTAAAAGTTCTCATTTATTTTGTTGTATTTAGAAGTATTTCTATGAAGCTTTTCTTTTATACATGTTATTTTAATTCTAAGTTATACTATTTCTATTCAAATATTTGGACTCTTACCAAGTTACAGCAGAAGCACTTTTTCATATTACTATACGGTTTTCACTACTATAATTTTAAAATGATGCATTATAACAATGTTTCCTAACTGAACAGTTTTAAATTTTTCACTACTACAAATCATGCTGTTGGGTATCCATATACTTACACTGGAATCCCTGAAATATTATTACTGAGATTAAAAGGGCATACCATTTTTAAGAATCTTGGTAAACATCTGTTAAATTGCCTTTCATAAGGGTAATATTAAACAATGTCACTGCAATGTACAAGGATTCCATTTTCTCAGCACAATCATCAGTGTTAGGTGTAACAGCTGGTTAAAAAACTTTTTTAGGGGTTCAGCATAGTATTTTTTTGGTTTTATGGTCATGGGTCAAGACATGAATGCTGACCAGCACACATCTCTTTGTAAGAGCACACAGCTCTCACACAGCTTTTGACTACTTGCTCTTACAAAGAGCCTATTAAGGTGGATTAACTAAACTTACAGGAAAAAAAAAAAAAGGCCCATGAGCAGAGTGCCCCTGTCAATCCATGTGTTCACTCCACTGAAAGGTGTTTCTCTCAAATAAACCTTTTATTTAAAAATAGGAACAATTTCGATACACCCCCCCAACCTAGTTTTCCCCATTGTTAACATTATTATGATGGTACATTTGTTGTGACCAAGAAACCAACACAAGTACATTACTACTAACCAAACTCTCCATTTAAGATTTCACTTGTTTTGCCCTAATGTCCTTTTTTTGTTCCAGGATCCCAGCTAGTATACATTACATTTAGTCATGTCTCCTTAACTTCCTCTTGGCTGTGACAGTTTTGTAGACTTTCCTTGTTTCTAATGACCTTTATAGTTTCAAGGAATACTGGTCAGTTATTTCACAGAATGCCCCTCAATCTGAGTTTGTCTGATGTGTCATGGTTAGATCCAGGTTGGTTTCTGGATGGAAAACCTTAAGTGATGAAGTACCCTTTGCCATCATACCTCATCAAGGGTACACACTATCAAACTCACTGATCAGTGATGATGTTAACATCAATCACCTGGCTGAGCTGTATCTGTAAAGTTTCTTCACTGTAAAGTTACTTCCCCCACATCCCACACTACATTCCTTGGAAGAAAGTCACCAAGTTGATACTCGAGGAGGGAGGAATTAAGCTCTACCTCCTGAGGACATGTGTACATAAATTATATGGAATTCTTTTGTATGGGAAATTTGTTTCTTCTCAGTTTATTTATTCAATCATTTGTTTCTACTAACTATGGACTCATGAATATTTATTTTTATCTTTGGGGTTATAAGCCAGTGCTACGTAATTTATTTTGTTACTCAAATTGTTCCAGCTTTGGCCACTGGAAGTTCTTTCAGGTTAGCTCTGTGTTTCTTTGACATACCCCCACCATTTTGATTTTTGAGTACTTCAACTTTCTGGCACTGTAAGATATTCCACACTCATCTTGTATATTCTCTGCCTCAGCCATAAAATCAGTGATTTCTCCTAGGAGCTGTGAATTCTTTTACTGGAGAATGGTATTCACAACTCAACATCCAGGCCAGGCATGGTGGCTCACCCCTGTTAATCCCAGCACTTTGGGAGGCCAAGGAAAGCAGATCACTTGAGGTCAGGAGTTCAAGACCGGCCTGGCCAACAGGATAAAACCCTATCTCTACCAAAAATACAAAAATCAGCTGAGTGTGGTTGTCCACACCTGTAAGCTCAGTTACTCAGGAGGCTGAGGTGACAGAATTGCTTGAACCCAACAGGAAGAGGTTTGGTTCTGTCATTGCACTCCAGCCTGGGCAACAGAGCAAGATTCCATCTCAAAAAAAAAAAAAAAAAAAAAAGAATCCAACATCTGAGTACCAGATGTGTTGATATGTGAGTATCATTGACTGTAGGACCTTCTTAGCAGGTAGAAAACGTTTATAGTAATTACAAGAAATTTAAAAATTACTTTATTTTCATTTCTTTCAACTATCAAAATAACATTTTCTGTTTATTTACAAGCAATTTTCTATTTTGTGAAATATTTTGGATATTTGTCTACATGTCTCAGATCTTTTTTACTGGCTCGTGTATGACTAAAAGTGCTTATATATAACTCTCATAATTTAACTGTCATAATTTCAGTGAATATTTTCTTTTTTTTTTTTTTTGAGATGGAGTTTCGCTCTTGTTACCCAGGCTGGAGTGCAATGGCGCGATCTCGGCTCACCGCAACCTCCGCCTCCTGGGCTCAGGCAATTCTCCTGCCTCAGCCTCCTGAGTAGCTGGGATTACAGGCACGTGCCACCATGCCCAGCTAATTTTTTGTATCTTTAGTAGAGACGGGGTTTCACCATGTTGACCAGGATGGTCTCGATCTCTCGACCTCGTGATCCACCCGCCTCAGCCTCCCAAAGTGCTGGGATTACAGGCTTGAGCCACCGCGCCCGGCTTTCAGTGAATATTTTCAATCAGCTCTTTTTTTTTGAGATGGAGTTTTGCTTGTTGCCCAGGCTGGAGTGCAACGGCACGATCTCGGCTCACCACAACCTCTACCTCCCAGGTTCAAGCAATTCTCCTGCCTCAGCCTCCCAAGTAGCTAGGATTACAGGCATGTGCCACCACACCTGGCTATTTTGCATTTTTAGTAGAGACGGGGTTTCTCAAGATGTTGGTCAGGCTGGTCTCAAACTCCTGACCTCAGGTGATCCACCCACCTCAGTCTCCCAAAGTGTTGGGATTACAGATGTGAGCCACCGTGCCTGGCTGCTTATGTCTTTATTGCCATTTTATCCTTAACCTTCTCAAAAGTTAAAGACAGGATTTTCTAACCTTTCATTCCCTTCATTAATGCTGATCATGCCTTATAATTCTTATCAAGCAAGGAAACAAAAATGATAGCAGTGACAATGTTACCCAAGAAATAACATGGTTTCCTATCCTTAAACAACAAAAAACTCTCCAAGAATTTTGTATTATACAAAATGTGCATATTATAGTTGCCTAAAAACAAAACAGAACTTTGCACAATAAATGGTTTATCAAATTCTGAATATTTGACTTACAAGTCCTCACTCTAGGATAATTGTGAGCCAGAAGAAACCGCTCAACCCAGTTTTCCATATTCTGTAGGACCCAGCTGTGTGCCAGTTTATTTCGAGGTGTCTGCACTGCCAACCAATCTAGACACTGAGAAGGATTGTATTCAATCACCTACAAATAACATGACAAAAAGAGGATGTAAAGCCAACTGAATGAGCAATTACTTTTTTACTTACTTTCTGTATATGCTATTAGACACTTAAAAGCTAAAGTACTTTTTTTGACAATTACAGCTTAAAAAGGATTCATCCTATTCCCCCCCACCTTTTTTTTTTTGAGAAGAGTCTCACTCCATTGCCAGGCTGGAGTGCAATGGTGTGATCTCAGCTCACTGTAACCTTCGCTTCCTGGGTTCAAGTGATTCTCCTACCTTTAGCCTCCCGAGTAGCTGGGACTTCAGGTGTGCGCTTCCACGCCCAGCTAATTTTTGTTTTTAGTAGAGACAGGGTTTCACCATGTTGGCCAGGATGTCTTGATCTCCTGACCTTGTGATCCACTCACCTCAGCCTCCCAAAGTGCTGGGATTACAGGTGTGAGCCACCGCACCCAGCCTATTATTTCCCATTTTTAAAGCTACTTAATCAACAGGAAATGTTCAGAAAAATGTGTCACTGGTTTACAAAATAAATTTAAAATAACCAAATACCGAAGACAAATATGACGACTCCATGACTTCTAGGTCTTGCTAAATTTGGAAATTTATTTCAAAGTACTTTTAATTCTCTTTAGTTTCTCATCTTTACTTTTCTAATTACATGCCCAACCTGGTACTAAGTGAGAGTGCAAGAAGCTCGCTGTACTGCCGTGGAGAGTTCCTTCATGAGAAAGGTGAATCGTAGGAATCTAGAGCAGAGGCTAGCAAACTGTAGCCAGCAGGTCAAATTCTGTGGGTGCCTGCTTTTGTTGTTTTACTGAAACACACCCATACCTACTCATTTCTTGCCCACGGCTGCTTATATTCTACCAGAGCAAAGTTAACTAGTTTCAACAGAGACCGTATGGTATACAAAGTCTAAAATATTTGCTATCTGACCATTTAGGGAAAAGTTTGCTGTCCCCTGGTCTTGAGCTTTTTCAATACTCAAACAAGGAGAAATTTTGTGACCTCAGCAGTAACTCCGGAAGAAAGAAGGTGGTTGGTGCTTCCTCTACCATTTGTCAATTCTTAAAACCCTTGGTTTGTATTTTTAGGAATTCTAGTTGCTTTATGGAACTTTGGAGAGTAGAAGAATGAAAACTTAAAATTGGCTAAAGCTGTCTATGACTTTACAAGAGTCTTTAATACAACTAGACTAGCTAAGAACTCTTCTTCCCCACACCTGTGACTTACTGAAACCATCTTGGGATACCCAGTAAGAAACTGGTACTTAAAATGGTAGTGATGATATTATAAAAATAAAATCCTCAGGAAAATAAACACTGAAAACACTTATTGCAAGACTTACCTCCCATATCCTCTGCAGAATATAAGATGCAAAGGGAGGCATTCCTGGAGGCCCACCAGCAAACTCCATTAGCATAGTCAACAACTTAAAGAAAGGATTGGCTGCCTGTAAAACATATACATGACTGTGCATTTAGATTAATATAAATCCATCTCTTTCAGCAGAAATGAAGTATATACTCTACTAAACATTACATTTAAATGTGTGCTAGGGGAGCAGAGCTCAGTCAGTACTTCTGCATGTGAACCTGAACTACCATAAAGCAGCAGCAAGGGGATACAAAGTCAACTGGGAACCACGTGAGACAGATTTTTCTAGATGTCAAGTGTATTTCAGAAAAGATAAAAAATATTTCTAAATTGGCAAACACTGTAAATATTTATGATGCACATGTTTTGAAATACATATACATTGTAGAATGGTGAAATCAAGCTAATCACGTATGCATTACCTCACACACTTATTTTTTGTCAGAACACTTAAAATCTACTCAACGATTTTCAAGTATAATTAACCATAATCACATTGTACAATAGATTTCTTGAACTTATTCATAAAAATTTATGTCCTTTGAACAACATGTCCCCAACCTCAAAAATAAATTTTGTTAATAAGACAACTATGTTCTACTGAAAAATTTAGACTAAAAGTTTCCTACAGCAACCTGAGGGGCAATTTATATTAATGTTTGACAGCAATTGTTAAAATAGCTGTAACATTTTCATTTTACAAAAATACTTTTATATAACGCTATATTCTATTTTCTATATATTTTTCCACATATGCTAAGTCCTGGTTGGTCTACTTTTTCTTTGGGCATAGTTATGATATATGCTCCAAATCAAACAACTTTTAAGCCTTGCATTCAGGTGGTACTCTGATATATTGAGTTTATACACACATTTACATGTAGTTGGGAAAATTATATTTGTAATAAGACATAATTAGGTAGTTCATTTTATTCACATTATACATTTAAAAATAGCTTATTATGTTATAGGAGAAACCCTGATAAATATTTTCTTGAGAAAAATTAGGCTCATTTTAAAGATCAGCAGTACTGAAAATTGTTTTAAAAATGTAAATTAACAAATGTTTACATACCTCAGGAGTCAACTTTGCAATTGATGTGAAAAGCATAGATACAATCTAAAACAGAAAGAGGAGGATTTCAGGATATTCTTGTTCTGTTTTTGAGACAGGGTCCGCTGTCACCCAGGCTGGGATGCAGTGGTGGAATCACAGCTCACTGCAGCCTTGACTTCTTGGGTTTAAGCGATCCTCCTGCCTCGACCTTTCAGTAGCTGGGACTACAGACATGTGCGACTATACCCAGCTAGTTTTTTCTATTTTGTGTAGAGAGGGGTCCTCACTGTGCTGCTTAGGCTGGTCTCAAACTCCTAGGCTCAAGCAATCCTCCCACCTTGGCCTCCCAAAGTGCTGGGATTACAGGCATGATGAGCCACCGTACCTAGCCAAATTTCAGGATATTGTTTTAAAAATTTCCAAAAACCTTTAAGACTGTTCCTTAGCACTTACATGTTCTGCAAGTCGATTATTGTATCGACACAGGCTGAAAATCAGATTACAAGTTTGTCTTATATTGATGCCATCACGAATATGTTGGAACAAGAAGGGAAATCCCTGTCAAAAGCAAAAGTTGTTCATTTAAGAACTGTTACTATTTTTGTGATGATCAAATTGTCTAATATTAGAGAATGTACTACCTTTCCTCCTGTTAATGCTGCCATGTCAGTCTGTGATAATGTCAAATGCCTGAAAGAAAATATTAGTGGAAGTAAGTTTTTCTTCCTTCTGTATTACTTTACAGTGATTTACAACATAACATGTATCAAAAATTGATTCAATTTTAAGTGTACTAAGCTGCCATCATAAAATAATTTTTTTTTGCTAGCTACACTTGCTTGCTAAATGTCTTTTAGGCATTTTTTAAACATTCCAGGATTGGTAAACAGAAGCCCAAATATACTTTACTGTCATTTAATTAACTTAATATTTTAGTATATAAAACAGTAGGATGGGTCTTATTTTACTTACTTTTTTTGACATGAGACCCTTCAAAACCAAATGGACCTTCTAGAAATTAGCATTTCATCTCCCAGTTTAAAATTACTGTATATTTCTTCCTTTTTTTTCTTTCCTCCTTTTTAGAGACGGAGTCTACTTCTGTTGCCCAGGCAGGACTGCAGTGATGTGATCACAGCTCACTACAGCCTCGAATTACTGGGCTCAGGGGATCTTCCTGCGTAACCGGGATTCATGCACAAGCCACTACACCTGGATTTCATACTTCTTTTGTAACTTATACAATTTTCAGCTATATTAAAAAATAGAATAGGGCAAGTATTCCACCACTCAGCTTCAGATTTACCAAAATCATAGCCAGTCTTATTTCATTTGTACCCACATCCACTCAATATGAATTATTCTGAAGCAAATTCCAGGTATTTTATCATTTAATCCATAAATAACAGTATCTTTAACATAAATGTTTCAAAAACATAACCACAGTACCATTATTCATGACTGAATACTTCCATACTATAACATCCATTGTACAAATTTCTTGAAGTTTCTAAAAAGATTTTTAAAATAATTAATTTGTTTGAATCAGAATTCAAATAAAGTCCTTTGCCATAATTAGTTGAAATGGCTCTTAAATATTTAATCTATTGGTTTCCCCACCAGCTTTGTGTTTTCAATTTATCTGTTGAAGGTCATTTGTCCTGTAGTTTCTCTCACATTTATATTTTGCTGATTGTATTCTTATGGTGCTGTCTTAACATGTTACTCTGTCCTATAAACTGGTAGTCAGATCCAGACTTCATGAGACCTAGGTGTGGCTTTTTAATTAATAGTATCTTGTAGGAGGCACACAATGAATGGTTAGTCTTTTTGTAAGGTTTTCTGTCAATAATGATAATTGCCTAGATTATTTCATCTAGGGCTCCAAAATAGTGATATTCTAATTCCAATTGTTCTGGCTCACATCTAAGACCACAAACTTGCCCTCAATCACCATTTGGTTGCCATGAAGTATACCTGCAAGCAGAATAAACGCTTGATAATGTTTCTATTATTTATCAGTTTCAAAAATAATGATTTGATTTCCTAGTATACTCCAAAAGTTGCCAGTAAACTAAAAAGTTTTTCTTTGTAGGTATTATGAACTCATGTATTTAAACATCTTTGATGTGATTCACAGTCCACTGCAGTTATTACCGATGCTCAGAGCTGTCCAATCTATGACCAGTAGAAACCTCCATAAGTTGGCTTTTGAGTTTCTTTAACATGACCTCAGTAGTCTTAGACTGCCTCCTTGCTTTCCAAAATGATAAGACATTGCAGGCTTCTCATTCATTTCTTTCCCAAGAGCTGACACTGGTCGTTTTCCCAAGGAACCCTAATTCTTTCAGTGGGAAATGAAACCTAGAGACTATACCCTAGATGCCAATGGTATTCATTGATTCTGGGTTACACAGGGTTTCCAGGTCTTTTCAGAAAACAGTGGTAGGTAAAACATTTTCTGTAACGGATTTTCTGTTTGCAAAATATACCATAAACTGTTACTGATATTTTCCAATTCAAATTTAGTTTTAAATAAATTATGCAAAGCCCTACAATTTAATATTTTTATCTTCTTTTGCTGAAAATCTTGGTTTCCAATGGCATTAACAGTTACTTACTTGCTTCATCCTGTAATATACATTAATACTTTCAGAATAATACTTTTATTACAAACAATATAATTACAAAAACAGTTTAAGATAATTTTGCAATTTTTTTGTCCTTCATATATATCCCACTAGAAATACACCTATTTAACATATAGTTAGGTTCATTTATTTCACTGTGCTTTTGATTTTTAGAGATTACTTCTTATTCACTTATCTATAATTACACATTTACCTGATTCCAAAGTTAAATTTGTCAAGAATCTATACCTGTCCCCTCCACCCTGTTTTTCTTCCTCTTTCCACTGGAAACCATTAAAAAAAAAAAAGTTCTTGAATTATAGTCAATTCTTGTATTTGTGGTAGTTGTGTTCTATAAAGTGCGGCAAATATTTAATTAGCAAATACCAAATTATTGTTACTAGGGAAAACAGAGAATTAAGTTGCTGTGAGCCTCTGGTAATATTTTTGTCAACCAATCAATACATTTAACTTTCTTCTATGAGTGTTTCTGTTAAAAGATACCTTATTTAACATATATTGTTGATTCATTAACATTTAATTCACTGCCAACAGTATTAAAACTCATATGAATGAAACTTAGATTAGCAAATATATTTTCCCTCTAAGGCACATCACAGCCTTCTTGAGCTTAAGAACACTAGAGAGCACTTCAGCACTACATTTGAGGGCCGTTTTATTTATTTATTTATTTTTACAGATGGATCTTGCTGTATTTCCCAAGCTGGACTGCTGTGGCTATTCACAGGTGCCAAAGTGGCATTACTGCAGCCTCAAACTCCTGGCCTCAAGCCATCCACCTCATCCTCCAAAGTAGTTGGGACTACAGGCACATGCCATCACACCTGGCCAATGGCCATTTTAAACAGTAACATCACCAACAAAAAGCATGAATAATTTTCACAGCACACACTGTGAAAAGTACATTTGTTTACAATATGAAAGCTGAAACAAAAAGGCAGATTGTTGCCTTGTTTGACCTTACCTAGAAAGGCATGTCAGGCTACTAAAGTTTTTTGCCATTCCACATACACATGTCTGTGAATGACTGCAAAAGCTCCCCGAGTGCCAATTTTGGCATTACAAATGCATTTTAGCAAGCAGGCGAATTTGCAAATAGGAAATCCACAAATAACGAGGTTTGGGTGTGTATACACACACACACACACACACACTCACTCTCTCTCTCTCTGTGTCATCATAGCATTCCCTTATAAAGTACAATACCATATACACTTTTCTCCACCTTTTAAAACTCAGTAACATATCCTAAAGATTTATCTGTGGTAATACAGGTAAATTCCACATTTCCTTTTTCAGCTAGAGTACTCTTTTGAATGGATGCTGTTTTTTCAACTAGTTCCCCTTTGTCTTTTTGCTATTAGAAGCATGGTTTCAATAAACAAATTTGCATACACATCTTTCTGTATTATGGGCACAGATTCCTAGAAATGAAGTTGCTAATTTAAAGAATGAATGCACGCTCTATTTTGCTAGATATTTTACTGTATATATTTTCAGTGACTATTTCTAACATGACTCAGAGATAAAGTAAAAGTTTGGTAAAAAGGACTGAATATTCTTATGTCACAAGGGTTGATGAATAGTAGTGTTATTATTTAAAAAGAATTATATAATAAAAACTAGTGAGTCATAATTATATAATTAAACATATATAATAAAAAGCTAGTGGCAAACAATTATTTAAAAATAATAAAATCAAACATGCTTTAAACATTTTAAATTTGAAACATTTCACCTTTCTGATCGAGACTGTTCAACCAAAAGAGCAACTAAAGCTATCATCTTTTCAAGGGCAGCTGGCCTGTATTTTTCTTCTGCCAGAGAGAGGATATCTTCTTCCTCCTCCTCTTCTTCTCCTTCTTCCTCTGATAACACTTCAACTTGAGGCTAAGTTGGAATAGAATTCAATATTGATATGGTGGTGGTTTTAATATCATGATGAGAACAAATGACTTGTTTTATATAACTGCTCAACGCAGATGGTGGCAGGAGCTCCTAACATGAAAAACAATTGCACGAAGATCTAACCTTAACATAAAACACTCTAAACGACATTCAGGACAATCTTAGATTAAATTGGAAGAACTATAAAGAATAACAATTCTCGGCTGGGCATGGTGCCCACATCTGTAATCCCGGCACTTTGGGAGGCCAAGGCAGGTGGAGCATTTGAGGTCAGGAGTTCGAGACCAGCCTGACCAACACGGTGAAACCCTGTTTCTACTAAAAATACAAAAATTAGCCAGGCGTGGTGGTGCATGACTATAATCCCAGCTACGTGGGAGGCTGAGGCAGGAGAATCACTTGATCCTGGGAGGCAGAGGCTGCAGTGAGCCAGGATTGCGCCACTGCCCTCCAGCCTGGGTGACAGAGTAAGATTCCGACTCAAAAAAAAAAAAAAAACCAAAAAAAAAAAAAAAACAAAAAACCAAAAAAAAAAAAAAAAAAACTCAACATTATTTACCTTACCTATAAATCCTTGAATAATTTTTTTCTTATAAGCAAGCTCCTTGGAAGATAAATCAGGATAAAAAAATTACAAGTATCATAAAATAGTATTTTCTAATAAAAATGCCAGATATACAAAAGAAAAATTTCTTATTTATAGTTTCCTGATAATCCAAATAGTGGATATTTCAAAGAGACATTCACTTGGGCTTTTAAATGCAAGAGACTCAAAAGATTTTATGATCTGATAAAGCAAAGGAAAAGCAGTTGAAGTAGGGAGCCATATAGGCTGGAATTAAAGAATACTAGTGTATATTTTGTGAAGCATTACAAAACAGTGTTTAAGAGTTTTAGCTCAGTAGTCTGACCATGGATCAAAGCTAAACTCATTGTGATCTAAAACAAGTTAACTTCTCTAAGTCTCAAGTGTCTCATCTGTTAAATGGAGATATAAAAAGTACTTGTCTCTTATGGTTAAGAAAAGGATTGAGTAAGAGTGCAAGTAGGTCATACAACCCAATGCAGTTGTCATGGACAATATAAAATTCATGTAATACTTTAACATTATCAATAGACCAGCTAGTTAAATTTTGGAAAGACTCTCATAAACTTAATAGCAAAGAGCTTAAAAATGTGACCACCAAAATGTTCACAAAAACAATACTTTCTTGATAAGATCTCCAAGTAGGTGACCACTTTGCCTAAGTTTATTTGCTTTGTTCTAGGATCTTACCAATGAACTTCATTACCTAGTTGTTTCTTCTCTTGCTATATCCATTAAAATTTGATCAAAAACATCAACCAATCTTAGATCCTTCACATTATCCAATATCAGGTTCCAGAAGAAAGGTTAAAGGGTTCTAACATCTCTGGACTTCACATGATACAAACTACAAAAACCATGGCCTCTAAATCCCTGATATAAGACAGAATTGTACTTACATTTTCAGGTCCTTTTGTTCCCATGTAAAAATGTACCATTGTAGATATGGCTTGCAATGAAAGCAAAAATTGGCTCTAAACAACAACAAAAAGATTTAAAAATATAAAATAAAAGCAATTAAGTTTGAAATACTGAAAATAGGTATACATAAACCAAAAAATAAACAAGATATAGCCTCACCTCTTCTTCACCCATTTTTGCAAATTCGTAAAGGAAGGCAAAATACTCTGTAAGATGTTTACTGTGAGGTTTTACACCATGTTCCATAATTAATAACAGAGTTCTCACAAAGCGAGTGACACATGAACGACCACCAATATCTTCTACTGAGGCATCCATATCATCTGACCTAAAGAACAATTAAATAGATCTTAGAGAATGTATGAGATTGGAAGATACTGTTCAGGAGAAAAAATATTTTTTAAACTCTGAGTTTCTTTTATCTTTGAGATGTCAATTGCAATAATATAAGTAGCTAGATTCCAATTCTTGTGACTGACTAAATCAATGCAAACAAAAAGACTAAGCCATAAAGTAATTTGTAGAGGATTTTGCAGATGCAAAATTTAAATAAAACAAAAATAGTTTTACCTTTTTGAATATATTATTACAGATTATTTTTAAACAGAATAAATATTTCAGTGTGGATTTTAAACATTTTGTAGGCAGGTCATCAAGAAACTTAAAAATCAGGGCCAGGCATGATGGCTCATGCCTGTAATCCCAGCACTTTGGGAGGCTTAGGTGGGCGGATCACTTGAACTCAAGAGTTTGAGACCAACCTGAGCAACACGAAGAAACCCTATCTCTTTAAAATACACACACACACACAGACACAGACACACACACACACACACAAAGTGCTTCTTACCCATCTTCCATTCCTGGCTGCAAATAGAGATGAGCATGCACAGGTCTCAGCCTCTGAATCACATGGATACACAAACGCTGAAACATCTGTGAAGAAAAAGAAAAGCCAAGAGCCAACTCATCAGGTAACAAAGATACTGAAAAATTAACATGATTCAAAATTCTCTGCCACCCATTTATAGTGTGCACAAGATTATCTTGGTATTCTGGAGCTTTTCTGAAGTTTCAACAATGGACTAAGGAAATAAGGCAAAGTTAGCATAATTTTACTCAGTTTTATGATGAAGAAAAACTCAACAAACAGTAGGTTTCAGTAATACAGATGATAAAAATAAAGCTTCAAAAATCCTTTGAACTAGTGGAGATATACAGAAAAGAAAATCTAGTATCCAATTCCTTAAGAAGAGTGGAGTGGGGAAGGGCAGCTGCTCATCATGTGGTCAACAGCTAGGAGAAGGGAATGTGGGGATTCTTTAAAGACAAGTGACCCATACTCACATGAAAAAATGTATAACAATTTTTAGGAAAATGCATACCAAAACCATGATAAGATACCACTTCATACCTTCTAGGATGGCTAAAATAAAAAAGACAGTATCAGGCGCTAAAGAAGATTATGCACAGCTGGGCAAAGTGGTGCACGCCTGTAATCCCAACACTTTGGGAGGCAGCGGCAGACGGGTTACGAGGTCAGGAGATAGAGACCATCCTGGCCAACATGGTGAAACCCTGTCTCTACTAAAAATACAAAAAAATTAGCTGGTTAGCTACATACCAGCTACCAGAAAGCCAAAAAAATAAAAATAAAAATAAAAATTAGCTGGGCGTGGTGGCACACGCCTGTAGTCCCAGCTACTCAGGAGGCTGAGGCAGGAGAACTGCTTGAATCGGGAGGTGGAGACTGCAGTGAGCCGAGATTGAGCCACTGCAGTACAGCCTTGGCAACAGTGACAGTGCGAGACTCCATCTCAAAAAAAAGATTACGGTGAATCTGGAACTCTTATACGTTATTGGCAAGAATGTGAAACACTGCAGTCACTATAAAAAACAGTTTACTGGCTGGGCGTGGTGGCTGACACCTGTAATTCCAGTACTTTGGGAAGCCCAGGCAGGTGGATCACCTGAGGTCATAGTTCGAGACCAGCTGGGCCAACACAGCAAAACCTTATTTCTACTTTTTTTAAAAAATTGCATTTTAGGTTTTGGGGTACATGTGAAGAACATGCAAGATTGGTGCACAGGTACACACAAGGCAGAGTGATTTGCTGTCTCCCTTCCCTTCACCTGTATCTGGCATTTCTCCCCATGCTATCTCTCCCCAGCTCCCCAGCACCCCCATCCCTCCCTTATTCCCCCCCCAACAGACCCAGTGTGTGATGCTCCCCTCCCTGTGTTCATGTGTTCTCATTGTTCAACACCCGCCTATGAATGAGAACAAAAAAACAAAAATTAGCCAGGTGTGGTGGCAGGCACTTCTAATCCCAGCTACTTGGGAGGCTGAGGCAGGGAGAATTGACTGAATCCAGGAAGTAGAGGTTGCAGTGAGATGAGATCACGCAATTGCACTCCAGCCTGGGCAACAGAACAAGACTCCAGCTCAGAAACAACAAACAAACAAACAAAAAAACCCCAGTTTAATGTAGGGTGCAGTGGCTGTAATCCCAGCACTCTGGGAGGCCAAGATGGGCAGATCACCTTGAGGTCAGGAATTTGAGACCAGCCTGGCCAACACGGTGAAACCCCGTCTCTACTAAAAATACAAAAAATTAGCCAGGCATGGTGGTACATGCCTGTAATCCCAGCTACTCGGAAGGCTGAGGCAGGAGAATCACCTGAACCCTGAAGGCGGAGGCTGCAGTGAGCCAAGACCACACCATTGCACTCCAACTTAGGCAACAAGAGCAAAAACTCCATCTCAAAACAAAAACAAAAACAAAACAAACAAAAACCACCAGCAACAACAGTTCACCAGTTCAAAAAATGTACACAAAGAAGTGATAATATATGTCCAAACAAACAGCCAAAAAGTAGAAACATCTCAAATGTTCATCACCTGATGAACAGATATACAAAATGTGGGGTATATATATTCAACAAAATATTTGGTAAAACAGGAAAATATAATTTGGATACATGCTATAATATGAATAAATCCTGAAAAGATTGTTAAATCAAAGCAGTAAGTCACAAAAGACTAATACTGTATGATTCCATTTATATGACAGTCAAAATAGGCAAATCTATAAAGAGACTAGTAGCTGTCAGGGATTGGGGAGAAAGGACAGGATAAAATAGTAAGTGACTGCTAATGGGTATAGGGGTTTTTTTTTGGCAGAGGCGGTGAGAGCGGTGGTGGCCAATGTTCCAAAATTAGTTAGTAGTGATGGTTGCACAATTTTGTGACTATACTAAAAATCACTAAATTTAACATTTTGAAAGGTTTGGGTTAATTTTATGGTGTAAGAATTGTATCTTGGGCCAGGCTCAGTGGCTCACAACTATAATCTCAGAACTTTGGGAGGCTAAGGAAGGACTGCTTAAACCCAGGAGTTGGAGACCAGCCTAGGCAACAGGGGAGAGACTCTCTCTCTACAAAACAATACAAAAATTTCCAGGTGTGGTGGTGTGTGCCTGTAGTTACAGCTACTCAGGAGGCTGAGGTGGGAAAATTGCTTGAGCCCGGGAGGTTGAAGCTGCAGTGAGCCATGCAGCACCACTGCACTACTGCCTGGGTGGCGGAGCGAGACCCTGTCTAAAAACAAAACAAAATTAGCCAGGTGTGGTGGTGTGTGCCTGTAGTTCTAGCTGCTGAGGCAAGAGAACTGCCTGAGGCAGCAAAACCCTAAAAAAAAATTGTGTTGTGTGTGTGTGTATTTTGCATCTGTGTTATGTGTGTGTACACACACACACACACAAACACATCAATAGAAACTGAAAAGTGGCATACTTTAAGTTTTTGATTTTGTCAAAAGTGACTATAAAGTAATATTTAAATTTCATTGTCTATTTTACCTCATAATTTAAAGAAAAACTTTTTCATATGACAGTTCATACCCAATCACAGAAATAAGTTACAGTCTTTTCATTTCACTTTTGAGGTCACTATAGTACCCTATACCATAGTTAGAACGTCTAAGGATTTTAAAAAGAATCAGTGCAACTCACAAAGCATCTAATAATAAAGAGCAGAATATAATAAAAGAATAGCAAGTTCAGTCAATCTGCTTACATCCAGGAAATGTGCATAATTTTAACCAATTTAGTAGAGTGAGAGCTGATGTTAAAAGAATCTAGTGAAAACAAAATGATTTTTATGATAGGAGGTAGATCTTTTCAAACTATTATCAATATTAGGTTAAGACACACTTATAAACAAATTTAGAATAATTAAATTGAAAGTAACTTCTCCAAATACTGTTTTTCAAACACATTTTTCCTTACCTGTCTCACAATTTGATTAGGGCACTTAATTAATATCTGCATTGGCCACCAGTCATCATCAGCCATGCGATCTAAAAACCACTGTAAAAAAATAGAGCATGACTTTAACATTCAAAAAATATTTGTTAAATGGGATAACAATTACATAAGAATTTTACTTTTAGTCAATGTTTTAATTCTTTTGAGTTCTTACCAGAAAAGCTTCTCTAATTGTTATAGAAGTCCAAAATTTTAATAAGAG
This sequence comes from Saimiri boliviensis, assembly GCF_048565385.1. Classification (NCBI taxonomy): domain Eukaryota; kingdom Metazoa; phylum Chordata; class Mammalia; order Primates; family Cebidae; genus Saimiri; species Saimiri boliviensis. The sequence continues at coordinate 76,755,764 of NC_133449.1, read as the reverse complement.
TTAACTCATTACACAACTCCATAGATGTTATTTACAATGCAGTACACAATCTGCATGACGGCAATCTGTGGTCCTTTATCATAATAAAATGAAGTATCATTCTCTTAGTCCTCATAAATGTTATACTAGAGAATCTTAAATCGTGTGTTTATATATATATGTGTGTGTATATAAATATGTGTGTGTGTGTGTGTGTGTGTGTGTATATATACATATATATTTTTTTCTACAGGTTCAAGCAATTCTCCTGCCTCAGCCTCCGGAATAGCTGGGATTACAAGCATGCATCACCACACTTGGCTAATTTTTGTATTTTTAATAGAGATGGGGTTTCACTATGTTGGCCAGGCTGGTCTCAAACTCCTGACTTCAGGTGATCTGCCTGCCTCAGCCTTCCAAAGTGCTGGAATTACAGGCAAGAGTCACCACACCTGGCCTCCTATTAATAATATGTTATAACCATGATTTATTTTCTGAATTTTCATTTTATTTGTTTAAAAACAAATTATGATCTACTTAACACTCGAGAAACTCTGGATCTATCAAAAAGCCAACAGAGGGGAAGGCTACAGAGGAACATGGTAAACACTATCAGGAAAATGCAATTAGTCAAAGAAAGCGTGTGGGAAATCCAACAGCACAGACAAAAAATGGCATGAAGGAAAAAAAAAACTTTTATAGATTAAGGAAGACTTAAGAGACAGGCGAATGCAAAATGTGGAACTTCTTCGAACACCCATTTAAACCAATCAATTGAAAAATTTTGTTGAGATAAAGAAAACTGAACATAGGATGGGTATTAGATGACAACAAGAAATCACTTCTGACCAGGTGTGATAGCTCATGCCTGTAATCCCAGCACTTTGGGAGGCAGAGGCAGGAGGATAGCTTGAAGCTTGGAGTTTGAGACCGGCTGGGCACCAAAGAGACTTGGTCTCTATACAAAAAGAAAAAAAATCAGCTGAGTGTGTTGGTGTGTGCTTGTGGTCCCACCTACTCGGGAGACTGAGGGAGGAGGATTGCTCAAGCCCAGGATGTCGAGGTTGCAGTGAGCTATGACTGTGCACCACTGCACTCAACCGTCAGGGTGACAGAGTGACACCCTCGGGGGGAAGGGGGCGGGGGCAAAGGAGAAGCTAAAAACATGAGAAATCACTTCTAATTTTACTGGGAGTGACTGAAATTGTGGTTGTATATGTTTTTAAAGTTTTCTTATGTTAAAAATATATACTGGGTGCTTATGGATGCACAATATATTAAGGTTTGCTTTAAAATTCTTCCGCTGTGGGGGAAGGAAAGGAGGATATAAATAGATGAAACAAGAATGAAAGATGATTTATTAAAGTTGAGGAACAGGTATGTGACACTTTATTATCTATCCCTTTCTACTTTTGTCCAAGTTTCCAAATTCTCATTGTCCACGTTTCCACATTCTCATTACAGTTTCAAGAAGTTACACTTTTGAGTTTGTAATTTCTAAGGAATAGATTCCCTTACTCCATTTCATAAGACATAATTAGATGAACTTATAAATATGCAAAAAAAATTTAACTGTAATTTATCTATTATATACTAGAGTGTTATTTCCCACATCTGTTAATTCACAAGATTTGCATTCCTACAGAGATTTGTAACTCTTTGGTTGCTAATCTAAAAATTAAGATGGCAATATGCTTAACTTGTCATTATCTGTGAGCGGGTTATCCTTAGGGATGCATCTCATAAAATGCGGGATGAGGAGATAAAACTGGGCATAAACTGATCTACTGAGATAGGCGATTTTTTTTTTTGGCTGGGGGAGTGGGAGAGAGGAAGTGACAGATGATATTAAGCATTTTCTACCAACATTCAAAAGTAGCCAAGAGAGGAATGGAAGAAATGGGAAAATGATGTTGGCCAAAGGGTACAAAGTTTCAGGTTGTTTTTTAAAATTGTAACAGTCTCTCTCTCTCTCTGTTGCCCAGGCTTGAGTGCAGTGGTGTGATCTTGGCTCACTGCATCTCCAACTCCTGGCAGGTTCAAGCAATTCTCCTGCCTCAGCCTTCCCAGTAGCTGGGATTATAAGCACATGCCACCAAGTCTATTTTTTTTTTTTTTTTTTTTAGTAGAGACGGGGTTTCACCATGTGGGCCAGGCTGGTCTCCAACTCCTGACCTTAAGTTATCCGCCTGCCTCGGTCTCTCAAAGTGCTGGGATTACAGGTGTGAGCCAATGCACCCAGTCCTTTCCCAAGTTTCAGTTTTAAATAAATTTTGGGGATCTTATGTATAGCATCGTGACACTAGTTATAATATTTTATTGTTCTGAGACAAAACTAAGAAAAGGATTTAAAAAATTTTGTATATTTACTTGAAATTTGCTAGGAGTAGATTTTAAGTGCCCTCACCACTCACATATGCATAAACTACGTGGTGATAGATGTGTTAATTAATTTGAATGTGGTGGTAATCATTTCACAATGTATACATACATCAAATCATTTTGTCTACCTTTAATAAATAAAATATTTGTCATATTATACCTTAATAAAGCTGTAAAAACAGAAACAAAAGTGGTTAAGAAATAAATGGAACCTTTTTGAATTTTCTATAATTTTTCCTTCTGTTACATGAAGAAGAAAAAAAAACATGACTTAAATTTTTTTTTTTTTGAAATGGAGTCTCCCTCTGTTGCCCAGGCAGGAGTAGAGTGGCACTACATGAGCTCACTGAAACCTCCACCTCCCGAGAAGCTGGGACTACAGGCATGTGCCACCACGCCAGGCTAATTTTCATGTTTTTAGTAGAGATGGGGTTTCACCATGTTGGCCAGGACAGTCTCAATCTCTTGAGCTCATAATCTGCCCACCTTTGCCTCCCAAAGTGTTGGGATTACAAGCATGAGCCACCACGTCTGGCCAAAACATGAATTTTTTTTTTTTTTCTTTTTTTTTTTTTTTGAGACAGAGTTTCGCTCCAGGCTGGAGTGCAATGGCGCGATCTCGGCTCACCGCAACCTCTGCCTCCTGGGTTCAGGCAATTCTCCTGCCTCAGCCTCCTGAGTAGCTGAAATTACAGGCACACGCCACCATGCCCAGCTAATTTTTTGTATTTTTAGTAGAGACAGGGTTTCACCATGTTGACCAGGATGGTCTCGATCTCTTGACCTCGTGATCCACCCGCCTCGGCCTCCCAAAGTGCTGGGATTACAGGCTTGAGCCACCGTGCCCGGCCAAAACATGAATTTTTAAGTGACTTAATAATCAATCAGTGTAATGGACATGATACACAAACTATAACCTTCTCAGCTACCAAATGATTTTAGGAATGACTTACATTTGGCTCCCTGTGACAGATAAACAACTTTGCTGTAGTGTCTCAGATAAGGGCAGGGGGGAGTGGGAAGAACCTTAAGCTATGCATTAATTGTTGTTGAATTATTACCTTACCTCACAAGCTGCCTGACTATTATTAAACTGTTTGGTTAACAGTTCAATCCACTGAAGCATTGTGGGCTAGAAAAGAAAAAGAAGTCAGTCAAAGCATGTGAACTTCTGAGTCACAACTATAAAAATGCAAAGATACCTGATAAAAATGTAAATGATAAAAAAAATCCACAGTATTAAACACATACCTTTTCTTTTGAATGAATAAATGTCTCTAGCACAAAGGAAGTGCTTAACTGTAAGAAAAGATAAAGCAAAAAAAGCTTTAATCATTTTAAAGCACTAAATTTTGACAGAATTATTTAAAGTTTATGTATTTATTACCTTTGCTGTCATTAGGGACACAGCTTTAGGATCTGGTAATGTACTGGGAATACAACTACACAATTGCCACATAAATCTAGAATTTAAAAATAATAATTTAAAATTCACACAAGGTTTTTTTTCAAATGTGTAAAATATTTACCATGAAATTTACCAAACTCACCCAAAATATGTATGTTCAAAAATGTTTTTGTCTTGGAGAAACTGCATGTTATCATGCCAAATCCACTGAAAATAAAAATGTTAACATTAGATATATGATAAAGCAGTTTACTTTATTATGTTTTACCAATGCTTTTATTAGACAATAGTATTCTCTAAAAAACCTCAAATGAAATAAAATACATGCATTTAAAGTTCATTTTGATTTTTTCCCAAGTATATTAATATAAACGGTCATTACTAATATTTTATAATTAATGCTTATCTGGCTATGCAATTGTGAGGTTTTTATTGTATTTATAAAAATGCTGAAAAAATTGTGAACTCCTGTCTGAAGACCAAGTATATAAAATGAATAAAATATAAGTCATGTTGCATTCTGGTAAGGTTACCAAAGAAAGGTTTACATTTAAAAGTTGGCAAAATAAGTTTAATTCTGTTTGGCAAACCTAAATCAGACTGATTCGTTCATAAAAATCATGAAAAATTATTTCTGACATTGGGACTGTAGAATCACTCCGCTGCTCGTCTTCACCTCTCTGAATATCTTAAATATGCATTAAGTTTTTGTCAGTTCCATAAAACTATTTTTATCTAGATGTTCTGATTATTGGTATTACTAGTTGTCTTTTTTACTGTTACAATTCTGATGGTGTTTTGGAATTTTGGTTGGTAGGTTCATTTTGAGCTGAAGGTCCCAACCTTATCTTTAATATTCCACTGAAGACTTTCAACTATCCCTCCTTACTTCCCCAGCCCACTATACTAATTTAGAACCTAATAAGAGTTCCTGCTCCACAGTGATATTTGTGAAATCACAGTCTAGTCAGTGAATAGCCTGCTTCAGAGTTCTTGAGCATTTATTTCCAGGCACAAAAACTTTCTATAAAGCTGTAGCTCCCTGTATCAGACTCTGTATCAGGCAGAGTCTGATAGCATTCTGACCATCTCATACTTTTTATAATAAGGGAACTCCATTCTAAATTCTGGCTTCCAGCCATGAGCTCAGTTCTAGATTCTGTGCCACAATTTTTGTCCCATCAATCCTATAAGGGCTTAACTACCAGTCAACATTATCTCCTGGACCTAAATGCTGGTAGTACTGTGGTTTCTACTACATAAGTGCTTTTAGTTTTGCTCTATTTTTGCTCTACATTTTCTAATATACAGGCATATCTCATTTTATTGTGCTTCACTTTACCGCACTTTGCAGACACTGTATTTGTTTGTTTCTTTGTTTTTAGACAGAGTTTTGCTCTTGTTGTCCAGGCTGGAGTGCAACGGTGCAATCTTGGCTCACCACAACCACTACTTCCAGGTTCAAGTGATTCTCCTGCCTCAGTCTCCTGAGTAGCTGGGATTACAGGCATGTACTACCATACCCAGCTAATTTTGTATTTTTAGTACAGGCATGTACCACCATGCCCAGCTAATTTTGTATTTTTAGTAGAGATGGGGTTTCTCCATGTTGGTCAGGCTGGTCTTGAACTCCCGGACCTCAGGTGATCCGCCTGCTTCAGTTTCCCAAAGTGCTGGGATTATAGTCGTGAGCCACTGCTCTCAGACTGTAGATACTGTATTTTTAAACAAAATGAAGGGCTGTGGCAACCCTGCAATCCAGTAGGTCTATTGGCATGTTTTTCTAATATAGCATGTGCTCACTTTGTGACTACAAAAATAGAACAACAACAAAAAAACAAAACAAAACAAAAAAAACACAAAAAAACCCAGAAACGTTCATCTATTTGATAGTCCTTTTTATGTTGTAAAAATACATGTGTATAGCTATTTTCTGTGAACTTTTTTTTTTTTTTGGAGACAGGGTCTCACTCTGTCTTCTGGGCTGGAGTACAGTAGCATGATCACAGCTCACTGCAGCCTTGACCTCCTTGGTCTCAGGTGATCCTCCCACCTCAGCCTCCTGAGTAGCTGGAACCACAGGTGCATGACTCCATGGCCAGCTAATATTTTCGTATTTTTTTTGGTAGAGATGGGGTTTTTGCCATGTTGCCCAGGCTGGTCTTGAATTCCTGGGGTCAAATAATTCACATACCTCCCAAAGTGCTGACATTACAGGTATAAGCCACCCTGCCCAGCCACCCTAACTATTTTTTCTGAGACAGAGTTTCACTCTTGTTGCCCAGGCTGGAGTGCAATGGCATGGTCTCGGCTCACTGCAACCTCTGCCTCCGGGTTCAAGTGATTCTCTAGTTTCAGCCTTCCAAGTGGCTGGAATTACAGGTACCCACCACCACGCCAAGCTAATTTTTGTATTTTTTATAGAGACAGGATTTCACTATGCTGGCCAGGTTAGTCTCGAACACCTGGCCGCAAGTGATCCACCCGCTTCGGCCTCCCAAAGCGCTGGGATTACAAGTGTGAGCCACTGCACCCAGCCTTACCCTAGCTATTTTCTAAATAACTGTCCATCCTCACCTTGGGCTACGTTTCCTTGAACTTCCATTACAGCTATCCAGGTCATCTTTTGGCTTCTAACACAAGCCAACAAATTCTTTCCTTCCTAGGGAATTTGTACATAATGTTTTCTTTGCCTGGCCTGGAGCATTCTTCACATAATTACCTCTTCTCTAACTTTCAAGTTTCAGTTTAAGGTTAACTTCCTGAAGCATTTCTTGACCCTTTTCTAGCAATCCCTATCAACTACCGTTTCTGAGAACTCTCACCTGTATTATCTGTAAGAGTCATTACAATTTATAACTAGTTTGCTTATTTATTCTCTTTTATGCTTCTAAAATGTTTTATTTATCTTTTTGGAAAGTCTGTTAACAACTATGCTTTAAATGTACAAATCTAAAGAACCACATTCTGGTTTATATCTAAAGCCGTATTATTGTTCATGTGCACAGTATTTTACATTTTATATTAATTTTAAGAAAACATATGTAGGCACACTAATTTTAAAATAGTAAGCTGAAATAATTATAGAAAAAACTGTTGGCTTAGGTCTGCAATGAAGAATTTTCTAATGTACAGGCATATCTCATTTTATTGTGCTTCACTTCACTGCACTTAAGAGATACTGTATTTTTATACAAACTGAAGGACTGTGGCCACCCTGCGATCAAGTAGGTCTATTGGCACCATTTTTTCTAACAGCATGTGCTCACTTTGTGTCTGTCACATTTTGGCAAAAATATTTCAAACGTTTTCTTTTTTTAATTTTTTTTTTTTTTTTTTAAATTAAAGAGGGGGGGTTCGCCATGTTGGTCAGGCTGGTCTTGAACTCCCAACCTCAGGTGATCCACCCGCCTTGGCCTCCAAAGTGCTTGGATTACAGGTGTGAGCCACCACGCCTAGCCTCATTTTCATCATTATTACATACTATGTATTATACTATATAATTATGGTGATCTATAATCAGTGTGATTTTTCATGTTACTATTGTTATTGTTCCTTGGTATTACCAACTACACTCATACAGGACAGCAAACTTAACACACACATGTATGTTCTGACTGCTCCACCAACTAGCTGTTCACTTTCTCCCTCTCCTCAGGTCTCCATACTCCCTAATGCTGGAATTAGGCCAATTAACAACCCTACTAGCCTCTCTACCTAGTAAAAGGAGGAGTCACACATCTTTCACTTTAAATCAAATGCTAGGAATGATTAAGCTTCCTTAATTTAAATAAGTAAGTTGAAATGGGTCTAAAACTAGGCCTCCTATACCAGTTAAACAAGTTGTGAATACAAAGGAAGAAGTCCTGAAGGAGATAAAAGTGCTACCCCAATGAACAGAATAATGGTAGGAACATTCTTATTGCTTATGTGGAGAAAGTTTTAGTGGTGTGGATAAAAGATCAAATCAGTCATAATATTCCCTTAAGCCAAAGCCTAATCCAGAGCAAGTTCCTAACTCTCTTCAATTATATGAAGGCTGCGAGGTGAGGAAGATACAGACAGAAAGTTTGAAGCGAGCAGAGGTTGGTTCATGAGGGTTAAGAAAAGAAGCCATCTCCGTAACATTAAAGTGCAAGGTGAAAGTGCTAACATGGAAACTGCAGCAAGTTATCCAGAAGATCTAGCTGAGATCACTGATGAAGGTGGCTACACTAAACACCAGATTTTCAAGGTAGACAAAACTTTCCAGTTGAAAGCTTTTTCCAGCTTTCAACTGGAAGAAGATGTTATCTAAGACTTTCACAGCTAGAGAGGAGAAGTCAGTCTTCAAGGCTTCAAAGGACAGGCTAACTCTACTGGTAGGGGCTAACGTAGCTGGCGACTTTAAATTAAAGGCAATGCTCACTTACCGGTCTCGAAATATTAGGGTCCTTAAGATTTATGCGAAGTCTACTGTGCTTGTGTTCTACAAATGAACAAAATAACTTACCTTTTTTTAGCATCGTTTACTGAATATTTTAAGCTCACTGTGGAGACCTACCGCTCAGAAGAAAATATTCCTTTCACAGTATTACTGCTATACTTCTCAAAAGACATACAAGCTCTTCCTTCAAGTGCAAACCCAATTAAGTTAAAGAAAATAAAAAAAATAAATAAAAATAAAAAAATAAAAAGACAAGCAGTCAACAAGCATATGCAAAAATGCTCAATATCACTAAGCATTAAGGAAATGGAAATCAAAACCACAATGAGATATCATCTCACACCAGTGAGAATGGCAATTATTAAAAAATCAGAAAGACATATGCTGGTAAGACTGCAGAGAAAAGAAAAGGGAATGCTTACATACTGCTGGTGAAAATGTAAATTAGTTTGGTCACTGCAGAAAGCAGTCTGGCCATCTCTCAAAGAAGTTAAAATAGAATGACCATTTGACCCAGCAATCTCATTACTGGGTATATACCAAAAGGAATATAAATTGTTCTACCATAAAGACACATGCTCATATATGTTCACTGCAGCACTACTCACAATAGCAAGGACATGGAATCAACCTAGATGTCCATCAACAGTGGATCGTATAAAGAAAATGTGGTACATACACACTATGGAATACTACACAGCTATAAAAAATGAGATCACAGCCTTTGCAGCAACGAAGATGATGGAGCTGGAGGCCGTTATCCTAAGCAAATTAACATAGGAACAGAGAAGAAAATACTGCATGTGAGAACCAATACCTTCTCACCTATAACTGGGAACTAAACTGACTACACATTTACACAAGGGAACAGACACTGCGACCTAGTTAAGGGTGGCAGGTAGGGGGAGAGTGAACACTGAAAAACTACCTATTCAGTATTATGCTGATTACCTGGGTGACAAAATTATTTGTATACCAAACCCACGCAATTCACCTATGTAACAAACCTACACACATAACCCACCCCTTAAACCTAATATAACTTGCAGGGTGGAGTGGGGGAAACAAAAATAGACCTGAGTGAACATGTTCCGAGCTTATTTGGATGGGGAAAAAATCATGTCCATCTTCAATAAAGTACCCCTCCAAAAAACAAACAAGGCAAAAGATATGGTTGCTCACTGACAATGCACGTAGTCACCCAAGATCTGGAACAAGGATGTACAGGAGATTAATGCTGTTTTCATGACTGTTAACATAACATCCATTCTGTTGCCCATAGATCAAGGAGTAATTTCAACTTTTAAGTCTAATTACGGAATAGTTTCATGAGGCTATAGTTATTATGCTACCTCTGATAGACCTGGACAAAATAAGGCAAAAACCTGCAAGGATTCAGTATTCTAGATGCCATTAAGAAGATTTGTGATTCATCAAAGGTGGTCAAAGTATCAACATTATCGGGGCTTTGAAAGAACTGATTCCAATCTACATGGTTGACTTTTAGGGGTTCAAGACTTAAGTAGAGGAAGTAACTGCAGATATGGCAGATACAGTAAAATAACAAGAGGCAGAAATAAAGCCTATAGTGAACGAATTACTGCAATCTCATGATCAAATCTGAATAAATGAGGAGGTGCTTCCTATGGATAAGACAATGGTTTCTTGAGAAAACACTTTCGAGATGGAATATCAAAAAAAAGAACTCCATTCTTGAGATGGAATCTACTCCAGGTGAAGATGTTGTGAACTTTATTAAAATGATAAGAAAGGATTTAGAATCAATTCAGTTGATAAAGCAGTGGTAGAAAAGAAAAAAAAAAACAAAAAACAAACAACAAACAAAAAGCAGTGGTAGAGTTTGAGAGAACTGACTCCAATTTTAAAAGCTGTATTATGGGTAAAATGCTACCAAATACCATCATAGGGTACAGAGAAATCTTTTCATGAAATGAAGATTCGATTGTGTGGCAAACTTCAGTTTTCTTATTTTAAGAAATTGATACAGCCACCCCATCCTTCAGCAACCACCACCCTAACCTAGTTGGCAGCCATCAACATGGAGGCAAGACCCTCCACCAAAAAAGATTATGACTCCCTGAAGGGTCGGATGGTTGTTACCATTTTTCAGCAATAAACTATTTCTACATTAAGGTACATACACTTTTTAGACATAATGCTGTTACATACTTTTGCATATTTCATAGACTAGAGTATAAACCTAACTTTTATATGCACTGTGAAAACTAAAAAATTTGTGACTCGCTTTACTGAGACATTTGCTTTACTGTGGTGGTCTGGAACTGAACCTACAGTATCTCCAAGGTATGCCTGTAGTTAGTTCTGTCTTTTTCTTCTCATGGAAAAGCAAAGGTTTGGGATTCCCTTCTGTCACAATATAAATCACTGGCTTTCAAATAATGTTTGGAGCATTCTGGGGTCACTGTGAACTTTTAAGGAGTTCTGTAAGGGCAAAACAATTTTCTCAGTAAATAAACAAAATACGTCATCACTGTAAAGGTTTTATTTAAAATTTCATTTTACTTCACAAGTAGGCTGATTGTCATTAAATATTGTTGGGTACTTATATAAAGCAAGGTCTAAATTTGTCTGATTATCTTGAGGGCAAAAAGCTTTGCACAAAAGAATGATTAAAATCAATTTAATTGTAGTTTTGATGATGGTTGAGATACATTATTTATAGAAATAGGTAAGTTCAGTAGCTTTAAATCTAATGAAGCCATTTATAATCAATACCATCTAATTCAGCTGGTAAATCCAATGCAAGGAATTGAAAAAACACAATATTCCTGCCTTTTTACAATTAACACATGTGCAGTCAAGATACTAGTTAAAAGCATTTGGGAACAGTATCCAGTCAGTTTTAAGATTTGATCTCAGTATCACACAAAAAAATACATATATATTTCTTTTCCAGATAGCAAAGCTGAACTGTCTAGATGGATGCATGCAATTTAATCAGGTGTGCATTTCTGGAGAAGATTTACTTCTTTGTGCTTTTGGCTGACCGTATTTCTAACACTGACATAACACATACTGATTTACATACTCAATGTACTACTACTACTTACATTATGAAATAAAAAAAGCCTCATAACTACAAATGAACACGTTTTCATTCCTTAATATGTAAAATACATTTTTTTTTTTTTTTTGAGATGGAGTTTTGCTCTGTTGCCCAAACTGGAATGCAGTGGTGTGATCCCAGCTCACTGTAACCTCCACCTCCCGGGTTCAAGCGATTCTCTCGCCTCAGCTTATCGAGTAGCCGAGATTACAGGCGTCTGCCACCATGCCCAGCTAATTTTTTTATTTTTAGTAGAGGCAGGATTTCGCCATGTTGGCCAGGGTGGTCAACTCCTAACCTCAGGCCTCAACCTCCACAAGTGCTGGGATTACAGGCCAGAGCCACTGTGGCTGTAAAATACATTTAAATGCATTTCAATTACAATGCATGCTTGAGGGCATGTGTCTGTATCATGAAGCACAACAGAAGAAACACTCACAAACCCATCATCCAATCTAAGAAGCAAAACATTACTAACCACACATATTATGAAGTCACTCTGATTCCTTCAGCCTTTTTGCCAATTCTCTTTTAGTGATATTTTCTACTCCATTTAATCTCATTCATTTTCATTTACCTGTCTTGTATCAGTATTACCAAGACTATTTGTAAGCACTCTTAAGATCTACTCTAAATTACAGATCTTAACCTGTATAGCCTGTTCTTACACTACAGTATTCCTTGTATAAACACTTAACATATTTTTAAAATGTTGCTCAAGTGAAATTAACTTATACCTCTAGTAACTCTGAAGAAACATCAAATTTGTATTCTCTGCCATTTTCTTCCTCCGGTTCCATGCGTTTGTAAAACAGCATATATGCACTGTGCGTCTTTAAGAGGCAAGAAAAAATATATTTTCATTTGACAAAATATTTTTCTAAAAGTAGACAATGCAGAAGAAAAAAACAATATAAAACTATATATGAAGAAATGGTTACCTTTTCAAAAGAGAAATCCATAAATTTATCTGTAACAGAATCATAGGTCTTGGTCTGTTTAAAAATACAAAAGTTTTACTTCTTTGAAAAAATGGATATACTCAGCTATGTTTATATATAAATTATTTCATAAACAGCTATTTTATACTTAACAGTAACTTTGTAAATAGTTTTCAAACAACACTGTATTCATAAAAATCCTATGTACTTCATGATTTGGCCAATATATCCAAATATCATCTCTTTGTAGTTCTTATTAGTTTTGTTATTATTTATTTTTTGAGACAGAGTTTCGCTCTTGTTGCCCAGGCTGAAGTGCAATGGCACTATCTCGGCTCACCACACCCTCTGCCTCCCCGCCTCAAGCCATTCTCCTGCCTCATCCTCCTGCGTAGTTGGGATTACAGGCATGCGCCACCACAACTGGCTCATTTTGTATTTTTAGTAGGGGTTTCTCCATGTTGGTTAGGCTGGTCTTGAACTCCCGACCTCAGGTGATCAGCTTGCCTCGGCCTCCCCAGGTGCTGGGATTACAGGTGTGAGCCACTGCACTCAGCTATTTATTTTTAGATAGAGAATACTATAAAGTTAGGACTGAGAAAATTTTACTGTAACAAAAGAAAAATGAAGACAGCGAGGCAAGGAAATAGTTGGCCTTGTCCTAATTTTGGTAAATGTGATAAATAAGTGGAAATACAAACTGAATTTAAACAGTTCATTCTCAGCAACATTATAAATTAGAAAAACATATTAAAATATTTCATTGTATGTATCTCTACCAATCCTTCACATGTACCTCCATCAATCCTTCACAAACATCATTTTGAGCCTCAAAGTTGTAAGTCAACTTTATGCAGATGAAATGATTCGTCAGAATACAATTTAAGCAATGCAACTCATGGGAGACAGCAAAAGTGGTATAAGAAAAAGTTAAGAGTCAACCAAAGATGACACATATACAAAAATGATGCAAAAGAAAGAAAAGGGAACATGAAATAATGAGAAGCAATCAGTAAAGATCTAGAATTTGAGTAAGAAAGAAAGATCACAGGACAAAAGAAGGCTGAACAAAGGATCACAGAGAGGTAACTGGATATGTGAAATATGACAAGAATTTAGTGGTTGGGCTTCTGAGAAATTAAAGGCTGTTTCCTATTGAGTAAAGAGATGAGGATTCTACTGGTAATCCTGGAGAGCTTCAGGTGTGTTGTGACAGAAAAATGTAAAAAGCCAAGGGAAGTAGACAAGCAGAATTACCAGCAATGAAATCAGAGGAGACAGAGGCAGACACTTTAAAACACAAAGATTCAAAATATTTTTTAAAGATACTTTACCATAAAATATATAAAAGAAAATAAAGGGGCATCTGCAATTTGAAAAACTACATTTTCATAGAAGAGCCTTGCAGAGTTTCTTTTCTTCTTCCTTTAATCTTTTTAAAAAGGAAATATTCAGCGGGGTGTGGTGGCTCATGCCTGTAATCCTAGCACTTTGGGAGGCCGGGGCAGGTGCATTATGAGGTCAGGAGATGGAGACCATCCTGGCCAACATGGTGAAACCTCATCTCTACTAAAAACACAAAAATTAGCTGGGCATGGTGGTGCATGCCTGTAATCCCAGCTACCTGGGAAGCAGAGGCAGGAGAATCACTGGAACCAGGGAGTTGGAGGTTGTAGTGAGCCAACATCCTGTCACTGTACTCTGTACTCTAGCCTGGAGACAGAGCAAGATTCCATCTCAAAAAAAAAAAAAAAAAAAAAAGAAACATTCTAGGAATAACATCACAGATGCAACTGGTTTAGTGGTGGTTTCAGTAGCAACTAAATATTTACTTCCCTATTCTACCTATTTCCAAATTGTTAGCAAGTATTACTTTTCTTTTTCCATTCAGCAGAATAGATGAGCACCGAGAAGCAATAAGGAAGTCCTTCATTAAAATCTAGAATGTATACCATTTCTCAATTTTTGGTTAAGACAAACTATGAAATCCAGAATGTAAATGGTTAATTCATAACAAATATGGTTATTAAGTCAAGAAACAACTTTATTTGGGATAATCTGTGAAAACAGAAATGACTAATATTTGACTTGTGAGAATCAGGAGAATATTTTAAAACACTTCTCAGAAAATTGATACTAGGATAAACTGTGTATAGAGAAGTGAAATTATTACAGTAATACTCCAACCTAAATGTCTTTTTAAATGTCTATTGTTGCCCAGGCACTGTGGCTCACACCCGTATGTCATCTTAGGACTTTGGGAGGCTGAGGTGGGTGGATCACTTGCATTTAGGAGTTCAAGAGCAGCTGGCCAACATGGTAAAACCCTGTCCCTACTAAAAATACAAAAATTGGCTGAGCGTGGTGGCAGGCACCTGTAATCCCAGCTACTCTCAAGGCTGAGGCTCAAGGATAGCTGGAACCTGGGAGGAGAAGGTTGCAGTAAGTCGAGATCACGCCACAGTATTATTGGTAGAGATGAGGTTTCACCATGTTGACCAGGATGGTCTCAATCTTCTGACTTCATGATGCACCTGCCTTGGCCTCCCAAAGTGCTGGGATTACCGGCGTAAGCCACTGCGCCCAGCTGAATTTTCCAGTCTGGGCGAAAGAGAAAGACTCCGTCTTGGGGTGGAAAAAAAAAAAGGCTACTGTCAATTATGTCACAGAGAAGATATCCTTTTGCTCTCTAATCACGAGTGTTAACCAGGTTGCTGGTGTTATAAAAAGCACTGGAAGAACAATCCTTTAAAACTTAGCTCTTAGCTCAAGCCAACTTTCTTGCCAAACATTTTGCTAATTTCTTTTTCACTTATTGTGAATCAGGCAGTAAGCTAAGACACTCTTAGCCTTTTGAGCCACAGTAAACTAAGAGCCTCTCCCTGGTCAAAGACTTTTCAGACACAGTCAGTAAAGAGTAATTTCTTTTGCTCTAATCCCACAGAATTCAGTGAGTAAACTACTCAATCCTTATTCTCATGCACTGTAATTCAACTCCTATACTAACTACTAAGCTTTTTGTCTTACCTTCTTAATCAGGCTGTTGTGAAAAGCAGAAACAGCATTTTAAAAATATTTCTGTGAACATACCAAACTTCCAATAAATAGCAGTTGAATAAATTTTTTATTTAATCATAGCAAGTAAAAGAAAGTTAAGCAACTCTGCTATTGGATTTTATGTTATGACAAAGCAGTTGGAAAGACACAAACCATTTATAATATCTGAATAAAACTTACCGTCATCTCTCCACCAAAACATTCAGATGCAAGTTGAGCAGAATCAAAAGGTTTTACCTCAGCATCATTAAAAAGATACCTAAAATAGAGCATACAGTATTAATCCAGTATGCATATACTGAATGTTATGTCTACTATTTTTTGAATAACAAATGTTACAAGTGTCAGATTATTAATTCATGAGGTAAATTCTAAGTTCTTATTTTTACAATTCTAATCTACTAGAAATCGGATATATAATTTTATAACATACTTATAACCACCATATAATCAGATAGATTCATTTATAACCAAGGATTAACAAAAGAATTCATAAAAGAAATAAAGTTTGCTTAAATATAACATGTAAAGCTACTAGGAAAAATTAAGAGACGTGAGAACTTTCAAAGATACCATTTCAAAATGTATGATCAAATGATTCAAAATATATTTATGGAAACATTCAAATAGATTAAAAAAAAAAAGTATAAGGCACCATGGACATGATGGGTGAAGGACTGAAAAATAACTGAAACTATTCTGCTAACTGAAAATCAATTAACAACTGTACATTTTCTTCAAAGCAATATCCCCAACACTTAGAACAGTGCCTAGCACACGTATAGTACCTACAGGCCAGACCCTACCTAACAATATCTGAAGGCCAAAAAACAGGTACTGGGGACTGCTCCAATGACTTCAAACCAGTAACTTGATA
The DNA here is from genome assembly GCF_048565385.1 of Saimiri boliviensis. Classification (NCBI taxonomy): domain Eukaryota; kingdom Metazoa; phylum Chordata; class Mammalia; order Primates; family Cebidae; genus Saimiri; species Saimiri boliviensis. The sequence goes on along the minus strand of NC_133449.1, from coordinate 76,739,606 downwards.
AAAGGATAAAAAGTAAGTGTGGGTAGTCCTGCCAATAGGAGGTGAAATAGAGCATTCAGGTAAACCACTGATGGCACATATAAGGCTACCCTGCAGAAGATATTCAACAAACAGCTCTTCAATGAATGGAGAAGGTACGAGTTGAAATGTCTCCTATAAATCTCTTAAAAGTTGTCTGTAAAACTGTGTGTGTGTTCATTTTTCTGAGGAAAGAATTCAAATTCTCAAGAAGTAAAACATCCATATGTTTAAGAATTGATTTATACTGTCTGTTGAAAGTTAACTTCATTTAAAAATTTTGTCTGCCTCTTTTCCAGCTTTTGTAGAAAGTTTTTAGAAAATTAAGCACTGAAAACATATCAGAAAACTACCATAAATTTTTACCTTAAAGGAAAAAAGTTTTAAAATATTTAAAGAAATATTTAAAACTCACCATTTATTGTTTTTATAAGCATGGGGATTGACTATATCTCTGATAAAGCTGTAATAGTGTCCACCATCTGCTGTTCCTGTGTGAACAGTCACTCCTATCAAGTCATATTCATAGCTCTCTGTGTCTTTTGAATGATCATTGTCTTCTTTAAAACCTAAAATGATTTACATAAAATGGAAGTATTTTCAATACTTCCCAACAGTTACTTAGAAACACTTGTTATAATAAGCTTTACAATTAATAACATTTTATTAAACTCATTTTAATACAATAAAAGTAATTTTCACAATGTCACAAGTTACTCACAATCACTTTTTATAATAAACTTTATTTACAGAAATAGTGGCACAAATACTTTGTTAAATAGGTACAAAACAACTATTTACTAGTCATTCACCATCCTTAGCCTACTACCCTAAAGGACATATTATACGAACCACTAGAAAAACCACCATGTGTTAGTGCATAATTATAGACAACTTCAATATAAAGTATAAAACAACTTCAATATAAAGTATAAATATATATTTTTGTTTAATGTGACTAGTCTTTTGAAATAGGTAATACAAAATGCTCCATTCTATTTAATCTTTATTAGGAGCAGGCAAACTAAGACCTAAAAAAAAATTAGAATACTTCCTTTAGTCTCATATTAAGTGATTTAAACATGGTTTTAACAGTTGGCCAAAAAAGGGAAAATGAAGCATTTACTGGCAGCTTCCAAATATACATCAGTTAATAAAAAACATTATGTTGTAGGAGACTTGTGTAGACAGGAACAAAACAAAGAAAAAGGCACACTTCCTATTCCCAAAGATTTAAAATCTAAAGGTAATAAAAGATACAGAGGAAAAAAAATTATAGAATGCTCTAGTAAGTTTGAAGAAGACGCATGATTTATGATCTGTATTCCCACTACCACATAGAAAGGAAAAAGAATATGAAATAAGGAAATGACAAGATTTAGTTGACTTGAGGGTACAGTCTGAGCTGGAACACGAAGAGATAATTAGGTCAGTAAGAGAAGATATGGCTCAACGCATCAAAGCAGTGGCTGAGGAGTAGGCATTGCTTCTGTAGGCAGTGCCAGGATCTGAATGCATCACTTGTGGCCTGACATATTCCTTTATCTTGGCATAAATTCTCCTACCTTCACAAGTGGAAACATTATAAGAAATATAATGAAGCATAGCTGTGAGGAGGTTTTGCTATACTTTTCCAGAAGAAAAAAATTTTTTTTCAAATAGATGTTGTCTTGCTCTACCACCCAGGCGAAATGCACTGGCATAATCATAGCTTACTGCAGCCTTGGACTCCTGGGCTCAAGTGATCCTCCCACCTCAGACTCCCGGTAGCTGCAACTAAAGGCTTGTGTTACTACCTGCCTAATCTTTCAAATGGTTTGATAATAGGTCTAAAAAGTAGGATGTATATATACTATGGCCACTTGTTAACTTCGCCTGTCATCTCTACTGGGCCATGTTCTACAACTAGTTTTTATTTTTTTGAGACAGTCTTGCTTTGTTGCCCAGGCTGGACTGCAGTGGTGCAACTCAGCTTACTGTACCCTCCTCCTCCCAGGTTCAAGTGATTCTCCTGTCTTGGCCTCCTGAGTAGCTGGGATTATAGCATGAGTTACCACACCCAGATAATTTTTTTTCTATTTTTAGTAGAAATGGGGTTTCACCATGTTGGCCAGGCTGGTCTTGAGCTCCTGACCTCAGGTGATCTGCCCACCTTAGCCTTCCAAAGTGCTAGGATTACAGGTGTGAGCCATTGCACCCGGCCTCCTACAAGGTATAAATATACTCAAAGCCTAACCTTACTAATTCCCTCTCTTAACTCTGTATTTCTTTACAGCTATAGTTACCATCTTCTCTCCTCTCTTCAAGGAGACAGCATGTCTCCTGAAAAAACGGTGTGCATTCATTGTTTATACCTCTCATATCCCACTGAATGAGGGTAAAACATTTATTGGATACTCATTAAGTGCTAGCCACTGAGTTAAAGATTATTAACACAGTTCTCTTTCCTGAAACTTAGCATACAGCATAACTGGCTTCTCCAAACCTTTAAAATTTTAATCAGAACTCTTTATACAAATAATACATTGCCAGAACCTTAGTTTAAGCAAAACAGAACTTCTTCCTAAAGAAGGATAAAAAAGCAAAAGGCTGGGCACACTGGCTTATGCCTGTAATCCCAGCTCTTGGGGAGGCTGAGGCGAGTCAATCACCTGAGGTCAGGAGTTCATAAGAAGCCTGGCCAATGCGGCAAAACCCTGTCTCTTAAACACACAAAAATTAGCTGGGCATGGTGGTGTGTAAGGTCTCAGCTTCTTGGGAGGCTTAGGCATGAGAATTACTTAAACCCAGGAGATGGAGTGAACCAAGATTGTGCCACTGTACTCCAGCATGGGAGACAGAATCTTGTCTAAGGGCAGGGAGCGGGGCGGAAAAGAACATAAAAAGACTTACCCCACAAGATTTAAGTTCCACAAGAGCAACAACCGTGCTTATCTTGTTCGTCACTGTGTCGCTAGCAAACAGAAGTGTGCCTAGGAACATAGTCTTAGTAGGTACTAAATATTTACTGGTTATCTGACTGAATGCATGATAGTGTCTTAACCTTCTCCCTTCTAAGATTCAATTTAGTTTTGTTAACTGTGTAGTTGATGACACCTTCATGACTACCCTGTTAAAGAGACTGACAATAATCACAGACAAGAGCAAGAAATGGAAAAATCACCTTCTTTCCTTTCACTCTTTCCCATAAGAAAATCTTCGGTATAGGGTGTCATGTCCAAACGTAACGGGAAGGAAAAGTGTGTATTCACTTTTTCTTTCATCATCGTGACCATATTAAACGTATACCTCATAGTATTGAAACTCAAAATGCGAGGCAGTTTCTTAAAACATGCCCTGAGAGACAAGAAAAAAAAAATAAAGATTATTTTTCACAAATACTTTGATTTCTGTTATGCAATATCTATTTCAATTTTTAACTCCGAGTTAAGAAGTATAGTAGTGCCCTTATCTGCAGGGGATACCTTCTGAGACTCCTAGTGTCTGCCTGAAACTGAGGACAATACTGAACTCCACATACACCATGGCTTCTCTTAAACAGATATACCTATGATAAAGTTCAATTTCTGAATTAGGCACCACAGCAAGAGATTAACAACAAGTATTAAGAAAATAGAACAATTATAAGAACATACAGTAATTCCATAGATTTTAGCAACCTCATTGTATGATTTTTCTTTTCATATTAAGTTGAGAACTTTAAGGCATTTTACAGTGTCTCTCTGGTATAGCCCAACAGTTATGATCAATACTCTTGCACTTTGGTGGCAGTAAGTTAAATAAAGGTTTCCTGAATACAAGCAGTGCCATATTGCAAAGGTAACCAAAGCAGCTACTAAGTGACTAATGGACAGGTAGTGTATACACCATGGACATGCTGGACAAAGTGATGATTTACATCCCAGGTGGGAACTGTGCCAGATTTCACCTCTGCTACTCAGTCCAGTGTGCAGTTTAAAACTTAAGAATTATTTCTGAAATTTTCTATGTAATATTTTCAGAACATGCTTGTGTGCAGGTAACTGAAACTGCAGAAAACAAAGCCACAGATAAGGGAGAGTAGAGAAGTATTCTAAATAACACTCTTCTTAAAAGTATATAGTCAGTCCCTGAGCATAAGCAGCAGCACTCCTGGTCCCCCTTTTCTCACCTCCCACCACTAATGGGCAGACTAATGCCTGGCAGCCACCCTCTAGCACCATGTCACACAACAGAGCCCCTACCATGCAGGAGGAGAGCTTGCAGGGTTCCTGGGTAGAATTACACACTTTAACAGTAATAGGAATGGGAGCAGTGTTCCAACCTCAGTTTCTATTTCTACCAGTGACATCGAAAAAGTACTGCTGGATGCCCAGCATGAGTATGGACAGAGTATCTCCAAGAGTTCTCACTGTGACAGGATACTGATAGCTTCTGAAACAGGTATCCATAGTGTGGGAGAGAAAACAGCTCTCATGCTTCTAAAACAGCCATAGCTTTGGAGAGAAAAACAGCTCTCAGGCCAGGTGTGGTAGCTCAGCACTTTGGAAGGCTAAGGTGGACAGATTGCTTGAGAAGAGGAGTTCAAGACCATCCTGGCCAACATCGCAAAACCACGTTTCTATTTAAAATATAAAAATCAGCCAGGTATGGTACACGCATGCCTGTAATCCCAACTATTTGGGTGGCTGAGGCTGCAGTGGACTGAGATCACACCACTGCACTCCAGCCTGGATGACACAGCAAGACTCTGTCTCAAGGGAAAAAAAAAAAAGAAAAGAAAAAAGAAAAACAGGCTGGGCACGGTGGCTCACGCCTGTAATCCCAGCACTTTGGGAGGCTAAAGTGGGTGGATCACCTGAGATCAGGAGTTCGAGACCAGCCTGACCAACACAGTGGAATCCCGTCTCTACTAAAAATACAAAAAATTAGCTGGGTGTGGTGGCAGGTGCCTGTAATCCCAGCTACTCGGGAGGCTGAGGCAGGAGAATTGCTTGAACCCAGGAGGCAGAGGGTGCCGTAAGCCAAGATCGCACCATTGCACTCCAGCCCGGACAGTAAGAGTGAGACTCCATTTAAAAGAAAAAAAAAGAAGAAGAGCTCTCAGTCTGAGGAAGGTTATATTGAGAGAAGGAAAGAAGCTGAAAGCGTCTTAAAAATAAAAACTCAGATTGGACATAGGATTGGTTGAGGTAACCAGAAAATATTGCCCCCAAGGAGTTCTTCCCCTAAGGGCTTGCTGTGCGTTAACACATACAATTTTTACACCCTATAAGGAAGGTACTCTCTCCTATTTACAGATTAAACAACCCAAGTGCACGACCATCTTCAGCATGAGAAACACAAGCATCATGAAGAAAGGGGGCATATTCTCTGCAAAATTTCTGAAAGTTTTTCTTCTTTCTCTGCTGCTCTCTCATTTACTGACTGGAGATGTATATTGGAAGGTGCCTGAAACCTCCACCAGCACTTTTTGATGAGGAATTGCAATCTGGCTGTTCATTAGTGGGATTGTACTTGAAGTTTCATGTAGCTAACTGAAGAGCTGTTATGATCCTTGTATGGCTGGCTGCATCACTTGTGTTTATTTGTTCTGTAACTGCTGCATTCCTAATTTAGTAAAATCAAAGAACAGACCCTAAAATCAGACTGATCTATAATTATACTATGGGATCAATTAATAGGCAAGTCAGACTGATGAATATCTACTGTAAAAATTTGGTAGATTTTCACTGGAGAGTAGATATGAGTATAAATAATTTTAATATACTAATCATGAGGTATGTAGTATTTTAAAGATTATCTGTAATCTTAATTAGGTTAAAAAACTTTATTTCAAAAGAATGAGCATTACTGATATTAAAATCACTACTTTAAGGGGTTTGTTCAAAATAAATATTGTGGCCTTATATCACACTATTAAATATTATTTAATTTAATTTAATGCAGGTTGTCTACTAAAGATTACACATAACTATGCTAATTTTTCTTAGTAAATAGAAGCCAAGATATAACCAAAAACTCAGCTGTACTGTTTATAGACTATTCCTGCTTTTGCAGAATAAGGACTTCAGCCTCTGATCATTAGGTAATCACTTTGGATGTCAGTCAGCTAGCTGTTCAGTATCTTTCTACTGTTCATCACTCTGCATTTGTGAATTTATTCCTATTCTTTGTTCTCAACTTTAGTGTGCTCCTAAATACCAACTTTATTCTAAGAAAATCTATGTCTACTTTAAAAAACTGCAAATGAAAAAATCGTTGCCAAATCCTTCAGATTACTTTATTTACATATGGTTTAAAATCAAATGTCATAAAAACTTCTTGATGAAACCAGGACTCTTCCCCATTTGGACATTTTTTTCTTTCTGCAAGATCCTTGTTAGAAGGGCTGCTTGTTTGATATAGTATGTATATGCGACTGTGCATTTGTTTCATCTTTCTGTACATAAATCAGTTAAATCTAACATTTTAATTTGTTTTAAAAAAAAATGAAACACACACACAACTTTTTCCATTCTGAAAAGACTTTTATCGAGATATGAAAAATAAAATGTTACGGTAGACTGTGGTAAATGCCATAATGAAGATGCAAAAGAGTGCTATGGAAGCATAAAGAGGAGTCTCATCCATACTCCAGAGCCAAGGAGGTCTTTGGTTCGGAGTTTTCTTTTCTTCCCTAAATAATAGGAATCAAAATACTTATTTTTGTGAACCAGAATTGTGAAGTCTGATTGTAATCCCTTATTAGATGAATGACCCTACAAAAGTTACTTAATCTCTCTGAGCTTAATTGCTGGGTTGGAAAATGGAGATTATCTCCCCTGTACTACCTTTGAAACACTGCCCGGCAAAGAGTATTCCATTAAGTGTCAACTGCTACAACAAAAACAACAAAAGCAGCAGCAGCAGCAGCAGCAGCAAGTCAACTGGTCACCTAAATCTTATACCATAACATGTTGCTAGTCCAAGTTCAATGTAAACAAACAAAAATACACAAACTTGGATTTTAAAAAAGATGAATTTTAGGGAATAATTTTTCACTACACATAAGGATCAAAAGAGGATTTATTTAAACCAAGAGCTCAGTCAAAAATAAAAAAACGAATACGAAGTTAGGGAAACAAGGAAGGAAAGATGTTACAGGTAGAAAAAATAAAAAGTTCAAAATTCACTATTTTAGATTATTTGGCAAACTGGCAAATGATTAAGTTTAACAGAGTCAAATGTATATAACAATAAAGTGTAAACTTCATCCTAACAATTCTGAATAACTAATGAGCTTGTGGTGTAGAGTGAAAACATGCATTGTGTCAATGGATAAAAGAGATGAACAGATCCGGAAAGATGGAAGACAGTACAGTGCAGCAAAGCATTCTCACTAAGACGATTTGGGACTCAGTAGCATATCAGTAAAATTGGTATTATGGTGGTTGATAAATTACTCGGGTAGAATGTACAGACTGAGAAAACCAAAGGTTTGAAGACAGAGCAGAATATGTTGCTCCTGTTGAGGATAAGAAGCACTTTGTTCACTTCCTCAACTGGCCCACTTCTGCTGAATACTTACTACGTTAGTACAGATATATTAAAGTATGTTAAGAGCACAAGTGACTGAATACCTGGGACAGATATGACAGGTATTTCAGAAAAACAGCAGAATCTTATCAGACAAAAGAAGGGGATTATAATAATGACAAATTTATTCAATACATTCATTCCAATTAGAAAGATTCTCCAAATTTGACTCAGACCCTTGACTATCTTTTAGTGACTCATTTATTATATTCTTCTACAGTAGCTAACTTTTTGTTTCTTTTGCGTGACAGAGTCTTGCTCTGTCACCCAGGCTGGAGTGCAGTGGTGTGATCTTGGCTCACTGCAACCCCCGCCTCCTGGGTTCAAGCAATTCTCCTACCTCAGCCTCCCAAGTAGCTGGGATTACAGGTGCGTGCCACCTCACCCAGCTAACTTTTTGTATTTTTAGTAGAGACAGGGTTTCACCATGTTAGCCAGCTTGGTCTCGAACTCCTGACCTGGTGATCCGCCCGCCTCAGCCTCCCAAAGTGCTGGGATTACAGGCATGAGCTACCACACTCAGCCTGCCAGTAGTTAACTTTTGACTGACTCCATTTTATCTATGTTCCTAATTCTTACCCTAACACAACTCTTAACGTAAGAGTGGCTTCTTCGTGTAACTGCCTACACAGCTATGCTTTCATTTGACTGTGTCCACCTAACGATTTGTCCGACTACTACACTTTTTGAGATTAGAAAAATGAATACCATCCCTTTCAAATAAATGACATAGAAAAACCTCCACTTAAGCTTAATTTTAGTGTCTCATTTGTATGATAGCTTTTTATTTTCTGCCTTCAAACATGCTCAGATCTCCTTCATCTAGAAAAATCCTTTGTTTGAGCCCCAAGACACTTTCTGTCTACTATCTTCCTTGCTGTTTTATTGCCAAACTGCTGTTGTTGTTGTTTTTGGAGTCTTGCTCTATTGCCCAGGCTGGAGTACAGTGGCACAATCTTGGCTCACTGCAAGCTCTGCCTCCCAGGTTCAAGTGGTTCTCCTGCCTCAGCCTCCCAAGTAACTAGGACTACAGGCTTGAGCCACCATGCTTGGCTAATTTTTGTATTTTTAGTAGAAGCAGGGTTTCACCATGTTGGCCAGGCTAGTCTCAAACTCCTGACCTCAGGCAATCCACCCACCTCAGCTTCCCAAAGTGCTGGTATTACAGGCATGAGCCACCGTGCACGACCTGTTGCCAAACTTTTAAAATGAATGATTTATGCTTGATTCCATGTGGCCTGACAATGCTGTTTCTATTCCTATAACCTGACAAAACCCATCACTAAACTACCTTCTAGAAAAATCCAATGCTTTTATTCAGCTGTCATTTTCTTTCATCTCTGTGAATTAAGTTAATTGATTATCTTCTTGAGATTCTCTTTCCACTGTTTGGGTTACCATTTTATCCTAATTTTCTTTCTTCCCTTGCCTCTCTTCTGTCACTTTGTCCTCTGTACTTCTAGTTTGGCTTAGCTCTTAGTCTCTTCCAACAACTTTATTATTTCTCAGGCAGATATTCTGACAGTTTCAATCAATTACATAGATAATCCTAAAATGTGGAGGGCAGTAATTTGATGCCATCATGTTACCAACCTTATTTTCTACTACTGTTGCCTGTGAATATGCTACTTAAAAATGCAGGCTGGCCTACTCCTAGATTTTCTGCACATTCAAGGAGGACATTTCTATTCTGCTGCATTTGTTTTTAGTAACTAATTGCAAAAGATGCTCTTTCCAATTCAATTTCTATTTGTCTTTCAACGTAAAATTAAAATGTTTACTCAACTACTTTGTCCTAAATCTGCAATTTTATGGCTGCTAAGAGCCTTCTGGCTAGGTGCGGTGGCTTCGTGCCTGTAATCCCAACACTTCTGGAGGCTAAGGTGGGTGGATTGTTTGAGCCCAGGAGTTCAAGACCAGCCTGGGCAACATGTGACTCCTGAAAGAATAATAAAGAAAACAGATTGTATAATGTTTGGCATGCATTAGTACAAGGATAGCAATTTTTTTTTTGAGACAGGTTTTCATTTTATTGCTGAGGCTGGAGTGCAATGGCACGATCATGGCTCACTGCAAGCTACCTCCCAGGCTCAAGTGATCCTCCTGACTCAGCGTCCTGAGCAGCTGAGACTACAAGTACATGCCACCACATCTGGCTAAGTTTTATAATTTTTTGTAGCAACCGTATTTATCTATGTTGCCCTCAGACTCCTGGGCTCAAGACCTGCCTTAAACTCCCAAAGTGCTGGGATTACAGATGGGAGCCACTACATGTGTCTACAAGGCAACTTTTATTTGAAGTCAACTAAATTATTATTTTCCAACAAATTCTACTAGAACCGAAAGCCAAGGAAGAGTATTTTTGATCCATGTACCAAAATATACATATCCAAAAATAATACTATCATACGGAAAGGGAAAGAAGAACCAGCTTAATATTATAGTATAAACACTTATTTAACATCCTAACTAAACAGTTACTCCCAAATCTACCTCTACTCCAGATCTCTCTTACCAAGCTCTAATCATAATAGCTAAATGCCTGCAAGATCTTTCTACCTGGATGCCCCAATGAGAATTCAAATTCAACTTGATTATCTCTCTGAAATTTGCCTATTTGTATTGTAGGAATTAGCATTGGGAAAGTTTCTTTATTCTGTGACTCCATGTCTTCACATGTAAAATGGGGATAATAAAAGCATCTCCTGCAAAGGAATGTTGTGAGAATTAACTGGATTCAAGTTATCAGAATAGTGCTTAATAAAAAATACTTTGGAAAAGCTAGCTAGTACAAAAGTTAAGCTACTACAGAAAATCCCCGAAGTAATTCTTAAGTGGTGTGGTATTCTGTGTATCATGATAAAATCTTGTACCACCTTACTTAGGGTGTGAATCATCCCTTTGTCCACCATATGTGTGCTACAGACATTATCCACCTGTTGGTCACTTAGCATGGTATTGCAATGTTTGTGTTCAAGTAACCCTTCTTTGACTTAATAATGGCCCTAAAGGGCAAGAATACTTTTGTATTTTAAACTTTATCACAGGTATGTTATGTACAGCAAAATGCAGTATATATAGGGTTCAGTACAATCTGAGGTTTAAGACATCTACTGTGGAGTCTTGCAACATTTCACTTGAGGATAAGGGGATCCACTGTATTATCTAAGAAAATGCCACTAAAGCTAGACATTTGAGACTCAATACAGATAATGATGAACGTCATTGTCATCCATGTTTCTGCTCCCAAAAATCTACAGTTTCAAGTTGGTGACTCCATTTTCAAACACCTCAAGTATATGTCAAAATAAATTGTAATTCACTGAATAACTACATGAAAAGTTGCTCCATGAGACTGAGCTCCATCCAGCTCATTTTACCTTAATCATATAATTTTCATAAAAGTTTAATCTTAAGTCCTTAGTTTGTCTTTCACTTCTATGATGAAATGATAAAAGTAAGAAAATGATAAAAATCACATTTGAAAAAGCATACCTTTTTTCAGCTCGTACTTTCTTCCCACACTGAGAACAAGTATACATGTTATCACCTTCCAAAGTGTCTTTAATAGTAACTTCATCAAGAGATTCCTATGTATAAAACCATATTTAAAAGTTTCACATTATTGTTTACAACACGGAAATATACAAAACATGGCAATTTTGGCAGAATGCTCAACAAAAAAACCGTTTTTTAAAAAAGTGAATCCTTAAATTTTAGCAGAAAACTGTTTTCCTCATGTTAAGATAGTCTATGAATCTTAGTAACTTTTTCAAAGGGTTAATTAAAAATTTAAATTTTGACTGGGCAAAAAAAAAAAATAGCTTTGTGATTGATCCTTAATTCTTATTTAAATGGTACAATAAAAAGAAAATACATAAAAACAAAGTTTAAAAATCTCAAGATGACAAATATAAACCTGCTACACAAATAGTTAAAAGCATAAAGTAAAAAAATTATGTGCATTATTACTCACATAAATGTTCTTCATATCAGCCACTTGGCATCTCACAGTATAAAACTCTTCAGCAGTTTGACTAACATGTTCACAATCCTAATCAATTGACATAAAAAATTATTAAAAATTAGTAAATTATAATATAAACAAAAATATATTAAGCTCTCCAAAAAGCAAAGTATTATAGCAGGATACTTACCAAGGATACAACATTGTTTGTAATTACACCTCCAAATAAACTTTTGACGGTATTTTTCTTTAATATAAAACAAACAAAAAACATGAAACTAATTAAAACAAGACGAATTTGTTCAAATTTCAAATAAACTTTTCGGTATTCTGATACTAACCAGTTCTGGAGACATTTCTTCAATTTTGGTAATCAGATCAGTAAAAAACTCCGTCATATCTTTCTGTTCCCCCGTATTCAGAGGCTGCTTATCCATAGTGTATGTTTTACAGAAAGGTCTAGGATTATATGCTTTGCATTCACTCTCCTGCAAAGAAAAACAGAGAGGAAGATTCTAAGTGTCAGATAAAAATAAGAGAATTACAGGTCTTTCAATGAACACATAACAGAAATAAAAGAACAGGTAGTAAATCTACAAAGTTAGTTTTAAAATGCTCTCTTCTAAAAATCTGTTTAATTTTCACGGCATTTTTAGTTTAATGGTCTTGGTGCTAGAAGATTCTTAAATTATCCAGGATACTTATATTTGCAAGTCAAGGAATTTCTAGGAAGAAATCTGAGATTCAAATGACTCACAGCTGGGCACGGTGGCTCACACTTGTAATCTCAGCACTTTGGGAGGTTAAGGCAGGCACATCATGAAGTCAGGAGATGGAGACCATCCTGGCCAAAATGGTGAAACCCCTTCTCTATTAAAAATACAAAAATTAGCTGTGTGTGGTGGCACGTGCCTGTAATCTCAGCTACTCAGGAGGCTGAGGCAGGAGAATCGCTAGAACCAGGGAGTCAGAGGTTGCAGTGAGTCGACATTGTGCCACTAAACTCCAGCCTGGCGACAGAGTGAGACTCTGTCTCAAAAAGAAAAACAAGCCAGGCACGGTGGCTCACGTCTGTAATCCCAGCACTTTGGGAGGCTGAGGTGGGTGGATCACCTGAGGTCAGGAGTTTGAGACCAGCCCGACCAATATGGTGAAACCCTACCTTTAAAAAAAAACCAAACAAAAAACCACCCCCACACACACACACAAAACACAACTCATATCTATATTGCAAAGCAAAAAATACAAAACCTTTACAGGCTGAATAAACTTTCCCAGAAACTGAACTTTGTTTCAGCAGCTTTTAAAATAGTAATTTAAACCAGTATTTTTCTGTTTGTCAATTCAAATGACAGGTTCCAGCTCTGTTAGAAGGAGATGAAAAGCCAGGTGTGGTAGCTCATTCCTATAATCCCAGCACTTTGGGAGGGTGGGGAAAGTGGACTGCTTGAGCCCAGGAGTTCAACAACAGCTTGGGCAACATAGTGAGATCCTGTCTGTACAAAGAATAAAAGCTAGGCATGGTGGTACACGCCAGTGGTTCCAGGCAGTGGGGCAGTGTCAAGGTTGCCACGAGACGAGATGGCACCACTGAACTCTGGCCTGGGTGACAGAGTGAGACCCTGTCTCAAAAAATAAAAACAGTGAAAAATACAGAAAGAAGTACAGCTAGTGCTCGACTTACGACCACGGTCGGGACCGCGGAACAGTCGTAACACGATTTTGGTCGTAAGTTGAGTAGGCTGTATGTACAGTTGAAATGGTGCACGCGGAGATGGTAGTGCTGCTGGAAGCTGGTCTGCATTGTCGTATGCCCAGCTGGGCCACGTTTGCGCTGCCAGATGCGGAGCAGTCGTGGCTAGCGAGTGCGGTCATAAAGTCGGATGGTCGTAAGTTGCATAGGTCGTTAAGTCGATCAATAATACCTGTATGATACAATCCCTGTCCTCAAGATTTAACAGGTGAGAAAAGTAATATACACATGAGGTAGAAATAACAGAGAGGCATGGTGACTTGGAATACTCTGGTCAACCTGTGGAACAGACAGTCTCTTACAGAGGTAAAAACCAAGCTGACTCTTGAAAAATGAGTATCAGAAGAAAATGGAGAAGAGTGACACAGGCATAAACAGTGGCACAAATAAACCCAAAGCAATGAAGCAGCAGGGCAATGTACTCCAAATGGAGAGGAGTAAGATAGGAGGTTGAAGGGTAGTGGTAAAAAACACAGAAGGTGCGTGCCATGGTGATGAACTTGAGTACCATTCTGTTCATAATTAAGATTCACTCAAGAGTTTTAAGCAGAGGAATAACACTGTAAGATTTACTATTTCCTTTTCTTTTTTTTTTTTTCAAGACAAAGTTTCACTCTGTCGCCCAAGCTGGAGTGCAGTGGTGCAATCTCGGCTCACTGCAACCTCTGCTTCCTGGTTTCAAGTGATTCTCCTGCCTCAGCCTCCCGAGTAGCTGGGACTACAGGCATGTGCTACCATGCCTGGCTGATATTTGTATTTTTAGTAGAGATAGGGTTTTACCATGTTGGCCAGGCTGGTCTTGGACTCCTGACCTCGTGATCTGTCTGCGTCAGCCTCCCAAAGTGTTGGGATTACAAGTGTGAGCCACTGCATCCGGCTGATTTACTACATCTTTTTAAAAGATTGATCACTTTTATAGTCTTAGGGATTATAGTTAAGGGATATAAAGAAAAATCAGCTAGCATAAAAGGGGGTGACTTTGTAACAGGAAAAGGATCAGTCACAACAGATTCTTCAAAGGACAAATTAACAGAATGTAGACAACTGAGATGTCGTAATGACTTTTAAGTTATTATGACAAGTAACAGAGACAACTGAGACAACTGACGTAGGGCCAGGCACGGTGGCACACGCCTGTATTCCCAACATGTTTGGAGGCCGAGGCGGGCAGATCACTTGAGGTCAGGAGTTCAGGGCCAGCCTGACCAACATGATGAAACCCTGTCTCTACTAAAAACAGAAAATTTAGCCGGGTGTGGTGGTGTGTACCTGTAGTCCCAGCTACTCAGGAGGCTGAGGCAGAAAAATCACTTGAACCTGGGAGGTGGAGGTTGCAGTGGGCTGAGATCATGCCACTGCACACCAGCCTGGGTGACAGACCAAGACTGTCTTAAAAAAAGAAAAAGACAACGGTACATAGTCATGACAAAGCCAGTTCAAACTAACTCCATTTAACGTTTTAGCTTATTTTTTACAGGGTATACCTAATTTGTTTCCCTCTATGTTTCTTTTTTTTTTTTGAGACAGAGTCTAACTCTGTCACCCAGACTTGAGTGCAATAGTGAGATCTCAGCTCACTACAACATCTGCCTCCTGGGCTCAAGCGGTCCTCCCTTCTCAGCCACCCAAGTAGCTAGGACTACAGACATACACCACCGTGTCTGGCTAATTTTTAAAATATTTTCAGTAGAGATAAGAGTTTCACCATGTTGCCCAGGCTGGTCTCGAACTCTTGAACTCAAGCCATCAACCCGTTTTGGCCTCCCAAAATGCTAGAATTACAGGCGTGAACCATAATGCCTGGCCTAGTCTCCGTGATTCTTAAACATACCATTAAATATGTAAACATTTTCTGAAGCTCCAGAAGAGTCGTCTTGTGCTTCATATCCTCTGAATACTGGAAATTAGAGAAAACACCATTAAAACCACATTGATGGAAGTATATTACGCATTCTAGCAAAGAAAGTCTTGCAATGTGCACTCTATCTGTTTTCATTCTTTTGGCTATATAAAGGAGAAACACTGACACATTTAATTCTTTCTTTAGCAATTATAGCATTAAAAATTATAATACTTTTTTGTTATATAAATACAGCCATCACTATCATATAAGGAAAATGAAGAGAGATTTTTAAACATCACTTTCTAGGTTAACCCTTATTTAGTACAATGCTGATGATTTCTAAGAATGCAAGAATGAGAAACACTTCAGGTGCAATCAAAGTTGTCTACCACAAACAAGCCTACACATTAAAAAATATTTTAAATATTAACAAATGACATCTCATCATCATTCATTCATATCTTTATTTTTTCTGGAACAGTATATTCTTCACACTGAAGAGGAATACCAGCCAGGATCTTTGAAAACTATCTAAATATTCAACTATTAATAACTCAAATTCAGGAATCCGACTAGACTCAGTCACAAGAGACTTAGTATTGAACACCAAGCTTTATAGGAGATTCATATTCATGCAAGGCATTTATTAGACAAATTCTACCAATTCAAGTATTAAATCTATAAAGAAGATATTATCCTCATTACAAATTACCTCTCATTACTTTGGAAGTCTTGTGGAATAATAAGCGTCCACATCCCAAGAGTATGCCTGAGTTATTTTTGCCAGCTTTATGGAAGTAAGACTGCAAGTAATACGGCTCTGCTGTTTTAGCAGCTTATAATCAAATTAAGGTCAAAGCATGTACTAAAACAGAAATGTGTTCAGCATATAATTACTATAAAATTACGTGATATTAAATGTAATAGGAATTGAGTAAAGGGAATTAAAAAATTGGCAAAGTAACTACAGTGCACTCCTGTTACATGAGAGGCTTAGTATTTCATACTATGAAAAAAGTCACACAAAATGACATTCTCCAATGTATCAAAGTATTGATTCAGAACACAAAAAAAGTCAGGAATAAAGACCTGGATTTGTATTTTTATTATTAGAGAATAAAGTATTGGTTGGCTAAAGAAAAGAGCTGCCCAACTTTGTTAAAGTCAAACAACAAGGGAATTTCTATGTATAATTTAAAAATATATACATAGCCTGTATCTATATGTATTTACTACTTAAAAAATGTGTTCACACCCATTAGGCTGACTATTATTAAAACAGAAAATGGCAAGTATTAGCAAGGATGTTGAGAAATTAAAATCCTTGTGCATGTAAAATGGTGTTAAGCCCTGTGGAAAACGTATGGCTATTCGTCAAAAAAATTAAACACAGAATTTCCATAAGGTCCAACAATTCCACTTCTGGGTATATACCCAAAAGAAAAGCAGGAACTCAAACATGGTTGTATACCCATGTCCATAACAGCATTATTGAGAACAGCTGAAAGGCCAAAGCAAGCCAAGTATCCACTGACAAGTGAAATAATAAACAAAATGTGGTATATAAATACAGTAAAATATTGTAGCCTTAAAAAGGAAAGAACTTCTGATACATACAACAGTATGGATCACCCTTGAAGATATCCTAAGTGAAATAAGCCACTCATAACCAGTCACAAAAGGACTGATATTACATGACTCCACTTATATGAAGTACCTGAAACAGTCAAATTCATAGAGATGGAAAGCAGAATAGTGGTTGCAAGGGGTGAGGGAGAATGGAGAGTTAAGTGTTTAACGAGTTTCTGTTGGGAACACGAAAAAGTTCAAGATGGAATGGTGGTGATGGCTGCAAAATAATGTGAATGTATTATTCCATGAACTGTACATACGTATAAATGGCTAAAATGATGAATTTTATGTTGTATATATTTTACCACAATTAGAATTAGAATATGTGTAGCTTTCTTTAAACTTTCTGTGAGCATCAGAAAAGTGAACAATACCTGAACTGTTCATCTTATGAATCAAGTGCCCACTTGAGTACTTTCCAGAATCATATCAAATTCTGTTAAGATTTTTCCATGTACATAGGTCTACATTTTTAAATTTTTTACTCTTATTTTAGGTTCAGGGGTACATATGCAGGTTTGCTATACAGGTAAACTGTGTGTCTCAGAGGTTTGCTATACAGATTATTCTATCACCCACGTGATAACTGTACCAACAGGTAGTTTTTCGATCCTGACCCTCTTCCTACACTCCACCCTCAGGTAGGATCCAAAGTCTATTGTACCCTTGTGTCCACATATACTCAATATTTACCTACCATTTATAAGTAAGAACGTATGGTATTTGGTTCCCTGTTCCTGTGTGTATTCACTTAGGATTATGGCCTCCAGCTCCATGTATGTTGTTGGAAAGGACAGGGTCTTGTTCTTTTTTATGACTGCGTAGTATTCCGTGCTGTATATGTACCACATTTGATCTAGTCCACTGTTGATGGGCATGTAGGCTGATTCCACATCTTTGGTATTATGAACAGTGCCATGGTGAACATGGCAGTGTCTTTATGGTATAATGATTTATATTCCTTTGGGTATATACACAATGAGATTGCTGAGCCCAATAGTAATTCTGTTTTAAGTTCTTTCAAAAATTGCCAAGCTGCTTTCCACAATGACTGAACTAATTTACACTTCCACCAGCAGTGTATATGCATTCCCCTTCCATTGCAACATTGCCAGCATCTGTTATTTTTTGACTTTTTATTAATAGCTATTCTGACTGGTTTGAGATGGTATCTCACTGTGGTTTAGTTTTTTATTTCTCTGATCAAAAATATTGAGCATTGCTTCATATGCTTATTGGCCGCATGTATGTCTTCTTTTGAAAAGAGTCTGTTCATGTCCTCTGCCCACTTTTTTTTTCTTATATAGAGTCTTGCTTTGTCACCCAGACTGTAGTGCAGTGGCCCAATCTCGGCTCACTGCAACCTCCACCTCCTGGGTTCAAGTGATTCTCCTGCTCCAGCATCCCGAGTAGCTGGGACTACAAGTGTGCACAACCATGCCTAATTTTTTTTTTTTTTGAGACGGAGTTTCGCTCTTGTTGCCCAGGCTGGAGTGCAATGGCATGATCTCGGCTCACCGCAACCTCCGCCTCCTGGGTTCAGGCAATTCTCCTGCCTCAGCCTCCTGAGTAGCTGGGATTACAGGCACACGCCACCATGCCCAGCTAATTTTTAGTATTTTTAGTAGAGACGGGGTTTCACCATGTTGACCAGGATGGTCTCGATCTCTTGACCTCGTGATCCACCCACCTCGGCCTCCCAAAGTGCTGGGATTACAGGCTTGAGCCACCGCGCCCGGCCAACCATGCCTAATTTTTGTATTTCTGGTAGAGACGGGGTTTCACCATGTTGGCCAGGTTTCTTTGGCTACTTTTTAATCGGGTTGTTTTTGCTTGTAAATTTAGTTTTTAACTAAAAATACCATTTATGAGACCTACTTATATTCAGCACATCTGAGAGTTCTGTTTCTACGAATTCCTAGAAGTGTTAAAAGCTTTAAAGGTGGTTATCAATATGAACCCAAGAAGCATGGCCAAGTTGCCAACAAGAAAGAAAACCATTGAAAACATGCTCCTTTGATAACTGCTTTTATAAGATTATGCAGATGGGTCTAACAAATTTATTCAGAAATATTTCGATAAATTAAATGAACTAATTATTCAACTACTTTTAGTCATAATGTACAGAGATGGTAAATTACCATCCTGGGCAACACAGTGAGACCCTGTCTCTACAAAAAGTAAAAGTAAACAAATAAGCCAGGTATGGTGACGTATGCCTGTAGTCCTAGCTACTCAGGAGGCTGAGGTGGCAGGATCACTTGAGCCCAGGTGGTCAATGCTATGGTGAGATGTGTTCATGCCACTACACTCCAGCCAGGGTGACAGACAGTGAGGCCTGCCTCAAAAAAAATAGAAATAAAAAAATCCGAGAGCAAGTATAAAGGAAGTTCATTAAAAAACTAGAAAAGCAGTGCAAAAGGCAAACTAAACAATAGCCCATGGTGGGTCAGGTATGGTGGCTTACACCTGTAATCCCAGCACTTTGGGAGGGTGAGATGGGAAGATCGCTTGAGGCCCGAAGTTGGAGACCAGCCTAGTCAACAGAAACCCACACCCCCCTCCCAATTATTTTAAAAAACAAATAAAAATAGCCCATGATAAAAAATAATGAAAACTGAAAAGTGAATAAAAATAACATGAAACAGAGCTTACACAAACAAATTAGGTCCACAATCAGACACACTTTGGGATAAATACAAAATAAGCTCTGATTCTGGTGACACTTCTCTATCTGGATTCAGAATTTATTTTTTATGTAATCGAAATATGTGGGGTTTTTTTGGTTTGTTTTTTACTCTTGTATGTTCTCCCAGTGAATGTGTTCATTTTTACTGACAATATAATATTCATTGTATATACTGAGTATGTATATTCCATAGCTGTGTTTTCCTTTGAAAACTAAATTGTACTATAGCATTACGAGTAATCTACTAAAATGTAAAAATAAGTAAAATACACATTAGCTAGTTACTGGAATCAAATTTACTCTTATTTATTCACAAATTATTTTTTCAAACATTTACAACATTGAAATAAAAATTTATCAACAAAATACTAAAATTTGGTTTATAATTTTGAGGAAAATTCTACCTTGGCAGTGAAGACAGCCTGTCTTGCCTCAGGTATCATATAAAGTTGCTGAATAGTAGAAGCCAAGTAACAAGTAGCTCCAAGATTAGTAAGGCCAACAAATCTACATTCAGCACGAACATCTTCATGAGGCCAGTAGTCCCATTTATAAGGTGCATGGGCTGCTGAACAAAGAGGGAAGAAAAGATTTCCCCAAACAAACTATTAAACATAATGTATTTTGCTTATATTAACAGCCTCTACCACCATTAGTTACCTCATTAATATATATATATATTATACATGATAATTTTTTAAATAAGGAAAGAATACACACGAAAACTAATTTATTCTCTAAAAAATCAATACTTTTAAAATTTGATTTTACTTGGCACCAAATTATTTTTACAAAAAAGGCTAAAGTAATAAAAATGCATATAAAAAGGTCCTTCATATCAATGTTTCCTTTTTAACTTTAATAACATCCTACCAATAATCATTTATAATTTATAATCATATAATTTAATAATCAAATAATCATATAATAATTTATAATGTGTGAATAACAGATTCTTCTGTAAACAGTGCCTTTGAAATCTTGTTTCTGAATTCAAAATGCATAAAGATTGAAGAAAAAGATGAATGCTTACACTGCATGTGTTGTGCCATAACCCAGTTGTGTATTAGCCTATAGTTCTCAACAGATCCCTTTACCATTTCTACTAACAAATCGTAAGCAGCAGCTCTTGAAGAATGTGATTTGCACTTTGGCTGTTGTCGATCCTTTAGACTTGGCAACAAAAACAAAAGATTGAAGATATCTCTTAAAAATTCCTGGGGGGGGTAAAAGGAAACGTTACGTTATCTAAATGGAGGTATTAATTACATTCCAAATATAGTTAACATATAAACAGAATGACAAGCTACAATTTACTAAGCTACTCAAAAACTTACAGCAGCATGATATACCATCATCTGAAAGTCTTCCCAGTGTTCATTTCTCTTAGAGAAAACGAAGGCGGCAGCGGTCATCTTTTACTCTTTCCTTTTTGATACCTAATAAGCTCATTCTTAAGACTCTTCATGTACAAATGTTGTTATTTTCTATTCCATTAAGTGATGTAAAGTTTTTGTTAAGGCCTCATTACTCCCTTGACAAGTCTCACTGGCTCCTCTGCATTAATTTTCCCCTTACTTTGCTCTACTAATAAATAATAGCAACAATACAGGGATAAAAGCAGCAGTTTACTCATACTGTGGAAAGGCAGTACTGCTGTACTTTTTCAAAAATCTAGCCTGCTTGAGAAAGTGGGTGCTGGGTTATCTTTTCCACTTGTTCTTTTCGAATCGGTACTTTGCTATTTTACCAAGTTATCACCCTCACACATCCCAAATAGTACTATGGTACATTGTTCTGAAAAATAAAATCACCTGGGGTACTGTGCAGAAAAGAGAAAACAAAGGTAGACGAGACTCTTGCTACCCACAGAAAAGCTGGCCTTTGTCTATAGTCTGCAAACATCAATGGTAAGTAAATAGCTCCCTGCACTGATATAAAACTCCCTAAGTGGAAAAAGTGGCTCACTGTGTGTAACTGGGGTTTATGATAAAGATCTACTTTCCCTTCATGAGTCTGGAATTTGGGCAACTATAGTCAGCTACACAGGCACTGTGTGCCTACATGACCCACTCTGTGATAAAACCCAGGACTCCTAGGCTCAAGAGAACTTTCTTGGTAGACAATACTTCATGTGCTGTCACACTCACTGAGCACATCTTATAGAACCACAATGAAAAAAACTCTTGAAAAGTTCTACCTGGCTTCCTCCAGACTTTGCCTTAACACCTTTTTCTTTTGATGATTTTGCTTTTTATCATTTTGCTGTAATAAATCTTAGCCATGAGTATGACTATATGCTGAGTCCTGTGAGTCAGTGAATCAACAAACCTGGGAGTGGTCAGGGGAACTCTTGAAAGAGGTACCAAAAAGGGAAATTTTTGAAATATTTTTCCACAGTGACCTCACTTCTTTCATCTCACTATTGTTAAAGAATGTGTAATTCAGAGTTCTTAGCAAAGAAAAGTTCAGCTAGGAAATATGGAAAGTAATTAAGGGCTTTTTATGTGTATGTGAGACAGAGTCTCACTGCCACTTCAGGCTAGAGTGCAGTGGTGCAATCTCAGCTCATTGCAGCCTCCGCCTCCTCGGTTCAAGGGATTATTGTGCCTCTGCCTCCCGAGTGGCTGGGATTACAGGAATGCACCACCACGCCCAGCTAATTTTTGTATTTTTAGCAGAGATGGGGTTTCATCACGTTGGCCAGGCTGGTCTCAAACTCCTGAGCTCAAGCGATCCGCTGCCTTGGCCTCCCAAAGTGCTGGGATTACAGATGCAAGCCATTGTGCCTGGCCCAGTTTACAATATTTTGTTACAGCACCTGAACTAAGACAATAATGCTTTTAGATATTAAAATAATTTTCTGTGCCCACAATAGATGGCCACCTAGTTTCTCCTATACTTCCTAAAACATAGACCAAACTGAACCAACCCAATTTTCTGCATGAAACCAGTGCTTCCCTATGACTTAATTTTTGCTTATATTCTTTCCTATGACCTGTTTCCCTGACTTTTCTACCTAAGAAAACCTACACACTAAAAAAGGTATATCTGGCCAGGTGTGGTGGCTCACCCTGCAATCGCAGGCCTTTGGGAAGATGAAGTGGGCAGATCACCTTAAGGTCAGGAATTCGAGATCAGGGTGGCCAACATGGTGAAACCCTGCCTCTACTAAAAATAAAAAAAATTAGCTGGGTGTGGTGACACGCACCTATAATCCCAGCTACTGAGCAGGCTGAGGCAGGAGAATCACTTGAACCTGGGAGATGGAAGTTGCAGTGAGCCGAGATCACACCACTGTACTCCAACCAGGGAGAAGCTGTATCTTCTTCAAAGCCTTTCCTAATCATGTCAATGCAATCTGATCTTCCAAATCTCTGATAACCTCTCTTTAATAACGATTACTTCCATGAGTTCCAAATATCATGAACAGCCATAATTTGTAAGGATACAAGCAAATTTTGCATAATACAAATGTACTATTTGACTGTCAGTTCTAAGAACCAGATCTGAGTTGGAATCATCCATTTGCTCAACATAGTTTTTAGATACTATGCAAGGCATCAGAGATAAGAATGATACTCATACTTTAAAAGAGGAAGAAGATAAGATGAATGAAAAAGGAGGAAGAAAAAGGAAGGGAGGAAGAGAAAGCAAAAGGAAGAAAGATCAGCACCACTGGAAGGTAGAAGAAAAAAGAAAGGAGGGGGAAGAAGAAGGAAGCAGTAGTAGTATACTGATGACAAATTGTTATGCAGCTGTAAAGTGTAAAATATTTATAAGGCTCTTTATAATCATTAATATAGAAGAGATTTAAAATATCTTAGAGTTAAGGCATATTTTCCTTAATATAACAACAAAACCAACTGCCTTCAATACCTCTACTCGGATATCTAATGGACATTTCAAATTTAACATGTCCAAAACAGAACTCTTGATTTTACCACCCGTTACCCTCTCCAATTTCTGAGTTTTCCTTTTCTTAATAATTGGCATTATCATTCCCTTAGCTTCTCAGGCTTAAAATTTAGGAGTCATTCTTTATTAACCTCTCTCAAACCCAACAAGTCAATCCAACTCTGAGACCTGTGAGCTCTACTTTCAATAAATATTCCAAGTCCAACCACTTTTCACCACTGTCCCTCTCTGGAACCACTGAAAAACTTCCTAACTGGATCCCTTGACTCATACATTTGCCCTCTGAGTTTGCCCATAGACTAATTTTCCAACTAGAGTATGAGTAAGCCCTTTAAAATCTTAATTCAGGTCGTATCTCTGCTGTACAAAAGATTCTAGTTTTCCCTTAACACCGAAACCAAAGGAAAATTACAATTTGACTACAAGAACATAACGGCCTTTTCAATAAAGAATCCTAAAAACAACTAATATTACTCTGAATGTTTCAGAAAAAATTTGGTGAAGAAATGGAAAGAGTAAAACTTATAAAAGAGGAAGTAATGGAATTACTTGCAGATGATTGTGACATGAGTCTGCTTGAGGAAAAAAAAAAAGAATTACTCGCAGATAATAAACCAAAAATAAGAACCAAAGGCAACACTAAGAGCTGAAGATAACTGAAAACAGCCTACCAACAAGTCAATTTTAGATGGCCTGAACAAATTTATACACAAATTCTTACTATACAGAAATAAACAAGTTAAAAAACAGTAAACAAAGATTCCATATCAATCTAACGACAAAAAGGACAAAACTCCTAGGAATAAACTTACTAAGAAATACTTAGTAGGAAAAAAACTAAAAAATAAAAAACATAAAAAGATTGTCTTTGCATAAATACAACAAATTCTACTCTTGTATAGGCAAATTCAGTATCATAAACTTAATTCTGCATCAATCTGAAAATATAATACAATCTCAACCAAAAAAATAACACAATGTTATTTTTTTGAAGAACTAGATGAACTGATTCTAAAGTTTATGTGGAAAAATAAAAAGCCAGGAAAATCCTGAGAATCATAATAATGAAAATGAACTACCTCGGTCAGGAATGGTGGTTCATGCTTGCAATCCCCACACTTTGAGAGGCTGAGGCAGGCGGATCACCTGAGGTCAGAAGTTTGAGAACAGCTTGGCCAACATGGTGAAACCCCATTTCTTTCTTTTTTTCTTATTGGAGACAGAGTTTTGCTATTGTTGCCCAGGCTGGAGTGCAACGGCACAATCTTGGCTCACTGCAACCTCTACCTCCCAGGTTCAAGCAATTTTCCTGCCTCAGCCTCCAGAGTGGCTGAGACTACAGGCATGCACCACCATACTCAACTAATTTTGTATTTTTAGTAGAGAGGGGGTTTCTCCATGTTGGTTAGACTAGTCTTCAATTCCCAACCCTAGGTGATCCACCCACCTCGGCCACCCAAAGTGCTAGGATTATAGGCGTGAGCCATCATACCAGGCCTGAAAACCCCATTTCTATCAAAAATACAAAAATTAGCTAAGCGTCATGGCGAGTACCTGTAGTCCCAGCTACTCGGGAGGCTGAGACAGGAGAACTGCTTGAACCTGAGAGGTAGAGGTTGCAGTGAGCTATCACGCCACTGTACTCCAGCCTGGGTGACAGCAAGACTCTGTCTCAAAAACAAACAAACAAAAACGAAGGGACTACTTCTACAAGTTAATAACTTTAAATCTACATAATTAAGATATATTGGCGAATGAACAAACAGATCAACTACATCAAACAGGAAGTCCAGAAATAAATCAAAATAAATATGGCAGTTTACTTGATAAAGGAGGCATTTCTAATCAATAAGTAAAAAATAAATTAGCTATTAGGATAACTGGGTATGTATCTGGAAAAAAAAAAGTTACCTATTTCATTCCTTTCATCTAAATAATTTTCTGGTAGAAAAACTTAAATGTACAATACTAAGTTATGAAGCATGAAAAAAGCAGTTTTCAAAGTATAACACAACACCTAGTAACTGTAAAAGATCAATAAACTTTACCATATGAAAAAAGAATTCTGCTCAGAAAATAAGCAGGCCGGGTGAGGTGGCTCACATCTGTAATTCTAGCACTTCGGGAAGCTGAGGTGGGCAGATCACCTGAGGTTAGGACCAGCCTGGACAAAACGGTGAAACCTTGTCTCCACTAAAAACCAAAAGTTAGCCAGGCATGGTGGTACACACTTGTAATCCCAGCTAGAAGGGAGGCTAAGTAAGGCAGGAGAATTGCTTGAACCTGCGAGATGGAGGTTGAGGTAAGCCGAGATTGGGCTAGTCCAGCCTGGATGACAGAGCACAACTCTGTCTCAAATAAACAAACAAACACACAAACAAGCATAACAAAAACGATGAAGTGAAGATAAACAAAAAAAATCTTGTGACTCATTTTACAATGAGATAGTTTTTTTTATATAAAATATGCTACACATTAGTTAATGACCAAAATATACATAATAGGGATAAAGGGAAAAGATCTGAGCAGTCAGAGAAAAGATAAACAAATGGCTATCAAACACTTGAAGGAAAGCTCAGCCTTACTAACAAAAGTAATAGAAAATAAAACCAAGAGAATCTCTTTGCACCTATCAGACTGGTAGAAATTATCTAAATGTATAGTATGTTGGTAGAAATGTTAGAAAATAGAAGCTTAATCTTGGATTGCAGGTACAACCATAAATTGGCTCAGCCTCCATAGAAAGTTAACTTTGTTTCTGTTTATAACATAACCAAAATCATAAACCTATATAACCCATGAACTAGCAGTTCTAACTTTTAGAATGTTTTCCTACATTTCCTAAATCTATGTGTTAAATGTATAAAGATTTCTGTAATATCACTAGAAAGAGTTTAAGACAATGTTGATCATTAGGAAGCTGGGGAAATATATTACATATATGCAGATAAAATAATATTCTGGGGCAGACATGATGTCTCATGCCTGTAACACCGGCTATGTTAGGAGGCCGAGGCAGGATAGCCTGAGCCCAGGAGTTTGACACCAGCCTGGGCAACATGGCAAAATCCCATCTCTACAAAAGATTTTTTTTTTTTTTTTTTTTTTTGAGACAGAGTTTCGCTCGTTACCCAGGCTGGAGTGCAATGGCGCGATCTCGGCTCACCACAACCTCTGCCTCCTGGGTTCAGGCAATTCTCCTGCCTCAGCCTCCCGAGTAGCTGGGATTACAGGCATGCGCCACCATGCCCAGCTAATTTTTGTATTGTTAGTAGAGACGGGGTTTCACCATGTTGACTAGGATGGTCTCGATCTCTTGACCTCGTGATCCACCCGCCTCAGCCTCCCAAAGTGCTGGGATTACAGGCTTGAGCCACCGCGCCCGGCCAGATTTTTTTTAAATTAGGCAGGTATAGTTGCACCTGCCAGTAGTCCCAGCTGCTCAGGAGGCTGAGGTGGGAGAACTGCTTGAGGCTGGGAGGTGGAGGTTGGAGTAAGCCAAGATCACGTCACTGTAGTCCAGCTTACGTAACAGAGCCAGACCCTGTCTCAAAGATGATAATAATATTCTGAAGTTACTTTTACAAAATGAATAGCCAAGCATGGTGGTGTGCAGTGGCTCATGCCTGTAATCCCAACAGTTTGGGAGGCCAAGATGGGAAGAGCACTTGACAGCAGGAGTTTGAGAACAGACTGGGCAACACAACAAAACGCTATCTCTACTAAATAAATAAATAAATAAATAAAATAAAATAAAATAAGCAAGTTGGGCACGGTCACATATGCCTATAGTCCTAGCTACCTGGGAGGTTGGAGCAGGAGAATCACTTAAGCCAGTAGTTCAAGGCTGCAGTGAGCAATGATTGTGCCAATGCACTCCAGCTTGAATAAGGAGACCCTGTCCCTTTTTTTTTTTTTTAAAGAATGAACTGTTTTTATATACTGAATTTGAAAATCTCTAAGATAGATGGCAAAAACAAAGTATAGAACAGCGTGTTTAACGTGTTATCATTGTGCAGAACGTATCACGTAACGGTTAAAAGCTTGGCCAAGTGAAGAGTAAGTGACTCAGTCATGCACAACTTGTTATCTATGCCTCAGGTTTCATCATCTGTCAAAATTGGGTCCAATAATATCCACCTTCTAAAGGCTCAAAAATTTGTCCTAGGATAACAACTTGTATAAATCAATGAACAGAAGTAAAAAATAAGAAGAAAAATAAGACTTTTAGAAAAAACACATGTAACAACTACGACAGAGAGAGGTGACATATTCAAAATAAGTAACTTTTACAAATAAATAGAAAACCATACACAGACTGAATAAATATCAAACTAATACAATTAATAAATGGAAAGAAACTCATTCACCAATTAACTAAGAAATAAAACTAAAGCAACATCAAGACTGACAAAGATCTAAGTGACGTTAAGAACCTACAGATGCTTGAGAAAGGCATTCTCATATGGTGTGGCTACAAGTGTAAACTGATGATGCACCCTTTTGTATACTGATATGAGCTACTGATTAAAATCAACCTATTTTACTTTTAAGAGTTCATGAATAACTAATGGGACAAGTGTGCAAAGATGCTGCCTGTACAGTTTTTCTATAACATTAATGTCAACAAAGATTTAAATTATTGCCTCTTATCATTTTTTTAAAATACATTTTTGAAATGTACTCATGTTTTAGTGAAAACCAATTACAGAATACTATTTACACAGTGTAAAATATGTATTCATATTTATATTTCTATAAATGTGAATTTTATACATGTGTATTTACTGTATTCATGAAAAGTCCTGGAAGGCCATCACCACAGTATCAGAGGAAATCCAACCACATGGGAATATTGTTTTTTAGTACTATGTAAATTTTTCTTTCTTAACAATGACTTTCCCTTTACAACGTTACCAGAAAAAATAATATATTTATATTTGGGGATACAACTTATATACTGGCTTACATATAAAAGAAGACTTCAATCAACAAGGCTATAAATTAATAAAATCTTTCCCAGTGAGTTTAACAGAAAAGACAAAAAACCTGAAAGAAATAGCACAAGAAGGGCTGGGTGCGGTGGCTCATGCCTATAACTCCATCACTTTGGGAGACCAAGGTAGGCAGATTCACCGAGGTCAGGAGTTCGAGATCAGCCTGTCCAACACAGAGAAACCTCGAATCTACTGAAAATATAAAATTAGCTGGACGTGGTGGTGCATGCCTGTAATCCCAGTTACTCTGGGGGCTGAGGCAGGAGTATCACTTGAACCTGGGAGGCGGAGGTTTTGGTGAACCAAGATCGTGCCACTGCACTTCAGCCTGGGCAACAGAGCAAAACTCCGTCTCAAAAAAAACAGAGGCTGAGGTGGGTGGATCACGAGGTCAAGAGATCGAGACCATCCTGGTCAACATGGTGAAACCCCGTCTCTACGAAAAATACAAAAAATTAGCTGGGCATGGTGGCACGTGCCTGTAATCCCAGCTACTCAGGAGGCTGAGGCAGGAGAATTGCCTGAACCCAGGAGGCGGAGGTTGCGGTGAGCCGAGATCGCGCCATTGCACTCCAGCCTGGGTAACGAGAGCGAAACTCCGCCTCAAAAAAAAAAAAAAAATAGCACAGGAAGGAGTTTTGTGCATTGGAGGAAGTAGCACAAGTTTCAAACAGTTAAGACTAATTTTAAGTTGATCTCAAGAATCCTTTAGTCTGTGCAAATGAGGGCAATCTTCTATCCTTTCGGTTGCTGTTTCCTAACACATTCAGTAACTTAAAGATAACAGCTCTCCAGACCATAACAAATTCCTTCAATGACCATGATAAATGTACCAATGGTAAGATAAACTATTTAATGATGAGACCATCAAAATAAAACATCTGCTGTTACAGAGTCAAGTGTTTCCAATATTCAGAGACAGATTTTATGTCACACAGGTCTCTAAAATATGAAACCAGTAAGTACCCAATAATGACTACTTATGAATTCCACTGTATTAGGATATGATTCACTGTTTAGGACAGCAATTCAAAATATTCAATTCTATAGGAAGCACACTATTAAAATATAGGTCACCTTTCTGATTTTTTTTTTATTTTAAAGATATGGTCTCCCTCTGTCATCTAGGCTAGAGTGCAGTAGCATGATCATAGCTCACTGAAGTCTCGACCTCCTGGGCTCAAGCAATCCTCCCACCTCAGCCACCTGAGTAGCTGAAACTACAGGTGTACGCCACCACACCCAGCAAGTTTGTGTATTTTCTGTAGGGATGAGGTTTCATCATGTTTTGGCTGGTCTTCAATTACTGGTTTCAAGTGATCCACCTGTCTCAGCCTCCCAAAGTGCTAGGATTACAAGCAAGAGCCACTACGCCCAGCCTTAGGTTACCTTTCTATATACAGTCAGTCATAGGAATTAACATTTGATTTTGCATTCTAAAAACAAGCCTATGTTTTATACTTCCAGAGTTCAATTTATTCAAAATTTGCTTATCTTGCCGGTAATTAAGTTCTAGTAACTGTATGTTTAAAAAATTTAACAAATCCACATGCAATGTGATATAGTTTGGCTGTATCTCCACCCAAGTCTCATATTGAATTACATCACCCATAATTCCTATTGTTGTGCGAGGGACCTGGAGGGAAATGACTGAATCATGGTTTCCCCCATACTGTTCTTATGGTAATGAGTAAGTCTCATGAGATCTGATGGTTTTATAAGGAGAAACCTCTTTCACTTAGTTCTCATTCTTTCTTTGCCTGCCACCATCCACATTAACATGTGACATGCTACGACTTGCCTTCCACCATGATTGTGAGGTCTCCCCAGTCACAAGGAACTGAGTCCAATTAAACCTTTGTCCTTGGTAAACTGCCCAGTCTTGGGTATGTCTTTATCAGCAATATAAAAATAGACTAATACACAAGGTAACAACAACAAATTTCAATCACATTTAGTTGTAACATTGAATATCTTAATACTTACCTGTCCTTCCCTTGAAAATTTAAAGGGTGGTTTATGTTTAATAACACTTGTTGCAAGCCTTAGGAGTCCTGTAAGCCCATCATCTTCTACATTACCATCCTGATGATCAAGGATCTCTCTACTACAATAAAAAAAAGAAAAAAAAACACACACACACACAAGCAAGATAGTTCACACAATTATGTCTTTCATCTTTCCTTGACAATATAAATGTCAATTTCACATCAAATTTTACCTTCGAATACAGTCAGCCAAATGTCTTGCCAGAGCATCTAAGTCGAGGAGCGTTGTCTTAATACAAAAAGAAAGTAAAAATTCAAATATAGATTTTGAGGTTTTACCAAACATAAAGTATTAAAACAAAACCATTTCCTCACAGGTAACAATAATTTAGTTCTCCTGAATTCAAAAATTAAGTTATAAACATAATACACCTACTCCTTATCTATACATTATATCAATTAATGAAATTAGTCTTAAACATACCACTGATCATCCTACAAAAAGGAATGAATGGAATGTTGATAACTGTGAAAGTCACAGTAATCTATTGCAAAGACACTCAAGTTTGTCTTTTTTTAAATGACTTTTTTGAGATGTAATTCCGATACAATTCAAGGTTTGCTTTTAACAATACCTTTAAACTAGACTTTTAACAATAAACTGAATTTTACAGTTCATTCCAAAACAACTATACTTCTCATTATAACTCAGCAGCAGCATTAAAATAGACTTCACAAAATATAACCTGAGTTTCCTCAAAGAAACCCAAATCTCTGAAAAGGAAAATTACTTTATAAGCAAGCAAGATCAGATTCCTATTTTAGCTTAAATGGTCAAGCCCAGGGTTGTTTGCTTTTTTAAAGTACAATGTTTACTTGGCATCAGTACTTTAATTAACAATAAGAATATTCAAAGTTGCTCAATACTAATTTTTGTAATTATTTCTCAAATGAAAAGTTCTGAGGTTAAGAATTCAGGTATTAACTAAAAAGTAGAAAGTATAAACACAACAGAACTTCTAAATGTAAAGTGAACATATTAAACTTTCATTTAAATACATTTAAAAATTTAAGAAAAATGTGTCCTAGATATTTCAAAGGATCTTCTTTATGTGTTTCCCATTTTATTCCGAATTAACAACTTAGACAAATTTTAGTTTACTCAATTTATGTACACTGAAAAAAAGCAAACAATATTTTTTTCCCAAGACAGAGTCTTGCTCGATCACCAGGCTGGAGTACAGTCGTGCAATCTCAGCTGACTGCAACCTCCGCCCACTGGAATCAAGCGATTCTCCTGCCTCAGCCTCCCAAGTAGCTGGCACTACAGGGACATGCCACCATGCCCAGTGATTTTTGTATTTTTAGTAGAGATGGGGTTTCACCATGTTGGCCAGCACAGTTTCATTCTCTTGACCTCGTGATCTGCCCACCTCGGCCTCCCAAAGTGCTGGGATTACAGATGTGAGCCGTGCCTGGCCTGAAATTTACTTGTTTTAATCATTACTTTGTTTGAATGGAAATGTCAGTAGATCAGCAAAAACTGACAGTGTTTCTTCATATTAAAGTAACTTCTATTTGAACTGCAATTTTATTTTACATATTTGGGACTTCAAACTACATAGGAAGATGTATTTTTAATTTTAAAATCTAAATTTCCAATGGGAAATTTAATAAGATGTTACATCCACAAAACTTATTGAGGAACAACAAGAAACTATGTATGGATACCAGATGAAGATGTTTCAGCTAAGGTCAGAGTAAAAACACAAAAGGAATCAGAATAAGGTAGAAAAGCATGAATACAGAAGAGACATGACACTACCAACTACCTATAGATTAATAAAGTACATTTAAGATGGATAAAGTCATGAACATGTCATAATTCATATTAACAAGAATAGACTATACAGAATAGCATATAATTTTCTGAACATACCTGACTAGCGTCCTTTATATGTATGTTGTCAACTAATTTGCATAACAACCAAAAATACTCTTTACATCCAGGTTTTAACATTGGTTCTTCCTCATAATCATCTACCTATTAAGAAAATTTTATGCTTTGTGAAAACATTTTAAAAATTAAAATTATAATACATTTAAGAAACTAAAGGCTTTATGAAATAAATTCCTAAACAGTATTCAAAATCTTTTAAAAAATGGAGAGTACATACTTAGTTTCTGTAAAATCAGAATAACCAGGCACATAAATGACTAACGTTAAGAACTCTTAGGAAAATATTAGTCTCAAATTACTGACATTTGGAAAAGATATGAATGAGGAAAATAATGTAAATCCAACAAGACATTGACTTTCTGGGATTAGTAAAAAGTCTTTAATAAAAGGCTCTACATTTATTATGTAGCAGAAGCATTTTACAAGACTTGTGTATCATAAAACTAAAAAAACTGACTTACTAGAGAGTTCCATTTATACTTTTTTAATCAGTCAACTTATTAAAACAAGGCTCAGAACCCAGTGAGAACAAATGCTGTTTCTAAAATAGAGTACCCATCAGAGAGACCACAAGGCTGAAATCAGTCTCTTCCTAGTAGTAACATGGACACAGTATGTCATGATGCTGTCACTTTAAGAAGTATTAAGAAGTATGTAACTATTATTCTCTTGGTAAAAATCACATACAGTAGTTTAATGCTCAAAAATTTAAGGAACTTGGGACAAACAAAATTTCAAAAATAGAAACTGCTTCTAAACACAATAAAATCTTACCCTAATAGGTTTGAGTGCTTGAGCATCAGGAAGAAATTTCAATAATGTTGAGGCAGCCAATAGCAGAAAAGAACGATTGATTGAGTCTCCTCCATCCAGCCCTGACAGGGATAACTTATAGAGTCCATTGCATGATTCATGACGAACTGCAGTCTAGATGAAAAAGAAAGTTCGAAAGACAGTCTTAGTTAGTATTAAAAAGCTAATGTTAATATGTCAGCAGAAATAATTTTAGGTGATTTTAAATACACCTCCCAGGCAAGCCTGTAATCCCAGCAATTTGAGAGACTTAGGCAGGAGGATAACCTGAGGCCAGGAGTCTGAGACCAGCCTGTCCAATATGGCAAAACGCTGTCATTACAAAAAAATACAAAAATCAACTGGGTGGTGTGGTGTGTGCCTGTAGTCCCAGCTACTCTGGAGACGGGCACAAGAATTGCTTGAACCAGGGAGGGAGAGTCTGCAGTGAGCCAGTATGTCACTGCTCCCCAGCCTGGATGGCAGAAACAAGATTATGCCTCATAAAAATAATAAATACAATGTTCTAACCCCATACATATATACGTAAATTACACATGATGAAGTACTTCAAAGTATACCATAATATATACAGTGTTTTAGAAATCCTAAAGCATGGCCATAAAAACAGAAACAGAACAAAATGAGCACAAGAACAGGTAAATACAAAGAAGAAATGAGCGAAGGATACTTAGAATCACTTAAGTTATTTACAAGACAGTAAGAGGATAAAATATTTTCAGAACTAGAAGTAATACAGAAGCAACTTAAATGAGAATATTCTACAGATTGTAAGGAAATTGTCCAAATTTGAAAATGATTACCTGAGACAGGACAAAAACGCACACGGCACTAAATCCAGAGCTAATTTTTTTTTTTTAAGACAGTCTTGCTCTGTCATGTCCAGGCTAGAGTGCAGTGGCATGATCTTGACTCACCACAACCTCCATCTCCTGGGTTTAGGCGATTCTCCTGCCTCAGCTTCCTGAGTAGCTGGGACTGTAGGTGTGTGTCAGCACGCCCAGCAATTTTTTTTGTATTTTTAGTGTTTTAATTAGTATTTTTCTATTTTTTATATTTTCGTCATGTTGGCCAGGCTGGTCTCACACACATGACCTCAAATGATCCACCTGCCTCAGCTTCCCAAAGTGCTGGGATTATAGGTGTCGGCCGTTGTGCCCAGCCAGAGCTAACATTATTAGACAAGGGAAATTTTAAAAATAAGTGACTTTGGAACTAAACATATTAGTGTGTATTTCTACTATTTCACTTAGGAATAGGAGGCGAGTAATGTCAAGATATTGCTAATAAAAATTATACTGGCTTCAGTGTCAACACAGAAAGCAAAATACATTTATTTGTAGTCTCTATTGGCTCTATTTGTACTTAAATAGAAAATGCAGGCTGGGTGCAGTGGCTCATGCCTGTAATCCCAAGCAGTTTGGGAGGCTGAAGCAGGAGTATTACATGAAACCAGGCGTTCAAGACCACTCTGGGCAACAAAGTGAGATCTCGTCTCCACAAAAAAGTTAAAAAACTAGCTGGGCATGGTGATGTGCACCTGTGGTCCCAGCTACTTGAGAGACAGATGCCAGAGGATCGCTTAATCCCAGGAGGCTGAGGCTGTAGGGAGCCACAACTGCACCACTGCACTGCAGCCTCGACGATACAGAGAACAGGGAGACTCTGTCTCTGCAAGAAAAAAAAAAAAGGCAATAGAACTTTTCTAAAACATACATTACCAAAATAAATTCTCAAGCCCTTCCTACCATCTGGGAAAAAAAGTTCCTTTTTATTAATCCAAAGCAATATAATCATTCTATAAACATTTCAGAAAAAATATAAATGCTACATAATATATAATAGTCAAAAGTTCTTAAACACTGTACATAGTTCAAACCATAGCTTAAAGTCTAATCCTAGACCTTAAAGGATTAAGCAGATAATGTGATTTATTTGTGGAATCATGCATATTTGCTTCCATCAGCTTTTATTTATTATCGATACTAATAACATGAAAACATAAGAAGTAACAGTACTAACCTTCCATCTTTATCTTACCTCAGGAATAAGGAGAGTCAATTTCTTTAGCCAATCTTGTAAATGATCACTATCAGCAAGGCTAGATTTCACTAAAGAACAGCAATGAGCCCAACTCACCAAGAGCCACATTGAATAATGTGAAACTAAAGAAAAATGAGAAAACGGTTCACTATAAAGGTTTGTACCAAAATAAAAACACAATGTTCATTATTAAAGATAAAATATATCAATACGTTATTTAAGTTTTTATTTATTAAAAGTTAACATTGTGGAATCCTTACCTTCATGTCTAGACCTGTGATCAGACTGAGCTTTTAAAACTCTGTAACAAAGTAAAAACACACCACCGCCAATTAAATTCAGCAATGAATCAAAAATAATTCAATTTATTGACATATATCCTTTAAGGTTATCACTTCCCCCCAAAAATGAAAGGGTTGTGTGTGTCTGTGTGTGTTTTTAAAGACAGGAGACAGAGTCTCCCTCAGTTGTCGGGGAATAACGGGGGAGGAAGAGGGGGGAAATGGGGGTGTGAGAGAGAGAGAGAGAGTGTGTGTGTCTGTGTGTCTCTCTGTGTGTCTCTCTCTCTCTCTCTCTCTGTGTGTGTGTGTGTGTGTGTGTGTGTGTGTGTTTTAAAAACATGAGACAGGGTCTTACTCTGTTGCCCAGGCTGGAGTGCAGTGGCATGATCATAGCTCACTGCAGCCTTGACCTCCCAGGTTTAAGCAATCTCCCACCTCAGCCTCCCTATAGCTGGGACTACAGGCATGTGCCACCACACCCAGCTAATTTTTGCAAAAGAGATTTTAAGAGAGTTCCATTATTTATTTTTTCTATCTTCTTTATCATTTATTTAAAGACTCACTGGTAAGTCAAACTCATTGAAGAAGAGAGTAGAATAATGGTTACCAGAGGCTGAGGGTAGAGTAGGGGGGTGTCGAGCAGAGGGTATGAGTCAAAGGGTACAAAATTTCAATAGAGCAGGAAGTTCTGAAATCTATTATACAGCAGGGTATCTAGTTCTAGTCAATAAAAATGTTTTCAAAATAAAAAACTAACCAAATAAAAGAATTATTGATAACATCTTATTATAGCAAATACCAAATGATTTCAGATTTAATAAAATTTGAATGAATACAATGTTGACTGAAATAAACCCTCAAGAAGTACTCATGATTTTATTACTAAAAAGATGTGCAAGACAAACACGTAGGTTATAATAATTTAGGGTTTAAACTTAAGAGTCCTTTAAAAATTATAAAATCTGAATCATGAGGGTCAATTATGAGGGTCTAATCATGAGGGTCAATTATGAAAACCCAAACTGAAAAGTACTCTATAAAATAACTGGCCTATATTACTTGAAAATGTATCATGAGAGAAAGGCTGAGAAAGCCATCTCTGATGAAAGGAAATAGAAGATCTGACAATTAAATGCAACACATAATCCTGAAGCCAAAAAAAACTGTTATAAAGAATACCAACAAGATTTTAATATGGACTCTATGTTAGATAATATATCAATGTTAAATTTTATAAATTTAAAAAATTTACTCTAGCTATTAAGAAAATGTCCTTGTCTTAGGAGATACACAACAAAGTACTGGTAAACAGTCATGATATCTGCAATTCAGTCTCACAAGATTCGGGAAAACATGTAAACACACAGAAAATACATGCTCATAAATTTTTAGCAAGAGGTTAATAACATGTAAATTTGGATGAAAGCATGAGAGATTTCACAATTATCCCCCAATTTTTCTATTAAGTTTAAAATTTTTCAAAATAAAGTTTTTAAACATTATATTCCTGCTATACATACACACATAAAATATATTTTAAAAATGCATACCTAGGAGCCAGATTATCATAAGTATAAGCAACAGACATAAGTCGCTGAATCAAACTGGTTCCTTGGACAAGTACAAGAAACACCTTTAAAACAAAAACATTTTAAAAGATATTTAAATAAGACAAAAGGAAAACCCTCCACAGGTACTCATGATTTAGTTACTAAAGAGATGTGCATTATAAAATTTTAACCCCAAATTCCAAATTATTTCAATATTTATCTATAACATAATAATGTCCTAAGAATTCTTTGAAAATACTGTAAAAATGTCAAGTATTGGAAAACTAGAATTTTATAACCACACTTTAGGCTGGGTATGGTGGCTCACTGTAATTGCTGTAATCCCAGCAATTAGGGAGGCTGAGGCAGGTAGACTGCTTGAGCCCAGAAATTCAAGACTAGCCTGGGCAATGTGGTAAAACTCTGTCTCTACTAAAAATACAAAAATTAGCTGGGGTGGTGCAGGCCTATAATCTCAGCTACTTTAAAGGTTGAGGAGCGAGGAACACCTGAATCTGGGAGGCAGTGGCTTCACTGAACTGAGATTGTACCACTGTACTCCAGCCGGTGCAACAAAATGAGAATCAATTTTTTTTTTTTAAAGAAGAAAAAAAACAAAGGAAAGGAAAGAAAACACATTACTAAAATTTTAGAAATAGAGGCAAAAATAGTCTTTACATTTGATTCTTAGATTCTCTGCATACCACTAAACTGGGGGAAAGAAATATATAACATGTCAGTGGTTTCCTGGGGGCGGGGGGGGGCGGTGATGGTGAAGAATTAAACATTTTTTTAACTTTTTAAGAAAATACATTTTAAAAAATCAAGTAGTAATAGATCCTTCAACCATCCTGAAATAAAAATTTAAAAAGCAATGTAATACACCATGGGTACAGAGCATGAATTCCAGATTCAAAATTCTAAGGTTCAACATTTAGCTTTAGGCTGCATGATCCTAATATATACAGAATTTCTCAGTTCTAGCTCTTCTTTCATATAATGGGAGAAAACAATTCACTAATATAATAATGAATTATTGCATTCCTTCTGCAGGTTGGAAGGCATTCTGTGCATACTTCCTAAGAGACTGTTTCTGTGCTGTAGCAGACAGCTACAGAAAACAAGGTAACACAAGTATATACAATGTGCAAATAAGCAAAAGAAGGAAGCAGCAACTAAATCTGTCCTTGGCAGAACTCAGAAAGCTTCCAGAAAAGTTGATGTTTAGGCTAAATTTTGTAGGTAACTTTCTAAAATGCTATTAAAAAGACCACAAGGAAAAATAATGGTTAACTCTTAGTGTTCTTCCTTACTCTACCTATAGTATATCAACATTAGATAACTCTGTCTTCAGAATTAATGTAACAAAAAATTTTATTTCCATAGATCTTAGATATACATACTAAGCTGTAATTAATTGGTAAATTAACTCATACAAAAAGTATATGATCTACAACGTTTCTAAACCTAAAAAAAAAAAAAATCTAAAACAAAACAAAACAAAAACATTGGCTGGGTGCAGTGGCTCACACCTATAATCCCAGTGCTTTGGGAGGCCGAAGCAGGTGGATCACTTGAGGTCAGGAGTTCGAGATCAGCCTGGCCAACATGGCAAAACGCTCTCTCTACTAAAAATACAAAAATTATCCAGACATGGTGGCATGTGTCTGTAATCCCAGCTACGTGACGGCTGAGTTAGGAGAATCACTCAAACTGGAGAGGCAGAGGTTGCAGTGAGCTAAGATGGTGCCACTGCACTTCAGCTTGGGCGACAAAAGTCAGGCTCCGTCTCAAAAAAAAAAAAAAAAATTGGCATGTGCATAGAAAAAAAACCTCTGAAAAGATAACACTTCAAGATATTAATAGTAGTCACCTATGACTAGGGAAATGTTCATTTGTATATTATGAATTATTTTCAATAAGCTTGTAGTTGCATATTATTTTTAAACACAAACGAATAACCTATAAAACTCCACAAATGTGCACAGGTATTTTACAAATACATTTATGTATATTTATATTATTAAAATCTCGACGAAATCACTAATAAAGATCAATAAACATTGAAATTAGTTAGTGAGTTGATGGAAAGGATCAAAATTAGAACATTACATTGTAACTTGGAAAATTTATTCTGGAAAAAAATGACCAAAGCATTATAGTAATTCAAGGTTACTAAATGGTAGTTTATAACACAGTAAAATGTAGAATACATTTAGATTACATTGTACTCTGCACATATTTAATTTTATTAGATGTAAATGATTTGGAATACCAGAAGAGATCACTTTTCCCATTTAAACCCCAAAATTCCAAAAGTGAAATCTGCTTCAGGTTTCCATTTATACCAGTAGTTTCTACCTTATGTTCATCACAATATTCCTCTGTCAATAACAATTCATTACTTTGATGTCTCTTGGGTACGTATGAGGTGAGGTTCTCAAAAGGTTACAGAATGAGAGCTCCCTAAGATCTCATCTTGATCACTCCCTACTTGCAGTTCACTGATAGGTATCTTGGAAAGGCAAATATGTTATTACATGAACAACAGAATCCACAATCAAAAAGATTTTATTTTTAATGCTGGATGTAATGATTAATACAGTTGACCCTTGAACAACACAGGTGTGAAACTGCCACTCCTAAGACAACAAGATCAACCCCTCACCTTCCTCCTCCTCTACTGCCTAATCAACGTGAAGACCGTGGTGACGAAGACCTTTATGATGACCCACTTCCAACTGATGAATAGTAAATAAATTTTCTTTTCCCTATGATTTTCTTAATATTTTCTTTTCTCTAGCTTACTTTATTCTAAGAATATAGTATATAATATTATTAACATAAAAATATGCATTATCAACTGTTTATGTTATTGGTAAGGCTTCTGGTTAATAGCAGGCTATCAGTAGTTCTGGGAGAATCAAGTTATACACAGACTTCTGACTGTATGGAGGATCAGCATCCTTAACCCCTCCATTTTTCAAGGGCCAATTATATTTTCTTTCATCTCCAAATCCACCCTTTTATACACTTGTTCTATGATGCCAGGGCTAATATATCAAAAACCAAATTCTTTCTTTGCCAGCTGGCTTCCTATTAGATTCTGCCAGCCTGGTAAATACTTCAGCATTTATCTATAAGTATTTACCTAGAAGAGACAGTTGGTTTCAGCCTTAAGCTTTTTTAGGCACTCCTAGCACCAGCTTTTTCAGGTCCCCTCAGAGAATCTTACAGCAAGTGAGCATAACTGCTTTCTCAGAGGCCTAAACCCTGGTTTAACCCTAAATATTACTGCAAGTTTCCAAGTTCCTGATAATCCAACTACTTACCGAATGTTCCTCAAGACCTAAGGGTGGTAAATGGCTCCTTAGCTGGGTTATCTCACCATTCCCTTTTTGCTTTTAAAGCCTTCTAAGACATGCATGTAAAATAGATTCCCTATTTTAAATTTCCTATGTTGAAATACCAACTATAGCTTCTGTTTTCATAAATGCACCCTCAAACCCAAAGTATATAAATTAATGAGTCCAAATAATCAAGTCAATGTCACAGTTAGACATTAAAATGGCACATGATTCATTTCTGCATTCTGGATGATGAAATGAAAAGCATTACTGCTTCATCATCACTACTGCTTTAAAACAATGCCATCAGTTCATCTATTAGGTTAAATCACAGTAATCTAGAACATATTTCTTAAGCATCAGAATTTTCAGTTTATAAAAATAAATGGAATTCATCATTACAATTCAACATTAACTTCTGCACTTTACCTCTGTTAATCGTGGTATATGAAGACCCTTAGCATGATCACCAGCAGCCTTCCTTGATTTGCCAGGCCAGGTTCTTTTCCTATGGCTTTCCGCTATACCAGACCAGGCAAAGACATCATGATAAGCTAAATCCAAATCGGATGGATCTACTGCAAACTGGCATATTAACTTCAGCAAGCAAGCAAGACAGTCTAGCTGCCACTGTAAATGAAAAGAAATTGTCATTTCCCTATTTTCATTAATTTATAATGGACACTATACAGTTTTGAAATTAAAAGTCCAGAAGATAAAAATAATTATAGTTAGTACTTAATCCACGTAGCATAAAATTTTGTTGCTCAAATATTATGGTCAGTAACAATTCAATCTTATAAAGTATCTAGAAATAAAGAGGGTATACAAGATGTATTTAATGAAATGAAAATGATACTTTCATTGCTTTAATGAAGGCATCATAAAAATGTATGCAATAGACAGCTATGAGATTTTTGAAAAAACATACTGCTCATAATTTACAATATTTTTTAAAAATGAAGATGATGACAAGGATATTATTTATCATAAAATTAAGAAACAAAGTATTATTAAAGTATTGTATGTTGTTTCTCGACACAAGTGGCA
Source organism: Saimiri boliviensis (assembly GCF_048565385.1). Taxonomy (NCBI): domain Eukaryota; kingdom Metazoa; phylum Chordata; class Mammalia; order Primates; family Cebidae; genus Saimiri; species Saimiri boliviensis. The sequence goes on along the minus strand of NC_133449.1, from coordinate 76,698,200 downwards.
CAACCTCTTAATATTTAGGGACCAAAGCAATTCTTAGTATAATTCTAGAAAATAATTCAACTAAAAATCTTGCACTTTCCATAACCACATTAAAAATAAACATTTCAAAAATTGTTTTAAACACTGTTTGGTATGCATAAAAAATAAAATTTACAACTGACTACAAACAAGCTCAATTAAAAAAATTTAGCATACTTTAAATAAATCAGAATATCATGTATGTCCATGAGTTTTTCAGCTTTTTCTTCAATAGTTTTAACCTCCTGCTCTCCTGATTCCACTGCCAAATATATGCCTATACAAACATACCAGGAAAGAGTACTTCCTTCCTGTAATAATAGCAATACTTTATTACTGACTTGAAAGAATGACAGCAAGATAATTCAGAGAGAGAAAAGTCTTCTTAATAAATTGGTGCTACAAAAACCAAACAGCTGTATGAAGAAGAAAAAAAATGTCAACAATACATATACAAAAGTTAACTCAAAATGTATTGTTATAGATCTAAATATAAAAGAAAACTATAAAATTTACAGAAAACAGAGGAGAAAAGTCTTTTTGACCTTGGAACAAATATTTGTAGAGTGGAAACAAATTTCATTAAAATTAAAATTCCTCCCCTAAAAGATACTATCAGTATGATGAAAAAGTAAGCTACAGGATATATGTGGGGCTTGTCCCCAAACATACATCAGGGAAAGACTTCTCCATAACGCTTTAGGGAAAAGATGGTTTTACAATTACATTTCACAAAAGAAGACAAACACCCAACCAATAAACACATGACATAATGTTAAACATCATTAGATGAGGGAAGGACAAGTGAAACCACCGTGAGATAACATTACTTACTATTCCCACTAGGATAGCTCAAATTTTAAAACCCCGGCCATATCAACTTCTGGCAAAGATGTGGAATAAACGAAATTCTCACATATTGCATGCTACAACTGTTTTTGGAAAACAGTTTGGCAGCTTCTTATAAGGTTATCCTTATAAGTGTAAACTCACCATATAATTTAGCAATTTCATTACTTGGTATTAATCTGAGAGAAAAAACATACATATGCCAAACGATCTGTATGTGAATGTTTATAGAAGCTTTATTTGTAGTAACCCAAACTATAAACCACTCAAATGTCCATCAGCAGGTGAGTAGATAAATGAATTGTGGTATACATATACAATGAACACATTACTCAGCAATAAAAAACAAACCAAATACTGATACACATTTAACAACCTCAAAGAGCATTCTGAAAAAAACAAGCCAGAAACAAAAGAGTACGTACTGTACTGATTCAATTATATGAAATTCCACAAAATGAAAATCTCATCTATTGTAACAGAAAGCAGAAGAAGAAAACCTGATAGCAAAACGGCAGGATGGACCTTCTTAAGTAATGGAAATATTCTTTTATTTATATTAGAGAGTTACGTATTTTTTTCAAAACTCGCCCTTTAAAATGAATGCATTATTTATTACATGTAAAGTATACTGCACAACCTCACATCATATGCAACAATTAACTTAAAATGGACCAAAGACCTAAAAGTACGAGCTAAAACCAGAAACCTCTTAACAGAAAACATAGTCATCAATCTCTGTGACCTGGATTTGGTACTGATTTTGTAGATACAACACCAAAAGCACAAGCACAAAGGAAAACAGAGACACTGGACTTCATCAAAATTAGAAACTTTTGTAAATCACAGGATGCTTCTGAAGAAAGGGGAAAAAAACCATATAATGGGAGAAAATATCTGTAAATCACATGCAATCTAACAAATCAGTATCTGAAATACATAAGGAATTCTGACAAATCAACAAAGACAACCCAATCAAATCAAAACCACAACTAGCTACCACTTTACATAATAGGATACCTTAAATAAAAAAAGACAGTAATGGCCTGGCACAGTGGCTTGCGCCTATAATCCCAGCACTTTAGGAGGCTGAGGCAGGTGGATCACAAAGTCAGGAGATCGAGACCATCCTGGCTAACACGGTGAAACCCTGTCTCTGTAAAAACAAAAAAAATTAGCCAGGCATGATGGTGCATGCCTGTAGTCCCAGTTACTGAGGAAACTATGGCAGGCGTGAACCCCAAAGGCAGAGGTTGCAGTGAACAGAGATCATGCCACTGCATTCCAGCCTGGGCAACAGAGAGATTCAGTCTCAAAAACAAACAAACAAAAAAGATAGTAACAAGTCTTGGAAAGGATATGGAGAAACTGGAACCCTCATATATTGCTGGTAGCAATGTAAAATGGTGAAGCTTTGCTAAATTGGCAACTCCTCAAAAAGCAATTATACAGGACCCAGAAATTGCACTCTATACACAAGACACAAATGTTTGCAACATTATTGATAATAGCCCCGAAGCAGAAACAACGCAAATGTTCACCATCTGATCAATCTTCTGCTCCCTGGAATCAGCTGTGACTGAACGAACATTTCAACAAAGATGTAAGAATGAACGTGTGTGTATATTTATGTGTATGTATATATATATATATATATATATATATATATATATATATATATACATACACACACACACACACACACACACACACACATGCATACATGCTTATGAATGGTCAACAGACACATAAAAAGCTACTAAAGATCCTTAGCACTGGGAAAATGTAAATGTTAGAAATCACAGTAAGATACCACTTAAGTAGTGGTAAGGTATACTACTACTACTAAGAATATGCCCAAAAGAAGTGAAAATGTATTATCTACACATAAACTTGTAAACAAATGCTCACAATACTCAAAGTGTAGAAATAACCCACAAGCCTCTCAACTGGTGAATGGATAAACATCATGTGGTATAATTATAAAAATGAATGAATTGCTGATACTTGCTACTTAACAAGGATGAATCTTGCAAACAGGCTAAGTGAAACAAACCAATCACAAAGGACCAAACATTGTATGGTTCCACTGACAGGAAATGTCCAGAATAGGCAAATCCACAGAAATAAAAAGTAGACTATGATAGTGGTTGTAAAGGGCTAAAGCATTTGGGGGAAGGTTTCTTTTGAGGTGATACAACTGTTCTGGAACTAGATGCTGGTCATGGTAACACAATTTTGTGAATATTGTAAAAACAGTACATTTCAAAGGAGTAAACTGATTGCATGTGAACTATACCTCAAAAAATTTTTAAAGGTATACTTCAAGTAAACTCATTTGAAAAGGGAAAAAAGTTAGTTAAGAAACAAGAACAATCCTGAGCTTAGAAGTATTTTATAATATTAAGAGAGATGCATTATAAACAAGTATCACTCGACCTCAAAGCAATTTGTATCTTAGACATACTTTGCATCTTGGGCAGCATAAAAAGCTACAATAAGTCATGTATTGGCAATAAAATGTTCTTAGCAGTAATGTTTCAGGAAAGTAGCTATAATATCAAGTAAAACAGAGAAAACCTTCAGCACAGGAGTGTCCAATCTTTTGGCTTCCCTGGGCCACACTGGAAGAATAACAACTGTCTTGGCCCACATGTAAAATACACTAATGACAGCTGATGAGCTAAAAAATTTGGACATAAGTGTATGTGATATCAAATCATTAACACCAGGAATTCTAAAAAACAAAAAACAAACAGAAACTGAGAGAATACTTGAATTCAGTGTTTGATATGCGAACCTGATTTGATAGAAGAAAATAGAATGTCTTTACATTAAGCTCGAAAGTGGCCTGTGCAGTTCTGTGTATCATTATGAAGATTTAAATATTCTACAAGCAATTTTATTTTCATATAGTACTTCTTCAAATTCACAGTGGTAAAGTATCATTTTATTTAATTTCCTTCTTTCTTTTTCTTTTTGAGACGGAGCTTCACTCTTGTCACCCACACTGGAGCGCAGTGGTGCAATCTTGGCTCACTGCAACCTCCACTTCCCGGGTTCAAGCGATTCTCCTACCTCAGCCTCCCGAGTAGCTGAGATTACAGGTGCCTGTCACCACGCCCAGTTAATTTTTGTATTTTGGTAGAGATGGGGGTTTCACCATTTTGGCCAGGCTGGTCTTGAACTCCTGACCTCAGGTGATCCACCTGCCTCAGCCTCCCAAAGTGCTGGGATTACAGGCATGAGTTAACTGCACCTGGCAAAATTTTCATTTTTTGTGCAAGTTTACTGAAAAAAAAAAAAAAAAAACTTTTCATTTTGTTCAGGAGCAATACTTTTGTAAAGTACTATAAAAATACAGCACTGATGTCTAATTGCTATAAAAACTGCTAAAGGCTTACTCTCAATTTCTGTATCTATCCCAATGCAAGCCAGTCAACATGGTCTGGAAACACATTTTTTAGTATTACTGCTATAAAGGAAGAAATGGTCAAAACAAAACAAAGTTCTAAAAAAAACCTAAGATATAAACCAAATTTTTAAAAAGCAACCTAACTTCAGCTATATATTAATATATAACCTATCAACCTAAAGGAAACATGTTTACGAACTGGCCACAGTTTAGAGTACTTAATTTTAGCACAAGAATTTTTTAATAAAATTAACATGAAAAACACTTTTTCCATAACTAGTTTATCAAACTCTGTTTTAAAATTCATTTCTGCTATATTCCATACTTTATTATAATGAACTATATGGCAAAAGCTATACTTGCTGATGAAATGGAAGTGTTTCAAATGGGTAACTACTGTAACTAACTGAAACAGTAAATTTCCACTTACCACAGTCCATGATTCCTGCTCTTTAGGCTCTAGAATTCCAGAATTAAAAATTTCTAGTAACTGTTGAAGCCCTCCAGCAGCAACAAACTGTAGGCAATTTTGAAAGTAATAGTAAGAGAAAAGTAGCCGCTACATAATGCAGTAACACTTCTTGATTTAGTAACAATATACGTAAAATATTAAACATCTTTTATTTACACAATTATAACTTAAATTACCAAAATAATTTCTATACAAAATAAGAAGATAAAGTCCTACTTTCAAGAATTTAAGGGTGGGTGCAGGGGCTCATGCCTGTAAACCTTGCACTTTGGGAGGCCAAAGACAGAGGATGACTTGAGGCTAGGACTTTGACACCAGCCTAGGCAACAAAGGAAGACCTCATCTCTACAAAAATAAAAAGATTGGCCAGGTGTGGTGGCTTATGCCTGTAGTTTCAGCTACTAGGGAGGCTGAGGCAGGAGGATCACCTGAACCCAGGAGGTCAAGGCTGCAGTGAGCCATGATCATTCCACTGCAATCTAGCCTGGGTGACAAGGTGAGATGCTGCCTCAAACCAAACAAAATAAACAAAACTTTTAAAAAATATATACTTGAAAGAGGCTATAAACATCTTTATATTCCCCTAGGCATTTAGTCCTAGACACTGGGATGTTCTCACAGTATCTTTTTTTGCTCCCCAGGCTGGAGTACAGTGGTGCAACCTCCACCTCGTGGGTTCAAGTGATTCTCCTGCCTCGGCCATCCAGATAGCTGGGATTACAGGTGCCGTGCTACCACACGCAGCTAATTATTATTTTTTTAGTACAGACAGGGGTTTCGCCATGTTGACCAGGCTGGTCTCAAACTCCTGACCTTGTGGTCCACCTGTCTCAGCCTCCCAACGTGCTGGATCACAGGTGTGAGCCACCACATCTGGCCTCTCACAGTATTTCAATGGAGAAAAATCAGAGCTAAAAATAGGTGTGCCAAGGCATTAAATAATCTCAGATTATTCCAACTTAAAGTAATACATGATTTTAAAACTATTATTTAATAGTATATTAGTTTAAAAACAATGAAGAATTATGGTACCCACTTCTGAAAAACTGGAGATAAATTATTTTTATCAATACATTGAAAAACACATGATCAAACCTTGCAACTCCAGGAATTTTTACTATTTTCCACTTGATCCTCACTTGAATCATCTGAATCTGGATAAAGATCACTGTAACTTCCCTATGAGAAAGGTAACAAAATAAGGAAGAATGGCAGAAGAATTATTCTAGAATGGAAAAGACAATACCTTATAGAATTTCGCTCCAGAGAAAATACAAATATTTAATGATAATAATGGAAACGCAATTACCGTTGACTCTCTCCTTATTCTTCTATTAGGTTTTCCCAGTGCTTCAATAATTTCCAGAGCATACAATAGCTTGTGAGCGCTCTTAATTTTGAGTAGTTCTTTCCAATTAAATCCATCATTACTCTTAAATTAGAAAAACATGTTTCTCAAGCCAACTTACTCAGGGAACACAAAAAAGAAAAACTTTAAACAAACTGACACTACATAAAACCTCAAAATACTATATATACTTTAAAATATATTAAAACATATATGGAGACTAGTTATTAACTGGTACAAATGGTATGCTCAAAACATCAATTATTCATTAAATTTTCTGAAAACAAAACCAATTAAATTAATATATAAACAGCAGCATGGGCAAATAATTATAACTTATTAATCTACCCAGTTGAAAGAAGAAACAAAATTATAGTCTAGTTGAGTGGGTAAACTTCTAAAGATGGTCATGAATTAAATGTCTGTATTTAATACTTACAACTACATATTTAAAAGTCATACAAATATATGAACTCAGGAACACTGCTGTTTTCTAGTGTCAATTCATGAAATAATATAATTCACACTTAATGTGCATCTTTGAAATGCTATTACTAGTGCTACTCTAAGTCATCATTCAGCATTTTCAAGAGCCCATCTTTGGCCGGGTGCGGTGGCTCAAGCCTGTAATCCCAGCACTTTGGGGGGCCGAGGCGGGTGGATCACGAGGTCAAGAGATCGAGACCATCCTGGTCAACATGGTGAAACCCCGTCTCTACTAATGGTGTAAAAAATTAGCTGAACATGGTGGCGTGTGCCTGTAATCCCAGCTACTCCGGAGGCTGAGGCAGGAGAATTGCCTAAACCCAGGAGGCAGAGGTTGCAGTGAGCCAAGATCGCGCCATTGTACTCCAGCCTGGGTAACAAGGGCGAAACTCCGTCTCAAAAAAAAAAAAAAAAAAAAAAAAAAAGAGCCCATCTTCTTGACTTCCAAGTCATATGAGATATTGGACCTCCTACAATCACATGATCATGTTTCAAATCCTAGAATTAGCATAACATTAGGACATCTGTTTTGGCATTCATCCTCTAGGAGTTCTTTTGGACATCTTCTCAAATAAACTATGTATCATACACCTTTTAAAAACAATCTTTAAGCTAGGAGTAGAACCTCATGCCTGTAATCCCAGCACTTTGGGAGGCTGAGATGGGTGGATCATTTGAGGTCAGGAGGTAGAGAAGAACGTGGCCAAAATGGGAAAACCCTGTCTCTAGTAAAAATAGAAAAATCAGCCAGGCATGGTGGCACATGCCTGTGGTCTCAGCTACTGGGGAAAGTCAGGGGAGGATTGCTTGAGTCCTGGTGGCTAAGTCTGCAGTAAGCTGTGATCATGCCACTGTACTCTAACCTAGGTGACAGAGTGAGACCCTATCTCAAAAATAAATAATTAAATGAAAACAATCTTTAATGTTGAAGACTTTAGAAAGATATCCAACACATGTGAGATGATGTCCAGATGGAAATAAATTACCATACAGATATTAAATTTCTTTGCCTCATTTTCCCCAATAGAATCAGTTAACTTGTATAAGCATAGAAAAGAAACACTGATGCACGTCATTTCACCTTGGTTTATTTTCTCTAAACATTACTTTTTGTTACAGAGAACAAAAAGCAATATTCAAAACACAGTGCAATAAGAAAAAACACTAACATAAAATGGCAAACCTCTATTTTATAATTTTAGAAAACATCTTCATCTTCCATTTAGCCTATGATACGTTATTCACCCTCACTAAACAAATGAACATTAAAATGAAGTGGCACTTTTAACCTATTATATGGGTAAAAACTATATTCAGATTTACTGAGGGTATGTCAACAGGCAATCTTCTACACTGTCAATAGGAACATAAACTGGTAACAGCCTCTAGGAGAGTAAAGAGATTCTGTGGGCTCACCTGTTCATCTGAGATATTCTGGAATGCCATCAACATATTAGGACATGTAGGAAGAAGCATCAGTAGCTCCCAGACACGCCTAGAAAGATTTTCCGCATGAAGATGAAGTTCTTCACATCTTAAACTCTACACAAATAAAAACAGCTGCTTTATCAAAACACATCAGAAGAAAAAAGTTTAAGCTCAAATTTTTGCATAAAATCATCACCAAATTTGCTAATATTTTCTAGTCTCACTTTCTGAAAAGTGAGACGAAACATTTGTTATATGACACATGATATTTGAGAAAATACTCAAAGCAGTGTTTTTTCACCTTCCTACTGAATTTTTCTAGAAGAGCCTTCCTCTAAGACTGATCGTGCGCCTCAGGAAACCTTTGAAATAAAACTGAAAACTGAAAACATCTGTTTAAAGTCCATTCTAGCAAATTTCAATATGACTACCACCTATTTCCATTTTGCGGATCACTATTCTAAGCACAACAAAGACTTGGTGAATTCAATCCTTGAACTTCCATTTAGGAAAAGAGTCTGTTTCTCATCTTTTTAATTGGCTTTTCGTCCTTCCAGCTCAGATTATATATAGTCTCCTACAGAAAGCCCTTTCTAGATAAAAGTATTGATTAAAACAGTGTATCTGGATCACGTTAAGTAAATAGTTAATGAATATATAAGTGGGTTCCTAATTTTGCTTTTTTATTTTTATTTTTTGAGACGGAGTTTCGCTCTGTTGCCCAGGCTGGAGCGCAGTGGTGCAATCTCAGCTCACTGCAACCTCCACCTCCTGGGTTCAAGCGATTCTCTCTGGTCTCACCCTCCCGGGTAGCTGAGATTACACGTGCATGCCAACATGCCTGGGTAATTTTTGTATTTTTAGTAGAGATGGAGTTTCACCATGTTAGTCAGGCTGGTCTCAAACTCCTGACCTCGTGATCTGCCTGCCTCGGCCTCCCAAAATGCTGGGATTACAGGCGTGAGCCACTGGGCTTGGCCCAATTTTACTACTCTTAAAAGATTACCAAAGGCTGGGCATGGTAGTTCACGCCTGTAATCCCAGCACTTTGGGAGGCCGAGGCGGGCAGATCACTTGAGGTCAAGTGTTCAAAACCAGCCTGACCCATATGGTGAAACCCCCGTCTCTACTAAAAATACAAAAATTAGCTGGGCGTGGTGGTGGATGCCTATAATCTCAACTACTTGGGATGCTGAGGCAGGAGAATAGCTTGAACCCAGGGGGTAGAGACTACAGTGAGCCGAGATCATGCCACTGCACTCCAGTCTGGGAAACAGAGTAAGACTTCGTATCCAAACAAAACAAAACAGAGAAAATTACCATTTTATTTTATAACATTTTATAATCTACAGTTTTATTCAAGTTACTATATCCTCTCAACAGGAAGACAAAACAAGATTTGTGAAAATCAAACATAGTCACCTCACTATCATCCACTGCCACTTTTCCTGAGGGTGGTTTAAATGATGCAAGCATCTCTAATAAATCAAAAAGAGTAGTTAAATGAGGTTCTTGTAAAAGCAAAAGCATTGGAATGTTGTCCTTCTGAGGGGGTGGGAGGCAAGATGCTGGCAGCTGAACACCTTCCCCTTTCCGTTCTCTCCTTGGTGCACCCAAAGATACAAATACCATCTATTAAAAAAAAAAAAAAAAAAGGAAAAAAAGTTTATGCATATCAAGTTTTTTAGTTTAATAAAACAAATCTGAAGCATAAAATAACTTCACTTAGAATTTTAATATAACAAAGCAATAAGAGCTGTTTTTAAATTAGACCTGTGACTGTTTAACTGATGACTAAAAAGAGATCATTAAAACTCAAACCACTATTTTATATATGTACCTGCATATCCTTAAAACCAAGCTCATGAAGTGCTTTTTCATCATAATCTGTTGTTAACTCATGTCCAGATGAAATCATCCTGACAGGTCCCATGAGGCCTCCTTAAAAACAGCAGAATATGGAAATAATTTGTTTTAAAGAATTAATTTATTTGCTGACAAAAATACATAGTTGTAGCAATGAAGCACACTACATGCAAAGCTTAAATGTAATTCCAACCCTCCAGATTTTAGGTAAAGACAGTAAACTCAATAGATTGGGAATAGTTATTTCTAGAATGCATGAAGTCCTTTTTGCTGCCTACATCTTCAACTTCATTTCCCACCATCTTCCCTACCTCACTAGGTTCAGCCAATTGGCCTCCTTGACCTTTCTTGAAAATACCAAGTATGTTCCCATCTCAAGGACTAAGATTCCTCTCGAGAAATTCAAGATAGTTATTCTCTCACCTCTTTCAAGCCTCTCATCCAATGGGAGCCTTCTCCTTACTACCCAATCTAAAAGCCTCATTTCATCATTAACCCTTTACTCTGCTTTATCTTTCTTTAAAGCACTTATTAATATCTCATGTTTATGAACTGGGAAGGGAAGGGAGGGTGGGGAGAAAGAAGAGAAGGAAGTAAAGAAAAAAGAGAAGGAGAAAGCAAAAATGGAAGGAAAAAGGAAAGAAAAACAGAAACGAAATGAAGAAAGATAAACTCTCAGTTCCACGGGGACAGAGATGTTTTATTGACACATGCATTCCAGGAACTAAAATGGAATAGACATTCAAATTAAGTATTGTATAATGCACAACTTTTTAGGGGAAAAAAATGATTAGAGCCAAAAAATTAAGCAAAATTATATGTTTGATGAAAAATTTAAACTTTAAAAATATTGCTAAACTTCATTCATTTGACGTAGAAAAACTCCAATGAACAGACACTGAACAACTGCTTTCAAGAAAAATGAGTGGGATAAGGCTATTCTTTTCATAATGACACATAACATTTTAAAATTACCTTTCCCTTCACATGAATAAAAAAGGTCTGTGGGAAAATATTTCAAACACAGAGAAGGAACAGGTTTTTCTCCCAAGAAGAGTCATTTTGGCAACTTGTCTTAAGCACAATTGTTTTATAATTAAATTGCTAGTCACTGTGCAGCTAAATCTATGATTCTTTCCCTTCTCATTATTTCTAGCCCTCAATCCTGGCCCTCAAAATGGTTTGATAAACATTCAATCCTATTTTCTTCTAAATTTTCCTACAATTTGTTAACAGGAATATGACATTTTAAACATACCCTAAATATTAGAAAAAGAGGGGTTTATTTCCCCAAACAAGTTATAGATGACTAATTTTCAGTATTCATTCTGTATTATTTAACTAACAATTCCCACACTAAAATCATATTATGCTTTAAATGTTTATATAGCTAATATAAAAATTAAACTTTCTATTATCCTTCTGGGTTTTCCTCTCAGAGCTTTTTTGTAAAGTACCAATTTACTGACCTCCCAGAGCTGCTAATATTGCTTATTCGTACAGGTAACTTCACAATAGCTTCATCAAATTTTAAACAAAATCACACTGGGATTTTAGATATAACATTTAAAAAAATAAATTTACTTAACATCTTCACAATACTTAGTATGGAAACATGCTATTTAAATTTACTCAGCTGTCCACTTATCTCTATTCTCACATTTTACAAAGACTTCACATCTTTTTTTTTTGGAGACAGAGTCTCACTCTGTCACCCAGGCTAAAGTGCAGTGGCACAAACTCAGCTCACTACAACCTCAGCCTCCCAGTTTCAAGCTAATCTTGTGCCTCAGACTCAAGAAGAGCTAGGACTACAGGCGAGCACTATTATGCCTAAGTAATTTTTGTATTTTTAGTAGATATGGGTTTCATTATGTTGGCTAGGCTGGTCTCAAACTCTTGATCTCAAGTTACCGGCCTGCCTTGGTCCCCACAAAGTGCTGGGATTACAGGCATGAGCCACCACGCACGGCCAGATTATTGCAACATTTTAAAATTGCTATTGCATACTTGATTTCTTCAGTGTCCTATCATCATGTTGCTCACAAATTATAATTGAATAATCTAACAGCTATACTATTTCACAGCATATTTTATTTTATTCAACTCATTTTGTATTATACAAAATGAGAAGAAAAGTAAATGCTTATAAAGCAGTATGTTCATTAAGAAAAGCTCCGGCTACTGAATGAACAGAAATTCTGTTTTAAACTTTTAATACTTTGGTAGTTTTGTTTTTTGAGACAGTCTCACTCTGTCGCCCAGGCTGGAGTGCAGTGGCATGGTATTGGAGACTACAGGTGCACAACACCAGGCCCACATAATTTTTATATTTTTAGTAGAGACAGTGTTTTGCAATGTTGGCAGGTTGGTCTTGAACTCCTGGCCTCAAGTGATACTCCCACCTCAGCCTCCCACAGTGCTGGGATTACAGACAAGCACCGCACCTAGCAATATTTTGGTAGATTTTTATTAAATGCCTATTCTATCTTGTTGAGACTATTAAATGTAATGATTATAAATCTCTGCAATATTAAAACACTTAGCCATAATTAGCTGCTACAATAATACAGTGATTTGTGCCTTAATTTATTGGATACTCTAATTAAGCATGCATAAATTTGTTCCAAAAGAGAACTGCAATGGCTAGTGTTTTATTTAGGATAATGGCCCATATGTGATGTGAGACAGGCTTAGATTCTGTGTGTTAACGACAAGTGTTATGGTCTGAATATATGTTTTCCCCAAATTTGTATGGTGAATCCTAATTTCCAAGGCAATGATATTTGAAGGTAGGGCCTTTTGGAGGTTATTAGGTATTAGGCAGAGCCCTCCATCAATGGGAGTGGTGTCTCTACGAAAGAGGCCTAAAGGAGCTTGCCTGGGCCTTCTACTTTGTGAAGACACAGCAATAAAGCACCATCTCACCATCTATGAGAAAGCTGTCACTAGACAGCTGAATCTGCTGGCACCTTGATCTTGGAATTCCCAGGTTCCAGACCATGAGAAATAAATTTCTTTTGTTTGTAAGCTACCCCATTTACGGCATAGCAGGCTGGATAGACAATGACAACATGTTAACGTTGCTTCTCATGGCTGAACTAGATTTTATAATACATTGAGCTGCTTTCTACCTTTTATTACTACCTTTGAGAAGATCTTTTTAACGTAAGAACTGCTTATTCCTTATCAGTTTTTAGAATTTCTACCTTTAAAAAATTAAAATATGAATGTTTCAATACAAAACAAAACCTTAAAAACTCTTGATTTGCTGGAATACGGAACACACATGTAATTTTTCCCCTTTACAATGTACTCAAATAAAACACGTTTTAACAATTTTACAGACACAGGCCAGGTGTGGTGGCTCACACTTGTAATCCCAGCACTTTAGGAGGGCAAGGAGGGCAGATCATGAGGTCAGGAGTTCGAGACCAATCTGGCCTGGTGAAATCCTGTCTCTAATCAAAATACAAAAATTAGCTGGGCGTGGTGGCTTGCACCTATAGTCTCAGCTACTCAGGAGGCTGAGGCAGAAGAATTGCTTGTCAAAACCCAGGAGGCAGAGGCTGCAGTGAGCCAAGATCATGATACTGTACTCCAGCCTGGGCAATACAGCGTCTGTCTCAAAAAAAAAAAAAAAAAAAAAAAAAAAAATTCACAGACATTAACTGACAAGAAAAAAAAAAGAGAGCATACCAACAAAGTTTGCAAGATGATCACTAAATGAACTTGTAATGAACGGCAAGCCCCAAAAAAGATAAATTGCAAAATGATCTAGCATTAAGAGTAAGATCAAAATCTAACCCTCACACATACAAAAGGAAGAAAGAAAAGGAACAGTGCCTCAGAAATCTGCAACACCTTACCAACAGCCTAGAAACAGAAATTAAACAGGTAAGGAGAGAAGAAAGAGAGAAAAAATGAACCAAAATATAATTGGTACCTTTTCTAAGTTTCATAAAAGTTATAAACTCATAGATCTAAGAGGTAAACTAAACCCAGATCTCGAACATAAAGAAAGGCATATTCATAATCAAAATGCTGAAAAATCAATATTAAAGATACATCTTTAAAGCCAACCATGGGGTGGAAAAACAAAAACAAAAACAAAAAAAAACAGGAGGTAAAGGACAAAAAGAAAACCACTGAATCAGGTCACAAACTCTGCAAGCCAAATAATATCAAACAATTCTAAAGTCCTGAAAGAGGAAAAAAATCCTCATGTCCAGTGAATTTGATGTCCAGTGGAAATATCCATCAACAATTAAGGCAAAATAAACATTTTTTTTTTTTTTGAGACGGAGTTTCGCTCTTGTTACCCAGGCTGGAGTGCAATGGCGCGATCTCGGCTCACCGCAACCTCCGCCTCCTGGGTTCAGGCAATTCTCCTGCCTCAGCCTCCTGAGTAGCTGGGATTACAGGCACGTGCCGCCATGCCCAGCTAATTTTTTGTATTTTTAGTAGAGACGGGGTTTCACCATGTTGACCAGGATGGTCTCGATCTCTCGACCTCGTGATCCACCCGCCTCGGCCTCCCAAAGTGCTGGGATTACAGGCTTGAGCCACCGCGCCCGGCCTAAAATAAACATTTTTAAATAAACTTTTTTCTAGACAAAAAACAGCTTGACAAAATTTGTCACCAGAAGACCTAGAGTACAAAGCTTTAAAGGAAGTTTACTAGGAAGAAGGGGGAAAGGTCAGGAAAGTGGGTCACGCCTGTAAATCTAGCACTCTGGGAGGCCAAGATGGAAGGACTGCTTGAGCCCAGGAGTTTGAAACTAGCCTGGGCATCATGGCAAAACCCTGTCTCTACAAAAAATACAAAAATCAGCTGGGCATGGTGGCCGGCACCTGTACTCTGAGCTACTCAGGAAACTGAGGTTGAGGCTGTCGTGAACCATGATCATGCCACTTCACTCCAGCCTGGGGAACAGAGTGAGACCCTGTCTCAAAAAAATAAATAAAATAAAATAACAAAAAGAAAGCTGAAAAAGAAACAAATAGAAACTAAGATCTATGTACAGGAATGAAAAGTGTCAGAAGTGCTAAATATGTGCTAAAAAAGAAAAGAGATGAGACAAATAGAAAATTTAAAAATTACATTAAATTTAAATAATCTAAACAGTAGAAACAGTATGAAAATAAACAAAAAAGCAAAATTAAACAACTAAGAAAAAATGCTAATCTCAAAAAGGTATTTCAACTATAAAAACAGGCCTATTTTTTCAGAGAACAAAAGAGCCCTTAGATATTAAAAGAATAACAAAAATGAAAAACTCAGTAGAAGGACTACAAAATAAAGTTGGTAATATCTCTCAGGAACCTGAGTTACAACTTACAAAAAGGAAACACAAAAAAGATAAATTAGGAAGAGTCCTAGAGATGGAACATCTAGATAATGGATATGCTCTATAAGGAGAGAAAATGATTAAAATAGAAGACAAGAAATCTATGAACCATTTCAGGAAAATTTCTCCAAACTGAAAAATAAAACCCACCAACTGAAAGGGCCCAGTGCTAAATACCTAAATATGTAAATACTGAAGCATCCATCACAATCATTGGATACAGACCTATACTCAGACCAAGAAAACTAAGAAAAAAGTGAAGACTGATTATCTCTGTAAGTAAAAATACTACATGTTAACTGGGCACAGTGGCTCAGGCCTGTAATCCCAGCACTTTCAGAGGCCACAGCGGGCAGACAGCTTGCGCTCAGGAGATCAAGACCAACCTAGGCAACATAGTAAAACCCTCTTTCTACTAAAAATACAAAAAATTAGCCAGGGATAATGGTGCCCACCTATAGCCCCAGCTACTCAGGATGCTCAGGGAGGTGCATCACTTGAATCTGGAGGTTTCAGTGAACCAAGATCGTACCACTGCACTCCAGCCTGGGTGACAAGGGAAGACTGTCAAAACAAACAAACAAACAAAAAAACAACTACATGTAAAAAATATCAGAATTCAGAATGGCTTCAGAATTCAACAGCAACAATGAAATCAAGAAACAATGGAGAAGTTCCTCTAAAATTATGCACCAAAACAACTTCCTACTTAGAATTCTATACCCAACTAATTTATCATTTCAGTATGAAAACATGAGATACCTATTTTTAATGATGCAAGGAATCAAAAACCCCTGTTAATCATTTCTCAAGAAACCACTGAACACAACACTTCACAGTATTCCAGAAAGACACACACAAAGACAACCAATAACGAGAATGGTATGGATAATGGAAACAGAATATCCAACACAGGAGAGAAGGAGAATTACTAGACAGATGACAAAAGATATCACACAATCCCTGCTGTGCACCAAATATGGAGGACAATTAGTAAGATTAGTGTGACCTTAGAGAAATGCATTATTGAGGGTTATCATGACTCAGACCACTATTACCATTGTACTATCTTCTCTATGTTACAAAAGAATGGACAATGAACTTAGCCCAGATTGTTATCTGTAGTTGGACTGTCTTTACCAAGTGCTAGTGGGGTTCCTGCTCTCGCCTCCATGTCCTACTGCTTGAATCAGCAGAGGATATTTATTTCATCCTACAGAAAAAATTCTACTTTGACCTACTCCTGAGAGTTATGGTAGATCATGAAGAGCTTAGAAAAAGAAAATAAAATACAAATTCAATGAAGATATTTCTGTTGGATATTCCATTATTTTTATCGACATTATAGCACTAGGATATGTCTTAACTGTGCTGAGACCTATACTTGAGAACTTTCCTATTGATATCCCCAAATTAGGTTATATAGATTTGTAGGGAAGGTTTATAGCTTGTCATCTTCTGCAATCCTTTATCTAGTAATAGAAATATGTTCCTTTTTCTTAATCCACTATGTTTGTGGTTGCTAACTTGTTTCACAAAACTAAAAAGGAACACATACATGGAGGTAAAACTATATAGAACACTACCAACATAAAAAATTCAAAAATCAAGACAGTGTTAAGGGGAAGTGGAAATGATGTTACTGGGTAGGGACACAATAGTAGCTTCTACTAATATTCTAGTTCCTAATGTGGATGGTAGGTACATGGCTTTTTCACTTTAGTATTTTCATACATTCTACGTACAATACATTTCAACCTAACGAAAGCAGATACGTTTGTATCCAGAAATTCCATAATGAGGTATTTATCCAATACACATGAAATAATGTAGACAAAGATATTGTCACATTGTTTGTAATATCAAAAGAATGAAAATGTCCATTAATAGAGAAAAGGCAAAATAAATCAAGTTATTACTATATAGTGACCTATGCAGATCTCAAGAATGAGGTAACTTACTACATGGACTAATACAAAATGTTTTCTAAGATAATGATATGGACTAATACAAAATGTTTTCTAAGATAATGATATGTCTTACAAGCAAACAGTAAAGATGTAATTCTACCATTTGTATTTTAAATATATATGTATATTAATAGTCTTACATTGTATCCTGGTATCTCTGGAAAGAGATATCAGAAACCGTTAACACCATGTGCCTTAGGAAAAGGGAAACTGGGTGGTTCACAGATGGGGCTAGGAGGTCAACTTTTCCACATTATTTTGTATCAAAAATACTAGTTATTTGATACTTTTAAAAAAACTATGATCTGGCCGGGCGGGGTGGCTCAAGCCTGTAATCCCAGCACTTTGGGAGGCTGAGGCGGGTGGATCACGAGGTCGAGAGATCGAGACCATCCTGGTCAACATGGTGAAACCCCGTCTCTACTAAAAATACAAAAAATTAGCTGGGCATGTTGGCACGTGCCTGTAATCCCAGCTACTCAGGAGGCTGAGGCAGGAGAATTGCTTGAACCCAGGAGGCGGAGGTTGCGGTGAGCCGAGATCGCGCCATTGCACTCCAGCCTGGGCAACAAGAGCGAAACTCCGTCTCAGAAAAAAAAAAAAAAAAAAAAAAAAAAACTATGATCTGATACACTTCACAAAATATATATGATTCACCTTAAGCATTAATATTTGGCTCCTTACTAAAACCTGCCTAAAAATTATCACCCTGCTCACATAGGCAGATTAAGAAGGTCCTAAGAAGCAGCTTTTAAAACTAAGCATTTTTTCTAAATATGTATTCACGCCTGTTATCTCAAACCTTTAAGTAAAAAGTAACAACTTTCATATTTCTTTCAGAGTGTTTCTTTGATTAGCTCATATTCAATGTGCCATGGATCGACACTAAAAATTCACTAGTAGTAACTAACAGTAATGGAGGAATCACATATATATATATATACACACACATATATATGAGGCCTACATGAAAAATTTCTTAAGATACTTTTGGTAGGAAAGGAGAGATGCACAGGTGGGACATGAAGGTATGTTATTTTTATATACGCAGAAAAGTGAATACGAAATATTATGAAAACAGCCCCAAAAAAACCAAAAACAAACAAACAAAAAAAAAACACCCTACTATTGGTATGACTCTTAGCGGTGGATCACTCAGCTCAAGAAAACAAACCAACCAACCACTATTGGGTTAAAGTGGATCAGTATAAAGAAACTTAAATTTATCAATAATCCCCAAACTGCTTATGAAATAAACTTCAAGTTTTTTACAGTCCAATCAAAAGTCTAAAATAGAATTTTCTGAGAAACGAATGAAGACTTTTTTGCATGTAACATCTGAAGCAACTCTTAGCAGCTTCTTACCTAAGAATCAATGGTACCAAAGGGAGGGGAGGATGAAGGGAGCCATGAATATGGATGGTGGACATTCAAAGTAAAGGTTCAAAGTTGCTACTATGGTTTGAATTTTTCTCTGAAAATTCATGTTGAACATTAATCTCCAATGCAACAGATTTTAGACATGGGGTCTTTGCAGAGGCCATGAATGAATTAATGCCATTATAAAAGGGTTTAATGGAGGGCGTCTGTTCCTTTTTTACCCTTCCACCAATGAGAAGGAAGCATTCAAGGTGCCACTTTGAAAGCAAGCCCTCACCAGAGGCTGGTATCTTGATCTTGGACTTCCCATCCTAGGCTCCAAAGCTGTGAAAAATAAATTCTGTTCTTTACAGATTACCTAGTTTGTAGTATTGTTATAGCAACACAAGACAAACCAAGACAGTTGTGATATATGATATAATATGAAGAAATAAAAAAAGAGGGACAGAGAGAAAGAGGAGAAAAAAAGAGAAAGAGAAAAAGAAAGAAGGAAAGGGGGAAGGAAAGGGGAAAGGGAGAAGGGGAAGAGGAGGAAGGAAGAAGAAAAGAGAAAGAAAAGAGAGAGAAAGAGAGAGGGCTGGGCATGGTGGCTCATGCCTGGTATCCTAGCACTCTGGGAGGCAGAGACCAGGAGATCACAAGGTAAGGAGTTCAAGACCAGCCTGGCCAACATGGTGAAACCACACCTCTAGTAAAAATGTAAAAATTAGCTGGGCGTGTTGGAAGGTGCCTCTAATCACAGCTACTCAGGAGGCTGAGGAAAAAAAAGAAAGAGAAAGATACAGAAAGAAAGGGGAGAAAGAGGGAGAGAGAAAGAGGAAGAGAGAAAGAGAGGGAGGGCGGGAGGGAGAAGAGAGGCAGGTAGAAAGTGAGGGGGGAAAGGAGGGGGAGAGAGAAGGAGGGAGAGAGGGAAAGAGAAAGGAAGAGAGAGAGGGAGGGAGAGAGGGAGGGAGGGAGGGAGGGAGGGCATTTGACTTGAAAAGCTTACCAGGAAACTCTCCTTTTCGGTTGCTTTGCCCAAACTCCTGAAGCTGAGCTTGTTGATTTATTTGTTCTTTCTGCAAATTTTCATACCAATGAGTTACTTCAGCCCTAAGATCTGCTACCTGGTCACTAGGATACATTTCAATAGTCATCTGAAATATGAGATGCAACCAATTTAAAAATACAAAAAGAACAGATATTTGACCTGGGAAATGTTAACAACTTGGAAATTAAAACTATCTAAGTACCTTATCAGGAAGTCCAGCTGGCTGGCATACAACCCTTAGCGGCAGAGACTGTTTGTCACTCAGTGCTTTCAAATGACTGCTAATACCAGTGCCTTCAATTTGCCACTGTCTCAGATGATAAGCAAACCTAAAACATGACAAAAAAACAACACATAAAAAGGATACTGCTTTAAACCATTTTAATGTTACAGTAGTTTTTAACATCTTATAGACTGGAAAAGTCCAAAAGAAGTTCTAAGTTCATTCCTATTTATTCTCCAGCAACAAATTTAAGTTCAGATTCATCATACTGAATCAAACCCACATGTGTAATTACAGCTAAGAGCACCTAACAAAATAGTCACTAAGATAAATTACTGAGGAAAAAAAAAATCTCATTAAGGCCAGTTTTTTTTTTTTTTTTTTAAATGAAGAGGGTAGAAATATTAATAGACGCAAAAGGAATTTGAAAAAAAAAAAAAAAACTAATCCAGTAAATAAAATAGTAAGCTGTGATTCTTACATTCAGAAGGAAAAAAGATACTAAGAAGTATTTTTTGGGGACAGAAACATTCTAGTAAATATATACTAGGCCGGACGCGGTGGCTCACGCCTGTAATCCCAGCACTTAGGGAGGCCGAGGCGGGTGGATCACGAGGTCAAGAGATCGAGACCATCCTGGTCAACATAGTGAAACCCCGTCTCTACTAAAAATACAAAAAATTAGCTGGGCATGGTGGCACGTGCCTGTAATCCCAGCTACTTAGGAGGCTGAGGCAGGAGAATTGCCTGAACCCAGGAGGTGGAGGTTGCGGTGAGCCGAGATTGCGCCATTGCACTCCAGCCTGGGTAACAAGAGCGAAACTCCATCTCAAATTAAAAAAAAAAAAAAAAAATATATATATATATATATATATATATATATATATATATATATATACACACAAACACACACACACACACACATTAATTAGTCCAATAGAATTTGAGAGGCAATTCATGGCTGCTAAAATTATAAAGTGAATTACAAAGACTTATATTTCAAAGGAAACAGGCACCTAGCATGATAATCACTAAACATTATAAATTAGTTAGATAAAAATTTTCTAACTAATTTCCAGATGTGGAAGACAGGATCCAAGGTACCTGAATTTAGTTTAAAAAAAAAAAAAAAAAAAAAAAGTCTAAAACTAATTGGCAATTTTGGAATAGAAGGATAAAAAGTGAAGGAATAAATGAACTTGTCTACTTTCCACATGATCCAATGTATAAGCCAAAGAGTAATCTTAAAACACTGTTTCCTGTTACATATTCGAGACCAGGGTTTTTCCATAGTGGTACTACCAACATTTTAAGCCCAAATAATAATTTGTTATCAGAAGGCAAAGGAAGAAGGGTGAAGGAGCTATATGTCATGCTCCAATATTCAGCAGCATCCTACCAGGTATCAGTAACATGCTCCCTTGCCGTGATAATCCTAAATGTCTCCGGACATTACATACTATGTCTTGGGAAACAAAAGCACTTCTGGCTAAGAACCACTGTTTAAGATTATAACTTTATTTCTTTTTAAAAAGAAAACCGCTTAAGACATTATTGTCCTAATATACAAAACACGTAAAACAATTATATTTTCAGTCTTTTCAATCTACAAATGTTAGGCAACTTTCAATTAATAATAGCACTAAGCACATCAAGAACAAAATTTTGCATGAAAAATACCCAGGCAAATTTTTTTAAACTACTGCTTAGTTTTGTGACTACTGTATTCAATTTTATCTATAACCTAGTTATTCTAGCAGTAAAACATTTTTATATAAACATTTTTATATAAACTATTTAACATCAAAATTAACCTCTGACATAAAACATAAATAAAAAAGATATCAAGGACAATTTTTTTTTTCTGCAACTGAATTACAACAAAATTTGTACATCTGAGAAGGAATTTTTGGACTTAATTTCATTAAACTTATAAAACCACCACTGAATCCTCAAAAAACAAATACATTTTTAAAGACTTAAAATAAGTACTGATTTTAGACACTGTTAATGTTGTGCAAGGGCTAAGCATGTGAATCAACAGGACCTTTTCGGTTTGCTGTTTGTATATCCTATAGCATATAAAAAATTTTGGAAGTACAGGTTTCATTAACAGTAACTATCTCCAAGAGGAAGAGAGCAATTACAGTAGACTTTGATTTTCTACATCAGAGTGTAATATCTGAACTTTATAATATGTATTTGAATAAGATACACCACCACATTTGCTTTTTAAAAAATTTTATTTTTTTAAGTGATTAAAATTATAAGGCAGTATGAAGTTTCTGTGCAAAATAAAACAAGCTCCCTTCCATATTCATTAAAAACACAAGAAATTCTTCAAGTGGAATTTCCATAAATTCATAATCAAAATAAAGAATTTTGTAATGTCCAAACGTTTCAAATCATTGAAGTATGTTATTATAAGAAATGTATAAAATACCTTTACTATGTAATATTTCTTGATATTTTTAAAATGTCAATAAACTATCGATTTCAATATCAAATCAAACTAAGATCTGAAGTTGAAAAAAGCGACTAATTTTAACAATTTTTTTCAACACAGTTCTTAGTACTTTCACATTTGCTCATGATTTTTAACACACAGAATTTCTTAAAACTATCTACTCACCTTTCATTTCAGTCGATATATTCATAAATATTAATTTGCTTTATTTCTGTATTACACAGGTTATGTCTAAAATAATTATACAGATATTCATTAACAGAATTTTTTGGTCATGTTTCCATGGTAAATGGAAATTCAAAATTAAAATACTGTCTCCTAGTCCAGGAAGAAAAAAAAAACAGCAAATGAAACATATGACTCAACTTGATTCAACTATGAGATTATCTGATGTTCTTGGTAAGAGTTTTAGAGACTATTTTTAGTAGCGGTGTTTTGCATTTTTAATCAAAGTCAGCACTTTCTTAGAGATGGAATTCTGTCTAATGATTCTTATTCATGCGTATCTGCTCAAATTCTAATTATTATTAAAGCGGTGCAATATTTTTATCAGGAACCCATACTGCCTATTTCAAGGCAAAATGGTATATGTTTTTAATAAAAATTACTTCTGTTACTGACATTTCACTTTGGTAAATTACACTTTCTATGTGACCCCAACAAAAACTTAAGATTCACTTTTAGACTATTTCTGGAAATGCCAGGAATAAGAATGAAATTCATTCTAACAGTGTGATATTTTAAAAATTACCTTCTCCTAAACGCTTCCAGATGTGTCTTCAGCATAAGGAGTCCTCTTTCTATAACCATGAGACTTGAGTGTGATTCCTGTTCAAGACTGCTAGAAGCTATCATAAGACTCTCCATGCACTTACTAATAAATTCCTGCTCCTTCTCCAAACCCGTTTTACCTGAAAGCCAAATGTTTAGATACGTATATTAGCCTTATATTCTTGTTTAGCTATATCAAAGAAAAACTATGGTTTAACAAAACACCCTCACATAAAAGACAGTATTTCAAATCACTTACCATTAATATAATAGGAGTTAATATACTGGATAGCTGCTCGACTGACATCACCAGATTGTGCTCTTAAAGCAATGCCCCAAAATTGGTCCATACCACAGAGCTAAGAAAGAAAAATATGGTATCTCTAAATTCTGTTTGTCAAATGATGTAACTCACCTTAAGACTTAAGTATCAAGGGTAAAAATCATACAATATCCAAGAGTTTTAATCTTATAAAGTATTAATAAGGCAAATCCTATTATTCAGTTATTAAATAAAAAAGCCTTAAAAATTTCCTCAATTAATGAAATATACCTATACTAGTTCTAATATTTATACAGCAGCAAACCATATTTACATAATGTTTAACAAGTTGTAACTACATAGTAGGAAAATTCAAGTCCTTAAAAACATACTACAAAGGAATAAAACCAACTCAAATACAATAATCAGCACAATGCTTCAATGAATCCATCTAACTTATATTGAAAAAACCACTGCTTTCTTGCATTCACAGAAAATTAACAAGATATGCTAATTCAAGTTTCTCAAAAAAAAATTATTTTTATTTTTATTTTTGAGACAGAGACTCACTCTGTTGCCCAGGGTAGAGTACAGTGTCACAATCTTAGCTCACTGCAACCTCTGCCTCCCACTTTTCAAAGGATTCTCATGCCTTAACCTGTGGCTGGGATTACAGGTGTGCACCACCAGATCTAGCTAATCTTGTGTGTGTTTTTAGTAGAGAGAGGGTTTCTCCATGCTGGCCAGGCTGGTTTCAAACTCCTGACTTCAGTTGATTCGCCTGCCTCAGCCTCCCAAAGTGCTGGGATTACAGGCATAAGCCACCGTGTCCAGCCTCACTCTAATTTATAGTGTTAACTATGAGATGACAAAGAGAGTATTTTCACTGAAAACTATAGAAAAATTGGGGAGTGGAAGCTCCCAAAAGTTGGGCAGAGTGAAGAAAGGTATCCTAATAGGTAGCTGAACAACTTTAGTATTAGTATCACCTACTTTAAAACAGCAGTATTATTTCATAATATAGCATAACTACTTCTTAGGTGAATCAAGTATGTTTAGTTGTCTGAAATTACCAAACTGAAAACTATCATAATGGGATGGGCACAGTGGCTCACACCTGTAATTCCAGCACTTTGGGAGGCTGAGGCATGTGTGTTGCCTGAGCTCAGGAGTTGAAGAACAGCCCGGACAACAAGGTGAAACCCTATCTCTACATACATACATACATACATACACACATAGATACAGACCAGACAGACAGACAGACAGAGACAGACAGACATAAAATTAGCTTAGCATGGAGGAGGCACAGGTCTGTAATCTGAGCTACTCAAGAGGCTAAGGCCGGAGAATCGCTTGAACCTGGGAGGCAGAGGTTGCAGTTAGACAAGATTGTGCCACTGCACTCCAGCCTAGATGACAAAATTATCATAGTCATACTGAAGCAAGAGTTAGGACTAAAAAAATTCAAAAAACCTATTCAGACAAGAAAAGAAGGTAGTAAGAAGATAAAATAAAAGCATTTTAGGTACAGTTAAAATTATTCTGGCTGGGCACGGTGGCTCACATCTCTAATTGTAGCACTTTGGGAGGCCAAAAACGGCGAAAACCTTGAGGTCAAGGGTTCTAGATTAGTCAGGCCAACTCTACTAAAAACAGAAAAATTAGCTGGGCATGGTGGCACATGCCTGTTGTCCCAGCTACCCAGAAGGCTGAGGCAGGAGAATTGCTTGAACCTGGGAGGTTCAGTTGCAATGAGCTGAGACTGTGCCACTGTACTCCAGCCCAGAAGACAGAGTGAGACACTGTCTCAAAAAAATAATCATTATGGCCTGGCACAGTGACTCACCCCTGTAATCCCAGCATTTTAGGAAGCAAGACGGGTAGATCACCTGAGGTCAGGAGTTCAAGACCAGGCTGGCCAACATGGCAAAACCCCACCTCTACTAAAAATACGAATACTAGGCATGGTGGCACACCCCTGTAATCCCAACTCCTCAGGAAGCTGGGGCATGAGAATTGCTAGAACCTGGGAGGGGGAGGTTGCAGTGAGCTGAGATCATGCCACTGCACTCCAGCCTGGGTGCAGAGTTAGACTCCATCACAAAAAAAAATTTTTTTAATTATTCTTTCTCCTTTTTAAAAAACTTTCCCAAAACTTGCTAAGAGATCAAATTATTCTTTTATTCTTTTTTTTTTTGAAGATAGAGTCTTGCTCTGTTGCCCAGGCTGGGGTACAGTGGTGTGATCTCGGCTCACTGCAACCTCTACATCCCAGGTTCAAGTGATCTCTTCCCTCAGCCTCCCTAGTCGCTGGGATTACAGGTGCCCACCACCAGGTCCAGCTAATTGTTGTATTTTCAGTGGAGACTGGGTTTCACCATGTTGGTCAGGCTGATCCTGCCCTCAGGTGATCCTGCCCTTGTTGGCCTCCCAAAGTGTTGGGGATCACAGGAGTGAGCCACTGTGCCCAGCCAAAATTATTCTTTACCATACAAATTAACATCCCTTCTCTCTACCTTTCTCCTAATGCAACCAACACCAACTTGTTAAGAAAACTATTTAAAAAAAAAAAAAAAGGATTACTACATCAAAGCTACTACTACCCAAGTGGAATGCCCAAAAAGGAAGACTGTCAAGTTAAGTCTCTGTTAGCAGAGTACAGGGATAATACATTCAACAATTCCTGGCAGCCAACAAGCCAGGTACATACAACTCTAAGCTAAAGAAGAGCCATTTGCTGGCAGCGCCCAGGTGCCGTAGCAGCCTTGAAGCTAAGAAGAGCCATTTGTGAGAGTTAATGAACTGATCATCATGCTCACAGTTAGAGATGACTCCCAGATGAGAGGTTACTTAAAGTAGCTTGGAATGAAATTGCCCAAGAGTAAGAAGCTAACAGCTTAGCTGAACCAAAAGGCATAAAATCATATCTGAGATAAATCAATCTTTTATTTGAAGTAAAATATCTGACTGTATTATCTAGGACACTCAAAGAACACTCGCATGGCCTCTTCTGATAAATCAAGAAACATGTAATGTGTTTTCACTAAGCACAATGAATGTTATCTTTGGTAATGAAAAATAAATTTCCTTTATAAAACTTTTGAAACCACAGAATAAAACCCAATTGGGCTCAGCATGTTGGCTTGTGCCTATAATTCCAGCACTTTGGGAGGCAGGTGAGCAGATCACTTGAGGTCAGGAATCCAAGACCAGTCTGAGTAACATAGTAAAACCCCATCTCTACCAAAAATACAAAAACCAGCTGGGCGTGGCAGCAGTACCTGTAATCCCAGCTACTTGGGAGGCTGAGGCTGGAGAACAGCTTGAATCTGGGAGGTGGGAGGTTGCAGTGAGCCAAGATCGCACCACTGCACTACATACAGCCTGAGCAACAGAGCAAGACTCCATCTCAAAACAAACAAACCCAATTGCATTGCACAATTCTATGCTCTGTAGAAAAATATTTTGGTAACCTAATTTGATAATCTAATTTGAGGAATAAAGTTGACTAATAAAGTAAATCTAAATCCATACCTCAGAATTTGAACCACCATCATAGGCACTGGTAGCCAATCGAGCCAAGTTACAGAGATGCTGAAACAGGTTTAAGCCAGTCATGCTAATTGTTTCAGGTTTTAGCTGGGGCATCTTTGGGAGGGTGGGGAAACATAAAACTAATTTAGTGTGATAATTAACAGATTTTATTTAAATAAACTTTACTGAAAACATTGTAGAAGAAAACAAATCAGCTTGAATTTTTAGTGATAATTCAAAAAAATAAAAATATAATAATTTGACTGGGCACGGTGGCTCAGCACTTTGGAGGGCCAAGGCAGGCGAATCACTTGAGCTCAGGAGTTTGAGACCAACCTGGGCAACATGGCAAAACCGCGTCCCTAAGAAAAATGCAAAAATCAGTTGGGTATGATGGTATATGGCTGTAGTCCCAACTACCCGGGAGGCTGTGGTGGGAGAATTGCTTGAGCCTGGGAGATCAAGGCTACAGTGAGACTAATAGCACCACTGCACTCCAGCCTTTGGGACAGAGCAAGCCCATCTCAAAAAAAAATAAAATAAAATGAAAAATTAAAAAAAAAATGTGTAATTTAATAAACATTTTATTCAGTTAATAACTGAAACCTGCTGATATAGGTTTCAATTTTCAAGATGTACAAAGACCCAAATCAGAGGACAAAAATAAAAACATCTATCATCCATTGTATAACTATACCATACAAAGTTATGGGAGGTATAGATGTGCAGTTTTTGTTAAAGTCAGGGGTTGAAATTTAAGATGGCAAAAGTTCTATTTGTAGCTCTGTCTTGGATCTATTAAGTGATTTAGTTTACACATACTAAAACTCATTCATATATATACTTAGTTCCAACATGGAGATAATGTCACATTTTGCAGAGAATCTTTATAATAAGCATAAAAATAAAGTCTATTCCATTTTTTTCACTCAGTTTCAAAATTCTAATGGGGATAGCTCATTAAGAAAAATGCCACCTGAGCTAACTGTGGCATGTGATAAAGAAGAACAAAAATTAGAACATCTTTACAATGACAAAACTTCTGAATATTCCTTCCCAGAATCTACACATTTGGAAACTGGCTTATCTTTGTCCAAAAGACTGACTGCAAAGACAGTCATTTAACTAAGGAAGAGTCACAGAAAGCAGTTCTCATACTTGTGGTTGTGGACACCACCCCTAAAAACTGGAGTACGATATAATTTTTAAAAACAAACAGAAAAACCCTCCACATTTCTAATTAGTGCTGCCTTCAAGAGTTATTCTGTTAGTTTAATTATTGTAGCTAACAGAACTTTTTTACGAATATAAACTATTAATTTAGATGTAAACAGTGTAAACAACAAAATCAAAGCACAATCTGACCAAAATTATTTTAGGATAGCTAAAAATCATTACATTTTGCTACTTTAAAAAAAAAAACAAACTGCCAAAAGGAAAAAAAAGCATTACAGAATTTGTATTTCAACAGAAAAAATGGGAACATGGAAAAATAACAAACTATGAGAATTGAAATTACCTTCTCCAGGAAAAGATGTTTGTAGGTTTCCATACCCATAGCATGTTGATCTTTACTTCGAACTTGATTTAAAAACCAATGGAGTGCATCATCATAACATTCAGAATCTTCTACTAGACAATGCCATAAGATGTCAACTTGCTCTAAACTTAACCCTAGATGAAAATTATAAATATTATACTTTATTAACTACACATAAAAAAATTACACTTCTCTTTGGCATATGTAAATACAGTTTAAGTCCTCACAACATATAGTTCTTGAAAATTGCAATTCTAATTGAAATGATGCATAAAACCAATTTTACCATACGTTAATTGATATAAAGAAGAGTTATGTTCCTATAGCATATTTATAATTATTAAAAAAAAAAAAAATCACAGCCGGACACAGTGGCTCATGCCTATAATCCCAGCACTTTAGGAGGCTGAGGTAGATGGACTGCCTAAGTTGAGGAGTTTGAGACCAGCCTGGCCAACCTGGTGAAACCCATTCTCTACTAAAATACAGAAAACTAGGCCGGGCACTGTAGCATGCGCCTATAGTCCCAGCTACATGGGAGGCTGAGACAGGAGAATTGCTTGAACCTAGAGGTGGAGGTTGTACTGAGCTGAGATTGCACAACTGCACTCCAGCCTGGACAAGAGAGTGAGACTCCATCTCACAAAATAAATTTTTAAAAATTACTAAACTTCCTTATTTAGAAGTTAACACTTTGAATATTAAATACTGGGATAAGTGTTATACATACACTTAAGAAAGATTAATAAAAACCACTAATATAGTCATTTATCCAATTTTTGGCAAATCAGTGGTGATAGATGAAATCAAGGACTCAATGGTTACAAAGTGAACACTGCAAGGTGCACTTCCTATCACCAGGCAGTTCAAACACAGTAAAATTTAAATTTAGTGGGCTCGCTTTTGTACATCATTTATGGCTATGCATTTGTATGAGTATCATAAAGTTTACAAATCACAATTTGTATTTCTTCATTTGCTCATTTTTCAACCCACTTATTCCAGCTCAGAGTTGTGGGTGGCCAAACCCTATCCCAGCATCTCAGGGACAAGGCAGTAACTAACCTTAACCAGGATGCCAACCTACTGCAGAGTATACTAATACACATGCCCACACTCATTCAGACTGGGATCATTTAGACATGTCAATGTATCTACAGTGGATGTCTCCGGGATGTGGGATGAAACCAGGATACCCAGAGAAAACTGATGGAGACATGGGGAGAATGTACAAATTCTGCAGAGGCATTGGCCCTGGCAGGGAATCAGTTTTTTTGCTCATTAATTTTAAAACGTTATTTGATGACCTACTATAGATTATGTGTAACGTGTATAAAATATTTACTATCGCATACAGGTGCAGTGGCTTACATATGTAATCCCAGCACTTTGGGAGGACAAGGTGGGTGGATCACCTAAGATCAGGAGTTCGGGACCAGCCTGGTGAACATGGTGAAACTTTGTCTCTACTAAAACTGCAAAAATCAGCCAGGCATAGTGGTGGGCACCTGTAATTCCAGCTCCTTGGGAGGATAAGGCACAAGAATAGCTGGAACCCAGCAGGCAGAGGTTGCAGTGAGGCAAGACCTCGCCACTGCACTCCAGCCTGGGCAACAAGAGCGAGACTTCATGTCCCAAAAAGAAAAAGTAGCTGGGCAGGGCACATACCTTTAGCCCTAGCTACTCAGGAAGCTGAGGTGGGAAGATTCCTCAAGCCCAGGAGTTCAAGGCTGCAGTGAGGTATGATCATGTCACTGCACTTCAGACTGACTGGATGACAGAGCAAGACTATCTCTTAAAAAGGAAGGAAGGGCCGGGCGCGGCAGCTCAAGCCTGTAATCCCAGCACTTTGGGAGGCTGAGGCGGGTGGATCACGTGGTCAAGAGATCGAGACCATCCTGGTCAACATGGTGAAACCCCGTCTCTACTAAAAATACAAAAAACTAGCCAGGCGTGGTGGCACGTGCCTGTAATCCCAGGTACTCAGGAGGCTGAGGCAGGAGAATTGCCTGAACCCAGGAGGCAGAGGTTGCAGTGAGCCGAGATCGTGCCATTGCACTCCAGCCTGGGTAACGAGCGAAACCCCGTCTCCAAAAAAAAAAAAAATGAAGGAAGGAGGGAAAGAGGGAAGGAAGGGAAAAAATAGAGAAAGAGAGAGAGGGAGGGAGGGAGGAAAAGTAAGGGAAAGAAAGGGAGAGAAAGAAAGAGAGGAAGGAAAGAAGGGAGGGAGGGAGGGAGAAAGGGAGAAGGGAGGGAAAGAAAGAGAAAGAGAAAAAGAGAAAGGAAAAGGAAAGAAAAGAAAGACAAATACAGCTGGGCACGGTGGCTTACACCTATAATCCCAGCACTTTAGGAGGCTAGGGTGGGCAAATCACAAGGTCAGGAGATCGAGACCATCCTGGCTAACATGGTGAAACCCTGTCTCTAATTAAAATACAAAAATTAACTGGGTGTGGTGGCACATGCCTGTAGTCCCAGCTACTCGGGAGGCTGAGGCAAGAGGATGGATGACCTGAACCTGAGAGGTGGAGGTTGCAGTGATCCGAGATCGCCTCACTGCACTCTAGCCTGGCAACAGAGCGAGACTCCATCTCATTGAAGAAGAAGAAGAAGAAGAAGAAGAAGAAGAAGAAGAAAAAAAAAAAACCTATCTCAATAGCTGTTTCTTGTTTTCCCATTTGTAAAATTTAAAATCATATTCATACAACATTTCTTCCTAAATGAATGTACCAGAAACACCAATAAGGCCAAAAACACAAAAGGAGATAGGTATCTTATAACCTTTTACAAATATTTAATAAGAAATTTCATATAATTTTCAAAATGTAGTTTAAGATAACTCATATGTAAATCACTTAAAAATATACAATTTACAAAGTATTCTAAAAGAACCCATTTAGGGAGAAAATTCTTCTACCTAAAACAAGAGCACAAGTGTATAATAGTAAAAATGATTAGGAAAGGTAATCCTAAACATTGAGGAATCAGAGGTAAGGTTTCAGTATTACAAATAGAGTGGATACTAAGTTCAAAGGTCATTCTCTGTATATAGGAGATAAGTAAGCACTGTTTTTGTAAACTATGAAAAAAGAACCCTTACGATGAAAAAAGCAAAAAGGAAACTAACTAACTGTCTGAAACAGACAACAACAACAAATCAGAGGACACTATTAGCTAAGGAGTTAGACTAATGAGAGAAGTCTGTATGGTACTCTGACCCAAGTATTAAAGGATTCCTGAGTGTGGCAGAAGACAGATGAACTTCTCAGAACAAAAGAGGAGGCATGATGGGCAATCGTTAAGTATGAATATGAAAAAAAAATAAGATAATCCAAAAGATTAGAACAAAAGCATCACAGAGATTCTGCAGTACATTTTAAGAGGTTCCAAACCCTGGGGTGGTGCCCTAGAACCAGAAGAGATATTATGGTATGGTACCATCAATAGAAATTTCTTTTTTCTTGGGAAAAGTAGACATGATGTCAAAATATTAAGAAAAATTCCTCAGAAATATTCAACCTAGTAGCAGCATCAGAAAAAAAAAGGTATCGTATCAGTTTCTCACTGAAACAGTTAATATGTAGATTATCTGTTCTAAATCTTGTGCCCATGGGGGCAAATATAAATAAACCAAAAACAACTCTGGTAAGTATATATCAGAACTTAAACATGTTAAGTAATTAAGGAGAACAAAATAAAGAGTATCCAGGTTAATTATAGTAAACTATATAATAAAATAGAAGTATATTCATAATTGGCTGAATTACCAGTCCACATTCAATAGGCAACTTACACTTTTGTTACTGTTCTAGGTTTTTTAAAAAATCTCTAGTTATTGTTCTATTGAAAATCAGTATTAACATATTGGGTGTAATTACATATAACTCTGGAGTAACTTTGTTATAGACAACAGGAACTGTGCCAATAAGAGAAGTATAGCCATGCACAGTGGTCTGAGGCCTGTAATCCTAGCACTTTGGGAAGCTGAGGCGGGAGGATTGCTTGAGCCCAGGAGTTTGGAGACTAGCCTGGGCAACATAATGAGACTCTATCTGTACACATAATTTAAAAATTAGCCAGGTACGGTGATGTGCACCTGTGGCCCTAGCTACCTGGGAGGCTGATGTAGGAGGATCACTTGGAGGGCAGGTGAAGTTGAGGGGAGAATAGCCACGATGTGGGAGAAGTGAAGTTTTAGATTTGATACTATCTGGACAGCAGCTATTGTCTATTACAAACTCAGAGAGATACACTGTGTATAATAAACATCAAACTTAATCTTCATAGTATCTGTGTTGACTATATGTATTTTAGTTTGACTTCTCCCCATAGACTGGTTTTGCCATATTTTAGATTACTTACTTCTTGAATGTTACCAGTCATAATGGGTCAATACATGACATTTGAGAAATTTCCTATCAAAAGCAAATAGCTTATTTTTTTGAAATCTGTTGTTATCACAGTGTTGATGCCATGTTACACATAGTTTGAACAGAAAAAAGAAGTAACAGACTTAACAATAAGATTAACACTATCTCAAGCACAAGTATGAACTTGAAAAGACGCATGACAACACCTAGGAAGACACCTACCAGGCTGACAACATATAACCATGGTTAAAGAAACAATGTCCTTCTAAAAAGTAAAGTTTGATACTGACACACAGAAAAAGAAGAATGTAGAGAGTAAGAGTACAGACAGTATATGAAGGAAAAAGCAGCTCTGGCTAACAGAAATCAAGCTTGTTCCACTCTCGTGAGACCACCTAACCACACGAATTTGGATACAGTACACAATCTGAATATAACAGATCAAGCTCTATTTTTTTTTTTTTTTTTTTTTTTTTTTTGAGACAGAGTTTCACTCTTGTTACCCAGGCTGGAGTGCAATGGCGCGATCTCGGCTCACCGCAACCTCCGCCTCCTGGGTTCAAGCAATTCTCCTGCCTCAACCTCCCGAGTAGCTGGGACTACAGGCACACACCACCATGCCCAGCTAATTTTTGTATTTTTAGTAGAGACGGGGTTTCACCTTGTTGACCAGGATGGTCTCGATCTCTTGATCTCATGATCCACCCGCCTCGGCCTCCCAAAGTGCTGGGATTACAGGCGTGAGCCACTGCACCCGGCCTTCAAGCTCTAATTTAAAAAATTCACTGTTAACAAAACTCAGTTTAAAGCAAAACTAAATTAACCTGGGGCCTCCAAGTGTCTCTACCACCCATAAAGCCAAGTAATTTTCAAAAGATTAGCCATGATAAATAATAAACAATACCTATCTCCAATCAAAAGGAAAACAAGAATATTATAGGCAAAAATAATAAAAGATGCAGTCGGCCAGGTGCACTGACTCATGTTGGTAATCCTAGCACTTTGGGAGGCCAA
This sequence comes from Saimiri boliviensis, assembly GCF_048565385.1. Classification (NCBI taxonomy): domain Eukaryota; kingdom Metazoa; phylum Chordata; class Mammalia; order Primates; family Cebidae; genus Saimiri; species Saimiri boliviensis. The sequence goes on along the minus strand of NC_133449.1, from coordinate 76,664,403 downwards.
GACAGGACTGTCTGAGCCCATGAGTTCAAGACCAGCCTGGATAAACACAGTGAAACCCTAGCTCTATGCCAATTTTTAAAAAATCAGCTGTGTGTGGTGATGCGTAGTTCCAGTTACTCAGGAGGTTAAGGTGGGATGACTGCTTTGAGCTGGGGAGGTCAACAGCTGCAATGGGCTGTAATCACACCACTGCACTCCAGCCTGAGAGACAGTGTGAGATCTTTTCTTAAAAAAGAAAAAAAAGAGAAAAAAGGTCTTATAGAACAAAAAAAAATTTTTTAGTTTATTTAAAATGCAAACAACCTCAATTATTTTAATAAATTATCTGAATGTTGGTATAATTTGTAAATTTTTTTTTTTTTTTTTAATTGAGGCGGAGTTTCGCTCTTGTTACCCAGGCTGGAGTGCAATGGCGCGATCTCGGCTCACTGCAACCTCCACCTCCTGGGTTCAGGCAATTCTCCTGCCTCAGCCTCCTGAGTAGCTAGGATTACAGGCACGCACCACCATGCCCAGCTAATATTTGTAAATGTTTTAAGAATAATCACTCCAGCAGCTACAAAAAAGAATGAAATCATGTCCTTTGTAGCAACATAAATGGAGCTGGAGGACATTATTCCATTATTCTAAGTGAACTACTTCATAAACAAAAAACCAAATATCGCACATTCTTACTTGTTAGCAGGAACTAAACAATAGGTATACACGGACATAAAGATGGAACTAACAGACATCTCCAAAAGCAAGTACGGCAGGACGCGGGACAAGGGTTGAAAAATAATCTATTGGGTAGATTACTCAACCTATTACTCAAATGTCAACTATCTGAGTAACGTGTACACAGAAAGCCCAATCCTCACCAGTATGCAATAAACCCTGAAACAAACATACATGTACCCACTGACTCCAAAAAAAACAGAAAAAAAAAAAAAAAAAAAGCCACACTGCAGAAATCCAAAGTGAGAGTAAATTTAACTAGTTCTCCCAAGAGTCAAAACAGATTTTAAAATATGCTGATTAAAAAACTTACTGAAATGATCAGGTGATCCCAGAGTTGAAAATACACAAGTCAGGAATTGAAGTCGAACTTGAACTTCAGCACTATGGCTGTACCTATAATTTAAAAGTCATTAAAATAATTAAATATCCTATTTCTTAATTATTTTTAAAACTTTCGTGGTCCTATCGTAACTTATACCAAAAATTGTTTTAAAATAATTCAGATTTAATTATTTTAACTACATAACTTTAGTTACACAAAAAAAGTTCATAAAGACAAGAAACAAATTTAAACTAATAAATTATATTAATCTTGAAACTATAACAAAATTTACTTTCAAATTACATGAAGGTACACACTAATTCAACAGTGAAGCAAAGGAAGTATGTCATTTTAAAAGTAGGTAATATGCACATAAATTAGAATAGCCAACAAAAAACAATCTCTTCTTAAATAGTACAGGTTTCATATTATGGTCCCTGTAGTGGTAATATATTCTTTATCAAGAAACACTAATAGTATTTCCAAAATCCAGTTCATGAAAAATATAGCTGATACAAAAGTGGCACTTTTGAATATTATTTCAAATCTAAAATAATTATATTTCACATGTATGAAATTTGATGCTTAATATAAAAGTTGCTTTTGAAACTTTTAAAGTAGCTAGTGAGGCAGGGTAGGACACAGGTCTGAATAGACAAACAACAGACAATGTGGTCAGCCCAAACATCAGAAATAAGAGTTCTAGATGGAAAAGGAAGTCAGGGAAGGGTGCTGAAGAGTGGGGAAAAGGGAACATGTTTGGGGTGGCGGTGATCAAGTTTGCTTGTGTGTGTGTGTGTGTGTGTGTGTGTGTGTGTGTGCGCGCGTGCGCGCGCACATGTGTCTATCTGTCTATCAGAGTTTCACTGTTGTCCAGGCTGGAGTGCAGTGGCACAATTGCTGCTCACTGCAACCCCTGCCTCTTGGGTTCAAGCGATTTTTGTGCCTTAGCCTCCAGAGTAGCTAGGATTACAGGTGTGCAATATCACATCCAGTTAATTTTTGTTATTTTTATTACAGTAGAGATGGGGTTTCACCATGTTGGCCAGGCTGTCTCGAAGTCCTAAACTCAAGTCATCTGCCTGCCTTGGTCTCCCAAAGTGCTGGGATTACATGGGTCAGCATGCCTGGTCCAGTTTTGCATTTTAAAAGGATTGCTTTCCTTTAGCAACCCCAGTGAACTGCATATTGAACCGTGTCTATAATATCACATTCTAGTTCAAGTACTTGAGCACTCAATGAAACTAAGCCAATCCCAAGCTATTATCTCCATCTTATAGATCAAAAGGCAAACTGTAGATGAACTGCGCAAACTGCTTTGCCAACATAAGACAGTGGGTGATCTATGCTCTGATCTATAACCTAGGTAAGCAGAGGGTCAAAGGGCATCTTTTTTTTTTTCCTGGGGAAATGGAGTCTTGCTCTGTCACCCAGGTTGGAGTGCAGTGGCGTGATCTTGCCTCACCACAACCTCTGCCACCTGGGTTCAAGTGATTCTCCTGCCTCAGCCTCCCAAATAGCTGGGATTACAGGCACACCCCCACCACATCTAGCTAATTTTTTTTATTTTTAGTAGAAATAGGGTGTCACCATATTGGCCAGGCTGGTTTCGAACTCCTGATCTCTCAGGTGACCCGCCCACCTAGGCCTCCCAAAGTGCTGGAATTACAGGTGTGAGCCACCACACCTAGCCTGGGCATCTGAATTCAATGTCCTGTAATCCCTAAGTAAGTGCGAAATTTTAACAGCATCCCAAAATTAGCTTTCCAAAATTGCACTAAATTCACTACTAAAGTTTTAAAGCTTAAGTTTTCTGAAGATTGAGTTCACTGGACATACCTTTCGCTCTTTAAGGTCTCTTATTAACGCTGGCAAAGAAAAGATGAACTTTTTTGACTCACTAATGCTGCACTGACCTTAGTGAAAGTGAAAATATGTATGACGAGATGTTAACAGAAAGGAAATCTAGTAAGCAACTCTCAGACTCGAATGCAACCCAGATAAAATTCAAGAACAGCTTTTAAGGGCTTCTAGGCTTTTTAAGTTAAAGAACAAGAAATTTTGTAGCAGAGGCCTTGAGTATCAGTTCAAAAATGAGTTTTATGATCCATCAGCTCTACAATTTTACATTACTGTATTCCTCTTGCCCAGTCTAAGGAACATCAATCATAAACACACAAGGGGAATAAAGTTTGCCCTTTATCAAGTGCCTTTACATCTGGAATAATTTTTCCCCTATACTTGCATTCAGAATAAGACACTCATAACCCTGAAGACACAGGTATAGTCCCTTTATACTCCCTGCATTAGCTCCCATAGTATAACCCCTGATGCTGTACTCCAAAGATCTCTGCGAGCTCCATCCGGGTCCCATGAGCTGATGAAAACACTAGTCAGAAAAATTTCTTGGGATATCAGACAAAGATGGTATCAATATTGACAAATTCTCATGGACTTGTCTATGGCTTCTGCCATCACAGGAAATACAGGACAAAAATAGTCTCCCCAAAGATATAAAACTTTAGTAACAGATTACTGCCTTTAAAAAAAAAAAAAAAAAAATCTTTGTGGCCTCCACAGACAAGGTTTTCTCTAGAAAAAGAAATGAAATGAAATGGTCCTTTTAAGAAATGAAATACTGACCAGGTGCAGTGGCTCAACCCTGTATTCCTAGCACTTTGGAAGGCAAAGGCGGGTGGATTACCTGAGGTCAAGAGTTCAAAAACTGCCTGAAACCTTGTAGCTACTAAAAATACAAAACTTAGACGGGCATAGTGGCATGCACCTGTAATGAGCTACTCGGGAGACTGAGGCAGGAGAATCATCTGAACCCAGGAGGGGAAGGTTGTAGTGAGCTGAGATGACACTACTAATGCATTCAAGCCTGGGCAAAAGAGCCAACACTCTGTCTCAAAAGAAGAAATATTAATATAAAAGCAAAAAACACACAAAAATTACAAAATAAAAAAATAAAGTATTATCTTATATGTTACAAGAATCTTTTTCTCTCAGTGAAAAATTTCAGAACTTTCCTGTGTCTTTGTTTTGAGACAGAGTCTCACACTGTCGCCTAGGCTGGAGTGCAGTGGCGTGATCTCTGCTCACTGCAACCTCTGCCTCCCAGGTTCAAGTGATTCTCCTTGCCTCAGCCTCCCAAGTAGCTGGGATTACTGGCACCAATTTTTTTTGCATTTTTAGTAGCGACAGGGTTTAACCATGTTGGCCAGGCTGGTCTTGGAACTCCTGAACCTCAGGGTCTGCCTGCCTTCACCTCCCAAAGTGCTGGGATTACAGGCGTAATCTCTACTGGAAAAAGAAATATTGTATGCTTGAACAAACAGTAGCAAATGTACAATTGTTTTACCCCCTGAAAGAGTAGGTAAATTATATCAAATAGTCCAGAAAACATCTCTCTGTTCTAGGGTTTTATTCTCCTAGGACAGCAATCAGTAGACTGGAAAGATACTCTAGGATGCCCTAACAAAACATAAAACAGGCCAAGCGCAGTGGCTCACACCAGTAATTCCAGCACTTTGGGAGGCCAAGATGGGCAGCTCATCTGAGTTTGGGAGTTTGAGATCAGCCTGACCAACATGGAGAAACCCCATCTCTACTAAAAATACAAAATTAGCTGGGCATAGTGGCACATGCCTGTAATCCCAGCTACTAGGGAGGCTGAGGCAGGAGAATCACTTAAATCTGGGAGGAGGAGGTTGCGGGGAGCCGCAACTGTGCCACTGCACTCCAGCCTGGGCAAAAAGAGTAAAACTCCATCCCCAAAAATAAACAAACACATCTCCAAGGAGCCCTACTCCTCTTTTTCACCACTACTTTACCTCCGATTCCACCAACAAAGTAACTGCACTGTTGTCAATGCAGTGAACAACTAAGTCTCAGACCTATGTTCCTTTTTGACGCTTAGTGTTGGACTTTATGAGGATGATTCATTGTATGACTTCCACTCCCTTCTCTAAGCCCTTCATTCCTGCTCTTCAAGTCCACAGGCTTATGACTGTGGTGGGAGCTCTTTTATCACCTATTGTTTATTTCTTTGCTGTCAAGTAATGTGAACTCCCCGTCTCCTAATAAAAATGTAGGTCATATGTGGTTTTATTTCTGCTCTTTGTTGATCCTATTATTTTTACAGAGCACATACAGAATGTTCAGATTCAGTAGGCCACCATTATCCTCAAACTCTGCTTCAATAGGAATAATTAAAGGACACTGACTTGGAAGAACAGTTAGAATTTTAATGTAATTTTAAAAGAATACATCCTACAGGCTGGGCACGGTGGCTCACCCCTGTAATCCCAGCACTTTGGGAGGCCAAGGCGGACAGATCACAAGGTCAAGAGATCCAGACCATCCTGGCCAACATGGGGAAACCCCCATCTCTACTAAAAAATACAAAAATCAGCTAGGCATGGTGGTACGCGCCTGTAGTCCTAGCTACTTGGGAGGCTGAGGCAAGAGGATTGCTTGAACCCAGGAGGCAGAGTGCAGTGAGCCGAGATCATGTCACTGCACTCCAGCCTAGCGACAGAGCAAGACTCCATCTCAAAAACAAACAAACAAACAAAAAAATCCTATATAAAGGGAACTTTGTAAGCAAAGCTATGGAATACAGTAAATAGAAATACCTCAGAAATAACTTGATAAATTTGCAGAATGAGCTGCCTAAAAAAATTCAACAATAAAACTGGAAAGGTTAGTTGAATTTAGATCATAGCTCGCCCAGAATACTGAATTGAAGAGACTGGTATTTTATTTTTTATGCCATGAAAAATCTCTGGATAGGGTTAAGAGACAGAATTCTTGTATGTTTCATATGCTGTATTATTTGTTTTAATGAGGTAACTACAATTTATAATCTATATGCCAGGTGCGATTCACTGTATCATTTCATTATTACCAACACTTACAAATAATTGGAATCAGAGGGATAAATAGTTGAAATAAGATTAAAATAATACGTTAATCACCTAGAGCTAAGTCTGTATGATTCTCCAGCCCATGGACTTCCCACCAATGCCATATTGCCTTCCTAATTTGACAGATACAAGGAATGAACCAGCATATTAGAACACTGAGACAAGGAGACAAACCCAGAGGTAGTTATAAGGACAAAAGTCATGTTTGTGGAATGTCAACTTGTGGAAAGACATGGGGTATATTTTAACAAAAAGACAGGTAGAGAATAATGGCAGTATAATGTAGCATTTATGAACATAAATTCCATTAACAGAAACAGACTGTGTGAGCACAAAAGCTCATTCTATTCTTTATGAGTGATGTTGGACAAGTTCTCATTTAATAGCTTCAGCATACTCATTTGTAAAGTAAGACTGTCTCAAGTGGGCTGTTGTATATCTTAAAGTAGTTGGTATCTGGCACATTGGTAAATATCAATGAACACTGGCTCTCTTGTCATCATCACCACCACCTCCACCACCACCACCATCATCATCATCATTATTCTTGTTTGGAAATAAGAGTACAAGCAAGTCTCAAGTCTCAAGTTTTAGGCAAGGAGGAAGATAGCTGCACCCTAAAGGACACAGTAAAAATAAAATCTGGAGAAGTAACTGATTTGTACAGGTAAGTAAGTAAATTTATTTTTAGAAGTGAGTAAGTATGCTTTAAAGGTCTATGACTTTTCTGAATACTTCTACAGTCTGCTCAGTTTCCACCTTTGTGGAGGTTTTCTATGTGATTTTCTTAATCACACTGTGACTCCTTTTCTTCACTGATGTGCCAGTAGTGGCACTTAACTGGTTTCCTCAACATGGACATCAGTCCACAACAGTCGGCTCACTAGCAGAAATCTGAATTTCACATGCAACTCCTTATAAGAAGCTTCAAATACAGCTCTACCACCACCAGTCCATTTCTATCAATTCTTGTCCCAAATCACTTGAATATATCCACAGAATATTTTGATATATGAGAAAACATTAATGATATGACCAGTTTTAAAACTTCCACACATCCTAAACTTTCTAATACTAGAACGCAATTGTAAAAAAAAGTTTTAAATTAGCTGTACGTAAATATATTATTTTTGAAGTAAATATTTATAAATTTTAGAATCAATGTTCTAACATGCTAAGAAAAGCATACCAATGGTTTCTGAAAAAATACTTTTCTTTTTGACTCCCAAAAACAGCACCTTTGAACAAATCTCAATAGTGAAGGTTAACTAACCCCCAAAAGTGATTCCGCTATATTTACCTAAGAATTTAAGAGTGATCTCCTAAGTATCTTTCAGCTTAAAAAGTTCTAGCAGACTTTTCATAACGTTATAAAGTTTTCTGTTACAATTATTCAAAATGCTGGAAAACTACCTTTCAAAGGAAAGACAAGCCACACAAACATATTTAACCCAGTTGAGAGGAACTTACAGTGCATGTTTTTGCCTTCCTTCTCTCACAGTTTGAATGTAGTATACCAAATTATCAAAGAAAAGCTTCATCATGTTCAGTTCTTTTTCTGCCCACCTGGCCCAAATCAAAGAAAAAATAATTTTAAAGTGGACAGGGTAAGAGAATACATCCATGCTGTGACAGTAAATATGCCAATCTAAAAAGTCTTCAAATGTAAAATTTTTAAGTTCCCCAAAAATATACAACTTTTATTTATATTTGAATGGTGAAAAGATATAAAGCAATGTTCATTTTTATGAATTTAAAGTACCTTTATAAGTCTTTAACCTCAAAATATTCAGTGTCTGTGAAAGTGCTAATATAAATAAATGACTAATTTGAGTTAATATTAAAAGTAGCATAATACCATTTCATATAAGGAAATACTATGTGCTTTGGTCATTACTTAGCAGAATACTGGCATATAGAAGGCATACAATAAACTTACTGCATATATCTTTTGTGACTAATTTGCTTATTTTTAAACAAATTTTTTTTAAAAAATCAAATACCCAGCACTGAGTTGTAAAATAACCTAGAAGTACTAAAATAAAAATAGTGGCATATACATTCAGAAATCCCAGGGTCCATAACTTCCCTAATTAACATATAATGTATTTCATGCAAAACCTACTAGCGATTTATCTGCTAAACTGTACAGATGTAGAAGTATTAAAACTCTAAAAGTTCCAACATAATTTACATCATGTTTATGCTATAGTCATATTTCAAATATAAATAACTTTCACTTTGCTAATCACTAAATAAAGGTCAAGTGGTAGAAAAGAAAACTTTGGGTTTGAAACTAGCTCCAATATACTTGCTACAACATGGCTTCAGGCAAGTAAACTGACTTCTGGATGTCTGTCTGAAGATTTACTAAGAGTCAAGGATAAAAGTTTCCAAATTTTAAACTATGGGCCATTAGAATGAGTTTATGAGATAATATGTACTAAATATTGAGTGCTGCTACACATACTAGATTCACCATAAATGACAGTTTTGTTGTTACTGATGTCAAATAACCACAGGAGCTTCGAGTTCTTTGAAGTGATGTACTTTATGAGACTTAGGGTAACAATCTCTGGTGGTAATGGCAACCCTGTAAATTTTCCTTAATTAAGCTTATTTACATTTAATTTAAGGAACACGCTAAAACGGTTTCCACTCAGTATTACTTAGATTCAGGTACTTCATAAGTAAATGAACATTCAGAGACTGCCCTCTCTATAGGAGAAAGTTACTACTTAATATGAACCACCTCCACTGACTATAATGACACTGACTCGCCCGTGTTAGCACCAAATGAATGTCTTTATTCCATTAGAATTTTGAAATTCAGCCACTTAAAAATTATAGAAAGAGACAATGAAAAAGGACTCATACTATTCTCATTCTTCAGTGATATTAAATGCTTTCCCCTACCCCTCTCTTGGGAAGCTCAAAGACCTTCCCTTACACTAATAGAACTTTCACTGGATTCTTAATTGTAGTATTAATCAAAGAAACAGACTAAGATACTTAATAAAGGTTCAGATTAAACATATTCAGGTTCAAATTAAACATAATCCCCTTTAAAAGAACAAGCAGCAGCAAGGTATATGACTCAGAAGAACTAACTTCATCCAATCAGGAATTACAGTACAGACTTCCAAGAACTGTAAAAGTGATACTCCATTGTGAAAGCAAACAAGTGTTCTTGCCACCTAAGTTCTGAGAATTAAGAACTTAACCTCACAAACCAATCCTTCAACAAGTCAAATTTTCCCTAAAATTCAACTCTCTGAAATCTCTCCAAAAGCTTATTTAGAATAAAATATACAGCACATTTTCTTTTTTTTGTTTCCCTCCTGCATACAGTTTTGCCTAATAAAACAACACTTTTTTTTTTTAATTTAGTTTACTTTTGGTGCATTAACTACATCTGGCATTCACATTTTCTTAATGTACTGTTTGTGGCACACAATTTTCTCTAGGCTATTACTAAAACATGGGGTCAATGAGACATAAAAGTTTGAAAAAATTATTTTAACATTCATTAATCATAAGTTCTCCATAAATGTAAAGGAGTACAAGTTGAATATTCCTTATCCGAAATGCCAAGGACTAGAAGTGTTTCAGGTTTTTTCACATTCTGGAGTATTTCCAGGATGCCTACCAGCTGAACATACCTAATCCAAAAATCCAATCTCCAAATGCTCCAATCAACATTCCCTTTTGAGCATCACACTGCTGCTCTAAAAATGTCGGATTATGGAGCATTTCAGATTTTAGGTTTTTCAGATTAGACATGTTCAACCTACAATAGGGTAGTATCAAGATTACCCCAAACATGACATTAGGTCTAAAGCCAATCCCTAGACATGGAAAAAATTAAAGACACTCAAAAGTTTACTTTAGTGTGACTCTTCTTCAAAAGTACTCTGCCATACCTGCGTACACTAAAAATCTCCCAATTATACAGCATTAATTCCTAAAGTGCTTTTCTCATACTACAAAGAAAACAAACCCAGATTTTCCTGCTCATCAGGGTATAATCTCCACAGGGCTAAGTGGCAGAGAAATCTAAGAAAACAAACCACATAAAACTGAAATTTTCCTGGTGCAGAGTAAAAGCTTGTAGGTTAGTCAAAACCTTTACAAATAACTATAAATATATGAAAAACATCTTTAATACTTTTGTTTATGTACTTACATTGTTATCCAGTGAGTATCATAACTGCTCCCGAACTGCTGAAAAGTACCAAATAGTTTTGGAAGAAGACGAAGTGAAATTACTACTGACCTGAAATAGCAAAAACATGTAGATAAAATAATTTTAACTACTATGAGTGATTCTTTTTATAGAAATTCAGCTATTTAAAATCTTAAATGCTGAAAGATTTCATGAATTTTATATACAGATAACTTATTATACAAACGTTACATTTTTTTTCTCGAAAGTATAAATTCATTTTATACTTTATATGTATTAGGCCAAAAACTCCAAGTTTAAAAATTCCAATCCAAGACTTTTAAGGTAAAACATGCTATAAATATCTGGGTACAAAAGCAAGTGAAGAGCATTTAAAATCTTTTTAAAATAAAACTATTTCTTCATAAGTCATTATGACCACTTTCTCCTAAATTTTCAATATGATTTGCATTCAAATTGAGAATCACAGCTTTATGAACCTTTTTTTTTTTTTTTTTTGAGACAGTGTCTCACTGTTGCCAGGCACCAGGCTGGAGTGCAGTGGCACAATCTCAGCTGACTGCAACCTCGGTCTCCCCAGTTCAAGCAGTTCTCCTGCCTCAGCCTCCCAAGTAGCTGGGACTACAGGTGTGCGCCACAACACCCAGCTAACTTTTCTATTTTTAGTGGAGACGCGGTTTCACCATGTTGGCCAGGACGGTCTCGATTTCTTGACCTTGTGATCCACCCACCTCGGCCCCCCAAAGTGCTGGGATTACAGGCGTGAGCCACAGCACCTGACCAAACCATGTTACTAATGGAAGCACGCCACATACCTCAAAAGCATGAAGAAACAGAAAGGGGAAAGGAAATTCCTTTAAAACTTCAAGTACATTTGAGTCTGCCTATCCTCTGAAAGGAACAGGTATAGGACAGATACTGACATAGAAATCCTGGAAGTAGGAAAGGAGGTTGGCTGCATGAGCCTTAAAAGAGGAGGAACAAATTGTAATGAGGAACTAAACTTAATCCCAGCACTTTGGGAAGCCGAGGCAGGAGGATCACCTAAGGTCAGGAGTTCAAGATCAGCCTGGCCAACATGGTGAAACCTTGTCTCTAAAAAAAATACAAAAAATAGCCAGAATAATGGCACATGCCTGTAATCCCAGCTACTCAGGAGGCTCAGGTGGGAGAATCTCTTGAATCTGGAAGGCAAAGGTTGCAGTGAGCTCAGATCATGCCATTGCACTCCAGCCTGGGTGACCAAGAAAGACTCCATGTTAAAAAAAAAAAAAAAAGAAGAAGAAGAATGTATAGCAAAGGAGGCAACTGATCGTTTTACAGAATTCTGTTAGTGGCTTCTTATATGTACATGAACAAGCAATTTTTCTACTATAACTGTTATGTATTACCCCTTAAAGAACTAAAAATGGAAAACAAAGGCTGGGCACAGTGGTTCACACCTGTAATCCCAGCACTTTGGAAGGCCGAGATGGGCAGATTACGAGGTCAAGAGATCAAGACCATCCTGGCTAACACAGTGAAACCTGACTCTACTAAAAATACAAAAAATTAGCTGGGCATGGTGATGCCCACCTGTAGTCCCACTACTCGGGTGGCTGAGGCAGGAGGATTGCTTGCACATGGAGGCGGAGGTTGCAGTGAGCCAGGATTGTGCCACTGTACTGCTGCCTTGCGACAGAAGAAGATTCCGTCTCAAAAAACAACAATAAAAACAACAGAAACAAAATAAAATATAGCATGTACTTTTAAATTTCAACTGGGGAAAAATATTTTCAAGCACTTAGATACTCAATAAAATTAAACAATCACAGCAGCCCTACACAGATGTGAGTGGAAGACAATTTATTAATAACTCAAATGTCAACATATACACCAGAATCGTATTTTCACTACATTACAGAATGGAACACAATCAAAGCAGTATAGGTCAAGGGAAACATGAAACTGTATCAATGGAAGAATACTGAAAATCAAGAAATGTGTAATCAACTGAGTACCAATGAGAAGTATACATAAATATGAGGCAGAATTCAAACTAGAGAAAAAACACTAACCTAATTTAAAACAAACAAAAAAATACCTTGAGGTATGACTGACAAAGGGCTGTACATATCTAACGTACACAACTTGATGAGTTACCAACCTAGTCTTTTCTATACTACAAATGCTGACACACAAAGGATACACCTAAACAGAAGAACAATGCTGTTGTCAAAGTGTTTGTATTTTAGCTGAAGTAAAATTTCACTTATTTAGCATCCTTTATGAGACAGTTCAAGAAAATTTAACTGCAATTTGAAAACAGGCGTGTTTCCAGAATCTAAAAGATAGTATCACTATGTTTTTGTTTCTGTTGGATGGATCTAACCAAAAATGGTAAAAGGTGCTGAAAAGAGCAACACTGAGTGCTAAAATATGAACCTTGTGAAGAAGCCACCTCTAAACTTAATATAAACATTACTAAAATACAGATTAATACAGGTACATAAAATAGTATAAAAATATCACACCTAGTAAACAAGACTGTCCCCCACCCCAAAAAAATACTTTGACAACTGCATCAAAAATTTTTAAATTCCTCTTTACCTGTTATTTCCCAAGTTTTCAAGGCACCCTTCAATGAATCTCATTCGAATCTGTCTATCTGTAAACCAACATACTAAGGAACAAAGAAGTTTCTCTGCTTCATTTATTAATCCTTCAGAAAGATTAACCTATGAAAAAAGTATATAAAGTTATTATTTATACTAATTGCATCCTGCTGAAATTTCTTAGTCGTCTGGCTCTATTAAATAACTTACTGCGTCTTCATCTTGGACTATATCCCACAACAAAGTGTTTCCTTTCTTGCAAACATTATCCAAATTAATGTCTGTAATAGCGTTACTGTTGAATTGATGTTTATGAACTACAGGTCCTGAAGGGGAAAAAAACAGCACACTATAGAGAAATCAGCTAACTGAATTACAGCATTCACATGATTAACAAATCTGAAAAAAAGTGTATTTTTCTCAGATCATAAAATAAAAACACACAATACTTTTTTAAAAAATAGGAACTGAATCTCATTATGTTGGCCAAGCTGGTCTTGAACCTGTGGCCTCAAGTAATGTCCTTCCTCAGCCTCCCAAACTGTTGGGATTAGAGGTGTAAGCCATTGGTGCAATGGCTTACAGCATGATGCAATACTTATTTACAGAAAAGAATAGTGTTATTTAAATTTGATAAGACTAGAGTGAAATCATTTCCTTTCTATAGTCTGCTAAATTATAGTAAGAATATTTAATATTTTTCACATCAAGCGAAGTGTGCATAAATACTTGAAACTAAGTGTGAATAAGACAACATATTTGAAATACCTATTTAACCAACAGACATTCCTCTAAATGACCTATATAGTCTTTTATAATCCCCATATTTTAAAAAGAAAAAACACACACTATTTTTATTGGAGATGATTTACCCAAAACATTCAATTAAATTAAAAGATTCTATTATAGAAATACTGTATTTTGTATAGACATTCACCAGGTACAGGACATTTGGATAGTTTCTAGTTTTAGGCTATTAACAAAACTACCATAAACACCTGTGGAACAAGTTTTGTGTAATTTCCTTTCCTTTCCTTTCTTTCGGTAAATACTGAGGACTGACATCGATGAGATAAGGTATTGTATAGGTTTTTTTGTTTTTTCTCAAAGTCTAACTCTGTCACCCAGGCTGGCGTGTAGTGGCACTATCTCAGCTCACTGCAACCTCAGCCTCCCAAGTAACTGGGATTACAGGCGCACGCCACTATGCCCAGCTAATTTTTTTTTTTTTTTAAAGTAGAGACAGGGTTTCACCATGTTGACCAGGATGGTCTCAATCTGATGACCTCATGATGCCCGCCTCAGCCTCCCAAAGTACTGGGATTACAGGGGTAAGCCACCATGCCCAGTGGGTATTATGTATGACAAAAATCTTTTCAGCAGAAAAGATTTCCAAAGTGGTTGTGCTATTTTACATTCCTATCGGCAGTGTACAAGAGTATCAGTTCCTTTCTTCCATATCCACTCTAACACTGTAGTACAGTCACTCTTTTTAATTTCAGCCATTCTAACAGGTATATGGTAGAATCTAATTGTGGTTTTAAATTTTCATTTCCCTAATGACTAATGATGTTGAGAATCTTTCTGTGTGCTTCTTAGCCATGTGTATACCTCTTTGGTAAATAATTTGCCTCTCTTTAATAGGGCTATCTTACTAATGAGTTATGAAATTATTTTATATTTCAAATACAATCCCTTTCTAATTTTCAAATATTTCTTCTAGTCTGTGGATTGTCTTTTTTTTGTGGATGGGTGAGGGATTAATTTGATAGTTAGCTTTTAAAATTTTATTAAAATACATATAACAAGATAGACAACATTTCTATAACCCCAGAAAATTCCCTTGTGACCTTTTACAATCAATCCCCACCCTCATGCCCTAGGCAATGATTGAGGAGCTTTCAATCCTTACAAATTACTTTTCACTGTTCTAGAACTGCACATAATACATATAGTGTGGACTTTCTTCTGTTTCTAGCTTCTTTTGCTAAGAATGTTTTTTCGATATTGATCCATGATGTTGGATGTGTCTGTAGTTCCTTCCTTTTTACTGATCAGCAAAATTCCATTATGTGAATATACTAGTTAATTCCAGTTGGAAGGTCTTCTGAATAAAGCAGCACACATGAATAAATCTTTTGGCAGACTTGTTTTCATTTTCATGGGTAAAAACCTAGGGTAAAAAAACTGCTGGGTCATATGGTAGGTATATATTTAAGTTTCTGATAAAGCAGTTTGATACAGTTTGAAAGTTTTGTCCCCTCTAAATTTCATGTTGAAATGTGACCTCCAATGCTGAGGTGAGCCTAGTAGGAGGTGTTTGGGTCATGGGAGCAGATCCCTCATGAATGTTTTAATGCTGTCCTCATCACAGTGAGTGAGTTCTCACATTAAGTTCAGCTGAGATATGGTTGTTTAAAAGCAAGTGAGTGGCACCCCTACAACCCCATTTCTACTTTTGCCATGAAATCTCTGTTCCCCCTTCACCTTCTGCCATTGATTGTAAGCTCCCTGTGGCCTTCACCAGAAGCAGATGCTGGCACTATGCTTCCTGAACAACCTGCAGAACTGTAAGCCAAAATAAACCATTTTTCTTTATTAATTACCCAGGCTAAGGTATTTATTTTTTATTTTTATTTTTTTAAATGGAGTCTTGCTGTTGCCCAGGCTGAAGTGCAATGGTGTGGTATCGGCTCACCGCAACCTCCATCTCCCGGGTTCAAGTGATTCTCCTGCCTAACCCTCCCAAGTAGTGGGGACTACAAGTGACCGCCACCACACCTTGCTAATTTTTGTATTTTTAGTAGCAATGCGGTTTCACCATGTTGGCCAGGCTGGTCTCGAGCTACTGACCTCAGGTGATCCACCCATCTGGGCCTTCCAAAGTGTTAGGATTACAGGCGTCAGCCACTGCAACTGGCCGTTTCTTTAGAGCAACACAGTAATGGACTAACACACAGCTCTCCAAAGTGATTCTATTTTTTGTTCAACAGCAAGATATGACAGTTCGACTTCTACATTCTAATGTGAGTCCTTGATAGTATCAGTCCTTAATTTTACCCATTTCAAAAGGTATGTAATAGTACCTCACTGTGGTTTCAACTTACATTTCCCAGATGACAAGAGACACTGAGAATATACTTATTGGCCTTTTTCTTTAGAGATGTAGTCTCGCTCTGTCATCCAGGCTGGAGGGCAGTGTTGTGATCTTGGCTCGCTGCAACCTCCGCTGTACAGGTTCAAGCAATCTTCTGCCTTAGCCTCCCAAGTAGCTGGCACTACAGGCGAGTACATCACACCAGCTAATTTTTTTAGATTTTTAGTAGAGATGGGGTTAGGCAGGGTAGTCTCGAACTCCTGATCCCAAATGTTAGCTAGGCTAGTCTCTAACTCCTGACCCCAAGTGATCTGCCCACCTCAGCCTCCCAAAGTGCTGGGATTATAGGTGTGAGCCACTGCACCCCGCCCTTACTGACCTTTCTACGTATCTTTTATGCAGTATCTATTCCACACTTTTACCCATTTTCAAATTGACTGTCTTACTAGGTTGAAGGAGATCTTCTAGTATTAAAAACATTAAAAACAGCCAGGAGTGATGGCTCACACCTGTAATCCCAGCACTTTGGGAGGTCGAGCAGGCAGATAGCGAGATCAGGAGATCAAGACCATTTTGGCCAACATGGTGAAACCCTGTCACCTCTACTAAATATACAAAAAATAGCTGGGTCTAGTGGTACACACCTGTATTACCAGCTACTCGGGAGGCTGAGGCAGGAGAATCACTTGAACCCGGGAGGCAGAGGTAGCAGTGAGCCAAGATCGTGCCACTGCATTCCAGCCTGGTGACAGAGGGAGACTCTGTCCCCCAAAAAAAAAAAAAAAAAAAAAAAAAAAAAACTGCAATACAAGGTGGATTTAGAAAGCATTAACATATACAATCATTTTACCCTGTCTACAATGAGTTGTGAAAAGAAAACAACCATTTAGTTCAATTTCTAACCCCATGTAGTAAAAAATAGGTAAAATATTGATTAAAGGAATATTTGAGAAAAGAAATGGTAACAACTTACAAATAGGCATCAAATTCAGTCTGATGACCTCAATCTTAACCTAGTCCTTTCTCAACAACCACAATAACACAACAATAAAAAAAGTCAAAGTAACTTAACCTAGACAGATCATGTACATAAAACATGTTAAAAAAAAAAAATAGATCATGTACATAAAACATGTAGGAAAAAAACAAACAAAAAAAAACAAGTAAATTGTCGCCAATATACAAGTTGTGTTTTCAGGTCTGTTCATAGCCTCTTAGCATAAACCTAATCTATCAAGTTTACTTATAATGTACTGGCATCCCAACACCCATTTACTAGGCCAACAAATGATGATACCAACCAAACAAGAGGTTAAAGGCCTTTAAACTGCCAATTCTCTACCTCTTTTTCACTTGATTTTTTTTCTCACTTTATTCATTAATTCCTTACTACTCTTTACATTCCTCTAGCCTTCATTCTTTCAAGTCTGGTCATGTCCTATTACTTTAAGATTGATTTAGACTTGAATTAATCACTTGTCAAACTCACCCCTCCTCATACCCTCCGACCCTTCCCTAACCCCAAGTAACCACTAACCTTCCTGTCGCATCTATAGATTTGCCTATTCTAGACATACCATATAAATAGAATCATAAGAGTTCATCTTTTGTGATTTCCTATTACTTTTAGGTCCTATTATTTCTGAATATAAATTCTAATACAACCATGTATTTTCTAAAATATAAAGCTTTAATTCGTATATATTACTGCTATGTATTTTCTTTCCCAGCTGAACATCTCGATAGAACTGCAGGCCTCATTTATATTCATGATAAAGTATTTATAATAATTTAATTTCCTTGGGGAAAAAAACTACCATACAGAAATTATTTTGACAAAAACATTTATATATCATAAACTTAACTACTGATTCACTGATTCCTTTCAACAACGTAAGATAAATTATTCCTATTGTCAAGAAGGTAGAGTATTTTACTTACTGTAGAGCCTTACCTTGACTAAGATGTTCATGGTAAATGGAAGCTAAATTGGGAAGATGTTGTTGAAGATGAGATGTTAGTTCTGCATGTGAATTAATCTGAACTAGCTCCTCTTCACATCCAGATTCTTCACCATCAAAATCAGCCATATTTTTTTCTGATTTTGCACTGACCTGGGAGCTACTGCAACTGACATCATCTGCACTTAGCATATCATCAACCATATGCCTACAAAACAGAAAAGAAAAAAGTTTATAATTACAAACGTAAATCTAATTTGTGAACCACAAAAATACCTCTCTTAAACTTACAAATACACTCAGAAACAAAGCTATATCTGCTTATTAACAACATGGAATGTTGAAAGCTTTATAAAAACTGAAAACTTCACACTGTCAGACTATTTTATAATTTTATAATATACATCATATTACCAGGCCTATTTACACATCTTACTAGAACAAAGTCAAAGAACAATTTTCGGCAAGATCACTAATACTCACTATTTACAAACTATTTTATAGACTCAAAGTCACAATGTGAAACCATAAAACATGGTTTTATACAACTGTAGAATCAAAGCAGAAAAATATTTCAATTAAAAGCTGTAACCTTGGTGGAGTTAATATTTATTGGGGAACTTCTAACCCAACAAACCCAAATTAAGTATTCATTTCTAAAACACACTATTACAGGGCATAAAGAGAAAATGATTTTTAAAAAATCAAAAAAACATGAAGTTCAGGGTTGCTTTAGAGACTCACAAGTAGTACCATTAATACGCAGAATATGAAATAAACTAAAATGAAAAGCTAAATCATTAGGTCTTGTGAGGTATGGAGTGGGTATAGGTGTCAAAACTAAGATGTGCAGTGTACTGAACTGAATATACTGCACCTCACTTTTGTAATAAACTAATTGCTTTGTCTTCATCATGAGCTGTGCTGGGGACAACTGTGAATGACTGTATCTGTAATGTGAGGCAGTAAGGCAGTGGTTCTCAATCAGGGAATTTAAGTCCCTAGGAGAAATCTGGAAATATCTAGAGATATTTTTGATTGCCAAAACTGAGGAGATGCTAGTGGAATACAGAGGTAAGGCTCAGTATACTGGCAAACATTCTGCAATGCACAGTGCGACATTAACACTGCTACAAATTCAAACCGAAAAAATGTTCTTGCCCAAGGCTGGGCACGGTGGCTCACGCCTGTAATCCCAACACTTTGGGAGGCCGAGGCAGGTGGATCATTTGAGGTAAGCAGCTCGAGAACAGCATGGCCAACACGGTGAAACCCTGTCTCTATTAAAAATACAAAAATCAGCTGACATGGTGGCACATTCCTATAATCCCAGCTACTCGGGAGGCTGAGGCAGAAGAATCACTTGAACACAGAAGGTGGAGGTTGCAGTGAGCCGAAATCATGCCACTGTACTACAGCCAGACCAACGGAGTGTGATTGTCTCAAAAAAAAATTTTAAATAATATGGCTTCAAATGCCAATGATGCCAATCTTGAAAAACACTTCCTTAAACTCAATTGCATCAGTAATAAGAATCAAAAAGTGAAGGAAATAAAGAAGTAATATGTATAGATATGTAGTTCACCCAAACAACTTAACTGAATTAGGGAAGATCTGACAAACTGTCCAGTATAGCAAAACTCAATCTGATAAAATGCATATTCACGATTCACCATGAACTCACATACTATCACTTGTCATGACAATAATAAATATGCAGCTAACACTTACTGAGCACTTATTGTGTATCAACCACATTAGCCCAAGAAATCTTCACAATGAACCCATGAGATAGATATCATTGTACCCATTTTATTTTTACAGACAAGAGTCTCATTCTACTGCCTAGGCTGGAGTGTAGTGGTGTGATTATAGCTCACTGCAGTCTTGATCTCCTGGGCTCAAGAGATCCTCCCACCTCAGCCTCCCAATTAGCTACAACTACAGGTGTACATTACTATGCCTGGCTAGCACTTTCAATTTTTTTGTAGAGACAGGGCCTCACTATGTTGCCCAGGCTGATCAAACGCCTGGCCTCAAACGATTCTCCTACCTTAGCCTCCGAAGCACTGGGATTACTGTTCCCAATTTATAGATGAAAAAAATGAAGAAAAATTAAGTATTTTGCCCATCATAGTATCACCAGTAAATGACAGAATCACATATTTGGTGTTATTTCACAGAAAGTTTTATGCTGGAGCTTATCCTTATAAATTAGGAGATGTGTAAAATTTCCCTTTCTTCATCACAATTTAGGGAAGTTTCCATAAGCATTCATATCTTTTTTAGGCATTTATTAAAAGACGCTGAAGACCTATCTAATCCTGTGCTACCCAATATAACACTGACTAAGAGGACTGTTTGAGGTCTGGGGTTCAAGAACAGCCTGGGCAACACAGCAATATCTTGTCTCTATAAAAACTGTAAGAATTAGCTAGGTGTGACAGCACATACCTTAAGTCTCAAGTACTCAGGAAGCTGAGGCAGGAAGATTGCTTGAGCCCAAGAGTTTGAGGCTATGGTGAGCTATAGTCACATCACTGCACTCCAGCCTAGGTGACGGAGTGATACCCTCTTTTTTTTTTTTTTTTAAAAAAAAAAAAGGCTGGACATAGTGGCTCACACCTGTGATCCCAGCACTGCGGGAGGCCAAGGAGGGCAGATCACCTGAGGTCAGAAGTTCGAGATCAGCCTGGTCAACATGATGAAACTCCATTTCTACTAAAAATACAAAAAAATTAGCCACGCATGGTGGTGGGCACCTGTAAGCTACTCAGGAGGCTGAGGCACCAGAAATGCTTGAACCTGGCAAGTGGAGGCTGCAGTGAGCCTAGATCATGCCTCTACCCTCCAGCCTGAGCAACAGAGCAAGACTGTCTCAAAGGGGGGGAAAAAAAAAGAAAAGAAGTATTTTAAAGAATTAAAAGGTGGCTGTTCTAAATTGAGAAGTGCTGCAAGTATAAAATACAGATTAAAAATTGAAGACTTGGTAAGAATAAAAGAAAAATGCCTTACTAACTTTTTTACTTATTACATGTGGAAACAGTATTATGGATACTATAGGTTTAACATGATTAAAATTAACAACCTGGTTTTTTGTTGTTGTTTTGTTTTTGAGAGAGAGTCTCACTCTGTCGCCCAGGCTAGAGTGCAGTAGTATGATCTTGGATCACTGCAACCTCCACTCCCAAGTGATTCTCCTGCCTCAACATCCCAAGTAGCTGGGATTATAGGTGTGAGCCGTAATACCCAGCTATTTTTTGTATCTTCAGTAGAGACAGGGTTTTGCCATGTTGTTCAGGCTTGTCTCGAACTCCTGACCTCAAATGATCTGTCTACCTCGGTCTCCCAAAGTGCTGGGATTACAGGCATGAGCAACCACGCCTGGCCAACAACCTGCTTCATTTGGTGTTTTTAAATGTGTGCAATAAAAAACCTAAAATTATCTCTTTGTAGCTTGTATTTGTAGTTTGCACTATACTACTAATGAATAGCACTAATACAAAATGAATTGCAATTGAATAAATATGGGATATATTACTTCCCTAAAGGAAATATACACTGAATATTTATTTTGAAGTAGGCTTACCCATCATGGTGGTGGTGATGATGGTGGTGGTGGTGGTGGTGGTGATGCTGAGGACCAATAAATTGTCGACAATTAAATAATTCATTCCCAATAGTCTCCCCAAGAAAGTCCCCAGTTCGAGTGATACAAGACTCCTGAGACCCTTGTGCTATATGAGTAGTGTTCATTTCCCCTGAAATGTCATGTTCTTGGTCTTCAGAGTGTGAACAAGCATCCAGCATTCGCATTCGATTATCTACTGATGGCAAAGATTCGGTATTAAAAACCAGGTCCTTTCCCGTTCCGCTGCTTGTTCCATTTCTTTCTGATGAGCCTTGGGAATCCCCCAAGCAAATGCCAGCTTGACTTTCTAACTTTCTATTCCGGAGATCTGTACCACAACTGCTTTTGGGAGGATTATGACCATGATCATCGTCTTCATCTTCTTCTTTAAGGGCTTCAATATCTGCAATGTCTTCTGACTGTACCTCACTGCCAGGGCTCCCAGCTGACTGGCTTGCATGGCTAGAATTGACCTCATTACTAGATCCATCACTATGCCCACTACTGCTACCAGGACCACTGCTTCCGTCTTCACCACTGTTGGCAGTTTCATCAGAACTTCCCTGCATAGATTCCTGTATTTTGAAACAAACAGATTTAAATACATATTTAAACCAGTAAGAAAAAGGTAATGAACATTAATAAACTGTACTTCTTAAAAAGGCTGCCGGTCTTGTTATACTCCTTTGAATACAAAATGGAATTAAAAACTCAAAGGACATCAAAAATACTACACAAAGGAGAAAACAAGCCCGAACATGAATTATGTATATATACCCAATTCAAATGATCATGCCAGAAAGCCAAAAATGCCTTTAAAAGAAGGAAAACCTATTTTCATACCTCTGTGTCTGAAAGTCGTTGTTGCACATGTTTGGTTCTATTAATAAGTTGCTCATCCATTTCAATATCACTGCCTCCACTTTGATGTGTGTCACTATTATCACTGCTTTGAGGACTGGCTGCAGGTGACCCTATATAAAATATATTTTTACTTCTAATTTATATTAACATGGACTTAACAGAATAACATTAACCTTTGATTCCTTGACCTATTCACCAAAGCTTTATGCTAAGCAGCCAAAAATAAAATATCTAAATATGTTAACATTTGGTCATGATTTATAAAGAAGATATAATCGATTTCAATTAAAAGTCAAGATATTTATGGTTTTAAGAAAAATGGGAAAAATATGTTAAAGGTTTACATCTCCTTCTCAAAATGAACTTTATGACTGATACAAATATATTATTATACAAAATCAATGAACTCTAGAACATCACTAAAACAAAACTAAGTCGTGTTGCCATGAATTTCTAAAGCTCAACTTACAAGGTGAGGGAGCTGTTCTTCTGAGCTCTTCTTCCTCTGAAGGAAAAAACAGAAGAAACACATTCTAAGTGACTGAGCTTCTTTGGGACAGCATAACAGCTGTTCATATTACATAATCAACAAGTTACAGGTAGGAAAACCTGCAATAAAGTTAAGTCCCCACCACCTGCAGTACTTGCTGGGGGTGCCTGCACAGAAAAGCCTGAGAGGAGTAGTATATGTTGTCAGGAAACAAAAGCTGAGTTCACATCAAGTTTTAGAAAGCCCTTGAAACCTATGTATTTTGTAAAAAGTACCCACAAAGCATCTAAAACGGTAGAAAACCTTGAAGCAGAAAACACAAAAAGAGAACTGAATCATTATGTTCTACTCTTAAAATTATTTCTAAAACAAAGCTCGTTTGTTTACAAAATGAAATCTCCAAAGCTTTTATGAAATAAAAGCTTATTTAAAAAGGAAAGATAACTAAAGCTGAGAAAATCCAGTAACAACAAAGACTTTACTATCCCTCACTTAGAAGGTAAACCAAAACAAGAACTAACCACAGTATTAATCCCTTTGTATGTTCTCTTCCTTCCGTCCCACACTTATTTTAAAATAAAGATTAAACTGAACATATTAGCAGAAAATACTTCATATTTGAGAAACTTTGGACAATTTACTTGAAAATACATGACACTACTAACCTTTCTTATTTCCAATGGGAATATTAGTATTTAATAAAGATGCAAAAGAACTCTGTTTAGATAACTGAGCCTTAGCTGCTAGTGCATTATTCCACAGTGCTTTAATTAACATGGATGCCAAGTACAATGTCTACAAAAAGAGAGGGAGAGATTAAAGTTGGAAATTTCAAGCAACACTGTAGCAAATTTAATATCCATTTGGTCAACCTGAAATGCCAAGACAATAAAATGAAAGTTAAATTATCTGAATCACAAAGAAATTTTTACTTTACGGGGCTGGAGGGGATGACTATTATCTTGTTTTGAATGTATTACCTGTTCAGTATGAACACTTGGCTCAAGGGCTGAGACCAGATTAAGTAGATGTCTAAGTGGTGCGGGATCCAAGTTCTTGATGAGTGAAGGGAATAAGTCATGTATATACCGACTACAATGTTTCAACTAGAAAATAAAGTTAGAGAGAATGGTCAAAAATAATTGCCCAACACATGTAGATATCTGATATAAAAACAGTTTGAAAGTAAAAAAGTTGGCCCATACTCTAATATTTTTTAATATGATGGTAAAATGCTAATTATCAAAGATGATAAATGGTAGTGCATAACACAGCAAAAATACATTCACCTAAACAGAAATTAAATTTAACCAAACAAATGGCACACTGAATTTCCTAATTACGCTAGGCATGACAGCTGATGCCATTAACTCCAATACTCTGGGAGGCTGAGTTGGGAGGACAGCTTGAGTCCAAGAGTCTAAGATCAGCCTGGGCAACACAGGAAAACCTCACCTCTATAAAAAATACATTTTAAAATTAGCTGGGTGCCAAGATGCACACCTGTGGTCCCAGCTACACAGATGGTTGTGGTGGGAAGATCTCTTGATTCCAATGGAATTAATTTACATGCCATAATATAAAAATTAAATAGTAAATTAAAATACAAATAAAACAACACATTACACCTAGGAGAAAAAAGTAAAGTATCACAGATGTGCTAGATTTCTCTTATTAAATCTTTATAAAGTATTTACGTAACAATTTTATTTTACTAAAGTACAAAACAGAAACTCTTATAAAGATCTATAAAATAAACCATGAGATACAAAGACTCCTGTTGTAATAAACACAAATATGTAAATTCATGAGGGAATATGTAGTATTTATGAAAATACAAACACTAAATATTACATCATGTAAAATAAAGATTAGACAAGTAATTCCCAATCTGAGGGTTGTCAAAGGTAAAGTTTCCTATTTTAAATACATAAAAAATTATTGAAATATAGATTTTACTCTAAAACACTGATTTTCATATTTTGTACGCTTATATATATGAATTCTCTTCTACTGCTTCTCTTTCAGGGTAAATATGCACAACCTAATATTGAAATAAAAGGTGAAATACATGTAAGAAAATACAATACTGGAGGAATTCTTCTATGTTGGTGAGACTTCTTATAAATTACACTGTGTGCTACCATTTACTTTAACACCACTAAGTATCCATTTAAAAAACAATGGCAGTACTTCAAAAGTACAAGCATTTGATTTTTTTAAAAAGTGAATACTCAGTAAGTTTATCACTTTTCTAGGTCTCAGCTAAGAATGTTAATTTAAATACAGTATTAAATAACATTACAGATTAAAATATACAAGTATCTCCTAACTGAAATGCTTGGAAGGAGAAGTGTTTCAGATTTTGGATTTTTCCACACTTTGGAATATCTGCATTATATACCCACCAGGGGAAGATCTCTAATTGATCTAAAAGATCTAAAAATCCAAACTCTGAAATGTTCCAATGAATACTTCCTTTGAACACCATGTTGCCACTCAGAGAATTTCAAACCTTATAGTATTTCAAATTTTAGAGTTTTGGATTAGGAATATTCGACCTGTACTAACAGTTTTCTCTACTTTGTCATCAAGTAACTATTATATTTTTTCCTACTTAAAATATGATAAAAATACATATATACATGTTTATATATATAGTATATAATAAACTATATATAACTATAATATATAGTATATATTTAATATATACTATAAATCTAATATATAGTATATACTATAAGTATATAACAAACTAATATGCTATATATAATAAACTATAATATAAAATAGTATACTGTTATATAATAAACTTCTGATTTTCTGCCAATTTAATCATTAATATGCAATTTCCATAATATACTTAATTTTGATAATCAAATATCTTGTTGAGGTTTTAAGGGTATTAACGTGCCACTTACTTTTGTTTTGTTTTGTTTTATATAGAGAGATGAACTCTCACTATGTTGCCCAGGCTAATTTTAAAACTCCGGAGCTCAAGTGATCCTCTTGCCTCAGCCTCCCAAAGTGCTAAGATTATAGGAATGAGCCGCTGAGCTTATTTTTAAGTAACAAGACCCTTGGGGGGGAGGGGAGGAATCATAAAATCCTATAACTGAGGCAAAAAAAACCTACTTTTTCAAAGGTGTACATTATTTAAAAAGTAAATTGCAAAGTACAGAAAAAATATTAAGAATGCATAGTGGCGGCAGCAGCAGCAGAGAAGGACAAGGACATAGAGGAGGAGGATGAAGATGACAAAGAAGACAAAGAAAGACAAAAAAGAAAAGGATGTCACAGAAGATGGAAAAATAGAAAATGCCAAGAATCCATCTCTATACTGAGACAAAAATTATAATAGCAGAAACTATCAGATGTAACTATCCTGGAACTCTAGAGTCAATCTGAACTTCTACACTTACCAATTTCAGTCTTCAATGCCATAGCTGTCACTGCTACCCATTTCTGGCATGCCCACTCCGAACCCCCCATGCTATGACAGGCAGCTATGGAGATAGCAATACAGGTTTCCGTTACAGTTTCTAGAGACAGGTGGGCAGTAAGGACCATGTTCCCCAACATCAAGATTCTCTGTTCTGACAGGCAGCTGACTGCTAATTCTGACTGATGAAGTGCAGGCACAGAGGCTTGGCTGCCAATGGTTTAACACAAACCATCTGAAATGATTACTAAAGGGCTTATAGGAGTTGTACTTGTTTTGGGGGGAACAAAACAAAAAAAGAAAACAACAAAAAGTCCACAGAGAATATACCTGACATCCACCTGTTGCACTTCTTAAAGTGTTTTTTGTTTTTTTTTTTTTTTTTGAGATAGATAGTCTTGCTCTGTCATCCTGGCTAGAAAGCAGTGGTGCAATGTGAGCTCACTACAACCTGCGCCTCCCAGGTTAAAGTGATCCTCATGTCTCAGCCTCCCGAATAGCTGGGACCACAGGTATGTGCCACCACACCCCCAAGTTTTTCTTTTGTTTTTGTTTTTTTGTATTTTTAGTAAAGATGGGGTTTCACTATGTTGGCCAGGCTGGTCTTGAACTTCTGACCTCTAGTGATCCACTTTGGCCTCCCAAAGTGCTAAGATTACAGGTGTGAGCCACCACGCCTGGCCACTAGACAAAGATTTTTAAAAACTTATCTCAAAGATTCTAAAAGAGCAAAGACAGGAAAACAACTCATCAACGAAAGGAGACTACCAGTAAAGGGACAGAAATTATAAAAAGGAACCACGTATCCTAATTGTTCAACACCTGCCTATGAGTGAGAACATGCAGTATTTGATTTTCTACTCGTGTCAGTTTGCTGAGAATGATGGTTTCCAGGGACACGGACACAGGGAGGGGAGCAATACACACTGGGGTCTGTTGGGGGGAAAAAGGGGAGGGACAGTGGGGAGTGGGGAGTTGGGGAGAGATAGCATGGGGAGAAATGCCAGATATAGGAGATGAGGAGGAAGGCAGCAAACACTGCCATGTGTGTACCTATGCAACAATCTTGCATGTTCTTCACATGTACCCCAAAACCGAAAATGCAATTTAAAAAAATATAAATAAGAAAATAGAAAAAAAAAAGGAACCAAAAAGTGATTACAGAAATGAAATGTACAACAAAAGAAAGGAACGATAACACTACACAAGGATTCAAAGGCAGCTCTAAGCAGAAAAAAGAATCAGCATACCTGAAAATAGGCCAACTGGAAAGAAAAAAAGAATGAAGAAAAGTGAATAGCCTAAAGGACCTGTGAGATACCATTAAGTAGACCAGCACATTCATTTTGGAAATCCCAGAATGCAAAGAGAAATGGAAAGATAGAATACTTAAGATAGTAACTAAATACAACCAAATTTGACAAAGACATGACTCTACATATCCAAGATGATCAATGAACTCCAAGAAGGATAAACTCAAAAAGATCCACTTCAATACACAATACAATCAGACTGTAGGAAGCCAGACAAAAATCTCAAAAACCACAAGAGAAGCAACTTGTCACATACAAGAGATCCCCAATAAGATTATCAGTGAATTTCTCATCCAAAACCTTAGAGGCCAGAAGGCAATGAGCTGATACATTCAAAGGGCTGAAAGAAAAATCTTGCAATAAGAATTCTAAATTAAGCAAAACTGTCCTTCAGAAATTAGGGTTGAAATTAAGATTCCTACAAAAACAAAAGCTGAAGGAGTTTGTAACACTTATACATGCCCAATAAGAATTGCTAAAAGGCAGTTTCCCAGTGTGCTTCTGGCCACTGAATGGGAGAAGGCAACTCAAGATGGTGGCAGCCACTAACTCTAGCTCCAGCCTCCCACTCCAGACCTGGTTAGCAGTGGGGCAGTCAGGGCTGAAATATCCTGGCCTGAGCTAGCCTGAGATGAAAGGGTAGCCAGCCAAATGACTCAGAAAACCTAGAATGCTCGAGAAAAAATTGTTCACTATGCTAGGTTGAGCAATATGTGGATGAACTGAAAGCCTAAAGCCTGGGCCCAGGAATTGAGGAAAAGTGAGTTTGGGGATCAGAGGTGCTCACACTGAGGCAGACCCTTGGGAGATCAGTTAGTTGCCAGAGTGCTTCAAAGACCTTGGCCCCAAGCTGACCTCCAACCCCTGACTGAGTACTTGGTGCTCCTGTGTGCACTGTACTAGATACCATGCTATATAAGCATATGTGAACCATCTCGGCAGGACCAGCTCAATCTCAGAACCTCTCATCCCGCTGTTGTTGCTGTATCCTCATGAGGCACTTGGCTGTCTCCTGCAATACAGGCACTTCCTGAGGAGAGCGACAGCAGCAATGAACTACCCCTGTGTTCTCAGTGACCAGTATAAAACCCAGCATAAACGGGCATTAGTAATTATTGAAATGAACCCTTTTCATGCATTCAAAAATTCTGAGGAATAATGGAATGATTTATTTTGGTCTTTCAGAAGGGTACAAGATGAATAAATATGACTTGTCTTGCAAAGAGGAAAAAAAAGAAAAGGAAAAAATGCTAAAAAGAATCCTTCCAGTTGAAATAAAGAAATAACGAGGCCGGTTGTGGTGGCTCATGCCTGTAATCCAAGCACTTTGGAGGCCAAGGCGGGCGGATAATCTGAGGTCGGGAGTTCAAGACTAGCCTGACCAACATGGTGAAATTCCGTCTTTAAAAAAAAAAGAAAGAAAGAAGAAATAAAGGTATCTGATAAATACATAGGCAATTATTACAGACAGTATTTAACTTTTAGTTTACAACTCCAGTTTTTATTTTCCACATGATTTAAAAAGCAAATACAAAGAATTATTAACCTTCCGTACTGGGTACACAATGTACAAAGTTGCAATTTGTGACAGCAGCAATAAAAATGGAGGGATGGAGTTGTTAGGGCAGAGTTTTTACACGGCATTGAAGTTAAGCTGGTATAAATTAAAATTAGACTGTTATACCCTTAGGATGTTAAATGTAATCTCCATATTAAATACAAAAGAAAATTAAAAGGAAATCAAACCGATTCACTATCCCTCCCCCTAAAAACGCCACCAAAACTACTAAGCATAAAAAAGGGCATTAATGGAAGAAACGTGGGAGAAAAACACTCACAGAAAAGAAAAGGCAAAATAACACAAGTCACAACTCTTTCCCTCTTTATGAGTAATTATTTTAAATGGTTTAACTTTCCAATCAAAAGAAAAAGAATAAATTTTGTTTTTAAAAAAACTTGATCCAATTGTCTGTACAAGATTTGCTTTATATCCAAAGACACTAAAAGGTTGAATGTGAAAGGACAGAAAAAGATATTCCATGCAAATAGCAAGCAAAAGAAAGCTGAGTTGGCTATACTAATACCAAGTAAGATACAACCTAAATTTTAGAAAGGTTACTAGAACAAACAAATGGCATTACAATTTAATCCAGCAATCTGCCTCCTAGGTATATGTCTAAAAGAATTCAAAGCAACATCCCAAAGAGGTATCTGCACTCCCATGATCACTACAGTGTAATTCTCAACAGCTGGGATGTAAAAGTGGCCTAAATGTCCATCAAGAGATGAATGAATTTAAAAATGTACACAGTCCAGGCATGGTGGCTCACGCCTGTGATCCAAGTACTTTGGGAGGCTGAGTCAGGTGGATCACATGAGCCCAGGGGTTCAAGACTAGCTGGGTCAACATGGTAAAACCCTGTCTTTACTAAAAAACACAAAACTTAGCCAGGCATGGTGGGCATGTGCCCATAGTCCCAACTACTTGGGCTTAAGTGGGAGGATGGCTTAAGCCTGAAAGGTCAAGGTTGCAGTGAGCCGTAATTGTGCAAAGGCACTCCAGCCTGGGTGAAAGAACAAGTTTTGGGTGTCTCAAAGTAACTAAAATTTAGTATATACAATGCAATATTATTCATCGTTAAAAAGAAAGAAAATGCTGAAACATGCCACAACACAGATGAATGTTGAACAGATTACGCTGAGTGAAATAAGCCAGTCACAAAAGAACAAATATTTAATAATTCCACTGATTTCAGAAACCTAGAATACTCAAAATCATGGAAACAGAAAGTGGAAAGGAGGTTACCCAGGGCTGATGAGAGGGAAAAATGAGGAGACTTGTTGTTCAATGGATATAGAGTTTCAGTTTTACACTATGATGAATGAAGTTTTGGGTTCCATTACACAATGTGAACAGACTTAACATTAGTGAACTAAACACTTAAAAATGATTAAAGGGGATAAATTGCATTTTTTTCAAACCAGTTTAAAATGTTTTCAAAAGTTTAGTAATAAAAGATTCAAAATAGCAAGAAGATATAATAACCATAAACATGATGAAGAAAAGACTGGAAGAATCAGAGAAATAAAAAGTTCCAGAATAATAGTTGGAGACTTCAATATCCAACTTGCAATAAAGAGAATAACCATAAAGAAGGAAACAGAGAATCTGAACAACACAATAAGCCAAATAGACCTAGGAGGCATATATAGAACACTCCATACAACAGCAGTAGCAAACACATTTTTCTCAAGTACACATGGGACATGTTTTGAGATAGACTGGATGCTAGACCACAAGTGTCAACAGATATTAAAAGACAGATAATCATAAATAAATGTTTCTCTACCCATAGCAGGAAGAAGCTAAAAATCAATACCAAAAGGAAAACTGGAAAACTCACAAATATGAAGAAAGTAACACATTCAAATAGCCAAAAGATCAAAAAGAAATCACAATGGAAATCAGAAAATATTTAGAGATAAAATACAACAAA
Source organism: Saimiri boliviensis (assembly GCF_048565385.1). NCBI lineage: Eukaryota > Metazoa > Chordata > Mammalia > Primates > Cebidae > Saimiri > Saimiri boliviensis. Next base: position 76,633,355 of record NC_133449.1, on the reverse strand, counting down.
CAGAATGCAGAAAAAGTAATGTTCAGAGGAAAATTTATATTTACACATGAAAACTTTATTTACAAATGCAAATGTGAATTTAAAAAAAAAAAAAAGATCTCAAATCAACAACCAAACTTTACAACTTAGGGAATGAACTACAACAGAAATAATTAAACCTAAAGCTACGAGAAGGAAGAAAATGATGAGAGATACATAAAATTAAAAATATGAAAACAGTAGAGAAAGCTGGTCAGATACAGTGGTTCATGCCTACTGTAATACCCTCACTTTGAGAGGCCAAGAAGGGAAGACTGCTTTACACGAGAAGTTCAAGTCCAACCTAAGAAACACAGTGAAATCCCTTCTCTACAAAAAGAATTTAAACTTAGCCAGGCATGGTAGCACAGCCCTGTTCTCCTACCTACTTAAGACACTAAGGCAGAAGGACTGCCTGAGCCCAGGAGGTTAAGTAAGATTACATCACTGTACTCCAGCTTGAGCAACAGAGCAAGACATTCTTTCCTCAAAAAATAGTATGAATGGACCAGGCGTGGTGGCTCATGCCTATAATCCCAGCACTCTGGGAGGCAGAGATGGGTGAATCACCTCAGGTCAGGAGTTTGAGACTTGCCTGGCCAAAATGGCAAAACCCCATCTCTACTAAAAATACAAAAAATTAGCCAGGTGTGGTGGCACATGCCTGTAGTCCCAGCTACTCAGGAGGCTGAGACAAAAGAATCACTTAGCCGGGAGCGGTGGCTCACGCCTGTAACCTACCATTTTTGGAGGCCGAGGTGGGTGGATCACCTGAGGGCAGGAGTTCAAGACCAGCCTGGTCATCATGGTGAAACCCCATCTTTGAAAAAAAAGAAAGAAAGAACCACTTGAATTTGGGAGGCAGAGGCTATCGTGTGCAGAGATCACGCCACTGCACTCCAGCCTGGCCAAGACAGAGCGAGACTCCATCTCAAAAAAAAAATAATAATAATAATAATAAATAAGAAGAATGTTAATAGAGAAAACAAAACCAAAGGAGGGTTAAAAAAAAAACTTTATAAATGACAAACCTTTAGCTAGACTATAAAAAAAGACAACTATAAAAAAAGAACAAAAGCTACAATGAAAATGAAGACATTCATACTAAACTTACAATACTAAAAAAAAAATTGAGATAATAAATAATTGTACACCAAAATTAGACAACTTGTAAGATTCCTTTCATGAAAAAAATTCTCAGAAAACTAAAAGAGAAAAAAATCCTCAACATGATAAAGGGTACTCACGAAAAACCCACAGCCAATATCATACTCAAAGATGAATGATGTATTTCCCCCTAAGATCAGAACAAGATAAGGATGCCTACATTTACCACTGCTACTCAACACTGTACTGAACTTTTAGCCAAAGCTGTTAAGACAAAAAAAAAAAAAATGAAAGGCATCTAAATGAGAAAGGAAGATGTAAAACTATCTATAATTGCAAATGACACATCCTGTATATAGAAAATCCTAAAGAATCCACAGGAGAGCTACTAAGCTGAGAAGCAAATTCAGAAAGTTGCAAGAAACAAAATCAAAATGCAAAAACCAGCTATATTTCTATACACCAGAAATGAACAATTTGAAAAGGGAATTAAGAAAGTAACAGAATTTTCAATGACATGTAAAATACTTAGAAATAAATCTAACCAAAGAGAGCAAAGTTTTGTATACTGAAAACTACCAAATACTGCTAAAGTAAATTAAAAACTTAAAGAGAAAGATATTCATGTTAATAAATAGGAAGACTTACATTAAGATATTAATATTAGGCCGGGCGCGGTGGCTCACGCCTGTAATCCCAACACTTTGGGAGGCCGAGGCGGGTGGATCACGAGGTCAAGAGATCGACACCATCCTGGTCAACATGGTGAAACCCCGTCTCTACTAAAAATACAAAAAATTAGCTGGGCATGGTGGCACGTGCCTGTAATCCCAGCTACTCAGGAGGCTGAGGCAGGAGAATTGCCTGAACCCAGGAGGCGGAGGTGGCGGCGAGCTGAGATCGCGCCATTGCACTCCAGCCTGGGTAACAAGAGCGAAACTCCGTCTCAAAAAAAAAAAAAGATATTAATATTATTCCCAAAGTGATCCAAAGAGTCAACATAATACCTATCCTTTTTTGTAAAATTTGAAAACTGATCCTCAAATTCATACAGAATTGCAAGAGACTCTGAATAGCCAAAACAATCTGAAAAAGATGACTCTAAAACTCGCAAAAAAAAAAAAAAAAAAAAAAGCAACAGTAGTAATTAAATAGTATGGTACTACTGGCATAAGGACACACAGACGTAGGCCAATGGAGTAGAATGATGAACCCAAACATAAACCTTCATATGAAAAGGCTCAACTGACTTTCAACCAAGGTTGCCAAAACCATTCAATGGGGAAAGGACAGTTTTTTCAACAACGGGTGTTAGGAAAACTGAATATTCACACGTAAAAAGAATAAAGTTTAATCTTTATCTTACACTGCATATAAAAATTAACTCAAGATAGATCAAAGACCTAAACGTAGAAGATAAATCTTTTTAAAACCCCTTAGAAGATAAGGATTGTAATCTTCATGACACCGGATTTGAAAATTATTTTATGGATATGACACCAAAACCAGTCAACAACAAAGCTGTTAGACTTCATCAAAATTAAAAACTTCTGTTCATCAAATAACACTAACAAGAATGAAAATAAACCCTAGATCAGATGGCAAAAAGTACAGAAAAAGTATCTGACAAAATTCAATATCCCTTCATGAAATAAATACTCAAAAGGACAGACATAGAAGGAGCTTACCTGAACATAAAAGAGGTCATAAATGAAAAACCCAAAGTTTTGGGGTTTTTTTTTTGAGACACAGTCTCACTGTGTCACCCAGGCTGGAGTGCACTGGCGCAATCTCAGCTCACTGCAATCTCTGCCTCCTGGGTACAAGCAAGTCTCCTGCCTCAGCCTCCCAAGTCGCTGGGATTATAGGTGCGTGCCACCATGTCTGACTAATTTTTATATTTTTAGTAGAGATGGGGTTTCATTATGTTGGCCAGGCTGGTCTCAAACTCCTGACCTTGTGACCCACCCACCTCGGCCTCTCCAAGTTCTGGGATTACAGACCTGGCCAGCTTTTCTTCATATATAAAGCACATAAATCTACTCCTATTCAATTTAATACTCAAATTCCAAGCAAGAGGACTTAAGGAATCAAAGGACTCCAAATAGAAAAGAGGAAAGAAAAATTATCTTTTCACAAATGATCATATATATGTAGAAAAACCTTAAGACAACAAAAGGCCGAGCGCAGTGGCTCACACCTGTAATCCCAGCACTTTGGGAGGCCGAGGCGGGTGGATCACGAGGTCAAGAGATAGAGACCATCCTGGTCAACATGGTGAAACCCCGTCTCTACTAAAAATACAAAAAATTAGATGGGCATGGTGGCGCGTGCCTGTAATCCCAGCTACTCAGGAGGCTGAGGCAGGAGAATTGCCTGAACCCAGGAGGCGGAGGTTGCGGTGAGCCAAGATTGCGCCATCACACTCCAGCCTGGGTAACAAGAGCGAAACTCCGTCAAAAAAAAAAAAAAAAAGACAACAACAAAAAACTGTTAGAACTAATAAATGAATTCTGTAGAGTTGCTGGATGCAAATTAATATACAAAAATCTGTGGCATTTCTAAGTAAAAGAAGCTATCTGAAAAGGCAATTAAGAAAACAATCCCACTTACCACAGCAACAAATGTATTTTATAATATTTTGAAATAAACTTAGCCAAAGAAGTAAAAGACTTGTATACTGAAAATGACAGAAACACTGAAGAAAATTAAACACAGATAAATAAAAAGACATTCCACATTCATGCATTGTAAGAAAAATACTATTAAAAGTCCATATTACCCAAAGTGATCTACAGAGTCAATGCAATCCCTACCAAAATCTCAATGGCAGGCTTTTTTTTATTTAATTTTAATTTTTGAGACAGGGTCTCACTTTGTCAGCCAGACTGGAGTATACTCCGCAATCTCGGCTCACTGCAGTCTCGACTTCTTGGGCTCAAGCAATCCTCCACCTCAGCCCCCCCATGTAGCTGAAACTACAGGCATGTACCACCACATCCAGCTAGTTTTTTGTACTTTTGGTAGAGACAGGGGTTCGTCATGTTGCCCAGGCTAGTCTCAAACTTCTGAGTTCAAGCTATCCAACCGCCTTGACCTCCCAAAAGTGCTGGGATTATAGGCATGTGCCACCACACCAGGCCTCAATGGCATTCCTTACAAAAATAGAAAGAAAAAAAAATACTAAAATTTATACAGAATCACAGAAAGATCCCAAATAGCAAAAACAATCTTGAATAAGAACAGGGCTGGAGGTATCACATTTTCTAATTCCAAAATACATTACCATGGCTACAGCAATCAAACTAGTATGGGCCAGGGGCAGTGGCTCACACATGTAATCTCAACATTCTGGGAGGTTGTGGCACGAGGACTGCTTGAAGCCAGGAGTTTGTATACCAGTCTGAGCAACATAGTAAGACCCAGTCTCTACAAAACAATTTTAAAAAACTAAAAATTAGTCGGGCGTGATGGCATGGGCTTGTAGTCCTAACTATTTGAGAGGCTGAGGCAGGAAGATCCATCTGAGTGCAGAAGTCAAGGCTGTAATGAGCTATGATCGAACCACTGTACTCCAACCTGGACAACAGAGCAAGACCCTGTCCCTTAAAAATATGCTATATATATGGTACTGACATAAAAACAAACATATGGACCCACAGAACAAAAAGCCCAGAAGCAAATCCAAGCATCTACAGTGAACTGATCTTCGAGAAGGATGCCAGGAAAAGGACGTTCTCCAACACAAGGTGATGGGAAATCCTGATATCCACATACAGAATTAAATTGGATCCTTATTTTACACCATATACAAAAATCAACTTAAAATGGGTTAAAAACATAAAAGAACATTTAAGACCTGGAACTGTAAAACTACTAGAAGGTGACAGGTAAAAAGCTTCTTAAAAAAATAATGCCTCTTGACAATGGTCTAGGAAATAGTTTTTTTGACAGGAACAATAAGCATAGGCAACATAAGCAAAAATACACAATTGAGATCTCATCAAACCAGCAACCTTCTGCACAGCAAACAAACGACAGCATGAAAAGGCAACCTACACAATGGAAGAAAATATTTACAAACCACTTAATATCAAGAATATTTAAGGAACCCATACAACTCAATAGAAAAACAAAAAAACAACTCTATGCAGGGCAAAGGAAATAGACATTTCTCAAAAAAAGACATACATACAGCCAACAGGTATAAAAGCTGCTCAATATTGCTAATCATCATAGAAATGCAAATCAAAAGCATGAGATGCCATCTCACACCTACACTGTAACAGCTATTACCAAAAGATAAATGTTACCAAGTATGTGAAGAAAGGGGAATCCTTATACACTGTTGGTGGGAATGAAAACTGGTACAATCATTTTTGAAAGCAATATGGACATTCCTCAAAAAATTAAACAGATTTTATGTTATGATCCAGAATCCCACTTCTGGATATGTATCGAAAGGAAATAAAATCAGTATCTCAGAGATATCTTCACTCTCACATTCACTGCAGTATTATTATCAAGAGCCAAGATATGGGAAAAAAACTAAATGTCTTTCCACAGATGAACAAAACGTGATACACACACCCACACACCCACACACACACACACACACACACACACAGATTATTCAGCATTAAAAAAAAAAAAAGGAAATCCTTTCGTTTTTGACAATATGACTGACCCCAGAAAAAATCATGCTAAGTGAAATAAACCAGACACAGAAAGATAAATACTGCACAGTCTCACTTACATGATGAATTTAGTCAAAAAAGCAGAGTACAGGAGGAGAAACAAGTTGACATCATTAAAAAAAGTATAAAGTTCAAGTTCTGCAACATGAGTAAATTTTGGAGAGCTCATGTACATCAATGTGACTATAGTTAACAATACTATATTGCACACTTGAGAGAAAATGGTAACTGTGAGGGAATAGATGTGTGAATTAGCTTAATTGTAGTGACTATTTCACAATGTATATGCAGATTAAATCAAGTTGTGTACTTTAAATATATAATTTTTATATATTTGTATATTTCTCAATATTTGCATATTAAATCTCAATTTAAAAAGAAAAACACAGACTTGGAGAAATCATACACAAATTATGTACCTGATAAAAAGATTAACATCCAGAATATTAGTCTGTAGCCCTAGCTATTTAAGAGGCTAAGGCAGGAAGATCACCTGAGTGCAGGAATTCAAGGCTGTAATGAGCTATGATTGAACCACTGTATATATACACATATACACAAACACACAATATATTTATGTATACAAATATATGTATTTATATTATAATAAAAAATACAAATATAATAAAATATAATAAAAAATTAAAAAGTGCAGATGGAGTCTTGCAGGCTGGAGTGCAGTGGCATAATCTCGGCTCACCACAACCTGTGCCTCCCCAATTCATGCTATTCTCCTGCTTCAGCCGCCTGAGTAGCGAGGACTATACGCATGCGCCACCACACTCAGTTAATTTTTTTTTTTTTTTAGTAGAGATGAGGTTTCGCCATGTCGGCCAGGATGGTCTTGATCCCCTGATGTCATGATCCACCTGCCTCAGCCTCCCAAAGTACTGGGATTACAGGCATGAGCCAGAATTTGCTTTTTAAAACTCAAAAGAAAACCAAACAAAAACGGGAAAAGAGACATGAACAGACATTTCTCCAAAGCAAATATGCAAATAGCCAACCAGAACAGGAAAGTGTGTTCAATATAATTAATTATGAGGAAAATGTAAATAAAAACCACAATTAGATACAAATTTACACCTACTAGAATAGGTGAATTTTTTTTTTCCAAAGGGCAAGTAATAAGTATTGACAAGGATGTGGAGAAACCAGAACCCTCTGGTACTGTCGGTGACAATGTAAAATGGTGCAACTGCTGTGAAAAACACTTTGGTGGTTTCTCAAAAGTTAAACACAGAATTACCATGTAATCCAGACATTCTTTTACAGGCAGGTATTTCTTTTTTTTTTTTTTGAGACGGAGTTTCACTCGTTACCCAGTCTGGAGTGCAATGGCACGATCTCGGCTCACCACAACCTCCGCCTCCCAGGTTCAGGCAATTCTCCTGCCTCAGCCTCCTGAGTAGCTGGGATTACAGGCACGCGCCACCATGTCCAGATAATTTTTTGTTTTTGTTTTTGTTTTTGTTTTTGTTTTGTTGTTGTTGTTTTGAGACAAGAGTCTCACTCTGTCACCAAGCACTAGGCTGGAGTGCAGTGGCACAATCTCGGCTCACTGCAACCTCCGCCTCCTGGGTTCAAGCAATTCTCGTCTCAGCCTCCCAAGTAGCTGGGACTACAGGCATACGCCGTCATGCCCAGCTAATTTTTTGTATTTTTAGTAGACGGGGTTTCACCATGTTGGCCAGGATGGTCTCGATCTCTTGACCTTGTGATCTACCCGCCTCGGCCTCCCAAAGTGCTGGGATTACAGGCTTGAGCCACCGCGCCTGGCCTGTATTTTTTTTCAGTAGAGACGGGGTTTCATCATGTTGACCAGGATGGTCTCGATCTCTTGACCTCGTGATCCACCCGCCTCGGCCTCCCAAAGTGCTGGGATTACAGGCTTGAGCCACCGTGCCCGGCCTGTAATCCAGACATTCTACTATGTATAGTCATGTGTCACTTAAGGATAGGGATACATTCTGAGAAATGCCCTCTTGGGAAAATCAGAGTATACTTACACAAAAGATGGTAGCACCTACTACACACCTAGGCTATATGCTATAGTTTACTGCTCCTAGGCTACAAACTTGTACAGCATGTTACTGTACTGAATACTGTAGGCAACTATAACTCATTAAGTTTTCCTGTATGTAAACACAGAAAAGGAAATTCACTGCATTACATTAGGACAGCTATGACAATATTATCAGATGACAGGAATTTTAATAAGCTCCATTATAATCTTATAGGAACACTGTCATATATGTATGTGGTTTGTTGTTGACTGAAACATGGTTATACAATGCATGACTATATATACAAAAGAACTGAAAGCAGAAAACTGAGCAGATATTTGTAAAACCATGTTCACAGCAGCATTACTCCTAAGACCCAAAAGGCTGAAACAACCCAAACGTCCACTAGTGGATGAATAAATATAGTATATACATACAACAGAATATTAGTCATAAAAGAAATGAAATTTTAATGTATGCTATGACAGACTGACTTTGGAAACATTATGTTCGGTGAAGTAAGCCACACACAGAAGGACAAATATTATTTCACTTATATGAGGTACCTAGAATAAGCAAATTCATGGAGACAGAAGATAACAGAATGTAAAACAGTTGAGCATGGTAGCTCACACCTGTAATCCCTGCACTCTGGGAGACTGAGTCAAGAGAACGGCCTGAGTGCAAACACTGGAGACCAGCCTGAGCAATACAAGACCCCATGTCTACAAAAAATAAAAAAATTAGCTGGGCACACTTTAGTCCCAGCTACTCAGGAGCTTCAGGCTGGAGGGTCTCTTGAGCCCAGGAGTTTTAACGTTGCAGCAGTGAGCTGTAATCATGCTGCTGCATCCAGCATGAGTGATACAGCAAAAAAAAGGAATGTAAAATAGAAGAAACCAGGGGCTGAAAGGAGGGAGGAAAGTAAGGGTTATTTTATGAATACAAAGTTACTAGTGATGATGAAAATGTTTTGGGTACTGATAGCAGTGATAGTTACACAACATTATGATTATCTTTAATCCCATTGACTTGTACATGTATAAATAGTGAAAATGGTAAATTTCATGTTATGCATATTTTACCAAAATATAAAAGGAAAAGAAAAAGTACATAGACATTAAAAGCCTTCACCCAAAGCCAGGCATGGTAGCTCATGCCTGTGATCCCAGCACTTTGGAAGGCTGAGGTGGGTGGATCAAGAGGTCAGGCATTCAAGACCAGCCTGGCCAACATGGTGAAACCCCACTTCTACTAAAAATGCCAAAATTAGCCGGGCGTGGTGGCAGATGCCTATAATCTCAGCTACTTGGAAGGCTGAGAGGCAGGAAAATTGCTTGAATCTGGGAGGCAAAGGTTGCTGCAGTGAGCCAAGATTGCACAACTGCACTCCAAAGCCTGGGCAGCAGAGCAAGACTCTGTCATTAATAAATAAATATAGACAGATAGATAGATAAATAAATGCCTTTAACCAAAAACTCAGAACAAAACAGAACACAAAAACCCTCATGGGATCAAATAACATTTTTTAAATCCACAAGAGAGAAAATCTTGCCAGCAGGAGATGAGGAGATACACTTTTTGGTAAAACCTTTTGTTTCTTAAGTTCTTAGTTCATAAAACAATTTACTACTACTAATCATTTCTACTACAAAGTTCTGAGGGGAATAAAAGCGGCTTTAGTATCTTAGACTCACTCAAACTCTTCTTCAAGCATAAAGAGACATTTCAAGTGTATACAACTCTGGAACATAACATGCACAAATTTGTCTTCAGGAAAAACAAAAGCCTACTCTGTGAAATCCGTAAGAAAAAATACATACAAATTAATTCTGGAATAAGGAAGAAAAGAATGAGAAAACCAGATTGAGGAAAAAGAATTCATCAGTCACATACTTAAATACAGCATAATACTAAACAAGTGTAGGAATTATGGTTATACTATATAATCTGTAAATAACAATAAAAACTGGGAGGTGGAAAATCAGGAAGTAGGAGGGAAGTGTTGAATTCCATCATCCTATAGAGAAGAAAAATCATTATTATTACTTCACAATAAAAAGAAATCCACAAAGAAACTGAAAGTTCCCATCAGACACGAGATTTTTACAAATTTCTGAAACATTAAAATGTCTGGAAATATTTTATTTTTATTTTATTTATTTATTTATTTATTATTTTTGAGATGGAGTCTTGCTCTGTCGCCCAAGTAGAGTGCAGTGGCACGATCTTGGCTCACTGCAACCTCCGTCTGCCGTGTTCAAACAATTTTCCTGCCTCAGCCTCCTGAGTAGCTGGGATTATAGGCATGTGCCTCTAATGCCCAGCTAATTTTCCTATTTTTTAGTAGAGACAGGATTTCACCGTGTTTGTTGGGCTGGCCTCAAACTCCTGATCTCATGGTCCTCCCGCCTCAGCATCCCAAAGTGCTGTATTACAGGTGTGAGCCACAATGGCGGCCTGGGAATACCTTTTTAAAATGTAATAGGTAAAGAAAGTTGTAGCTCAGAGTATGTTTTAAGAAAGCTAGAGAGGAGGCAGGTAAGACAATCTTCCAAATATAACTGGGAACGATTCTGTGAGAGTAACAGATTTGATTGACAGAAGGAAGAAACATGGAGATGGAGACAGGACTTAAATCAAGTTTTCTATAAAAAGTGATTCTGTCGGCCATCCATCAGCTGGAAAAACACGAGCAGCCAACATATAGGTAACCCAGATCCACCAGAGATCTTCTCTGGAGGAGAAAATTGTATAAAGTAATTGCATATAAGTATAGATACTGGTATCAGTGTACATTCTCTCATTTCGTCGTACAACCTGAAATGAAAGCTTGATGATACAAATGACAAAAGTAAGAGTCGTGATGCCTCCAATACTATATCCCCAGAAGTTGCCAGACAAGAGCTCCATTTGAGAGACAGCACTATTAGAAAAGCATTTTATGGGCCTGGCGCAGTGGCTCACGCCTGTAATCCCAACACTTTGGGAGGCCAAAGAGGGTGGATCACAAGGTCAGGAGATTGAGATCATTCTGGCCAACATGGTGAAACCCTGTCTCTGCCAAAAATACAAAAATAAGCCGGGCGTGGTGGCACGTGCCTGTAGTCCCAGCTACTAGGGAAGCTGAAGCAGGAGAACTGCTTGAACCCGGGAGGCGGAGGTTGTAGTGAGCCGAGATCGCGCCACTGCACTCCAGCCTGGTGCCTGGAGACAAAGCAAGACTGTCTCAAAAAAAAAAAAAAAAAGTATGACACTCCAGAGTATATACAACATATACCTAGTTGTCTTTTAAAAATATGAATGGGGTTAGGTGTGGTAACTCATGCCTATAATTCCAGCACTTTGGAAGGCCAAGGCAGGGGGATTGCTTGAGTTCATGAGTTTGAAACCAGTCTATACAACATGGCACAGCCTCATCTCTGCAAAAAATACAAAAATTAGCCAGGTGGTGTGCACCTGTAGTCCCAGCTACCCAGGAGGCTGAGGTGGGAGGATAATTGAGCCCAGGAAGTGGAAGTTGCAGTGAGCCAAGACTGCATCACTGTACTCTAGCCTGGGCAACAAAACAAACAGCAAAGGCATATGAAGTGACCCACAATATAAACAATCCAGTACAGACAAGAAATATAAAATGTAACAGAGGAAGAAACAATCCCTCATGGTAACAGTTCCTGAAAGGGCAGGAAGAAATAAGATTAAAATAATAAAATGTAATACAGAATGAGCTATTGCAGTGGCCAGGCTGTAACTCAAGTATAGTTATAACTTCAGATGCTAGCTAGGAGTATGCAACAATGTCTAATAAGGCAGTAATCTAAATATGGGTATAAGGGTGTGCGTGTACACATATGCGCGCGCACACACACACACACACACACACACACACACACACACACGGGGTGCTCGTATCTGTAGTTCCAGCTACTTGGGAGGTTCTCTTGAGCCCAGAAGTTCAAGGCTGCAATGAGCTAATTATACCACTACACTCCAGCCTAGATGAGAGCTGGAGACTCCATCTCAAACAAGCACATGTTAGACACAGGAAGTCAAAGAAAATATACTGAATACCTAGATCATTAATAATCAAAACTATTTAAATTATATTACTAAATATAATGAAAGAAATAACATAATGGAAGAAATTAAATATAACTGAAGAAATCACTATTTATAATAGCAACATTCTGTGAGATTAAGCATAGCATGAAATAAAAATCTATATATGAACAACTTTTAAACTATCAATAATGCAAAAGAAAAAAGAAAAGTATCATACTTCGGACAGAAAGATCGAACTTCAGTTCTCAAATTAATCATTAACATAATGAAAACATTTTACGTGAATGCTAAAATTCATATGAAGAAATAAGACAGAAAAGTTATGACAATAATGAGAAATGCCTAGCTGTCTCAGGCATTTAAAAATATTACAAAGATATAAGTAAAAATAAAGAAAAAAATTAGTATAAACTCTTAACAAACATATTCTTAAAAGACCAGAAAGTAAGTATTTTAGGATTATGGGTAACAGCATCTCTGCTGACTACTGAATTCTGCTGCTGTGCTGTGGAAGCCACCATAGACAATATGTAAAAGAACGAGCATGGCTGTGTAGCAAAAATTTCCAAAAAACAGACAGTTGACTAACAGAGAGTTTATCAATCCCTGATATAGACCATAATTACACATAGAATTAGGTCAGTCTAGAAAGTTCAAAAAATGATGCAGTCAAGACAAAACTGACATCTGAAATCAGAATGAAGAGTTAGTAAACAAATGGAATTGGGAAAATTATGCAACAAAAAAGGGAAGAGAACTGGACACATATATAACACTTTAACACAAATCTTAGCTGGATCAACATTTAAGATATGTAATTGCAACAGAAAATGTATAGGAAAAAACTAAGGAGAATTATAATGCTGGGAATAAAGAAGGCATTTCAAACCAAGATGTAATATCCACTGACCATAAAAACTACAACCACAAATTTGAAACTGACGTTAAAAACCACCTTAAACAAAGCAAAATGCATCAAATCGGGATACAGTCATGAGTTATAATCACAAACCAAAGATCAATTTTAGTGCACATAAAGAGCTCCTAAAAATTAAACAAGAAAAACAATTAATAAATGTCAAAAAATATAAACAGACAATCCCAGAAAAAGCAACAAAATGGCTCTTAAACCAAGATTGGCAAACTCACTCATAATAAAAGAAACGTAAATTTAAAACACCAATGATATCACTTTTTACCCATCAGATTGGCAAAGATCATGAAATCTAATGTGCTGATAAAATTAAGGAGAAAGTAAAACTGTCATACTAGTATTTACCACAAGTTATCCATAGATACACTTTAACCTAGTAATTCTAATTCTACTTATAAGTAGGAATTTATCATAGCTACACAAAAGCTTTGCACAAGGATGAAATGAATATGTTAGAAGTGACTTATCATAGCACTGTTTGTAATAAAACAGACTGGGTGGAGGGTGGGGGAAGATATGCCCACGAATGGGAATTGTTTAAATTATGGTACATACATTTAATTAAACACTATACAATTTTACAAGAAGATAAAAAGCACTTTATATATTGATGAGAAATCTTCAGAACAAATTAAGTTTAGAAAAATAAAAAGTCTGGTTGTTATGCTACTATTGTGAAAAATGAAAAGGAAAAAAAATTTATATAGTTCACTATTTATACAAAAAAATCTGATACACCTGAAAGGGTAAGAACTGCATGCCTGAGGAAAAACATGTAATGTATCTTTTATATTTACTTTTGGAATTTTGAATGATGTGGATATATGCCTATTCAAAAAAACTTTTTTAAGTACAACAGACAAGAAACATACCAATACAACAATTCAGGATAGAAGGGTAGACTGTATAAATGAGAATAACAGGAAAATGTCTCTTTATTAAACCAAGATGGTTTCATGAAGAAGCTCCAAATGACTGACTCTGACTTCCTTCAATTTTACCAGTAACATAGTAAGACATAGACTCGGAAGCCAGATTTCAGTCCCAGCTTGTCCATGTCTTGATCTCCTTAGCTATAAAACAGGATAATAGAATTTACCTCACAGAGAAGCACTTAGAACAGTGTAAGCAAAGCACTCAACAAATGAGAGCTGTTAATATTACCTGTGCAGCAGCCCAAATGCAGTCAATATGTTGGGTACTCAGTCGCCCTTCTGCTGCCAAAAAATTCAAAATCACTTGGCACTGTTTGATAATCTGTAACAGAAAAACTTGGTATCATTAATCTAAAAAATATTCTTCTCTATCAATAGAACAGAGAAGTCATATAACCATCCACAAACCTCAATGTGTAAATTTGGTCCAAATATATGCTCCACCACATTGTTGCTAATAAGCCAGTCTGCAAGTTCTTTTGCAATGGACCTAAAGTAATAAAAATAGTACATTAAAAATCTATTTTTGTCATCTTTTCTCATGTCTAAAAGATAGACTCGATCAAAAACCTAAATTTGTTCCCATACCAATAACAAAGAATTAGATACAATCAGTTTTACAGAATACTACAAAGCATAACTAGAATGAAATATAATGCTGAATTTATAAATTCAAATTCCCCGAGTTTATAAATTCAAATTCCCCGAGTTTATAAACAAGCAACAAATAACTGAAAAGTTAAAGTAACAAGTAACACTAAGTACACAGGTGTAACACTGAATTAGTGAGGTATTATCCTACTCAAGGTCTTTGCCTTCCCCCTTTTTAATTTCCACAGTACGTACTGAAGCATTTAGGAAAGGTTTCCCAATATGCCCTCTATAATGAGATAATATCAGAAAGTAGATTACCAAAAGGATGAACAACAAAAGAATTATCCCCAAGCCAAACTGTAAGTCTCCTGGCTGATACTATTAAAGATGCCACTAACAGATGAAAAGTGAAGTAACAGACATTCATGTACCACATAATAATGATTTGGTCAGTGACAGACCAAAGGGTGGACCAAATATACAACAGTGGTCTCATAAGATTATAATTGACATGAACAATTCCTATCACCTAATGACACTGTGGGAATCATAATGCCATAGAGCATTACTCACCCGTGTGTGGTAATGCTGATGTAAACAAATCTACTGCACTGCCAGTCATATAAAAGTACAGCATCTGCACACAGTATGTAATACTTGATAATAAATGACTGTAACTAGTTTATGTATTTACTTTTTATTTTTAAAGAATACTTTTCCTAGTTTACAAAAAAAAAAACAAAAACAAAAAACAGAAGGCAGTGTCAACATGAGAGAGGACAGCTGCATGAGTATTATTAAAAAGTAAAAAACGGTGGCTCAAGCCTGTAATCCCAGCACTTTGGGAGGCCGAGGCGGGTGGATCACGAGGTCAAGAGATCAAGACCATCCTGGTCAACATGGTGAAACCCCGTCTCTACTAAAAATACAAAACATTAGCTGGGCATGGTGGCGTGTGCCTGTAATCCCAGCTACTCAGGAGGCTGAGGCAGGAGAATTGCTTGAACCCAGGAGGCAGAGGTTGCGGTGAGCCGAGATCGCGCCATTGCAGTCCAGCCTGGGTAACAAGAGCAAAACTCCGTCTCAAAAAAAAAAAAAAAAAAAGGAAAAGGAAAAGTTTATAGAATATTTTTTTAAAAAATACTTTTGGGCCGGGCGCAGTGGCTCAAGCCTGTAATTCCAGCACTTTGGAAGGCTGAGGCGGGTGGATCACGAGGTCAAGAGATCGAGACCATCCTGGTCAACATGGTGAAACCCTGTCTCTACTAAAAATACAAAAAGTTAGCTGGGTGTGGTGGCACATGCCTGTAACACCAGCTATTCGGGAGACTGAGGCAGGAGAATTGCCTGAACCCAGGAGGCGGAGGTTGCGGTGAGCCGAGATCGCGCCATTGCACTCCAGCCTGGGTAACAAGAGCGAAACTCCGTCTCAAAAAAAAAAAGAAAAAAAAAAAACAACAACAACAAAAACTTTTGTACAGCCATACAATATGTTTGTGTTTTAAATAAGAGTCAAAATGTTTAAAAATTTTTTAAGTTTATAAAATTAAATAAAAAGTTAGACTAAGCTAAGGTTAATACTGAAGAAAAAAATTTTTTAAATAATTCACGTAGCCTAAGTAGACAGTCCTTACAAAGTATACAATAGTGTAGAGCAGGCATCCCCAAACTATGGCCCGCAGGCCCCATGAGGCCCCCTGAGGCCATTTATCCGGCCCCCACCGCTGCACTTCAGGAAGGGGCACCTCTTTCATTGGTGGTCAGTGAGAGGAGCACAGTATGTGGCGGCCCTCCAATGGTCTGAGGGACAGTGAACTGGCCCACTGTGTAAAAAGTTTGGGGACACCTGGTGTAGAGTCACATCCAAGGCCTTCACATCTGCTCAGCAATCGCTTACCAACTCACCCAGAGTTGGAGCTGTATAGGATGCTTACCAGGAATGCAACTTCCAGTTCTGCAAGCTCCATTCCTAGTAAGCATCCCATACAGGCAATATCCTATTTTATCTTTTTTGCCAATTTTTTTACATTATTTTTTCTACAGTTAGATACGTTTAGACACATAAATACAAAGTGTTACAACTGCCAACAGAATTAAGTACAGAAACATGCTGTACAGGCTTGGAGCCTAGGAGCAACAGGTTATACCATTTAGGTTTGTGTAAGTTTGCACAATGAAATCACCTCATGATGCATTTCTCAGAATGTATCCCTGTCATTAAGTGCAATATGACTATATTATAAAATAAGTGGAAGAAAATTAGTTTCAAAGTAAAATGTACAATAAAAGGTCCCAATTTTTTCAACATTATATAAAGATAAACTCGAAGAGTTAAGTAATTTACTTTTTTTTTTTTTTTTTTCTTTTTTTTGAGACAGAGTTTTGCTCTTGTTAACCAGGCTGGAGTGCAATGGTGCGATCTCGGCTCACCGCAACCTCCGCCTCCTGAGTTCAGGCAATTCTCCTGCCTCAGCCTCCTGAGTAGCTGGGATTACAGGCACGCGCCACCATGCCCAGCTAATTTTTTGTATTTTTAGTAGAGACGGGGTTTCACCATGTTGACCAGGATGGTCTCGATCTCTTGACCTCGTGATCCACCCGCCTCGGCCTCCCAAAGTGCTGGGATTACAGGCGTGAGCCACCACACCCAGCCCTTAGTAATTTACTTTCTTATTGCAACAAAGAATTACATTCTATAATATAATTGTATATTAACAATTTTTATTTAAAAAAAAACACTAGGAATTATATGGGCCTCAAAAATTAAAATAAAACTAGATATATTTTACCTATTTCTGAGTAATCCTAATGAAGTTATGATCCATAAGATTCAACTCTTATTTATATAACAGTTCAAGAAACAAAACTCTTTAAAAAAAAAAAAAACCCACTATTATGTAAGTCTACTAAAGGACGTTAAAAGGGGACCCAGGCTGGTGCTATGGCTCATGCCCATAATCCCAGCACTTTGGGATACTGAGGTTGGGGAGACTGCTTGAGCCTAGGAGTTCGAGGTCAGGCTGGGCAACACAGTAAAAGCCTGTTTTTCCAAATCTAAAATAAAATTAGCCGCGTGTGGTGAGTCATGCCTGTGGTCCCAGCTACTAAGGAGATTGAGGTGCGAAGATCACTTAAGTCCATCCAGAAGGTCAAGGCTGTAGTAAGCCATAATAGTGCTGCTACACTCCAGCTTGGGCAACAGAGCAAGATACTCTCTCAAAAATTTAAACAGGAGACACAGGGACTTTTACAATATCAGTACAACTACAAAACTGAACAGTATTAATAACCACTAGTCGGAGGTCTCAAAACATACATGCAATGGGAGTCAAAGAAAGTGGGAGGCGGTGCCAGAAAAAGTATATGAATACTTCAAACTCCCAAAAGCTGATGAAACACATTCATCTACACATCCAAGAAGTAGAACAAACTCCACGAGGATAAACACAAAAAAATCCACATCTACACATACTGTAGTCAAATGGTTTAAAGCAGTGAGAGCACAAAGGAACCAGAATAAGATTAATAGCTAACTTCTATCCAAAAGAGTAATAGAGCTTCGTTGAAACAATGTTTTTTATTTCATTAAAGTCAGTATGAATGTGAAGAAGTTGAATGCATATTTAACCCAAAAAAACTGCTAAGAAAATAATTGTTAAAATATTTAAATCAATGAAATTAGAATGGCATACTATAATCTACCTATATACTATAAAATAAGATAGCAAAGCAGAAACAGCGAAACAAGATATTAGATATACAGAAAACCAACCGTAAAATGACAGCTATAAAATAAGCTACATAAAATTATTAGTGAATTAAAAATTCTAATCCAGTCAGAGATTACAAGACTAGATTTTTTTTTAAAGATCCAACTATATGCTACACCAAAAGACATGCTTTAGATTCAAAACAAGCAGACTGAAAATAAAAGAATGGAAAAAAATAAACCATGCCAACAATAAGCTTAAGAAAGGTTTGGTGGTTACACTAACATCAAATAAAATAGACTTTAAGCCAAAAAATGTCTAAAAGAGACAAGGGCATTTAAAATGAAAAAAAAAAAAAAATCAACTTATCAGAACACATATGGACCTAACAAAAGAATTCCTGAAATAAATGAAGCAAAAACTGACAACAGAATTGAAAAGAGAAACAGACAATTCAACAATACAGCTAATTCTTGTTACTCTCATTAGTTGTATTCTACAGAGTAACAGCAAACAATTAGCTAATACTGAACCTTTGGTCCTATAGGAAATATGTACATCATGTACACATAATACACAGATCTTGGATCTCAAAAACCTCTCATACTGGTTGATTCTATTTTCTCTATTTTACAAAAGGGAAAACGGAGTGGCCAAGAATGGTGGCTCACACCTGTAATCCCAGCACACTGCGAGGCGGAGGCGGGTGGACTGTTCCAGGTCGGGAGCTCAAGACCAGCCTGACCAACATGGTGAAACCCTGTCTCTACTAAAAATACAAAAATTTGCTGGGCGTGGTTGCAGGCGCCTATAATCCCAGCTACTCAGGAGGATGAGACAGGAGAGTTACTGGAAGCCAAGAGGCAGAGGTTGCAATGAGCCAAGATAAAGCCACTGCACTCCAGCCTAGGCGACAGAGCAAAACTACATCTCAAAAAAAGAGAGAGAGAGAGAGAACCAGGTTCAAAAGTGTTTATATACCTTGCCTGAGGCCAACCCCTATGCCCAAACAAGTGCTAGAGTTGGGATTCAAACCCCATCCAAGTGGCACCAGGGATTCTTACACTCCACCACACTGCCCCTCAACATCTCCATCTCAATATTCCATTATTTGTGAAGAAAGAAAAATATTTTTTTTCCTCTTCCATGGTTTCTGTATTTGTGAATTCATCCATTTGCTGCAATTTATTTTTAACTCCAAAATCAGTACTTGTGGCATTTTCATAGTCACTCACAGACATGCACATAGCAGTCAAGATTGGAATCTTCCAATATGCACGTTCCCAGCTAAAGTCAAACAAGGTGGCACTCTGTCATCTTGCTTCAGAGCTCATACAAAGATGATCAAATCTGCAAACACTGAGAATCAAATGTATTTGGAAACTTCAATACCTACTTTTTTTTTTTTTTTTTTTTTTTTTGAGACAGAGTCTTGCTTTGTTGCCCAGGCTAGAGTGTGGAGTGCAGTGGTGCAATCTCAGCTCACTGCAACCACCAGCACCAAGGTTCAAGTGATTCTCCCGCCTCAGACTCCCGAGTAGCTGGGACTACAGGTGCGTACCACCAGGCCCAACTAATTTTTTATTTTTAGTAGAGATGGGGTTTCACCATATTGCCCAGGCTGGTCTTGAACTCCAGACTTCAGGTGATCCACCAAATTCGGCCTCCCAAAGTGCTGGGATTACAGGCATGAGCCACTGAGCCTTGCCTCCCACTTTCAATAACAGATAGAACTAGGCAGAAAATGCAAGAATACAGGAGACAGACAACAACACTACAAACTAATTTGACCTAAAAGACAACTACAGAACACTCCATACGACAACAGTAGAATGTGCAGTCTTAAGCACATACAGAACAGTGTGCAGTACTGACCATGTTAGGCCATAAAACATAACCAAGAATGTAATTAAAAACTGGACAATGTTGTGAACAAAGAAAAAGAATAGCAAATAACCACACAAAAAGATGTTTTAGGCTGGGTGTGGTGGCTCATGCCTGTAATAAAAGCCCTTTGGGAGGTCTAGGCGGGTAAATCACCTGAAGTCAGGTGTTCAAGACCAGCCTGACCAGCAAATAGAAATCCTGCCTCTACTAAAAGCACAAAATTAGCCAGGTGTGTGGCACATGCCTGTAATCTCAGCTACTTGGGAGGCTGAGGCAGAAGAACTGCTTGAACCTGGGGGGTAGAGGTTGCAGTGAGCTAAGATCATGCCACTGCACTCCAACCTGGTAACAGAGCAAGAATGTCTCAAAAAAAAAAAAAAAAAAAAAAAAAGACAAAATGCTACTTTATATCCCCTAAATGACAATAATAAAAAGACAGGAACAACAAAAATGGGGAGAAACTGGAAACCTCCTACAATGCTAGTGAGAATGTAAAACAATGCAGGTATACTGGAAAACAGTTTTGACAGCTCCTATGACAGTTAAAAGTAACCTAATCATGCAAGCCAACAATTCTAATCCTAAATAACTACTATGAAAAATGAAAACATATGACCACAAAAGGCCTTTACATAAATGTTTATAATGGCATTACGTATACTAATCAAAAAGTAGAAACAAACCAAATTCCCGTCAACTGGTAATTGATAAAGTGTGGTATATCTATACAACATATTTTCAGCAATAAAAAGGAATAAAGTACTGAGATAAACTATAATCTCAGTGAACCTCAAACAAACAAACAAGAGTATACTAAGTGAAAAGAAGCCAGATGAAAAAGACTACTATCATTTGATTCCTTTTAAATTCCTTTTAAATAATCTGTCTCTGTAGGTTTACCAAAGTACGTAAACCTACAGAGTCAGATTAGTGACGCTGCAAATAATAGGTACTGGCTACAAATGGGCAAAAGACATCTTTTTTAAGTGATGGAAATGTTCTAGAATTGGCCTGTGCTGACAGTTGCACAACTCTAAAAATTTATTATAAAATTCATTAACTTGTATATTTAAAACAAGTGAATTTTACAGGTATAGTGTTTATACATTAATAAAACTGCTTTAAAACACTCAACTCACAGCCGCCAACAATATTTATCACATACTTTTTCTCTTTACTCCAATTTTTTCACACTGTGCATACTCTCCCTTCCCATCTTAACTTTTTACCACCAGTCCTCAATACTTTTACTCTCCTCTCTATTGTCTTAAACATGTCTTTAGGATGTATATACCTTACTTTTTATTGGAATTCCTTTTTATTCCCTATTCACTGTTCTCACACAACACCTAGCCTGTGTTATTCCTGCAGTGAACATTCCAAACTTTTATCCTTTTTACAGGGGATGGGAGGAGTATGAGTATCGAATTAGCAATTACATAAGGCTCTCTTTAAGCGGTCTTGTGGAGATGGAGGGGTGAGGGGACACAGAGGTTGACAAGGAAAACCCAGAGCTGAAGGTTTGTTTTTGAAATAGACTCTCACTCTGTCACCCAGGTTGGACTGCAGTGGCACAGTCTCAGTTGACTGCAACCTCTGTCTCCAGGTTTCAGTGATTCTCGTGCCTCAGCTACCAAAATAGCTGAACTCACAGGTATGTGCCCCGACACCCGGCTAATTTTTTGTTATTTATAATAGAGATGGAACGTCCCCATGTTGGCCGGGCTGGTCTTGAACTCCTGGCCTCAAGTGATCTGCCTGCCTCAGTCTCCCAAAGTGCTAGAATACAGGTGTGAGCCACTGAGCCTGGTACAGAGCTGTAGCTTTATAATACATTGCATATGGTCTACATAGTATCTTGATGGTGTGAAATAACACTTCTGATATAATCCAGAATTTATAAAGCAATGAAAAATCCTGGGCGACTCATTTTAAGGGACCACTGACAAAGAATATTTCCAGAGATGAATGACTCATATGCTGACAAATCCAAAAACTGTACCATTTTAAAAAGAACCGGGAGAATAAGACTCTTTAGTCTGAAGGGAAAAACAGTCAACAGACATAGTCTCTGGTTTCCAATTCAAGAAGACCTAGGTTCGACTGCAATTAGCTCCTTAGAGCAGTAGTACACTAAATAAAGTATGACTCATAGATTTAATTCCCAATTTTCTAACATACCTATCCAACTCTGTTCAAGGAGAAGATATTCTATCCTACTGAGATTTTAAAAACTGATTTCTAAACTAGATGAACAATTAAATGGAATAAATATATTTCTCAGAACCAAAGAAGTCTAAGCTATAAAAACTACTTTTTTTAATGTACTGGCATCATTAACTTGGTTTTTCCCCATAAAATTGTACTGAATAAGGTCTTGAATAAGGTCTTTTCTTTTTCTACAACTAGTGTGTGTTATGAGCTGAATGTTTGTGCCTCTGTAAAAATTCGTATGTTAAAATCTTAACTCCCAATGTGATGTTATTGGAAATGGGGCCTCTGGGAGATAATTAGGTCGTGAGGGTGGAGCCTTCATGAATGGGATTAGTGCCCTTATAAAAGGGACCCCAGAGAGCTCTCTGCCTCTTTCCACCATGGAAAATAAAACAAGAAAATAGCAGTCTACAGTCAAAAAGAAGGCCCCGACCAGAACTTGATCATGCTGGCAACAACCTGATCTTGGACTTCCAGCCTCCAGCACTATGGGAAATAAATTTCTGTTGTTTACAAGCCATCCAATCTATGGTACTTTGTTGCAGCAGCCTGGATTAAGACAGCATACTTTCTGAGAGCTATCAGTAACATTCTTTTAGACTGAATTCTCCAGTATGAACAGCATGTTTTCATATATTGTGACAAATAGTACTATATCTTGGTATATGCTTTTTAAAGAGGGAACTGTGGACAAACTCAGTGGCTCACGCCTGTAATCCCAACACTTTGGGAGGCTGAGGCGAGTCGATGGCTTGAGTCCAAGAGTAAAGACCAGATTAGGCAACAAATGCCTCTACAAAAAATATAAAAATTAGCCAGGCATACTGGCATGTGCCTGTAGTCCCAGCTACCTGGGTGGCTGAGGTGAGAGGATCACCTGACTCTGGGAACTTGAGGCTGCAGTGAGCCATGCTCCCACCACTGTACTCCAGCCTGGACAACAAAGCAAGATCCTGTCTCAAAAAAAAGAGGGACAAACAGTTATGTTACAGACAGAACAATGTTCTGAGAGGTTGACAGAGACTACACAAATTTTCACGGAGCAAAGAATTTCTAGTAAAAATTTCAAATCCAAAAGTTACAATTTACCATATAAACAGTTGTACATTAAAATGGTATACTTATATATAAATTAATGCTCCTACTTACGTTTCTGTGTCTGATACTAATGATTCATTATTGCACACATCATTGAAGGTATGGAGTTGATTCTATGATTTAAAAAAGAAATCAAGGTTTTTTATTTTTTCAAAAATTATCCTTGCATATGTTGGTAAGTATTAAGAAACATGATAAACTGATTAGTTTATGTAGATCACAATTAATCTAGATTAAAACTAGATTAACACTATAAAAAAAAGACATAATCAGACACACACTTCCTAATTAGTAAAACTATTTCTGTTATACTAAAATACTAAATAAGGACCAGGCGCAATGGCTCACACCTGTAATCCAGCACTTCAGGAGGCCAAGGCAGGTGGATTACCTGAGGTCAGGAGTTCAAGACCAGCCTGGCCAACCTAGTACAACACATGAGAATCACCTGAACCCAGGAGGTAGAGGTTGTAGTGAGCCAAGACTGCACCAGTGCACTCCAGCCTGGGCAACAGATTAAGAGTTCATCTCAAACAAACAAACAAACAAAAAACATAAATTCATTCCACAAATAATATTTATTCTTTATTGCACTAAGTACACTGGATAAAACAAAGCTGAGTGAGTTAAAAAACAACAACCACCATCATCTAATGCAAAAGAGCAAGTAGTATGTCATTAAAGACAAAAGTTTCAGGAAAGGCTTCCTAGATAAACCCATTTAAGATTTAATTTATCTGGGACAATGTCAACAAGTATCTTTTGTATTTATGAAACCCAATACACACCTAAGTAAACTCTAGCTATTTCAGATTTTCAGTGTGACTACACTACCAAAATAAAAAAAAAAAAAACCACAGCCAGGCACAGTGGCTCACAACTGTAATCCCAGCACTCTGGGAGGCCAAGGTGGGCAGATCACAAGGTCAGGAGATTGAGACCCTCCCCGCCAACATGGTAAAACCCTGTCTATAATAAAACTACAAAAATTAGCTGGGGTCGGTGGCAGGCATCTATAGTCCAAGCTACTCAGGAGGCAGAAGAATCACTTGAACACAGGAGGCAGAGGTTGCAGTGAGCTGAGATCGTCCCACTGCACCCTAATAGCCTGGCTACGGAGCTAGACTCCGTATCAAAAAATAAATAAATAAAAACAGGCTGGGCGTGGTAGCTCACACCTGTAATCCAAGCACTTTGGAGGCCAAGGTGGGCGGATCACCTGAGGTTGGGTGTTCAAGACAAGCCTGACCAATATGGTGAAACCCCGTCTTTAAAAAAAATAAAATAAAATAAAATAAATAAAAACAGGCCGGGCGCGGTGGCTCAAGCCTGTAACCCCGGCACTTTGGGAGGCCGAGGCGGGTGGATCACAAGGTCGAGAGATCGAGACCATCCTGGTCAACATGGTGAAACCCCGTCTCTACTAAAAATACAAAAAATTAGCTGGGCATGGTGGCACGTGCCTGTAATGCCAGCTACTCAGGAGGCTGAGGCAGGAGAATTGCCTGAACCCAGGAGGCGGAGGTTGCGGTGAGCCGAGATCGCGCCATTGCACTACAGCCTGGGTAACAAGAGTGAAACTCCATCTCAAATAAATAAATAAATACATACATACATACATACATACATACATACATACAAACAAACAAAAACAATACAGAAACACAGCTGGGCAAGGTGGCTCATGCCTGTAATTCCAGCACTTTGGCAGGCCGAGGCAGGTGGAGCACCTCAGATCAGAAGTTTGAGACCAGCCTGGCCAACAGGGTGAAACCCCATCTCTACTAAAACTAGAAAAAAAAAATCAGCGGGTGTTGTGGTGTGTGCCTACGGTCTCACCTACTCGCGAGGATGAGGTAGGACAACTGCTAAAACCTGGGAGGCGGAGGTTTCAGTGAGCCACAATCATACCACAAAAAAATAAAATAAAATAAGATAAAAAAAAACAAAGAAATAAAGCAAATGGGGACTGTAACAAATCAGAAAAGGCATATCCATTCCAAAGGATATAGTTAATTACTTAGTTTGAACAGACTGTTTTTATGCAAGAATACAGACTCAAGGATACCAGGCCTTCGTCCAACCCCCTGACCAAGAGAAGCCAGGAATATCGATTTTATGTTATTTTGTCGTATTTAAAAATAGTATTTAAGATTGTTCAAAACAAACATTTAGTAAAATTTGGCCTACAGCCCAAAAATCTATGGTTTCTGTCTGAAAAATCAACCAACTGCTTATAAACCCCTCCAGTTATTCTTCTTTCTCAAAACATCTATAAATATAAAAACCTGAACAGTTTAAAAGGAGAAAAACGAAATGATAAAGTTGGACCCAGAACCAAATGGACTCACGATACAAATCCTTATAAATCTAAGCTTCAGACTTCTTCATATTTAAAATATGGAAAACACAGAAATTGTGAAGAACATACAAAGTAATCCATGTAAAATACTCAGTACAATGCCTAATATCAAGTGCTCCTAGAGGGTAGTATTATTATAGACCAGAAAGCAAATAAAAAATGACCAAAAATAAAGCCAATATAGCTTACTGTTATCTGACTCAATCCAGCCAACCTCATAGTCAAAGTGGGTGACATAAAGTATTTAAATGCAAGATCTAGGCTTTCTTTGTCAAAGCATAATGTTGTATCCAATGGTTCTTTCACTGTGCTCCACATTAAGTCAGCCATGTTACGAGCTGCACTCTGTCGTAACTCCTGATCAGAGAGCTTGCATAAATACCTGAAATGATTCAGAAACAGAAAATACATAAAAATTCACAAAGCATTGCTAAAGACCACTCAATAATTTAAAACGTACATTGTAAGCATTGACTTTTTTTGTGTCCAAAAACCACAAACCTCTGTTTTTACTCTCAGGCCCTGTCTAACCTCTGGCAGATTCATTCTCCACTGTCCAACCTTTCAACATTAGTGTTTCTCAAGGCCTATAATGGATTACAAAACGGCCACAAATTCCTCCCATCATTGTATGTACAAGTCTTTGCAATGTGACTTTGCTAATCCTCTCATCAAAAGGTGTCATCTATTTCTACACCCTTAAATCTGGGCCTTGTAACATAACTTGCTTTGGCCAATGAGATATTAATAGACATGACATAAAGAGAAGCTTCAAAAGCCTCTGAGCTTGCCTTCTTTTAGTGGGATCTTTATCACCACTAAAACAAGAAACCAAGGTTAGCCTGCTGGATCAAAGAGAAGTGCCTGATACTCCAAATGACGTGAAGCCAACTGTAAGACATATATAAGATTCCCACTCAGCCGGGCACAGTGGCTCACACCTGTAATCCCAGAACTTTGGGAGGCCAAGGCAGGTAGATCACAAGGTCAGGAGTTTGAGAGCAGCCTGACCAACACAGTGAAACTCCAATCTCTACTAAAAATGTAAAAATTAGCCAGGCGCAGTGGTGGGCACCTGTAATCCCAGCTACTCAGGAGGCTGAGGCAGGAGAATTGCTTGAACCCAGGAGGCGGAGGTTGCAGTGAGCTGAGATCACGCCACTGCACTCTAGCCTGGGTGACACTCTAGCCTGGGTGACAGACTCGGCTCCAAAAAACAAACAAAAGATTCCCCCTCACCCCACAAGACCAATCAGCATAACAATCACAGAATGTGTGAACAAGGCTAACCCAGACCATTCCGTTTCAGCCAAGTCAATAGAGATCAACAAAACTGCCTAACCAACCTGAGAACTGTGAGAAACAATAAATGGCTATTGTTTTTATTTTTTCTTTTTTATGAAACGAGGTCTTGCTTTGTCACTCACACTGGAGTGCAATGGCTCAATCAGGGCTCACCACATCCTTGAATTTCTGGGCTCAAGTGATCCTGCTACCTCAGCCTCTCTAGCACACTACAGAAGTGTGCCATCACACCCAGCTATTTTTTTTCCCCTGCACAGAGATGGAGTCTCGCTATGTTGTCCAGGGCTGCTCTTGAACACCTGGGCTGAAATGATCCTCCTACCTCCCAATACCAAAGTGCTGAGATTAGAGGCATGAGCCACTACGCCTGGCCAGCTATTGTTTTTATGCCACTAAGTTTTGACAGATGTTTTCTTACATAGCAAAATCAACTGATACGGAGTTCTATCTTAGGCTCACCTCTATTCTTTTCCTGTATGCTCTCCTCAGATGGCTTAATTAACTCCTGTGGTTTTTAAATACCATCTTTATACTCACAACTCTTAAATTAATGAAACTGTTCTACAAGTTCATAGTCCCAATTTGTCAGGGCCACTTAAATGTCCCACAGGCATCTCAATGTCTTGTCTTTAAGTTCTTCCAGATTTTCACATCTCAGTGATCAGATCCACAGTACAAATAACAAATGGATGGGGGGGTGCTGAATGTCACCCACACTACTACAATTTTTTTATACCCTACAATGACCAGTCTTATTGATTTTACTTTTACTTACATTTATCCAATTTTCAAGATAATCATTAACAATCCCACCATAAGTAATCATTTTCTTTCCAGAACAAATACATTAACCTTTTAATTGGTCTCCTCCTAGCTTCTATTCTGGCCACCCTATATTTATGATCTACTTAAAGGCCAAAAAAAAAAAAATCATGAAACAGCAGCTAAAAAGCCTTTACCAGAGTCCCAGTGAAAAAATTAAATCTATCCTCCTTACAGTGGCCTACAAGGTACTGAATAATCTGTCCCTGCTTATCCCTCCAACCTCATAATTATATCCCCTTACACATTTTTCTCCACACCAATCTGCTTCTAGTTTCTTGTGTCATATGTTAACTTCAAAGCCTATACTCACATGTTCCTTCTACAATACATCTTTCTGATAATCACTTGTATAGCTGACTAATGTCCTTCAGATACCACCTTTCAGATAGGCCCCATACTCCCTCTGTATCACACTAACTTACTCACACAGCATTCATCACTATCTGACTCTTTGCCTGACATTGTCTCCCAAAAGTTGAGCAGTACTGTGAAAAAGGGAGACACTCAAACCTCTGCAAATGAATGAATGAGAAAAATAAGTATAATACTCTCATAAATGTCAAGAAATAAACTATGCAGAATCTTGATAGTTCCTACTCTAATTCTAATCAATATAACCCTTTGTCCATCTTCTTAGGCTTCCTTTTTAGGTTGAGACTTATAAAATTCAAATGTCACCTCCCATTCAATGAGACCTTCTTTTCCCCATATTTAAACTGTAACCCACCCTCTAGAACTCTCAATCCACCTTTGCTGCTATTTATCCTATAATACTTATCAATTTCTGATGTAGAATGTATCATTTACTTCTTTTATAAATAGATTGAACAAGAGCAGAGATTTCTGCAATTTGTTTTCTTCTTTCCTATATCCACCTTTGCTGCTATTTATCCTATAATACTTATCAATTTCTGATGTAGAATGTATCATTTACTTCTTTTATAAATAGATTGAACAAGAGCAGAGATTTCTGCAATTTGTTTTCTTCTTTCCTATATCCTCAGTACCTAGAACCTAACAGATACTATGTATTTGTTGACTGAAAATACAGTGAAATAACCATTAATCTCTTTTTACATACTCATGTAAAAAAAAAGTCCAACATAACTTGTTAAAAATTAAACATTAAATATAAAATCCATATATGTGCATTAAAAATACTATATACCTAACTGTTACTTGAAATTTTCTCTAGAGGTTATGACTACAGGTGACTTACAAACAATATAACTCTGTATTATAAACTGTTTAGATATATTACATTAATAATTGGGAAGAGAGATTTGATAAACTTACCTAATAACATAGGTCCTAAAAGGTATAATGTGCTGCATGACAGCAGGGATATGTAGCCATATTCTAATCTATATAAGAAACATAAAAACAATATTAATGTCTAATGAATATGTAAAATACATATGTCTTTCACTAAACTAATTAAAAACAAGAGCACTAGCTGGGTGCAGTGGCTCACACCTGCAATCCCATTACTTTGAGAGGCCAAGGTGGACAGATCACAAGGTCAGGAGTTCAAGACCAGCCTGGCCAACATAGTGAAACCTCGTCTCTACTAAAAAGACAAAAAATTAGCCGAGCATGATGGCACATGCCTGTAGTCCCAGGTACTCAGGAGGCTGAGACAAGAGAATTGCCTGAACCCAGGGGGCAGAGGTTGTGGTGAGCCAAGATCGTGCCACTGAATCCAGCCTAGGGAACAGTGTAAGACTCTGTCAAAAATTAAAAACAGGCCGGGCGCGGTGGCTCACACCTGTAATCCCAGCACTTTGGGAGGCCAAGGCGGGTGGATCACGAGGTCAAGAGATTGAGACCACCCTGGTCAACATGGTGAAACCCCGTCTCTACTAAAAATACAAAAAATTAGCTGGGCATGGTGGCACATGCCTGTAATCCCAGCTACTCAGGAGGCTGAGGCAGGAGAATTGCCTGAACCCAGGAGGCGGAGGTTGTGGTGAGCCGAGATCGTGCCATTGCACTCTAGCCTGGGTAACAAGAGCGAAACTCTGTCTCAAAAAAAAAAAAAAAAAAAAATTAAAAACAAAGCAAAGCCGGGGTGGTGGCTCACACCTGTAATCCCAGAACTTTGGGTAGCTGAGGCAGGCAGATCACAAGGTCAGAAGTTTCAGACCAGCCTAACCAACATGGTGGAACCCAGTCTCTACTAAAAATACAAAACTTAGCTGGGCGTGGTGGCATGAGCCTGTAATCCCACCTACTCAGGAGGCTGAGGCAGGAAAATCGCTTGAACCCAGAAGGCAGAGGTTGCAGTGAACTGAGATCACGCCACTGCACTCCTGGCAAGGGCAAAAGAGAGAGATTCCTTCTTAAAAAAAAAAAAAAAAAAAAGGCAGTATTTTGCGGTCTCTAAAATTACACATATTATCAATTATGAAAAGAGTATACTACAAAACAATTACACATGTATCAGGAAATTTAACCTATTTATTTTATATATCTTATTTTACATAGTCTATCCGAAAAATGAATATTAGCTTCTTGCTGAAAAGAAAAAAAAATTTTTCAAAGTACTTTCTTACTAAATAATTCTCTATATCTCTGTTACCAGTATCATCCCCAAATACAAGGCACTGTATTCATTTTTTAAGAAACCATATTCATTTTTAACTAATCATCTCATCATTTGTTCCTAAAAAATTTCAAATTACCCATGATTTCTCATGACTTCAATATTCGTCTGAAGTAAATATATTTTACAGTCACACACTGATTACATTATCAACAAGTATTTACTGGGATAAGCTTTTACTGTAACTATTAGAACTCAACTGAATTATAAGTTCCATTTCCTTTTTTCCTACACAATATTCCCACACTTATATATCAAAGATGAAGACATTATAATAGTTTTATTTTCAAAAACATTAAGAATAAAAATCTTAACCAAACAAATCAAACAAAAAACTCTGATACTGAACCTTGACACAGGCAGCAGATACAAATTAAAAACGAATTTGGGTGCTCGATTCAGCAGCACATATACTAAAACTGGAACAATATATTAGCATGGCTGCTTTAATGTAATTTTTTGTAAAAAACAAATTTGGACAGGCACAGTGGCTCACACCTATAATCCAGCACTCTGGGAAACCAAAGCGGGTAGATCACTTGAGGGCAGGAGTTCAAGATCAGCCTGGTCAACATTGCCGAAATTCCATCTCTACGAAAATAATACAAAAATAAGCTGGGCATGGTGACACATGCCTGTAGTCCCAGAAGGTTGGGAGGTTGAGATGGGAGAATCGCTTGAATCCAGGAGGTGGAGGTTTCAGTGAGCCAAGATCCTGTCACTATATTTCCACCCTGAACAGAGCGAGACCTTGACTCAAAACAAACAAAAAAACCAAACAATTAAAAAATAAAAATTGGGGAATACAGAATGTAGGGAGTCACTCTAATCAAATAAAAGATATCAATAAAAACCCTGAAGTAAATATGTTAATGTTAAATGTTAACAACTTTGCCTTCTGAAACTAGGAACAGGAAAAGGAAGCCTTGATTCTACTTAAGCTGAAGGACCTAGACAGTACAATACAGTAAGAAACTAAATAAAAGGCAAAGGACTAGAAAGGAAGAATTAAAAATGATAATACCCTGACATAATATAATTGTATAACTAGAAAACCCAAAATAACTTTCAGATAAACACTGAAATTAAAGAGTTTAACAAAACTGCTGCTTAGAAAGTTAATATAAATAAATATACATACACCTATATATATACACACACACACACACCCCTCCCTATATATTTTTTTCTTACACACCAGGAACAAATAGTTTAAAAAAAAAAAAGAAGTTTTAAAAAAGATTCCCTTAACAATATCATAAAAACTAACATGGGTCTAGGAGTAACCTAACAACATACATACCTGTACATAAAAATGCTGGAAAATAATCAATTAAAGAACATGTAAATAAGGAGGTATTTCCCATATTTATTGTGAGGATAACAGTTCTCCCCAAGTTCATCTATAGATTCAGTGTAATGCAAAAACGTTTATGTGTAGAACTTACAACAAAGCACAAAGGTCTGAGAAGAGCCACAACTGGAAATACAACCAGAGGCCAGGTGCAGTGGCTTAGGCCTGTAATCTCAGCGCTCTGGGAGGCCAAGGCGGGGGGTTCACCTGAGATCAGGAGTTCAAAATCAATCTGGCCAACATTGTGAAACTCTGTCTCTACTGTAAATACAAAAAAATTAGCCAGGAATGGTGGCATGCATCTGTAATCCCACCTGTGTTGGATGCTGAGGCACGATAATCGCTTGAACCCAGGAGGCAGAGGTTGCAGTAAGCTGAGATCGTGCTACTGCACTCCAACCTAGGTGACCAGAGTGAGACCATCTCAGAAAAGAGAAAAAAGAAGAAGAAAAGAGAAAAACAACAAGGAGGTAGCACTTGCTTTCCCAGATAGCAAGACTTTTTTTTTCTGTATCTTGTTTGTCATGTTGGTCAGGCTGGTCTCGAACTCCAAACCTCAGGTGATCTGTCTGCCTCAGCCTCCTAAAGTACTGGGATTACAGGTGTTAGCCACAATGTCCAGCCAGCAAGACTTCTTATAGAGATTCAGTAATTAAGGAATTGGGCAAAACAGCACAAAATTAAGCAAACAGAATAATGTACTATGCCAGAGAGCCCAAACTCATGCACATAAACACATCAGATTTTACTTCATGTAGCCACCAGCATGAGTCACCCGTTACCAACAGTTATGGAAGCCGAGATGGAAGGATTGCTTCAGGCCAGAAGTTCAAGACTAACCTGGGCAACAAAAGTGGTACTACAGCCGGGCGCGGTGGCTCAAGCCTGTAATCCCGGCACTTTGGGAGGCCGAGGCGGGTGGATCACGAGGTCGGGAGATCAAGACCATCCTGGTCAACATAGTGAAACCCCGTCTCTACTAAAAATACAAAAAACTAGCTGGGCGTGGTGGCACGTGCCTGTAATCCCAGCTACTTAGGAGGCTGAGGCAGGAGAATTGCCTGAGCCCAGGAGGCGGAGGTTGCGGTGAGCCAAGATCGCGCCATTGCACTCCAGCCTGGGTAACAAGAGCGAAACTCCGTCTCAAAAAAAAAAAAAGTGGTACTACAGAACAAAGAAGAAATGACTATCTGTGACAGTGTTAGGAACACTGAATATCTGTGTGAAAAAGAAAATGAATCTTAATCCCTCCCCGACACTATGAATAAAAATTTATTGCAGTTGAATAGATCAAAATATAAATGGTAAAGAAATAATACTTGTTTCCCAACCAAGGTAGGCAGGAAAAAATAATTTTTTAAAAAACAAAACTTTGGAGAATACAGGAAAGTATCTTCATGACCCCAGAGTAAAAAAATGACTCTTTCAACCAAAAATGAAAATTTTAACCAAAAAGAAAAATATTGACAATTTATACGATATGAAGCTTGATAATGGTTCTTAAACATGACAGTGAAAAGCAACACAAAAGGTGGAAGACATTGGCAATATATACATATACCAAAGAAAAGACTTCCATCTAAAACACATAAGGACCTTCCAAACATCAGTTAGAAAAAAGTAGACAATCCAATTTTGCAAACGGGCAGATCTAAACAGATACTTCACAAATAATACCCAAATAAGTAATAGGCTTATGAAAAGGTGCTCATTCCTATTAGTCATTAAAAATATTCAACAAGCCAGGCATGGTGACTCACACCCGTAATCCCAGCACTTTGGGAGGCCTAGGCTGTCAGATCACTTTTTTAAGTCAGGAGTTCAAGACCAGCTTGGCCAACATGGTGAAACCCTGTATCTACCGAAAGTACAAAGAAATTAGGCATGCGTGGTGGCAGGTGCCTGTAAATCCCAACTGCCTGGGAGGTGAGGCAGGAGAACTGCTTGAACCCAGGAGGGCAGAGGTTGCAGTGAACCGAGATCATGCCATTATACTCCAGCCTGGACAACAGGGTGAGACTCCATCTCAAACAAACAAACAAAAGGCCAGGCTCAGTGGCTCACACCTGTAATCCTAGCACTTTGAAAGGCCGAAGTGGGCAAATCACAAGGTCAGGAGTTTGAGACCAGCCTGGCCATTGTGGTGAAATCCTGTCTCTACTAAAAATATAAAAATTAGCCAGGTATGGCGGTATGCCCCTGTAGCCCCAGCTACTCAGGAGGCTGAGGCAGGAGAATCACTTCAACCTGGGAGGCAGAGGTTGTAGTGAGCCAAGATCATACCACTGCACTCCGGCCTGGGCAACAGCAGGACTCCATCCCATCCCCAACCAAAAAAATACATTTATATATATACAAAGATATACACACACACACACACACACACACACACGTATACATAAAAACATATTTACTGTACATACATACAGACACACACACATACGCGCGCACACGCACATGTATATATCCCGAAGGCCAGGTACAGTAGCTCATGTCTGTAATCCCAGCCCTTTAGGAGGCCAAAGCTGGAGGATTGCTTGAGCTGAGTTGTTTGAGACCAGTCAGGACAACATGGCAAAAACCCACGTCTGTAACATATAAAAATTTAGAGGGGCATGGTAGCATGCACTAGCTACTGAGGAGGTTGAGGTGAGAAGACTGCCTGATCACAAGTAGCAGAGGTTGCAAAGAGCTGAGATCAGCCCATTGCACTCTGGCCTGGGTAACAGAGTTGAGACCCTGTCTCAAAAAATAATAATAAAAATCAAAGTAAGCTACTACTAAATCCATTAAAAATCTCTAAAAAACCAAGTCAATACCTGGTAAGGATATGGAACTAGGGGAACTCTCATAGACCTGACAGAAGTATAAATTAATACAACCACCTAAGGAAACCATAGGTTTAACACCTAATATTGAAAATATTCATACTCAGCCATGCGTGGTGGCTCATGCCTCTAATCTCAACGCTTTGGGAGGCCAAGGCAGGCAGATCACAAGGTTAGGAGTTCAAGAACAGCCTGTCCAACATGGTGAAACCCTGCCTCTACTAAAAATACAAAAATGAGCTGGATGTGGTGGAGGGCACCTGCAGTCCCAGCAACTAGGGGAGCTGAGGCAGTAGAATTGCCTGAACCCAGGAAGTAGAGGTTGTAGTGATCCGAGATGGCACCACTGAACTCCAGAGTAGGTGACAAAGACTCTGCCTCAAACAAAAGAAAGAAAAAAAGAAAATATGCATATTCCAGGAGATGTAGGGGCACAGCGGAGTTTAAAAAAAAAAGAAATACATAAGCTACTGAAAAGAAATTCCCCTTCTAGATATGTATCCAAACGAAATGCAAACCCATGTGCACCAAAACAAATAAAAGAATGTTCACACCCATAAGAACTGTAATAACCTAAATGTCCATCAACAGTAAAATAAAATGGTATATTTTAAAAGATTCAACAATGAAAATGAACATACTAGAAATAAATGCAATATAAATTTCAGCATTTAAGAAAAGCAACCACGCCTGAAAAATGCATAGTATGTGATTCCATCTGCATGTTGAATAAAACAGACAAAACTGTTTTATTCAAATTATAGTGTTTAGGGATATTAAGTTAGGCGACAAAACCTTTTGTAAAAAAAGCAGGGGAATGATCAGCACTAAAGTATAAATTTTTTTTATTTTTAAGGGAAAAGGGATGGTTAGTGGCCTGAAGGACTCATAAAAGAGGCTTCAGGGAAGTTGAAAATGTTCTGTTTCTTGGTTTGAGCGATGGTTAAATGAGTATTTGCTTTGATAAATCACTGAGCCATGTTATCACTTTGTGTACTGTTACTCTTCCAATTTTAACAAAAGGATAAAAGATTCTATTTTATACAAGATACATCAGAGAGAATATAGTAATATCTTTATTTTTTTGGAGACAGAGTCTCGTTCTGTCAACCACACTGGGGTGCGGTGCCACAATCTCGGCTTACTGCAAACTCCACCTCCCCAGGTTCAAGCGATTCTACCTCAGTCTCCCAAGGAGCTGGGACTACAGGCACGTGCCACCACACCTGGCTTATTTGTTCTATTTTTAGTACAGTCAGGGGTTTCACCATGTTAGCCAGGATGGTCTCGGATCTCCTCACCTCGTGATCCACCCACTTCTGCCTCCCTAAGTGCTCTGATGACAGGCATGAGCCACCGTGCCTGGCCAGTAATATCTTTTATTTTAGAATAAACAAAGACACAAGTTAGTAAAAATTTCAATAAAAAATAGCAAGTGAAGAAAAATGTCAATACTAGAAGAAAAAATTTTAATGGAAAGAAGAGTTACCATTTACTATGTCCTTAATATTCCCATTGTGATAAATGAGAAAAGTAAGGCTTATAAAAGTAATGAAAACAAAATTACATACTATGCAACAGAGCTACAATTCAAACCGAGGATTATCTTTATAAAAATCAACATTAACACTACTACAGATGCAAACACCCTAAAAAACAAATTCCATATGCTATTAATCCTACAGTGTGTCCTTTATCATTCCTTACTGTAAGTTTTGAGCTTTTCCAGTTTCCTTCTCCCCACCCTCTACTTAGTGCTAATGGAATTCTAGCAGCCCTTGTAATCTCTCAGTTAAAACTCTCAGAAACAGGAGGGGGAAAAAAGTTCCCTGTCCCCTTAACTGCAGAAAAACAGTGTTCAGCATCAAAGCCAGTTCTGACAAAGTGGCATCATGGAAACTTAATTGTCAGTCTACCCATTTGACAAAGGGCTGATATCCAGAATTTACAAAGAACTAAAACAGATTTATAAGAAAAAAACAAACAAGCCCATTCAAAAGTGGGCGAAGGATATGAATACTTTACAAAAGAAGACATACATGAGGCCAACAAACATATGAAAAAATGCTCATCATCCCTGGTCATAAGAGAAATGCAAATCAAAACTACATTGAGATTCCATCTCACGCCAGTTAGAAGGGCAATCATTAAAAAATCTGGAGACAACAGATGCTGGAGAGGATGTGGAGAAATAGGAACACTCCTACACTGTTGGTGGGAGTGTAAATTAGTTCAACCATTGTGGAAGACAGTGTAGCGATTCCTTAAGGACCTAGAAATAGAAATTCCATTTGACCCAGCAATCCCATTACTGGGTATATATCCAAAGGATTATAAATCATTCTACTGTAAGGACACACGCACACGAATGTTCATTGCAGCACTGTTTACAATAGCAAAGACCCGGAACCAACACAAATGCCCATAGATGATAGACTGGACAGGGAAAATATGGCACATATACATCATGAAATATTATGCAGCCATCAAAAACGATGAGTTAGTGTCCTTTGTAGGGACATGGATGAACCTGGAAACCATCATTCTCAGCAAACTGACGCAAGAACAGAAAATCAAATATCACATGTTCTCACTCATAGGTGGGTGCTGAACAATGAGAACACATGGACACAGGAAGGGGAACATCACACACTGGGGTCTGTCGGGGAGAAATAGGGGAGGGACAGCATGGGGTGGGGAGTTGGAGAGAGACAGCATGGGGTGAAATGCTACATATAGGTGAAGGGGAGGAAGGCAGCAAATCACGCTGCCATGTGTGTACCTATGCAACAACCTTGCATGTTCTTCACATATACCTCAAAACCTAAAATGCAATTAAAAAAAGAAAAGAAACCCGCAATCCAATGACAATGAGAAATAACTTAATAGATATACAAGGGTATATAAGGAGAAAACATAGCACCTCAAGATCAAGGAAAGGTAAACCGTATCCACAGAAATTAAAATAACTAAGTTTTCTGTTTTTATTTTAGTGCCCAATTATGTGAACAGTTCAGAAATATGATTCTATAATTTTAGAACAATGGTAATATCAATGCTTTAGCTTTTAAAAATCAAGTAACAAAAAAGCAGATCCAAAAATGGAAATCATCTTTAAAAAATGTTACAAGGCACAGTTTTTGGTAAGGTTCTGTTTTGTTCCTTAGACAAACATTAAAAAAACAGACGTTCATTCTTATGGTTGTATCTAGTTAATGGAACATGTCACTGGATAAAATGCTTTTGACAGTCACTGTAATGGTCTGTTTATAAATCAATACTTTTCCTTAATTTTGTAATTTCCTGTTTTATTCTCCATAAGCAAATAAATATTGACTTTGCAGCACAAAAAAAAAGAAAAGAAAATTTAAAATTGTCAACCTATTCTCCTATCTAGTATAGAGATATCAAAAAATACGTAATCCTACCCTAGTTTCTGGTATCAAACAGTCTTTGAGGCATGGTACGGTGGCTCATGCCTGTAATACCAGCACTCTGAGAGGCCAACGTGGGTGGGTCACAAGGTCAGGAGTTCAAAACCAGCCTGGCTAATATGGTGAAACCCTGTCTCTACTAAAACTACAAAAATTAGCCGGGCATGGTGGTTCGTGCCTGTAGTCCCAGCTACTTGGGAGGCTGAGGCAGGAGAATCGCTGGAACCCAGGAAGCCAAGATTACAGTGAGCCAAGATCGTGCCACCTCACTCCAGCCTGGGCAAAAGAGCAAGACTGCATCTCAGGCTGGGTGCGGTGGCTCATGCGTGTAATCCCAGCACTTCTGGAGGCCAAGGTGAGCAGATCACCTGAGGTTAGGAGTTTGAGACCAGCCTGGCCAACACGGTGAAACTCCATCTTTATTTTAAAAAAAAAAAGACTGTATCTCAAAAAACAAACAAAAAAACAGTCTTTGCTAGTACATTTGTAAAAAGCAGAAGCAGTCTTAGGATGTTGAGAATTCAGAAATTGTTATTGTGTTCTCCTGTATGTCACTTAAGCCCTACAGGCTTGTGCCTTTGACCCACATCTCCAACTTAATCATTTGTCTAAGGCATATTTTATGTGAAGTTATTTTATTAAGCCACATTTGCACTTCTTTCTCCTCCATAATAAATCCCTTGTCTCTACTGTATTCTTTATAAATTAATAAAAGGTGCTACGCATGAGATGACAAACTCAGGCAAAGGGATGAAGGCTGAGGAAGGACACTATAAACTAAAACCAAATGTAACTCAAAAAATGTATGATTAGCTTCCATTTGGGTCTCAGTGGAGTAACTTGTGTCCCTATGTGTTCTAATTCTCTAAGCTGGGTTAAATGTTACTAAGCTGCATTTGCAAAGTGGAAAAACTACATAAAGATCTTTGTTGTTATGTTCTTGTGGGTGCAAGCTGTTATTAAAGAATGGATCCAGGCCGGGCGCGGTGGCTCAAGCCTGTAATCCCAGCACTTTGGGAGGCCGAGGCAGGTGGATCACGAGGTCGAGAGATCGAGACCATCCTGGTCAACAAGGTGAAACCCCGTCTCTACTAAAAATACAAAAAAAAAAAGTTAGCTGGGCATGGTGGTGCGTGCCTGTAATCCCAGCTACTTAGGAGGCTGAGGCAGAATTGCCTGAGCCCAGGAGGCGGAGGTTGCGGTGAGCCGAGATCGCGCCATTGCACTCCAGCCTGGGTAACAAGAGCGAAACTCCGTCTCAAAAAAAAAAAAAAAAAAGAATGGATCCACATAACAGGTGGAATAATACTTGGGAAAACTGATCAATTTCCTAAAACTGAGAGATAGTTAAGAATTGAAGTTCTAGTTAAGAATCTCCTTAAATTGTTGAGATTAAAATAAATGTATGGGCTTGATGTCACTATCAGATTTGAACCTTAATCTGATACGTTAAGAATTTTCTTTGTTGATAATTCCAACCCATAGCAGAGTGAGTTTTCCTGAGATGCAATTTCATGATTCTAGATTCAGGTTCTAAAAAATAACACTCACCAATAGAGCACAGTGGCTCACACCTGTAATCCCAGCACTTTGGGAGGCCAAGACGGGCAGATCACGAGGTTGAGAGATCAAGACCATACGGGTCAACAAGGTGAAACCCCATCTCTACTAAAAATACAAAAGTTAGCTGGGCTTGGTGGTGTGTGCCTGAACTTGGGAAGCAGAGGTTGCAGTGAGCTGAGATAGTGCCACTGCACTCCAGCCTGACGACAGTGCAAGACTCCGTCTCAAAAAAATAAAAATAAAAATAACACTCACCATCTGACAAAGTTACCCTTCCTCAATAAAGTGAGGAAATCAGCCAGGCGCAGTGGCACACACCTGTAATACCAGCACGTTGGGAGGCCAATATGGGTGGATAGTTTGAGTCCAGGAATTCAAGACCAGCCTGGGCAACATGGTGAAACACTGTCTCTACCAAAAACACAAAAATTAGCCAATCTTAAAATAAATAGATTTTTTTCTTTAAGTGAGGAAATTATCCTAGAAAATAAACAGAATGGGGTCATTTCCGGGATCCCAGGAAATGATATAAACATGTTCTCGAGGCTGGGCGCGGTGGCTCACACCTGTAATCCCAGCACTTTGGGAGGCCGAGGCGGGTGGATCACGAGGTCAGGAGATCGAGACCATCCTGGCCAACATAGTGAAACTCCGTCTCTACTAAAAATACAAAAAATTAGCTGGGCATGGTGGCGTGTGCCTGTAATCCCAGCTACTCAGGAGGCTGAGGCAGGAGAATTGCCTGAACCCAGGAGGCGGAGGTTGCGGTGAGCCGAGATCGCGCCATTGCACTCCAGCCTGGGTAACAAGAGCGAAACTCCGTCTCAAAAAAAAAAAAAAAAAAAAATGTTCTCTTCTGAATGTGTGATTTACTATAATAAACTGAGAGAGATATTCAATGTCAGTCCTCATCTGCCTTGCCTTAAACGTTATTTATGAGATATTTTCTTTTCTTTACAAAGGGTTGCCCTAAAATGTAATACTATTTTTTTGACTGTTAAATATAGTTCTGTTCATTCCTGTGAAATTCAGAGATTCCCAAACAGAGACCTCATTCTGTTGAGGCCAAAACAGCAACAAGATCCCACTTTGCAAGAAAAGAAATGGACATATAAAAATGATCAGAGTTTATACAATTACCTACTAGGGGAAATTAATGTGTTTTACAATAATTTGTACGAGCATGGAAAAATCTGAAATTTAAAGGCCCTGAAGTATCTCAAATGCAAAGACTAGTCTTTTTTAATTGTTTAAACAGACCATTAAATGCTCATATAAACTTTAGAAAGAATGGTCAAGACTGTCAGAAATCATGCCACAACTTCTAACGCTTAAAACATCACCAGCCCTTTTAGAAAAACTCTAAATGATGAAATAAATAAAAAGAACTGTATGTTCTTTATCTACACTAAAATATTAACTGTATGAAAAAATTAGCTCGCAGAGAACCAATCTAAGATATTTTTATAAGAAAAAAAACACCAAATAGAGAGTTACTTCATTGAGTTATTATTCTCAGAAAAGCAACAAATACAGATTACACTATTATAGTATTACGGTGTTCAAAAAATAGATTATTAAACAGTATGTTAACTTCGGTTTAACGGCCTCAGTTGAGTTGCAAGATAAAGAAAACTATGCAGATTGACAACAACCCACCAGTTAGCAGACATATAAAGGCTGAAAAAAAAGGTAAAACACAATCTAAGCCTAAACCTCTCTGTTTAGTGAAGGATAACTTTACAGGTTGGGCAACAGTGTAACCCCATCTCTTAAAAAAAAAAAAAAAAATTAATTTAGCCAAGCATGGTGACACATACCAGCAGTCCCACGTACTTGGGAGGCTGACATGGGAGGTTCACTTGAATCTGACAGGTCAAGGATGTAGTTATCTATTATCACGCTACTGCACAGCAGACATATCTCTCAAAACAAAACAAAGACCAAGTGCAGTGGCTAAAGCCTGTAATCCCAGCACTTTGGGAGACCGACACAGGAGGATCACGTGAGGTCAGGAGTTCAAGAGCAGCCTGGACAACATGGCAAAAACCTATGTTTACTAAAAACACAAAAATTAGCTGGGTGTAGTGGTGCACACCAGTTACCCAAGCTACTCAGGAGGCTGAGGCATGAGAACTGCTTGAACCCCGGGAGGCGGAGGCTGCAGTGAGCCAAGATCACACCACTGCACTCCAGTCTAGGTGACAGAGTGAGACTGTCTCAAAGAACAGACAAAAAAAGAATAAAACACTTGTTAACAATAACTTTTAAAGATATAATAAAGTTGGCCGGGCGCGGTGGCTCATGCCTGTAATCCCAGCACTTTGGGAGGCCGAGGCGGGTGGATCACGAGGTCAAGAGATCGAGACCATCCTGGTCAACGTGGTGAAACCTTGTCTCTACTAAGAATACAAAAATTAGCTGGGCATGGTGGCGCACGCCTGTAGTCCCAGCTACTAGGGAGGCGGAGGCAGGAGAATTGCTTGAACCCAGGAGGCGGAGGTTGCGGTGAGCCGAGATCCCGCCATTGCACTCCAGCCTGGGTAACAAGAGTGAAACTCCGTCTCAAAAAAAAAAAAAAAAAAAAAAAAGATATAATAAAGTCTTTCACAAGCCTTCCATGCTACACCATTAACCAAAATTTAGTACAAATAAATTCAAAAATTAGTTTAATCCAGGTTTATATAATATTCCTGATTAAATCAATCCTTTGATAATTTCCTGAGTTTCAAATTTCAAAATTATATGCCCTCTCCAAAATTACAGTGTAAAATAAAAATGTTATCCCAGCATTTCAGTTCACTAAATTGAGATATTTTTCTCAGAGAATGCCAAACTGCATAAAACTTCCTATCAAACAAGTAAGTTCAATCAGAATAACAGGATCACTTAAGTATGTAATAACAGCAAAAGTTAGTAAAAGCCACCAGTCGTTACATACTTTATATGTCAACTGCAACAGTATGAGCTTAAAATCTTTCTCATTTTAAACCTCACAACAATGCTCTAAGATAGATGGGTACCATCAGCATTCCTACTTTGTAAATTAAAAAAATTAGGCCAGGCGCGGTGGCTCACGCCTGTAATCCCAGCACTTTGGGAGGCCAAGGCGGGTGGATCACGAGGTCAAGAGACTGAGACCATTCTGGTCAACATGGTGAAACCCTGTCTCTACTAAAAATACAAAAAATTAGCTGGGCATGGTGGCGCACACCTGTAATCCCAGCTACTCAGGAGGCTGAGGCAGGAGAATTGCTTGAACCCAGGAGGCAGAGGTTGCGGTGAGCCGAGATCATGCCATTGCACTCCAGCCTGGGTAACAAGAGCGAAACTCCATCTCCCAAAAAAAAAAAAAAGCTACATTTTTAACCTACATGCTAGTACTACTATATGTAGTATTTTCAACCTATCAAAAAGCATGGAATTTTTGAACTAAAAATGACCTTGATACTAATCATTTATTACAAATTTCAGTAACATCAGTACTCTTTCCCATGTACTGCATCACTGCAAAGTGCATATCATCGGAAGCAATGCAACAAAATATTTGGTTGAGTCCCTTTTCACCCAATATTTTTACTTTATAGATTATTAAAATTATCTAATATTAGTTATTAACTAAGGTAATTCCATTACACAAGATTTCGGGGTTTGGTAAAGGTACACTGAACTTTTGCTTTGCCAGTTTTTTAACGATGACCAGAATAGGTTATTAAAGGCTGAATTTTAATATACAGGTACTAAAAAGTATCTTTCTTTCTGTACCTACTGTGCTTCACAGTAACTGACATTCACAGAATACAGAAGAAATTAACTTCTTTTCAAAGAAAAGAAGAAATGTTGTATCTTCATGTGTAATACAGAGATAATTCAGGCATACACTAATAGTAACCTAAGCAACCATCATTTACAGTAACCAAAAACCTAAAAATTCAAAAATTTCCCAGGACAGAATCCCACGGAATGCAAGTTTAAAATGGCCTGGGCAACAGGGTAAAACTGTCTGTTAAAAAAAGTACAAAAATTTAGCCAGGCATGGTGGTGCGAACCTGTAGTCCCGGCTACTCATGAGGCTGAGGATTAACCTGAACCCAGGAGGTCAAAGCTGCAGCCTGGTCAACAGAGTGAGACCCTCTCTCCAAAAAAAAAAAAAAAAAAAAATTACAATTGAAAAATAAAAATTAAAGTTTTGTGCAGTCACTTACCTCATAATTTAGATAATAGGTAATTATAGTCATGACCCCTTTTAACTTTAAAACAGGTAACTTTTAATTTTATTCAAATTATAATCTTAAGAAAGACCATTAAGACGGTTTCTGTACTCATTTTGTCAAAAAAAAGCATACATGCAAATCATTCAAAACCTTCCTTTTCAGAGTATAAAAATTCATGTTACTAATATGGTAGACACTGCTCCCTAGATTAAGATCAATTCAAAACAATACTTACATTAGACACAACTGTAATAAACGCATGTGCTATAAGAAATGGCAAAGTTTCAGGAGTTCCATATTCAAAGCAATCCTTCATGAGAGAAAGGCCATTTTTCCCACAAAACAAACATACATAACGAAGCAAATGCAATGGTACTTCGACATCCTGGGAATATAAAAAAACAAGTCTTTATTTGAAAACCTAAGAATAATTTTTATCTTATTAGCAATACTTTAGAGATACTGATGAGACAAACTGAAAAGACTCATGAACAAACGGATAAAAACATACGGATGAAGAAGGCTTTGATAAAAAAAAAAATTTTTCCACAAAAGTTAGAATAAAAAAGGTAAAACACTTACATTCATATCACAGAATGCCCCTAATATGTTACTTTCTTGAGTTGATATATCCTAATTTAAAAAAAAAAAAGCATATAAAATTAGGTTACAATTACTAATCTTTAAAAAATGCAATTATACAAAAGATTGATTTTATGAAAACTCAATGAACAGATTTTGCAATTGCTCCTCATAAACAGTGATACTCTTAACTGAAGGTTATATGATTCAACTCCAAGGTGTATTTTAGTACTTCTTTAAAGAAATCATTCCACAGTATATACTAAATACTATTTTGACTTA
Organism: Saimiri boliviensis; assembly: GCF_048565385.1. Taxonomy (NCBI): domain Eukaryota; kingdom Metazoa; phylum Chordata; class Mammalia; order Primates; family Cebidae; genus Saimiri; species Saimiri boliviensis. The sequence goes on along the minus strand of NC_133449.1, from coordinate 76,588,739 downwards.
TTAAACATTAAGCAATCTTGTCTTAAAAATCAATGTTTAAAATCTCAGCACTTTCGGAGGTCAAGGCAGTGGATCACCAGAGGTCAGGAGTCTGAGACCAGCCAGATCAACATGGTGAAACCTCGACTCTACTAAAAATACAAAAATTAGCCAGGAGTGGCGGCGGGCACATGTAATCCCTGCTACTCTACTCTACTCAGGAGGCTGAGGCACAAGAATCACCTGAACCTAGGACCACTGCGGCCAGAGGTAAAACTTTATGTTAGTTTCAACAAATCTTTTCATGGTCTTCAAAAAGTCCAGAATTTAAGACCTCCTGTGGCACTGTTAAATACAGAAACACGGACCCAGTGAACTATGCTAGAATACTACAGCCAAGTTTTCTAGTGCCTAAACATGGACACAGTTAAGAAATCTCCAGAGTTCTATCCTGATGTGCACTGTTAGTCAGATTTGATAAAATAGATTACATACATCTATTTTGGTGATTCAGGGGAACTGTTTTATCACTTTATATTTCTACTCTGAATATATGAAGCTAGTATCCTAGAATGTTATAATCCCTTTTTTAAAGTAGTATATAAAAAATTAACACAGATCTATAGGTTAAAAAGACACTAAGAACAACACTAGGAAGAGGACCAAGGCAGGCAGATTACAAGGTCAGGAATTTGAGACCAGCCTGGCCAACACAGTGAAACCCCATCTCTACTAAAAATACAAGAACATTATTAGCCGGGTGTGGTGGCAGGCACCTGTATTCCCAGCTACGTGGGAGGCTGAGGCAGGAGAATCACTTGAACTTGGGAGGTGGACGGTGCAGTGAGCTGAGATCATGCCACTGCATTCCAGCCTGGGCAAGTGTGAAATTCCATCTCAAAAAAAAAAAAGTAATAAAATAAAATTAAAAAGGTGAATTAACAATACTTTTCAAAAGTTCTTATTTTAGTTAATCTCTGAGAAAGGACTTAATAAAATTATCAATGATTTTTATTTATTTTTCCCCTAGGGTGGCCTTCTCTACACTAGCAATCAATGATTTTAAAGTTTTGGGGTTTTTTTCCTCAAAAACCTCACATTTACTAAATGAGATGATCCCATATTATTTGTAGCAGAGAAAGTTAATTAAGAGAAAAAAAGAAATAAATGGGTAACTACAGAGGAAGGGCAATTCTATGTATAATGTGGCTCCATGATTAAGCCATGAAGAACTAAAGGTCTGAAATAAAATTTTTGCATAAAAAGAAGTTGGTGATGGTGGAATTAGCATTGATAATTGCACAATGTTGGAAATGTTCTAAAAAATGCTAAATTGACTGGGCATGGTGGCCCATGCCTATAATCCCAGCACTGTGGGAAACAGAGGCAGGAGGATTCCCAGAGGCCAGGAGTTTCAAGCCAGCCCGGGTAACAGAGCAAGACCTTTCCTCCTCAAAAAAAATTTAAAAACTAGGCTGGGCATGGTGGCTCACAACTATAATCCCAGCACTTTGGGAGGCAAGGCAGGTGGATCACCTGAAGCTGGGAGCTTAAGACCAACCTGACCAACATGGAGGGACTCCATCTCTACTAAAAATACAAAATTAGCCAGGCGTGTTGGCACATGCCTATAATCCCAGCTACTTGGGAGACTGAGGCAGGAGAATTGCTTGAACCCGGAAGGCAGACGCTGTGGTGAGCAGAGATTGCACCACTGCACTCCAGCCTGGGCAACAAGAGCGAAATTCCGTCTTTAAAAAAAAAAAATTAAACTAGCCAGGCAGGGGGCATGCACCTGTATTCCCAGCTACTTGGGAAACTGAAGGATTACTTGAGCCTAGGAGGGCCAAGGCTACAGTGAACCATAATGTGCCAGTGTACTACTCCAGCCTAGGTGACAGAGGAAGACTCTGATTCAAAAATTTAAAAATCACATACATGTTTCATCTGTCTGATCATACCATTCATGTATTTAACATAAATGCAGTGGTTTCTCTCCTTTCTACTTTTTTTTTTTTTTTGAGATGGAGTTTCGCTCTTGTTACCCAGGCTGGAGTGCAATGGTGCGATCTCGGCTCACCACAACCTCCGCCTCCTGGGTTCAGGCAATTCTCCTGCCTCAGCCTCCTGAGTAGCTGGGATTACAGGCACGCGCCACCATGCCCAGCTAATTTTTTTGCATTTTTAGTAGAGACAGGGTTTCACCATGTTGACCAGGATGGTCTCGATCTCTTGACCTCGTGATCCACCCGCCTCGGCCTCCCAAAGTGCTGGGATTACAGGCTTGAGCCACCGCGCCCGGCCTCCTTTCTACTTTTTAAGATGTTTTTTAAGATAACGTTCCACTCTGTCATGCAGAGGTATGATCATAGCTCACTGCAGCCTTGAACTCCTGGCTCAAGTGATCCTTCTGCCTCAGTCACCCAAGAGCTGAGATTACAGGTGTATACTACTATGTGCAGCTAAACTTTTTTTTCTTGTAAAGATGAGCTCTTGCTATGTTGCCCAGGCTAGACTTGAACTCCCGGCCTCAAGTGTTCCTCTTGCCTCAGCTTCCTAAAATGCTGGGATTATAGGTGTGAGCCACTGCATCTGGCCCTATCATTTTTATTATCTTTTTCCCTATACTTAGAAAAAAACTTACAACACTAGGGCAATATCTCATTTCACAGAATTATACATACTTATTCAGGATAAAAAAAAATGCAACTAGCATAGCAAGGCACTATGGTTCATGCCTATAATCCCAGCACTTTGGAGGCCAAGGCAGAAGGATCACCTGAGGCAAAGAGTTGGAGAACAGCCTGGGTAACAAAGATAAACCCCTTGAAAACATAATAAACTTAAAATCTCTTTAAAAATAATAAAATAAAAATAAACTTAGTGAAGCACTGTGGTGACTGCCTAGAGTCCAAGCTACTAAGGTGGTTGAGGTGAGTGGATATTTTTGAACCCAGGAGTTCAAGTTCATGGTGACCTACGATCATACCACTGCACTCCTGCCTGGGAGACAGATCAAGCCCCTGTCTTTCAAGGGTAAAAAAATAAAATCAACTAGGCTGTTCTCCATTTTTATCCTGAATTAATATTAATGTCCAATTACTTAAGCTTTTAAAATATTACAGTTTTGATGAGGACAGTAAGAGGAGAAAGAAGGGAGGAAGAGGAGGAGGGACTCCAAATTCCCATATTATTTAGAATACAGTAATTAGTTCAAAATGATTTAGTATGTAATGTAGTAAAAAACCTGGATTCTAGGACTCTTTTCAGCAATATGCCCAATCAAATCTCTTAATCTCTCTAGGCCAGTTGCTTTTTCTATAAAACAAGTATTGAGTAGGTTCTAAAGACACAGCTATCAAAATACTAACTCATGAGTTTTGAATCTTGCCCCTCTAAGATTTTTGGCCATGTTGTACCTCTTTAAAAAATATTAACTAAAAATCAAGATCAAAGGCTTAAGAAAGTATAGCACAGCAGTACAAAGAAAAGATTAAATAGACTACTTCCTCAAAGAAAAGTGGGATAAAAATCTCTAGCAAGCTGTATTGCATTTCATAGTAATTTGTTTGCTTTATTGTATGTACACACAAATTTATACATATATATAATTTTTATAACATGTATGCTACCAAGTCTTTGATCTAAGACCATTTGAAACAGCTGACTGTTACCGCATTTAATTAAATGGCCATCGGGATAGAAACTAGAAATAGAGTACTTGTAACAGATCATTATTAAGAAAATAGAAACCTGGGAAACAACTACTAAGAAAAAAAATTAAAGAGGCACTATATCTAAGATATTAATAGAATTCGGTATAAGGAAATTACTCTTTTACTTTATTCTATAGATATTTTTTGTTAGCATTTTACCTCAAAAACCTCATGAAACTATTGCTTTCAACCAAGCAGTAGCATAAAATACTCAAGCACAGGAATAACAAAGTACTTTAAAACAAAGTACAAGAGTAACTATACCTACATTTAGAGATCGCCATTTTTGAAAATGAGAAAGAAAAAACACTGATGAGCAAGTTGACTTTAGGAACAAAGTAGCAGATTCAGTATTGCTTATAGTTCTATATCAGTAACAAACTTTTAATTGAAAAAAATTATTTCTCTATGAATTTCACATATCTAAGTCACTAACCAAACTGTTTTTAGCATCTTACAATTACCAAGTTAAGACATTAAAGCACTATGTAGACAGTGTTTGTAAGATTAAATTTTTCAAGTTTGCCTCATGAGACTCTTTTGTTGAGTAAGATTCTGAGATGACTTTTTCAGAGTATTTATTTTATATCATGTAACAGGCTGTTTAATGGTTTCTACACTTGAAGATCATAGCCTAAGATGACAGCACAATCTGATTTTAAAAAAAAAATTTTAAGACACATCTTGGAGAATTTATATCCAAATCTGATTTTAAATACTCTTTTTTTTCCCCCCTCAGAGCAGGAGTGAGTGAAAGTTTATTAAAAAGCCAGTAAGGGAAAGAAAAGAAAGGAGGACAGGAAGTAGAACTTGGAAGAGGGCCACGGGGGTGACTTGAGAAACCAAGAGCACCTGATTTTAAATATTCTTACAAAGAAATCTAAGAGGGAAAATGTATACCCTCAGCTACGTTTTCAAGTAAGTCTTAATTTGATGTGAAAATATCCCAGTAAAGGACTATTATTTTTCAGATGAAGAAAGAGAAGTTTTGAGAAGTTACAGAACAAACAAGCTAGAGAAAAGAGGCAGATTAATAAAAAAAAAAAGATTCTCTAATGCCCATAGATCTTCATATCCCAGGGTACACAGGAAACAGAATGTATAAGATATAAAATGAAATTTTATATCTCCTCCCTCCAGAAATGGAGTCTACTTCCCTACCCCTTTGAATCTGGACTGCCCTTGGGAACCACTTCAAATAACGGAAAGCAGTACAATGGAATATGGCAGAATTATACAGTGCCATTTCAAAGGCTGTACCATAAGAAGCTTTACAGCTTCCACTTTTGCCTTCCCAGAGCACTGCTAAGATGACTATTTAAGGAAGCCAATCTACCAGAGTGGAAAATAAGCCATGTGGAGAAAAATAAGAGGAGCCTCAGATAATAGCCAGTACCAACTGCCAGACACACAAGTGAGACCCCGATCTAATCCATCCAGTTCTCAAAGTAAATTCACCTGCATAACTCAGTCCACCCAAAACTAGCAAAGGAACCACCTGTGAGAATAGTGAATAATAATAAACCACTGTTGGGTTATGTCATAAATACATTACCACATAATTATATCAATTTCCACTATGCCTAAAAAAAAATCATATTATCTGAGTAAGTCTAAGGTAGGTTGCTAAATACTTGGAAATGCTTGCAAAAATATCATCAATAGAGGCAAGCATCTTAACTTACAAAAGAAAATGCTATTATCTGAAACTACTAATCACAGTTAATATGATAAGCTTTTTTCTTGATGACAGCAAATTCGGGTCTGCAGACTGCTTCTAAGAATGAAATTTAAAATTCCATGAGTTTATTTTCCCTCAACTATTATTGATTAAAAGAGTCAAAAAAGCAGCATAGATCTATACCAGTAAAATGTTTGGTTCAGTAACAGTTTAATTTCTGAGTATGATGTATAAATCTTTCCTTGATAAGATGAACTATGCCAAGCAAATTTTCAGCACAAAACACTCAAGAAATGTTCTGGAGAGGCCGGGCGCGGTGGCTCAAGCCTGTAATACCAGCACTTTGGGAGGCCGAGGCGGGTGGATCATGAGGTCGAGAGATCGAGACCATCCTGGTCAACGTGGTGAAACCCCGTCTTCACTAAAAAATACAAAAAAATAGCTGGGCATGGTGGCACGTGCCTGTAATCCCAGCTACTCAGGAGGCTGAGGCAGGAGAATTGCTTGAACCCAGGAGGCAGAGATTGCAGTGAGCCAAGATCGTGCCATTGCACTCTAGCCTGGGTAACAAGAGCAAAACTCCATCTCAAAAAAAAAAAAAAGAAAGAAAAAAGAAAGAAAGAAATGTTCTGGAAAAACATGAAATAACTCTGGTGACAATAATGATTTTCCACCATCAAAAACATATTTATCAGTGAGAAACAGACTGTCAAGCTAAGACTTGATATTAATCAAAATTCACACTATTTTTACATACCTCAATAGTAGGGTGAGTATTATGCTTGTAAGCAGTATATAAGGGAAACTGAATTTGAAAAATTTTTGCCACACACAGTAAGAGTTTTTCCTTCTCATCTGTACTCCATAAACTAAAAGGATCAGAACTCTTTGAAGATTCCTCCTCAGTCAGATCACAAATTCTTGCAGAGTTTGATTTTTTTTCTACTGATTTTTGTCTTTCTATACTTCCTTCATTACACTCTCTATCTGTATTCAGTGGTTCTTCTGCTTGATTACTCTCATCTTGCCACGCAGAATCTATATTAATTGTAGTACAATGTTTACAAAGCTGGTCCCGGAGCACTTGAACTTGGGCAATTACTAGGTTAATAAGTGCACACACTACTTGGTTAAAAATCTCCAAATGTTTATATTCCTTGAAGCAGCATAGACATTGTCTATAAGAGAAAAAAAAAATTGAATTAATTAGTAATACAGCAGTTGTATTTTTTAATATAAAAAAAGTCAGCAAATACTAAGTTACTTCTAGACTTTTTATTTTTTCCTTCCTGCTGGGGTACACCTTAATAACAAAGATAGTATCGCAATAACAACTGGTATTCTAGACAGTATAAACTCATCATGTTAGGTTTACAGCTATTATCTTCAGTTTTATTTATGGATTTATCTGTCCTTCTACACGAGTAACTATTTAAAAACACGAATTGTGGCATTTTGTTTCTCCATTATCAAGTACTCAGTATATGTTTATCAAGTTATTAGGAAACTGGCTCTAACGAAATATCTTATTAGTAAAGCCAGCTGGTTATTTAATAAAAGAGGTTTTGTTGTCAACCAATAAAACAGCCACATTTGTAAATTAATGTCCTTGAAGGCTACTTGAGAAGGGTGCACTATTTGGCAAATCAAATTGTTTAGGAAACACACACACACACACACACACACACACACATACTCACACGTGCGCGCTTTCTCTCTAGCTCCTGTAAAAATTACGTATATATATTATATAAAACACACACACACACACACACACACACACACACACACAGAGAGAGAGAGGGAGAGCGAGCGCGCACGCGCGCTCTTTCTCTAGCTCCTGTAAAAATTACATATCTTATATATATATATTATAGAAAACCAGGCCAGGCACAGTGGATCAGCACTCTGGAAGGCAAAGTTGGGGGCAGATTACCTGAGGCTGGGAGTTCGAAACCAACCTGAACAACACAGAGAAACCCCGTCACTACTGAAAAAACAAAATGAGCTGGCCATGGGGGTGCATGCCTGTAATCCAAGCTACTTGGGAGGCTGAGGCAGGAGAATCGCTTGTACCTGGGAGGTGAAGGCTGCGGTGAGCTGAAATCTCTCCACTGCCCTCTAGCCTAGGCAACAACAGCAAAACGCCATATCAAAAAAAAAAAAAGAAAAGAAAAGAAAAGAAAAGCATTGGCCAAGTGCGGTGGCTAACGCCTGTAATCCCAACACTCAGGGAGGCCAACGCAGGTGGATCATTTGAGGTCAGGAGTTCGAGACCAGCCTGACCAACATGGTGAAATCCTGTCTCTACTAAAAATACAAAAAAAAAAATTACCCAGGCATGGTGGCAGGCGCCTGTAATCACAACTATTCGGGAGGCTAGGCTGAGGCAGGACAATCACTTGAACCTGGGAGGCAAAGGTTGCAGTGAACCGAGATTGCGCCACTGCACTCCAGCCTCAGCAACACGAGCAAAATTCTGTCTCAAAAAAAAAGAAGTATTACAAACAAATCCTGTTCTCCTTATACATGTTCAGTTAGTAGCACAATGCCTGGCATATGTAGATAATTAAAAGTATCTCAGCCAGTTGCAGTGGCTCACACCTGCAATCCCAACACTTTGGAAGTCCAGGAGATCAAGACAAGCCAAGGCAACATAATGAGACCCTGTCTCTACAAAAAATAAATAAATAAATAAATAAATAAATAAATAATAAAAGAATTAGCTTGGCATCATAGCTTGTGCCTGTAGTCCCAGCTATTCAGAAGGCTTGAGCCCAGGAAGCTAAGACAGCAATGACCCGTGATCATGCCTGAGTGAGCGGAACTCTATGTCAAAAAAAGGCAGGGAAGGCTCTGGTGAATCAATAGGTAAATAATAAACACGCAAGTACCTGGTTCTAATAATGCCTGTATCCAGTGACAGATGACAGCTAAGCAACTATAATTTAGAATCTATACCTAGTAATAGCATCAAATCAAAACATCTATATTGTAGTCTGAATAGATCACCAGCTTCCTGTATGATCATATAGAAATAATTTTATTTCTCCAAGTGTGAATTTGAAGTACAGCCACAAATTACTTGATATTCTTCTGTGTAGATGGGACTCACTTCTAGAAAATAGAATGTGGTGGAAGTGACAATGTGTGACCTCTGAGACGAGGTCATAGAAGACTTCTTTTTGCTCTTCTTTTTACTTATTTTTACTCACTTCTGCCTTGCTCTCTTTTGGATCACTTACTTTAGGGGAAGCCACTTATCACAGAAAAATACTCAAGCAACCCAAAGAGGAGTCCACATGAGAAAGTACCAAGACCTCCCATTAACAACCAGCACTGCCGGGCGTGGTGACTCACCTTGTAATCCCAGCACTTTGGGAGGCTGAGGCAGACGAATCACTAGGTCAGGAGTTCAAGACCAGCCTGGCCAATATGGTGAAACCCTGTCTCTAATAAAAATTCAAAAATTAGCTGGGCATGGTGGTGGGCACCTGTAATCCCAGCTACTTGGGAGGCTGAGGCAGGAGAATCTCTTGAACCACGGAAGCGGAGGTTGCAGTGAGCTGAGATCACGCCACTGGATTCCAGCCTAGGCAACAAGAATGAAACTCTTGTCTCAAAACAAGGAAGAAAAACAAAAAACAAAAAACAAAAAACAATCAGCACTGAGGCCTGGTGCAGTGGCTCAAAACTGTAATCCCAGCACTTCGGGAGGTTGAGATGGGTGGATCGCCTGAAGTCAGGAGTTCGAGACCAGCCTGGCCAACATGGTGAAACCCCATCTCTACTAAAAATACAAAAATGAGCCAGGCATGGTGGAGGGCACTTATAATAACAGCTACTCAGGAGGATGAGGCAGGAGAATCACTTGAACAGGGGAGACAGATTGCAGTGAGCCAAAATTGTGCCACTGCACTCTAGCCTGGGTGACAAATTGAGACTCGATCTCAAACAATTTTAAAAAAGCCAGGCCTGGCCGGGCGCGGTGGCTCAAGCCTGTAATCCCAGCACTTTGGGAGGCCGAGGCGGGTCGATCACGAGGTTGAGAGATCGAGACCATCCTGGTCAACATGGTGAAACCCCGTCTCTACTAAAAATACAAAAAAAAATTAGCTGGGCATGGTGGTGCGTGCCTGCAATCCCAGCTACTCAGGAGGCTGAGGCAGGAGAATTGCCTGAACCCAGGAGACGGAGGTTGCGGTGAGCCGAGATGGCGCCATTGCACTCCAGCCTGGGTAACAAGAGCGAAAACTCCGTCTCAAAAATAAATAAATAAATAAATAAATAAAGCCAGGCCTGATGGCACATGCCTGTGGTCCCAGCAACTCGGGAGGCTGAGGGACTCACTTGAATCCAGGAGGCAGAGGTTACAGTAAGCCGAGATCATGCCACTGCACTCCATCCTGGGTGACAGAGCAACACTCTGTCTCAAAAATAATAAATAAATAAGATGAAACAAAAAAATAAAACTACCAGCACTGACTTGATCACTATCTAAAGGAAGCCAACTTGGAAATATGTCCTCGAACCCCACATAAGCCTTTACATGACTATCACCTGGCCAAAACCTTGACTAAAACATTATGAGAAACCTGACCCAGAATCAAACAGCTAAAGGACTCCCAAATTCCTGTCCCACTGAAACTCTGAGGATAATAAATGTTTACTTCTGTTTTAAGATACAGTACTGATTTTGGAATATTTTTGTCACACAGAAATATATAAATAATGAATCACACCTTTTTTATCTGTGGCAAAATGAAATAAAAAGGTTTTTATTTTTACCTCTAAGGCCTCTTCCAGCTTTACAATTCTATAGTATCACAATTCCCACAAGAAGAATAAAAAAATACATTTCTCCTACAGTTCTTCTGATTAACAACTTCTTCCTCTGATGTTAAGGAAAAATCAGGTTAAAAGGAAGAGGTTAGGCCAGGTGTGGTGGCCCACACCTGTAATCCCAGCATTTTTGGGAGACTGAGGCACACAGATCACTTGAGGCCAGGAGTTCAAGGCCAGCCTGGCCAGCATGGTGAAACCCCATCTCTACTAAAATTTAAAAATTAGATGGCCGTAGTGGTGCACCTGTAATCCCAGCTACTCAAGAGGCTGGGACAGGAGAATCAATTGAACTCAGGAGGTGGAGGCTGCAGTGAGCTGAGATCATGCCTCTGTACTCCAGCCTGGGTGACAGAGGAAGAGACGCCAATTCAAAAACCAAACAAACAAAAACAAAGTGAGAGGGCATAAACTTGCGTGTTGGGCTGGTACACCGTCTCAGCCTGTAATCCCACAACTTTGGGAGGCCGAGGTGGGCAGATCACTAGAGGCCAGGAGTTGGAGACCAGCCTGGCCAATATAGCTAAGCTTGGTTTCTACTAAAATACAAAAATTGGCTAGGTACAGTGGCACACACCTGTAATCCCACCTACTCAAGACGCTGAGGCACGAGAATTGCTGGAACCCAGGAGGTGGGGAGTGCACCACTGCACTTCAGCCCGGGAGACAGAGGAAGGCGGTCTCAAAAAATCAAAAAAAAAACTTGAGCATCTTTCCCTTACTAAAAATGGAATCTGAAATCCCAGAAAAAGATCTTGAAGTCAGATTTGGATGGAGAAAGCTCAAGATTTAGCCAAATTTACTTTAAAAATAAGTGTTAGACAATGAGCATTAGGCCAGGCACAGTGGCTCCCAGCACTTTGAGGCCAAGACGGGCAGATCACAAGGTCAGGAGTTCAAGATCAGCCTGACCAACATGGTGAAACTCCGTCTCTACAAAAAATACAAAAATTAGCCAAGCATGGTGGCACACACCTGTAATTCCCAGCTCCCCGGGAGGCTGAGGCAAAAGAATCACTTGAACCCGAGAGGCGGAGGTTGCAGTGAACCCAGATTATGCCACTGCACTCCAGCCTAGGTGACAGAGCGCGACTCCGTCTCAAAAACAAGAAAGAAATTTAGAGGAAATAGACAAAATGCAAAAAGAAAAAACAGATTTTAGCTGTAATTTATATCCTGAGCAATATAAGACACTAGGTTACTAAAATACACTCTAGAGCAGGCGTCCCCAAACTTTTTACACAGGGGGCCAGTTCACTGTCCCTCAGACCGTTGGTGGGCCGCCACATACTGTGCTCCTCTCACTGACCACCAATGAAAGAGGTGCCCCTTCCTGAAGTGCGGCGGTGGGGACCGGATAAATGGCCTCAGGGGGCCGCATGCGGCCCGTGGGCCATAGTTTGGGGACGCCTGCTCTAGAGGTTTCCTGTTGGTTACTTGCTGTACACCCTACCTAAATGATGAAGTGGGCCATGATCAGCCTCAAGTTACAAAGTTTCACCCTATGCAAACATCTGATTGGTTTCAGAAAGTGAACAATCAGAGGCTGAAGTAAAGTTACAAAGTTAAATACCTATGCAAAAAAAGACTTGGCCTGCCACCAGCCTGATTAGTTGTAGGAAGGGACCAATCAGAAGTAATTTCAATTTTTCACCTGCCACAGATAAAAGTTTAACAAGGCTGTCAAAGGGGTAGCCTCTGGTCTTTTTGTTATATGGGCGTTGAATCTTGGGGTTTTCCTGTTGATTTAGTTCTAGAAAATCAGCGTAAATGGGCCTAGATTCCCTGCCTCCAGACCCTAAGGTTTTCCTATCTCAGAGACAAGCAAAATGAACTATAAGGATGAGATCTGAAGAGAAGGTAGTTTATTAACTCTAGAAAGCAATCAATACTCTCTAGGGTTATGGCCAGGAGTTGGGGGGATAGTAGATCACCTAATGATGCACAGGTTATGAGCGTTTGAGAAGAATTAAGTGATCCACACATAGACAATTAACTGAATGAAAAAAGACAGTAAACTAAGAAATGTAGAACATGCAAGATAAAAAATGAACTAGGGAACCTTTCTTGGCTCATTGCTGAGCAACATTTTTATTTTTAAGAACTACCTTCAGCCGGGCGCGGTGGCTCAAGCCTGTAATCCCAGCACTTTGGGAGGCCAAGGTGGGTGGATCACGAGGTCAAGAGATCGAGCCCATCCTGGTCAACACGGTGAAACCCCGTCTCTACTAAAAATACAAAAAATTAGCTGGGCATGGTGGCACAGCCTGTAATCCCAGCTACTCAGGAGGCTGAGGCAGGAGAATTGCCTGAACCCAGGAGGTGGAGGTTGTGGTGAGCCGAGATCGCGCCACTGCACTCCAGCCTGGGTAACAAGAGCAAAACTCCGTCTCAAAACAAAAAAAAAGAACTACCTTCAGAACTGATAGAACTATACTGAGAGAACTGGGAAGGGTAAAAGAATGAAATCCTTATATAGTACAAGTAGAAGTTCATAGGTTATACCAAAAATTGATAAGATGAAGCAACAGCAACATAAGAAGAGTATTTCAGAATTAGAGAGGTTAATATCAAAACCAGCATCTCAAAGAGTTGAAAACAAAAAGGGTGAGGAGACAGCAGACACAGGGACTTTTTTATTATAGCATTTCCCCACTATCATTTTTTAAATTCTGTATTACTTGTGTTGGTACACCAATATCATACATATCCTTCCACCACCTGAGCTTACCTTTATTTTCTTCTCAGTCTTATCCCTGTTATTTCCAGCCTGATAAAATTATCTAAGTGAAATTATATGCTGCTCACCTAAATGAAATGTACTTACATTTTTTAAATGAAATAAAAATTTCTCAATACCTGAAATAAAGTACGTAGCTTTAATTTCTTTTTTTATTTATTTTATTTTATTTTTTAAAGGTGGGGTTTCACCATGATGGCCAGGCTGGTCTTGAACTCCTGACCTCAGGTGATCCACCCACCTCGGACTCCCAACGTGCTAGGATTACAGGCGTGAGCCACAGCGCCCAGCCTGTAGCTTTAATTTCAAAATTAATATTAAGTAAACATTCATGAGGAAACTATATGTCAAAATAAAATTATTTCCAGGCTAAGTTTTTGAATTCCATCTAGCAACAAATATTCTAATGGCTCTAACATCATTTTCCCTAGCCCAGTTCTGCTGAAAGCATGAAAGGACTATTACTCCACAGTATTCAACCTCACCAAAAATTGTTTTCTGCATGAGCTAACTTACGAAAAGCAGTCTTTTTTTTTTTTGGAGATGGAGTTTCGCTCTTGTTACCGAGGCTGGAATGCAATGGCGCGATCTCGGCTCACCAAAACCTCCGCCTCCTGGGTTCAGGTAATTCTCCTGCCTCAGCCTCCTGAGTAGCTGGGATTACAGGCATGTGCCACCATGTCCAGCTGATTTTTTGTATTTTTAGTAGAGACGGGGTTTCACCATGTTGACCAGGATGGTCTCGATCTCTTGACCTCATGATCCACCCGCCTCGGCCTCCTAAAGTGCTGGGATTACAGGCATGAGCCACTGTGCCAGGCCCAAAAAGCAGTACTTTAAATAGCAGTCAATATCAACAGTCCATTGGTGAAACAAATTTCTTGATGCCAAAATAAAAGGCAGAGACTTAAAGGGTGGACCACATACATTTAACCTATTTCAAAGCAATGGCTTTTAAAACTATTCTTTAAAAATAGCATGTATTAAAACAATGAAAAAATAAAAGTAAAAGCTTCAAACATTAAGCACAAATAACAAATATAAAAGGTACTACTTTAGCCGGGCGCGGAGGCTCAAGCCTGTAATCCCAGCACTTTGGGAGGCCGAGGCGGGTGGATCACGAGGTCGAGAGATCAAGACCATCCTGGTCAACATGGTGAAACCCCGTCTCTACCAAAAATACAAAAAATTAGCTGGGCAGGGTGGTGCGTGCCTGTAATCCCAGCTACTCAGGAGGCTGAGGCAGGAGAATTGCCTGACCCCAGGAGGCGGAGGTTGCGGTGAGCCGAGATCGCGCCATTGCACTCCAGCCTGGGTAACAAGGGCAAAACTCCGTCTCAAAAAAAAAAAAAAAAAAAAAAAGGTACTACTTTTAGCCTGGAATCCTGACAAAGAACCTCACTCTGGCTGGTGTCAAGAGTTCTTATACAGAAGAAATTCCTGAAATAAGTTAAAAAGTTGACAGGTAGGAGACAGCAAAGAGCTTTAAAGACCGGCTAAGCAACGTGGAATTTCCAAGGCATAAACCTAACTCAGTTTTGTAGTAAGCTTAAAACAAGCAAAAAATAAAAATAAAAATAAGCACAGCATGAAGAATTATGCTCTGTGGTATCAGTGCTTTTGTTACACATGGCATTCCTTTGCAGACCCTTATATGCACTTTCCCTAATTCAGTCTTCAATTTGTTTCTCCTATTCCTTTTTCTTCTCGTCTTCTGAGTTAGTTTTCCTCCTATTCCACTCCCAATCATTAAATTAATAATCTGGTAAACAAACGTGTTATTAACCTCCCTAATTTTTTTTTTAAACCATGGGTGTAATGAACCCACCTCCTTAATCTTATGGGGAAAGTCGTGACATCTATATGACTGTTAAACAGCACTTAAAAATGATGACACAGGCCGGGCGTGGTGGCTCACACCTGTAATCCCAGCATTTTGGGAGGCCAAGGCGGGCGGATCACCAGGTCAAGAGATGGAGACCATCCTGGCCAACATAGTAAAACCCCATCTCTACTAAAAATACAAAAATTAGGTGGGCATAGTGGCACATGCCTGTAGTCCCAGCTACTTGGAAGGCTGAGGCAAGATAACTGCTTGAAGCCAGGAGGCAGAGGTTGCAGTGAGCCAAGATCGCACCACTGCACTCCAGCCTGGCGCCTGGTGACAGGGCGAGACTGTCTCAAAAAATATATATATATACAGGTAATACTTGATCACATAGACTAATCACTAGCTAGTAATTAACTGTACCTGAAAAATCAGACTATGAAATGTACATAGAGTAAAACCACATTTTTGTAAACTTTAAAACTGTACTGTTGACAATCTCACACCATGGACATGCACAAAAAGTTATCAGTTGTTACTCTGAGTGGTAGCATGTTTTGTAACTTCTATTAACTTCTATTCTCTGTAGTTTCTCAAAGTTTTCCTTCTTTTTTCTTGCAATGACTATCATTTAAATAAGAAAAAAAATGCTAAAAAAAATTTTTTTTTTGAGACAGTCTTACTCTATCCCCCAGGCTCGAGTGCAGTGGCATGATCTCAGCTCAGTGTAACCTCTGCCTCCCGGGTTCAAGCGATGCTCCTGCCTCAGCCTCCCGAGTAGCTGGGGTTACAGGCGAGCACCACCATGCCTGGCTAACTTGTGTATTTTTAGTAGAGGCAGGGTTTCACCATGTTGGCCAGGCGGGTCTAACTCCTGAACTCAAGTGATCCACCCGCCTAGGCCTCCCAAAGTGGTGAACTTACAGGCATGAGCCATCACCCTGGACCTAAAATCTTTGTAATGCTTATAAATATTAAATTCTTGTTAACATACTTTTTTTTTGAGACGGAGTTTCGCTCTTGTTACCCAGGCTGGAGTGCAATGGCGCGACCTCGGCTCACCGCAACCTCCGCCTCCTGGGTTCAGGCAATTCTCCTGCCTCAGCCTCCTGAGTAGCTCGGATTACAGGCATGTGCCACCATGCCCAGCTACTTTTTTTTGTATTTTTAGTAGAGACGGGGTTTCACCATATTGACCAGGACGGTCTTGATCTCTTGACCTCGTGATCCACCCGCCTCGGCCTCCCAAAGTGCTGGGATCACAGGCTTGAGCCACCGCGCCCGGCCTACATACTTTTTTTTGATACGGAGTCTCACTCTGTTGCCCAGGCTGGAGCGCAGTGGCGCAAATCTCAGCTCACTGCAACCTCCACCTCCTGGGTTCAAATGATTCTCATGCCTCAGCCTCCCAAGTAGCTGGGATTACTAGTACGCACCACCATGCCTAATTTTTGTATTTTTGTAGAGATGAGGTTTCATCATGTTGGTAAGGCTGGTCTCAAACTCCTAACCTCAGGTGATCCACCCTCACTGTCTCCCAAAGTGCTGGGATTACAGGTATGAACAACCACGCCTGGCCTAACATACCATTTTTGAAGTAACCACACTCTCCATTACCTATATTCCAGTTAATACACTAGAAAAACAATTTATGGCCACTGATAATCTTCCACTGATAATCTTATGCAAGCTTTTTTTTCTCCAGGAAACTTAAACATGTTTTATGAAATATCATGAGTTTATCAGTACACTAAGGTTCACTTGTGGACTCACTTGGTCCATGGGCCCCAAATTAAGAATGGTTTTTGCAGATTATCCATGCTTTATTAGTAGCTGTTTTATCCCCTCATTAGAACCACAATCTTTTTTTTTTTTGAGATGGAGTTTTGCTCTTGTTACCCAGGCTGGAGTGCAATGGCGCGATCTCGGCTCACCGCAACCTCCGCCTCCTGGGTTCAGGCAATTCTCCTGCCTCAGCCTCCTGAGTAGCTGGGATTACAGGCACACGCCACCATGCCCAGCTAATTTTTTTGTATTTTTAGTAGAGACGGGGTTTCACCATGTTGACCAGGATGGTCTCGATCTCTTGACCTCGTGATCCGCCCGCCTCGGCCTCCCAAAGTGCTGGGATTACAGGCTTGAGCCACCGCGCCCGGCCTGAACAAATGTTATTTTAAGTTAAACCATTCAGCTAGACTGTATACCTGAGAACATTCACTTATGCATCACTGCATTTAACATGTTCATTGACTACTGCACACAATGCTTCAAACATTCTTATCCATAAAAATCTGTAGAAGGACTAAGTTTAAACCAGATAGGCACAAAAGTTATGAGACTTTATTTTCATTGGTTTATTCAAGGGAAATAAAGATAATTATTAGCCAAGACTAGTTAAAAATAACATTGAGGAACAGCAATTTGCAAATCCTTACTATAAACTTGATTCTATTAAGATTTGTGTTCCTGAAGTTTTATTCCCTATAGTCTCAACATATGTATTATTTAGAAATTGGTCTAACACACCTAATTATAGAAAAGGAAGAGATAGCAAGTGGCTTAAAGGTAACTGCTATCATGATGACTCTTTTTTTCCCCCGAGACAGAGTCTCGCACTATTGCCCAGGCTGGAGGGTAACGGCACAATCTCAGCTCACTGCAACCTCCACCTCCTGGATTCAAGCAATTCTCCTGCCTCAGTCTCCCAAGTAGCTGAGATTACCAGCACCCACCAGCACGCCCAGCTAATTTATTGTATTTTTAGTGGAGATGGGGTTTCACTATGTTGGCCAGGCTGGTCTCAAACTCCTGACCTCGTGATCTACCTGCCTGGGCCTCCCAAAGTGCTAGGAATACAGGCCTGACTTTCTTTTTAAGGATTAAGACAGTCACAAGCCTCTAGCTATACCACAAACCTTCTTTAATCTCTCAAAATAGCTACTTTTCAGAATTTCTGTCATTCTCATATCCCTAAATAAGGAGGGGTCAAAGAAAGAAACTGGTATTTATGACCGTGTTTGAAAAACACTCATGATTGACCTCGTGAGTAAAGATTTAATAATTACTGACAAACTGTCATTTAGCAAGTAATGGTATCTAACCCAACACCCTAAAAAGAAAATGTGACAATAAAAATGGCAATTTATAATGCAACTCACAAAAATTAGTCTTCAAAATACCTAAAGATACATACCTCTGTGTCCAGGAATTGATATAAGCAAATATTTTGAGAGTATGTTCCTTTCTGAGCTGCAGTCCATCACCACCTTCTATATCTGATACTGAAATAAAGTTATAAAAAAATTTTGATCACGAATAACACTAAACCAGTATTAAAGACAATAGTTCAAAATGAAGCTAAGAGTTACAAATGCAAACATTTTAGATAATTATTATTTTGCTTCCAAAGAAAGTCAGTCTACTTTTAATTAATAACTCATATATGCTTAAGAACAGACTTTTGACAGATGTAAGGGGATAGGGGATGGTGAGACTTTGCCACTGATTCTGGGATTATCTCTCATATCCAAAAGCACCCTTCTGTTCTATGCTTTTGTGATGCTGAGGCTGGAACCATGCAAGCTACAATTTTCATTTCCAGCTGGCTTCCTGTTAAGATCTGGTTCCTTCAGTACCTACAGGGTACTTGAAGGAGAAGGCAGAAGGAGAGACCAAGGACTTGTCAGCTTGCTATATCTGAAAGCAGTAACACTGATTCCACCCTCCAGTTTAGTATTCCAAGAACCAGTCTCATGTACCAGCAGCAGCCACAGAGCATACTTCCTTGAAGCCATAGCTTCCTTCACACGGCCTTCCTCTTTTGATATGAGGAAGCTTGAGAACATTCAGTTCTCATTAAAAAACCATTTCCCAAAATATTAAAAATTGAACATAACCATTCTCATAATTCCATCATTTTCATGTCTTTCATATTCTTTAGCTTGTCCACACAGCTTTAAAAGTAGAAAATATAAGGGTCTTTAAAGCCAATAAACCAATTATTATGTATGTACAAGAAATCATTTGTGAGCCTTACCAGCTTTTTTACTCTTTCTTTATATATTACTAGTGTCTTCTCTTTAATCACAAAAAAATCTTGCCTCAATTACTATATATCACATTAATGTGAGAAAGGGAAATCCCCTATGAAGCAGTAAGATGTTCCACTATATCAATATCTTTTCTCTATCAAATATACGAGGTTAGTTTACATTTAACATGCACACACACATGCATACATGTACACGCACACACATGCGCACACACACACACATCTTCTACTTAATTAGATTATATACACAGCGTTGAGACTTACAGCACACTTCAACTCAGCTTCAGAAACGCCAGTAAGCTGAGGTTGGAAGATTCCTCTCTTGGTAATACTGACTAACCAAGAAGGGGTTAAAAAAATTAGCTGGCCAAGGAGAGGCGGAAAAGGCATAAGGCCAAAACATATGTTAAACAGTCACAAGGTAATAACACCTACATCCAAGACCAGGCTTTTGGGACCCAGATCACATCTGAGGCCCTGTAAGCCGAAGACACTACTGACCATCAGGGAGAAGACTCGGGCAACAAAGCCTAGCAGCCAGGACAGAATAAGATACAGTAGAGTCCTAAGATGAAGCAACCACTAAAAACATCCTCATGCATTGTATGATTTCAGCAAGGTGAAGAAAGGACCACAATATGCAATGCCAGTTTTCCTTCCCCAACCATAACAGTGGCTAAAAACACAGGGAACAGAGAGGCTACAACCATCGCATCCTTCTCTAACAAAAAAAACACAGGGCACACATTCCAAAAAAAGTTTGTGTAGTCAGAAAACCATCTTCACCAGAGGCCCACCTGGCAGCCTAGCTGCTAACCAACACAAACTTTCCAACTCATTCCATCCAACCCAAAACCAGAAAGGCAAGGGAAAGACATCTCATCAGAGTAGAGTTCTCCAAACACACAGTTATCATGATACTCAATGGTAAAAGCCTAGAAGTAGTTCCTTTAAGATCAGGAACAAGACAACATGGCCACTTTCACAACTTCTATTCAACACACTACTGGAAATTCTAGTCAGAATAATAGTCAGAGCAATTCAATGAGGGAAAAAATGGAAAGAAGTAAAGTTATCTCTGTCCGTAGATAATATGAACCAACAGAAAACCCTAAGGATTACACAGAAAGAATTGTCAGAACTAATAGCCCGTAATTCCAGCACTTTGGGAGGCCAAGCTAGGCGGATAGCTTGAGCTCAGGAGGTTAAGACCAGCCTAAGCAGCATGGCAAAACCCCATCTCTACCAAAAATATAAACAATTAGCCAGGCACGGTGGTGCACACCTCTGGTCCAGTTATTCAGGAGGCTGAGGCAGAAGGATCATTTGAACCAGAAAGGTCAAGACTGAAGTGAGCCAAAAAAATCATTAAATTGCTGTTTGGATTTCATTACTCTAGCCTGGGTTAACAGAGTGAGACCCCCCTCTCAGAAACAAACAGAAAACTAATAAATGAATTAAACAAAGTTACAGGGTACAATTCAACTGATATGAGGTCTTCAAAGTAGCCAAACTCATAAAAACAAAAGAGAAGGGTGGTTGCCCAGAAATGGGTTTCAGTTTTGTCAAATGAAAAAATTCTAGAAATTTGTTGCACAAGAATGTGACCATTCCTAACATTACTCAACTATATACATAAAAATGATTAAGAAAAGAAATTTTTGGCTCATGCTTGTAATCCCAACACTTTGAGAAGCCAAGGCAAGAGGATCACTTGAGTCAAAAAGTTCAATACCAGCCTAGGCAACATGGAGAGACCCCGTCTCTATTTTAAAAACAAAGCCAGGTGCAGCGGCTCATGCCTGTAATCCCAGTACTTTGGGAGGCTGAGGCAGGTGGATCAAGAGGTCAGGCGTTCAAGACCATCCTGGCCAACATGGTGAAACCCATCTCTACTAAAAACAGAGACGGGGGTGGTGGAGCTTGCCTGTTACCCCAGCTACTCGGGAGGCTGACACAGGAGAATTGCTTAGACCCGGGAGGCAGAGGTTGCATTGAGCCGAAATTGTGCCACAACACTCCAGCCTGGGAGACAAAGTGAAACTCCATCTCAAAAAAAAAAAAAAAAAGTAAATTTCATGTTACGTGTTTTTTAGCACAATTAATGTGAGAGATGGGAAAGTTCTTCAAAGTTTGTATCTTATACTACATTATAAGGACTCACAAATCTCTTCCTCTATGGTCATTATCCACTATTAGCATAAACATATACCCATGTATACAGAGTCTCTAAATCAGCTACATCTTAAATCAGCTACCTTGACTCACTCCAGCATGTCCAAACAGAACTGGACAAGCTCCAAACCCTGGTGCATGCCATTCCTTATTTGGAAACCCTTCTGACCTTCTCCTGACTAGCTTCCTCTTCTTCCTTGTCTTCTTCCTCCCTGTATCTATTCAAGAAATTACCAAGTTTTTAGCCAATTGGGTCAAGCATAGAATGTGAGATCCCATGCCAGCCAATGGAAACTGGACACAGCACTAGGACAACTGCATCAGGTTATTGAAGTTATAAATGTTCCTGTCTCCTTTTTCAGGTGTGCTCTCATGGTAAGACTGCCAAGGAGTTGCACCCTTTCTGCAGGAAGTAAACTAGCCTTGCTGAGTGATCACTGTCTGGGTATAGATTTTTCCCATTATAAACCGGTTTCCAACAAATTTGGGGGCTTATCCGAGATTTCATTTCCCCTCTGGGGTAATCCTTGGTCTCTGTTGCAGGAAGGCCGCCCACCGCCCTACTGCTGTGGCCCCAAGGGAAAGAGCCAGGACGTATCCTGTACAAGGAATACATATGAATTCTCAGCAATGCAGGGCAAAGAGATTCCAAACTGCAGTAACCCAGGGCCTCAATCAGGCAACCTCATGCACAAGTCAAGGTAGGAAACATTGCAAAGGGATGACAAAGTACTTCTCTGGGGGTCAACTTCTGAAGAGTTGATTGTGTGTGTGAATGCAGTGTTGTGTGTGTGAATGGTGACAAGTCTTATTGCTAGATAGAGTGTGTCCTCCCTGAGGTTCCGTGGCTACCTCATACGGCTCAGGATAGATCCTGCCGTGGGAATTACACCTGCACGGTGACACTAAGAGAGTCCCAAATCTCCTTTGGGGAAATGGTCAAGAGGGGACCGTACAAATGAGAAGAGTGTAGGGGACTCAGAAGGGGGAAGAAATGAAACAGGTCAACCTCCCAGGACAGGGAAGGCAAGAAATTCCTAGCTTAAGGTGTTGAGCCTTCTGTAAAAACATAATAGGCGAAAGATTCCCAGCCTGGGGGGTTGAGTCTTCCATAACAAATGATAACTATCACTGTTTTATTTGGACTAAAGAACTGATCAAGTCCGCAGATGTATGGCCAAAATTTGGGTTGGATCAAAATTAGTTCTGTGAACTCTTAATAAAATGTTTGTAAACAACAAAAGCCCTTTCTCACAAGAAACAAGACTTTTGCTCTCTGTTGGCAGCAGGGGCCAGTTCTCTATCCATTAAGAGGAGGGAAACAATCAGAGTAGAATAAAGTCAGGCACAGTCTCACTTAAAAAAGGGTGAAGCTTTTACCCATGAGCAATCCATATGTAAATAAAACCCTTTAGACCATCTTCCCTCATTTCCTGCTCCCACCATTCCCTCTCCCCGCTCAACACACCCAGGAAGCCTCTTCCTCCCGAGCCATGGCTGCCACCCCAGAACCCAACCCAAATTCCCTACTCCCCTACCCGACACCTGGTATAACCCATGCTCTTGGGAGCTAGCAACTCAAAGGCCTGATCATTGAGAGTCTTCTTCCTTGAAGAAAGGGGACCAGTGAAAGACTGAGCAATGCAAAAGAGATATTCAAAGGTTTCCTTTCCCCTCTTCCTCCAAAGAATCAGCTTCAAAGCTTTTTTCTCCTCTAAAGGAGATGCCTCAAGGAAGAGGCATGGTTAGTTTTGTGAATGGTCCCTTAACTGCTTCGAAGGTCCAGAGTCTCAAGAGAGAACTTAAGCCATTATTAGATGACCCTGATGGCGTAGCAGAATGGACTTAAGCCATTATCAGATGACCCTGCTGGGGTAGCAGAACAAACTGATCAGTTTTTAGTTCCCCAGTTACATACTTACAGTTAATGTCGATTCTAAGTGTTCTCTTTTCAGGGGAAGAAATGATAGAGGTGGAAAGCCAGAGGGAGAGAGAGTCAAAGAGAGAGAAAGAGGCAGAGAGAGCAACAAAGAGGCAAAGAGAGGAGAGACAAAGGAGGGAAATCAGGAAAAAGATAAATATTAAGAAAAGTCACAGATTTTTAAATGCTCCTTTAGTAAGGAAAGTTATAAAACAAAGTCAGAAATATCTTACCAATAAGTGCAGAGTAGCCAAAAAAAAAAACCGCAAAGTGAGAAAGATTGTAATTCTCGGCTCACTGCAACCTCCGCCTCCTGGGTTCAAGCAATTCTGCCTCAGCCTCCCAAGTAGCTGGGACCACAGGCGCGTGCCACCACGCCCAGCTAATTTTTGTATTTTAGTAGAGACAGGGTTTCGCCATGTTGGCCAGGATGGTCTCAGTCTCTTGACCTCGTGATCCACCAACCTCGGCCTCCCAAAGTGCTGGAATTACAGGTGTTGAGTTTAAGCAACTTTGAAATGTTAACTGTAAAGGAAATTCTGTGTGTAAACGTAATAGCTAAAGTTAAAGAGGTATTATCCAGTTTTTCTGTAAACTGGACATTAAAATAAAAGTGCATGGCCGGGCGCGGTGGCTCAAGCCTGTAATCCCAGCACTTTGGGAGGCCGAGGCGGGTGGATCACGAGGTCGAGAGATCGAGACCATCCTGGTCAACATGGTGAAACCCCGTCTCTACTAAAAATACAAAAAATTAGCTGGGCATGGTGGCGTGTGCCTGTAATCCCAGCTACTCAGGAGGCTGAGGCAGGAGAATTGCCTGAACCCAGGAGGCGGAGGTTGCGGTGAGCCGAGATCGCGCCATTGCACTCCAGCCTGGGTAACAAGAGCGAAACTCCGTCTCAAAAAAAAAAAAGGTGCAACAGGTTTTGTTTTGTTTTGGAGACAGAGTCTCTGTCTCCCAGTCTGAAGTGCAATGGCAACATCTTGGCTCACTGCAACCTCCACCTCCCAGGTTCAAGATATTCTCTTGCCTCAGCCTCCTACATAGCTGGGATTACAGGCGTTCGCCACCACGCCCAGCTAATTTTTTGTATTTTTAGTAGAGACGGGGTTTCGCCACGTTAGCCAGGCTGCTCTTGAACTCCTGACCTCGTGATCCGCCCTCCTCAGCCTCCCTAAGTGCTGAGATTACAGGTCTAAGCCACCATGCCTAGCCAACAGGGTTTTCTTAAAGCACTAACCTGCTCTTTAACAAAGATTATAGAAGGTCTTTTAGCACAGGCACCACTCCTAGAATTTCCAGTACACCAGCACTAGCCTGGAGATCACCCTACCTCATGCTACTAACCACCAAGGCTGCCGTTCATACAACATAAAAGAGATGGACACTTCACACCCAAGTCAAAGTGCCATCACCATTAGAATCATGGGCTATTGTTCCGGGATCAGACCCTACACCAAGTTAAAGCTAAGAAGAGCTTAGTCTATCTCTTCTTTTTCTTTTCTTCCTTTTAACTACTCCCCATCCTGTTACTAATGATTAACCGTTTTAGATCTGTCTCACCTCAAGCTGTTGCTTTTGATGTCTGTTTAGTTAGGCCTTGTGGTGGTCTGCATAAGGAAGGACAGCTTGCTGCCTCGGAAGGAAGTCTCTGTCCTTCTTAGACTTCCTCAGATTAGAAAGACATAATGAGTTCCTCTAAGGATACTAGTAAACCAAGGAATAGAACCTGCGTTAATTGGCAGGAATCAGACTCCTGTCCCTCTAAAACAGAATCTCTATGTTCTGCTTAGTCTAATGTCATATGGAACACTCAAGGTTTAAGACAGACTGCTTCCACAGGTCTTTGTTAGTCCTTAAAATTATATATCCATTTCACCAAAGGAATTACTCTTTCTAGTTGTCAATATAACCAATGTAATCCAATGCAGCTTACTGTTACTGCAACATCTGAAAACTCTTCCCTTTCATTAATTCGTATTTAGGGTATAGGAGCCAATGTTTCAGAAAAGGATCTTCAAGAAATTTTTGAAATGCACTTTATTGCTTCTTCAACCTCTTTATCAATCATTCCTCCCAGACACAACGACAAAACCAAAGTCTCAACAGTAGAAGTAGAGGACCTAAGGCAAACCATAGCCACTGAAACAGAATGTAAGGATGCAAATGCCTGGTTAGAATGGATTAAATATTCCGTCTGCACCTTAAATAAAATCGATCGTTATGCTTGTGCACACCGTAGGCCAGAGGCCAAGGTTGTCCCCTTTCCACTTGGATGATCATCAAATCAAGCAGACTTGGAATGCACAGTAGCACTTTCTCAGGATTCCAACGCCTGGAATAACAAATTGTGCCAAGTTCTTTCTCTGCTATTTCCTGAGGTTCAACACTCTGCGGGGTCAGCCCTCAAGAGCCATACACCGTCCATCTCCCTAGGTGAAGTTCGCCTGCATCTCTCACAACAGGGGGAGAACTTAGCGTTCCTTGGAAACTTAACAGGATGCAGTGAAGTCAGGCACTTCCAAGAGCTGGCTCATCAGTTCGCCCTTATCCCCGAGCAGATGTATGGTGTTATTATGGGGGACCCCCTTACCGGGCACTCTGGCAAATAACTGTAGTGGTACTTGCACTGTATTCCAATTGGCTATCCCCTTTTTTTTTTTTTTTTTTTTTTTTTGAGATGGAGTCTCGCTCTTGTTAACCAGGCTGGAGTGCAATGGCACGATCTCGGCTCACCACAACCTCCTCCTCCTGGGTTCAAGCAATTCTCCTGCCTCAGCCTCCCGAGTAGCTGGGACTACAGGCGCGCGCCACCGTGCTCAGCTAATTTTTTTGTATGTTTAGTAGAGACGGGGTTTCACCATGTTGACCAGGATGGTCTCGATCTCTTGACCTTGTGATCCACCCACCTTGGCCTCCCAAAGTGCTGGGATTATAGGCGTGAGCCACCGCGCCCAGCTGGCTATCCCTTTTACCCTGGCATTTCATCAACCAAAGATAAAGGTAACCCACCAATGACATAGAAGAGGAGCCCCATATGGGTCCTTTGATTCTCATGTGTACGTAGACGCAATTAGGATCCCAAGAGGAGTTCCAAATGAATTTAAAGTCAGAGATCAGATAGCTGCTGGATTTGAATCAACACTATCCTGGTGGGTGACAATAAATAAAAATGTAGACTGGATAAGTTATATTTATTATAATCAATAACGATTTGTTAACTATACCAAGGATGGCTGTTAAGGGAATCGCAGAACAGTTAAAAGTCTACCACCCAAATGGCATGGGAAAACAAGACTGCTCTTGACCTGATGTTAGCTGAAAAGCGTGGTGTCTGCATAAAGATTGAGCTGTGTACTTTCATTCCCAGTAACACAGCTGCAGATGAAGTATCAGCAGAGCCTTACAGGGACTTACGGCCCTATCTAATGAACTAGTCCGAAACTCAGGAATAAATAACCCCATTTCAAACTGGCTACAGAACTGGTTCAGCAAATGGAAGAGTACTTTGGCGTCAGTCCTCACTTCCCTGGTAGCGGTATTAGGTATACTTCTTCTTGTAGGATGTTGTGTTATGCCCTATGTTCGAGGACTTGTGTAAAGGTTCATTGATACTACTCTCGCTAACCTATCTCCAACTCCTCCTCCACCCTATGCAGAGAAATTACTTCTGCTGGAAGACCAAACCTAACAACAAAGCAAGGACCTGTTAGAAAAGTTTGAAGAAGAATTATGAAATAAAAAGAAGAGGCAGTTGTGAGAGATGGGAAAGTTCTTCTTCAAAGTTTTTATCTTAGACTACATTATAAGGAGTTACAATCGCTTCCTCTATGGCCATTATCCGCTATTAGCATAAGCATGCGCATATATATATATATATATATATTTTTTTTTTTTCCCCCCTAAGTCAGCTACGTCTTAAATCAGTTACCTTGACTTGCTCTGGCATGTCTGAACAGAACCGGGCAAGCTCCAAACCCTGGTGCACGCCATTTCTTATTTGGAAACCCACCTGACCTTCTCCTGACTAGCTTCCTCTTCTTCCTTGTCTTGTTTCCCCCTTATCTATTCAGGAAATTTCCAAGTTTTTAGCCAATCAGATCAAGCACTGAGGTTACAGGCTGGTCTTGAACTCCTAACCTCATGATCTGCCCGCCTCGGCCTCCCAAAGTGCTGGCATTACAGACACGAAGACACCACTGATTTTTTAATTGGACTGAAAACAGGTGGGAGGCAGAACAAGAATAGAAAGCTCCAATGATCATGCCCATGCCACCACCAATGACACCAAATTAAGATCTACATAGAAAAAACACCTTCATAAGAAGAAAAAAAAAATCAGGTGAGCACTGATAGTACCGGGTTTTAACTGCATATCATTGAAAGAGACACTGAAGACAGAGAAACAATAGTCCTCAATCAACAACTATACACACTTCCTGTTCTCCCACCCAGCAGCAAAGACCTGGTGCCTAGAGCCACTGGGTGCTGGGGGAGGGAGAACACAGCAATTGTAAGGCAATGACCTCAGTGCTGTCCTGTTAGAGCAGAAAGAAAAACCAGACCAAACTGAGCTGACACCCACCCAGAAAGGGAACACTTAAACTAGCCCTGACTGGAGAGAAATTGCTGATCCCAGTCCAGTGGTCCCAACTTGAGTTCCCACAAGCCTCAACGCAGGGTACTAAAGTACTCCGGGTCTCCAAGTAAACTTGGAAAGCGAGTCTAAGCCATATGGGCTACAACTCTTACCTGAGTCCTAGTAATGAACGGGGCCCCACGACAACAGAGGTGGCGGGGAGAGGTACAGAAGCAAAGAATGCAACATACTGAGACATCAGGTGGGGCAGCCAAAAGAGTGCTGGCATCACCCCTTCCCCTAAACAGGCTGCACAACTCAGGGCTCAATAAATGATCCCCTCTTTCTGTTTGAGAACAGACGAAGGAAGAGTAGGGAGGACTTGTCTTTCATCTTGGATACCAGCTCAGCCACAGCAAGACAGCACGCCACTCAGAGTTGTGAGGTCCCTGTTCAGGGCCCTAGCTCAGACATTTCTATATACTTGGGCCAGAAGAAAGCCTGCTGCCTTGAAGGCAAGGACATGACAGCATTCGTCACCTACAAAGTGAAGAGCCCTTAGATAACCAGCAGCGATATCCAAGTACTGCACTACACTAAGGGCCTCGGGTGAGCCTCTGAGACTTGCTAGCTTCAATAAAATTCAACACCAAGAGTGGTGGCTATGGAGCAAAACTCCTACCTGAGAAAAGCAGAGGAAAAGAGTAAAAGTGACTGTCTTGCAGCTTAGGTACCACCAGCACGAGGTAGGGGGAAGCCAGTGGATTTTTGAGTGTCCCCAATTCTAAGACCTTACTCTTAAATGGCATTTCTGGACCTGCCCTCGGCCACAGGAAGTGTGAGCTCCAGGTGACAGAGCATTCAAAACCAACTAACATCAGTGGTAGTCCGGTAGTACTCCTTGTGGCCTCGGGGTGGCAGTGGTTACAAAGTGAGTTTCCTCTGCTTTTGGAAATAGGAGGGAAGAATGAGAAACACCTCATCTTGTGGTTTGAATGCCAGAAAAGACACAATACAAGTGTTACTCTAGGGTCCCCTGACTCCCACACAACACCTCTGGACCTACTTGGGGCCTAGAGACCTTGCTGCACTGAAGGAAAGGACGCAGGTCTCACTGGCTTTGTCAACTGCTGATTGCACAGTACCAGGGCCTTGAGCAAACATGGGAGGTAGCCAGAAAACAGTCACAGCAGGCCTTGGATGAGACCCCGCATGGTCTTAATTTCAGGACTGACCCTGAAATTATAGTCAGTCATACTGGTGGTGGTCACAGGGGTGCTTGTGTAACTCACTCCAGCCCCAGGTTTAGGTGGCTCACAACAGACAGACTGTGTGTTTGGAAGAAAGTAAGGAAAGAGAACAAGAGCCTCTGCCTGATAATCCACAGAATTACCCAGATCTTGTTGAATACCATCAAGGTGGTATCTCTAGGAGTCTGCAAAAGCCACAGAGTTACTGGGCTTCGGGTTCCCCCTAAAGCAGATACAGCTTAGATCACAAAACATAAGTTCTTCCAAATATCTAGAAAGCATTCCCAAGAAGGACAGCTACAAATAAGGCCAGACAGTGAAGACTACAATAAATACTTAACTCTTAAATGCCCAGACACTCAAGAACATCGACTAGCATCAACACCACCCAGGAACACATGACCTCACCAAACGAACTAAATAAGGCATCAGGGACCAATCTTGGAGAAACAGAAATGTTATCTTTCAGACAGGGAATGCAAAATAGTTGTGCTGAGAAAACTCAAAGAAATTCAAGATAACACAGAGAAAGAAAACAGAATTCTATCAGATAACTTTAACAAAGATGAAAACATGTAAAAAGCAGAAATTCTGCAGCTGAAAAATCCAACTGGCATACTGAAGAATGTATCAGTCTTCTGCAGCAGAACTGATCATAGAGGGAAAAAAAAAATGAGCTCAAACATAGGCTATTTGAAAATACAGAGGTCAGAGGAGACAAAAGAAAAAGGAATTTTTAAAAACAAAGCATGCCTACACAATCTAAAAAATAGCCTCAAAAGAGCAAATCTAAAGAGTTATTGGTGGCAGGGTGTGGTGGTTCATGCCTGTAATCCCAGCACTTTGGGAGGCCAAGGCAGGTGGATGATGTGAGGTCAGGAATTCGAGACCAGCCTGGCCAACATGGTGAAACTGCGTCTCTACTAAAAATACAAGAAACCAGCCAGATGTGGTGGCATATGCCTCTAATCCCAGCTACTTGGGAGCCTGAGGCAGGAGAATTGCTTGAACCCAGAAGGCAGAGGTTGCAGTTAGCTGAGATCGCACCACTGCACTCCAGCCTGAGTAACAAGAGCAAAACTGTCTCAAGAACAACAACAAAAAATCCCCCAAATCTTAAATGAATAAAGGCAAAAACGTTATTTTTGAGTACATGAGCTCCTAATGATTCTCAAAAACAAAAAAGTGATCACCTTTGCAAATATTAAATCTTTCACTGAAAACTGGATAACAAAGGGATAAATCAGCCATTTTTCCTGCCTTTCATGTAAAAATAGTAAATCAAAGTAATCAAACAGGTAATTAAGGCAAGTTTCTCCTGATACAGATAGTCCACCTAATCAAAGAAAAAAGTGACAGGATCAGTTTTGTAACTGTTAACGTAATAAAAGCCCTAGGCAGTGGCTGCTTGCATTACAAAACAAGCATAAATATAACATTATATGAACTCCAACCAACCCCAAGGAAGAACACAATACAACCTATAAAACGTCTTGCCAAGAAAGATAAACCAAATCTGATCTAGCCTCTAGATACAGTAATAAAAGTATGGAAACAGACAAGAATAAATAACTGCACAAGGATAAAATCTACGAAGTTGAGATGAGAAATCCTATGCACTAAATAAGCCATGGAATCAGCAGTTTCTGTAGCAAAACAAAGAGGGAAACCTAGAAATTGAAACAGACTTAGGGAAAAAAAAATAAGCTATGCTAATTCAGGAGTTAACTCCTAGGAAGTGAGGCTTGAAAATAGAGAAAAGAGGCCGGGCGCGGTGGCTCAAGCCTGTAATCCCAGCACTTTGGGAGGCCGAGACGGGTGGATCACAAGGTCAAGAGATCGAGACCATCCTGGTAAACATGGTGAAACCCCGTCTCTACTAAAAATACAAAAAATTAGCTGGGCATGGTGGCGCGTGCCTGTAATCCCAGCTACTCAGGAGGCTGAGGCAGGAGAATTGCCTGAACCCAGGAGGCGGAGGTTGCGGTGAGCCGGGATCGCGCCATGGCACTCCAGCCTGGGTAACAAGAGCGAAACTCCGTCTCAAAAAAAAAAAAAAAAAATTTATTTGTAAAACTACAAAATTTAGCCAGTCATGCTAGCACATGCCTGTAATCCCAGCATCTTGGGAGGCTGAGGCAGGAGAATCACTTGAACTCAGGAGGCAGAGGGTGCAGTGAGCCGAGATCACAGCACTGCTCTCACTCCAGTCTGGGCAAGAGAGCAAGACTCCATCTCAAATAATAATAAAATAAAATAAATAAATATAACTTAGGTGACACAAACATGTCAGTAGTTAACAACAATGCAGAATTGGTGGTGGGGTTAATTACAAACAGGCATGAAGAATAACTGAGTGATGGAAATGTTCAATTGTGGTGGTGCTTATATGTGTATATACATTTGTCAAAATGAATTAAAACATACCCTTACAATAGATACGAGACTAACCTTATTGTACGTAAATTACATACTAATTTAGCAATTTAATTTTCAAATATCAGCAATTCTAATAGGTCTCGTGACTCTTGATTCAAATCGTGAATGAAAAGTTAGAGTTTTTTCCTCAGAAGTATTTGGCAAAAAAAAAAAAAAAAAAAAAAAAAAAAAAGTTAGAACTTTTTAAAATTAAGACTATCAGGGCCGGGCGCGGTGGCTCAAGCCTGTAATCCCAGCACTTTGGGAGGCCGAGGCGGGTGGATCACGAGGTCAAGAGGTCGAGACCATCCTGGTCAACATGGTGAAACCCCGTCTCTACTAAAAATACAAAAATTAGCTGGGCATGGTGGCGCACACCTGTAATCCCAGCTACTCAGGAGACTGAGGCAGGAGAATTGCCTGAACCCAGGAGGCGGAGGTTGCGGTGAGCCGAGATTGCGCCATTGCACTCCAGCCTGGGTAACAAGAGCAAAACTCCGTCTCAAAAAAAAAAAAAAAACACATGGTGACATTTTCCTGTAATCCTAACACTTTGAATGGCCAAGGTGGGCAGATTGCTTGAATTCAGGAGTTCAAAACCAGCCTGGACAACGTGACAAAACCCCATCTCTACAAAAAAAAGACAAAAATTAGCTGGGCCTAATACCCTGTGCCTAGAGTCCTAGCTACTTGGGAAGCTGAGGCAGGCAAACAGCTTGAACCCCAGGAGGTGAGGGCTGCAGTGACCCAAGATCATGCCACTGTGCTGCAGTCTAGGCGACAGAGTAAGACACTATCTTACAAACACAAAGCTGGGCACAGTGGTGTGCGCCTATAGTCTCAATTCTTCAAGAGGCTGAAGTGAGAGGATTGCTCGAGCTCAGGAGTTCTAGGCCAGCCTGGGCAAAACAGCAAGACTCCATCTTTAAAATTAAAGTGTTAAACAATTATTTTGATATATTTAAATATATTGAGATAATATGTAACATCTGGATTTACTTCAAACTCATCCAGTGGATGGGAGAGAAAAAATGGATAAGGCACAGATGGGGGGAAAAAAAACCTACCCGTGAGTTGCTAAATGTTGACTGGGTGATGGGTACGTAAGTGTTCACTGCCCATAAACTTTCCCACTTCTGCACATGATTCTAGATATTTAAATTTTTCTGTAATGACCAGAGAACCAAAAAACAAGACCACATACCACATAGCCAGAAAAAAGGGTGAAAACAAGACAATGAAACAGAAGATTAAAATATTAGTTACAATAGGTAATATATTCAAGATACTAGATGATAAGCTGAAAAATTCCAGCAAAGTTCTGAAAAATATTTTTAAAAAGAATCAGGGAGACTGACTAGCGATGCCTGGCATTCATCCTACACACAAGAAAGGACAAAGGTAACAAATAGCTAAGATCTGACAACAGTGTCAGAAAGATCACTTGAGTGCAGTTGGAAAATAGACACACACCTGTTGATGACAAAGTCCAAAAAGGCAGTATGGAAGTATCCAGCCTCTGCAGCCCCATTTCCCCTTCCCCAGATGGGATCTGCCCACAGTCAGCAGGAACTTACTGACGCAGGAAAAAAGGATAAATATCATCCCTCACCAGCACCCCCACTGCCACCACAAATACCTACAATCCTTACAGGAGGAGAATCCAGCCAGATGCAATGGCTCATGCCTGTAATCCCAACACTTTGAGAGGCCAAGGCAGGCAGACCACTTGAGGCCATGAGTTTAAGACCAGCCTGGCCAAGAAGGTAAAGTCCAGACTCTACTAAAAATATAAAAATCAGCCTGGTGTGGTGGTGGTGGGTGCCTGTAATCCGAGCTACTTTGGAGGCTGAGGCAGGAGAATCACTCGAACCCGTGAGGCAGAGGCTTCAGTGAGCTGAGATCATGCCACTATCACTCCAGCCTGGGCAACAGCATGAGACTCCGTCTCAAAAAACCAACAAACCAACCAAAAGAATCCCACAGTCCTTGCAAGCCCTGAGTCCAATTTAGAGAACAGCTGAAAATCCACACAGCTCCACTGCCCCAATTAGGAGCACAAGGAATGTGATGCCCACCTACCTCCAGTGAAACAAGCTGTGGCAGTGCAACACCATCTTGAAACCACAGCCACCTCTGGAGTACACCCTCCTCTGCGGGCCAGTAGCCACTGCACCTCTCCAGCACTTGAGCTCCATCTTCTTTACACCAAGGCCATACAGGTGAATGAATGCCACAACTCTAGCCGCAACTTTGGTCCCGCACAGCAGGGAAAACCAACTCCCATAACAAGACCATACTTCAAGCCAAAAGAACAATAGTCTGACAGTCCCGCCCAGGACAAACCTGCCCATAAGCCAACCAAACCACTGTAAGCTCTCTCCGAAGTAGGGGAGGCCTCCAAGCCAAAGAGCATGCAATACACCCTAAGGTTAGTGAAGCAGCCATGCACCCTTACTCAGTGCCTGAGAAAAAGGCTCCTAGCACCTCTGCCCCATGTACACATGCCTCTGGCCTGTCCAGTGGCCCTACACCCCCAGTAAGGGCTTCAGAAACAGTTCCACAGATTGCCCTTGATGGGCATCCCCCCAGACAAACCAGGCAGTCAAGAACCCATATCCCAGTCCTAAGAAACAGCCCAATGGGCCATCCCTGGCACACACACACCTAGGCTGACTTAGCAGTTGTACACCCATGTCCCAGACCTGACAAACCACACCATAGGCCACTCCTGGAAGGCACAACACCATGCCAACAGAGCAATCACGTGCCTGTGCTCCTGGCCACAGTAATGGTCCTAAAGCCTCAACCCCAGCAAGCCAGACCTCAAGTTCGCCAACTCACCATACGTATGCATGTGTCCCTGACCTGATAAACAGTCCAATAAACCAACACCCCTGGCAAAGCTGCAACACAGTCAATGCACACTCTCTCATCCTAGGCTGCTGAGAAACTCTCAAATGTCACTAGAGCTCACATCTGAAGAAACTACATGGAGACTGCATTATTCTGTCCACATAGAACCAAGGCCAACACACCCTGCTGATTCATGATCCAGTTACATAAGTCAGGCTTTCCCTGTAAAACCTACTCCATAAAATTGGAAGGAGAGACATTTCCAACAATGTGTAGAAACAATGTAGAGAAAAAAACATGAAATGGTCAAAGGAAAACAACTCTCCAATAATAGACCCCAATCATAAAGAAATATATAAAATGCCAGAAAAAGAACTCAAAATAACAATCTTAAGAAAATTCAGGAGGTACAAGGAAATACAGGTAAAAACTTGAATAAATAAAGAAAACAATTCATGATGTGAATGAGAGATTCAACAAAGAGGCCAGTCACAGCAGCTCTCACACCTATAATGCCAGCCCAGCACTTTGGAAGGCCAAGGCAGGAGGGCTGCTTAAGGCCAAGAGTTCAAAACCAGCCTGGGCAACGCGGTGAGACCCCATCTCTACAAAAAAAATATAAAAATTAGCTGGGCATAGTGGTGCATGCTTACAGTCCCAACTACTCAGGAGACTGAGGTGGGAGAATCACCTAAGTCCAAGAAGTCAAGGCTGCAGTGAGCTTTAACTGTGCCATTGTACTCTTATCTAGCCTGAGCAACAGAGTGAGACCTTGTCTAAAAACAACAACAACAACAAGAACAACAAAAAAAAAACCTCTAAAAGCAGCAAAATAAAGGCATCAAGTCACACATAAGAGCATCTCCATAAGACCAACAGATTTCTCAGCAGAATCCTTACAGGCAAGGACAGAATGAGATAACAGATTCAAAGTATTTAAAAAAAAAAAAAAATCGCTGCTCATCAAGAACATTATACCCAGCAAAACTGTCCTGCAGAAACACAGGAGAAAAACTTTCACAAACAAGAAAAAACTGAGGCAATCATCATCAGTAGATTGCCTGTAAGAAATGCTCAAGAATTTCACACCTGAAAGAGCAAGTAAGGAACAAAGGGTATATAACATAACTAGAAATCAATAAAAGGGCAAGAATAAGTCCTCACCTATCAATAATACCTTGAGCATAAATGATTTAAATTCCCCCATTTAAAAGTTAAAAATTGGCCAGGCCCAGTGACTCATGCCTGTAATCCCAGCACTTTGAGAGGCTGAGGCGAGGCAGATCACTTGAGGTCAGGAGCTCGAGACCAGTCTGGCCAATACAGTGAAACCTGATATCTATTAAATTCAAAAATTAGCTGGGCAGTGGTACACGCCTGTAATCCCAGTTACTTAGGAGCCTGATGCAGGAGAATTGTTTGAACCTGGGAGGAGGCAGCTGTGGTAAGCCAGGATCACCTAACTGTACTCCAGCTTGAGTGACACAGTGAGACTCCATCTCAAAAAATAAAAATAAATTAGGCCGGGCGCGGTGGCTCAAGCCTGTAATCCCAGCACTTTGGGAGGCTGAGGCGGGTGAATCACAAGGTCAAGAGATCGAGACCATCCTGGTCAACATAGTGAAACCCCGTCTCTACTAAAAATACAAAAAATTAGCTGGGCATGGTTGTGCGTGCCTGTAATCCCAGCTACTCAGGAGGCTGAGACAGGAGAACTGCCTGAACCCAGGAGGCGGAGGTTGCGGTGAGCCGAGATCGCGCCATTGCACTCCAGCCTGGGTAACAAGAGCAAAACTCCGGCTCAAAAAAATAAATTAATTAATTAATTAATTAAAAAATAAAAGTTGGCTGGGCACAGTGGCTCACATCTGTAATCCCAGCACTTTAGGAGGCTGAGGGGGGCGCATCACCTTGGGTCAGGAGTTCGAGACGAGCCTGACCAACATGGAGAAACCCCATCTCTACTAAAAATACAAAAAAATAAGCTGGGTGTGGTGGCGAGTGCCTGTAATCCTAGCTACTTGGGAGTCTGAGGCAGCAGAATCACTTGAATCTGGGAGGCAGAGGTTGTGGTAAGCCAAGATCGCACCATTGCACTCCAGCCTCGGCAACAAGAGCAAAACTCCATCTCAAATAAATACATGCTATAGACTGATTTTAAAAAAAACACACACTTTGGGAAGCCGAGGCGGGTGGATCACAAGGTCGAGAGATCGAGACCAACCCGGTCAACATGGTGAAACCCCGCCTCTACGAAAAATACAAAAAATTAGCTGGGCATGGTGGCAAGTGCCTATAATCCCAGCTACTCAGGAGACTGAGGCAGGAGAATTGCCTGAACCCAGGAGGCGGAGGTTGCGGTGAGCCGAGATCGGGCCATTGCACTCCAGCCTGGGTAACAAGAGCGAAACTTCGTCTCAAAAAAAAAAAAAAAAAAGAGGCCGGGCGCGGTGGCTCATGCCTGTAATCCCAGCACTTTGGGAGGCCGAGGCGGGCGGATCATGAGGTCAATAGATCGAGACCATCCTGGTCAACATGGTGAAACCCCGTCTCTACTAAAAATACAAAAAATTAGCTGGGCATGGTGGCGCATGCCTGTAACTCCAGCTACTCAGGAGGCTGAGGCAGGAGAATTGCCCGAACCCAGGAGGCAGAGGTTGCGGTGAGCCAAGATCGCGCCATTGCACTCCAGCCTGGGTAAGAAGACTGAAACTCCGTCTCAAAAAAAAAAAAAAGAGAGAGAGAAAAGAAAAAAAAAACCTCAACAATATGCTGCCAACAAGACATTAACTTCATCTTTAAAGTCATACACAGAGCCTGGCCAACATGACATAACCCCATAACCCCGTCTCTACTAAAAATACAAAAAAATTGGTTGGGTGCAGTGGTACATGCCTGTAATCTCAGCTACTTGGGAAGATGAGGTATGAGAATCGCTTGAACCTGAGAGGAAAAGGTTGCAGTGAGCAAAGACTGTGCCAACCTGTACAACAGAGCAAAACTCAGTCCCAAAAAAATAAAGTCACACAGAGACTAAAAGTTAAAGGATGAAAAAAGACATTGCATGCAAACAGAAACCAAAAGTGAACTGGAGTAGCTTTACATATATCAGATAATACAAACATCAAGTCAAAAGTTGTAAAAGGAGACAAAGAAGGATATTACATAATAAAGGGATCAATTCAATAAGGGGATATAACAACTGTAAATATATATGCAACCAACACCGGAGCACCTAGATATACAACACAAACATTAGATCTAACGGGAGAGATAGACACCAATATAATAATAGCTGGTGACTTCAACACCATATAGATCTAGACAGATCACCTAGACAGAATACAAAGAAACAGTTTTCAACTGCACCACAGACCAAATGAAACCAACAGATATTTGCAGAACATTTCACTTAACAGCAGCAGAATACACATTGCTTAGCAGCACATAAAACATTCTCCAGAACTGACCATATTTTAGGACATAAAACAAGTCTCAACAAAATTTTTAAATAATTGAAATCATGTCAAGTATCTTCTCAGATCACAATGGAATAAAAATAGTAATCAATACAAGAGAAACACTGAAAACTATACAAATACATGGAAATTAAACAACATGCTCCTGAATGATCTCTGAGTCAATGAAGAAATTAAGATGGAAATAAAACCATGTCTTGAAACAAATGAAAATGGCAACAACATGCCAAAGGCTGTGGGATACAGCAAAAGCAGCACATTGGTTTTTTTTGTTTGTCTTTTGGGTGTCCTCAATCAGAAGGATATTTGCAGGGCAGTGTTAAGAGAGAAGTTTATACTAATAAATGCCTATGCCAAGAAAATGGAAAGCCGGGCCGGGCACGGTGGCTCACGCCTGTAATCCCAGCACTTTGGGAGGCTGAGGTGGGTGGATCACGAGGTCAAGAGATCGAGACCATCCCGGTCAACATGGTGAAACCCCGTCTCTACTAAAAAGACAAAAAATTAGCTGGGCCTGCTGGCGCGTGCCTGTAATCCCAGCTACTCAGGAGGGTGAGGCAGGAGAATTGCCTGAATCCAGAAGGCGGAGATTGCAGTGAGCCCAGATCGCGCCATTGCACTCCAGCCTGGGTAACAAGAGCAAAACTCCGTCTCAAAAAGGAAAAAAAAAAAAAAAAATGGAAAGCTGGGCATGGTGACAACCAATGATGCGTCTCAAGAAACCAAAAAGAACCCAAAATTAGTAGAAGGAAAGACAATAAAGATCAGAGCGGAAATAAATGTCAAACTAAAACAAATTACAGAAGATCAAAGATCAGAAGAAAGCTGGTCATTTGAAAAGATAAACAAAATCAACAAACCTTTAGCTACACTAAGGAAAAAAATAAACAAGACCTAAATAAAAGAAATGAGAAACAAAAAATGTGATATCACAATGAATATCACAGAAATACAGAGGATCACCACAGACTGAACTATAAAGCAATAAATTTAAAAACCTAGAGGAAATGAACAAATTCCTGAACACATACAATCTACTAAGATTGAAACAGCAAAAACAAACAAACAAACAAACAAAAAAAACCCTCAACAGACCAATAACAAGTAATGAGATTCAGTTAGTAACAAAAAGCTCTCCCAAGAAAAGCCCAAAACTGATGGGTTCACTGCTGAAATCTATCAAACATTTATATTTATTTATTTATTTATTTATTTTGAGACGGAGTTTCGCTCTTGTTACCCAGGTTGGAGTGCAATGGCACGATCTCGGCTCACCGCAACCTCCGCCTCCTGGGTTCAGGCAATTCTCCTGCCTCAGCCTCCTGAGTAGCTGGGATTACAGGCACGCGCCACCACGCCCAGCTAATTTTTTTGTATTTTAGTAGAGATAGGGTTTCACCATGTGGACCAGGATGGTCTCGATCTCTCGACCTCGTGATCCACCCGCCTCGGCCTCCCAAAGTGCTGGGATTACAGGCTTGAGCCACCGCGCCCGGCATTCAAACATTTATAAAAGAATGGATATCAATTCTTCTCAAGGTATTCTAAAAAACTGAAGCAAAGGTAATTCTTCATAACTCGCTCTACAAGGCCAATATAATCCGGATACCAAAACCAGAAAAGGAAAAACTAAAAAAGAAAACTACATGCTAATATCCTTGATAAACACAGACACAAGAATCCTGAACAAAATTCTGGCAAACCAAATCCAACAACACATCAAAAAGGTAATACACCAGCCAGACACGGTGGCTCATGCCTGTAATTCCAGCACTTTGGGAGGCTGAGGTGGGCAGATCACAAGGTCAGGAGTTCAAGACCAGGCTGGCCAATACGGTGAAACCCCGTCTCTAAATAAAAAAAAAATAAATTTAAAAAAAAGGTTATATATCATGAAGTGAGATTCATCCCAGGAATACAAGAATGATTTAACATATGCAATCAATAAATGTCGTACATCTTAGCCACAGAATGAAGGACAAAAACCATAGGATCATCTCAACAGAAGCAGGAAAAGCATTTGATAAAATTCAACATCCATTCATGATTTTTTAAAAAAAGACCTCAATAGGCCGGGCACGGTGGCTCAAGCCTGTAATCCCAGCACTTTGGGAGGCCGAGGCGGGTGGATCACGAGGTCAAGAGATCGAGACCATCCTGGTCAACATGGTGAAATCCCGTCTCTACTAAAAATACAAAAAATTAGCTGGGCATGGTGGCACGTGCCTATAGTCCCAGCTACTCAGGAGGCTGAGGCAGGAGAATTGCCTGAACCCAGGAGGCGGAGGTTGCGGTGAGCCGAGATCGTGCCACTGCACTCCAGCCTGGGTAACAAGAGCGAAACTCCGTCTCAAAAAAAAATAAATAAATAAATAAATTTAAAAAGACCTCAATAAATTAGGTATAAAAAGAAGGTACCCTAACATAATAAAGGCCACATATGACAAACCCACAACTATCATCTTACTCAATGAGAGAAAGCTACAAGCTTTTCCTCCAGTAATTGGAACAAGACAAGGAGGCTCACTCTCACCACTTTTAACCAATATACTACTGGAACTCCTAGCCAGAGCAAGACAAAGTAGTTCGGGGCATCCAAATTGGAAATGAAGTCAAACTGTCCTTTTTGCAGTTGCAGATGACATGATCTTACATATAGTAAAATCTATGCTCCACCAAAATGAAAACAAAAACAAAAAACCTCAGAGCTAATAAATTCAGTAAAGTTGCAGGATACAAAATTACTGCTAAAAAAAAAAAAAAAAAAAAAAAATCAATGGTGTTTCCGTATACAAACAATACACTACCTGAAAAGAAATCAAGAAGGCAACTTCATTTACAATAGCTAGGAAAAAAGTCAAATAGGAATAAATTTGTCAAATATTCCTTAAGTCAAATAGGAAGTAAGTGAAAGATCTAAAAACAGCTGGGCATAGTAGCTCACACCTGTACTCCCAACACTTTGGAAGGCTAAACGGGGAGATTACTTGAGCTCAAGAGTTTGAAACCAGCCTAGGTAACATGGCGAAACCCTGTCTTTACAAAAAATACAAAAAAATTAGCCAGTTATGCGCCCCTTCTTCCTACTGTGCCTCACTTGTGTGGAGTGACTTGACCTTCATGACCCATGCTGGAAAGAATGCTCAGATACGTACACAGCTCTCGTGTTGCCCAACCAGCACATCCCTGACTCCCTCCATGGGGATCTGCCTGCAGCACTCACACTTAGCACCATCCTGTCCAGCCATCCTGTCTCCCCTGCGGGATGTGAGCGCTGGGAGGGAAGGGGCCGTTTCTGGTTCTTGGAAGGCCCAGTGCCCAGCACCGTCCAGCCGTGTGCTGAGCAGGCAGTCAGCGAGAACCCAGAGTAAGCCCTCACTACAAGCAGCTCTGGGTACTCAGGTTATGACATTTGAGGGGGACTCCTGGGTTCCCCAGGAAGGCAGCATGGCAGACCCTGTGGAGTATGAGTGGCCCACACCTTGCAGAATAGACTTGCTGACCTGTGACCCTTACATGTGTGTCTCACCGCAGGGAGGCAGGAGGCTGTGAGCAGAGGCTGGGCCTGGAGACCTGTTCACCCATACCCTGTCTCTATGTGGGTCACACACAGCTGGGTGGAGACGTCATGTGTGGTCCAGGGAGGTGTCTGGGTGTGGGTTCTGTGGACAAGCTGCATTGTGCCACTAGGACAGCGGCTGCTGCTGGGCCAACAGGGTGCAGGAAACAGAGACCGTGGGAGAACAGGGACATCCTAGCCTAGTGCAGGAACCCCAGGAAGAACAGTGTGGGCTCCCCAAGACAAGCTGCAAGGCCCTAGGTATCAGGCTGTTGCTTTGGATGCTCACTGAGGGGCCTACCTGAGTGCTGCACAGGAAGCCAGCAGCATGGCCATCCCTGTCTAGCACTCATCTAGGACATTAGGGTGGGCTCCTTGAGTCCTGTGGGGTTCTGGGCATCAGCCTCTCCTACCTGGCCTCCAAACACCACCACTCTGCCATCCCACACCTCAATTTCTCAGATTCCCTGAAGTCAAAGGGAAGTTGCAAGGGCTGCCATCCCTGCCTCCCTAGTGGCCCTGCTGGAGGATGTGCCTAGAAAGGATTTCAGGAGGAAGCACATCAATGGCTGTTGTTTGAAATGTCATGGCAGCTGTGCCTAACTACAAATAGTGATTACAGCTTCCTGTTCCTCCATGGAAGGAACCTACTCTCCTACAGAGGGAATTCCTCTTCGTGCCCTTTCCCCTCCATTTTTCTTTTTCTTCTTTTTTTTTTTTTCTCTTTGAGATGGAGTTTTGCTCTTGTTGCCCAGGCTGCAGTGCAACGGCGCCATCTTGGCTCACTGCAACCTCTGCCTCCCAGTTTCAAGTGATTCTAGTGCCTCAGCCTCCCGAGGAGCTGGGATTACAGGCATGCGCCACCATGCCCAGCTAATTTTGTACTTTTAGTAGAGACAAGGGGTTTCTCCATGTTGGTCAGGCTGGCCTCAAACTCCTGACCTCAGATGATCCACCCACCTCAGCCTCCCAAAGTGCTAGGATTACAGGTGTGAGCCACCATGCCCAGCCTCCCCTCCATTTTCTTGAACAAGTTGCCCTTCACTGTTTTGTTTTATTTTATTGAGACAGGGTTTTGCTCTTGTTGCCCAGGCTGGAGTGCAGTGGCACGATCTCTGCTCACTGCAACCTCCTCCTCACAGGTTCAAGCCATTCTCCTGCCTCAGTCTCCCAAGTAGCTGGGATTAAAGGTGTCTGTCACCATGCCTGACTCACTTTTATATTTTAGTGCAGATGAGGTTTCACCATGTTGGCCAGGCTGGTCTGGAACTCCTGACCTCAGGCTATCCACCTGCCTCAGGCTCCCAAAGTGCTAGATTATAGGCATGAGCCACCATGCCCGGCCTCCCTTTTTAACTAAAAAAAAAAAATTTTTTTTTGAGTCAGAGTCTCACTCTGTAACCCAGGTTAGAGTGTACTTGCGATCATAGCTCACTTTAGCCTCCAACTCCTGGGCTCAAGTGTTCCTCCTGCCTCGGCCTCCCAAAGCCCTGGGACTACAGATAGGTGCCACCACACCCAGTCTCTGCCCCTTAGAATTAAAGTCACCCAGGCAGGTTGAACCTCTTACACCTTCTGCCCCTTGCCTGATCCCAATCCCCACCCCCAACCCACCAGCCCCCTGTAATGAGAGCAGCCGTAAGTTTTGGAGCTTTCTGGAGCCCCTGCTTTTCCTGAAAAGGTGCCTGCCGAGAGACTAGAGCTGGTGGGGAGAGGTGTCAAGAGGTCTCCTCTGGGGTCCAGGGCCACACAGCTCCCGAAGTCCCAGTCTCCCTCTCTGGGGCTAGAGTTGCCCGTGTCCCTGTGACTTCTGCTTGGCCACCTGGCTGCCCAGACTAGGGCTGCTCCTGCAACCACTCGGTGAGCACAGAAATGTATAAGTGCCAGAAAAAAAAAATTAGCCAGGCATCGTGGTGCATGCCTATAGTCCCAGCTACTTCAGACGGTCAGGTATGAGAATCAACTGAGCTAAGGTGGTCAAGGCTACAGTGAACTGTAATGGTACCACTGAACTATAGCCTGGGCAACAGAGAAAGACACTGCATCCAAAAATAACAACAACAAAAAATAAATAAATAAATAAATAAGGAAAAATACAAGACCTCAAAATATACTGAAAGCTGTAGTAATCACAACAGCATGGTACTGGCATAAAAACAGATACATAAACCAATGGAAGAGAATAGAGTACCCAGAAGTTAATACACATATCTATAGCCAACTGATTTTTGACAAAGGTGCCAAGAATACTCACTGGGGAAAGGGCAGTCTCTTCAATGAATGGTGCTAGCAAAACTGGACATTCATATGTAGGACAATGAAACTATACCCTCACTCCTCATTCTATATTAAAAAATCCACTCAAAATGGCTCAAAGAACTAACAAAACTATAAGACTACCAGAACAAAACAGGGGAAATGCTTCAGGACACTAGCCTGGGAAAAGATTTTATCAATAAAGATTTCAAAAGCAAAGGCAACAAAAAATAAATGAAATTAGGTCAAACTACAAAGCTTCTGTATAGCAAAGGCAACAATCGACAGAGTAAAAAGACAACCTACAGAATGGAAGAAAATATATGCAAACTACTCATCTGACCAGATTAACATTAAGAATTTACAAGGAGTGCAAACTCCTCAAATGAAAAAAAAAAGAAAAAATCCAATTTAAAAATGCACAAGCCATCTGAATAGACATTTCTCAAAGATTATATATAAATGGGCAATGAATACGGGGAAAAAATGTTCGACATCATTAACCATCAACAGAAATGCAAATCAAAACCACAATGAGGTATAATCTTAACCAAGTTAGGATAACTATTATCAAAAACACAAAAAAATAACAAATGCTGGCAAGAATGCACAGTAAAGGGAACTCTAGTACACTGTTAGTGAGAATGTAAACTAGCACAGCCACTATGGAGAACCGTATCAAGGCTCTTCAATAAACTACAAACACAACTACCATACGACTGAGCAATCCCACCGCTGCGCATTTATCCATAGGAAAGAAAATCATTACATAAGAGACGTCTGCATTCCCATGATAACTGCAGTACAATACACAACAGCTAAGCTACAAAATCAACGTAGGTGATTAACAACAGATGAATGGATAAACAAAATGTGGTGTGCACACACACACAGAGGAATCTTATACAGCCATAAAAAATAATGAAATCCTGTCATTTCCATCAACATAGATGGAACTGGAGGACATTATCTTAAGTGAAATAAGCCAGGAGCAGAAAGTTAATCAAACACAGGTTCTCACATATAGAAGCTAAAAGAAAAGGTTCATCCCATATAAGTAAAACGTAGAACAGAGGATACAAGAGGGTTGAAAGGACATGGGAAAGGGAGGGATAGGAAGAGATTTGTGAAACGATATAAAATTACAGCTACATAGGAGGAGTAAGTTCTAGTGTTCTGTGTAACTGTGGGTGACTACAGTTAACAATAATACATTACAAAGATTCAAATAGCTATAAAAAGGACACAGAAGGTTCCCAATGCCAAGAAAAAATAAATGTTTGACATGCATACACTATACCCTGATCACTATAGATTCTATGTACCAAAACATTACTGTTATGATGAAATCTTGCATTTTAAAAAATCAGTATGT
This sequence comes from Saimiri boliviensis, assembly GCF_048565385.1. NCBI lineage: Eukaryota > Metazoa > Chordata > Mammalia > Primates > Cebidae > Saimiri > Saimiri boliviensis. Next base: position 76,544,033 of record NC_133449.1, on the reverse strand, counting down.
ATCCAATAAACATGTAAAATTATATGTCAATTAAATGTTTTTTTAAAAGCTATCTTCCTGTCAGCAGAGGTGTTTTAAAAAAAAGAAGCGGCCGGGCGCGGTGGCTCAAGCCTGTAATCCCAGCACTTTGGGAGGCCAAGGCGGGTGGATCACGAGGTCAAGAGATCAAGACCATCCTGGTCAACTTGGTGAAACTCCGTCTCTACTAAAAATACAAAAAAAAAATTAGCTGGGCATGGTGGCGCGTGCCTGTAATCCCAGCTACAGCTACTCAGGAGGCTGAGGCAGGAGAACTGCCTGAACCAGGAGGCGGAGGTTGCGGTGAGCCGAGATCGCGCCATTGCATTCCAGCCTGGGTAACAAGAGTGAAACTCCTCAAAAAAAAAAAAAAAAAAGAAGAAGAAGAAGAAGCTATTAAGCCATGAAAACACATAAAGAAAATTTAAATTCCTATTACTAAGAAAATTCAGTAATTCTTTTCACTATCTTTAATATTTCCTATTACTAAGGATTTTAGTAATTCCTTTCACTGTTACTACGTGAAAGAAACCATTCTGAACTGGCTACATACTGTATGATTCCAACTTTATGATATACTAGGAAAGGCAGAACTATGGAGACACTAAAAAGATCAGCAGTTGCCAAAGGTTACATGGGAGAAAGGAAAGAACAGGCAGAGCACACAGGATTTTAGGGTAGTGAAACCACTTTGTACGACACTATACTGGTGGATGTCTCACTATACATTTGTCAATGCAACAGTAAACCCTAATGTGAACTGTGGACTTTGAGTCACAATGATATGTTAATGTAGATTCACCAATTAATACAAATGTGTCAGATGTTGACAGTGGAGGCGGCTCTATGAATGTAGGAAGTCAAATGACAAAACAGGAAATATCTGCACCTTCTGCTCAATTTTGGTGTGAACTAAAAACTGATCTAAAAAAATAAAGTTGACCAGGCAAGGCGGCTCATGCCTGTAATCCTAGCACTCTAAAAGGCAAAAGCAGGAGAACCCCTTGAGCCTGGGCAACACAGGGAGACTTCATTTCTAAAAATATAAATAAATAAAATTTTAGGTATGGTGGCAAATGCCTGTAGTCCCAGATACCCAGGAGGCTGAGGTGGGAGGATCACTTGGGTCCAGAAGGTCAAGGTGGCAAGATTTTGCCACTGCACTCTACACCAGGTGACAGGGCAAAACCCTGTCTCAAAAATAAAATCTATTATTAAAAAAAAAAAAAAAATACTAACACAAAACCTTAAGAATTAAAATAGACAGTAACAGAAATTAAAATTGATAGAACGGCTTTAACATGAGATTAAATACAACTGCGGATTCGACAAAAGAAGATGGGTCAAATAAAATATCCAGACTGAAGTATGAAGACACAAAAGCCAACAGGATGAAAAATATAGAAGAAAGCAAAAGAGAGAAAGAATATCAAAAGGTGATGAAAGATAGCCGTTATTTTTTCAAATGTAGCCCCTGCCTCAGTCTAAGTACTTCTAAAGTAAATTTTTTTTAAACTCATCGATTCACAGCCGGGCACAGTAGCTCACACCTCTAATCCCAGCACTTTGGGAGGCCAAGGTGAGTGGATTACAAGGTCAAGAGTTCAAGACCAGCCTGGCCAACATGGGGAAACCTTGTTTCTACTAAAACTATAAAAATTAGCCAGGCTAGGGGCAGGCGACAGAGTGAGACTTTGTCTCAAAACGAACAAACAAATAACTCAGATTCAAGAAGCACTATGAACACCAATAAATACAAAATCAGATGCAGACCTGTCATAGTAAACAGATGAAGACAAAAGACAAAGAAAATTTTGGGGCCCAGCGAGGTGGCTCATGCTTATAATCCCAGCACTCTGGGAGGCCAAGGCTGGTGGATCACAAGGTCAAGAGATCGAGACCATCCTGGTCAACAAGGTGAAACCCCATTTCTACTAAAAATACAAAAATTAGCTGAGCATGGTGGCGCACGCCTGTAGTCCCAGCTACTTGGGAGGCTGAGGCAGGAGAACTGCTTGAACCCAGGAGGCGGAGGTTGCGGTGAGCCGAGATCGTGCCATTGCACTTCAGTCTGGGTAACAATAGCAAAACTCCGTCTCAAAAAAAAAAAAAAAAAAAAAAAAAATTAAAACTGAGCAAATAATGCACTGAGCAATAATTTTAAACTGAGCAAATAATGCACATTAAAAGGCTAGGGTGGGAGGGCCAGCTTTTTCATAGGCTGAATGACATGCCTAGTCATGCAAATCCCCTGAGCCCTACACAAATTAGACGTTGCCTCTTCCAGCCTCTGCATATATACCTGGCTGGTGTCTACCACACTTGGGGCCTTCTCTTTAGGTTTTGGAGCACCCCCTCCCTCTGTCTCTGTACGGGGGAGACTCTACCTTCTGCTTTTTTTTTTTTTTTTTTTTTTTTTTTTCAGTAGAGATGGGGTTTAACTATGTTGGCCAGGCTGGTCTCAAACTCCTGACCTTGTGATCCACCCACCTCCGCCTCCGAATGTGCTGGGATTACAGGCAAGAGCCACTGCACCCAGTCCCTCTATTCTTTCTTGCCTATTAAACTCTCTGCTCCTTAAAAATAATTTAAGGCCGGGCGCGGTGGCTCAAGCCTGTAATCCCAGCACTTTGGGAGGCCGAGGCGGGTGGATCACGAGGTCAAGAGACTGAGACCATCCTGGTCAACATGGTGAAACCCCGTCTCTACTAAAAATACAAAAAAAAATTAGCTGGGCATGGTGGCGCGTGCCTGTAATCCCAGCTACTCAGGAGGCTGAGGCAGGAGAATTGCTCGAACCCAGGAGGCGGAGGTTGCGGTGAGCCGAGATCGTGCCATTGCACTCCAGCCTGGGTAACAAGAGCGAAACTCCGTCTCAAAAAAAAAAAAAATAATAATAATAATTTTTAAAAAAAACTTAGCAAATGAGGAAAAAACTTATCTTCAGGCCGGGTGTGGTGGCTCACACCTGTAATCCCAGCACTTTGGGAGGCCAAAGTGAGTGCATCACAAGGTCAGGAGTTCAAAACCATCCTGGCCAACATGGTGAAACCCCCGTCTCTACTAAAAATACAAAAATTAGCTGGGCATGGTGGCACATACCTGTAATCCCAAGCTACTCAGGAGGCTGAGACAGAATTGCTGAACTCGGGTGGCAGAGGTTGCAGCAAGCTGAGATCGTGCCACTGCACTCCAGCCTGGCCGACAGAGCAAGACTGTCTCAAAAGAAAAACCAACAACAACAACAACAAAAAAAAAACCACTTATTTTCAAAGAAGTAACAGTAAAACTGGTGGCTGACTTCTCACTTTAGAAAACAAGAAAACATTGGAAAAAATTGTCAACAGCAGAACTACGCTAAAAGCAAAGTGATCCCAGATGAAAGCCAAGAAATACAAAAGAGGAGGAGGAGCAACAGAAAGAGTAAACATGGGTAAATCTAAACTAACATAAACTGTATAAAATAATAGTAATAATATCTTACAGGCCAGGCACAGTAGCTCATGCCTGTAATCCCAGCACTTTGGGAGGCTGAGGTGGGTGAATCATGTGAAATCAGGAGTTCAAGACCAGACTGGCCAACATGATAAAAGCCTGTCTCTACTAAAAATACAAAAATAAGCCAGGCGTCATGGCACACCCCTGTACCCCAGCTACTTAGGAGGCTGAGGTACCCAAATCATTCGAATTAGGAAGGTGGAGGTTGCAGTAAGTGGAGATCACACTACTGCACACCAGCCTGGGCTAGAGTGAGACTGTCTCAGGAAAAAAAAAAAAAAAAAGGAAAGAAAGTGAAAAAAGAAAACATAGTCACATTAATCTTATCAAAAAAACTGTTGAGTACTGGGCATCTTTCAAGTTCACAGCGTCAGGTTCAAGTTTTCTAAAATTAAAATTTTTCTACGAAAGCTCACATTTTACCACTGGCAACTAACATTATCTATCTTCCATGAAAGTGACATGCTTGGTTTTTTTGTTTTTTTTTTTCCCCCCCAACAAAATGCCTGTTAAATATAAAAAATCTGGATAACCTTGCATGAGTCCATCACTCAAACAAAAGATGTTTTATGAAAAAAAGCAGCTAGCTCAGCTCACAACTCAAATCACTTCTCCATTTTCTCAACGGAACCACCTTACTAAAGGATAGAAGAAATGCTTTATATAAACTCATTTTGGCCAGGCACGGTGGCTCAAGCCTGTAATCCCAGCACTTTGGGAGGCCGAGGCGGGTGGATCACGAGGTGAAGAGATCGAGACCATCCTGGTCAACATGGTGAAACCCCGTCTCTACCAAAAATACAAAAAAAAATCAGCTGGGCATGGTGGCTCGTGCCTGTAATCCCAGCTACTCAGGAGGTTGAGGCAGGAGAATTGCCTGAACCCAGGAGGCGGAGGTTGCGGTGAGCCGAGATCACGCCATTGCACTCCAGCCTGGGTAACAAGAGTGAAACTCCGTCTCAAAAAAAAAAGAAAAAAAAAAAAACTCATTTCATCACATAATATAAAAAAGACATGAATACAAGATCTGTGAAATTCAATTTTTTTTTTTTTGAGGCGGAGTTTCGCTCTTGTTACCCAGGCTGGAGTGCAATGGCGCGATCTCGGCTCACCGCAACCTCCGCCTCCTAGGTTCAGGCAATTCTCCTGCCTCAGCCTCCTGAGTAGCTGGGATTACAGACACGTGCCACCAAGCCCAGCTAATTTTTTGTATTTTTAGTAGAGACGGGGTTTCACCATGTTGACCAGGATGGTCTCGATCTCTTCACCTTGTGATCCACCCGCCTCGGCCTCCCAAAGTGCTGGGATTACAGGCTTGAGCCACCACGCCCAGCCTCAATTTTTTTTTTAAGTTTTTTTTTTTTTTTCTCCCCAAGACAAGAGTCTCACTCTGTTGCCTAGGCTGGAGTACAGTGGTGCAACCTCGGCTCACTGCAACCTCCGTCTCGCGTGTTCAAGCGATTCTCCTGCCTCAGCCTCCCGAGTAGCTCGGCTTGTAGGCACCTCTCCACCACACCCAGCTAATTTTTGTATTTTTAGTAGAGACAAGGTCTCACCACGTTAGCCAGGCTGGTCTCAAACTCCTAACCTCAGGTGATCTGCCCGCCTTGGCCTCCCAAAGTACTGGGACTGCAGGCATGAGCCAAGGATCTGTGACATTTAATAAAATAATTTTGCTGCTCGAACATCAACTTAAACTTTTTTAAAATAACAAATATTTGGCAGTAAAGAATACAATTACTTAAGGCCACTGCTATTCTTCATACAAAGTGGCCAGCAGTTTTATCCACCACACTTTTGCACTATCAGTGAAATTGTCAACACAATGGAAAACACAAACTGGTCAGTCACGAAAGCCCAGGTCTATAATCCCAGTACTTTGGGAGGCCAAGGCAGGAGGACTGCTTCAGGCAAGGAGCTGAAGACCAGACAGGGCAACGCAGTGAGCTCTGACTCAACCAATATAAAAAAATTTAGTCCAGTGTGGTGGCACATGCCTGTAGTCCCAGCTACTCGAGAGGCTGAGGCAGGAGTATCATCTGAAACCAGGAGTTGAAGTCTGCAGTGAGTTGATAACACCACTGCACTCTGGCCCAGGAAACAGAGTAAGAGTCTGTCTAAAGGAGGAGGAAAAAAAAAGCAAATAATGTCTTATCTTGAAGACCCTTTGACAGGCTCTCTCGGACATCCATGGTTCACAGATCATACTTTGATAACCACTGATGGAGTCAAATGAAGATATATTTTTAATAGTAAAGGGGTATATAAATAAAAGTCATCCCAATTGGAAATAATGTAAAACTGTTTCCCTCTATAGATGATTTATTATATGAAAAAGGACCTAAGGGATCCATTAAACAACTTATAAATGAGTTCAACAAGGTTGCAGGATACAAGATCAATATACCAAATAAACCATATTTCTATACATTATGAACAATCTGATGTGAAATCTACAAAAATGATTTTACAGTATCATCAGATTCTTATTCTTTGCGTAAAATGTATTAAATAATAATAAGTGCAAGCCATGGTTTCAGGTACTCCTTTAAAGGAAAAAAAAAAAAAGTGCAGGCCAGAGGCCAGGCACGGTGGTTCACGTCTGTAATCCTAGCACTTTGGGAGGTCAAGGCGTGCGGATCATCTGAGGTCAGGAGTTTGAGACCAGCCTGGCCAACATGGAGAAACCCCATCTCTACTAAAAATACAAAAATTAGCTGGGTGTTGTGGCACATACCTATAGTCCTAGCTACTTGGGAGGCTAAGGAAAGAGAATCGCTTGAACCTAGAAGGTGGAGGTTGCTGTGAGCCAAGATCGTGCCACTGCACTCCAGCCTGGGCAATAAGAGGAAAACTCCATGTCAAAAAAAAAAAAAAAAAAAAAATGCAGGCCACGTGCAGTGGTTCATGCCTGTAATCCCAGCACTTTGGAAGGCTAAGGCAAGTAGATTGCTTAATTCTTGCAGTTCAAAACCAGCCTTGGCGACACGGTGAAAGCCCAACTCTACAAAAAATATGACAATTAGCTGAGTGTGGTTGCATGCGACTATAATCACCACTACTTAGAAGGCTGAGATGGGAGGACTGCTTGAACCCAGGAGCTCAAGACCAGACTCAGCAACATTGTGAAAGCATATCTCTACAAAAGATACATATGTGGTGGCACACACCACAGTCCCAACTACTCAGGAGGCTGAGACAGGAGGAGAGCTCAAGCCTGAGAGGCAGAAGTTACAGTGAGCCAAACTCATGCCACTGCACTCCAGCCTGGATGACAGTGAGAATCCCTCTCAACAACAACAAAAAAAGGCCAGGCACAGTGGCTCACGTCTGTAATCCCAGCACTTTAGGAGGCCGAGGCAGGCAGATCACCTGAGGTCAGGAGTTGGAGACCAGCCTGACCAACATGGAGAAACTGTCTCTCCTCTAAAACTACAAAAATTACCCAGGGTGGTGGCAAGTGTCTGTAATCGCAGCTACTTGGGAAACTGAGGCAGGAGACCCACTTGAATCTAGGAGGAAGAGGTTATGGTGAGCTGAGATAGCGCTGTTGCACTCCAGCCCGGGCAACAAGAGCAAAACTTCATCTCAAAAAAAAAAAAAGGTGGAAACCTACGAAATATTGTTGAAAGCATTACAGAAAATCTAAGTAAATGGAAAGATAACCTATGTTCATGGACCAGGATACTTAACACTGTAAAGACAATAATAATCCTCAACTTGATACACTGATTCTCTACAATCTCTGTCAGAATCCCAGCTGGCATCTTTGTAGAAGTTCACATTTTGATCCTAAAATTCATAAGGAAACTCAAGGGACCCTGAAGAGCCAATATAATTTTGAAAAAGAAAAAAAAACAGATGGCTTATATTTTCCAATTTCCAATTTCATTACAAAGCCACAGTAATCAAGACTGGTGTAAGCACAGACATACAAGTCAATGGGACAGAATTCAGAGTCCAGAAACAATCCTACATGTCTATACGCAAATGATTTTCAAACAAGGGTGAAAGACCATGCAATGGAGAAAGAATCGATTTTTCTAAAAATGAAGCTTGGACAACTGAATAGCTTCATGCAAAAGAATAAAGTATTATCAGCTGGGTACAGTGGCTCATGCCTGTAATCCCAGTACTTTGGGAGGCCAAGGCAGGTGAATTATGAGCTCAGGAGTTTGAGACCAACCTGGCCAATATGGTGAAACCCCATTTCCACTAAAAAATACAACAATTAGCTAGGTGTGGTGGTGCATGCCAGTAATCCCAGCTGCTCGAGAGGCTGAGGCAGGACAGAATCACTTGAACCCAGGAAGTCAAGGTTGCAGTGAGTCGAGATTGCAGCACCGCATTCCAGCCTGGGTGACAAAGTGAGGCTCCATTTCAAAAAAAAAAAAAAAAAGAACGAAGTTGTACCCTTACGTCACACAATGTACAGAAACTAAATCATCAGGCGCGATGACGCACGCCTGCAATCCCAGCACTCTGGGAGGCCGAGGTGGGTGGATCACCTGAGGTCAGGAGTTTGAAACCAGCCTGGCCAACATAGTGAAACCCTGCCTCTACTAAAAAGAAAAAAATTAGCTGGATGTGGTGGTGGGCACCTGTAGTCCCAGCTACTTGGGAGGCAGAGGCAGGAGAATCACTTGAACCCAGGAGATGGAGGTTGCAGTGAAGAGACGGCACCACTGCACTCCAGCCTGGGCAACAGAGCAAGACTCTGTCTCAGGGGGAAAAAAATTAACTCAATATAAAGACTGAATGTATAAGCCAAATGATAAAAACTCTCAGAAGAAAAACTGGGCATAAACTTTCATGACGTTAGATTTAGAAACACATTCTCAACTACGACACCAAAAGTTCAAGCAAAAGGAATAAACTGAACTTCATCAATATTAAAATATTTTGTTTCAATGGACACTCATCGAAAAAAGTCAAAGGAAGGCCGGGCGCGGTGCCTCAATCCTGTAATCCGAGCACTTTGGGAGGCCGAGGCGGGTGGATCACGAGGTCAAGAGATCCAGACCATCCTGGGCAACATGGTGAAACCCCATCTCTACTAAAAATATAAAAAATGAGCTAAGCATGGTGGCGCGTGTCTGTAATCCCAGCTACTCAGGAGGCTGAGGCAGGAGAACTGCCTGGACCCAGGAGGCGGAGGTTGCGGTGAGCCGAGATCGCGCCATTGCACTCCAGCCTGGGTAACAAGAGCAAAACACCATCTCAAAAGAAAAAAAAAGTCAAAGGAGAACCCACCAAGTGCAAAGAAACATTTGCAAATCACACATCTCATAAGAGACCTGTATCTAGAATATATCAAGAACTCTTACAACTCAATAATTAAAAGACAAATAACCCAATTAAATAGTGGGCAAAGGATCTGAATAGATATTTCTCCAAAGATAACATACAAATGACAAGTAAGAGCAAGAAAAGATGTTCATCATCATTATTCAGGGAAATGCAAAGCAAAATGACAGTGAAATAGAAACAACCCAAATACCCATCAGTAGATGAATGTATAAACAAAATGTGGTTTATTGATTTAAAGAAACACTGTCAGCCGGACATGGTGCCTTACGCCTGTAAATCCTAACACTACGGGAGGCTAAAGTGGGAGGATCACTTCAAGTCAGGAGTTCGAGATCAGCTTGGCCAAGATGGTGAAACCTCATCTCTACTAAATACAGAGACATTAGCCAGGCATGGCGGTGGGTCCCTGTAATGCCAGCTACTCAGGAGGCTGAGGCAGGAGAATCGCTTGAACCCAGGAGGCAGAGGATGCACTGAGCCAAGATTGTGCCATTGTACTCCAGCCTGAGAGAATGAAACTCTGTCTCAAAAAAATGAATAAACAAACACTGTTCAGCCATAAAAAGGTCTGGCAAATGCTACAACATGGATAAACCTAGAAAGCATTATGCTAAGTGAAAGACGGTACTTACAAAAAGCATTAGTATTCCATACACATGACAGGTTCAGGATAGGCAAATATATTTAGAATGCATACTGGTTGTTTCTCGATGCTAGAGAAATGAGAAGTAGCTTAGGGTTAATTACTAAAAGCTGGGGAAATCCTTTTGAGGTGATAAAGTGTTCTAGACTTGTTTGTCATGATGGTTGCACAACTCTGAATCAGAGTTAGGTGACAGGTAAGTGAATTTATCAGATTGGTACAAAAGTAACTGCAGTTTAAAAGTAGCAAAACCCCAATACTTTTGCACCAACCCAACAGTTCACTACAGCTATTAAAAAAAAAAATTACAGGCCAGGAGTGGCAGCTCACTCCTGTAATCCCAGGACTTTGGGAGGCCAAGATGGGCAGATCACAAGATCAGGAGTTCAAGACCAGCCTGGCCAACATGGCGAAACCCCGCTCTACTAAAAATACCAAATAAATAAATAATAAAGTAAAATAAATGATAAAGATGTACAACTATCCCATTTTAATTGGAAACAACAAACAAAAATATCCAAGGAATACAAGTAAAAAGAAATACGCAGGCCAGGTGCAGTGGCTCACCCCTGTAATCCCAGCACTTTAGGAGGCTGAGGTGGGTGGATCATCTGAGGTCTGGAGTTTGAAACCAGCCTGACCAACACGGAGAAACTCTGTCTCCACTGAAAATACAAAATTGGCTGGGTGTGGTGGTGCATGCCTGTAATCCTAGCTACTCAGGAGGCTGAAGAAGGAGAATCGCTTGAACCCGGGAGGCGGAGATTGCAGTGAGCCGAGATCACGCTGTTGCTCTCTAGCCTGGGCAACAAGAGCAACACTCCATCTCAAAAAAAAGCAGAAAAAAGAAAAAAAAAGAAATACACAGAACCTACATAAAGGGGAAGCATATGAAACATCAAAAAGAAACAAAAATTAGGCCGGGCACGGTGGCTCAAGCCTGTAATCCCAGCACTTTAGGAGGCCGAGGCGGGTGGATCACGAGGTCGAGAGATCAAGATCATCCTGGTCAACATGGTGAAACCCCGTCTCTACTAAAAACACAAAAAATTGCGCCGGGCGCGGTGGCTCAAGCCTGTAATCCCAGCACTTTGGGAGGCCGAGGCGGGTGGATCACGAGGTTGAGAGATCGAGACCATCCCGGTCAACATGGTGAAACCCCGTCTCTACTAAAAGTGCAAAAAATTAGCTGGGCATGGTGGCGCGTGCCTGTAATCCCAGCTACTCAGGAGGCTGAGGCAGGAGAATTGCCTGAGCCCAGGAGGCGGAGGTTGCGGTGAGCCGAGATCGCGCCATTGCACTCCAGCCTGGGTAACAAGGGCGAAACTCTGTCTCAAAAAAAAAAAAAAAAAAAAAAAAATACAAAAAATACAAAAAATTAGCTGGGCATGGTGGCTCGTGCCTGTAATCCCAGCTACTCAGGAGGCTGAAGCAGGAGAATTGCCTGAACCCAGGAGGCGGAAGTTGCGGTGAGCCAAGATCGCGCCATTGCACTCCAGCCTGGGTAACAAGAGCGAAACTCCATCTCAAAAAAAAAAAAAAATTATGTAAAAATGGGAAGATACACTGTTTCTTCCTCTTCCTTTCCTTTTGAGAAAAACATGAGATATCAACTCTTGCCCCACTTACAAACATAATCTAATTCGAATAGAAATGGAAGAGGATATATGAAAATATAAAAATGATTCTAAAGTTTCAACTTAAGAAATGAGTGGGAAGCCCATCGGACTCACAGCAGATCTCTCAGCAGAAACCCTACAAGCCAGAAGAGAGTGGGGGCCAATATTCAACATCCTTAAAGAAAAGTGGTGCGGTGGCTCAAGCCCTGTAATCCCAGCACTTTGGGAGGCCGAGGCGGGTGGATCACGAGGTCAAGAGATCGAGACCGTCCTGGTCAATATGGTGAAACCCCATCTCTACTAAAAATACAAAAAATTAGCTGGGCATGGTGGCGCATGCCTGTAATCCCAGCTACTCAGGAGGTTGAGGCAGGAGAATTGCCTGAACCCAGGAGGCGGAGGTTGCGTTGCGGTGAGCCGAGATCACACCATTGCACTCCAGCCTGGGTAACAAGAGTAAAACTCTGTCTCAAAAAAAAAAAAAAAAGAACTTTCAACCCAGAATTTCATATCCAGCCAAACTAAGCTTCATAAGTGAGGGAAAAATAAAACTGAACAAGCAAGTACTCAGAGAGTTCATCACCACCAGGCCTGCTTTACAAGAGCTTCTGAAAGAAGCATTACACGTAGAAAGGAACAACCAGTATCAGCCATTCCAAAACATACCAAAAAGTAAAGAGCATCAACGTAATGAAGAATCTTCATCAACTAATGGGTAAAACAGCCAGCTAGCATTAAATGGCAGTATTAAATTCACACATAACAACATTAACCCTAAATTTAAATGGACTAAATGCCCCAATCAAAAGACACAGACTTGGAAATTGGATAAAAAGTCAAAACCCATCGGTGTATCCAAGAAACCCATCTCGCATGCAAGGATACACAAAGGCTCAAAATAAAGGGATGGAGGAAGATTTACCAAGCAAATGGAGAGCCAAAAAAAAAGCAGGAGTTGCAACTCTCGTCTCTGATAAAATAGACTTTAAACCAACAAAGACCAAAAGAGACAAAAAAGGACATTACACAATGGTATAACGATCCATGCAACAAGAAGAGCTAACGATCCTAAATATATATGCACCCAATACAGGAGCACCCAGATACATAAGGCAAGTTCTTAATGACTTACAAAGAGCCTTAGACTCCCACACAATAATAGTGGGAGACTTTAACACCCCTTTGTCAATATTAGATAGATCAATGAGACAGAAAATTAACAAGGATATCCAGGACTTGAATTCAGACCTGGAACAAGTAAACCTAATAGACGTTTACAGAACTCTCCACCCCAAATCCACAGAATATACACTTTTCTCAGCACCACATCGCACCTACTCTATGTGACCACATAATTGGAAGTAAATCACTCCTCAGTAAATGTATAGCATTTCACAGGTTTAAATGAAATACTGGTTGGCTGGTTGTTATCTTCCTCCCTTATTCCTTCCTGTTGCCATTATTAAGCACAATTATTGGCATAAAAGAGGTATTTAATAGCCATTTTTAGACTGCATTCCAGCCTGGGCAATAGAGCAAGACTCCCGTTCTCTCTCCTGCTTTCTCTTCCTCTTTTTTTTCTTTTTCCTTCCTTCTTTCCTTTCTCTTTCTCTCAAAATAAATAAATAAATAAATAAATAAATAAATAAATAAATAAATAAAAAGTTTTCACTACCTATTTGATTTAACAGTACCAGGTACGAAGATAAATTATTAAGTGACTAAGTTAAAACTAGATGATGAAATAATAAAGTTTAAAAATAGGCCTCCAAGCCGGGCACAGTGGCTCACACCTGTAATCCCAACACTTTGGGAGTCCAAGGTCGGCAAGATCACAAGGTCAGGAGATCAAGACCATCCTGGCCAACATAGTGAAACCCTAACTCTTTTCCAAAAAAAAAAAAAAAAAAAGGCCTCCAAGAATATACTCATAAATTCTGTATAAGACACACATGACATTTCAAATCAATGGAAAAGAGCAGGATTATTCAAATTTGCTAAAACCACTAAGTCATAGTACAATTAATGTTAGATACTACTTCATATTTTACACAAAATAAATTCTAGATGAATAAAAAATTAAATGTAACAAATCCGTAAAAGCTAGAAAGATTTTATTATCTGTTCTTAGGTGGGAAAGACCATTCTACATAACAAAAGACTACTAGTCATTAAAACTCAGGAACCATGCTAAGTGAGGAGGCTCATGCCTGTAATTCCCAGCACTTTTTTTTTTGTGACAGGCAGTCTGTCACCCAGGCTGGAGTGTAGTTGCACAATCTCGGCTCATTGCAACCTCTATCTCCTGGGTTCAAGTGATTCTCGTGCCTCAGCCTCCCAAGTAGCTGGGATTACAGGCGTGCATCACCACACACAGCTAATTTTTGTATTTTGGATAGAGACAAGGTTTCACCATCACCAGGCTGGCCTGTAATTCCCAGCACTTTGGAAGGCCAAGGCAAGAGAATCACTTGAGTTCAAAAGTTAAAGACCAGCCTGGAAAACACAGTAAGGCCCTGTCTCCATTGAAAAAAAAAAAAAAAATTAAGAATTAGCTGGGCACGGCAACACACACCTGTAGTCAGGAGGCTGAAGTAAGAGGATCACTTGAGGCTGGAAACTCAAGGCTGCAGTCAGTCTTGATCATTCCACTACACTCCAGCCTTAGAGACAGAGCAAGACATTGTATCAAAACACACACACACACACGCACACACACACACAAACACACACACCCTTGCAGAAACAGATATAGTTTAGGACATCCTTTTTCTCCCTATTGTATGATTTTTAAAAACAGAATACCTAATGTTAAAAAAAAAAAAAAAAAAGGCACTCTCATATATAGCTTTTAGGCTATAAATTACTACAACTTTTCAAGAGGGCAACTCATCATCAGATGCCTTAATTACATCTGGACTGGGTGCAGTGGCTTATCCCTATAATCACAGCACTTTGGGAGGTCGAAGAGGGTGGACTGCTAGAGCCCGTAAGTTCAAGACCAGCCTGGGCAACAAGGTGAAACTCTATCTGTATTAAAAATACCAAAAAAATTTAGCTGGGTGTGGTTGCCTGCACCTGTAGTCCCAGCTACTCAGGAGGCTGAGATGGGAGAATCAGTTAAGCCTCAAAGGTAGAGGTTGCAGTAAGCCATGATCCCACCACTGCACCGCAGCCTAGGTAACAGTAAGACCCTGTCTCAAAAAAAGAAAAACAAAGCCGGGCACGGTGGCTCAAGCCTGTAATCCCAGCACTTTGGGAGGCTGAGGCGGGTAGATCACGAAGTCAAGAGATCGAGACCATCCTGGTCAACATGGTGAAACCCCGTCTCTACTAAAAATACAAAAAAATTAGCTGGGCATGGTGGCGCGTGCCTGTAATCCCAGCTACTCAGGAGGCTGAGGCAGAAGAATTGCCTGAACCCAGGAGGCGGAGGTTGCGGTGAGCCGAGATCGCGCCATTGCACTCCAGCCTGGGTAACAAGAGCGAAACTCCGTCTCAAAAAAAAAAAAAGAAAAGAAAAAAGAAAAACAAGCCAGGTGCTGTGGCTCATGCCAGTAGTCCCAGCACTTTGGGAGACCCAGAAGGGCAATTACTTGAGGTCAGGAGTTCAAGACCAGCTTGGCCTACACGGTGAAACTCTGTCTCTACTAAAAACACAAAAATCAAGGCCGGGGCAACGGCTCACGCCTGTAATCCCAACACTTTAGGAGGCTAAGGCGGGTGGATCACCTGAAGTCAGGAGTTACAGACCAGCCTGACCAACATGGAGGAACATGACGTCATCTCTACTAAAATTACAAAATTAGCTGGGCATGGTGGCGCACGCCTGTAATCCCAGCTACTCGGGAGGCTGAGGCAGGAGAATCACCTGAACCTGGGGGGCAGAGGTTGCAGTGAACTGAGAAGATCATGTCATTGCCTAGGCAACAAGAGTGAAACGCCATCTCAAAAAAAAAAAAAAAAGTTAGCCAGGTATGGTGATGCAAGCCTATAATTCCAGGTACTCAGGAGGCTGAGAAAGGAGAATCACTTGAACCAAGGAGGCAGAGGTTGCAGTGAGCCAAGATCGAACCACCATACTCCAGCCTGAGCAACAGAGGAACAATCCATCTCAAAAAAAAAAAAAAAAAAAATTACATACAGACCTGAAACATGACCCAGATTTCTATGCTTAAAAATATTTTCACTTCTTCTTCGACGTAACATCAAATGGCGGATGACGCCGGTGCAGCGGGGGGGCCCGGAGGCCCCGGGGGCCCTGGGATGGGGAACCGCGGTGGCTTCCGCGGAGGTTTCGGCAGTGGTATCCGGGGCCGGGGTCGCGGCCGTGGTGCTCGTGGAGGCAAAGCCGAGGATAAGGAGTGGATGCCTGTCACCAAGTTGGGCCGCCTGGTCAAAGACATGAAGATCAAATCTCTAGAAGAGATCTATCTCTTCTCTCTGCCCATTAAGGAATCTGAGATCATTGACTTTTTCCTGGGGGCCTCTCTCAAGGATGAGGTTTTGAAGATTATGCCCGTGCAGAAGCAGACCCGTGCTGGCCAGCGCACCAGGTTCAAGGAGTTTGTTGCTATTGGGGACTATAATGGTCACGTCGGTCTGGGTGTTAAGTGTTCCAAGGAGGTGGCCACTGCCATCCGTGGGGCCATCATCCTGGCCAAGCTCTCCATTGTCCCCGTGCGCAGAGGCTACTGGGGGAACAAGATCGGCAAGCCCCACACCGTCCCTTGCAAGGTGACAGGCCGCTGTGGTTCTGTGCTGGTGCGCCTCATCCCCACGCCCAGGGGCACTGGCATCGTCTCAGCACCTGTGCCCAAGAAGCTGCTCATGATGGCTGGTATCGATGACTGCTACACCTCAGCTAGGGGTTGCACTGCCACCTTGGGCAACTTCGCCAAGGCTACGTTTGATGCCATCTCTAAGACTTACAGCTACCTGACCCCTGATCTCTGGAAGGAGACTGTATTCACCAAGTCTCCCTATCAGGAATTCACGGACCACCTCGTCAAGACCCACACCAGAGTCTCCGTGCAGAGGACCCAAGCTCCAGCTGTGGCTACAACATAAGGTTTTTATACAAGAAAAATAAAGTGAATTACATTGCAAAAAAAAAAAAAAAAAATTTCATGTTTTTTAAACATAACAACACTAAATATGTGACACATTCAAAAGACAAAAGTAGGCTGCCATCAAATTATGTTCTCAGATACTTAAAGATATGAGAAACTGCTCATAAAAAAACCAAGAGCTGGTAAGTATGAACAATTTATACATAATCACAGAAGACAGATGGAATTATATAAACCAAAATTTTAACAATAAAATTACAACGTTTGTATTTCCCCAGTATTTTCTACAGCTTTCTATAGTGATTAAATTATAGGTAGGAAACGAGAAGGTTTTGAGTTCCTTTTTTTTTTGAGGACCCTCCGTCACCCAGGCTGGAGTGCCGGGGTGAAATCTTGGCCCCCTACAACCTCCTGCCTCAACCTCCTGAGTAGCTGGGATTACAAGTGTGCACCACCACACTCAGCTACCTTTTGGGGTTTTTTTCAGTTAAGACAAGGTTTTACCACATTGGCCAGGATGATACTGACTTCCTGACCTCAAGTGATCCACTTACCTCAGCCTCCCAAAGTGCTGGTATTACAGGCTTTCTTTTTTAAGAAAACAGAAAGGGAAAACACTGATCCATGGAGCTATAGAGAAAACCTCTCCATTTACTTTCATAAACAACAGGTCACTGGCAACTGTATCAATATAGTGTTTTTGTTTTTTGATACCAAGTCTCACTCTGTGGCCCAGACTGCACTGCAGTGACACAATCTCAGCTCACTGCAACCTCCATCTCCCAACTTCAAGTGATTCTCCTGCCTCAGTCTCCCAAGTAATCAAGATTACAGGTGCTTGCCACCACACCCAGATAATTTTTGTATTTTTAGTAGAGACGGGGTTTCACCATGTTGGCCAGGATGGTCTTGAAATCCTGACCTCAGTTAATCCACCACCTAGGCCTCCCAAAGTGCTGGGATTACAGGCAGGAGCCACTACACCCAGCCAATACAGCAGTTTTTTGGGTTTTTTGTGGAGGTTATTTTAGATGGAGCCTCACTAGCAGCCGAGGCTGGATGGAGTGCGGTGGTATGATCTCAGCTCACTGCAACCTCTACCTCCTGGGTTCAAGTGATTATCCTACTTCAGCCTCCCAAGTAGCCAGGATTACAGGCACAAGCCACCACGCCAGGCTAATTTTTACATTTTTAAGAGAGACAGGGTTTCACCATTTTGGCCAGGCTGATCTTGAACTCTTGGCCTCTAGTGATAGGCCTGCCATGGAAAATGCTGGGATTACAGACGTGAGCCACCACACCCCAGTCTTTTGTTTTTGAGACAGAGTCTCCCTCTGTCACCCAGCCTGGAGTGCAGTGCTATGATCTCAGCTCACTGCAACCTCTGACTCTCGTTTCAAGCAATTCTTATACCTCAGCCTCCTGGGTAGCTGGGATTACAGGTGTGTGGTACCATGCCTAGCTAGTTTTTAATATTTTAATAGAAATAGGGTTTCACCATGTTGCCCAGACTGATCTTGAACTCCTGAGCTCAGGCAATCCACCTGCGTTGGCCTTCCAAAGTGTTAGGATTACAGGTTGTTGATTTTTTTCTTTTTATCACTCAAAGATAGCCAGGTACAATGGTGTGTGCCTATAATCCCAGCTACTCGGGAATCTGAAGCAGGAGGGTCATTTGAGCCTGTAAGTTCAAGACCTGCCCAAGCAACATACCAAGACTCCCATCTCGAAAAATTATATGCATATATACATACCACTTAAAGAGCAACTTAAATTATATCAAGTCCACAAAGTTTTCTCCAATCTTACCAAAACTAAACTACTCCCACTGCACTTCGACTACAGCTCTTTCATAAAATTTATGCCATTGTATTTTTCATAGTTGTTTTGTATGTTTCTTTTTTATTTATTTTTTTTTTCTTGTTTTGTATGTTTCTTATGCTAGCACTGTGTTAAATGTTGATATGCATTATCTTATTCAATCCTCACAAAATCTCTATGAGATATGTATTAATATTATCATCCTCATTTCCATGTAAGAAACAAGGCACTAAGAGATAAGGGAACTCAGCCATAAGTCGAAGACTTAATAAATGACAGGAACAGAATTTGAACTCAGGTCTACCAGGTTCCAAAGATCACTTTTTCAAGTATCATCCTACAGCCTCATCTCTACTGGACTCTAACTTTCCTTAAGGAAAAATACACAGCTAAATGTATTTCTATATGTTTGTCACATGTTTAAAAAATATATATATAGCCGGGCGCGGTGGCTCAAGCCTGTAATCCCAGCACTTTGGGAGGCTGAGGCGGGTGGATCACGAGGTCAAGAGATGGAGATCATCCTGGTCAACATGGTGAAACCCCGTCTCTACTAAAAATACAAAAATTAGCTGGGCATGGTGGCTCGTGCCTGTAATCCTAGCTACTCAGGAGGCTGAAGCAGGAGAATTGCCTGAACCCAGGAGGCAGAGGTTGCGGTGAGCCGAGATCGCGCCATTGCACTCCAGCCTAGGTAACAAGAGTAAAACTCCATCTCAAAAAAAAAAAAAAAAAAAAAAAAAAAAATTTAAACAGATTAAGATGAGACATAATCAATGCAGTAAATATTAACAAATGGTTTTCAGTGTATTAGACATCTGTGTGCTTGCTGCCTGTCCAGAAGCAGTTTCACTTCTTTTATAATAACAATGTGCCAAATTTCTTTTCCAGAAGCACACACTTTTAGTTATGAGATTTGGGCGAGATCAGCTTCAAAAATAGGTCCTGATTAGTTTAAACCAATCAAAGTCCATCCTCTTTGAACTCTATTTCAGGAATAGAGCCAGTAACTTATGAAATGACATTTGTCAGGGAGGTTTTGGAAAAAGAAGCCTTGTTCTTGTACAGTAAGTTCCAGAAAAGATTCGTTCTTTTTCTCTGCATAGCGTATGTGATGTCCAAACACTATGGTATGAAGATGTGGCAAAAAAAAAGGTGCAGTAGCGCTGGGCACAGTGGCTCACACCTGCAATCCCAGCACTTTGGGAAGCCAAAGTAGGGGGATCACTTGAGGCCAGGAGCTTGAGACCAGCCTGGGAAATACAGTGAGACCCACTCTCAAATAAATAAATAAATAAGCAAGCAAGCAACCAAGTCTGGTGTTGTCACAAGCACCCATAGTTCCAGCTACTTGGGAGGCTCTCTTGAGCCCAGGAGGTCACGACTGGAGTGAGCTAGGATCATGCCATTGTATTCTAGCCTGAGCTAAAGAGTGAAACCCTGTCTCCAAAATCAAACAGCAAAAGCAACAACAACAAGTACCAATTTATGAACAGGGTGGCAAGTAAGACATCAAAAAGCAAGGACTGACAATACTTGATATATCCAAGAAAACTGAGAAAACAGGAAACACCACATCCAGCCTACTCTTGTTTTCCCTTCTATTATCAACCCACAGTGAGATTTTTCAGATATCTTAAATACAAATTGATCCTACCACGTGCAGGCACTGTAAAATGGTAATGACAGTTGCAATCATAGAACTGATAGTCTCAGAATAAAAAATTTAAAGTTATAAATACAGAAATAAATATATAATTCAAAATTGTAGTAAATGCTATGAACAGAAAGAAGCAGAACTACTTCAGACTAGTTCTGGTTCTTTGAAAAAGACTTCTCTGAAAAAAATCATTTAAGTCAAAACTTGAAGGCATAAAGAAGGTATATATAGGCAGGGCATGCTGGCTCACAACTGCAATCCCAGCACTTTGGGAGGCTGAAGCAGGCAAATCACCTGAGGTAAGGAGTTTAAGACCAGGCTGGCCAACATGGTGAAACCCTGTGTCTACTAAAAATATAAAAATTAGCTGGATGTAGCGGCAGGTGCCTGCAATCCCAGCTACAAGGGAGGCTGAGGGAAGAGAATCACTTGAACCCAGGAAGTGGAGGTTGCAGTAAGCCAAGATCACACCATTGCACTCCAGCCTAGGCAAGAAGAGTGAAACTCCATTTCAAAAAAAAGGCATATATAAAGGTTCAGTGTGATCAATTAAAGACAAAACAAGAAAATGAAGTTAGCAGAGGCTACAACATGCAGAGCCTTCACAAGTCAGGTAGGCCATTTCACTCTTCTCATTCCCAGCAACTGTTCCAAACAGGCGGAGGTCAGTGACTCACGCCTATAATCCCAGCACTTTGGGAGGCTGAGGCAGGTCATGAGGTCAGCAGTTTGAGACCAGCCTGGTCAACATGTTGAAACCCCGTCTCTACTAAAAATACAAAAAGTAGCTGGACACACTGGCAGGCGCCTATAATCCCAGCTACTCAGAAGGCTTAGGCAAGAGAATTACTTGAACCCAGGAGGTGGAGGTTGCATTGAGCCAAGATTGTGCCACTGCACTCCAGCTTGGGCAACAGAGCAAGAATCAGTCTAGGGGTGGCTAGGGGGATTCTTTTAGCACGAATAAATCTCCCCATAGTTCCTTTAATAGTTTCTTACGAGTTGCCTAACTTCCAGTCAGGGTCCTCTTAAAAGTTAAAAAATAGGTCGGGCGCGGTGGCTCAAGCCTGTAATCCCAGCACTTTGGGTGGCCAAGGCGGGTGGATCACGAGGTCAAGAGATTGAGACCATCCTGGTCAACATAGTGAAACCCCGTCTCTACTAAAAATACAAAAAATTAGCTGGGCATGGTGGCACGTGCCTGTAATCCCAGCTACTCAGGAGGCTGAGGCAGGAGAATTGCTTGAACCCAGGAGGCGGAGGTTGCGGTGAGCCGGGATCGCGCCATTGCACTCCAGCCTGGGTAACAAGAGCGAAACTCTGTCTCAAAAAAAAAAAAAGTTAAAAAATAAAAATAAAAGTAAGAGGCCGGGCATGATGGCTCACGCCTGTAATCCCAACAGTTCGGGAGGCCAAGGCGAGCAGATCACCTCAAGTTGGGAGTTCAAGACCAGCCTGACCAACAAGGAGAAACCCCGTCACTACTAAAAATACAAAATTAGCTGGGTGTGGTGGCACATGCCTGTAATTCCAGCTAATCAGGAGGCTGAGGAA
The DNA here is from genome assembly GCF_048565385.1 of Saimiri boliviensis. NCBI lineage: Eukaryota > Metazoa > Chordata > Mammalia > Primates > Cebidae > Saimiri > Saimiri boliviensis. The sequence continues at coordinate 76,522,838 of NC_133449.1, read as the reverse complement.
GGAGAATCGCTTGAACCTGGGAGGCAGAGGCTGTCATAAACTGAGAACATGCCATTGCACTCCAGCCCAGGCAACAAGAGCAAAACTCCATTTCAAAAAAAAAAAAAAAAAAAAAAAAAAAAAAAGATAGCTTGGTTAGTGAAAAACACACTGAGAATAAGAACAACTAAATTCTAGTTCTGGCAGGGCGCGGTGGCTCAAGCCTGTAATCCCAGCACTTTGGGAGGCCGAGGTGGGTGGATCATGAGGTCGAGAGATCGAGACCATCCTGGTCAACATGGTGAAACCCCGTCTCTACTAAAAATACAAAAAATTAGCTGGGCATGGTGGTGCGTGCCTGTAATCCCAGCTACTCAGGAGGCTGAGGCAAGAGAATTGCTTGAACTCAGGAGGCGGAGGTTGCGGTGAGCCGAGATCGTGCCACCGCACTCCAGCCTGGGTAACGAGAGCGAAACTCCGTCTCAAAAAAAAAAAAAAATTCTAGTTCTACCCCTGCTACTTCTTAGCTGTGTGACCTTAGACAAATCATTTTATTTCTCATGACTCTTATGAAGCAAGTACCTTCAAGGAAAACACTGTGTAAGAAATTGCAGTGTTCAAACAGCTACAGATGTGTATTATCAACTGTGTTAAATATAATGAATCCATCACAGTATTCCAACTTCATAAGCATGACAGCACCTCCTAAAATTTGGGCACAATTCTTAAGATACTTGAAAATAGGCTGGGCACAGTGGCTCACACCCATAACCCTAGCACTTTGGAAGGCCGAGGCAGGCAGATCACTTGAGGTCAGGAGTTAGAAACCAGCCTGACCAACATGGTAAAACCCTGTCAATACTAAAAATACAAAAGAATTAGCCAAGTATGGTGGCAGGCACCTGTAATCCCTAAGCCACTGTGCCTGGCCATTCCTATACTTTTTTTTTTTTTTTTTTTTTTTTTTAAAGATAGGGTTTCATCATGATAGCCAGGCTGGTCTTGAACACTTGACCTCAGGTGCCCACTTTGGCCTCCCAAAGTGCCAGGATTACGGGCGTGAGCCACTGCACCAGGCCCATTCCTATATCTTAATAATAGAGTAACAAGCAAAGTCATTAGTTAACATAAAACGGTGCGAGGGGAAAGAAGAAAGAATGTTAAAGATGTTTTACCAGGCCAGGCGCGGTGGCTCACACCTATAATCCCGGCACTTTGGGAGACCGAGACGGGTGGATCATGAGGTCAGGAGATCGAGACCATCCTGGTCAACATGGTGAAATGCCGTCTCTACTAAAAATACAAAAGTTAGCTGGGCATGGTGGCACACGCCTGTAGTCCCAGCTACTTGGGAGGCTGAGGCAGGAGAATTGCTTGAACCCAGGAGACGGAGGTTGTGGTGAGCCGAGATTGCGCCATTGCACTCCAGCCTGGGTAACAAGAGCGAAACTCCATCTCAAAAAAAAAAAAAAAAAAAAAGATGTTTTACCAAAACATAAATGATTTCTTTAGTAAACAGAATTTAAGATTCTCTTAATTTTATTATCATTTACTACTTTTTTCTAAAAATAAAAAAGAGCCAGGTGAGTTGGCTCATGCCTATAATCCTAGCACTGTGAGGAGACTGAAGGATAGCTTGACCCACCCAGAGTTTGAGACCTGCCTGTGCAACACAGTGAGATACCATCTCTATAAAAATTACAGAAAAATTGGCCAGGCATACAGTCACGTACCTATAGTCCAAAAATAGGAGGCTGAGATGGAAGGACTGCTGGAGCATGGGCGATTAAGGCTAAAATGAGCCATGATCTTACCACTGATGTCAGCCTGGGCAAGAGTGAAACCCCATTACCAAAAAAATAATAAAATCAAAGAAAGAAACTATCTTTTCTATAATGAGAAACTATATGCTGTAACAAAGATGTCTCAGAAGAAAAAGAAAGAGGGATACAACAACACTACTTCCTTTTTAAAAAGACTAATTGATGGCCGGGCGCGGTGGCTCAAGCCTGTAATCCCAGCACTTTGGGAGGCCGAGGCGGGTGGATCACGAGGTCAAGAGATCGAGACCATCCTGGTCAACATGGTGAAACCCCGTCTCTACTAAAAATACAAAAAATTAGCCGGGCATGGTGGCACGTGCCTGTAATCCCAGCTACTCGGGAGGCTGAGGCAGGAGAATTGCCTGAACCCAGGAGGCGGAGGTTGCGGTGAGCCGAGATCACGCCATTGCACTCCAGCCTGGGTAACAAGAGCGAAACTCCGTCTCAAAAAAAAAAAAAAAAAAAAAAAAAGACTAATTGAGATGGACAAAGTGCCTCACGCCTGTAATCCCAGTATTTTGGGAGGCCAAGGCAAGCAGACCGCAAGGTCAGGAGTTGGAGACCAGCCTGGCCAATATGGTGAAACCCCGTTCTCTACTAAAAATACAAAAATTAGTTGGCTGTGGTGGCACGTGCCTGTAGTCCCTGCTACTCGAGAGGTTGAGGCAGGCAAACTGCTTGAACCTAGAAGGCAGAGGTTGCAGTGAGCCGCAATCAAGCCACCGCACTCCAGCCTGAGCAACAGAGCGAGACTCCATTTCAAAAAGAAAAAAAAAAAAACAATAAAGACTAATCACTTCAGGATAGAGATCGACGATAAGGGTTCTTAAGTTTTCTCCTGCCACTGAACCCTACACATGACACTTGCCCAACATACTCCAAGAACCTAACCAAAAATAAAAGGAAGCACTCACAGCTAAAAATTATATAAAACCACCAATAAAGAGCTCAACAGGCAATATTGGAATCAAAACTCTTCTGGCTGCATATTAACTTAAATGGTACCTACAGAAAGGACAGATCAAAAGGAGCTCTAGCTTCAATACTAGAAAGCCACCACATTATTATGTTTTTTGTTTTAATGTGAAATTTTCTCTTTAATGTGTTATAAATTCCATCAAATATAACCAATTAGGATTATTTGTCACTGATCTACTAGCATAGAGTAATAAGCTTATAGACATTATTTTGAATGTAACTACTTTAATTAGCATAATTGTATTTAAAAGTTAGATTGTGTTGTCAGTGCTGACATTTTTGGGAATATATAGTATAGTTTATGAGTCAAGCTTCTGAACCAAAAGTTTTACTTTGAGCCCGATTCCCACCTTACTAGCCAGCAGGTGACCTTGGGCAAGCCAACCTATTACAACCCTGGGTCCATGTCCATAAAGTGAAGACATCATAACCTGTCCTACCTACCTTACAAGCTTCCTATACAGATCAACTACGTCAACATATGTAAGATTTTTTTGACAACTGTCAAGTACTATAAAATGACAATTACAGATAAATCAGTGAAGTTAACCATCAATAATATTTATGCCTATAACTAAAAGCTTTTAACAAAACAGCTTAATAACAAGTGGTCAGGTAAGCAAAGAAAGAGTGTATTATACACACTATATTCCTCACCTACTCTACTGAGTCTTAATCTTTGGAAAGATAATTCATTTTAAGGGGAAAAAAATCTGTTAAGGTATCTGTTAGTATTTATACAAACAAGCTGCAACTACTATTCAAAAACAGGAGAGTTTTTTTTATCCACTAGGAGTACATTCTTTAATAGAACTGTATTAGAATAAGAATTCCATACAAATAGAATATATACCTTAACATAAGAAAGCAAGGAAAGAATATTTTACATTACATAGAACATTCAGGTGATTCAATCAAGTTACCCCTCTAACCAAATACTTCTTTTCCCTATTTACTACAAACATTGCAGTCAGTCGGTATATGCCAACAATCATATAGTTTTAACATCCAGTAGTGTGAAGTACACCTGACTGTTTCCAAAGGGAACAGAGGTGATGCAGTCTTCGTTTCAGGAGAGAAGAAGGGACTGAATTACTGTCTGCTTTTTTTTTTTTTTTTTTTTTTTTTTTTTTACCATTTCTGACTTCTTTATTATCTGTAGCCTTTGGAAACTAATCACATGAAACTACAAAATTAGCAAATGTCTTGAAATCTGTATATAAAACATAAATTACCTCTAATTTCAAACTCTCATTTATTAGTGTACCACTCAATCTTTTAAAAAAATGAAAAAGATGCCGGGCGCGGTGGCTCAAGCCTGTAATCCCAGCACTTTGGGAGGCCGAGGCGGGTGGATCACAAGGTCAAGAGATCGAGACCATCCCGGTCAACATGGTGAAACCCCGTCTCTACTAAAAATACAAAAAATTAGCTGGGTATGGTGGCGCGTGCCTGTAGTCCCAGCTACTCAGGAGGCTGAGGCAGGAGAATTGCTTGAACCCAGGAGACGGAGGTTGCGGTGAGCCGGAGATCGCGCCATTGCACTCCAGCCTGGGTAACAAGAGCAAAACTCCATCTCAAAAAAAAAAAAAAAAAAAAAAAATGAAAAAGAAAAAAAAAGCGGCTCCAAAGATAGTCTTATACCATTCTTTAAAAAAGGAAACTGTTCCTTTTAACTTTACACCCACCCCACGCCCCAATTTCGAAACATCATTTAATTGTCTTGGTCATGGACATTTCCAAGATGAGATTTTGTATTTCGCTCCCATAGCTTCTGGTTATCAGAAAACCCATGCTTTCCTTTATTGAAAGAGTTTGGTCCAGCTGATGTTGGCGTATCCCTTCCAATATTCTTCATCCTCATCTTCGCTTCTGGAGGCATTTCTTCTGGTTCACTATCTTCATCTTCATTAAAAGCTGCTGCTACTGAAAGTGTTTTAGGAGCAAGAGTTGGAACAGTTTCTTTAGGCTTACTTGATCCAAGTTTGATGGATATGGCTGATGCTTTCTTTGTCGTCTGACTACCTATGGCAAACTTTCTTTGTCGTCTGACTACCTACTGTCTGCTTTTTAATGTTTCAACTAACCATTCCATTGCCTCATCAAAGCCAGTGCCTTTGTTGCTGACGTTTTGAATATCTGCCATTTTCAGTCCTTGAAGACAGGTAGCCCAAGTGAATCTGCCATCTCTGAAGGAGTCATGGCCTGTTCCATGTCCTGTTTATTTGCAAACACCACTAAAATGGCTTTTCTCAGCTCTTCTTCCTCCAACATGGCAACTAACTCTGATTTGGAAATGCCAATTCGGTCTCGGTCACAACTGTCTACATAAATAACTGCATCTGTGTTTGAATAGTAACATCTCCAGTATGGCCTGATACTCGTCTGTCCTCCTAAATCCCAGACTTTGAATTTAAGGTTTTTGCATGTCACCGTCTCTACATTAAATCCAATGGTAGGTATAGTAGTAACGACTTCTTCAACTTGTAATCTGTACAAAATTGTGGTTTTTCCTGCTCCATCTAATCCCAAAATTAAAATCGTCAATTCCCGAGTTCCAAACAGACTGGAAAGACACCCATGATGAACCCCCTGTCTGCCCTCGCCAATCCTCAGTGATTCCTTGGCCTCCGGCTGCAGCTCTGAATCAATTTCCTCGCTAGCCCAGTCAACCAGCAACTTCGACGTTGGACTCCAGGCGAGGAGCTTTTTTTTTTTTTCTTTTTTTTGGAGGGGGGCAGAGTCTCACTGTCATTACCCAGGCTGGAGTTCAGTGGAGCAGAGATTGTGCCACTGAACCTCCGCCTCCCAGGTTCAAGTGATTCTTCTTCCTTAGCCTCCTGAGTAGCTGGGATTACAAGCATGGTACCACCATACCCAGCTAATTTTTGTATTATTAGTACACAGGGGGTTTCACCATGTTGATCAGGCTGGTCTTGAACTCCTGACCTCGTGATCCAACCGACTCGGCCTACCCAAGTTCTAGGATTACAGGCATGAGCCACCGTGCCTGGCCTTATTCTGTTTATTTATCAAGCTTCAACATCAACTGTTTCCACAAATTTGTTCCAATCCAATTTTCTCTGCAAACAACCGCATCCACGGGCTCCATGTTTCTGTACCACACTCCCACCCCTGACTCTGAACTAGAGTGAACAAGTACTCATTCTAGTTCAGTGGCATATAACTCTTTAAACATTCTAAGCGGGAAAATCTGGTTGATCCACAGCAGCCCCCCCCAATCCATCAAGTCAAGGGCCTAACTTTAATCCAATCAGCAATAGCTAAGAGTAAGGTCTTTCAAGAAATGTAAGCAAGATAAACTGTCAAAAAGCAGCTGTGGCCGGGAAGAAAAACCTGTAATCTACCATAGTAAAGTATAGAGAAGACCAGTTTTATATTACATGAATTCTCAATTAGCTGAATAACCTACATTGGAGACCATTTTTAATTTCTACAGGATTTAGGAGAACTATAACATTAACAGATGAATCATATTAAAAGGCAAAAAAAGGCTAGGCATGGTGGCTCGAGTCTGTAAATCCCAGCACTTTGGGAGGCTGAGGTGGGCAGATTGCCCAAGGCCAGGAGTTCGAGACCAACCTGACCAACATGGAAAAACACTGTCTCTACTAAAAATGCAAAATTAGCTGGGCATGGTGGTGCATGCCTGTAATCACAGCTACTCGGCAGGCCGAGGCAGAAGAATTGCTTGAAACCGAGAGGCAGAGGTTGCAGTGAGCCAAGATCGCACCATTGCACTCCAGCCTGGGCAACAAGAGCGAAACTCCATCTCAAAAAAAAAGAGGTTAGAAGGCATTTGGGAAGGCCTCAGAAAAAAAGGGGGAAAGTGAGGCTAAAAAGATAAGTCTGGGCTAAACTGTGTTATAACCTATATGCCAGGATAAGGAGTTAGGACTTGATATTCTCAGACAATGAAGAGCTTTAACAGTTTAAGAATGTAACAGGTGACATCATAATCACATGCTGCATTTTAGACAGGTAACTCCGAAGATACAGCTGCACAGTATTAAAAATGTTTCAAATCGCCGGGCGCGGTGGCTCACGCCTGTAATCCCAGCACTTTGGGAGGCCGAGGCGGGTGGATCACGAGGTCGAGAGATCAAGACCATCCTGGTCAACATGGTGAAACCCCGTCTCTACTAAAAATTCAAAAAACTAGCCGGGCGTGGTGGCGTGTGCCTGTAATCCCAGCTACTCAGGAGGCTGAGGCAGGAGAATTGCCTGAACCCAGGAGGCGGAGGTTGCGGTGAGCCGAGATCGCGCCATTGCACTCCAGCCTGGGTAACAAGAGTGAAACTCCGTCTCAAAAAAAAAAAAAAAAAAAAAAAATGTTTCAAATCTATAATTAAAAACACCAAAACAAGGCTGGATACAGTGGCTCAAGCCTATAATCACAGCACTTTGGGAGGCTGAGGCGGGTGGATCACCTGGCCAACATGGTGAAACCCCATCTCTACTAAAAATACAAAAATTAGCCAGGTGTGATGGCATGTGCCTATAATCCCAATTACTTGGGAGGCTGAGGCAGGAGAATTGCTTGAACCCAGGAGGCAGAGGTTGCAGCAAACTTAGACTGCACCACTGCACTCCAGCCTAGAGTACAAGAGCGAAACTGTCACACAAAAAAAACACCAAAACACTGAAATCTAAAACAGAGATAAAACACAGACACAGGCCGGGCGCAGTGGCTCAAGCCTGTAATCCCAGCACTTTGGGAGGCCGGGGCGGGTGGATTACAAGGTCAAGAGATCGAGACCGTCTTGCGTCTTGGTCAACGTGGTGAAACCCCATCTCTACTAAAAATACAAAACATTAGGCCGGGCGCGGTGGCTCAAGCCTGTAATCCCAGCACTTTGGGAGGCCGAGGCAGGTGGATCATGAGGTCGAAAGATCGAGACCATCCTGGTCAACATGGTGAAACCCTGTCTCTACTAAAAATACAATAAAACTAGCTGGGCATGGTGGCGCGTGCCTGTAATCCCAGCTACTTAGGAGGCCGAGGCAGGAGAATTGCCTGAAAACAGGAGGCGGAGGTTGCGGTGAGCCAAGATGGCGCCATTGCACTCCAGCCTGGGTAACAAGAGCGAAACTCCGTCTCAAAAAAAAAAAAAAAAAAAGATGAAGTCTTGCTAGGTTGCCCAGGATGGCCTTCAACTCCAGGGCTCAGGTGATCCTCTCACCTCAGCCTCCCAAGTAGGTGGAACTACTACAGGCACACATCACACGCCCTCCTAAAATAACACTTTTTAAAGGATAATATAAAGCACAGGTGAAAGTGCCCTTGCACGGGCACGACTAAAAGACTGAAAGATCAGTACATCCTTTCTGGCTAGCAAACAGTATGAAAACAATGAAAAACCTTTTTATTTTTTGACACAGTAAACTCACTTTTAGAAATCTATCTTAAAGAACCAGGGATGTAGTTAAAAGATTTATGTAGAAAGATATACATCTGCAGCATTATAATATGGGAGAACTGGAAAGAGAAATATTAAATTTTATATTTAATATTTAAATGTAAAATGAAATCATACAAAAACATGTTTTCAAAAAAGTAAGTGTGGGTAATGATCAAGCATGTTAGATGAAACAAGATATCAAACTACATTTATCTCTACCTCTATTTTTAAAATATAAATGTGTACAAAAACAATGGAATTTTTTTTTTTTTGAGATGGAGTCTTGCTCTGTTGCCCAAGCTGGAATGCAGTGGCACAATCTCAGCTCACTGCAACCTCTACCTCCCAGGTTCAAGCAATTCTGTCTCAGCCTCCCGAGTAGCAGTAGCTGGGACTACAGGCGTCCACCACCACACCTGGCTAATCTTCATATTTTTAGTAGAGATGAGGTTTCACCATGTTGGCCAGGCTGGTCTCAAACTCCTGACCTTGTGATCCGCCAGCCTTGGCCTCCCAAAGTGCTGGGATTACAGGCGTGAGCCACCATGCCCATCAGGAAAATATTTTAAAGTATCAACAGGAGACATCACTGGGTGATTAGATTATAGGTGATCTAAACTTGAATAGTTGGGTTTTTTTGTTTTGTTTTGTTTTGTTTTTTTTGAGACAGTCTCACTCTGCTCCGTCATCCAGGCTAGACTGCAGTGGTGCAATCTCAGCTCACTGCAATCTCTGCCCCCCGGGTTCAAGTGATTCTTCTGCCTCAGCCTGTAATCCCAGCTACTTGGGAGACTGAGGCACAAGAATTGCTTGATGCATAGGTTACAGGAAGCTGAGATTGTACCACTGCACTCCAGCCTGGGCAACAGAGAGAACTCTGTCTCAAAAAAAAAAAAAATGTAGGCAGGTGTGGTGGCATATACCCATATAGTCCGGGCTACTCGGCAGAGTGAGGCAAGAAATTCGCTTGAGCCCTGAAGGTCAAGGTTGCAGGAGGCAAGAATCACATAATTGCACTCCAGCCTGGATAACAGGCCTAGACCCCGTCTCCAAAGGAAAAAAAAAAAAAAAAGAAATCAAATTTTAGACTGTCTACTGAAGAAGTTATGTTACTAATTGATTTAGTACCTATATACTAATAATATCTAAAGAGCCCTGGGGCCGGGCTCCATGGTTCACGCCTGTAATCCCAGCACTTTGGGAAGCTGAGGCAGGCGTATTACGAGGTCAGGAGTTCGAGGCCAGTCTGACCAACATGGTGAAACCTCGTCACTACAAAAAAAAAAAAAAAAAAAAAGAAGCCCTGGAAACATGTCGTTTTATTAAAGGACTCACTGCAGAATAACAGTATTAAGAAAGATTCTCAGCCACTACAGTGTATCACAGCTGTAACCCCAACATTTTGGGAGGCTGAGGCAAGAGGATCACTTAAGCCCAGGAGCTTGAGGCTGCAGTGAGCTATAATTAGGCCACTGCACTCCAGCATGAGTGACTGTCTCTTAAATAACTAAAAATCAAAAAACTTAAAATTTTTTCAACAAAAAAGATTCTTATTGAGTTACATTTATCACCACTTTTGAATTCCTACAATTACCCCAGAATTATGTCTGAATTTTTGAAAATACATAAAACATGGCCAGGCGCGGTGGCTCAAGCCTGTAATCCCAGCACTTTGGGAGGCCGAGGCGGGTGGATCACGAGGTCGAGAGATGGAGACCATCCTGGTCAACGTGGTGAAACCCCGTCTCTACTAAAAATACAAAAAAATTAGCTGGGCATGGTGGTGCGTGCCTGTAGTCCCAGCTACTCAGGAGGCTGAGGCAGGAGAATTGCTTGAACCCAGGAGGCGGAGGTTGCGGTGAGCCGAGATCGTGCCATTGCACTCCAGCCTGGGTAACAAGAGCGACAGACACTCTGTCTCCAAAAAAAAAAAAAAAGAAAATAAATAAAACATGATCAGCCGGGCGCGGTGGCTCAAGCCTGTAATCCCAGCACTTTGGGAGGCCGAGGCGGGTGGATCACGAGGTCGAGAGATCGAGACCATCCTGGTCAACATGGTGAAACCCCGTCTCTACTAAAAATACAAAAAGTTAGCTGGGCATGGTGGCACGTGCCTGTAATCCTAGCTACTCAGGAGGCTGAGGCAGGAGAATTGCCTGAACCCAGGAGGCGGAGGTTGCGGTGAGCCGAGATCGCGCCATTGCACTCCAGCCTGGGTAACAAGAGCGAAACTCCGTCTCAAAAAAAAAAAAAAAAAAAAAAAAAAAAACATGATCAATATTTTTACTTTGCCAACCAAACAATGGTGATTCGGCTAGATCATCATAAAATTTATACAGTGTAACTACTAAGAACTTTTAGGACCTGGAAGGGTGGCTCATGACTATAATCCCAACACTTTGGGAGGCCAAGGGAGGCGGATCACCTGAGGTCAGGAGTTCAAGACCAGCCTGGTCAACATGGTGAAACCCAGTATCTACTAAAATTACAAAAATTAGCCAGGTATGCCAGGCGCCGTGGCTCACGCCTGTAATCCCAGCACTTTGGGAGGCCGAGGCGGGTGGATCACGAGGTCAGGAGATCGAGACCATCCTGATCAACATGGTGAAACCCCGTCTCTACTAAAAATGCAAAAAATGAGCTGGGCATGGTGGCGCGTGCCTGTAATCCCAGCTACTCGGGAGGCTGAGGCAGGAGAATTGCCTGAACCCAGGAGGCGGAAGTTGCGGTGAGCCAAGATCGCGCCGTTGCACTCCAGCCTGGGTAACAAGAGCGAAACTCCGTCTCAAAAAAAAAAAAAAAAAAATTAGCCAGGTATGGTGGCACATTCCTATAAGCCCAGCTATTCAGGAGGCTGAGGCAGGAGAATCACTTGAACCCAGGAGGCAGAGGTTATAGTGAGCCGAGATCATGCCACTGCACTCCAGCCTGGGCAACAAGAACAAAACTCCATTAAAAAAAAAAAAAACTTTTAGTCTAATCGGGGATTAAGTCCTGTGGTTCCACCAAACACAGTCACATGTAACCCTAAGCAAGTCATATAAACTCTCTCAACTGTGGTTCTCTCATGTGAAAAGAATGATAGAAGTACCTCCCTCAAAGAAGTGATTAAATCAGCAGCATGCTAAGCATGTAAAGTACTTATGTACCTAACACAAACTGCTCAATGAAGTATTCTGCTTTAAAAACAAAACACACTGAGATCACCTAAGGTCAGGAGTTCTAGACCAGCCTGGCCAACTTGGTGAAATCCCATCTCTACTAAAAATAGAAAAATTAGCAGGGCATGGTGAGAGGCACCTGTAGTCCCAACTACTTGGGAGGCTGAGGCAGGAGAGTAACTTGAACCTGGGGGGCGGGGAGGTTGCAGTGAGCCGAGATCACGCCATTGCACTCCAGCCTAGGGGACAGAGCAAGACTCCATTTCAAATTAAAAAAAAAGAAAAAGAGGCCTGGCGCGGTGGCTCAAGCTTGTAATCCCAGCACTTTGGGAGGCCAAGGCGGGTGGATCACGAGGTCAAGAGATCGAGACCATCCTGGTCAACATGGTGAAACCTTGTCTCTACTAAAAAAACATACAAAAAATGAGCTGGGCATGGTGGCACGTGCCTGTAATCCCAGCTACTCAGGAGGCTGAGGCAGGAGAATTGCCTGAACCCAGGAGGTGGAGGTTGCGGTGAGCCGAGATCGCGCCATTGCACTCCAGCCTGGGTAACAAGAGCGAAACTCTGTCTCAAAAAAAAAAAAAGAAAAGAAAAAGAAAACACAACAAATAATCTGCAAATACAGATATTGGACTAGCTGAGTTCCATCTCAATTTTGACTACGCAGGTTGACAAGCGATCTTGGCCAACTATTTATCCTTTCAGAAGTTCAACTTCTTCACCAACTAGTATTATGATACAACACCTGCTCTTGACTATCTCATATGAATTACCCATTTTGGACAGTTTGGTAAACTATAACCCACTAAACAAATACAAAGAATAAAATCTACAACATATAAATGGTTCAAAACAATGTACACCAGGCGCAGTGGCTCATGCCTCTAAGCTCAGCACTTCGGGAGACTGAGGAGGGCAGATCACAAGGTCAGGAGTTCCAGACTAGCCTGGCCAACATAGTGAAACCCCATCTCTACTAAAATTACAAAAATTAGTCCTTACTCTTATCAAAAAGTCTGTGCCTAACTGATTTAAAGTTGTACTACCCAAATTATCTCTACTCTTTCACTTAAAACACAATTATTTGGCCAGGCATGGTGGCTCACGCCTGTAATCCCAGCACTTTGGGAGGTTGAGGCCGGAGAATGGCTTGAACACAAGAGTTTGAGACTAGCCTGGGCAACAAGGCAAGACCCTGTCTCTATTAACACACACACATACACAATTTGCTAGAAATGGTAGGGGGAAGGGAGGGATAGGGAGAGATTTGGTAAAGGATACAAAATTAGTGAGGTAGGAAGAATAAGTTCTAGTGCTCAATACTACTACAGAATGACTACAATTAACAATAACACATGATACAAGCCAGGCAGGGTGGCTCATGCCTGTAATCCCAGCACTTTGGGAGGCCAAGGCAAGCCAATCACTTGAGTTCAGAAGTTCAACACAAGCCTGGCCAACATGGTAAAACCCTATCTCTACTAAAAATACAAAAATTAGCCAGGCTTGGTAGCACATACCCGTAGTCCCAGCTACTCGGGAAGATGTGACAAGAGGATTGCTTAAACCCAGGAAGTGGAGGCTGCAGTGAGCCAAGACCACTACACTCCAGCATGGGCAACAGGAGAGAACCTCGTCTCAAGAAAACAATAATGTATGATACAGTTCAAACAGCTAAAAGGAGGATATGAATGTTCCCAACAAATAAATGTTTGAGATAATGGATATATTATCTTGAACTGATCACTGTACATTTTATGTATTGAAACATCACTAAGTACCCCATGAACATGTAAAATTATTTATCAACTAAAAAAAAATTTTTTAACAAAATTTTTAGGCTGGGCCCACTTATGGGCTTATGCCTGTAATCCAAGCAATTTGGGAGGCTGAGGTAGGCAGATCACCTGAGGTCAGGAGTTCCAAGTCCAGCCTGGCCAACATGGCAAAACCCCACCACTGCTAAAAATACAAAACTTGCCGGGCGCAGTGGCTCAAGCCTGTAATCCCAGCACTTTGGGAGTCCGAGGCAGGCAGATCACCTGAAGTCAGGAGCTCCAGACCAATCTGACCAACACAAAGAAACCCTATCTCTACTAAAAAAACAAAATTAGCAGGGTGTGGTGGGAAATGCCAGTAATCCCAGCTACTCAGGAGGATGAGGCAGGAAAACTGCTTGGACCTTGGAGGCGGAGGATGGAGTGAGCTGAGATTGCACGACTGCATTCCAGCCTGGGCAACAAGAGTGAAACTCTGTCTCAAAAAAAAAAGAAAATACATATATAACACACACACGCACGCACGCGCACGCACACACGCACGCACACACACACACACACACACACACACACACACAGGCCAGGTGAGGTGGCACATGCCTGTAGTCCCAGATCCTCAGGAGGCTGAGGCAGGAGAATCACTTGAACCCGGGAGGGGGAGGTTGCAGTGAGCCAAGATAGCACCACTGCACTCCATCCCAGGTGAGAGCCAGGTATTTCAAAAAACAATTTTAGGCCGGGTATGGTGGCTCACGCCTGTAATCCCAGCACTTTGGGAGGCCGAGGCGGGCGGATCACCTAAGGACAGGAGTTCAAGACCACCCCGGCCAACATGGTGAAATCCCGTCTCTATAAAAAATAATAATAAATAAGCCGGGCGCGGTGGCTCACGCCTGTAATCCCAGCACTTTGGGAGGCTGAGGCGGGTGGATCACGAGGTCAAGAGATCGAGACCATCCTGGTCAACATGGTGAAACCCCGTCTCTACTAAAAATACAAAAAACTAGCTGGGCGTGGTGGCACGTGCCTGTAATCCCAGCTACTCAGGAGGCTGAGGCAGGAGAATTGCCTGAAGCCAGGAGGCGGAGGTTGCGGTGAGCCGAGATCGTGCCATTGCACTCCAGCCTGGGTAAGAAGAGCGAAACTCCGTCTCAAAAAAAAAATAATAATAATAATAATAAATAAAAATTTAAAAATGCATATTATACTCTTACTTGCTTGTCCAGGTAACCTTCTCTACATGTGACCAGTGTTTATAAATTTGACAAGAAACACAGCTTTTGGCTTTTTTAAAGAGAATGGTCTTACTATGTTATCCAGGCTAGTCTTGAAATCTCAGCCTCAAACAATCCTCCTATCTCAGCCTCATACAAAGCTGACATTACAGAGGTGCGCCAACACGTCTGGCTGTTTTGTGATGCTGGTTTAATACTAATTATCGCCGGGCGCGGTGGCTCAAGCCTGTAATCCCAGCACTTTGGGAGGCTGAGGCGGGTGGATCACGAGGTCAAGAGATTGAGACTATCCTGGTCAACATGGTGAAACCCCGTCTCTACTAAAAATACAAAAAATTAGCTGGGCATGGTGGCGCATGCCTGTAGTCCCAGCTACTCAGGAGGCTGAGACAGGAGAATTGCCTGAACCCAGGAAGCGGAGGTTGCGGTGAGCCGAGATCGCGCCATTGCACTCCAGCCTGGGTAACAAGAGCAAAACTCCGTCTCAAAAAAAAAATACTAATTATCTATTTTTCAACAACTGGAAACACCACCCAAAAATATGCACAATTTTATTGCTTCTCTTGGTTGGCTAAACTTATGGGGAGTTGTATTGAAAGATGAATTCTGGGTACATTTTGGGAGAACTTCAACTCTGAATTCTTTTTTTGGAGACAGAGTCCGGATCTGTTGCCCAGGTTGGAGTGCAATGGCACAATCTTGGCTCACTGCAACCTCTACCTTCTGGGTTCAAGCAATTCTCCTGCCTCGGCCTCCCGAGTAGACGGCACTACAGGAACCCACGACCATGCCGGGCTAATTTTGGTATTTTTAGTAGAGACAGGGTTTCTCCATGTTGGTCAGGCTGGTCTCCAAATTCTGAACTCGCAATCCGCCTGCCTCAGCCTCCCAAAGTGCTGAGATTACACGCATGAGCCACTGTACCCAGCCAACTCTGCTTTTTTTTTTTTTTTTTTTTGGCGACAGTCTTGCTCTGTCAGCCAGGCTGAAGTGCAATGGCACAATATCGCCTCACTGCAACCTCCATCTCCTGGGTTCAAGCAATTATCTTGCCTCAGCCTCCTGATTAGCTGCGCTTACAGGTGCACGCCATCACACCTCGCTAATTTTTGTATTTTCTTTTTTTCTTTTTTTTTTTTTTTTTTGAGACGGAGTTTCGCTCTTGTTACCCAGGCTGGAGTGCAATGGCGCGATCTCGGCTCACCGCAAACCTCCGCCTCCTGGGTTCAGGCAATTCTCCTGCCTCAGCCTCCTGAGTAGCTGGGATTACAGGCATGCGCCACCATGCCCAGCTAATTTTTTGTATTTTTAGTAGAGACGGGGTTTCACCATGTTGACCAGGATGGTCTCGATCTCTTGACCTCGTGATCCACCCGCCTCGGCCTCCCAAAGTGCTGGGATTACAGGCTTGAGGCACCGCGCCCGGCTAATTTTTGTATTTTCACTAGAGACAGGGTTTCTCCATGTTGGTCAGGCTGGTCTCAAACTCCTGACCTTGTGATCCCCTGCCTCGGCCTCCCAAAGTGCAGGGATTACAAACATGAGCCACCGCACCTAGCCCCAACTCTGATTTTCTAAATCAAGGTTGAACTGACGCTCATCTTTGTACAAGTTATGGGGTGGGGGAGAAGGACAGACTTTATAGGTAATTATTGCAAATAGTATCACAAGAAACACATAATCGCCGGGCGCGGTGGCTCAAGCCTGTAATCCCAGCACTTTGGGAGGCCGAGGTGGGTGGATCACGAGGTCAAGAGATCGAGACCATCCTGGTCAATATGGTGAAACCCCGTCTCTACTAAAAATACAAAAAATTAGCTGGGCATGGTGGCACATGCCTGTAATCCGAGCTACTCAGGAGGCTGAGGCAGGAGAATTGCCTGAAGCCAGGAGGCGGAGGTTGCGGTGAGCCGAGATCGCGCCATTGCACACCAGCCTGGGTAACAAGAGCGAAACTCCGTCTCAGAAAAAAAAAAAAAAACACATAATCTACTTCAAGTTTTATCAAGTTCCAACGGTTGATGTTCATTATCGTGCTCCATCATAGCCATGGATAAAGATCTACAGGAAAAAAAAAAAAAAAACTTGCAATGGTGTGGTATCAACTACATATAAAATTGTTGAATTTTTTTTTTTGAGATGAAGTTTTGCTCTTGTTGCCCAGGCTGGAGTGCAATGGCGCAATCTCGGCTCACTGCAACCCCCGACCTCCCAGGTTCAAGAGATTCTTGTGCCTCAGCCTCCCAGAGTAGCTGGGATGCTGGTCTTGAACTTCCAATCTCAAGTATCTGCTCACCTCAGCTTCCCAAAGTGCCAGGATTACAGGCATGAGCTACCGGGCCCAGCCATAAGTGTTCTAAAAAAGGAAGGATCACTGTGAGATTACTGTTTAGAAGGCAAATTTTTTAACTGAGCCTTAAAGGAAATATTAAGAAACTTTTTTTTTTTTTTTTTTTTTTGAGACGGAGTTTCGCTTTTGTTACCCAGGCTGGAGTCCAGTGGCGCAATCTGGGCTCACCGCAACCTCCGCCTCCTGGGTTCAAGCAATTCTCCTGTCTCAGCCTCCTGAGTAGCTGGGATTACAGGCATGTGCCACGATGCCCAGCTAATTTTTTGTATTTTTAGTAGAGACTAAAATGGGGTTTCACCATGTTGACCAGGACGGTCTCGATCTCTTGAAGTCGTGATCCACCCGCCTCGGCCTCCCAAAGTGCTGGGATTACAGGCTTCAGCCACCGCGCCCAGTCGAAACTAAATATTTTTAGACTCCACTGGCTCATACACAAATAGAAAATCCTTACTTGTTCATTAAAAAAGGTTGCTTAGATGGTGTGTATGACCAGATTTTGTGAACTTAGTTGGACTATATTTACTTAAAGGTAATAAAGGCTAAATTTTTTTTTTTTCTTTTTCTTTTTTTTTTTTTTTTTGAGACGGAGTTTCGCCCTTGTTACCCAGGCTGGAGTGCAATGGCGCGATCTCGGCTCACCGCAACCTCCGCCTCCTAGGCTCAGGCAATTCTCCTGCCTCAGCCTCCTGAGTAGCTGGGATTACAGGCACGTGCCACCATGCCCAGCTAATTTTTTGCACTTTTAGTAGAGACGGGGTTTCACCATGTTGACCAGGATGGTCTCGATCTCTCGACCTCGTGATCCACCCGCCTCGGCCTCCCAAAGTGCTGGGATTACAGGCTTGAGCCACCGCGCCCGGCCAATTTTTTTTTTCTTAAGACGGAGTCTTGCTGTCACCCACGCTGAAATGCAGTGGGGCAATCTTGCGATACTGGCTCACTGCAGCCTTGGTCTCCCGGGTTCCAGCAATTCTCCTGCCTCAGCCTTCTGGGCAGCTGGGAATGCAGGTGCACGCCACCACGCCCGGCTAATTTTTCTATTTTTTTAGAAAGTAGAGACAGGGGTCCACCATGTTGGCCAGGCTGGTCTTGAACTCCTGACCTCAGGTGATCCACCGGCCTTGGCCTCCCAAAGTGCTGGGATTACAGGTGTGAGCCATTGCATCTCGCCATAAAAGCTAAATTCTGTTTCAATTCTCCACAGTTCCCTCTATAAATGCACTGCATTTTTCAGTGTTTCTAACCAAAGTTCTAGGGGTTTCCCAGATAATCTGCAATAAGACCTTTCATTATGACCAAGATACCACCTCTAAGATAAACTTCACTTTCTTTAGATGTTATATTTAAAATTTTTGAAGTTTAAAATATTTTAAAATCAGGCTGCTCTGCCTATGGAGTAGCCATTCTTTTATTCCTTTACTTCCTTAATAAACTTGCTTTCACATACACACACACACACACACACACACAATCAACAAAATTACTTGTTCCTCACATTACATAGCAAAGCTATTAATTTTCCAAGTTGATCATAACAATCCTAATCACACGATTTATACCTGAAATATAAAATACAGTAAGTACTGAGGATTTGTTTCCCTTATCATAAACCACCTGCACCAGAAATAAAAATCTCAAAATACATACAAATAATCTTAAAATTCTAGGATACTTTAGGATGACACAAATTCTAGAACCTATAGTTGGAATATGTGCAAAAGCCTACTTCCACCTGTCAGGAAATAAATACAGAGTTGAAATTAAGTTAAAACCCTTCCACTTTTATTATTGCCTTTGGTCATCAAAGTGACACTCAAACACAAAGTAAAATTCAAATACAAACAGCATGGTACATTTTTTTTTTTTTTTTTTTTTTTTTTGAGACGGAGTTTCGCTCTTGTTACCCAGGCTGGAGTGCAATGGCACCATCTCGGCTCACCGCAACCTCCACCTCCTGGGTTCAGGCAATTCTCCTGCCTCAGCCTCCTGAGTAGCTGGGATTACAGGCACGCGCCACCACGCCCAGCTTATTTTTTGTATTTTTTTTTTTTTAGTAGAGACGGGGTTTCACCATGTTGATCAGGATGGTCTCGATCTCTTGACCTCGTGATCCACCCGCCTCGGCCTCCCAAAGTGCTGGGATTACAGGCTTGAGCCACCGCGCCCGGCCGGCACATTTTATAAATTAATTGTTTTAGTGAATTGTATTACAAAGTCAGTCTGAAAGTCTGTCGAAATATCACAAACAGAATGCAAATCCAAAATCCACATAAACTGTTCATAAGTGAACATTTTTTTAACAATCAACTTCTTGTAAATTGATCCCTTCATCTAATTCACCTCTGCCAACTAGGCTTTTAGGCCCAGAATTAGTTGATTTGCAACATAGCTTCTATAAGCTGAAATACCATCTTGCAAGGGTCGAGAATAAAAATAAAAGCCGGAAAATATCAACATACTCTCTTTAATAATAAGAAGTATCAGGTAAAAGGCCTTTCCTTCCAGGAGAGATGGGCCATAACTATTCTGGGATGGTGTGTGTAAGTACAGTGCTCTGCTTAACAGAATTTACCATTAAAACGGTGAATGCTACACTGAAGAAGAAAATCATTAACAAATTTCATTTAAAAATAGGTATGAAGGTTCCAATCATCACTATCACAGTTCATTTTCAGCTATTTAAGGTCTGGCAGAAGTGTTTAAGACACCCACACACACACAAGGGAGAGAAAAACCACCACCCTGCTCCCAAGGAGTTTAATGAAAATTAGCAGGTAAGAGAGGCCTCCGCAGCACGCTGGAAATCAAAGAGGGCGGCCGGAAGGTCTGGACTGCGGAGGAAAGCCTCGTCCTCCGACCCCACCTCCCCACACCTTCCTGGCAGGGCGAAGGGGGCAAAGGCGACGAGGAGCTCATTACTGCCTTTATTAATTGACACCTGTAATGAGGAAACTTTCCGAGAGCCCCGAGAGCCCGGACCCGGCCGGGCCGCAGCTCCGCGGAGGCCGCCTCTCCGGCGCCCAGGTAACTGGGCCGGGCTGGGCCCGAGGCGCCGCGGCGGCCGCGCCACCGCGCACCTTCCCGGGGTGCTAGGCCCGCAAGCCACCCGGCCCAGCCGTCGCCTCTCGCAGGCCGCGGCAGCCCGGGGAGGCCAGAGAGAAGCGTGAGGACCCCAAACCGTGCACCCCGACAGGCCGCCGCAGCGGCTACTTACTTTCATTTAACACCTCCACCAGGTCTGCGCAGTTCTCGCACATCGTTCGGCCGCCGCCCCCCCCTCCCCCGCTTCGGATCACACTGACTGATCCCGACCGGCGGGGGGGAGGGGAGAGAGGCGGAGGAGGGGGCCGGCCGGCCGGCGGGGCGGGGAGGCGACGAGGGCGGGCGGCGGCGGGGACGGGGCGGGGAGCAAGAGAATGGGGGAGGGGGCCGGCGGCCCCCCGAGCGGGCGGGGGAAAGGAGGGGAGCGAGGGGAGGTGCGCAGGCCGGAGGGGCGCGGAGGCGCCGGCAGCGGGGAAGGAGGGGGAAGGACAGGGGGAGGGGAGGGGGGGGAAGGGGCGGGTGAGGAGAGAAGCAGCAGAGTCACTTCACCGACCAGACGCCGCGGCCACCGCCGACGCCGCCGCCGCCATTTTAACAGAGCGCTCGGGTTGCGCTCGGCTCTTTCCGCCCGGGCTTAGGAGCGGACGAGAGGCGCCTCGCGCTCTCATTCCTCCGCCTCCCTCCCTCCCTCTCCTCTCCTCTCCTCCGCCCCCCACCTCTCCCTCCGCACACACGCCGCACGCTCCACACCCGGCCGTGGCCAGCTCGCCGCCCTCCCTTTCCTCTTCCGTCTGGCCTCCCCGCCCTCAGTCCACCCCCCTCCGCGCGCTCGCCCACCCCGCCCAGCCCGGATCTCTGTCAGCGGCCGGAAGGGAAACGCCAAGCCAGTGCGGCCGCGGGGGGAGTCCGGGTGAGTAGGAGAAGATGGCGGAGGCAGGGAATGGGTCGCGGTTGCGCGGCGTCGCCCACCGCAACCCACTCCACGGGCTCGGAGTCCCTATGAGCGCCGGGGTCACTCGCGTTGTCTTGTCCCCTACCCCTGCTCTTTGCTATTTTTCCCCAGGGCCCGGGTCGAGGAACTGGTGCGGGTTTCTTCAGTGTTCCCTCCTCCTTCGCGCTCAGGCTCTTGGGGTAGGGGAAACAGCGAGTCAACTGGGGTGCGGGGCCCGGGTTACGCCGCAGCCCTCTTTCAGGCTCAAGGGTCGCTCCCCACGGAGTCTGAGAGTGCGTCAACCCAGGGCCCGGCTTAACTGCATCGGTGATTATCGCTACTCAGCAATTCCTTGAAGGTCCTCCGTCCTCGAGCAATAAGATCCTTGACGTGACTAGAAATGGCGGGGTAGAGGGTTCGCCCGGTTTTTACGGAAGCGGGCCCATCAGTTCCACCTGAGATAGCAAATAGCGCTTCTCAGCAGAAAGCGAATAACAAGGTTTTTAAGATAAAGAACAGGTGTGAAGGGGGCAGTCAGCTGAAGTTTATGTTAACAAACTTAAGGGAATTTTCCTCACGCTCGCACTTAATACCTTGCTTGCTAATTTTTGTGTTCAACGTGTTTAGGTAGACATGTGACTGCAAAGAAAGATCGTGTACATAATCTCTGAACGGTGACCAAAGCGACTATCAAGGCCCTGTAGTCGTTCTCTTGATAGCTTTTGTCAAGATTATGGCACGGCCATCTCTCCATGCCAGAACCACCTTATTCCAAATACTTTACCTTTCTGCTGCTTGAAGTTGATACTGTAAACATTCTGCCCAACCTGTTTTATATCCTACGAGCAGATAATTCTTAGGATTTTGAATCTATTCTACCATCATCCCTTTTTCCTTCTCTCTTACAGAACTTGGGTTTTTGCATACTCATTTTGGATACTGAGGCAGACATTCAGACATTGTCTACCCAACATACATTCTCACCTATCCCTTTTTTCCCTGCCAGCACACCACCAATTATTTTCATTTTTTTTTTAGACAAAATCTCACTGTTGCCCGGGTTAGAGTGCAGTTGTGGGATCACAGTTCACTGCAGCCTCCACCTCCAGGGCTCAAGCAATCCTCCCACCTCAGCCTCCCAGTAGCTGGGACTACAGGTGTTCTGCACCACACTTAGCTAATGATTTTTAGTAGAGACGGAGTCTTGCTATGTTGGTCAGGCTGGTCTCGAACTCCTGGCCTTAGTTGATCCTCCAGCTCAAAAATGTTGGGATTACAGGTGTGAGCTTATGTGATGGTCTCACATTTTTTTCAGGTAGCAGTTGAAATCATCATGGTGATCTAGTTTCTCTAGGGCTGGCCATATATAATTGAGCTTTTCCTGATGAAATGTAAACAACAGTCCTGAGCAGCATAGTGGGACCCCCGTCTCTACAGAAATTTTAAAATTATCAGATGAAGGCTCATGCCAGTAATCCCAACACTTTGGGAGGCCAAGCACATGGATTGCCTGAGGCCAGGAGTTGAACATCAGCCTGGGCAACATGGCAAAACTCCACCACCAATAAATAAGAAAATTAGCTGAGTGTGGTGGCGCACACTTATAATCCCAGCTACTGGGGAGGCTGAGGTGGAAGGATAACCAGAACCCAGGAGACTGAGACAGCAGTGAGCTCTGATCATATCACTGCACTCTAGCCTGGGCAGACAGAGTGAGACACTGTCCGGAAAAAAAAGAAATGTAAGTAGAAATCTGCAGGGTAGCCGGGCATGGTGGCTAAAGCCTGTAATCCCAGCACTTTGGGAGGCCGAGGCGGGTGGATCACGGGGTCAAGAGATCCAGACCATCCTGGTCAACATACTGAAACCCCGTCTCTACTAAAAATACTAAAAATTAACTGGGCATGGTGGCGTATGCCTGTAATCCCAGCTACTCAGGAGGCCGAGGCATAAGAATTGCCTGAGCCCAGGAGGTGGAAGTTGTGGTGAGCCGAGATCGCGCCATTGCACTCCAGCCTGGGTAACAAGAGTTAAACTCCATCTCAAAAAAAAAAAAAAAGAAATCTGCAGGGTGGGTCTTTTGGGAAGAATTGCCCTATCCTGATACAGTAAGGGACAAATTCAGCTAACATACCCTTTAACCCTTCTTTCTACCTGAAACATGGTTTTGATACACAAATATCAATGTTGTAATTTTTTTATTTTTTATTTTTTTTTATTTTATTTTTGAGACAGAGTTTCACTTTTTTTTTTTTTTTTTTTTTTTTTTCTGAGATGGAGTTTCGCTCTTGTTACCCAGGCTGGAGTGCAGTGGCGCGATCTTGGCTCACCACAACCTCCGCCTCCTGGGTTCAGGCAATTCTCCTGCCTCAGCCTCCTGAGTAGCTGGGATTACAGGCACCACCACCATGCCCAGCTAATTTTTTGTATTTTTAGTAGAGACAGGGTTTCACCATGTTGACCAGGATGGTCTCGATCTGTCGACCTTGTGATCCACCCGCCTCGGCCTCCCAAAGTGCTGGGATTACAGGCTTGAACCACCGCGCCCGGCTCAATTTTTTTATTTTTGAGACGGAGTCTTGCTCTGTTGTCCAGGCTGGAGTACAGTGGCGCGATCCCGGCTCACTGCAACCTCTGCCTCCAAGGTTCCAGTCTCCTGCCTCAGCCTCCTGAGTTGCTGTGACCACAGGCTCGCGCCAGCACACCAAGCTAATTTTTTTATTTTTAGTAGAGACAGGGTTTCACCATGTTGGTCAGGATGGCCTTGATCTTTTGACTTCGTGATTCCACCCCCACCTCCACCCCCCCGCCCCCCACCCCACCTCAGCCTCCCAAACTGCTGGATTATAGGTGTGAGCCACAGCATGCCCAACCCTTGTAATTTTTTTAACAATGAAACCTTTTATCCCATTTGCGGTTTCATTGTTTTAAAAATTTGATTAAACAGGCAGAGGCTTGGTGGCTCAGCCTGTAATCCCAGAACTTTGGGATGCCAAAATGGGTGGATCACCTGAGGTCAGGAATTCAAGACCAACCTGACCAATATGGTGAAACCCCATCTCTACTAAAAAATATGAAAAATTGGCTGGGCGCGGTGGCTCAAGCCTGTAATCCCAGCACTTTGGGAGGCCGAGGCGGGTGGATCACGAGGTCAAGAGATCGAGACCATCCCGGTCAACATAGTGAAACCCCGTCTCTACTAAAAATACAAAAAAATTAGCTGGGCATGGTGGCATGTGCCTGTAATCCCAGCTACTCAGGAGGCTGAGGCAGGAGAATTGCCTGATCCCAGGAGGCGGAGGTTGTGGTGCATACCAGCCTAGGCAATAGAGAGACTCTGTCTCAAAAAAAAAAAAAAAAAAAAACGGCGGGGCGCG
Source organism: Saimiri boliviensis (assembly GCF_048565385.1). Lineage (NCBI taxonomy): Eukaryota > Metazoa > Chordata > Mammalia > Primates > Cebidae > Saimiri > Saimiri boliviensis. The sequence continues at coordinate 76,498,758 of NC_133449.1, read as the reverse complement.
GTGGCTCAAGCCTGTAATCCCAGCACTTTGGGAGGCCAAGGCGGGTGGATCACGAGGTCGAGAGATCGAGACCATCCTGGTCAACACGGTGAAACCCCGTCTCTACTAAAAATCTAAAAAATTAGCTGGGCATGGTGACGCGTGCCTGTAATCCCAGCTACTCAGGAGGCTGAGGCAGGAGAATTGCCTGAACCCAGGAGGCGGAGGTTGCAGTGAGCCGAGGTCGCGCCATTGCACTCCAGCCTGGGTAACAAGAGCAAAACTCTGTCTCAAAAAAAAAAAAAAAAAAAACAGATAAGGCACAGAAGCCACTGCCTCCAAACTCTAGACCCTTCACCCTTGCTGATGTGGTATATGCATCAAGAGGGACTTTTTTTTTTTTTTTTTAAGGCAGTCTTGCCCGTTGCCCAGGCTGAAGTGCAGTGGTGTGATCTTGGCTCACTGCAACCACCGCCTCCCCTGCAACCTCTGCCTCCTGTGTTCAAGTGATTCTCCTGCCTTGGCCTCCTAAATAGCTAGGATTACAGGCATGCGCCACCACACCTGGCCATGATGCAGAATTTCCTATAAAATATCCCCTAAGTTCTTGTGAATCTGAATTTTCTTTTCTTTTTTTTTTTTTTTGAGACGGAGTTTCGCTCTTGTTGCCCAGGCTGGAGTGCAATGGCGCGATCTCGGCTCACCGCAACCTCCGCCTCCTGGGTTCAGGCAATTCTCCTGCCTCAGCCTCCCGAGTAGCTGGGATTACAGGCACACGCCACCATGCCCAGCTAATTTTCAGTATTTTTAGTAGAGACGGGGTTTCACCATGTTGACCAGGATGGTCTCGATCTCTTGACCTCGTGATCCACCCGCCTCGGCCTCCCAAAGTGCTGGGATTACAGGCTTGAGCCACCGCGCCCGGCCGTGAATCTGAATTTTCAAAACCATAATCAGCAATAATCATACTATCTTTGATGGCTTGAAGATTGATAAAATTGACTTTTTGATATTTTGTTTATATGTCACCATCTAGTGGTAGAATTAATCTCTAAATAAAAACATGCAATCTACTGTGTGAAATTTCTAGTTCTTCAGTTTATAGTATGTTCCTAAAAACTTGTCTGAAAACCAGCCCCACATACACAACTTTGGAAAATTATTATTTCCATAGAAATGATTTGCCCTTCTTAGCATTTTGGTGGCTATTATTGAACATAGGCTTTTTTTTTTTTTTTTTTTAAGACAAAGTCTCCCTCTGTTGCCCAGCCTGGTGATCTCTGCTTACTGCAGACTTCACCTCCAGGGTTCAAGTGATTCTCCTGTCTCACCCTCCCCAGTAGCTGGGATTACAGGCACCCATCACCACGCCTGGCTAATTTTTATATTTTTAGTAGAGGCAGGTTTTCACCATGTTGGCCAGGCTGGTCTCCAACTCCTGACCTCAAGTGATCTGCGAGTCTTGGCCTCCCAAAGTGCTGGGATTACAAATGTGAGCGACCACACCCAGCCTGAACGTAGGCCTTTAAGCTTTGTATCTTTATTGCGTGTGGAGTTTGGGGGTAAATACCAGAATTACTGTGGGATGTACTCCTCCTTCACACCTACACTCCAGATACCGTTTTGTGCAACTTACGGCCATTATTAGAAGGCAGGTATGCTACTGTATTTCCACAGCACCCAGTCAAGTTGCCTGGTTTGTACAGCAATTTGTACATAAGCTTAGCAAACTGCTTTCTAGTTACTAAATTACTAAAATGATTGTTACTAAACAAATTGGATTATCTCATTTTACTGATTAAAACTCTTCAATAGGCCAGGTACAGTGACTCATGCCTGTAATTCCAGCATTTTGGGAGGCCAAGGTGGGCAGATCACGAGGTCAGGAGATCAAGGCCATCCTAGCTAATATGGTGAAACCCCATCTCTGTACCAGAAATACAAAAAATTAGCTGCACATGGTGGCAGGCGCCTTTAGTCCCAGCTACTCAGGATGCTGAGACAGGAGAATTGCTTGAAATGGGAGGCAGAGGTTGCAGTGAGCCAAGATCATGCCACTGCAGTCCAGCCTGGGTGACAGAGTAAGACTCTGTCTCCAAAACAAAAAAAAACAGCATTTAAGAAAATATTAGGGCCAGGCACGGTGGCTCAAGCCTGTAATCCCAGCACTTTGGGAGGCCGAGGTGGGTGGATCACGAGGTCGAGAGATCGAGACCAACCTGGTCAACATGGTGAAACCCCGTCTCTACTAAAAATACAAAAAATTAGCTGGGCATGGTGGTGCGTGCCTATAATCCCAGCTACTCAGGAGGCTGAGGCAGGAGAATTGCCTGAACCCAGGAGGCGGAGGTTGCGGTGAGCCGAGATTGCGCCATTGCACTCCAGCCTGGGTAACAAGAGCGAAACTCCGTCTCAAATAAAAAAATAAAGTGCAGATAGTAAAGATTTTTTGCTTTACAGATAATATGGGTCTCTTATTACAACTACTCCGTTGGTACAAAAGCAGCTATAGATAATAGGGGAATAAATGGCTATGTTTCAATAAAACTTTATGGACTTTCAAATTTGTATAATTTTCATGTGTCATAAAATATTTTTCTTAATTTTATTCATCCATTTAAAATGTTAAAACCATTTTTAGCCCACAAGCCACACAAAGCATATAGCAGCCCAGAAATAGCCTATGGGCTGTAATTAACCAACCCCTTATCTACTTCAGTTGCTTCACAGATAAGACACAGAGATGAGCCCATCAGTCTTCTATCTGCCTTGAATACATATGCTGTCTAGAGTAGCACATGTCAAGGCATTGAAGATGGCAGAATGGAAAGAAAAGTCCTGTTTCGCTGGTGGCATTCTTAATTGACTCATCAGTGCCATCGACCCCCTTCTTATTGCTGTGTAAGGCTTTTGGCGATCTAACAAAAATAAAACCCAAAAGCCAATGTTGGTTTTTTGAGGCCAGTGGAGTTATGAGAATAGTGTAGTAAGCATAACAACACCTTTTCCAGGCCAAGAGCAGTGGCTCATGCCTGTAATCAGCACTTTGGGAGGCAGAGGCAAGTGGATCATGAGGTAAAGAGATCGAGACCATCTTGGTCAAGATGGTGAAACCCTGTCTCTACTAAAAAATACAAAAATTAGCTGGGCATGGTGGTGCGCATCTGTAGTCCCAGCTACTCAGGAGGGTGAGGCAGGAGAATCACTTGAACCTGGGTGGCGGAGGTTGCAGTGAGCCGAGATGGTGCCACTACACACCAGCCTGATGACAGCATGAGACTCCCTCTCAAAAAAAATGAAATAGATAACACCTCTTCTTCACACCAAACATCTATGTCCTAATCACCAGAATCTGTGGGTACTTCACTTAGCCAAAGGGACTTTGCCAATGTAAATATAAGAACCTTGAGATAAAGAGTATCCTGGATTATTCAGGTAACCCCAATTAATTACATGGCACCTTAAAAACAGCGAATCTTTTCCAGCTTTGTTCAGAGGTGCTATGACTACACAACACCAAAGATGCAGTGTTGCTGGCTTTTAAGGTGGAGAAAGGGTACTAGTACTCAAGAAATGTGGGTGGTCTCCAGAAGCTGAAAAAGACAAGAAAATAGATTCTCCTCTTTAACCTCCAGAAAGGAACACAGCACTACTGATTTTAGCCCACTGAGACCCATTGCAGACTGCTTGCTTACAGAATTATAAAATAAGTGGGTTTATGGTAGATTTATGGTAATTTCTTACAACAGATTTATGGTTATTTCTTAGGTAAATTTCTTACAACAGCATAGAAAATTAATACAGGTAGCATGCAGAAATAGAGAACAGCATATGCAAAATCCCTGAGACAGAAAATAACCTCGTTGTTGCTAGGAACAAAAAGCAAGCAAGCGTGTAGTCATAATAACCGACAAGGAAGAAGGGGGCCCAGCTGGTGGAGAACAATTGTTTTGAGAGACCACTAACTGAAGACAACCCACTGGCACGACTACCTTGCTCCCCACATAGCCCCAGCAGCATGACCTCATTCTACGCATAGCCCCCTCTAGTCCCTGCCTCTTTGCAGACAGCCCCTTCTCTGCTGTGATGCCCCGTGCACCCTTGCAACGTATCTTTTATACTTTTTTTTTTTTGTTCGAGACGGAGTCTTGCTCTGTCACTAGATTGGAGTGCAGTGGCATGATCTCAGCTCACTGCAACCTCTGCCTCCTGAGTTCAAGTGATTCTCGTGTCTCAGCCTCCTGAGTAGCTGAGACAATAGGCACAAACCATCATGGCCAGCTAATAATTTGTATTTTAGTAGAGACAGGGTTTCACCAGTTTGGCCAGGATGGTCTTGATCTTTTGACCTAGTGATCCACCCGCCTCGGCCTCTCAAAGTGCCAGGATTACAGGCGTGAGCCACTGTGCCCAACCTCTTTATACTTTTCTCTAACACATCTGACTTTCTTTACCTGCAACTGTCTTGGAAAATTCCTTTACTGCCCATGACACTGGCCCTAGCCAATCACACCCATGACATTTTGGTGGCCATATGGGGAGTGATTGGGGACTACTACCCTCCTCTCTCTTATTCCTCCAACTCCAATTTCTCAGTGTACAGAATCCAAGAGGGATAATCGAAGGTCCCTGGCCAGGGCCACTCCCCAGCAGATTGGAGCGTCCCACTGGGAAGACAGCTGACCACCACTGCCCGATCGAGTGAGAGGTTCAGAGTTGGCTTCTGGTGGACAAGCTCTAGTATCCATCCCTCTGGCAATTGATGGCAACTGGCCAGGGCCCCTCCCTGGTTGTAACCTGAAGGCCAGGGAGTGAACAAGTTTGGCTGCCTTGCCCAGAAAAGAAGGCTCCCATCTTGTCTTGTCAAAAGTCCCCAATCAGGCCAGGCGCGGTGGCTCAAGCCTGTAATCCCAGGACTTTGGGAGGCTGAGGTGGGTGGATCACGAGGTCGAGAGATCGAGACCATCCTGGTCAACATGGTGAAACCCCGTCTCTACTAAAAATACAAAAAATTAGCTGGGCATGGTGGCTCATCCCTGTAATCCCAGCTACTCAGGAGGCTGAGGCAGGAGAATTGCCTGAACCCAGGAGGCAGAGGTTTCGGTGAGCCAAGATCGTGCCATTGCACTCCAGCCTGGGTAACAAGAGCAAAACTCCGTCTCAAAAAAAAAAAAAAAGTCCCCAATCGGCCAGGCGCGATGGCTCACGCCTGTAATCCCAACACTTTGGGAGGCTGAGGCAAGCAGATCACCTGAGGTCAGGTGTTCGAGACCAGCCTGGCTAACAAGGTGAAACCCTGTTTCTACTAAAAATACAAAAAATTAGCTGGACGTGGTGGCATGCACCTGTAATCCCAGCTACTCGGGAGGCAGAGGCAGGAGAATTGCTTGAAACCAGGAGGCAGAGGTTGCAGTGAGCCAAGATTGTGCCATTGCACTCCAGCTGGGGCAACAAGAGCGAAACAAAAAAAGAACTCGGTCACTCTGTAGCTTAGTTGGCACTGGAACCTCAAGCAGGGCAAGTCTGTACACATTTTGGGGAATTCACACCCTAGTTCTCCCCTGAATACAGCCAGCCATCCTGCTCCAGATATCTTAAGTCAGGTGATCCCAAACAGCACCAGGACTGTGAGTCTTCCCTCAACTGTTTCCCCTCACACCTGGATTAAGCACCCAGCATAATTCATACCTGGACTAATCTGGGATCACTCACTGTTACGGTGAACCCCAAGGTTCTCTTCAAAGAATCAGTATGTCAGTATGGTCAGCTCTCTTATTCTTTAATTCTCTATTTTACAGTTTTAACTTCCTTGTAATTCCAGTAAACAACTTTCTACACCCATTCTAATCAGTACCTCACTTCTGTTCCCCCAGCCCCTGGCTCCATCCTTACTCATCCCGGTCACTTGCTTGAGTCACCTGCTCTGGTCACCTTCTTTGATCTGGGTCACCCCTGGCTACCTGCTCTGACACGCCCATAAATATCCTTGCCAAAACACCCACTGTGACACTCCAGCTTGGATCCCTGCTCTTTTTAAAAGAGCCAGTTGGGATTAGTCTAGCTTGTTCGGTCTAACCCTAGCCAATAAGGGAACAACACAGCAATAAGGATGACCGCCCCCCACCAATCAGACATAAATACCCCTTCCCCTCCTTGTCCAAGCATGGGACCACCATTGCTCCATCCATGAGCCACACCCTTCTATAGAAGTGAACTGCCTTGGGCCGGGCACAGTGGCTCAAGCCTGTAATCCCAGCACTTTGGGAGGCCGAGGCGGGTGCATCACGAGGTCAAGAGATCGAGACCATCCTGGTCAACATGGTGAAACCCCGTCTCTACTAAAAATACAAAAGGCCGGGCGCGGTGGCTCAAGCTTGTAATCCCAGCACTTTGGGAGGCCGAGGCGGGTGGATCACAAGGTCGAGAGATTGAGACCATCCTGGTCAACATGGTGAAACCCCGTCTCTACTAAAAATACAAAAAATTAGCTGGGCATGGTGGCACGTGCCTGTAATCCCAGCTACTCAGGAGGCTGAGGCAGGAGAATTGCCTGAACCCAGGAGGCGGAGGTTGTGGTGAGCCGAGATCGTGCCATTGCACTCCAGCCTGGGTAACAAGAGCGAAACTCCGTCTCAAAAAAAAAAAAAATACAAAAAAGTAGCTGGGCATGGTGGCACATGCCTGTAATCCAAGCTACTCGGGAGACCGAGGCAGGAGAATTGCCTGAACCCAGGAAGCGGAGGTTGCGGTGAGCCGAGATCGCGCCATTGCACTCCAGCCCGGGTAACAAGAGCGAAACTCCGTCTCAAAAAAAAAAGAAGAAATGAACTGCCTTGCTGAGAGGATTTACCTTGACTGCTATTTCTTTTGTGGCACCAAAATTTTACTTGTAACACTCACCCAGTGTTCATCCAGTGTAAGGTCCTAGTGCAAGGAGATCCTTTCCAGCAGGTGGAACACGCCTTTGAAAAATGCATCTCGGCTGGGCACGGTGGCTCACGCCTGTAATCCCAGCACTTTGGGAGGCTGAGGTGGGCGGATCATGAGGTAAAGAGATTGAGAACATCCTGGCCAACACAGTGAAACCCCATCTCTTAAAAAAAAAAAAAAATGCATCTCTCAGCCAGCTGCAGTGGTTCACTGAGTGAGCCTATAATCCTAGCACTTTAGTACACTGAAGCAGGCAGATTGCCTGAGGTCAGGAGTACAAGACCAGCCCAACTAACATGGTGAAAGCCTGTCTCTACTAAAAGTACAAAAGTTAGTAGGGTGTGGTGGTACTCACCTGTAGTCTCAGCTACTTGGGAGGCTGAGGCAGCAGAATCACTTGAACCTGGGAGGCAGAGGTTGCCACTGCACTCCAGCCTGGACAAAGAAAGAGTGAGACTCCGTCTCAAAATAAATAAAATATTGGGAATAGCTGGGTGCGGTGGCTTATGCTGTAATTCCAGCACTTTGGGGGGCCAAGGCAGGTGGATTACTTGAGGTCAGGAGTTTGAGACAAGCCTGGCCAACATGGTGAAACCCCATCTCTACTAAAAATAGAAAATTTAGCTGGTTGTGGTGACAGGTGCCTGTAATCCCAGCTAGTGAGGAGGCTGAGGCAGGAGAATTGATTTAACCTGGGAGGTGGAGGTTTCAGTGAGCTGAGACTGCACCATTGCACTGCAGCCTGGGTGACAAGAGTGGAACTCCGTCTCAAAAAACAAGGGGGTGGGATAAATTTGACATTCAGACTCTCAAAAAAGAAATGTCCTTTTTTTCTTGTGTAATATAGCATGGCCCCTGTGCAGAAAATCGTCAAATTAACTCCTCATTCTTTTTTTTTTTTTTTTTTTTTGAGACGGAGTTTCGCTCTTGTTACCCAGGCTGGAGTGCAATGGCACAATCTCAGCTCACTGCAACCTCCGCCTCCTGGGTTCAGGCAATTCTCCTGCCGCAGCCTCCTGAGTAGCTGGGATTACAGGCACGTGCCACCAGGCCCAGCTAATTTTTAGTATTTTTAGTAGAGACGGGGTTTCACCATGTTGACCAGGATGGTCTCGATCTCTTGACCTCGTGATCCACCCGCCTCGGCCTCCCAAAGTGCTGGGATTACAGGCTTGAGAAACCGCGCCTGGCTTTTTTTTTTTTTTTTTTTTTTTTTTTTTTTTTTTTTTTGAGACAGTCTTGCTCTATTTCCCAGGCTGGAGTGCAGTGACTCAATCTCGGCTCACTGCTGCAACCTCTGCCTCCCAGGTTCAAGTGATTCTCCCGCCTCAGCCTCCTGAGTAGCTGGGATTGCAGGCATGTGCTACCACGTCCAGCTAATTTTTGTATTTTTAGTAGAGATGGGGTTTCACTACATTGGCCCGGCTGGTCTCAAACTTCTGACCTCAGGTGATCTGCCCGTCTTGGCCTCCCAAAGTGCTGGGATTACAAGTGTGAGCCACTGTGCCCAGCCTATCTCCTCCTTCTTATATAAATGAGAGCAGAATAAGGAGGACAAGCCTAAAGAGAAAGAAAAACACAAGGACAGGCTGGGCACAGTGGCTCACACTTGTAATCCCAGCACTTTGGGAGGCCAAGGAAGGTAGATTGCTTCACTCCAGGAGTTCAAGCCTAGCCTGGGCAACATGGCCAAACCCCTGTCTCTACAAGAAAATACAAAAATCTGCCAGATGCAGTGGCTCATGCCTGTAATCCCAGCACTTTGAGAGGCTGAGGCTGACAGTTCACAAGTTCAGGAGTCGGAGACCAGCCTGGCCAATATGGTGAAACCCCATCTTTACTAAAAATACAAAAATTAGCTGGGCATGGTGGCAGGTGCCTGTAATCCCAGCTACTGGGAAGACTGAGACAGGAGAATCGTTTGAACCCGGGAGCCAGAGGTAGCAGTGAGCTGAGTTGTGCCAATACACTCCAGCCTGGATGACAAGAGTGAAACTCCCTCTCAAAAATAAAATAAAATACAGAAATTAGCCAAGTGTAGTGGTGGTACACCTGTAGAATCACCGGAGTCTGGGAGGCAGAGGTCACTGAGAACCAAAATTGTGCCACTGCACTCCAGCCTTGGAGTAAGACAGAGTAAGACCCTGTCTCAGAACACACACACACACACACACACACACACACACACGGCCAAGAGGCAGGCTCAACTGTTGGCTGCTTTAGAACCCCCTGACCCACTCCAGGTTGCTTTAAGGACATTCTTCCAGGTAGCTGCCATTGGTGCAGGAAGCCAGGCCACTGGAAGGAAGTCAAACTGCCCCAGTGGAATAAATGGGAAAAAGCCCCATATGGCTTACACCATCTGCCACAAGCTCAGCCACTGAAAACAGGACTTCCCTGAGAGCCAAAAGCCCCCCAGGACAGAATCCCAACCTCCCAATGGACCCTCTGCTCCAGCTGGCTTGCAAATTAGCCATCATCATCAACAGGACAAAGCCAAGGCAACTCTGGAAATAGCAAATAAAATTATAAATTTCCCTTTGGATTCAAGAACTGCCTACTCTGAGGCCGGGTGTGGTGGTTCACGCCTGTAATCCCAGCACTTTGAGAGGCCAAGGTGGGTGGATTACGAGGTCAAGAGTTCAAGACCAGCCTGGCCAAGATGGTGAAACCCTCTCTCTACTAAAATACAAAAAAAATTAGCCAACAAGGTGGCAGGCGCCTGTAATCCTAGCTACTCGGGTGGCTGAGGCAGGAGAATTCCTTGAACCTGGGCGGCAAAGGTTGCAGTGAGCTGGGATCGAGCCACTGCACACCAGCCTGGGCAATAGAATAAGACTCCGTCTCAAAAAAAAAAAAAAAAAAAAAAAGAACTGCCTACTCTGTACTGATCTGCTCCAAGCAACTCTCCTCCAAATCCTGTTGGGTAATTGGCAAATAGCACGCCTCCCTCCAAAAAACAAATTCACACCCCTTTACTTAAGTGATCAATTACCATTCTCCCACCAGTCTCTGGTAATGTCTAAATACCCCACATCCCTTTGGGGCAAGGATGGGTGCCTGCTTAATATTTACCCATTCTCTGAATTCATCTTCCCCAAAAGATTCTTCAGCCGGGCGCGGTGGCTCAAGCCTGTAATCTCAGCACTTTGGTAGGCCTAGGAAGGTTGATCATGAGGTCAAGAGATCGAGACCATCCTGGCCAACATGGTGAAACCCCGTCTCTACTAAAAATACAAAAAAATTAGCTGGGCATGGTGGTGGTGCCTGTAATCCCAGCTACTCAGGAGGCTGAGGCAGGAGAATTGCCTGAACCCAGGAGGCGGAGGTTGCGGTGAGCCGAGATCGCGCCATTGCACTTCAGCCTGGGCAACAAGAGCGAAACTCCGTCTCAAAAAAAAAAAAAAAAAAAAAAAGATTCTTCATCCCCAACGTGCTGGGATTACAGGAATGAGCCACCTTGCCGAGCACATATTTCTAATAGCTCTATTTCTCCCAGGAGAGCTACCTAAATCTTTTTTTTTTTTTTTTTTTTTTTTTGAGACGGAGTTTCGCTCGTTACCCAGGCTGGAGTGCAATGGCGCGATCTCGGCTCTCGGCTCACGGCAACCTCCGCCTCCTGGGCTCAGGCAATTCTCCTGCCTCAGCCTCCTGAGTAGCTGGGATTACAGGCACGAGCCACCATGCCCAGCTAATTTTTTGTATTTTTAGTAGAGACGGGGTTTCACCATGTTGACCAGGATGGTCTCGATCTCTCGACCTCGTGATCCACCCGCCTTGGCCTCCCAAAGTGCTGGGATTACAGGCTTGAGCCACCGCGCCCGGCTAGCTACCTAAATCTTTAACCAATAACTTCAATGTAGATAGCTCTACCTCAGGGGTTTATAATAGCTCACACTTATTCAAACATGCCCTGGCAAGATATCTAACTAACCAATTTTTTAAAGACAGCTAACTGCCACACTATAAAGGTTGTAAAGATAGAGGTATTTTTGGTAAGGAAGGTTATGAAAAGCAGATTTTATATGAGAAAGGATCTTACATGGTAAATTCTTGTCCTAAAATAAAACGGTTGTTTTAAAAGAAGGATATTTAGGACAAATGAAAGTCCAAGAGTGTTGTAAATTGTCTAAGTCATGAGAAAATTCATGAAAGGAGATTTATAAAAGGGATGTTGTATGTAATTAAGGCATTGTTATTGCTGTAAAATTGGTTCCCTATGCTGTGTCTAATTAAATTCAAACACTTTTTCATTAAGTTTAATTTCCAGGTTATCTAAATGGACTTCCGATAAGGAAAAATAGCCACACTGCAAAAGGTTTTTCTTTGCCTTTTTGGTAACTGGCTTAAGAAACAAAATTTTTATTTTCAAAGTGCCAGGATTACAGGCATGAGCCACAGCGACTGACCTGGCTAATTTTTGTATTTTTAGTAGAGACAGGATTTCACCATGTTGGTCAGGCTGATATCAAACTCCTGACCTCGTGATCTGCCTACCTTAGCCTCCCCAAGTGCTGGGATTACAGGCATGAGCCACTGCTCCTGGCCAATTTTTTTTTTTTTTTTTTTTTTTTTTTTTTACAACTTCATAACATTCTTGGAGTAGGTCCTGGCCAATTTCTATCTTCTAGAATTCAACAACAGTTTTTACCTTCAAATGACGCTGCACATGGGATATTAGTATCTCCCCAGTGATGCCTGCTACCTTTACAAATCTCCCTTAGATCTAACTGAACACAAGTTTCACTTTGAAATGCTCCCCTTCTCAGATGAGTCTCTTCCTCTGGCAAAATCCAATATCCTAAATCCTACACAGGAACAATCACCCACAGGGTCTCCTAACAGACCAACAATAATAGGTAGGACCACTGCTATGTCCAGGTTCAGCAGGAAGTAATTGGAAGATGACATCTCCACCCCAATGCCAAACATTAGTCACTGTTCTTGGGGTGGGTTGTGTAGTCCTGATAAGAAAACCACGAGTGGCTGGGTGTGGTGGCTCACGCCTGTAATCCCAGAACTTTGGGAGGCCGAGGCGGGTGGATCACGAGGTCAAGAGATCGAGACCATCCTGGTCAACTTGGTGAAACCCCGTCTCCACTAAAAATACAAAAAATTAGCTGGGCATGGTGGCGCGTGCCTGTAATCCCCGCTACTCAGGAGGCTGAGGCAGGAGAATTGCTTGAACCCAGGAGGTGGAGGTTGCGGTGAGCCGAGATCGCACCATTGCACTCCAGCCTGGGTAACAAGAGGGAAACTTTGTCTCAAAAAAAAAAGAAAATAAATAAATAATTTTTTTTGCCTATATCATACAAGCAATGGGAAACTTTTAAGTTTGGAAGCAGCAAAATCAGATTTGTGTTTTATTATTTTTGAGACTGAGTTTCACTCTGTCCTGCAGGCTGGACTGCTGTGGCGCCATCTCAGCTTACTGCAACCTCTTCTCCTGGATTCAAGTGATTCTCCTGCCTCAGCCTCCCGAGTAGCTGGGATTGCAGGCACACGCCACCATGCTCTGCTAAAATTTTTTTTGTATTTTTAGTAGGATAGGGTTTCACTATGTTGGCCAGGCTTTTTTTGAACTCCTGACCTCAGGTGATCCACCCGCCTCGGCCTCCCAAAGTGCTAGGATTACTGGTGTGAGCAACTGCACCCAGCCAGGTTTGTATTTTAAAATATTGTGACTAATCTGTAGAGTGTGGGTTGTAAGTAGGACTACTGGAGGGCCAATAATATTAATCCAGAAACATAATAATAGTTTGGACTAGGATAATTGGAAAGAAATAGAGAAAAAAGAGTCAACCCTAAGGATGTTTTAGAGGAGAAAGGAAAAAGACTTGGTTGATGAGTATCAAGCGAGGGAAAAATGGTATCAGGGCTTGCTCCAGTTTTGTGATATGCACAGGTGAGTAAATATGTGCATTCACTAAGTGCCCATAAACTGGTGCCTTTAGCAAAGATAGAGATCACTTAAAGGAGCACCAAAGGGAGATGAGGTTAAGATGAGGAGTACTATTTTGGAAGTGTTCAGTTTTAGGTACCTGTGAGATTACTATAAGGAGTTGTTGATTAGGCAGCTGTTTTTGAATTTAAAGCTCAGAGAAAAGATCTAGACTGGAAAGGCAAATATGAAAATAATCCTTGTATACGGTCTATTTTATTTTGGAAGTGTTCAATTTGAGGTACCTGTGAGATTATTAAAAGGAGTTGTTAAGTAGGCAGCTGTTCTTGAATTTAAAAGTCAGGGCCGGGTGTGGTGGCTCACGCTTGTAATCCCAACCTTTGGGAGGTCGAGGCAGGCGGATCACGAGGTCAAGAGATTGATGCCATCCTGGCTAACATGGTGAAATCCCATCTCTACTAAAAATACAAAAATTGGCAGGCACCTGTAATCCCAGCTACTGGGGAGGCTAAACTGGGAAAATTGCTTGAACCCGAGAGGCGGAGATTGCAGTGAGCCGAGATCGTACCATTGCATTCCAGCCTGGGTGACAGACGGGGACTCCGTCTCAAAAAAGAAAAAATTAACCTCCCCAAAATGCTATTTGTGCTGAGGTTGAGAAACCCTGCTCTAATACACCAAGTATGTTCCACCCTAGAAACTTTGCACTCACTGATCCCTCTACCTGAATGCACTTTCCCTAATTACATGGCTTGCTCCTCACTTCCTGCTCAAATGTTACCTTACAGAGAAGCCTTCCCTGGCTACCCTGTGTAAAATATCCCCCAGTCAATCTCCTACCCACTAGAATGTAAGCTCCATGGGAGCTGGACCTTTGTTTCATTCTTCATTGTATCCTGAGCACATGGTAAGCAGTCATTAAATATTTACCTATTAATGAATGCATTAACATTGTATCATTTTATACTATCAGCAGAGTTCCCAATTTCTTATATCTTGGCTGTACTGGATATATTTTAATATTTGCCAATTTGGAAGATGAAAATTTGATTTTTGTGGAATTTCATTTTATTCATCCTATTTGGAATTTTTTTTCCTTTGAGATGGAATCTTGCTCTGTCACCCAAGCTAGAGTGCAGTGGCAGTATCTCAGCTAAGTAGTTGGGATGACAGGTGCACACTACACCTGGCTCATTTTTTTGTTTTTGTTATTTTTAGTAGAGACGGGGTTTCACCATGTTGGCCAGGCTGGTCCCAACCTCCTGACCTCAAGTGATCTGCCCACCTTGACCTCCCAAAGTGCTGAGATTACAGGCGTGAGCCATTGCGACTGGCCTTTTTTGGATTTCAATGTGTAACAACAATTTTTTACCGAGACAGAGTTTTGCTCTTGTTGCCGGAGCTTAGAGAGCCGTCAGTGGCACCATCTTGGCTCACTGCAACCTCTACCTCCCAGATTCAAATGATTCTCCTGCCTCAGCCTCCCAAGTAGCTGGGATTACAGGCACCCGCCAACACGCCCAAATTTTTGTATTTTTAGTAGAGACAGTGTTTCACCATGTTGGTCAGGCTAGTCTTGTTGAACTCCTGACCTCATGATCCGCCTGCCTCAGCCTTCCAAAGTGCTGGAATTACAGATGAACCTTTTTTTTTTTTTTTGAGACAGAGTTTCGCTCTTGTTACCCAGGCTGGAGTGCAATGGCACGATCTCGGCTCACCGCAACCTCCGCCTCCTGGGTTCAGGCAATTCTCCTGCCTCAGCCTTGTGAGTAGCTGGGATTACAGGCACGGGCCACCATGCCCAGCTAATTTTTTGCACTTTTAGTAGAGACGGGGTTTCACCATGTTGACCAGGATGGTCTCGATCTCTCGACCTCGTGATCCACCTGCCTCGGCCTCCCAAAGTGCTGGGATTACAGGCTTGAGCCACCGCGCCCGGCCTTCATTTTACCTATTTTCTATAAATTCATTGCCTTTAAAGCTATCTTTGGTAACTTGAGAATAAGGCAGAATATGTACTATTTTTTTATCGAGTTGGAGTGCCTAGCTACAATTCTGCCCCTCAATTCATTGTGGAAGACTAGGTTCTGGAAATTACTCTGATTGGTGTTGAAGACAGACTGATACATGTCAAATTTCATCTGTGATTCATGGTATAAGACTTCAAGGCCGGGCGCGGTGGCTCAAGCCTGTAATCCCAGCACTTTGGGAGGCCGAGGCGGGTGGATCACGAGGTCAAGAGATTGAGACCATCCCGGTCAACATGGTGAAACCCCGTCTCTACTAAAAATACAAAAAATTAGCTGGGCATGGTGGCACATGCCTGTAATCCCAGCTACTCAGGAGGCTGAGGCAGGAGAATTGCCTGAACCCAGGAGGCGGAGGTTGCGGTGAGCCGAGATGGTGCCATTGCACTCCAGCCTGGGTAACAAGACTGAAACTCCGTCTCAAAAAAAAAAAAAAAAAAAAAAAAAAGACTTCAGTTTTATTTCATCTGTCCTCCCTCAGAGGTGTTGCCCTGGCACCAGCCACTGCAAGATAAAAATAATGAATCATTCATCAAGGTTATGAAACAACTGAAAGTTTAATAAGTGTGTCTAACTGTTAATCAACATTTTGGAGACCAGTTATGACAGTTACTAAATTATTTGACACAACTCAAATGAACAGCAGAGCACTTTATCACAAACTAACATTCGCCCTGGAATGTACTGTATAGTCAACCTCTTCCCTCCTTTTTTTTTTTTTTGGAGACGGAGTTTCACTCTTGTTACCCAGGCTGGAGTGCAATGGCGCGATCTCGGCTCACCGCAACCTCCGTCTCCTGGGTTCAGGCAATTCTCCTGCCTCAGCCTCCTGAGTAGCTGGGATTACAGGCACGTGCCACCATGCCCAGCTAATTTTTTGTATTTTTAGTAGAGACGGGGTTTTACCATATTCACCAGGATGGTCTCGATCTCTCGACCTCGTGATCCACCCGCCTCGGCCTCCCAAAGTGCTGGGATCACAGACTTGAGCCACCGCGCCCGGCCCTATCTCTCCATTTCTGTGCCTTTCATCTTATTTATCGAGACAGTCTGGCACTGTTGCCCAGACTAGAGTACAGTGGCTCGATTTCCACTGACAGCAACCTCTGCCTCCCTGCTTCAAGCGATTCTCCTTCAGGCTCTGGCATAGATAGGATTACAGGCACCCGCCACCATGCCCAGCTTATTTTTTTAGTAGAGACCAGGTTTCACTGTTTTGGTCAGGCTGGTTGTGAACTCCTTACCTTGTGATCCACCCACCTTGGCCTCCCAAAGTGCTGGGATTACAGTTTTGAGTCACTGCACCCCACAAAGAAATCTGTTGCCCAGGCTGCAGTGCAGTGACAATTCATAGGCCCAGCATGCTTTGAAAAGCCTGGTTTGAGGCAATTCTTCTCCCTCAGCCTCCCAAGTAGCTAGGACTACAGGTGTGTTCCATCACGTCCCTGGCTCAAGGGATCCTCCTGCCTCAGCCTCCTGGGTAGCTTTGAGGACAAATGTGTGTCACAACACCTGGACAACCTGGGTCTACTTTTATCTTATAGGATGGACATTTAGTGATTTGTTCTCAGCAAATTGATATCCTTCTTTGAAGAAATTCTCTTGAATCTCATTCTTCATACCCTCCATTTTCTTTGTTCTATTTGGAACTCATGTTTACTTATGAAGTGCTCCTTAAATTTTTCAAGTAGTTTGTATTTTACATCCTTTTCTCTTCTTACTCTATTTTTGGAAGATTTCTTCGACTATTTCTGCTATTCTCTTATTTCCAATATTTTTTGTTATCTTAATGTGGTATCTTATTGTGGTATTATTTCTAGGTTGGAAAAATCTTTTCTAAGGGCACTGGTGACATTTTTTGGTTTTGCATGTTTATTTTCTTGCCTGTACAGTCTGTTTTCAAGATGCTTTCATTTGTTTATTTCCATTTTACAATTCATGAGACTGCCCTCAGATGTCTGGAAATCATTAGTTGTCCATTTACACACATATAAAATATAGAGAGAAGGGTGGGTGTGCTAGTTCACACTTGTAATCTCAGCACTTTGGGAGGCTGTGGTGGTATCAACTGAGGTTAGTAGTTCTAGGTCAGCCTGGCTAAAATGGTGAAATCCCATCTTTACTAAAAATACAAGAATTACCTGGATGCAGTGACGCATGCCTATAATCCCAGCTGCTCCAGAGCCTAAGGCAGAATTGCTTGACCCCAGGAGGCAGAGGCTGCAGTGAGCTGAGATCGCACCACTGCACTCCAGCCTGAGCAACAGGGCAAGACTCTGTCTCAAAAAATAAAAGAGCCACTTGCCAGGCGCCGTGGCTCAAGCCTGTAATCCAAGCACTTTGGGAGGCCGAGGCGGGTGGATCACGAGGTCGAGAGATCGAGACCATCCTGGTCAACATGGTGAAACCCCGTCTCTACTAAAAATACAAAAAATTAGCTGGGCATGGTGGCGTGTGCCTGTAATCCCAGTTACTCAGGAGGCTGAGGCAGGGGAATTGCCTGAACCCAGGAGGCGGAGGTTGCGGTGAGCCGAGCGCGCCATTGCACTCCAGCCTGGGTAACAAGAGCAAAAAACTCGTCTCAAAAATAAAATAAAATAAAATAAAATAAGGCCGGGCACGGTGGCTCAAACCTGTAATCCCAGCACTTTGGGAGGCCGAGGCGGGTGGATCATGAGGTCAAGAGATCGAGACCATCCTGGTCAACATGGTGAAACCCCGTCTCTACCAAAAATACAAAAAAATTAGCTGGGCATGGTGGCATGTGCCTGTAATCCCAGCTACTCAGGAGGCTGAGGCAGGAGAATTGCCTGAACCCAGGAGGCGGAGGTTGCGGTGAGCCGAGATCGCGCCATTGCACTCCAGCCTGGGTAACAAGAGCGAAACTCCGTCTCAAACAAAAAAATAAAGTTACATACACACACACACGAAAGAGATAGAACGTCACTCTGGCTGGAGTGCAGTGGTGCGATCTCAGCTCACTGCAGCCTCTGCCTCCTGAGTTCAAGCGATTCTCCTGCCTGTCTCCCAAGTAGCTGGGATTACAGGTGTGCACCACCATAATCAGCTAAATTTTGTATTTTTAGTGGGGACAGTGTTTCACCACGATGGTCAGGATGGTCTTGAACTCCTGAACTCAAGTAGTCTGCCCACCTCGGCCTCCCAAAGTGGTGGGATTACAGGTGTGAGCTACCAAGCCTGGCCTCCACTCACCCTTTTTAGAAGACTCATGGCTACTTATTTACATTTTACTTACCTTTTTTTTTTTGAGACGGAGTTTCGCTCGTTACCCACGCTGGAGTGCAATGGCGCGATCTCGGCTCACCGCAACCTCCACCTCCTGGGTTCAGGCAATTCTCCTGCCTCAGCCTCCTGAGTAGCTGGGATTACAGGCACGTGCCACCATGCCCAGCTAATTTTTTTGTATTTTTAGTAGAGACGGGGTTTCACCATGTTGACCAGGATGGTCTCAATCTCTCGACCTCGTGATCCACCCGCCTCAGCCTCCCAAAGTGCTGGGATTACAGGCTTGAGCCACCACGCCCAGCTACATTTTACTTACCTTTTATAATAATACAACTAATACTTGTACCAGGTTATATCCGTGTTCTCATTCTAAGGCTAATGTTTATTCTTTGTTACACTTAGATGCTAACTAGAGTTAGACAAGTGGCCTGTAATCCCAAATAAAGGTAAAACGAGTCAAAACTTCACAGGAGTAATGTTTCTTGAGAACAAAAGGAGCACGCTCATATTACACACCTGCTACCTTTACTAGTAACAATAACAGTAGAAATCTTACTTGTAAATCAAGGTGTCAAACGTCATTTAAAATGTTACTTGATGCTTAAACACAAATACCCAGTATCATCAATGTATGAATAAATCTGAGTCGATAAAGGAAAAAATAAATGTAAACCAAGTTTATTTTGCTTTTTAAGTAGTGTTCTTAAAGCACTACAGCTTGGTAAACAATGTAAATTAGTATAAGTCATCTCAAAAGCCAGAGTTGTTTTGTTTTGTTTTTTAATGAGTTGTTAAAAAGATGCAGCCTATTCTAACAGGATAAATATTTTTAACCATTTCACTTCGAGTTAATGAAGGCTCACAAATGAGCAACACTCCTCATTGAGGAAAACAAAAAGCTGTTGTCGACAAGCGACAGCACACACACACAAAAACAAAAAGAACTGTGTAAAAATAACTAACTGTGTTCCCATATTTTTGAAGTCGCTTTACAATGGGATGATATGCACATGATCTTGCTGCAAACTTGCCAAAGAGACTTTTAATACATGTAGTCTAGACAAACGATTCAGTCCAAGAGTTGCTAACTTCAGACAATGCAGCACTATAATCCTTTAAACAACGCAATTTGTTTTACTCATTATCTTTTCTTCTAGACTGAAATAGACTAGAAAGAAAATACTCCCTAATTAAAAATTGGTATTGTTTACAGGAAAAAATGTGTAATTTTGCATTAGAATTTACAAGTCAATGTTCAAATTGAATTTGCCTCCTCCCCCCAGCCCAGCCACAAAAATGGGCATGAAGTAAAATTTTTAAAAATGCCTTAATTTTCAACTTCATGCAAACTAAATAAAGACGACCAAAACAAAGGCTTAAACAATGGAAGGATATTTCACAGAAAATTTCTTATACAAAAAAACACATAAGAAAAAGGGCCACTAGGTGACATTTTAATTTACAAATTGGCATCATTTTGGTCGACAAATACCCACATACTGTTCTCCTCTGCCAATAAGAGTTGCAGAGAAAAAAAAAACAGCATGAATTTTGATTTTAATCACACATCTCTTCTGGAATCTCATGTGGATTAAAGATGCCAGGGACAGACATTTGACGTTTATGTTTCTCTTCGTCAGCCTGACGTAGGGCTATTTCTCTTTCTTCCAAAAACAAATCAGAAGTGTCTTCACCTGCGAACTCCTGTGAAAACAGATAGTTGAAATGTCAACACAATAAACTTCAACTTGCCTTTGAAAAATAAAGAAATTATAGATGAGCTATTTCCTTTTAGAGAGAAGGAATATAAATTATCCATAAACTGACGGGGTTTCTGGCTGGGCATGGTGGCTCACGCCTGATCCCAGCACTTTGGGAGGCTGAGGTGGGCGGATCACGAGGTCAAGAGATCAAGACCATCCTGGCCAACATGGTGAAACTCCGTCTCTACTAAAATATAAAAATTAGCTGGGCGTGGTGGCACATGCCTGCAGTCACAGCTACTTGGGAGGCTGAGGTTGCAGTGAGCTGAGATCACACCACTGCACTCCAGCCTGGTGCCTGGCGACAAACCAAGACTGTCTCAAAAACAAAACAAAACAAAAAACCCAGAAAACTGACAAGGTTTTAAATTATAGAATAGTGATACAATATACTGTGTAGATGAATTAACCTCAATATTTTCCCCCATTTGCTAGCTGTGGAAAAATAAGGTTACAAAACAATCATGGGCCTGGGCACGGCCTGTAATCCCAACACTTTGGGAAGCCGAGACGGGTGGATCACTTAAGGTCAGGAGTTTGAGACCAGCCTGGCCAACATGGTGAAACTCTGTCTCTACTAAAAATAGAAAAATTAGCTGGCTGTGGTGGCAGGTGCCTGTAATCCCAGCTACTTGGGAGGCTGAGGCAGGAGAATCGCTTGATCCTGGGAGACGGAGGCTGCAGTGAGCCAAGATCACTCCACACTGCACTCAAGCCTGAGCAACAAGAGCAAGACCTCCGTCCAAAAAAAAAAAAAAACCATGGTGTGATACCATATATTAAATATTCAATGTTTCAATGTGATTACACGTATTGTATGCTTCTACCAAAGTATCTCATGCATTTCATCCCACAGGTATATACACCTCTTATGTATCCACAGAAATTTGTTCTCTTTGAGACAGTCTTGTTTTATCACCCCAATACATGATCTCAACCTCTGCCTCCAACGCAAGCCTTATAAAAAGAACTACTAATGTTTTTCTTACACACTACTCCATTATATACTTAACAATCCCTAAATGAATTACATTAATAACAAGTTCACCCAAATAACATCTCAAACCTATCTTTATTGGACCTGATTTAGTTTTTCACTCCATTATTGGTTTCAGGTTCTTTGATAAGTGAGATTGTATAAATGTATTATCTTCAAACTCCACTTATTTGGCATGACAAATCAAGTGATAAAAATTCTACAATGTAACAAGTGGTCACATTTAGCCCTAATATTTCTGCAAATGCGAATACATACCTTTATTTGAACTAGGAAATCCCTTAGATGTTCCTTGAAAGCAGGAATATCTTGATTTAAGCTGAAAAGCCCTGTCACAAAGAGCTTTACTTGAGCACTGCAAATCAAAACACAATGATTAAATAATGGTTTTTTTAATTGGTTTTTTTTTTTTAGACGGAGTTTCGCTCTTGTTACCCAGGCTGGAGTGCAATGGCACGATCTCGGCTCACCACAGCCTCCGCCTCCTGGGTTCAGGCAATTCTCCTGCCTCAGCCTCCTGAGTAGCTGGGATTACAGGCACGCGCCACCATGCCCAGCTAATTTTTTGTATTTTTTTTTTAGTAGAGACGGGGTTTCACCATGTTGACCAGGATGGTCTCGATCTCTTGACCTCGTGATCCACCCGCCTCGGCCTCCCAAAGTGCTGGGATTACAGGCTTGAGCCACCACGCCCGGCCGGTTTTTTTTTTTTTTTGAGACGGAGTTTCGCTCTTGTTGCCCAGGCTGGAGTGCAATGGCGCGATCTCGGCTTACCGCAACCTCCGCCTCCTGGGTTCAGGCAATTCTCCTGCCTCAGCCTCCTGAGTAGCTGGGATTACAGGCACGTGCCACCATGCCCAGCCAATTTTTTGTATTTTTAGTAGAGATGGGGTTTCACCATGTTGACCAGGACGGTCTCGATCTCTTGACCTCATGATCCACCCGCCTCGGCCTCCCAAAGTGCTGGGATTACAGGCTTGAGCCACCGCGCCCGGCCTTTTATTTCTTAATAAAAGGGGCGGGGTCTCACTAAGTCACCCAGTCTGGCATACAGTGGCACAATCATAGCTCACTGCAGTCTTGAACTCCAGGATACAAACCACCACAGATACACACCACCATGTCCAATTATTTTTTTTGTAGAAACAGGGTCTTGTCTAGGTTGGTCTCCAACTCTTGGGCCCAAGCAATCCTCCCACCCAGGCTTCCCAAAGTGCTGAGATTACAGGTGTCAGATACTGTGCCCCACCAGGAACATTCTAAGTTTATTAAAAAGTGTATTTACTCTTGTAGGTGAGGGAAGGCCGACTTAAGGAGATTAGCCACATATTCCTGAAGAAAGATTTGGTTGTTAACTGGATTTCCAGGATTTAATGATGTACTTATTTTTCCTTCTTCAACCAAATTAAACATATATGCAAGAATTGATGCATGCATTGTTAAACCTGTTGATAAGAAGAAAATTATTAACTCCAAGATGTAATACAACTGCATCACTTACTTTTTTTTTTTTTTTGAGACAGAGTCTTGCTCTGTAGCCCAGGCTGGAGTGCAGTGGGGCAATCCCGGTTGACTGCAACCTCCACCTCCTGGGTCAAGCAATTCTTCTGCCTCAGCCTCCTGAGTAGCTGTGATTACAAGCGTGTGTCACCACGCCCAGATAACGTTTCGTATTTTTAGTAGAGACTGGGTTTCACCATGCTGGCCAGGCTGGTCTTGAACTCCTGACCTTGAGATCTGCCCCCATCTCGGCCTCCCAAAGTGCTGAGATTACAGGTGGAAGCCAGGGCACCCAGCCAGCACTTAACATTTTAATGGTTTTAAATTCTTACCAGCAGTATGTGAAGTGTCTGTCACAACAGAAAAGATATGCTGAAGGATATCACAAAAATACGTTTGATAGAAACTCTGAGCTGCAGCTTCTTCTTGTGCAACATTTTGTAAGAGTGTAAAAAGTATCTGTAAGCCTAAAAATATAGAAAAATATAAAGTTACTATCTAACTTTGTTCTTTCTTTCTCTTGGGATAATGAGTAATAATTACTTGGCGAAGATTTCTTAAATTAATAATGGAGTACAACTATATCCAATGCTGGCTTATTTGTAATTATAATCTAAGTTATGTGAGAGCTAAGCTATGAAAATATAAAGGCATAAAGATGATATAATGGTCTTTGGGGACTTCAGGGTAAGGGTGTGTGGGGGTGATGGATAAGACTATGCATAAACTAGAGGTCATACTGCTTGGGTGATGGGTGCACCAAAATCTCAGAAATCACTACTACAGAAACTTATTCATGTAACCAAAGACCACTGGTTCCCTAAAATCTATTGAAATAAAAATGAAAAATCTGTGAATATTTTAAAAGCCTATGGAAAAAATTAAGTTGTGATTACCACCTTTTCACCATTTCTGAAAGCTTAGCTGATTCTGTATGAACTTCTACAACAGCACTACTCAGTAGAACTCTGTATTACATAAATCAGTTATTACTAAAACAAATGTTGACTCTTAGTGCTACAGAAGAAAAGCATATGGGGAAAAGGAACACTCACTGTTGAGGATATGGAACCATGTCTTTTAACTGATATACTCCTTGATTTAGGCCCTTCTCCCCATAACTCAGTTTTGCCTATGGACTCAATCTGGAACTTTTATAATTGAATACTACACTTTTATAATTGAAAAAATTATAAGCAGTTGATTAAACTGCTTATAGTATTTTCTCAGACATTCACTTATGTAATTCATGCACTCAGAACTCTAAACAAGTAATACTTTCCTTTGTACAATTATTTATATATAGCCTTACTTTTGGATTGGCAGGCAAATGAATAAAACAGCATCATTTATTTACCTGTATCTGCGACATTCCTCATCGTATGTTTGAAGGCCCAAATGATGGAATCCAAAACAAGTTTAAACTGTGTAGGTGGAATAGCAAGGAATGCTGGGAAACAATGAGAATTGACAGCCTGAAGCAGTAAGAAAAAGTTTGTTCTGTGTTCAGGATATTCTTCAAAGTCCTAAAAATAAGTGGTGAAAACAAAATAATGTTTCACTGTCTTTGTTATGTTAGACAGGAGGGGAAAAGCAATCCTTAATCCAGTATAAATGTTTGGAGTTTCCAATAAACCCCCAAAAGATATAATATCTCCTTAAAGGTAAACCCAAACAAAATATAATCCACCTCTCACGGAAAATGAAACTATCCCCTCTTACCAACAAGAGTTATCCAACTGAGAGAAGGCTAACCTTATTAATAAAGAGAATGCATCAGAAGCATTATTACCATTAGACTTGTTTTTTTGTTAATATGAAACTACTACTACACATTAGGAAAAAAATTAAAGTTGCTATGTAAATGTGTCCACTTAACATCTTTCCCCCCTGGTTGTCTAGTGGTTAGGATTCAGCAAAAAGCAAAAAACAAAACAAAAAAAACCACAACATCTCCTTTCCTTCTCTTTTTTTATGAGACGAAGTCTTGCCCTGTTGCCCAGGCTGGAGTGCAATCGCTCAATCTTGGCCTACTACAAGCAACCTCTGCCTCCTGAATTCATGCGATTCTCCTGCCTCAGCCTCCCAAGTATCGGGGATTAGAGGTGCCCACCATTACGCCCAGCTAATTTTTTGTATTTTTAGTAAAGACGGGATTTCACTAAGTTGGCCAGACTGGTCTCAAACTCCTGACCTCGTGATCCACCCGCCTTGGCCTCCCAAATTGCTGGGATTACAGGAATGAGCCACAGCACCAGGCCATTTTTCTGTTTCTTATAAGCATGTACTATACTTTTATAATTGAAACATACAGACCTACTTTATCATTTATTTAAACAAATAAAACTATGTTCATAAAAGAATGCCCGTGACCTGCTATGAGGTTTCAATAAATGCTACATGCCATGTGAATGTTATAATCTGTTTTCTATATTTACTTTTTACCAATCAAGATTCTGTGTAGTAAGTTATTGTTGTTGTTTGAGAAATGATCTCACTCTGTTGCCCATGTTGGAGTACACTAGTGCCATCTTGGCTAACTGCCATCTTGAACTCCCAGGCTCACATGACCCTCCCACTTCAGTCTCTCATGTGGCTGGGCCTACAGGCACATGCCACCATGACTGGTTAATTTTTCAACTTTTTGTAGAGATGAAGTCTCACTATATTGCTCAGGTTGGTCTCAAACTCCTCAGCAGTAAATTCTTAAAAACCAAGGAAGCATTTCCCTAATATACAAAGTTTAAATATATAAACTCCATGGCATTAAAATTATGTTAGTCATAGATATACTTTAGCTTTCAAGAAGGATATCCTGCAGACTTTCCCCTTATATAACTGAAATATTACATACCTTATTTATCATATTCAATGTGCATTCAAAAACGGCATCAAATATTTGAGGTATTTCAGCTGTTATATGTCCCCCTAACTTGTTGACAATTATGGCCATAGTACTAAGCACTTCTGGTTCTCTGGCAGCTGGAACGTTTCTCTGATAATCAATGAGAACTGCATCCAACAGAGGGGGAACAAAATTTTCAGCTACCTGTTTGGGGGGAGGAAAAAAAGTTAAGTTTTAATCTAGGTACGTGGTGACTAATTCAGCATGATCATCTACTGAAATCAGAAAAATCTTGGGTTTGTATTATGTTTTCTTTTTTTTTTTTTTGAGACGGAGTTTCGCTCTCGTTACCCAGGCTGGAGTGCAATGGCACGATCTCGGCTCACCGCAACCTCCGCCTCCTGGGTTCAGGCAAATCTCCTGCTTCAGCCTCCTGAGTAGCTGGGATTACAGGCACGTGCCACCATGCCCAGCTCATTTTTTTATATTTTTAGTAGAGACGGGGTTTCACCATGTTGACCAGGATGGTCTCGATCTCTCGACCTCGTGATCTACCCGCCTTGGCCTCCCAAAGTGCTGGGATTACAGGCTTGAGCCACCGCGCCCGGCCTGTATTATGTTTTCCTACCTTAAAACAGTTTTTAGCAAAAGCAAGCAGGAAATCACAATAGGCTGGGAACTCTCATGGACACAGTGTCATTCAAAACTCTTTTGTTTTTTTAGAGACAGTCTCACTCTGTCTCTGTCTCTCAGTCCAGAGTGCAGTGGCATAATCTCTGCTCACTGCAACCTCTACCTCCCAGGTTCAAGCAATTCTCCTGCCTTACTATCCCGAGTAGCTTGGACTACAGGTATAGCCACCATGACCAGCAATAAAACTCTTATACTAAGTGAGGTTCAAAACTCAGTGGCTGATTCCAACTTACTGTGGCAGAATCAGGATTCTAGGTATACTGTATATGTGAGATGGCAGAGTTAGACCTCAATTTTTTAACCTAATAAATGCTAACTGGTATTTTCACAAGCAGAAATAACAGCAATCAATTACTCCCAGAAAATGAGGAAGACTATGGATTTTTATAACTCCCTTTTTTTTTTTTTTTTTGAGACGGAGTTTCCCTCTTGTTACCCAGGCTGGAGTGCAATGGTGTGATCTCGGCTCACCGAAATCTCCGCCTCCTGGGTTGAGGCAATTCTCCGGCCTCAGCCTCCTAAGTAGCTGGGATTACAGGCACGTGCCACCATGCCCAGCTAATTTTTTGTATTTTTAGTAGAGACGGGGTTTCACCATGTTGACCAGGATGGTCTCGATCTCTTGACCTCGTGATCCACCACACCCGGCCTTCCTTTTTTTTTTTTTTTTGAGATGGAGTTTCGCTCTTGTTACCCAGGCTGGAGTGCAATGGCACGATCTTGGCTCACCGCAACCTCCGCCTCCTGGCTTCAGGCAATTCTCCTGCCTCAGCCTCCTGAGTAGCTGGGATTACAGGCTTGAGCCACCGCGCCCGGCAATTTTTTTTTTTTTTAATACAGAGTTTTGCTCTTGTTGCCAGGCTGGAGTGCAATGGCGTGATCTTGGCTCACTACAACCTCCACCTCCCAAGTTCAAGCAATTCTCCTGCCTCAGGATCCCAAGTAGCTGGGATTATAGGCATGTGCCACCATGCCCTACTAATTTTCTCTTTTTAAGAGATGGGGATTTTACCATGTTGGTCAGGCTGGTCTTTCAACTCCTGACCTCAGGTGATCCGCCCACCTCGGTCTCCCAAAGTGCTAAGATTATAGGTGTGAGCCACCACGCCTGGCCTAATTTTTGTATTTTTAGTAGAGATATGGTTTCACCATGTTAGACAAGCTGGTCTCGAACTCCTGAACTCAAGTGATCTGGCCGCCTCGGCCTCCCAAAGGGCTAGAATTACAGGCATAAGCCACGGTTCCAAGCCAAGACAAGAAAAAGAAACACAATGTTTCATGTAAACAAATATCCCAAACTTTAACGTAAATCTTACTTATAAATAAAATCACACCCTTTGTATCTGTGCTCCTGACATGTGCCAAAGCTTCTTGTAAATTACAAACAGCACAATTCATTTAACGCGTCTTTGGTGGCTCAAGCCTGTAATCCCAGCACTTTGGGAGGCCGAGGCGGGTGGATCACGAGGTCGAGAGATCGAGACCATCCTGGTCAACATGGTGAAACCCCGTCTCTACTAAAAATACAAAAAAACTAGCTGGGCGTGGTGGCGCGTGCCTGTAATCCCAGCTACTCAGGAGGCTGAGGCAGGAGAATTGCCTGAGCCCAGGAGGCGGAGGTTGCGGTGAGCCGAGATCGCGCCATTGCACTCCAGCCTGGGTAACAAGGGTGAAACTCCGTCTCAAAAAAAAAAAAAAAAAAAAAAACAAAAAAAAAACCACGTCTTTCCTTTTGTTTTCAAATTTTAAATACAGTTCTGATCACATAATAAACATATTTTTTTAAAAAACCTTTTGATGTCTAGGTTAGCCAACTTAATTATTCCACAAGAATTATATTCAGAACAAGTTTACTGAAGAAAATTATTTCCTTAACAAGAAACAATACTGAAATTTCAAAATTTTGAAAATAATTAGCACACTTTTAAAAAAACCTAAAACAAAAACACAAAGAACAAAACAGATAACACACTATTCCAAGTAGTAGTGATATCAGAATAGAACTTTTTGGAATGTTCCAAGGTTCAAGTGAATAAAATGATATAGTAACATTTAAAACTAACTCACAATTTTACAAGTTGAGGGATAATGCAGGTGGTTTTTATTACTGAAAGTGATTTCCCTTTCTGCAAATCATTTAAGAAAAGGAAAAAGTGTAAAAAAGACTTTCGAGCCTTGAATCTGGGAAGCAATCACTTAGCTAAAGAGGTAAAGTAATGATATTGGCTGTGGGTTTGTCATAAATAGCTTTTATTAAAAAAAAAAAAAAAAAAAAAAAGAGGTAAACTTTGTAGCTCTATTAATTGTTCTAAGAAGTCAAGAGGAACGCAAAACCACCACCTGTACTCCATTAACTAAATCCTCCTATCTATGGAAATATAAAATGACCAAATTTTAGCTATCTTTTTTTTTTTGTGTGTGTGTGAGACTCTTGTTACCCAGGCTGGAGTGCAATGACGCGATCTCGGCTCACCGCAACCTCCGCCTCCTGGGTTCAGGCAATTCTCCTGCCTCAGCCTCCTGAGTAGCTGGGATTACAGGCACACGCCACCATGCCCAGCTAATTTTTTTGTCAAATTTTAGCTATCTTGCTACATTATCACCACACTTCCCTATTGATTAACAGCACTTTCTTTTGAAGATGAAATACAACTGTTAGTATATTAACATAAAGACTATAATATATAAAATGCCATAAAATAACCACAAAGTAGACATCCTCTAAATCAGTAAAATGTACATAAAAGAGCATAACATATTCCATAAAACACAGTATCAACACGAAAAACCACAAGCAAAGCATCTCTCACTTACCATCTGTGGATCATTGGATCGGCTCACCCAACCAGATATTAACTTTAAAGTTTCCCTTTTCACTGTTCGCATACTTCTAATCAATGGTTGCTTTGTAACCATTTCACCTACAAAATAGAATCAAATGGAATCTAATTTTACCACTAAAATTATACAATGGTACTCAGGTGTACATTAGTTGCAATTTCATTTTATCATTAAAAAGCATAAAGCCAGCTGGGTGTGGTGGCTTATGCTTGTAATCCCAGCACTTTGGGAGGCTGAGGCAGGTGAATCAAGAGGTCAGGAGTTCGAGACCAGCCTGGCCAACATGGTGAAGCCCCATCTCTATTAAAATAAAAAAAATTAGCCAGGCATGACGGCAAATTTGGCCTCCCAAAGTGCGGGGATTACAGGTGCGAGCCACTGTGCCCGGACTAAGACTAATCTTAAAACGGAAAGGTACACCAACTGTTTTAAATATATCTAGGGTCATCTGGGAAACAGGAGGTCTGATTTAAATCTGTGAAAAATATTGAATGCTTGATTTAAGGAAGTAAAAGTGAAAAGTGATTTGTTTTTGTTTTCTGAGACAAAGTTTTGCTCTTTTTTGCCCAGGATGGAGCACAGCAGTGTGATCTTGGCTTACTGCAACCTCCACCTCTGGGGTTCAAGCGATTCTCCTGTCTCAGCCTCCCGAGTAGCTGAGATTACAGGGCATGAGCCACCACGACCTGCTACTTGTGGATTTCTTTTGTTTACTAGAGACGGGGTTTCTCCACGTTGGCCAGGTTGGTCTCGAACTCCTGACCTCAGGTGATCTGCCCCCCTCAGTCTCCCAAAGTGCTGGGATTACAGCCATGAGCCACAACGCCTGGCCACGCTTTATTTATACTACATTGTGTGAGAATTCAGAATCACCTACCATTAGCTTGGATAGCTGCAGAAATGTTTTCACTGAGGCACTTGTATACATTAAGCATATCTAAATAAATTCTTCCAAGTTGAATTACAAAGGGGTGTCCAACAGCTTTGCAGGCTCTTACATTTGTTTTCAAAATGCTACCAAGCTGCTTGACTGTTTCAGGATCTTTCAGTATATCCACATTCTTGGAGAAAAAAAAAGCAAATTCTATTTATCACAAAAGAATTATCCACATAATTACTAAAGCAAAAGCCACTACATTTCCCCTATCATAAACCACATTTATAATCCAAAATGTTAAAATGAACACAAAAGTCTTTTTGTCTATATCTAGAATAAAATAATAAATTCCATTTTAAGATCAAATGGAGAATTAAAATTGTACCATGGATAATTTTTTTTTTTGGGAAATGGAGTCTCGCTCGGTCAACTAGGCTGGAGTGTAGTCGCATGATCTCAGCTCACTGAAAACTCCGCCTCCTAGGTTTGCGCAATTCTCCACCTCTGCCTTCCAAGTAGCTGGGATTACAGACACGTGCCAACACACCCAGCTAATTTTTTAACATTTTTGGTAGATACAGGGTTTCACCATCTCGTCCAGGCTGGTCTTTAGCTCCTGACCTCGTGATCCACCCGCCTCAGCCTCCCTAAGTGCTTGGATTACAGGCATAACCCACTGCGCCCAGCATTTTTGTTGTTGTTGTTGTTGGAGACAAAGTCCCGCTTGTTGGCCAGGCTGGAATGCAGTGGCTTGATATCAGCTCACTGCAACCTCCACCTCCAAGGTTCAAGCAATTCTCCTGCCTCAACCTCCTGAGTAGCTGGGATTACAGGCATGGGCCACTACACCCAGATAATTGTTCTACTTCTAGTAAAGACAGGGTTTCGCCTTGTTGGGCAGGCTGATCTTGAACTTCTGACCTCAGGTGATCCACCCCCCTTGGCCTCCCAAAGTGCTAGGAATATAGGCTTGAGCCACTGCACCAGGCCCAGATAGTTTTTTAAATGTGCAAAGCCACAGATAAAAGTACTTATGGATCAGACATACATGTTATAAGGTCTGAATTCAATACATTTGTAAAGAACACAGTCTTTGCTGGGCGCAGGGGAATTCTGCTGAGGCAGGAGAACTGGTTGAACCCGGGAGGCGGAGGTTGCAGGGAGCCAAGATCTCGCCACTGCACTCCAGCCTGGGCAACAAGAGTGAAACCCCGTCTCAGAAAAACAAAAACAGCTGGGCGCGGTGGCTCAAGCCTGTAATTCCAGCACTTTGGGAGGCCGAGGCGGGTGGATCACGAGGTCGAGAGATCGAGACCATCCTGGTCAACAAGGTGAAACCCCGTCCCTACTAAAAATACAAAAAACATTAGCTGGGCATGGTGGTGCGTGCCTGTAATTCCAGCTGCTCAAGAGGCTGAGGCAGGAGAATTGCCTGAACCCGGGAGGCGGAGGTTGCGGTGAGCCGAGATCGCGCCATTGCACTCCAGCCTGGGTAACGAGCGAAACTCCGCCTCAAAAAAAAAAAAAAAAAAGACAAAATCTCACAGACTTCCTCAATCACATAGAAACTTTAAGAAAAAGTAGAAATACTTACTTTGGTTGCCTGCTGGATTATACTATCCCAGACTTGATTAGGGAGTAGCATGTATTTTTCTATTAAGTGTTCTTGTACTGTTTGATCTGTTTGTGCACCAATCATGTACCCCACAGCTTCATAAAATGTATGAACCTATTTTAAAAAGCAGACATTTAAACTTTTATATTCTTATAAACCCTAACAAAAAAAAAACCACACTCAAGCAATTCACAAATGTATTGAAACTGATTTTGGCCCAGGTACGGTGGACTACCCCTATAATCCCAGTACTTTGAGAAGCCCAGGCTGGCAAATCACCTGAGGTCAGGAGTTGTAGACCAGCCTGACCAACAGGGTGAAACCCCATCTCTACTACAAATACAAAGAAATTAGCCAGATGCGGTGGCAACTGCCTATAATTCCAGTTACTTGGGAGGCTTGAAATGCTTGAACCCAGGAGGCAGAGGTTGCAGTGAGCCAAGATCACACCTCTGTGATCTTGGGTGACAGAAGACAACTCCATGTCAAAAAACAAACCAAAAACTATTAAAAAGCCCAAAATGTGGGGCCAGGTGCAGTGGCTCACGCCTGTAATCCCAGCACTTTGGGAGGCCAAGGTGGGTGGATCACAGGGTCAGGAGTTCAAGACCAGCCTGGCCAACATGGTGAAACCCCATCTCTATTAAAAATACAAAAATTAAGCCAGGCACGGTGGCTCAAGCCAGTAATCCCAGCACTTTGGGAGGCTGAGGCGGGTGGATCACGAGGTCAAGAGATCGAGACCATCCTGGTCAACATGGTGAAACCCCATCTCTACTAAAAATACAAAAAATTAGCTGGGCATGGTGGCGCGTGCCTGTAATCTCAGCTACTCAGGAGGTTGAGGCAGGAGAATTGCCTGAACCCAGGAGGCAGAGGTTGCGGTGAGCCGAGATTGCGCCATTGCACGCCAGCCTGGGTAACAAGAGAGAAACTCCGTCTCAAAAAACAAAAAACAAAGCCTGGGTTAATAGAGTAAGACCCATTCTTAAGGAACAAAAAAAAAAAAGAAGAAGAAAATTTAATCAGAAACACTTCTATTGGATCTAATAGTTGCCCTCCTATTTCCATTGATAAATACAGATTGATATGGGTGTTACTTTCTAAAAATAATACACGCTCAGTACTTAACATACCTGTTGAGGCTGAAGATCACAAATAATAGTGTTAATGTTGTTCAAAATCTCATCAATAAATGGCATCACTTCTCCAACCTGAACCTGAACAAAATGCCTGCGGCACTTTTGGGCTATTTTAATGAAAGTATCACAAGCCATGTCCTGGACTCCATCATGGGTCTCTAACAAGACAAAAACATCCATTTAGTTGTTCAATAAAAACAAAAACAAAATAAAATAATATAGTAAAGAAATAGATTTACCATGCATGAATTCAAACAGCTTGTTAACTACAGTCTTCAAAAATTTCCAGTGAGCTCTCAAAAATCGTGGATATTGACCTACTATGTACATGATATTTGATGCAATAATAGCTTTATTATCTTTGCCTCTTTTCTGTTCACATAATCCTAACAGATCCTGTAAATAAGATAAATTTATATCATTTACTGTAACAATATATACCTATTTAGCAATTCTAATTATCTATCCCTTGCATACCTTTATAACTGTAACAAGAAATCGTTTTTCATCCTCTTCATGCATTGCTCCACTAATGGAGCCTATTGCCCAACACAATGTATTCAAATTTTTCCATGACCACTCTGTACCATTCACTTGATTGTGAAGCTTCTCTGTCATTATTCTTTCTGTATCTACATAATCTAGATGAGTAAGATAAACTACAAAGAAAAAAACTGTTTCAAATGCGAAGCATGAGCAAAGTTTTATTGATGAATAACAATGTTTAGAAAAGATTAAGAAACTACGAGTAACACATTTCCTAAAATGGAGTTCCACTCCAGAATAGATTTATAAAGGTAAAGATAAACAGTATTCATTAACTTACCTAATGTTTCTCTCATATTCTTATACAAATTTATGGAATCTGTATCCTTCATGAATTCTCTTACAACTTCTCCTTGATCATTCTCTACAACCAATACTTCCTCTGGTTTAGCCATTCGACTAACCATTAATAAACGGACCTATACTCAACATTAAATCAAGAAAAAATTGTCAGATCATTGAAATCATTTAGTGCAGAAGCTTAGTTAAACAAAACAAAACCAAAAAACCCACAGAACAGCCCTGTGTAGGGATTCATGCCTATGATCTCAACAAGTCCGGAGGCTGAGGCATATAGAATTGCTTGTGGCCAGGAATTTGAGACCAGCCTGATCAACAGTGACACCCAATCTCTAAAACAATAAAAATACTGAAATTAGGCCGGGCGCGGTGGCTCAAGCCTGTAATCCCAGCACTTCGGGAGGCCAAGGCAGGTGGATCACGAGGTCAAAAGATTGAGACCATCCTGGTCAACATGGTGAAACCCTGTCTCTACTAAAAATACAAAAAATTAGCTGGGCGTGGTGGCACGTGCCTGTAATCCCAGCTACTCAGGAGGCTGAGGCAGGAGAATCGCCTGAACCCAGGAGGCAGAGGTTGTGGTGAGCCGAGATCGCACCATTGCACTCCAGCCTGGGTAACAACAGCGAAACTCCGTCTCAAAAAAAAAAAAAACTGAAATTAAAGCACAACAGGAGAAAGTATATAAAGAAAAACCAGGCTGGGCATGGTGGCTCATGCCTGTAATCCAAGCACCCTGAAGGCCAAGGCAGGCAGATCACCTGAGGTCGGGAGTTCAAGACCAGCCTGACCAACATGGTGAAACCCAGTCTTAAAAAAAAGAAAAAAGAGCCAGGCTCGGTGGCTCAAGCCTGTAATCCCAGCACTTTGGGAGGTCGAGGTGGGTGGATCACGAGGTCAAGAGATCAAGATCATCCTGGTCAACATAGTGAAACCCTGTCTCTACTAAAAATACAAAAAATTAGCTGGGCGTAGTGGCACGTGCCTGTAATTCCAGCTACTCAGGAGGCTGAGGCAGGAGAATTGCCTGAACCTGGGAGGCGGAGGTTGCGGTGAGCCGAGATCGCGCCATTGCACTCCAGCCTGGGTAACAAGAGCAAAACTCCGTCTCAAAAAAAAAAAAAAAGAAAGAAAAAAGGAAAAACCAAAATTTAAAGTTAGCTGGGCATGGTGGTGTGTGCCTGCAACCATAGTTACCTGGAAGGCTGACACAGAGAATTGCTTCGAGTGTTAAGATTGTAGTGAGCTATGACTGTGCCACTGTACTCCAACCTGAGCCACAGAGCATGACCCTGTGTCAAAAAAAAAAAACTTTAGGCCTGGTGCGGTGGTTCAAGCCTGTAATCCCAGAACTTTGGGAGGCTGAGGCGGGTGGATCACAAGGTCAAAAGATCGAGACCATCCTGGTCAACATGGTGAAACTCTTGTCTCTACTAAAAATACAAAAAATTAGCTGGGCATGGTGGCACGTGCCTGTAATCCCAGCTACTCAGGAGGCTGAGGCAGGAGAATTGCCTAAACCCAGGAGGCAGAGGTTGCGGTGAGCCGAGATCGCGCCATTGCACTCCAGCCTGGGTAACAAAAGTGAAATTCTGTCTCAAAAAAAATTTCTTTCAGTGTAATTTAAAAAATGGCTTTGTAGTTATTTAAGTGTACTTTAATGTGAATTTGTTTAAAAAAAAAACAAAAAAAAACAAAAAAAACAACTTTCGTTACAGGAGCTATTCACTTAGACATCTATTCAGAGTCTCATTCCCAGACTCTGGTTTAGTGGATTGGCAGGTGACCAACAAATTTACCTAACAAAATCACAGGTGATATTGATGCTGACAGAAGGACCACACTCTTGAGAACCAAGGAGGTTCTAGACTGAACTCCTTTCATGTTCTAGTTTTTTTCACACTCCTGGGGAAGTTGTTGGGTTCTCTTTTTGTAGATAGATTACAAGTATTTGCATTCAGACCTCAAAACTACAGTAAGCAACAACAACACTCAACCAACCGCTCTGTTACCTTAAATAACATGGGCAAATATAGCTGTCTCCTGGGAGGAACATCAAAATGTTGACTTCCAGAGAGCAATGGAGAGGCAGATGTAGAGAATGGACTCTCTCTATAGAGTTCAGCAGCCAAGTGATTCCAGTATTCAAGACAAATTTTAAAGATTTCAGTTTCTTCTACTTCGGATACCAACAACATATAATGAAGGGCCTACAAAGAAGACCAAAGCTATTAAAATAATCCTTAAACATTACCAACTTAAAACTGCTTTTCACTTGTAACATTTAAGGTAATATAAAAATTCATGTTTTACTCATCACATCTCAGATTTCAATACTTATTAAATAGACTGTAAACTCTGGAGGAGTTACTCTGCTTCTTCTGACATGCCCTAAAATACTTCAAAGTTTTTATCATGTCTCCTAATGGACATTTTAAAGGCCTTGGGTGCCAATAGGCAAGAAGTATCAACAACCCAAATGTACCATCATAGATGAGAGAACAAACAAAATATAGAATATTCACACAATAAAAATGTTCTTCAGCCACAATGTAAAGTGAAGTACTGATACAGGTTACAGCATGGAAGAACACTGAAAACATGATGTCAAATCAAAGAAACTAGACATAAAATGTTACATGTATGATTCCTTTCATATGGTATAATCAGAATAGATACATATACAGAGACAGAACCCAAACTAATGATTGGGAAAGAGAACAAAGAAGGAAGTGACTGTTTCATGAGTAAAGGGTCACCTTTGGGTAATCACAATGTTTTGGATCTAGGTATTAATGGTTGCACAACATTGTATATATACTGAAATGCCACTGAATTTTGTGTGTGCATATTTATATACATATAATGTGTGTGTATGCATATACATGTATACATACACACACACACATATATATATATTTCTATCATATGTACGTATTTTTTCTCTTCAGACAGAGTCTTGCTCTGTTGCCCAGGCTGCAGTACAGTAGCAGGATCTTGGCCCAATGCAACCTCCACCTTCTGGGGTCAAGCAATTCTCCTACCTCAGTCTCCCAAGTAGCTGGGATTACAGGCACAAGCGACCATGCCTAGCTAATTTTTGTATTTTTTAGTAGAGATGAAGTTTCACCATGTTGGCCAGTCTGGTCTTTAACTGCTGACCTCATGATCCACCTGCCTCGGCTGCCAAAAATGCTGGGATTACAAGCGTGAGCTACCACCCATAGCCAAAAGACAACACTTTTAAGAGCATTAGTAGGTAGAACAGAATTTTAGGAGCAAAGGCTCCACAAAGCTTACCTCCATTAGAGTTTCCCTGAGATTTAATCTTTTTTCTATAAGTTGATCATGTTCTTTAAGAAAGGTGCAAAGAAACAAACTGAGATTTTGAATAAAGTTCTGTTCATCATCTTTTCCATTTGAGTACGCAAGTCGAATATTGGTATTTAAAGGAAGCATCTGCAAATTTAAAAAGGGACAGTTTGCATTTTATAAAACGACAAAAGACTCTTTTATTATTACTTTTGAGACAGGGTCTCACTCTGTCAACCTGGAGTGCAGTGGTATGATCACAGCTCACTGCAGCCTCCAACTACTAGGCTCAATCAGTCCTCAACTCAGCCCCTCCCAAATAGCTGGGACCACAGGCATCTGTCACCATACCCAGCTAACTTTAATCCTCTCACCTTAGCCTCCCAAAGTGCTGGGATTATAGGTGTGATCTACTGCACCCAGCCAATGCCATTATTTGTAAACCCTAAGATCCCAACACTCCTTTGCTAATATTAAACCACAAACACAACTCCTAAGGCTGGTATACCTATTCTTACATTCCTAAGACCTAGATTTTTACTCTTCTCAAATAAATACATTGCAACGAGTAAGGCCGCGATCATTCAAAGCCTTTAAGTTATTGGACTGATCCCTTTCTCACTGACAATGAAAATGCAAAAATAGACCATTAATTCAGATCACAAACATACACAATAATCTACTTTTCCTTTTTTTCTTTGAGACACAGTTTTGCTCTCGTTGCCAGGCTGGAGTGCAATGGCGTGATCTCAGCTCACTGCAAACTCCACCTCCTGGGTTCAAGCAATTCTCCTGCCTCAGCCTCCCAAATAGCCAGGGCTACAGGTATGCGCCACCACACCCAGGTAATTTTTGTATTTTTAGGAGAGATGGGGTTTCACCATGTTGGCCAGGATGGTCTCGATCTCTTGACCTCGTGACCCGCCTGCCTCAGCCTCCCAAAGTGCTGGGATTATAGGCGTGAGCCACCTCACCCAGCCTTTTCCCTTTTTTGGAGACAAAGTCTCACTCTCTCACCCAGGCTGGAGTGCAGTGGGTGTGATCTCAGCTCACTGCAACCTCCACCTCCCAGGTTCAAGCAATTCTCCCGCCTCAGCCTCCCGAGTAGCAGGGACTACAGGTGTGTGCCACCATAGCCAGCTAATTTTTGTATTTTTGGTAGAGACAGGGTTTCACCATGTTGTTTAGGCTGGTCTCAAACTGCTGACCTCGTGATCCACCTGCCTTGGCCTCCCAAAGTGCTGGGATTACAGGCGTAAGCCACCATGCCCGGGCTTTCCTTGTTTTTTTTTTTTTTTTTTTTTTTTTTTTTTTTTTTTTAAAGAGACAGGAACTTGCCCTGTCATCCAGTGCAGTAGTGTGACCGTAGCTCATTTTAACTTTGAACTCATGGGCTCAAGAGATCCTATTGCCTCAGCCTCCAGAGTAGCTGGAACTACAGATGTGCAACACTACAGCTGGCTACTTTAAATCTTTTATAGAGATGATCTGGTTATGGTGTCCAGGCTAGTCTTGAACTCCTGACATCAACTGGTCCTCCCATCCTGGGCTTCCTAAGTTCTGGGACTACAGGTGTCAACCACCACCCCTGGCCATGAACACAGTATTACGAACAACCTTCTAGATCATTTAATAGATAAACAATCAAACTAAGGCTGAAAAGAATTCCTCCAGACACAATGTTAGGAACAGATCCCAGGTTTCCCATTGTCTGATCAGATCGCTCCCAAAGGACCAAGCTCCTAAACTACGCAGAAATAAATTACCACAACATACCCCAATCTTGAATTTTAAGAAATTTTTGGAGATATGATAAAAATTTGTAGCTCATTATAAATTTTATGTAATAAACATAACATTATGGCTAATCTATGACACGTTGTTCTAAAATAGCTCATTTGAAATTCAGTATTTTCTAAGGCACTAAAATTGTTCAATTTTCAAGACAGTATTACATTACCTGCTTTAGTTGCATCATTGTCAGAGTAAATAGCGTTACAAATTGTTCTTCATATTGGCTTACACTCACACCAGCAATCTCAGTGAGGCACTTTAGAGAGACATTTCGAAACATTGGAACATTCAGGAACTATTTAAAAGAGGGGAGGGAACCATAAAATTAATTGGCCTGACAAACACTGTACTTAAAATTCACAATTAAAAGGAAAAACTACTTAACAATTAAACATAGAAGTAGATGTCAAAAACAGGCCAAGTAAATGCACATATTGTATCTGACAGATATACTGAGAGGAAATTTGATTACCTACCCAATACACATTAACTGCTTTAGGATACAAACTGTGCTTTCTTTTGATGACGTCTAAAATAACAAGGCTCCTTAACAACTTTCTTAGAATCTGTGATGTGACTTTTGGGAATATTATACTTTCTGTGTAATTACATAGGACCTAAAACTTGTGATTGCTTAGGATTTTGGAAAATGGTTATTATATCTAAGAGTAATAAGAAAGTGGGAAAACTGGCTTTTATATTCTATTGTTGATAAAATAAACAATTATCTAGGGTTGGGAATTTAGTAGGCATTAAAACCTTAAAAATTAACATAGCTAATAACCTGGTAATTATACATTAAAATATATTTTTCTTACCCAAATCTCACCTTGAAACATTAAAATATTTAAAGAAAGTGACTGTTTGGACAATTGCATAATCTTTTATGTCTAAGAAAGTACTCTGTAAGACTGGTGACAATACCAGTATTTTTATTTTTTAATTTTTTTAATAAAAAAACATATGGAACACTTAACGAATTTGTGTCATCCTTGCCCAGGGCCATGCTAATCTTCTCTGTATCATTCCAATTTTAGTTTATGTGCTGCCGAAGCGAGCACAACAATACCAATATTTTTACATAACTTAATTGAGCAATAAACTGATCATTCAAATACCATAAATCCATTATTATGTTACCAAACTCTAAACTACAAAGTTGAAGAGGTTAAGCTATAATGTTCCAATTAGATAATTTATTTATTACATCATTCTTAGAAAACATCTGAAAATACAACCAATTGCTAACAGTCATTATCTCTGGACAAACCACTGTAGAATTTTTTTTTTTTTTTCTGAGACAGGGTGTCGCTGTTATCCAGGCTGGAGTACAGTGGCAAAATCTTGTCTCATTGCAATCTGCCTCCTGGGTTCGAGATTTTCCTGCCATAGCCTCCCAAGAAGCTGGGACTACAGGCATGTACCACACCTAAGTGTTTTTTTCTTTTTTTGGTGAGATGGAGTCTTGCTCTGTTGCCCAGGCTGGAGTGGAGTGACATGAGTTCGCCTCACTGCAACCTCCACCTCCCAAGTTCGAGCAATTCTCCTGCTTTAGCCTCTCAAGTAACTGGGACTACAGGTGCATGCCACCACACCCAGCTAATTCTTCATATTTTAGTAGAGACGAGGTTTCACCGTGTTAGCTAGGATGATTTCGATCGCCGACTTTGTGACCTACCTGCCTGGGCCTCCCAAAGGGCTCAGATTATAGGCATGAGCCACTGTGTCCGGCGAGTTTTGTATTTTTCGTAGATATGCGGTTTCACCATGTTTCGCAGGCTAAACCACTGTATAACTTAACACATAACATGGCATCAATTTTAAAATTTCAGTTAAAAGATTAACTTTTCATTTTTCACAAATAGTACTTGACTTACCTCACTGTAACTTATATATTCAACTAAAAGATGGCAACACAGGGCTGGACGCAGGGGTTCACGCCTGTAATGCCAGCACTTTGGGAGGCTGAGGCAGGCAGATCACCTGCAGTCTGGAGTTCGAGACCAGCCTTGCCTATATGGGGAAACCCCATCTCTACTAAAAATACAAATAGTTACAGGAGGGTACCTCTAATCCCAGCTACTTGGGAGGCTGAGGCAGGAGAATTGCTGGAAACTGGGGGGTAGAGGTTTCAGTGAGCCAAGATTGCACCACTGTACTCCAGCCTAGGTGATACAATGAGATTCCATCACAAAAAAAAAAAAAAAAAAAAAAAAAAGCAATATTATCAAATCCATTATTTGTTCTAAATGAATTCATAAAATTACATTTGAGACTCACTTCAAATAATTTACTAGGTGTAAATACAAAAACTTTCTTCTGAGCAGTTTCCTCATGTTAGAAACAAAGTTAAATATGGTTTTGAATGCAGAGATGAGAGCTTTACATGTGAAAAGAATATATGTGGCTATCCATTGACAAATAACTGAAATGTATTCACTGTACCTTATAAATTAATGTGCTGATTAATTTGGTCTCAAAAATATATCCCAGTGGAATCCAGTTCAGGAATCTGAGCAACGTTTCCAAGGTTGCATGTACAAGTGGAGCATTTTGAGAATTTTCCTACAACAAAACATACTTGTAAATAATTGCTTTCATATTATTGTTATTTTAAAAAATGAAATTAAAAACGCTTACCATTACAAACTGACACAGTTGAAATATCTGTGAGAATTCATTGCACATGCTAAAAAAAATACATATCAGTTTTAGAAGACACAGAAATAAATTATGTACAATACTAATAAAAATGATTAAGACCCAGTACAGTAGCTCATGCCGGTAATCCCAGAATTTTAGACCATGGCAAGAGAACTTGCTTGAGCCCAGGAGATCGAGACCAGCCTGGGCAACCTAGCGAGACCCCCCCATCTCTCAAGGGGGAAAAAAAAAAAAAAAGATTGAAATTTCAAGCATCTGGTAATTAAAGATGTGACTATATTTATCTGCTCTCTCTCAGCAGAATTATATCTTCTATTTAAACACTGAGCTACTGCACTCCAGCCCAGGCAACAGAGTGAGACTTTTCTCATAAAATAACTAATTTGAATGTTTGGACACGAATCATTAGCTTAGAACCTATTAATTAGTTATCATACAAATCAAATCCTTAAGTGTATCTTGAACAATTCACTTTTCAACCTCCAGAGGTAGTTATTAGGCCCAGTCTAGGACTATTTCTTAATTTGTAATTGAAAACCACTATAAACAACAGAATGTATTACTGATCATAGTTCCTTAAAACACCTACAATATACATCCAAATTGCTTGAAATTGTTTGAGAAATTACTTTAAAATTCTAAAACATAATTATTACTTGCCTGTCTTTTAAATGCTTAGATTTGACTTGGGTTATCTGTCCACTAGAAAAATCAAATACTTCTTCGCTCAAGAGTTTAAGAATCACCATATTATTTTGACAGAGACTTTCGCTGGTCCTACTTGCTCCAACGATATCACTAATAAAAGTTGGCCAATGTTTCGGCCATTCTTGTTTCAGTATCTAAAATAAGACATGAAACGTTAATCGCACTTCCTTTATCAAATGCAAATAAAACAACCTTCAAAGAAATTGTTTAACAGGTAAAAGCAGCAGTAAGGACCAACCAGTTTTCATTTTCTCCTCCTTTATTAAAAGAAATGTGTCCACCCTCTTCACCATACTGGGTAGAAAATAAAACACCAATAAAGTCTTCTATCATAATCACCCCAAAACCCTTCTCAATTATCCTAATGAAAGGTCCAATTGGTCTAATGGGTCTGTGTATCCTAGGAGGCAAGATGGGGTCGCTCACACCTGTAATCCCAGCACTTCATGGGAGGCCACAGCAGGTGGATCACTTGATGCCAGGAGTTCAAGAACAGCCTGGCCAACGTGGTGAAACCGTGTCTCTACAACAAATACAAAACTTAGCTGCGCATGGTGGCGCAGGCCTGTAGTCCCAGCTACTTTGGAGGCTGAACCTGAATCACTTGAACCTGGAAGGCAGAGGTTGCAGTGAGACGAGATCTCGCCACTGCACTCCACCTTGGGAGACAGAGCGAGACTCTGTTTGAAAAAAAGAAATCAGCCGGGCGCGGTGGCACAAGCCTGTAATCCCAGCACTTTGGGAGGCTGAGGCGGGTGGATCACGAAGTCAAGAGATCAAGACCATCCTGGTCAACATGGTGAAACCCCGTCTCTACTAAAAATACAAAAAAATTAGCTGGGCATGGTGGCGCGTGCCTGTAATCCCAGCTACTCAGGAGGCTGAGGCAGGAGAATTGCCTGAACCCAAAGGGCGGAGGTTGCGGTGAGCCGAGATCACGCCATTGCACTCCAGCCTGGGTAACAAGAGCGAAACTCCGTCTCAAAAAAAAAAAAAAAAAAAAAAAATAGAAATCATCCTAGGAGACTCCAGAATTTAACTAACTATAGACAATAAAAATCGACTAGGTGGCTGGGCACGGTGGCTCATGCCTGTAATCCCAGCACTTTGGGAAGGCGAAGCAGGCGGATCACAAGGTCAGGAGATCGAGACAATTCTAGCTAACACATTGAAACCTGTTCTCTACTAAAAATACAAAAAATTAGCCAGGTGTAGTGGCATGCACCTGTAGTCTCAGCTACTTGGGATACTGAGGCAGAATTGCTTAAACCCAGGAGGCAGAGGATGCAGTGAGCCAAGATCACACCACTGCATTCCAGCCTGGGCGACACAGCAAGATTTTGCCTCAAAAAAAAAAAAAAAAAAAAGTGACTAATTAAGACAGCTTACTATTGGATGAAATTTAAGCCTTGAAATGTAGCAGGGTTTGAACATATGAATTTAGAAGAAAGGAGGCACTGCAATCGGGGCCTGAATAATCTTTTACCAAAAGCCTCATGAACTGCATTGTATTTGTATGCAAGTCTGGACTACTGACGTCACACACTAGGGATTTCCCGGATTCTAATAATACATGTTAACCTTCTTTATATTCTCTCCTCCCTCTCCCCATTCAGAGAAGGGCTAACAGAAAAGTCTAAAGTATAATAACAGCTGGAGTTAATCACTGAAAACACTAAAGTTTTTGGAGACTTGGATGTTTCTAAACCTTATTTCAACAGAAAATGTGTTTTTCCCCCTCTCACATACAAGGGTTCTCTGGAAAAAAATTTATGACATTAACATAGGAAACAGATACATATAAAAATTATGAATTTGGGGGGCCGGGCGCGGTGGCTCAAGCCTGTAATCCCAGCACTTTGGGAGGCCGAGGCGGGTAGATCACGAGGTCAAGAGATCCAGACCATCCTGGTCAACATGGTGAAACCCGGTCTCTACTAAAAATACAAAAATTAGCTGGGCATGATGGCGTGTGCCTGTAATCCCAGCTACTCGGGAGGCTGAGGCAGGAGAATTGCCTGAACCCAGGAGGTGGAGGTTGCAGTGAGCCGAGATCGCACCATTGCACTCCAGCCTGGGTAACAAGAGCGAAACT
The DNA here is from genome assembly GCF_048565385.1 of Saimiri boliviensis. Classification (NCBI taxonomy): domain Eukaryota; kingdom Metazoa; phylum Chordata; class Mammalia; order Primates; family Cebidae; genus Saimiri; species Saimiri boliviensis. The sequence goes on along the minus strand of NC_133449.1, from coordinate 76,454,982 downwards.
CCTCCTCAAAAAAAAAAAAAAAAAAAAATTATGAATTTGGTCAACATAGTTTAATGCCTAAGCATGGAAATCAATTAGAAGGTCGAAAAAAATCCAAGGATTGAGAGAGACAACATGCAAAGGGAACATGCATAGCCATATTAGAAAATTGAAAAACAATCTGGCTGGGAGCAGTGGCTCATGCCCGTAATCCCAGAACTTTGGGAGGCCAAGCTGGGTGGTTACCTGAGGTCAACAGTTTGAGACCAGCCTGGCCAACGTGGTAAAAACCCTGTATCTACTAAACTACAAAAAATTAGCCAGATGTGGTAGCAGACGCCTGTAATTTCAGCTACACAGGAGGCAGAAGAATTGCGTGAACCCAGGAGGTGGAGTTTTCAGTGAGCTGAAATGGTGCCACTGCACTCCAGCCTGGGCAACAGAGTGAGGCTCAGTCTCCAAAAACAACAACAACAACAAAAAAAATCCAACAAACAGTCCAATGCATACTGCAGCCATATAAATGACAGCTTTAACATTATTTGATGTTTCCTGCCACAGCCAATTAACATTCAGGTACTAGAGAGTAGGGTATCTATTATTGTCAGAATACTATTATTACTTCTGTAAAATATTAATATACTTTATTTCCTAAGTAGGTCAAACATTTTATTCAAATGATAAGCATATTTCTTCTTAGAAGGCAAAGCTTACCTGAACAAGGATCATATTTAATTTTCCAATATACACCTTTTCTTTCTAAGGAAAGATAAAAGATTAAATGAGAGCCTGAGTAAGTACAATAAATAAAAATATAAGCATAGACAATCCTCCTAAGAAACAAATCATTACAGCTCTACTGCAAATGACTGATTGGGCTTATGTAGGGGACTATGTTTCTTGACAAATTAGGTTGTAGTCAAAGACTCAATATCTAAATGATTTTATGCTCTCCTAATAATCTCCAAAATAAATTCTTACCTCTACACAAGTTGGGTCAGATGACGTCTTGATAATGAGGCCAACAACGTATTTTTTTATTCCTATTTTAAAAAATTGCACATATAAAACAAATTGTTATCTCTTTTGTAGCATGCAAATACATTTTGAGAACTGTACTTGTAATTAATGTGGGAGTGGGAGGACTAAGTAAAATCAGATAATATACTCTCATCCCATCACCAATATCGGCATTTAAAAAAAATTCTGGCACGATGAGTCACACTTGTAATCACAGCAACCCTTTGGGAGGCCAAGAAAGGTAAATCACCTCAGGTCAGGAGTTAGACCATCCTGACCAACATGAAGAAACCCTGTCTCTATTAAAAAAACAAAAATTAATTGGGTATGGTAGTAGGCGCCTGTAATCCCAGCTATCAGGAGGCTGAGGCAGGAGAATCACTTGAACCCGAGAGGCAGAAGTTGCAGCGAGCAGAGATCGGGCCATTGCACTCCAGCCTGGATGACAGTCTCAAAAAAAAAAAAAAAAAAAAAAAAAAAAATCCACTGAGTTTAATGTGCTATTCAAACTTTTAAAGATGGGATCTGGCATTGTTGCCTGGGTTGGTATTAAATTAGTAGGCTCAAGTGATCCTCCTGCATAGGTCTCCCAAAGTGCTGGAATTACAGGAATAAGCCAACACACCCAGCCTGTAACAAACTGCTATTCCAGTTTCTCTCATCATAATCTGGGTTTCACCTGTTTCTTTTCTTTTTTGAGACAAAGTCCTGCTATGTCACCCACAATGGAGTGCAGTGGCATCATCTTGGCTCACTGCAACCTCCGCCTCCCAGATAAGTGATTCTCCTGCCTAAGCCTCCCAAGTACGTAGGATTACAGGTGAGTACTACCACACCTGGCTAACTTGTATTTTTAGTAGAGATAAGATTTCACCATTTTGTCTACGCTGGTCTCAAACTCCTGACCTCAAATGATCCACCTGCCTGAGCCTCCCAAAGTGCTAAATTCGTAACCCACTGCACCCAGCCCTTTCTTTCTTCTTTTAGAGACAAAGTCTTAATCTGTCGCCCAGGCTAGAGTGCAGAGTTGCAATCTCAGCTCACTGGAACCTCCACCTCCTGGGTTCAAGTGATTATCCTGCCTTAGCATCCCAAGCAACTGCGATTCCAGGTGTGCACCACCACGTCTTGGCTAATTTTTGTAGAAACCAGTTTTCACCATGTTGGCCAGGCTGGTCTGAAACTCCTGACTTCAAGTAATGTGTCTGCCTTGGCCTCCTAAAATGCTGAGATTACAGGCATACGCCACCATGCATGGCCCAAACTTTTAACCCATGAAAATTTACTGATGGCTTGGGCACAGTGGCTTATTCCTGTAATCTCAGCACTTTTGAAGGATGAGGTGGGCACACTGCTTAAGGCCTAGAGATGAAGGTTTCAGTGAGCTGAGACTGTGCCACTACACCCCAGCCTGGGCAACACAGTGAAACCATGTTTCAAAAATGAATATACATATTATTGTTTGCCACTATACATTAATTGCAATATTAAGCTCATAAAAAATACATTAACTTCTCCACACACACAACAGTAAATAAAAGAGGGAGGAGGTTTAGGGAAACATTTCTTTACTTAAGGATCTCTTCATAGTAAAACCTACTCTTTAAATAATTAAGACATGATACTCACACCCTGGATTTTAATTTGCTTCATGCAGAATTTGCTGAGCATCTACTATAGGTTTCATTCTCCAAGATCACAGGATTCAATAATGTTGCAAAATTTTTAATTCTCAGAACATTTTTTAAAGAAGTGTGGTGCAGGCTGGATGTAGTGACTCATGCCTGTAACTCCAGCACTTTGGGAGGCTGAGGCTGGCGGATCATGAGGTCAGGAGATCAAGACCATCCTGAACAACATGGTGAAACCCCATCTCTACTAGTAAACACAAAAATTAGCTGGATATGGTGGCAGGCGCCTGTAGTCCCAGTTTCTCAGGACTATAGTAATGGAAATCTAAGGCAGGAGAATTGCTTGAACCTGGGAGATGCGAGTTTGCAGTGAGCCGAGACCGTGCCACTGCACTGCAGCCTGGACAACAGAGCAAGATTCTATCTTAAAACAAAAAAAGTGTGGTGCACCTATATTAAAACACCAAAAGGATATGAATTAGCAACTCTAACTGAACAAATTATTCTTTCCTACTATGTAAAATTAACAACTAACACTCTCACATCTGTTTAATTTAGGCTTTGGGCTGGGCACGGTGGCTCAAGCCTGTAATCCCAGCACTTTGGGAGGCCAAGGCAGGTGGATCACGAGGTCAAAAGATCGAGACCATCCTGGTCAACTTGGTGAAACCCCGTCTCTACTAAAAACACAAAAAATTAGCTGGGCATGGTGGCGTGTGCCTGTAATCTCAGCTACTCAGGAGGCTGTGGCAGGAGAATTGCCTGAACCCAGGAGGTGGAGGTTGCGGTGAGCCGAGATTGCGCCATTGCACTCCAGCCTGGGTAACGAGCGAAACTCTGCCTCAAAAAAAAAAAAAAGAGAGAGAAGGAAAATAAAAAATTTAGCCATTAGAATTAGCAGTAAACATAGCCAACTTTAAGGTAGCAAAATGCTTATGAGATTGTAGCTATGAGCTAATGTATTAAATTCACTTTTTTTAAAAAAAGAGATGGGGTCTCACTATGTTGCCCAGGCTGGAGTGCAGTGGCTATTCAGGCGCGATCCCACTACTGATCAGCACAGGAGTTTTGACCTGCTCTGTTTCCAACCTGGGCCGGTTTACCCCTCCTTAGGCAACCTGGTGGTCCCCGCTCCCAGGCAGTCACCATATTGATGCCGAACTTAGTGAGGACACCCAATTGGCATAGCGCCCAGAACTCCTGGACTTAAGCCATCCTCCAGCTTCAACCTCCTGAGGACTACAGGCATGCGCCACTGTGGCTGGCTATGTTCAGTTTTAAACTATGGTTCTGGCCGGGCGCGGTGGCTCAAGCCTGTAATCCCAGCACTTTGGGAGGCCGAGGCGGGTGGATCACGAGGTTGAGAGTTCGAGACCATCCTGGTCGACATGGTGAAACCCTGTCTCTACTCAAAATACAAAAAAAAAAAAAATTAGCTGGGCATGGTGGCACGTGCCTGTAATCCCAGCTACTCAGGAGGCTGAGGCAGGAGAATTGCCTGAGCCCAGGAGGCGGAGGTTGCGGTGAGCCGAGATCGCGCCATCGCACTCCAGCCTGGGCAACAAGAGCGAAACTCTGTCTCAAAAAAAAAAAAAAAAAAAACTATGGTTCTTCACTGGCAATTAGTGATTTTTATTAACTATGACAAAACTAGCCATTTCCCACAATACCCAAAATAAAAAATTTCTAAAACAGCAATTACGAAGACTTTCCTAATAACGAAAAAATATTACTAACGCAGCGAAGCAACATAGTGCATGTAATGGAAATCTAATGGTGTTAAGTATCAATATGCATAGTAACATTTAGGCTACAAATACATAAAATGAATGCGGAAGTGGAAAATATCTTGTTTACACTTTGTTTCAGAGGCAGGGTCTTGCCTGTTTCCCAGGCTAGAATGCAGCAGTCCCACTGTATCTCACCAGAGCCTTGAATTACTGGGCTCAAGTGATCCCCCTGCCTCAGCCAGCTGCATAGCACCATGCCTGGCTAATTTCTTCTGGTCTCACTATTGCCAGGGCTGGCCTTGAACTCAAGATCTCAAGCATTCCTCCTGCCTTGGCCTCCCAAAGTTGGAATTACAGGCCTGACCCACCATGCCCAACCTAATACAATTTTTAAAAACAGAAAGTAGGAAATCAATTCTCTTTTAAAATGAGAACTGAATTATAAAAATTTGGATAATCTGGCCAGGAGTGATGGCTCACGCCTATCATCACAGTACTTTGGGAGGTCGAGGCTGGCGAATCACCTGAGGTCAGAAGTTTGAGACCAGCCTGATCAACATGGAGAAA